>NC_090024.1:143476800-144834688 GCF_037176765.1 Anolis sagrei
ATGCATAGAGGTGGTCTTATTCTGAGGCTGGGTGAACTAGACACATGAAGTAGCAAGGAACTCTGTGTAGAAAATACACCACTCTCTATCCTGGTAGACTCTGCCAGTGTGTTGAACTGAGCTGCTGGTGTTCAGAGACAGGAATTCTTCCACCTCCTGAAGAAATAAAAGAATCTGAAAGCAATGGTGACTGATCTTCGTGGTCTTGTTGTATAGAGCTGGTTCTTTTCTAAATATCTGGCTCAAGTGACAGACTGCTGGAGTCACCCATGATGGCCAGGAGCTTGCATGGTTCTCTGTTACCAGTTAGGAATGGTGATAGTGACACATACGGTGAAGAGACAGTACAGTGGCTTCAATTGATCATGTGAATGCCAACTCAATGCAGGACTTGTCTACTCTGGCCAGTCTAAATTCACTCCCAGTTCACAACAGTCACATCAAAAAAGGACACACTAGATATTGGGCAGGCCATTGTGGAGCTCTGGTAAGTGCCACCCTTGTCTTTTTGCATCTCAAGTAAGCTGGGGGAAAGCCTTCTTCTGAATATGACTGCCCTTTTTCTGCTTTCTGTGGCAAAACTGAATGTTCAGTCCTAGGCCCTAATTCATTTGCTAAAAGGGATACTCTGTTTTCTACCTTAGCTCAATTAAAGCACCTTATTGCAGCATTCATTTGGAGAGTAAAGCATGCAATTTTATTTACAGCACAATTAAACACTGGCAAAATTGCCAAACTGAGGGAAGAAACCTTATCATGAATACTAAATTGTTCCTAATAGACCTTATTAGTCAGTAAATTGTCGTTAAGTGGGTATAGCACTTCATTCCAATTGCCGTAATATGCAGATGTTCTCAATCTTTACTGCCAGGTCACACACTTTTTATACAAATACAACAATTGAGTGAGACAAAGACTTTATTTCAAATATCTTAAATTAAATAAGCAAGTTGTCAACACTAGCCTTGGATAGAATCCTGTTTGTGGCCTATGAACGGCTAAGATTCCCTTGTGGAAGTGGCTGGACATATTTTGTCCAATGTTAAACTAAATTCTGCATTCATAAGACACAAAATGTATTCACTTCATGATTGCAGAAGCAGGTTGTAATGGTGGTGCTATTGTGCATAGTGTAGACTCGTGGATTATCTGATCTGATAATCTGGATTATATGGCCGTGTAGAAGGGGCCTGCGTTACCAATGAAACAAACAGCAAGAATATTGAACATTACAGCCATTTATTCTATATTTTAAAAATTCTGTATTATTCTACATTGCTCCAATTGTTTAGGAAAGCCAGATCAAGGATGAACATTTGTCTGGACAGAATTATAATTTCGCATTAACGTGAATTGCAACAAAGGGGTCTTCAGCACTGTTGCTGATCTGAAAATAAGCTTTGCCATCACCTTGTACGTCAATTCTGATTCCAGTGCAGCTGTTCCCCTCCTTCTCACCCGAAATGATATCACAATATGTGCCTGCAGGAAGGCCGGTTTGGAGTGTTTCAGACAAGTTCCTGTTTGACAGGGAATTAAAAGTATTAGACATTTAAAAAATCCCTTTTCCCAATAAAGCTTTACACAATAAACAAATGAGGTTTATCCAAGACTATCATTCCCTTATGTAGTGGCCAATGCTGAAGTACTGTTCTGCTTCATGAAACCATTTCACCTCGTAACAATCATTACTCACCAATAGATATGTAACTGATGTTGATTAGGTTCGTATTGCTGTCTTTCTATGGAAGGTTCTGTGAAGCACAGTTCAACGCTTTGTGTGATATGACATAGCATAGTAGGGGTGAGATACCACAGGCTCTTGGGGGCCAAATCATTTGATGGTTTCCTAGTTTCTATGCAAGTTTTTTCCCATTCTCTCCCTGCATGTCTGCTTACATCCCTCCCTCTTGAGATTTGCAGAAGTTGAGCTCAATTATACATACATTTTTGGTCTCACTATTTCACCCTTAGCCCTTGATCACCATATAAATGCAGTTACATGTATTCTTTTCTCTGATGTTGAATTTGGCATCCAATTTAAAAGAGTTTGGTCAACCTTGCAGGGCACACACCCAAGTAAGTTAGTGATGGTTTCAGCATCTTAAAAAAATCTCAGCCTACTTACCAGTCATCATTATTAAAGACAATGAATCCTTTGTTGCCACGACCAAATGCCACTTGATTGCTGTTATTGTCCCACCAATTGGTAAATGCCTGTCCATCAACAACATTACGAAAAATAGCCATATTCCTTTGGAAGGGGAGAAGAGAAACAGCATTAAAAATTTTATATGCAAGTGCCATCATGTGTCATTTTGATAACAATACAAGCTGATCTCAAGTACTGACGTATCAAAAGATAGCAAAAACTATTTTGAAAAAATTGTAACAAAATATAGTGATGAAAGCATAAAGACAACATCTAGAATTCAGCATGGGACATGTCTCTTTGCAAGTGGACATTCATATTAAAATAGTCATGGAATAACAGGATTTGTATAACTAAAATTCATAACGATCTTTCACTTTTTCCTGGTTTAAGAAAAAATCAAAATTTTGGTTACATTTAAATTTTGTTAAATAATTTCTATTATTTAAAAATCAGTTTAAAACCTACTGATTTAAAACCTTGATGCTAGAACATACTGGTTAATTAGAATAGACTTTTTCTCATCACTCTTCAAAGTGCCTAAAAACCAATACCGAGTGAAGCAAATTAAGTTGACTGAAAGTGATGTTATGTATAGATTGGATAAATTTTACATTTTTCTAACCTTATTTGACGCCATCGATGTTCACAGACCCACTCATTGCCACAAGTTGTGTCTGGATTAATGGTAACTGACTTAGTTGAGCCATCAGAATTGCTTGGAGGTCCAATCCAGTCATTAACATCCTAGTTACAGGACATATGTGGGACAAAAATATTAGATGACTGTTGGCAAATAACAAATCTGCAGACAAGATACATTTTTAAGAACTTATACACAATTGAGAACATCTAATTAAATAGCTCAAAATATTCCAAATTAAGCTGTACATGCAACAATGGGATAAAGTACACTCAAGTACACTTCTGGGGATCATATCATAATTGTTATCCTGAGTAATTTTTCCAAGAAATGGGACTATGATAATCTTTAAGGTTAAGAGGCTTTGCAGTTCTGACAATAAACTTATGATACCTATGAAACTTAGGTGCACATTCTCTGTTCATTTCTAATCGGGTAAATTATTATTATTATTATTATTATTATTACTACTACTACTACTACTATTACTATTATATTTATTTATATCCACTTAATCTCTCATGAAGGAGACTCAAAACAACTTAACATTAAAATATTAGCATACAATTTAAAATATACAAATATGCAAACATTAAAACAGAACTAAATATAAACAGTATTTTAAAATTCACAGTTAAAAACCATTAAAACATATTCAAATTAATATTGAACCTGAGTTTTAAAAGTTAGTTAATTTAGGAAAGGAGGAGCATTTCTACAGCCCACCACCCTCCAACTGTGCTTTAAAGTTTTGAAGTTTTAAATCTCCTGACCCTTAAATCTGTGTCCCTCTCCTTTTGAGCTGGTCATTGACCGTAATAAAGTGAACTTGAACTTGAATAGTGCTTTAAATCGCATATGATTCATCACATGAATCTAGTTATAGTGGAAGAACCAAAACAAAAGTGACTCATTCTTTATGCAGGCCTATTTTAGTTGTCTCGTCCAAAAAAAAATCTCTTTTCAGCTCCTTTAACACATAATCCTACTAGAACCCGAAATCACCCCCTATACAAAATGTGTGGGTTTTCTTGAATTTGTGGAACAGTGAAAATAAATAGCTTGCACTAAATAAATGAGGAATACTTATAACCAATTAGACATCGTTATTACTAATGACACAATAGGAACTTACCTTTCCATTCACAAAATTCCTTGACCAACGGAAACTTGACATGATTCGTGTAAAACCATAAGGGTGAGCAAGCATGAAACCAACTGCCATTTTGTAGAGTCTGAAAACAGGTGATGGGGAGAGAAAGGTTAAAAAAAAAAGAAGATTCAGAAATCAAGGTTTATATTTCTTCTGGGAGATAGGTAATGAAGAACACTTAGGCCTTCAAAAGTGTTGCTCACCTAGGATCCCAAAAAGTCAAAATGGAAGCTCCTCCAGCACCATGTCCTCTCTGGTTATCATGATTATCCACAAAAACCAGAGCTTTGTCAGAAGGCATGAAACCCCAG
This sequence comes from Anolis sagrei, assembly GCF_037176765.1. Lineage (NCBI taxonomy): Eukaryota > Metazoa > Chordata > Lepidosauria > Squamata > Anolidae > Anolis > Anolis sagrei. Next base: position 143,481,060 of record NC_090024.1, read on the forward strand.
CCTTCACCCCAGTTCCTAAAGAAAATGAAGAAAGTAACAAATTAATTGGAAACAGCACTTTTCAGATGCTAAATAATATTGAGCTTTCAGTTGTATCCTTGTTTGAACTACATGAAATAAAAATTACTTTAGATAAGCCATCTTTTCTCCATTCCACCTGCGAATGACTGTCCCTAATTTTGCACCATATTTGAATTCTGTTACCCGGCCATTTCCGAAGTATTCACTGGCTGAGATGGCCTCTCCACCCATATCAATTACCTGAAAGGTGAAAAAACAAAACATTTATTTCAAGGTGTGGAATAAGCCCTTTTTCTCATTCTCTTTCTTCCCCCATCTCATTTATAAGCTCAGCTGCAAAATTGACTGCAAAATCAATAGCCCCCCACATCTTCATGCTTTTGAAGTCTACAAGGGTACCCACATTGACTAGGGCACAGAACTCTGTAGACAACTAGGAGCAATGGTGGAGACACAGAGGAAGTCTCCGAACTCTGGATTCAGCCAAATGCAGATTAACCCTACGGCAGGTCACACATTCAATTGTGACTCATGTAGTATTGACTAGTGAAGTTATATATGCCAATGTGTATTAAAAATGGCAGGAACTAACAAAATAGGTGCTGTATTCCATAAGGTTTGAAGCCAACCATTTCCCTGACTAGCGTGTCTGTAGGAAACTGAAGTTTGTAAACACAACTCTATAGTATCTGCATTACTGTCTCACTCATTGCTCTCTTGACTGTAAAACTTCAAGCACCTCAAGATCAAAATTACATGTTCTGTGCTTTCCCCTTCACTGAAAAAATATTAGGCTCCAGCAGTTCACATAAAAATCTAAATGTGTACTGGGGACAAGTGTGTACACTAGAATAAAGTTAGGCACCTCCTTAAGATTGAATAAGTATACAAAAGGATAAACCTCAGTTAATGAAGACGCTGTCAAATAAGTTTATTTTCATGTCTTCCCAGCTTTCCAAACTCTTTATTCTCTGGCTGGCTGGGAGTTAGTGGGGACATTAGGAGGGTGCTGAAGGATGACCGGAAAAATAAACATTTGCCACTGGGTAGCAGCAGTATATCAACAGTGAACAATTCCATGAAGCCTGAGTTGGGAGCAAACAGAATTCTACTCTGATTTCATTGTAGCTCGCTGTACATTTGTACAACAGGCTAGGTAGCTTCAGATACAGAACCATTTTTTTAAAGATAGAGATAGAGAAAATGGGAAAGCAGTTAAGCATGTCCCATCAACTGTCCCTACCATGTTAAAAATAGAAACATAGATTTAGTTATGAAAATGGACATCATAATTGGAAACTAATAAAAAAAAGTGATCTCTAAAAGCTTCAAAAGGATTTCTAGAAGGTTCAAAACGATCTGTACTGATTTTTAGAAGATTCTACATTATTTTGTTTATCTAAGAAAGGCATACCTGACTTGGTTGTGGATATTGTTAGTTTTGAATACAAAACTTTCTAGAAAACAATTAACTGTCCTTCATTTTTATTTTTATTTTTAGATCTATCTTTTCCAAACTACTTTTGCCTCTGGTAACATTTTTTTCTGTTAAGCAAGTAATGTCCAGGAACAAATCTAGTTTGTTAACAGGGGTATACCTATATCCATATATTTCCGAACATCCTGTTCAATGCAAGTGACATGTGATGAGAGTTCCTTGATGATACCGTTGAGCTTTCAAAGTTACCCTTTAAAGATGCAGATCCCAGAACTCCCCCTGCCAGTGTAGTAAAAAAGTAGCATATCTTAGGTTGACAACTTAGGAAAAGGTTCATCTTGCCATTTTCTCAAGCTAACACTATATGTGTTTAATGTGTAGCTTTGACATGACAGATCAATGAATCACCTCTTGAAAGATGAATGGCTTTGTTCCTTCAGGAAACCAACTTGTGTTCAGATTCTTTAGCTTGTCTAAAAATGCTTTCATGTCCCCAGGCCACATATGTTTGGAAGCGTCAATTCGAAATCCTGCTACTCCAATGTCAATCAGGCGGTTCATAAAGTTAGCAACTGTGGAGCGCACGTAGTCCTTCTCCAGAGCAAGGTCAAGAAGACTAACAAGGCGACAATCACGGACCTGTTCAGGAAAAATGATTTTGAAATGTCAATCCAATGGTATGTCTGCATGTGCCTTCAAGCCACCTGTTGATTTATGGTAAAACCTAAGAGTTTACTTAGGTAAAGAGCACTCATAAATAGTTTTGAAAAATAGCTTGCAGATCCTGGTTTTCATTGCCCGTCTCCTATCCAAATATTAAGCAGGACTGGCCCTGCTTAGCTTCCAAAATCAGACAAGATCTGTTGCCTTTTGGGTAGGTGTGTCAAACTCATTTCCACTGAGAGTCATATCAGCCTTACTATTGCCTTCAGAGGGCCATTTGTAATTATAAGACTGTATAAATATATTCTTTAACATATTGTTAAATAACCTGAGACACTACATCGCACACCATCCAGATTCATTGATCATGTTCTGAAAATAACAACAAATACAATTCAAAATGTAAACAGAAATATTCAAAATACTACATGGTCTGAAATGCGCCCAGACCTCGTGCGGTGCACAAAGTGACATGAAGGGCCTTGAGTTGACACATGTGTTTTAGGATATTAGCAACCTGCAGTTGTAACTCAATGATAAAGTAAATAAAAAGTATTACACATTTAGTCCAGACTTTGAGATACTAAAATCTCTTGCATCCTAGGCTGAGAGTGAAACATGATGCTGATCACAAGCAACCTCCAGTCAGTTGGTCAGTTCGCCGGCCGGTCAGTCTGCTTGTCTATCCGTCCGTCCGTCCGTCCGTCCACCCACCCGTCAGTCTGTCTATCTATCTATCTATCTATCTATCTATCTATCTATCTATCTATTTATTACCTATTAATATATTCATCTGCTTGATTTTGCTTTTCAACCAGCTAAAAGAACAACAAAAGAAAAAAGAAAAGAACAACAAATAAATCAGCCACAGAGTTTACCTGGTAAGCATCATTGTAATTTTCAATCTCTCCACTCTGAGTTCTGCATTTCCCATCATTGAAGTCCCAGGCTGAATAAGGGACAGCAGGAAAGTCACGGGTACCAGTATTAAAATAGCTTCCACAGGTAGAATGTGTGCCTTCTCCACCTCCAGATCCGCACATGTGGTTGACTACAGCATCAACATAGATATGCACCTTATTGAGACAAAATATTTATTTAAGTTATTTTCATGAAGCAATGTGAAGGGATATCCTGGTTTTCACCCTTTCTTTGTTTATTTTTATTTTGCTCCAATAATTGCATTAAAGATGTCACCTTCAAGTATGCTTCTGGTATATTATAGAGACATAAATGCACTAAAATTATTTTACCGGAAATTATTTTACCAGATTCCCAGTGTGCAAGGATGTCAGAAACAAGTAGTCCTAGCACTTTGCACATCTGCACCTGTTGCTTTGCTAATGACACATGTTGTTTTAGAGTGATGCACTCTAATAAGTGGATTCATTTAATGTTTCCAGAGCCAAATTGATTCTCCAAATTAATTCAATTGAAAAGCCACCATTCAAATCGAGTTGACAATGCCAACTTCCTGTGAGGTACATAGTAATGTGTCTTGTAACTGCAAATTGCATTTTACAAGGTATCTTTTTGAAGGAACTGGTTTTCTGTTATCATGAACATAGAGTCAGAATTTATTTGATCTCAAAGCACCTAAATATTGGTATTGTCAGGATTTCTGAGTTACTTACTCCAACATTGTTGCATCTGGTGACCATGTCTATGAATTCATTCTCACTCCCAGATCGTGAACATAGTTTGTAGCTGATGGGCTGGTATCTTTCCCACCATGGCCTCCATGGATTTGTAATGACGATGTTTTCATTTGGAGGGGAAATCTGTAAAATAAATGTATCATACAATGCCACAGGATTTTAAAAAATCAACCACTTAAGCAAAGGCATGTAATAAATTTTTACATACACTGGAGGCTTCCAAGAAACAGACAGAATCTGTATGGGCAAAATAAAAATAACATTAAAAATTAGTACGCTTTCTCTAATTCCAAAAGTACTGGTTCAGAATTCCTTATGTGAAATACTTAAGACCAGACAAGTTTTGAAGTTCAGATTTTTTTAAAAAAAAATATGGAATAGCTTTATTTGCATATACATCTCGGAGATGAGACCCAAGTCTAAACATCAAAATCATTTATGCTTCATTTACACTTCATTTACACATATAGCCTGGTGATTTTATACACAATATATTTTGTGTATAAGATAAAAATTTTATACAAATACAAAGGTGACCTCAGTCACCATGAGGACAATTTTGCATTTTATATTATTTCAGATTCCTGAATAAAGATGCTCAGCCTATATTAGATTTTTTCCAAGTTTTCACAATTAATTCTCAACAAAGAATATATTGCCTGCAGCCTTCTCTATCAATTCCTTTTCATTCAAAGGAGTGTGAAAATTAGCAATGGAGTGGGTTCACTGAACCCAGATGCGAACTTCCAAGCTTTTGTTTAAAACAGAGATGGGAATTCTGGATATTTGCAGATGTAGAACCATAAGTCCTATCAGACCCAACTAACATAGTCAAGAATGACAGATTCTGTAAAATAATATACTTGTACTTCTGATATTCGAGGAATGTGTTATTATTTAATGAACATCTTAAAGATTGAAATGCTCATATTCCCATAATGCAAACGTCTCTTGAGCAAATCTCTGCATATTTTAAAGTAGCTTTAATACATATTACATGCACACATTTAAGGTGCCACATGGCAAATTTGGTATGCTCAACCAGTTGTACAGCGTACAACACAACAGTGTACCAGATTTAGAATTGCAGATTTAGAAGAGACCACAAGAATCCAATCCAATTCACTGCTGTGCAGGAATATACTCAAAGCCCTCGTGACAAATGCCAATTCAGTCTCTGTTTAAAAACCTCCAAAGACTGATTTCAAAGAGACTACTAATGGAATAACTAAAAATACAGCCTCAGCTTGTTTAGGTGAAATGACCTGTATCCAAAACAAGTCTATTTAAAAATTATGTTGTCACCTTGATATCAAATTTTGTGCAGGACACATTAATTACAATGGGACATAATCACTGCTTCTTAGCATAATGCTTCACCTAAGCATAATCCGCTTTCTAAATACATTTTCAAGATATTATTATTATTATTATTATTATTATTATTATTATTATTATTCCCGGCCTCACCTTTTGGCTAGAGGCAGGGCACAACTTAATCAAACACATCTATAAAATCACATATTAAAATATTGTTAAAATGCAACCATAAAAGCATATATTAGCACATCATCATATCAAAATACCTGAGACAAAAGTTAAAAATAAACACAGAATGTGATTAAAAAGTTAAAGTTAAAACTGGCTGGGTAGGCCTGCCAAATGAGATAGATTTTCAGCTGTGTTTTAAATTCCATCAGCTGATTTAGCTGTCAAAGCTCTTCTGGCAGGTCATTCCACAGTCTTGGGGTGGCCAATGAAAAGGTTCTCTGGGGCCCCTTCCACACAGCTAAATAAAACCTCACATTATCTGCTTTGAACTGGAATATATGGCAGTGTGGACTCAGATAACCCAATTCAAAGCAGATATTGTGGGATTTTCTGCCTTGATATTCTGGATTATATGGCTGTGTGGAAGGGCTGCGGGTGACTGTTGCCAATTGGGTTTGGGCTGGTTGATATCCCCAAAGGCCCTCAGTGTCTGGGGCAGATTATTCTGGAGGTGATGCTGTAGGTAACCTGGACACAAACCAACACTCAGGTAAAGGTTTCCCCTGACATTAAGTCTAGTCGTGTCCAACTCTGGGGGGTGCACATCTCCATTTCTAAGCCAAAGAGTCGCCGTTGTCTGTAGACACCTCCAAGGTCATGTAGCCAATATGACTGCATGGAATGACGTTACCTTCCCACCGAAGCGGTACCTATTGATCTACTCACATATGTATGATTTTGAACTGCTAGGTTGACAGAAGCTGGGCCTAACAGCAGGAGCTCACCCCGCTCCCCAGATTCGAACTTCCAACCTTTTGGTTAGGAAGTTCAGCAGCTCAGCAGTTTGCATACTTTGCCCCAAAACAAATTGGCAACCAGTGGTGTGACTTTAGTAAAAGGATGATATTCTCACTCCTAGATGTTCCTATTACTAATCTATCTGCTGTGTTTTGAGCAAATTGGAGTTTCCAGTTAGGTACAGAGGTAGCCCTGCCCGATGTAAAGGGTATTGCAGAAGTCCCGCCTTGAGGTTCCCAGTGCTTGCATTTCCATCTTTAGGTTTTTCAATTCTAGGAAGGGGTGCAACTGGCAATAAGTTTGAGAATGGCCTACCTGAACTCCACCATATCCATTAGGTGCTAGATAGCGCTCACACTCCAGAGCAATGTCAGCCCAACGCCATTCAAAGAGGTGGACAATAGAGGTCCTTCCAGTCTTTGTATTTGGGTTGTACTGAGCCCAACAAAGCTCAAAAGCCACTAGGAGGAAAAAAATCTTCATGCTGTTCAGATCAATTTAGTCTCTGTGGTTTACTTTGCTGATTTCGGCAACTGTTTATATGTTCCTGCTGCAGCTCAAAGTACACGTCAGTCATGAGACATTCAACCCACAATTGGTTTTATTTAGTTATTTCCCTGTAATCAAAGGTCATTCCATTTGAGGGTTTAAACAACATAACAGGTGAAGATAACAAACCAAATTCTCTGGCTAACAATTTCAAATGCATAGACAAGGATAAGATTCAAGGTGATCTCTCATGCTCAGGTTCTCATCTGAATAGATTAGATAGCATTCCTAAAAAGAACACACTGTGTATTAAACCAACAACATAAGCCTTCATTACTATGCTTTTCTTCATAAAAACTTCCCCAAAAAAGTCAAAGCAAGGTAGAGAACCTTAGCTGATTCCTAAGGACATAAGACTGTGGGTGTATCTACGCAGTAGAATGAATGTACTTTGGCACCACTATTAACTGTCGTGGCTCAATGCTATGAAATCCTGGGAGTTTTAGTTTTACAAGGTCTTTAATCTTCTCTGCTTAAGAATGCTGGTGCATTTCCAAACTACAAATCCCAGGATTCCATAGTATTGAGTCATGGCAATTAAACTGTATTAATTCTTTAATTCTAACATAGATGGATTATTGGCCAAATTTGTTCAGAGGCCTATGTCTGAGGCTGAGAAAGTGGGATTTGCCCAAAAATTCTTAGTGAATTTCCATGTTAAGCAAGGACTTGCACCTTCAATCTGAGTCCTAGTCCAACACTCAAACTACTACACCACACTGGCTAATGCAAGGCAATGGACAGCAAACAAAATATTAAAGCATTAAAATAAAAATTGTAAGAGAAATGATGAAAAAGAATAGTAAAGGCAGTCCCCAAACTATGAACAAGATAGGTTCTGTAGGTTTGTTCTTATTTATTTATTTATTTATTTACTTTACTTATATACTGCTGTTCTCAGCCCGAAGGCGACTCACAGCGGTTCACAGCAAGTAAGAACAGCAAAAATTCAATGCTACAGTTGAATTTGTATGCAAGTCAGAACAGGTAAATTTTAAGCTTAACTCCAGCCAAAAAAATATATGTATTAGTTTTAGAAAGCACAGGGAAGGGTTAACGCCCGTGTTGTTTGTTTTGTTTTGCTCTTTGTGCTCTTGTTCAGAGGATTTCACCTAACTTTCGGTCAGGCCCAGAAGTGGTGCCTTTTTCCCCCTCGCGCTTTTCCTTCTAGCAGCTGCCAGAGGACGGCTGTGTAGTTAAACTCCCCGGTCTGTTTTATCTAATGTTTTAAATGTATGTATTATTGCATACTAGCATTTTATCAGCTATTATTTCAAACTATTTTAAACTATATCTGCGGAAGCCGGGGAGGAAAGAGAAACTAATTAAGCTGCTGATAATCCTTCAGACAAAACAAGGAGAGACGCGAGGCACAGCTAAAATGCCTAAAAGGAAGAAAAGACTTGCCTCACCAACTGCCCAGGGCTCGCAAAACGACAAGGATTGTAAAAGAAGGAAAAGATCTCCAAAGCCAGTGAGTGAATCAATTTTACTAAAACAAAGTTACTTAGAGGACTTTGCAATTGCACGCCAAGCATGGCCCTCAAGGACACCTGAAGAGACAGCGATCCCTTTAACCAACAGATTCGAGCCCTGAGGGATGAGGAGCTGACACCACTCCCTGATCAAGTAAGTCGGAATGTGGGGGTTGAGGAAGAGGCAATATTGAAAGCTCCAAAACACATAGAGGACAGAATTGATTTATCATTGCTTTCTGAGCAATGTCTTCTAATGGCAAAGACACTTGAACTCCTGAGCTCAAAAGCAATAGAGATCCTGGATTTACTTACAAAGCAATCAGAGAAGCAATCACAGATACTAGAGGCCCTATGCAGTACAGGGGAGCAGCAACTCCCTGCAGCAGAGACTGCAGGAGGGAAAGCCAAAAATGGGGAAACCCCATATCAGGCTATGGACACAAACGAACGGGCCCAAAAGGAACAAGGCAACAGTTTAATGATACAAAACTTTGTACTAGTATTAGATATTTACCCTTTTAATGGAGCACTGCACATCTGGACTTCCGTACACAAAGCTAACAACCATATCAGAGAGATTTTGAAATGCAGGAATACATCTCTAACAGCAGACAAGCCTCTGATGGGTACTTGGGAATTCACAAGGGTGCCACTCCATTTCAAACACGCCTATATTCCTGGATTATTGTTGAGGAAAAAGGCATTCCTAAGCACCTTGGGAATTTTCCCTGTACGCTATTACAAGGACATTTGTTTTAGACCACTGTTTTCAAGGAAACAAACTGGAATGAAACAGCTAAATTTATTTATTTATTTATTTCTGCTGCTTATACCCCGCCCTTCTCACCCCCGAGGGGGGACTCAGGGCGGCTTACAAAAAGAAGGCACAATTCGATGGCCTTATCCAATTACATGCAAATATAAAAACAATTACAATAATTAAACAATTAACAGATTAAAAACATCAATATATAGCACCATAGCACAACAATAAGCAGTCTCATGGTCAGTGTTTCGCATTCCATAGGTCCAATAGATTTCTTCATTATTTGCCCATCATTATGGTCTTTCTTTTTTAGCTGCCAGAGTTTCCGAAAGCCTGGTCCCACATCCAAGTTTTCAGCTTTTTCCTGAATGAGAGAAAGGAGGTCTCTGATCTGATCTCCCCGGGGAGTGAGTTCCACAGGCGGGGGGCCACCACTGAGAAGGCCAATATTAAGCTGTAAGGACTTAAAATCCAATATTAAGCTGTAAGGACTTAAATCACGAGGACGCACCAAACCAAGACAGCACTACTTTTCACAGACAGGTCCAAGATGGTCAGATAAGCAAAAATAGGGAAATGAGTGCAACACCAAACTCATTTTGCAATCGAATGAACACTAATAACACAGACATGACTACAGACATTATGCTGGCAAAAACAAAAGCAACAATGACTAAAGTTAGTGCAAATACAAGGAGGACAAAGCCTATGATAAATGCCAGCAATGGACAGCACCCGCAGCAACCCAGAGAAGAGAGAAGAGAGACCTTAAACAACTGTGTTTTCACTGGAGATACTGATGACATTGTACCAGCCCGATATAAACTGTCAGAATCCTCAATACTAATACAACCAGGTCAACCAGAACATTTAGATACAGTAAGACCTATTCAGATTGTAACCTGGAATGTAGCTGGCTGGAAAGAGACTGTTGATTGTGAACTGGTGAGATTCCTATCTGATTTTGAGATATTAGCATTACAAGAATCTTGGCTAGTAGAAGTGGATGACTCAATACAATTACCCGGATTTCAATGTTGGCATACACCTGCTCAAAAAAGGGGGAATAGGGGCGTGCCTCGGGGGGGGGGTATGTATATGTATTAAGGAGGAATTACAGTGGCAAGGGGAAGGATTGTTCATGGGGGATGATAATCATAACATATTGGCCATTAAGTTCAGTCATAAAGAAATGGAGCTTATACCTCACTTTCGGTCCCTGTGATCATCAGATTTTGAATAAATTGGCTTGTTGTGGAAAGGATTGGTGAGAAAGATTCAGTTGAGATAAGTTTTCTTCATGATAACTCTAACCCTAAACTGCACCGGTGAATGATTCCCAATATTGAGCTAAGAGAAGCAGTTCCATTAGTCACAAATGTGTACTTTATTTGACTAATAATACAGGGCCACTGGATTGAACCAGCACAGCAAAGCTCTTTTTTTTTTTCACTTTTTGTAAGGTTAAAGGCAGGGCTTAAGATGATTAATAAAAGAACCATGCACATTAATTTACAGACTAGATTTATTCTTCAGCATGTACATAAACATTAAATAGCTTTTTAACACAGAGAGAAAAGTCAGTGTTGATTACAATTTGGCTTCAACATGAATTGCAATGAATGGATCTTCAGCTTGGCTATTAATCTGAAAATCACCCACACCACTGGCAGCAATGTGGATTTGAATTCCAGTGCAGATGTTGCCTTCCTTTTGTCCAGAAATAACATCGCAGTAAATGCCTCCAGGAAGACCCGTTGGGAGGCTTATTGACAAGTTCCTGTAGAAAAGCAAAGATTTTCTCTGTATTTATGCTCTCCGATGAATGGAGTTTACATGGTAATGCCTGGTTACCATGATGCACCAAGGCAAAGTTCTAAATCGGGAACGAGTAGTCTGGTGTTTTGATGTTAGAAATGTAATACAACTGTCTGGTTGCCCCGACACAATAGATAAATAAATAAATAAATAAACTACCATTATATAGTTAGTGATCATGGGAACTGCAGCCCAAAAATAAGTGAAGGGCAGCAAATAACCTGCCCAATCTAGATCATTTATTTCCCTGGGTATATTTACATTATCTGTCATATCACAAACGGTTTATTGTGTGATCACATCAATTAGATCTGTGTTGGTTGGACTCACAGCAATTAGCATCATCTCCTGAATAGGAGATCTTGGGTCAAGTTTATGGAGGGAAGTGCATCTATCCATCCCAGACTTTATCAACGTTGTGGTCAAGATTTGAAATGGCCAGCTCAATTAGAGAAAATATGTTTAAAATGCTTTACAGAACCTACATAACTCCAGAGTTACTAGCTACAATAGAGAAAACAGGACGAGGGGTTTGCTGGAGATGTAAGAAGGTGAAGGGATCTTTTTTTCATGCATGGTGGACCTGTAACATAGTTAAAGAATCATCTGGTCAGAGTTTAAAACAAATTGAATATCAAAATTATAAGAAAATACACAATTAAGTAGTACTGTGTGGACTGAGCTTAAAACACAGCTAACATATAATAAACTAGCTGTGCCCTGCCACGCGTTGCTGTGGCCTTTAGTAAGAGTTTTGAAGTCTCTGCCTGGCCTCTCTTCCTTCCTTCACTCGCCCTCTTTCCCTCTTTCTCTCTCTCACACTCCTTCCTTTCCCCTCTTTCTCTCTCTCTCTCTCTCTGGCATCCCTCCTTCCTCCCCCTTCTTTATGCTTGTGTGTAAACTTGAGTATCTTCTGTTGGTCATGGGGGTTCAGTGTGGCATGTTTGCCCCAATTCTGTCGTTGGTGGGGTTCAGGATGCTCTTTGAGTGTTGGTGAACTCTGAATCCCAGTGACTACAACTCCCAAATGTCAAGGTCTATTTCTCTCAAACTCCATCTGTGTGGATATTTGGGCGTATTGAATGCTTTGGTCCGGATCCATCATTGTGTCTTCAAAGTCGCCCCCTCCGGTTAGACACGCCCCCTTCCTTCGCCCCACCCCTTTCCTTCCAGGAGTCAATCAGGGAGGGAAGGGGTGGGGCGAAGGGAGGGGGCGTGTCTTTCCGGAGGGGGTGGGAGGAGGGAAGGAGTGACTCAGGGAGGGAAGGGGTGGGGAGAAGGGAGGGGGCGACTTTGAAGACACGCCCCCTCCCTTCGCCCCACCCCTTTCCTTCCAGGAGTCAATCAGGGAGGGAAGGGGTGGGGCGAAGGGAGGGGGCGTGTCTTTCCAGTGGGGATGCGGCGCGGCGAGGCTTGGAGTGTGCGGAGCGGGGCTTGGAGGCAGCGTGGGAGGAGTAAGATGAAGGAGGGGGTGGAGGGAAGGGGGCGGGGGGAAGTTGCGTTTGTGTGTGTGTGTGTGCCGTGGGGAAGTGCGGTGACGTGTTCGCGCTGGGCGGGGCGAGGGAGGGAGGGAAGTGTGTTGGCCGTTCGGCCATGTGTGCGCGCACGCTGGGGACTTTGCGCCAGTGCGCATGCTCAGTTGTTTTGCCGTTTTTTCTGTGTGTGGTTGTGTTGTTTTGATTTCTGACTGGATGAGTTTGTACCTAGTGGGTTGTCCTTGGGGCATGGCAATTTTGGTGGAGTTTTGTGGAGGGGTTTTAGAGTTTTGCTTCCCCGTTGGACGCCAGTAGGAAATTTATAGATATAGATACAATAAAATGAAATTGAAAACTCACATCCCCCCAGATTCCACCCACAACCACACCATCAGTATACCCGTCATCCTTTCCCAAATGCTTGGCCTCTTTTCTCACATCTTTCATTTTTCTGGCAGACAAAGATGTTTCTGTTCAAGCAGATTGTTGTAAATGCTATCAGTGGGGACAATGAGATGTGGGCTCTATTTTTATTTAATACTTTAACTTTTGCATCTTATAAAAACAATTGTATACGTTTAAAAATTGCTTTCAAAACTAATTTATTTTAATAGATTTTATCTGTGAGCCACCTTGGGTTCTATTTTGCAAGAAAGGAGTGCATCCAATAAACAAATAAATGAACAAAATGTCAAGCTGTAGTTGGTTAGATCTATGGATGTAGAGTCTGTGGATACATAAGCACAAATGTACACAACAAAAAGGTCTCCATGTGGCCCTCCAGAGTTTTTTGTAACTATAAATCCTATCAGCTCTTATCACTATGTTGGCAGATGGTGTTGTAGTGTAATATTGTCTGGAAGACTACAAGTCATCCAGCTGTGTCATAGGAAATAGGCATACAATGAACAGGGAGCAAAATCCATATGTTCATAAAAGAGTCAATAAACTTTTTATATATTTTTGGGCACTACAGCATTGAAAACAAAGTATTTTGTACCTGTCATCATTATTAAACACAATAAATCCTTTGGCACCACGCCCAAATGCTATCTGGTTGTTACTGTTGTCCCACCAGTTTGTGATAGGCTGCCAATGTACAACATTTCGGAAAATCACCATATTCCTAGGGGAAAAATTGATCAACATAACAAATTGTAGCAAGGTCTTTTATTTATTTATTTTTTTGCTAAAATTACACAAATCATTTGAATACTAATAATCAGAAAAACAGAGGTGTCCTCAAGTGATGTCAGATCACACATAACAAATTTAAGTGTTGATAAACCACTGATGCTCACCGTATTTGATTCCAACGATGTTCGCAAACCCAGCCATTCCCACAACTGCCATCAGGATTAATTGTAACAGGTTTAATTGTTCCATCACTATTGCTGGGTGGTCCAACCCAGTCATTCAAGTCCTTTTAATGAAAGAGGACATTCATGCAATTAGATGTGAAATGAAATTGTAATAAGAAGACAATAACATGGAAATTATTTTGCCAGGAACTGGGACACAAACATACATATTACTTACAATTAAACTTACAAACTTACAAAACTCTATATTTTGAACTTCACAATCAAAATGTGAAATACATAATCCAGTTCATACTTAGATAAATCATTAAAGCAGGTGTTCTATGGATTACGAAAAACACTAAATTACTTGATTTTAATTTATTCAGTTTAAATGGCTTACTATCAACAAACCTTCCCTGCATAATGGCAAATCAATACCAACAAAATAAAATGTCAATAAAACATAACAAATAATATGAATGGGAGCATAATATTCTCTTCTAATAGGGAGAACATACAAAATAATTCACGGTTCAGACTAAAGAGTGCAAGGAGAGAGGAATGAGGTTTACATCTATCAAAGCACAAGGAGCCAGGGAACTTCTACTCCACTGTGAGGATGTCAGTCATTCTTGCTATCTATTGAATACAATGGTAAATTTGGCTATTAGGGAAATGTATAGAAAATGGGATTCAGCAGGCAGATGAGCTCCCTCTATCAGCTCCAGCTCCTCATGCGGGGACATGAGAGAAGCCTCCCACAAGGATGATAAAAACATTAAATCACCCAGGCGATCCCTGGGCAACATCCTTGCAGACGGCCAATTCTCTCACACCAGAAGCGACTTGCAGTTTCTCAAGTCACTCCTGAAATGACCAAAAAAAAAGCAGCATAGTTATCACATTGAAACTATTCCATTATTAGGATGCCCGCAATCAGAAAGTTCTCCTTTTAGGCTGCATTGACTCACTTCACGTTGCTATGACACACTGTCTAACATACCGTCTTCATAAGGGTTACCATTAGCATCCCCATCAATTGCCACCTGAAACATTTCAACCCCCAATCACACCTAATTTTCAAGCTAGATTTTGATGTTTAAATTCTCAAATTTGAGATTATATTTTCAACAGGATAGTCAAGGGGTGGAGAAGAGTCCAGAGCATGGTATGTCTTTACACTCAAACATATCAATTATTTAGTTCAAAGGGAACTTAACTGAAATACAGGAAGGGAAGGTCTTTGTTAGGACCCCAAATAGGAATGGGAGGACCAGACCATCCTTCCTTGCCTCGTTTACTCACAATATGTATCTTCTTCCATATTTAAAAACTAGAACTATCTGCTGTGTATTGAATGAAATGTATTTTTTTACTATAAGGGTACTGTATAGAAAGTGGAATTTATGGTAACACTCCCCGGATTCAAACTGCTGACCTTTCGGTCAGCACATTCAGCAGCTCAGTGGTTTAACCCGCTGCACCACCAAGGGCTGATATCACCCCTTGGTGGTGCAGCGGGTTAAACCACTGAGCTGCTGATTGTGCTGACCGAAAGGTCAGCAGTTTGAATCCGGGGAGCGGGGTGAGCTCCTGTAGTTAAACCCAGCTTCTGCCAACCTAGCAGTTTGAAAACATGTAAATGTGAGTAGATCAATAGGTACAGCTTCTGGGGGAAGGTAACTGCATTCCATGCATTCATGCTGGCTACATGACCTTGGAGGTGTCTATGAACAACACCGGCTCTTTGGCCTAGAAATTGAAATGAGCACCACCTCCCAGAGTCGGACACAACTAGACTTAATGTCAGGGAAAACCGTTACCTTTACTATTAATCACACTGAAATTTTCCTCCTTAGGCCCAGGTTTAGAAGATCTAAAGTGAAAATGTATCAAAGGGGGGAACACAATATACCAAAACATTCCACCAGGCTATCTATTAATATTAAAAACTTGTGCCTGAGTATTCTTGTTTTCTTTCATCTCCCCAGCTCTATTTCCTTTCGCCTTTGTCTTTTTAAAAATTCTAACTCTGAGGGCAATTGCTGTCTTGTTTTTTTGTTTTTTGTTTTTTTACAACTGATATACAAGTAATTTTGAGACTTATTCTAACTTTAGGAAAGGGTGTATCCACTTACCATAAACAAAATGACTTGACTAGTTCAAAAGAATTCTAACACAAAACCTCATCTTTCTCATAGCTACTATGCAGCCCTGGTGTCTAATACACGAAATCTGTGGTCACAGGACAACAGACCCTAACAGATTAGATACCTGCAGGACTATATAACTTAAATACCTGAGGGCAATGTGATAAAACCACATTCGTAAAATTCACTCACTGGAATCAGCCAATTTTTTATCTTCTTGCAATGTTCTAAGTCATGCTATTTTTTCCAAACAGCTATATTCTAGTTCTGATAGAATTGTTTTCTGTCAGTTGTTTCAATCCAGGGAAAGTTAGTCATGATTAAATCACAATGATATAAAGGATGCAATGAACCGCACAGTTCAATGCAAATTAAGCACAGGTAACTTTCTTTCAACTGAATCCTCAATATTTCTTAGTATTTCAATCCATTTTCCAAGTGCTGCTACAATCCCTTAAGACAAGAGGTAAACACAACCAGCAAATAGCTATATATTTCTAGTGAGCCAGTAGAGAGTTACCTTTCCGTGCTGGATATCTCTTGGCCACCTGTAGCTTGATATTATTCTTGTAAACCCATAGGGATGAGCAAGCATAAACCCAACTGCCATTTTATAAAGTCTATAAAATCGATAAGAGAGATATTACAGCACAGAGAAAACACAAAAACTGATTATGTCCTGGGCTGGTGTGACAAGCAGCATATCTGTATGGCAAACACATGTCAGTTGTTTATAAATTTCTGATGATAATCTTTTCTGGGAGTAAATCAAACTGACTTCTAAGGGAGCATGTATAGAAGTGGGTTGCAAAAGGTGTTCCTTTCCCAAAGCAAAGACAGGGCACATGTGACTCTCAAGAAGATGCTAGACTTCAGTTCCTGTCAATTGTGAAGAATGAACCTTGTGGAGCATATTTGAAAAAGAATACAAACAAATTCTAAAAGCACTTCTCCTCAGCACCGAACAATGCATTTCTTTGAGCAAACATATTTTAAAGAAGCTCAAAATCATACTACATATATTTTGAAGAAAGAATTCTTCAGTGATGGAACCTATGAAATTCATTCAGGGCAGATCGTTATATACTACTATGGACAAAGCCATACATCTAACGTCTGGCTCTTTTCATACCTGTGAACAGTTCTGCGTGCCACTTATCTCATGTATCTGAGTGAAAACTAAGAAAAAATGTAGGTAGAAGGAAGAAATTGACCTTCAGTAGGAATATCATATTCCTATATATACTATATACTAGTATAGTATATAGTATATATATACAGTATATAGTATATAATATATATATAAAACAATATATTATATAATACTAATATTATGAATGATATATTAGTACTATGCTAATAATGTAGTATGTTGTATGTACATATGACTTGTAAGCCACTCTGAGTCCCCTTCGGGATGAGGAGGGTGGCATATAAATGTTGTAAATAAATAAATAAATATCATTTATAATTGGAAGTGAAATCAATTGTGGTTTCCAACATAGTGATGTGCAACAAGTTGATATCTGCAACCCGTGGCCAAGAACAGCAGGTGAGATGCAAGAGGGTTAGGAAGCCATCAAAGCTGTACATTTTAATCAAGGATCATTCTGTCTGTGAGGGATTGCCATCCACATCCGGTTTCACATGCAGCAATTCCACATATGCATGGAGAAACAATCTGTTGTGACCATTATTCTTGACATGTGAGGATTTGCAGGGCCCAACTGCCTTTGAGGCAGAATACATTTCCTGATCCAAGCAGTGGATCTGGAAGAGTAGGCAGCAAACCAAGTATTCCTGCCTCTGCTGCCTGCTGTCACATCACTGAAGCAAGGCATTATGGCAAGGACTTCAAAGAGCCTTGCCAGTTACCCTCCAGAACAGCTGCCTATGCAGAGATTTGCTCTGAGGAGGCTTCAAAGTCAGGCATTTGGGTAGGCAGGCTCTGTGGAGAATCACATCTAGTGTTGAAAGTACTATGCACTTCTTCAATGGGCAACACAAGTGACTCGGGGTGAAGGCAATCTCATTGCAAAAAACAATGACTGCTGAAGGACAGAAAAGCAAAAGCAAAAAAAATGTAACACTGCCCTCAATTCCATCTAGTCTCTTTTTGTATATCTTAAATGTACAATACCTTGTATTTCTAATTCTCCTGAGATTTCCTTGACATTTCTGGGGGAAAAAATGAGGAAATTCCCAACATTTCCCTGTAGTTCACACTACTGAGATCTAGAAAGCTCATAGCACAGAGAGTCAGCCTGGTGTACCAGTTTGAGTGTTGGACTATGACTGGAGACCAGGATTTGAGTGCCTGCTCAGCAAAGGAAACCCGCTAGATCAGACAACGGCAAACTCTGGTCCTCCAGATGTTTTGGACTTCAACAATTCCTAACAGACAGCTGGGATTTCTGGGAGTTCAAGTCCAAAACACCTGGAGGGCTTAAGTGTGCCTTGAGGATATCACTCTCTCAGCCCCAGAACATAGATTCACAGATAATAGATTCACTTCAATGTTGCCCTAAGTAAAAAATGACTTGAAGCACAACAGTCACAAGATCCATGTGGCTCTGTTTTTTTTAATGCTTATCAATGGATAAATGAGGGCATCTACCTAAACAGTATATGGCTCTGTGTAATTTTGACCCTTAGGAAATGTTCTCAGAGACTTTTGTTTTATGTGATTTAGGAAGTCAATTTCAACACATATGGACATTCAATACTTTAAAAAATGTAACAGCTTTTCTGTTCCATTTTCAACAGGTTATTTACCTGGGGTTCCAGAAAGTGAGGATGGAGGCCCCACCGGCACCATGTCCCCTCTGGTTGTCATGGTTATCTACAAAGACAATGGCTTTGTCAGAAGGCATCAAACTCCAATTCTCTCCCAAGCTCCTAAATCGTGAAGAAATAATTAGAACTTCCTTTACTACAGACGCTTTCAGCATGTTTTAAAAGGTCTCTCTCTTCTAAGTATAGGCCGAGAAGCAGATCTCTGGAGTTCTTTATCTATGCTCTGTAACTGCTACACATTAGGGGTTCTGCAGATGAGGGAGAGTTATTTATATTGGGGGAGAAGATCCTGAAAAACTGGATTTCATGCACAGAGGAAGATGCTGTTTTGCACATGAGGCCATTTGGGACTAGAGGGCATCCAAAATCATTACTTCAAAGTTGCCATCTTCTCTCCATTCCATTTGTGGAGGACAGTCCCGAGTTGTGTGCCATATCTAAATTCAGTCACTCGACCATTTCTGAAGTATTCGGAGCTTTGGACGCCTTCACCACCTAAGTCAATTACCTGGAAAAAACATACAAAAGACTGGAGAAGGAATATAATTGTGTTTTCAATGTGTTTCAAAACTAGCCTTTTTCTATTTAAAGCAACACAGCTGAGAACTGCATATTTAGAGCCAATTGGGGTAAACTGCAGAGGTGATGCAGATACTTGATTTGGATCAGGATTTTGTTAACAGCTTGTTTATTTTAACTTATGTTGTATTGTATGTATATGTGTTTGTCAAATGTTTTGATATGGCCAATAGGCTAATCAATAAAACGTACTTGTACTTCTAAAGGGGATTGGACTGGGTGTTCTTTGTGCTGGCTTCCAACTCTATGATTCAATCTTTCTTGACACTGGTCCCAAGGAGCTTACAGCAAGGTTAATACAAAATACAACTAAAAACCTGATTAACACAAACATTTAGAACATATTTAAACTATTACATTAAACAGCCCATAACGTAAAACAGTGTAAAATTATTTAAGAATAAAAAGAAAAATGACTACTGTGAACAGTGGTAACAAATCAGGACATGAGTCAGATGACTACACAAACTTTTTAGTCTTTCTATCTCATTGGGTACTTTCTCACTAAAAGTAATGGACCTCAAAAAACTTAATCAGGATGGATTCAAAGTTTCTCATCCAAGCAAATCCACAAATACTACTTTTGTATACAACGCTTTAAAGTTTATTTGAGAAAGGAAAATAAGAACTGCCTTGCTAGATTAGATCAAGAGGTCTATCCAATCTAGTATTCTAGCTCAGAAGGCCTACAATTTCTTATCAATTTATCTGGCAGGAATTCCACCCAATTCAGTTAGGTTTATTTCTTACTGAGAGTACATGCATAGGATTGTTCCGTAGATAATTTCAAGCAAACCACTTTCCTCGCAGCCTCATCCTCCCACATATCAGTAATAAAAATAAAGCATCAAGGAGAGGAAGAGCCCTTCTTACCTTATGAAATGGTTGCAAGAATTACAAAATAACACCTGTGAAATGATTTGAATACTGCATGGATATTATTATTAATACTAAATTAATGAACTTGCATTATTATGTCATTACTAGATTCACCAACCTCCTGGTAGATGAAGGGCCGTGAACCTTTGGTAAACCACCGTGTGTTTAGATTGTTTACTTTGCTTAAAATAGCATTAATGTCCTTGGGCCATATGTGCTTCGAAGCATCAATTCGGAAACCTGCAACACCCAGATCAATCAAGTGGTTCATGTATCCAGCTATTTTTGAACGTACGTCTTCTCTGCTTTGTGCAAGGTCAACAAGACCAGATAGACGGCAGTTGCGAACCTGTACATGCAGGGAAAATGGTCAATGAATCACTTGCCAAAACACAGATATTCAATACTCAAAGATTCGAGATGGCTGCTGCCAAACCTAAAAAATGAAATAGTCTCACGTTTGGATCCTAATATTATTTTATTTCAAATCAGAAGTGTCATTTGATAGCTCCTGAGATATTGTCTCAGGAATCATAAAAAAAGATTAACTCTTCCTCTGAAATCAGAGACATGAGCTCTGATCTCATGCAGGGAGATCTATGCTTGTACAAAATGTAATGGTTTTGTGGAGGGAAAATAGAAAATATTGTGGCTGTGGTATGAGAGGATTCACAGGCCCATTGGATCTTTAGTGTCCAAAGTCCTCTTGCTACATGGAAACACGTAACAGTGCAAGGATAAATGAAAGACTCTTCTCCTATTGCAAGCAATGAGTGGGAAAGGCTGAAACACAAAGACAAATGCCAGAGAAAGAATTGCAAATAGTATTATTTGCTCCCTTCTGTCCTGTTGATAGGGACCTGTATTGATTAAGCTACTTGTCTTTCCTCAGTTTGAGGTGTGCATAACACAGCTGAACTACGTCATTATCATACATACATCAGCAACTCAAGCTTAAGGATGCACTAAACACTTACATCAGCACCACACCTCATTTAATTGAAATGGCATCATGCTAAGGAATCCAGAATTTGTAGTTTGATGAGGTAAAGCTCTCTACTAGAAAGCTGTAGTACCCTCCCCAAACTTTAGCTCCCCAAATTCCTTAAGAAAGGAAGAACTATGGATTTACTTAAGCCTATACTTATAATGTGAACAGGCACTCAAGATAGCTTAGTGCTGGGCAAGGTGGGTGGACTTGACTTCTATAGCTATGATTTCTATACACTTCACCAAAATACAAATCTCAGGATGACAATTAAAATGGTATTAACCTGATAAAAGTGTGTAATGCAGATACACCCTTGTATGGTGTGGTTATAAGCACTCAAAATGGGGAGTCAGCAGTATACAGTACATGCCAGCTTGCATAGCTTTGAGCATTCCTTTAACCCATTACAATGTACAGCCAGGGTGGCCAAAATATACCTTGCTGTTTTAGGTCCAGCAGGGGAAGATGACACTTGCAAATCTAGGAATGACTTCTAATCAACTCCAGTTTTGGAAAAAAAAATCCTTGAACACTACTTCATTGAGAAACACCACTCATCTAGTCAGAACCAATTATTATTTATTTTATTTATTTTATTTATGATATTTATATTCCACCCTTCTCATCCCGAAGGGGACTCAAGGCAGATCACAGAACACATATACGGCAAACATTCAATGCCGATTATACAATGACAAGACAGACAATAGATAGGCTTTTCCCATTTTTTGGCATCTCTGGAGGCTCTGCTCAATTCCGGCCACAGGGGGCTGCTATCACTCCATCTCATTGCCAAAGAGTTTTATTTGTTTGTAAACTTCCTCCTTTTTTCTGAACAAACGCCGTGCCTAAAATACCTTCCTGCTTAATGCAGTTCCTATTTATCTACTCACATTTGTTCTCAAACTGCTAGGTTGGTAGAAGCTGGGCTACAGGCCAAACGCTCAAGCCCTTGACCTAGGTTTCGAACTGTCAGCCTTCCAGTTGGCAAGATTAGTTGCACCTTGGTGATTAACCTGCTGTGCTAAAGCCTGGCCCAATTATAGTTTTTGTTATATTAATAATTATTTGTACCCCACTTCCTACCCTGCAAAAAGAGAGTGACATTTACCTGGATAGGATCACTGTAATTTTCAATATCCCCACTGGGTGTCTTACATATTCGATCATTAAAATCAAAGTTAAAGTAGGGGACAGCAGGGAAATATCGCACCCCAGCATCGAAGTAGCTCTCACAGGTCCCACGGTATCCAGAGCCAGCCCCAGAGCCACACATATGATTGATCACAGCATCCACATAAATATTGATCTGTTAGAAATACACAGGATTACATGAGATACATAAAGAAGTGCTTGAAAGTGATTATGGCAGTACATTTCAGATTAAGAAAATCTAACTATATACACCATTTTTTCATGTGAGAGAATCGGCCGTCTGCAAGGACATTGCCTAGGGGACACCTGGATATTTTACCATCCTATGGGAGGCTTCTCTCGTGTCCTCACATGGAAAGCTAGAGTTGGCAGATGGGAGATCACCCCGCTCTCCGAATTCAAACCGCCGACCTTTCGGTCAGCAGTTCTGCCGGCTCCTATCAAAATGCAAACCACATTAAATATCTGAATACAGCCTGCAATATGAAGGTCTAATAAAAAGAAAATAAAACTATGAAGTTAAGGGAAAGGTTTTCCCCTGACATTAAGTCCAGTTGTGTCTGACTCTGGGGGTTGGTAGTAATTCCATTTCTAAGCCAAAGAGCCGGCGTTGTCCATAGACACCTCCAAGCTCATGTGGCTAGCATGACTGCATGAAGCGCCATTACCTTCCCACCAGAGCAGTACCTATTGATCTCACATTTGCATGTTTTCAAACTGCTAGGTTGGCAGAAGCTGGGGCTGACAGCAGGAGCTTACGCTGCTCCCCAGATTTGAACCTGCGACCTTTCGGTCAACAAGTTCAGCAGCTCAGCAGTTTAACCCACTGCACCACCCAGGGTTCCCGGCATACTTCAAAACTATGAAGTACATGTTTAATCCAAATTGTGGCAGATGTTCTATAATTTTTGGCAGGCAGCTGGTGGATCACACATGTAAATATAGCTCCTCCAACAGCCTTTAATTTAGCCCAGCCTGCCTGAAATTTGACATATATGATCACAATATTCCTTTTGCACTGAATATATTCTATTTATTTAGTTTGCAAAGGGACATTTGAATAAAGTCTATTCCGTTACACATAATAGATTCTGATACATAGATTTAAAAAACGTGGGGTCGTGGAGATAATTTCCTGCACAGAACTGGATAAAGCATGCATTTCATCAGACAAAGTTCATAAAAAAACACATTTCCACTTATACAATAAGGGTTTACCTTTAACCTGAAATCTTTGACTCAGCTTATTGTCAGAAAAGTCACCAAAAGCCACTTACTCCAACATTGTTGCATCTCGTCACCATGTCTCGAAATGCATTTTCATTTCCAGAACGTGAACACAATTTGTAACTGATGGGCTGATACCTTTCCCACCATGGTCTCCAGGGATTCGTTATAACCAGGTTTTCATTGGGAGGAGAAACCTATCAATACAAAAAGCAAGCAAGCAAGAAGAAGATAAAAACAAATTGCTCAAGCAGACTTAACATTTCATCTGTATTACATGATTTCAGAAGTATGAGCACACTTCAACTATTGTGGCTCCCAGGTTTTGTTGTTGGTAAGGGACTAAAAAGTTTCTGGTAGAGAGCCATAGACTGACACTAAGATGTCTTTTAATACAACTCCCATCATGATTGAAGGGAGGCAATGATGACTGGGGCTGAGTGAAGCTAGAGTTCAACAATATCTACAGAATTTCCCTCAATCAAGTTCTGTTGATACAGATAAAGAATTTGTGACTCTTTCAATGTTGGCGGAGTGCAACTCCCATAACCCTTTATCACTGGCTGTTATGGGCTAATGGAAAGTTGAAGCTCAGCCACTTCTGGGGCATATTTTGCCATTATCAAAGAGAAAAAAGTACCATCTAACCTGAACTCCTGCAAATCCATTTGGTGCTAAATAACGTTCACATTCATCAGCCACATCCGCCCAGCGCCATTCGAAAAGGTGGACAATAGACGTCCTTACAGGTTTTGAATCTGATTTGTAATGCATCCAGCAAAGTCCAAAGGCTGCTAGGAGGAGCAGCAACAAGCCATTCTTGTTGCCTCTGCCAATCGGTGACATTCTTCTCAAGAGCCTTCTGCATTCCTAGTGGAGAAGAAATCCCAAATGACCTATTGCACACCTCAACTGCCCTCTCAGAGGTGGCAGAATGTTATTTTAAAACAGCATATTTTAGGCAAGAGGCACTGCAGGCTTCCCAGAGCAACGGAAATGCTGACAAGCTAGACAGAGGACACTGCTTCTGTTTGTCTGTTGGGGTCAACTAGATAAGATGCAGTTTGCATTAAATTCACATTGTGTCAGTTAGGGACTAAACCTGGAGGGTGAGAGGCCTGTGGACTATACAAAGGCAGAAGGTCAGGCAAATCTGGAAACATTACTTTATTTTTACTACTTTTGGGGACTATAGGTACACCTCAGTTAATGAAATAGATGTATTCCTAGCTTTTACTTCTTTAACAGGAATGTTGAAACCTGAGACAGAAATAACATAGTTAAGTTACAAAAGGTTCATAACCCATAAAAAAGATGAGCAGTTAAATGTGCTTCAGAAAAGTTTTCAGTTGAAATTAACACTATGCAAATGAGACAACTGAGCCAGATAAACCTTGCCTAAGAAAAGATAACATTTTGAAACTTTGAGAGATCTCTTGAAAGGTCCTTTTTACAAAGTCTTTTTAATATACTTCCAGCTTCTGTTTTTCTTCCATTTCCTCTTCTAGCAGAAAGTTTTTTCCGCATTGGCATTGGGAAGATCGTGAAGCAAGGCTGGAAATACAGACTTTTAGTGTCAAATTGTAGCAGTCTCTTAAGTAGAATTAAGTAGGATTCTTCTTTAGCTAATTTTACTGTTGCTGTGTGTGCCTGCCCACAACAGACAAGGTAAACAATGTTTGCTTCCAGAATTCCATGCAAAGCATGTTGAAAAACAGAACAAAGAAAAAAAGGTGGAAATTACATATGTCTGCCTTAACAGCTGTCCACATCATGTTAAAAGAAACATAGACATATGAATTTGGCCTCCAAAATGGAAATAATAAAAAGTGGGAGCTGAAATAAGTTTTTTTTTGTCAGACCCCTCAATAAATTAAGTCTGCCTGTATTGATTCCAGAATGCACAGCCAGAATTAGTGATAAGAAGACTAAGAGTTCTATCACACTATGCTGTTATAGTGCTGTTATTCCACTTCAATGTCTATGAATTCTGTAGTTTGTAGTTCAGTGAGGCCAAAGAGCTCTTTGGCTGAGAATTCTAAATGCCTTTCACATATTGCAATCCCAGGATTCCATATAAGGTTGCATCCTAGTTAAAGTGGATTAAAAGAACTATAACAGTGTAGTGTGATAGAGCCTTAAGAAATTACAACCTAGGATAGCTCATCAGACCTGATTGTCCGCCAACATTTCTGAAGCAGAACAGGTCACATCAATCAGAGGGACTACAAAACAGATGTGGAATATGTGCCTTCCTCCACCAATGTTTCTGGGCTGGATCTTTCACTCTCAGTTATGCTAGATAAGCTAATGGGAACTTCAGCCAGCAACCATTGAAGGACCACACATTGACCCTATTTGGATTATGGCTACTCTATATATATTACCTAACTGGCATTTCACTGAATAAATACAAAAAAGTCATAAAATTCTAAACAGCAATAAGAGAAGTATGAAAACTAACATAACATTATTACACAACTATAACATATTAGACATTTAAACATTGTACTGGTCCCAAACATTATACTGCTGGATTGCTGCAATACTGCAAGCAGCTACAGGATTATTCTTGTACACTAATCTTCCCCAATGTATCCTCCAGATGTCTTGGGCTACATATTCCAGCATCCCTGGCCAAGCTGATGGAGTGTGATGGGATATATACTCCAAAACAACTGAGTGTTTATCAAATTAGAGGCAGCTGCATTGGTTAGATGCTGCTGCTTTTTCTTGTGTGTGTTTTAGAGCAATATAAGAAGCCAAATAACATTTCATTTTAACACTCCACTATGCCCAATCAGACCTCTAAAGCAAGAATGGAGAACGTGTGATCATTCAGGCTGGAATTCCCATAGACACTCCCCACTAATTAAAGGCTCATGGGGATTGCAATCCAACATCTGGCTAGCCAAATGTTCACCTCCTTCAAGCAATCTTCTCTAAACCAATGCTCTCCAGATGTGTTTGCCTACAACTCCCAGCTCAGAAACCAGGTAAGGAGAGGCTGCTTCAACCTACCTTTCTCTTTTGTAAATTACTCGTTAATTTTGAGATTAAAATATATGCAAACTATATGAAATACCTTAGAGAAAAGAGCTTGAGTTCTTTTCATCAAATGCAGCTGAGTCACACCTTGTAATGTTCCTGAGATTGCTTGGACTCCAGCATTCATTGCAGGCTGCCTGGAATCTGATTTTGAAACAATAATGTCAAACTGAAATTTCATCAACAATGCATGGAAATTCCCCCCAAATGTGACAGACCACAAAAAATTAATCCCTGCATTAAGAAACAGGGAGGGAATCCAGAGAAGTCTGCCTAATGTACACTCAACTGTTACAGGAGGGGGAAAAGCATCATTCTTCAAATGATACCTTGGGATTAGAAGATAGATCTTTGCTAAGTCTGAACCCATGTCTTTGCCAATTAAAGGTAGTGGGATGCACATCAAGGATCTAATTCAAATGAGTGAAGGAATAAGGAAAAGGAACCCTTTCAAAACCAGTTCTTAACCTCAATCAGTCTGCTGTTTAGCAGGAAAATTGAACAAACTTTAAAATTTGGTCAGTGTACTGGAACAAAGGATATGGGAGAGCCAGAAAAGTCATAGAAATGGTAAAAAAAAAAGTCATAAAGAGGCTGTAGTCACTCTCTTATGACGAAAGGTTACAACTTATGGGCCTCTTTAGTTTAGAGCAAGTTGACTATGGGTAAAAATAGATCAGAAGTGAAAGTAGATTGGATTTCCCCCTGTCTTGTAATACTGGAGACAGCACAGAGTAATAATCTAAGTGCTGAACTATTTATGACTTTTGGAGACCAGAGATTGCATCCCTGATCTGCCGTGGAAACATCATTGGATGACCTTGGGTAAGTCATAGCTCTCAGTTCAAAGGGAAAAGAATGGCAAATTTCTTCTGAATCGATCTTGCCAAAGAAAGCCAGTAACATGGTTGTTGTAAGTAGCAGTCAACCTGCTTTATCTATTTGCAACCTCATCACATGGATGACATCCCCCCCCCCCCACGCGCCGATACCGCTTTGCCATGAGAAAGCAGCGCTGAAGCAGCATGAGAGCCTTCCCATGTTAGGAGGGAAGTGTTCTACAATACTTCCACTCCTACTTGGGGCTGGGGCTTCAACAGGAAGTCCAACGATGCTGTGTGATGGACAACATCCCCATCCATCGCTGACTGTCCCTTTAAGAGTCCTAGAAGACTAAAAAATAAGTGTAATTAGGTCCTTGGTTTTAACTTATACTGTATACCCTTCATGCATCAAAAGAAAGCCAGGACATAAACTAAAGGGGGGGAAAGAATGAATGTGCTGTTGTAGTCAAATCTTGCTTGTTGACTTCTCATAGGCAACTGGTTGCCCAATTTGAATGAATTTTGACTAAAAACCCTCTAGTCTGATTTAAACATGAACTTCCTTATGTTCTGATTGATGGAATAACAGCAGGAACACAAAGATTCATGCACTTAATCTTATTGGTTTCTGGAAACTCATGTGCAGGATTTGTTTTTCCATGTGGTTTGTCATTGTGCAGAAGCTTTCTTCTGCAGGCGTATGTCCTCAAGCTGGATAGAAGTCACAATCTATTTCACAATGGGTTTTTATACTTCAAAGCAGTTGTCCACCCACTGCCTCAAATCCAAAAACCCAGAGGAAGAGAAGAATTCTGCTTGCGAGCTGAAGTGCTTTTTTGCAACCTGTTTCAGTGCTCCCGTTTATAGTGTGTAAGTTGCCAGATACAGTCGCTACCAGCTGTCCCACGATTTTACATCGTAGCTGGAAGCAGAACAACTTTGAAATGAACACATCTGACAAAGCCTCACTTTAGGAAGGGAATCAAGTTTTGGACCGACAGTGAATTTGATCATATGGTAATAATAGAGAAGTCTAAGAATTATTTAATGAACTCTGCCATATCTTCTCTTTGATATGGATGCTTTTTTATACTTTCCCATGGGAAAGTGAAAGCTGTTTTGTTTCTGAATGAGCCAGTAAGACTTAAAATAAACACAACCCAGCTATTTATACCACATGTGACCTTATAGGAACCTTGCAAACACAGCCATGTCTGTTACTGGCCAACAAAATAAATCATTGACATTTTCAAATGCACCTGGCTAGATTAAACATTTGTAGCACTTTTTAAAGGTCTAAACAATTATATAAGAATCGTGTCAATCAAAATTGCATTCCAAAATTGCATTGAAATGAAGTTCAATGGGGACAAATGCAAGATACTCCACTCAGGCAGAAAAAAATGAAATGCAAAGATACAAAATGGGCTCGACAGCAATACATGTGAAAAAGATCTTGGAGTCCTTGTAGACAACAAGTTAAACACGAGCCAACAATGTGATGCTGCAGCTAAAAAAGCCAATGGGATTTTGGCCTCCATCAAATAGGAGTATAGTGTCTAGATCCAGGGAAGTCATGCTACCCCTTTATTCTGCTTTGGTTAGACCACACCTGGAATACTGTGTCCAATTCTGGGCACCACGACTGAAGGGAGATGTTGGCAAGCTGGAATGTGTCCCGAGGAGGGCGGCTTAAATGATCAAGGGTCTGGAGAACAAGCCCTATGAGGAGCAGCTTAAAGAGCTGGGCATGTTTAGCCAGAAGGAGAGAAGGCTGAGAGGTGACATGATAGCCACATATAAATATATGAGAGGAAGTCATAGGGAGAAGGGAGCAAGCTTGTTTTCTGCTGCCCTGGAGACTAGGACATGGAACAATGGAACAATGGCTTCAAACTACAGGAAAGGAGATTCCACCTGAACATTAGGAAGAACTTTCTGGCTGTGAAAGCGGTTTAGTAGTGGAACTCTCTGCCCCAGAGTTTGGTGGAGGCTCCTTTTACGGAGGCTTTTAAACAGAGGCCATCTGTTGGGGGTGCTTTGAACATGACTGTCCTGCTTCTGGTCAGGGGGTTGGACTGGATGACCCACGAGGTCTCTTCCAATTCTATGATCTTGGTTGCTCACCTGAAGACAATTTTGACTTACCAGACAGAACTAGGGAAATGGAGATTGACAAGCCAACCTTAAATATATATTTGCATCAGTTATTTCCCAGGTAATCTGTACTATGGGTGAGTAGTAATGCATCATGAGGCCAATCCCTGTCTTTCTATTTCCATATTTTCTTGGGGGGGGGGGGGGGATCAGGTCTTCATAAAACAGGAAGCAATCTTAAGATTCACTTGTTTACAATGCAAACTTCCATGCTTCGCTTAAGATTTACATGAGCAGAAACAAACATGGTAACATATCAAACAGGAAGGGAAACATTGTTGGAATTAACATAGGTTTTATAGTCCCTCCCCCTTTTATGGGAATCAGTTTCTAACTTCCAGTTTTTTCTTTTTATGTCCTAATAAAAGTTTTGCCAATGATTCTGTTCCTGTTACACGCTATAAAGAATCACAATCAATAGGCAGTAAAGCATGTCTCTGAAATGAAGGGGGGAGCCGAGCACAGTTATTATAGCTGTCAGCTGTGATTAAAACTTTGTTAGGCAAGATGCATCTCCAAAGCCACTGCTAGCATTCCCAAAGACCTTAGAAATATCACTGGAAAGGATATATTGATCACCAAACTCCACTTACTAGAATAGCCTTTACAATCAGCTTATGCAAATTTAAACCTGCCTTTTTATCTTAACATATAAATCGCATGGATGTGTCAAATAGTTCTCAGACAATTCTTTAGTGCTGAAGAAAATAGCTGCATGATGCCCCTCTTTATAATAAGCATAGGGAAACATCAGTGCTCTCCCCAGATTCGAACCTATGACCTATCGGTCTTCAGTCCTGCCGGCACAGGGGTTTAAACCACTGCGCCACCAGGGGCTCACAGTTAAAATCTATTAAAACATATTCAAAGCTAACAACCACAGCAAGAAGTTGAACAATTTGACCCATATCAGTGCTACTCAAAGTAGTAGTCTATGCACTAGTGCTGGTCCCAGTGACATTATGAGTTAAATACAGCCAAAGGGAACAAAATAATATTGATACATTGTACTTAATTTAGTGGGGGGAAATGGGGGGTACCCCACATCTGATAGCTTGAGAAACTCTGATCTGTATTTATACTAAAAACAGCTATGTTAGATGGGGGAAAGGATATATTGATTCATTCCCATCATTTTCATTTTCCAACCCCCAAATCACCACCATGGTAAGCAAATGCAGAAGAAAAAAAGGCGAAGGAATCCATAGCCTTTGAATTTTGACTCCAGTGCCCATCAACCACTGTAAACCAAATGAGGACAATTGGAGATGTAGTCAACTAATCTTTTGACAGACCACAAATTAATTACTCTGCTTTATGGACTATCCTTCTCTAAAGAGAGACTCTACCCCTGAGATGTTGGTTCTTTCTAGCTTGAACCTTCCTTTGAAAACCATTGACAAGTAAAGAACGTTCCTTTGAGTTCCATTGACGCTTCTCCTCTCTTCCGTGAGTTGGTGAAAGGTGAGAAGAGTGACTTGAGGCATTAGCATCATTCTGTTGCATGATTAAAAAAGTGAGGATTCACCCCAAACCTAGAACTGATCACAATCCTAAAAAATGCTCATACCAGGGCCCCTTCCATGCAGCTGAATAAAATCCCCCATTTTCTGCTTTGAACTGGAATATATTAGGGATCTAGGATTGTCTGCACATTTCATCCCTCTCAAAAATTTCTATTCTAGCTATACGTCACCTGGTCATACCCAGCATTATTTTAAAATTTTAATTATTACATTTGGCCCAGCCATAGGCTTTAAACATCGTGTTATTGTTAATGTTTATTGCTTATTTTCTGCTTATGAGTTTATTGTTTTTTATTACTGTTGCTATTTTTTATTGTTTATTGTGGGCTCAGCCTCATGTAAGCCGCACCGAGTCCCTTGGGGAGATGGTAGTGGGGTACAAATAAATTATTATTATTATTATTATTATTATTATTATTATTATTATTATGTGGATTTAGATAACCCAGTTCAAAGCAGATCTTGTGGGATTTCCTGCCTCAATATTCTGGGTTATATGGCTGTGTGGAAGGGCCCTGACTCTAGAATTGTAAAATGAATGCTAGCAGTGGTTCTCAACCTGGGGTCCCCTAGAAATCCTAACAGCTGGTAAACTGGCTGGGATTTCTGGGAGTTGTAGGCCAAAACACCTGGGGACCCATAGGTTGAGAACCACTGTAGGGGATCCTGGGATTTGCAGTTTGGGGAGCATTCTTTGGCAGAGATGACTACAGACCATGTAAAACTACAACTCCCATAACTTCATAGCAAATTCACGAGTGGTGTAGAACTGTATTAATTACACAGTACAGATGCCCCCTTAAAAGGAGACTGGGGACCCGTCCACACAGCCCACATTATCTGACTCATATAACCCAGTTCAAAGCAGATATTTTGAGATTTTCTGCCTTGATATTCTGGGATATAGGGCTGTGTGGAAGGGCCTTCAATAGAAGGAGGGATTAAATTGGTGATGGGGTCCCAGATCATTGCAGCCACTGATCAAAGAATATATTATGCAATTAACCTGGATTTGCAAAAAGCACACACTTTAACTGGGAAAAGGGTATCTTAATAATAATAATAATAATAATAATAATAATAATAATAATAATTACTAGCCTCTCCTTTTGGCCCGAGGTGGGGCACAACATACAGATCTTAATGTTTACAAGGGTGTTGCTTCAGCCAGGGAGAGGGTTTCATTGCATTTGGCATTTTCCTAAAGGAAACCCCTCTAAATATAATGCGAAGCATTGCATACATACTCGCTCGGCTGCTTCATAGGTTGTATTGCCCTTCTTTGAGCTCCTTTTGGCCAACATGCCTCCCCAAAGTCCATGGGAAAAGATAAACAAATATGCTCCTCCTCTGCCACCCACCTCTATGGCTTAAAGGAGCTCTTAGGTAATTTTCTCGGTGAATATGTTTGGATGCTGCCCTCTGGTGTCAATCAGGCCAACTCTCACCCAACTCTTCCAGATTAGTTTTTGAGACTCAAGCCCCTTCCACACAGCTGAAGAAAATCCCACATTATCTGCTTTGAACTGTGTGAACTCAGATAAACCAGTTCAAATCTGCTATTGTGAGTTATTCCGCCTTAATATTCTGGGTTATGAAGGGCCCTTAAGGTGGTATCTACACTGTTGTATTAACTTAGTTTGGCACCACACTAACTGTCCTGGCTTAATGCTATGATGAAATGATGGGAGCTGCAGTTTTACATGATTTGTAGCTTTCCCAAAGAGTGTTGGTGCTTCACCAAACTACAAATCCCAGGAATACACAGTATTGAGCCACTGTGGTTAAAGTGGGACAAATTTCAAATTGTATTGATGTGCTCCTTGCCTGACTTTTAAATTATTCTATTCTAATGCTTTTCTTCTGCTAACTCCATCTTCTCAAACAAACAGCATTCATTCACCCTTGTTAGCTATACATACTGTTCCCAAACTGACTCTGAGGATGTACGCAGAATGAATACAGTCTGAAACCACTTTAATTGCCAGAGCTCAAGGCTATGGAATACTGGGACATGTAGTTTGATGAGGCACCAGCACTCTTTTGCAGGGGAGTCTAAATATATTGAAAAACTGCTGGATCTATACTGTTAAATAATGAAGTTTTAACTGCATATGGCTAGTGTAGACCCATATAATACAGTTTGAATTACATTGAACTTTAGCAGTGTAGATCCAGCCAGAGTGAGAACTGTGTCCCCTTCTACACTGACATAATTCAGATTATCAAAGCAGATAATCCAAATTATCTGGATTAAATGAGTCTATATTGCCATATAATCCAGATCAAAGTAGATAATCTGGATTTATATGGCAGTGTAGAGGAGGCCTAAGATCTCTAGATCCTCCTGTGTGATTCTATGGTAGACATGGGCAAACTTCAGCTCTCCAGGTGTTTTGAACTTCAACTCTCACAATTCCTAACAACCTACCAGTATGATTTCGGTTTGATGCCACTTTCATTCTTATCCTAGTGAAATCAAGATGATGCCTCCACATTAAATGCCTGGAGCTGCTGCTAAACACTCAAAAGGAACCAAGGTCACCATAGAGTGCCCATGCCGGGCTCCACTCATCTCCAAAGAGTCTGGGTTCAGATCTCCACTCATAGAAGAGACCAAGGGATGAGTTATATTCCAGAACTGGGCAAGGCATGTAGTTCTGTACCAAATGCCTCAGCTCAGGTCTCCCCAGTTTACTCCATGCCAGCGGGAGAGGAGTGGTGGGGAAAGGAGGGGCAGAGGGGGGGAGGGGAAGGGGGAAGGGAGGGGGGTTGAGGAGAGGTGAAGAGAAGGGGGAGAACAATTAGGAAGAGGTAAGTCCAAAAACAAAAGGAAAGGAGAAGTGAAAGTGAAGGATGAGATAAGAGAGGAGAAAGAAAGTAGAGGAGAAGGAGAAAAAGAGGAGAGCGAAAAAGAAGAGAGAAGGGGAAAGAGAAGAGAGAATGACGAACGAAGAGAGAAAGAGACAGAAAGAAAGCAAAAGAGATGGGAGAAAAGAGAACATGAGAGATACGAGATGGGACAGATGAAAGAGGTGTGATTTTTGTATGGTGTGTGATGTGTGCAAAGTGTGTGAAGTGTAAAATTTGCTACCGTGCTAAATTCAAAGTGCTAGCTTTGGCCTATAAAGCCCTAAACAGTTCTGGTCCAACTTACCTGTCTAAATGTAGCTCCCTTTAAGAGCCAGTTAGAGCCTTAAGATCTGCTGAGGAGGCCCTGCTCTTGATCCCACCCCCTTCCAAGCACGACTGGCGGGGACAAGAGATGGGCCTTCTCAGTGATTGCCCCTTGGGTATGGAACTCTTTCCCCATTGAGATCACACTGGCCCCTTCTCTACTGGTCTTCAGGAAAAAAGTTAAAGTCCTGGTTTTGCACACAGGTCTTTTGGAAGTAGTGTAATATTCCAACTTGAATGTAGCAGTTTGAATAACGACTGTGGGACTCAGCACTGTGTTTTAATCTGTTTTATTGCATGTCTATGTTTTAATTGTTGTATAATTTAAAACGTTATATTTGTTATCTGTATGTATAATGCAGCATTAAATTTTGCCATAATCTGCAAGCCGCTCTGAGTCACCTTCGGGATTGAGAAGAGTAGAGTATAAATGTAGTAAATAAATAATAAAGTGTGTGTGCTGTGTGTGATGTGTGTGAGATGTAAGGAGGGGGAAGGAAGGGGAAGGAAGGAGGGGGCAGGAAAGGAAGAGTTGAGTTGAGTGAGGGGAAGGGGAGAGGAGGAGGGAGGGAGAAGGAGGAATGGAGGGTTGGTGGAGGATTGAACATTCAGACATTTGCCACAATTGAACACACATCCCATAATATAGCTATACTCAAATGTCAAGAATGAAATATATTATTGGCCCCAAACAGACCTGAGACTTTCTTGGCTGCATGTGTGACCATCTCTGCATGGTACAGATAAGATGGAGATACAAAATGAGAAACAGACCCAAATCCCTTCCTGCCCCATTAACTGTGGGATAATATTTCCAGATGGAAAATACTTCATTTTCAGTAAGTTTAAGCTGTAAAGTGCTGGAAATGAAAACACAATCAGTCTCTTCTTTGCCACACTGAACAGTGTGTTAATTGTGTAAACTCATTAAGTTCGGGCTTTCTAAGAAAAACATTTTCAGAAATGAAAGGCTAACTGGGGATCAGAAGAAGAGAGAACTTTCTAGTTTGCAGGCACCAGGTAGCTTATCCATACAGTGCCTTTGTGATTTCAAACTAGTGGGAAGTACATAAAAAGAGAAAACAGAGGTGGATTCATCTTGCCATCCTTGAACCATGGTCTTCTGCTTTCATTCCAACACTGTTTGGGTTGACTTCTGCCAAAAGCTGGCCAACATCCCGTGATTTCCTGTTTAATTAAAATATAGCCGAAAGTGGATCAAATATCCAGATAGTTGAGGAAAGGAATGGGCGATCCATCAGGAAGAAGGGTAAATTCCTTGACATAATGTTTCTCTTGATTTCCTCCAATTCCATGTGACACTGACTTCAGGTCGTGTTGTCTCCTGCTGTCTCCGAAATTCAGCTTTCTATGAAAGTCTTTGCCACAAAGATCACAGCCAAAGAACTTGAAGCCAGTGTGATGACGCTGAAATTCTTTCTGAATTCTTTGCCACATCCCTGATATTTGAGGGTCTTCTCACCTGAGAATAGTGATAAGAAGGACATCACATGACCCAAGATAGTAGGGGTATGAAAACAGCAGAAATCCATTTTGCTTTTGTTTTGAATTTTGAGTAACCCCTCCCTGATCTGTTTTTGCAAGATGAGAAGGGGGTGCTTTGGATTTGTAGCTCAAGACCTTAAATTCCATTTTGAGAAGATTCAGACCATTGGTGCCAATGGGGAAAATTTAGAGGCTCGTTTCTCTGTCATTTTATGGGACACTAGCAGGACATGTTTACGACTGCAAGCCTGCCAAGTTTCAGAACATTTTGCTCATCCACAGACTTTTAAAAAATATTTTTACAAATACCATTTAAAGAAAATCAAGAGACATTTTTATAATTTACCCACAACCACAGCACATGAGTAGGGTATCATTCCTGCAAACATTTTGCTCATGCACCAATTTTTAGGATTTTTTTAAAAAAATGTTCTCTTTCTCCTACTGATAGGTACCTTGAAGGGGGGAAAACAGGGAATTCTGTGACTTGAAGTCCAGAACAATGGAGAGGAAAACCACCCTGTGATTGGCAGACCATGTGATGCAGCAAATATGGCTGAGCTCAACCCCATTGCCCCAACTGAGAGAAAAATCCTGCTTCCTCTATGGAAAAAAACAGAATTCCGCACACACTGTGAAATGAAGCTATGTGGAAACATTTTTTGGCCTTTAATGTGAAAGTAAATAGTGTAATGAAAAATGTTGAAAAGACAAGTCCCATCATCTTCAGCTAGGTACAATATGGGAGCTGAAGTTCAAATAATCTGGAAGGCACCCCTGCAGTGTTCAGCAATGAAGCATGTGTCATGTTCTGTTTGGAGACCATGCCAACAGAAGAAGCATTCAACAAATTACAGTGATGTTTTTTATCACCAAAAATAGAAAAGGGAGACATCAAGTATTTGGGATTCACCTGTTCGGTGCTTCATCATGCCAGGTTTCTGCTGGAACCTTTCCCCACAATGCTGACATGGAAAAAAACTAGTTATCTCAATGGATGAGAAGGTGGGTAGACAAAGCAAAGATCTCGTAAAGCTTTTATCACAGATCTTGCACTACATGCTGTGTTCCTGCAGAAAGAAATGGGCTTCAGTCCACTGCACATGGCAGTCTGGTACCTAAACAGAGGGATCAGTGACTCATTCCCCTCATCGGAAATTTTACAACGTATGAAAAGTGAATGAAAGGTCAATTACTTAGAACACATATAAACATAACAACTGTGTACAAATTCGTAGGACATGCTGGCAGAGAGGGAAAGAAACTAAATTAACTCAATGTATATATTACAAATACACATATCAAAAAACAGGACTGCCACATTCATATTAAGTAGAAACAACTGGTTCTTCTCTTGAAATATAAAACAAAGTCTTAGTGTGAGTAAATGTCCTGTTCTTTATTACATATGTTAATCAATATACACTGCAAGGCGTTTTATTCTATGGTGAGTATAGGATCAAAATAACTCAACCCATTAATAATATAGCAAGTTCATTGGTCAGGTGATACTGACATCATTATCAGTTCAGAATATTTATTTATTTATTTATTTATTTATTTCTGTTACTTATACCCCGCCCTTCTCACCCCCAAAGGGGGACTCAGGGCGGCTTACAAAAAGAAGGCAGAATTCGATGCCCATATCAAATACATACATATATAAACAATTAAAATAATTAAACAATTAACAGATTAAAAGCATCAATATATAACACAATAGCACAATACATTGGGGTAAAAACCTACTCTGTTATAAAAAACAGTCATATGAATTGGTGTTGTTTAACCCTTTTGGATATTCTGTTTGCAGGGTAAAGAAAGATCCAGAAGGATTCCCGTTGTAAAAGTTTAGTTTGGAAGTCAGTGTCTCTGGGTGGAGTAACCACCTCTAAAACCTGTACTTGAAATGACTGTGGTTCAGGTCCACAAAATGCTTATACAAAATAGAATCAGTAGAATGTTTCCTGATTTTACTTTTGTGCTCAATGATCCTGAGCCTGACTTCTCTGTTTGTTTGACCAATGTAAATAAGTGAGCAGGGACAGGTGATGGCCTATACTACACCTTCAGTGGAGCAGGTAGCAAAGTGATTGATTCTATACTGAGTTTTTGTGTGCTGGTTCTGAAAGAACTTAAGTTTGTACAAACTGTGAACATATAGAACAGTGATGACAAGCATAGTTTCCTATTAGAATAGGTTTAATGATCACTGGCTTAGGGTCTGTATCTGAGTGAATAAAAATATCCCTGATGTTTTGTGTTCTCCTATGAGCAATGGAGGGGGGGGGGGGGTCTCTCACAACCCGGTACATCTCTCACCAAGTTCCAATACGTTTTCACTGTTTTTATAGTGTGTTTAGATAGGTTGGTCAAAGTGAGAGGCCATACTACTCTGTTATCCCTGGGTTTGATCATCAATCCCAACAGTGTAGCATATCTGGATGTAAAAGTAATGAAAGACAACAACAAGCTGCTAGTTAACAATTATCGCAAACCCTCAGACAGAAATGCATGTCTGCATTACAATAGTTATCACAGCATACCCCTTAAAATAATCTACCATGCACACAGATGCTAAGAATCAAACGTGACTGCACCTTACCACAGGACTTCAACCATAACATCGAAATACTGCAAAATCAGTTTAGAGACAAGGACTATCATGAATATGTAATTCATAAGGCTAGTACTAAAGCTTCCAGTGTTTCGAGATCTGCTATGGTAGAGGATAAGATCAAACCCAGGGATAACAGAGTAGTATGGCCTCTCACTTTGACCAACCTATCTAAACACACTAACAAGCAGAGAAGTCAAGCTCAGGATTATTGAACACAAAAGCAAAATCAGGAAATATTTACAACGGGAATCCTTCTGGATCTTTCTTTACCCCGCAAACAGAACATCCAAAGGGGTTAAGCAACACCAATTCATATGACTGTTTTTTATAACAGAGTAGGTTTTTACCCCAATGTATTCTGAACTGATCACCTGAGCAATGGACTTGCTATATTATTAATGAGTTGAGTTATTTTGATCCTATACTCGCCATAGAATAAAACGCCTTGCAGTGTATATTGATTAACATATGTAATAAAGAACAGGACATTTACTCACACGAAGACTTTGTTTTATATTTCAAGAGAAGAATCAGTTGTTTCTACTTAATGTGAATGTGGCAGTCCTGTCTTATTTTTTATATGTGTATTTGTAATACATTGAGTTAATTTAGTTA
Source organism: Anolis sagrei (assembly GCF_037176765.1). Lineage (NCBI taxonomy): Eukaryota > Metazoa > Chordata > Lepidosauria > Squamata > Anolidae > Anolis > Anolis sagrei. Next base: position 143,519,769 of record NC_090024.1, read on the forward strand.
TTACCACAATCCGTGGATTATGATTTCCACAGTTTTAGGGGAACCCGTTTTTCTTTTTAGAGAGAGAAAGAAACCACTTGGTATGATAAATGATATCCTCACAATAACAATATTTGTTTAGAAAACCTCTGAAAATTGGATTGCAACGAAGTCCACTTTACAATTCCATGCTCTCTAAAGTGTCTTACATTTTCTTTTTCAGATGTATCATGTTTTATTATGTTAAATTACATACAAAAGGAAAAAGAAAAAAAGAACATTTTATCTCAATTTGTTGTTGTTCATTCGTTCAGTCGTTTCCGACTCTTCGTGACCTCATGGACCAGTCCACGCCAGAGCTCCCTGTCGGCCGTCACCACCCCCAGCTCCTTCAAGGTCAGTCCAGTCACTTCAAGGATGCCATCCATCCATCTTGCCCTTAGTCGGCCCCTCTTCCATTTTTCCAAGCATAATTTATCTCAGTACATCTCACAATATTCCCAATATATTCCTATCATGCTAAAATTCCCTAAAGAGTGTGACAATTTATTTATTTTATTTATTTACCTTACTTATATACCGCTGTTCTCAGCCCGAAGGCGACTCACAGCGGTTCACAACAAATAGGAACAGCAAAAATTCAATGCTACAGTATAAAAAACAGTTAATAACCCAACACATTACATAATTAATAAGAATTACTACAATAACCATTCATTATCGTCACATCATCAAAAATATGATCCAGATTCGTCATCCATTGTTCCATTCCAGTGTTCATTAACCAATCATTGCACTAATTATTCGAACGCCTGCTCAAACAGCCAGGTCTTCACTTTTTTGCAGAATACCATTAGAGATGGTGCTAGTCTAATGTCCGTAGGAAGGGCGTTCCACAGCCGAGGAGCCACCACCGAGAAGGCCCTATCTCTCGTCCCCGCCAGCCGTGCTTGAGAAGCAGGCGGGATCGAGAGCAGGGCCTCCCCGGAAGATCTCAAAGTCCTGGTGGGTTCATAGGCCGAGATTCGGTTGGATAGGTATCTTGGGCCGGAACCGTTTAGGGCTTTAAAAATTCAGTAATCTGTACAGGAACAAATTATGAGCTTCGGAAAACATGTTTTTTGATGACTGTCCTTGGAACCTGCAGAGGACTCCGTGATTCTCATCCCCTCTCTGAATTCTTTGCTTTTTCCTTGAACTATATTTCCTAAGATTTCCTGAATTGCTTTATAGAAATCTACAAATCTAGTTTATACCTTCTCCTACCTGCGGTGCTTCTCGAGTTAATGGCTGTGTGAAGCAGTGTTGTAGACTGGGATTTCTCTCATAGACAAGCTTTCATTTTTTTTTCTCTTTGACTTTAGACATCTCCACACATTGTGTGTGTTTGGTCACTACATTCCAGAACTGGGCATGGTGTGTAGTTCTGTGTAGTTCTGTACCAAATGGCTCATCTCTGATCTTCCCAGCTGACTCGAAGGGCAGGGGAGGGGAGGGGAGCAGGGGGAGGAGGGGAAGGGGGAGAGGGAGGGGAAGGGGGAGAGGAAGGGGAGGGGGAGGGAAGGTAGGTGAAGAAAAGGGGGCGGAGAATGCGAAAGAATGAGCGAAGACTAAAGAGAAAGAAGAAAGAGAAAGCAAACGAGAAAGACAAGGAAGACAGAAAAAAGAGAAGGAGAAGGAAAGAGAAAACAAAGGAGAAAGAGAAAACAGGAGAAAAGAAAAAGGGAAGAAAGAATGGAAAATAAAAATAAGAAGGAAGTGAGGAGAGGGAAAGAAGAGACAGAGAGAAAGTGAAAGTGAAGGGAGATAGGAAAAAAGAGAAAGAAAAACACAAAAGGATATGGAGAAGAAAAAGGGAGAAAATAGAAAGAGGTGACATGAAAAGGGAGATAGGAAATGAGTGAGATGTATGCGGTTTGTGATGTGTGTGGTGTATATGATGTATGTGAGGGGTGTTTTGTGGTGCGTAGTGTATGATGTATGGGTTTTGTGTGATGCGTGTGTGATGTGGGGAGTAGCATTGGAGGGGGAGGGAGCGGAGGAGCAACATTGAGCCGTAACTTTCTACAGGTTCAGACTATTATAATTCTTCAGTATGGATTTAACCTAAGAAACATTTGCTTAAACAGATCATATTGTTTACAACATTATGGATACGGGAGTGTTCAGACAGGTTCAAATCCAGGGAAAACAGGATGAGCTCCCTCTGTCAGCCCCAGCTCTCCATGCGGGGACATGAGAGAAGCCTCCCACAAGGATGGTAAAACATAAAATCATCTGGGCATCCCCTGGACGTCATTGCAGGCGGCTAATTCTCTCACACCGGAAGCAACTTATAGTTTCTCAAGTTGCTCCTGACATGAAAAGAGACAGATACACACTCTTATTTTTGTAACGTTTCCTAAAACTAGTGATCAGGCATTGCAGTGTCTTCCTTCAACTGGGTTTAGCAGGTGGATGATGATGGAACATCCAGTGGCATTCTGAGATTTCGCATTTGTTCGGACTGACTCAAGCTCTCTGTCTGATAGTTTACTTACATGCAGGGCTTTTTGCTATGGGATTTCTTTTTTTAAAACAAAATCGAAAAATACTTAATATTTCATATCATGAAATAGGTAATTCAAATGTGACAGTTGCTATGCATTCAGTATGAATGTAAACTATCTTTTAAAAACATCTTCAAACATTTCACTGAAGAATATCTTAAGGAGACCGATTTAGAGGTAAACTCCAATTTACAGCAGAGCTCCCTGGTGGTACAGTGGGTTAAACCGCTGCGCTGACCGAAAGGTCGACGGTTGGAATCCTGGGAACGGGGACAACTCCCGCTGTTATCCCCAGCTTCTGCCAACCTAGCAGTTCGAAAACATGCAAATGTGAGTAGATCAATACATACCGCTCCAGCAGTAAGGTAATGGTGCTCCATGAGGTCATGCTGGTCACATTGAAGGAGACATAGTTTTAAAAGGGAACCTACAACATGACCTTGGAGGTGTCTATGGGCAACGCTGGCTCTTCGGCTTAGAAATGGAGATGAGCACCAACCCCCAGAGTCAGACTTGACTCGACTTAATATTTACTTTTACTTTCACTTTACAGCAGCATTTGCTCCAACATTTTGTTGCATTTTCTAAAGGTTTCTTGCTAAAACTACAAGAAATAGAAACTGAGAAGTCGGTGCTGTATTTTGCTGACCTCTGAGAGGGAGGGAGGCAGCCATCCAGACCGACAGACAGACAAACAGACAGACACCATCTTGTCCCTTCATCTGGGAGCCCCTCCTTCTTTGACCAGCTGCCAAACTGGTGGCCACTGAGTGAACAGTTATGAAGGTGGACAGAGAAGCGACCAACTTGCATCGTATCCATGCCTTTAGATTGGAACCTCTTTCTGCAAAGATTGTGTGTTGGTCTCTGTGCACCAATCCCCACACATCTCTGAAGATGCCAGCCACATATGCAAGCAAAACATCAGGAGAGAATGCTGCTGGAACATGGCCATTACAGCCCAAAAGACTCACATCAACCCAGTGATTCCGGCTATGAAAGCCTTCAACGAGACTCAGAACAATAATAATAATAATAATAATAATAATAATAATAATAATATCTTGTGTTGTATCTCTAGTGGGAGTCTCAGAGTAGTTAATAACAATACCGGTTATAATAATAATAATAATAATAATAATAAGTAGTGTCCTGAGTTTCATTTGGGAGAGAAGCGAAATAATAGTAATAAATAATAGTAATATTCTTGCTTCTTCTCTTCACAGGAAGCCTCAGAGCAGCTAATTAATAGTAATAATAATAATAATGCTTATTTGCTTCTCTTTGCATGACTCAGCAATTTCTGCACAATGGTATCTTTGAGGGGAAAAAACCCAAAAGTTTGGTTTCTGTCTCACAATTGAATGTGCACTATTTATATCCTTTGAATTCAGTTTGCAGCAGTTGAAATAAACTGAGGATCAAGTGCAAGATGTGAGAAAATGAGCCTGTGTTTTAAGCTATCTAATAATAATAATAATAATAATAATAATAAAGCATAGATTTTCATTGATTCAAAAAAACTGCAATCCAACGTTGCTAGGTTTCTTTATAATTGTTTTTTCTATATTATTATTTTTATGAATAATCTCTGGCAAGGCACGTTGCATAAGCACTTTGAGGGAATCAAGAAATAGCATCTATCTATATATAAATGCTCTGTGCATAATAAGTACCTTAAAAACAAAAGAACCAATGAAAGAAATCACACCAAATTTGGCAACAAAATGTCTCACGACACAAGGAGTGACCATCACTCAAAAAATTATGATTTTGTCATTTGGGAGTTGTAGTTGCTGGGATTTATAGTTCAAAGAGCATTCTGAGCTCCACCAACAATGGGATTGAAGCAAACTTGGCACACAGAACTCCCATGAACAACAGAAAACACTAGAGTTTGAGAGTTGTAGTTCACCTACATCCAGAAAGCACTGTGGACTCAAACAATGATGGATCTGGACCAAACTTGACACGAATATTCCATATGTCTAAACATGAATACAGATGGAGTTTGGGGGAAATTGACCTTGACATTTGGGAGTTGTAGTAACTGGGATTTATAGTTCACCTACAATCAAAGAGCATTCTGAACCACACCAATGAGAGAATTGGGCCAAACTTCCCACATAGAACTCACATGACCAACAGAAATGCTGCCTGAAGGCCATCCAGTCCAACTCCCTTCTTCACTAGGGCAAGAAAACATAATCAAAGCCCTCCTGACAAAGAGCCATCCAGCCATAGATATAGATATATATATATATTATTAACACACAGAGAGAAATAAAGAAGGACAATTATATCTTGCATGTTCCAGCGTAGGCAAACCACGTCAACACTGGCAAAGAAACAGCAAGAAATACTTTTGATCCACAAGTAGAAAGACGTTACATAGATTAGAAACCAACACTTTCTCATTACTTTATTTTCCAGATCACTAGACGGGGCCACAGCAAAGTGTGGCAGAGGACAGCTAGTTGTGGAATATTTGTATTTATTGTTGCATTTCTTTACATGCCACTTTTCTCTCTTAAAAGACAATAGGAGATTGAATATAAATATCGTTTGACCAGACATAGTTTGGCATGAGAATCTGATCCTTTGATGGAATATAAAAGGGGGTAAAATAAGAAGAAACGTTCCCAAACACAGCTGAACTTCCCCCCCCCCCCCCCGGGCCTAGTGGGCTTTCTCGAAGCCTGAGCTAGAGTAGGCTTCGCCGTTGCCTTGGAAACCACTAGGTTCCGTTCGCATGGTTTTCCGCCTCCTTGCATTCCTTTATGGCGCCTGCGCTGAGGCAGGCAAGCAACCGCCGAGCCCCGCCCCTCGAGGCCAAGACGAGCAGTGACCCCGCCTTTTTCTCCTCTGTGCTGCGTCCTGATTGGCGGGATTTGGATTGAAGTAGCCCGTCTCTGCGAGGGAAAGTTTGAAAGGAAGCACCGGGAAAGAGACCAGAGAGGGAAGAGAGAGGCGGAGGAGCCATGAAGGCGGCTGCGTGAGTGATGGGTTATTCGGGCGGAGTCAAGCGGGGAGGCAGATTCAGTTTATTATTAAGCTAGAATATTCAGTTTATTATTAAGCCCATTCCTTTCCTCTCTCGAACCGTTTTGTTCCTCCTCACAGAAAATTGCACTGGAAGACCGCATCCGCTTTCTTTCCTTGTTGTTGTTGTTCTTCATTCGTTCAGTCGTCTCCGACTCTTCGTGACCTCATGGACCAGCCCACGCCAGAGCTCCCTGTCGGCCGTCACCACCCCCAGCTCCTTCAAGGTCAGTCCAGTCACTTCAAGGATGCCATCCATCCATCTTGCCCTTGGTCGGCCCCTCTTCCTTTTGCCTTCCACTTTCCCCAGCATAATTGTCTTCTCTAGGCTTTGCTGTCTCCTCATGATGTGGCCAAAGTACTTCAACTTTGTCTCTAGTATCCTTCCCTCCAATGAGCAGTCGGGCTTTATTTCCTGGAGGATGGATTGGTTGGATCTTCTCGCAGTCCAAGGCACTCTCAGCACTTTCCTCCAACACCACAGCTCAAAAGCATCGATCTTCCTTTGCTCAGCCTTCCCTAAGGTCCAGCTCTCACATCCGTAGGTTACTACAGGGAATACCATGGCTTTGACTAGGCGGATCTTTGTTGCCAGTCTGATGTCTCTGTTGTTGTTCATTCGTTCAGTCGTCTCCGACTCTTCGTGACCTCATGGACCAGCCCACGCCAGAGCTCCCTGTCGGCCGTCACCACCCCCAGCTCCCTCAAGGTCAGTCCAGTCACTTCAAGGATGCCATTCATCCATCTTGCCCTTGGTCGGCCCCTCTTCCTTTTGCCTTCCACTTTCCCCAGCATAATTGTCTTCTCTAGGCTTTCCTGTCTCCTCATGATGTGACCAAAGTACTTCAACTTTGTCTCTAGTATCTTTCCCTCCAGTGAGCAGTCGGGCTTTATTTCCTGGAGGATGGACTGGTTGGATCTTCTCGCAGTCCAAGGCACTCTCAGCACTTTCCTCCAGCACCACAGCTCAAAAGCATCGATCTTCCTTCGCTCAGCCTTCCCTAAGGTCCAGCTCTCACATCCGTAGGTGACTACAGGGAATACCATGGCTTTGACTAGGCGGATCTTTGTTGCCAGTCTGATGTCTCTACTCTTTACTATTTTATCGAGACTGGACATTGCTCTCCTCCCAAGGAGTAAGCGTCTTCTGATTTCCTGGCTACAGTCTGCATCTGCAGTAATCTTTGCACCTAGAAATACAAAGTCTGTCACGGTCTCCACGGTTTCTCCCTCTATTTTCCAGTTGTCAATCATTCTTGTTGCCATAATCTTGGTTTTTTTGACGTTTAGCTGCAACCCGGCTTTTGCGCTTTCTTCTTTCACCTTGATTAGAAGGCTCCTCAGCTCCTCCTCGCTTTCGGCCATCAGAGTGGTGTCATCTGCATATCTGAGGTTGTTAATGTTTCTTCCAGCAATTTTCACCCCAGCTTTGCATTCATCCAGCCCCGCACATCGCATGATGTGTTCTGCATACAAGTTAAAAAGGTTGGGGGAGAGTATGCAGCCTTGCCGGACGCCTTTCCCAATCTTGAACCAGTCTGTTGTTCCGTGGTCAGTTCTTACTGTTGCTACTTGGTCCTTGTACAGATTCCTCAGGAGAGAGACAAGGTGGCTTGGGATGCCCATCCCACTAAGAACTTGCCACAATTTATTATGATCCACACAGTCAAAGGCTTTAGAATAGTCAATGAAGCAGAAGTAGATGTTTTTCTGAAACTCCCTGCCTTTCTCCATTATCCAGCGGATATTGGCAATTTGGTCTCTCGTTCCTCTGCCTTTTCTAAACCCAGCTTGAACATCTGGCAACTCTCGCTCCATGTATTGCTGGAGTCTTCCTTGCAGGATCTTGAGCATTACCTTACTGGCATGAGAAATAAGGGCCACTGTACGGAAGTTGGAGCAGTCTTTCGCATTTCCCTTTTTTGGTATGGGGATATAAGTTGATTTTTTCCAGTCTGATGGCCATTCTTGTGTTTTCCATATTTGCTGGCAAATGGCATGCATCACCTTGACAGCATCATCTTTTAAGATTTTAAACAGTTCAGCTGGGATTCCGTCATCTCCTGCTGCCTTGTTGTTAGCAATGCTTCTTAAGGCCCATTCAACCTCACTCCTCAGGATGTCTGGTTCTAATTCATTCGCCACATCGTCAAAGCTATCCTCGATATTGTTATCCTTCCTATACAGATCTTCTGTATAGTCTCGCCACCTTCTCTTGATCTCTTCAGCTTCTGTTAGGTCCCTGCCATCTTTGTTTCTTATCATACCAATTTTTGCCTGAAATTTACCTCCAATGTTTCTAATTTTCTGGAAGAGGTCTCTTGTCCTTCCTATCCTGTTGTCTTCTTCCACTTCCATGCATTGCTTATTTAAAAATAGTTCCTTATCTCTTCTGGCTAACCTCTGGAATTGCGCATTTAACTGGGCATATCTCCCCTTATCCCTGTTTTCTTTTGCTTTCCTCCTTTCTTGGGCTACTTCCAGTGTCTCAGCAGACAACCATTTTGCCTTCTTGGTTTTCTTTTTCTTTGGGACGTACTTTGTTGCCGCCTCCTGAACAATGTCTCGGACTTCTGTCCATAGTTCTTCTGGGACTCTGTTTACTAAATCTAGTCCTTCAAATCTGTTCTTCACTTCCACTGTATATTCGCTGGGAATGTTAGTGAGATCATATCTAACTGGTCTGTGTATTTTCCCTGATCTCTTTAGTTTTATTCTAAATTGGGCAATAAGAAGTTCGTGATCTGAGCTACAGTCAGCCCCAGGTCTTGTTTTCACCGACTGGATGGATGTCCGCCACCTTTGGCTGCAAAGGATGTAGTCAATCTGATTTCGGTGTTGACCGTCTGGTGAGGTCCATGTGTAAATGTCTCTACTCTTTATTATTTTATCGAGACTGGACATTGCTCTCCTCCCAAGAAGTAAGCGTCTTCTGATTTCCTGGCCACAGTCTGCATCTGCAGTAATCTTTGCACCTAGAAATACAAAGTCTGTCACGGCCTCCACATTTTCTCCCTCTGCTTTCCAGTTGTCAATCATTCTTGTAGCCATAATCTTGGTTTTTTTGATGTTTAGCTGCAACCTGGCTTTTGCGCTTTCTTCTTTCACCTTGATTAGAAGGTTCCTCAGCTCCTCCTCGCTTTCGGCCATCAGAGTGGTGTCATCTGCATATCTGAGGTTGTTAATGTTTCTTCCAGCAATTTTCACCCCAGCCTTGCATTCATCAAGCCCCGCACATCACATGATGTGTTCTGCATACAAGTTAAAAAGGTTGGGTGAGAGTATGCAGCCTTGCCGGACGCCTTTCCCAATCTTGAACCAGTCTGTTGTTCCGTGGTCAGTTCTGACTGTTGCTACTTGGTCCTTGTACAGATTCCTCAGGAGAGAGACAAGGTGGCTTGGGATGCCCATCCCACTAAGAACTTGCCACAATTTATTATGATCCACACAGTCAAAGGCTTTAGAATAGTCAATGAAGCAGAAGTAGATGTTTTTCTGAAACTCCCTGCCTTTCTCCATTATCCAGCGGATATTGGCAATCTGGTCTCTCGTTCCTCTTTCCTTAGATATGTGTTTATCAGGATTGAAGAGTTGTATATGGCTCCTGTATCTCAAAAACTAAGGCTGGTGGGGGAAATTGATGGGTTTTTTTGGAACCAGTAGGCCATAGAATAATAGGTGGAAGAGACCACATGGACCATCTAGCCCAGGGGTCCTCAAACTAAGGCTCGAGGGCCGCATACAGCCCTTCAAGGTCATTTGCCCGGCCCTCGGTCAGGGTCAACCTAAGTCTGAAACGCCTTGAAAGCACACAATAACAACCCTATCTCATCAGCCAAAACCAGGCCCACACTTCCCATTGAAATACTAATAAGTTTATGTATTGTCGAAGGCTTTCATGGCTGGAATCACTAGGTTCTTGTGGGTTTTTTCGGGCTATACGGCCATGTTCTAGAGGCATTTCTCCTGACGTTTCGCCTGCATCTATGGCAAGCATCCTCAGAGGTAGTGAGGTCTGTTGGAAACTATGAAAATGAAGTTTATGTATCTGTGGAAAGTCCAGGGTGGGAGAAAGAACTATTGTGTGTTGGAGCTAGGTGTGAATGTTCAATTGGCCAACTTGATTAGCATTTTCCTAGTTCCAACAGACCTCACTACCTCTGAGGATGCCTGCCACAGATACAGGCGAAACGCCCGAAAAAAACCCACAAGAACCTAGTGATTCCAGCCATGAAAGCCTTTGACAATACAATAATAATATATATGGCCATGGTCTAGAGGCATTCTCTCCTGGCTCCAACACACAATAGTTCTTTCTCCCACCCTGGACTTTCCACAGATACATAAACTTCATTTTCATAGTTTCCAGCAGACCTCACTACCTCTGAGGATGCTTGCCATAGATGCAGGCGAAACGTCAGGAGAAATGCCTCTAGAACATGGCCGTATAGCCCGAAAAAACCCACAAGAACCTACTAATAAGTTTATATTTGTTAAAACTAGCTGTCCCCTGCCACGCCTTGCTGTGGCCCAGTCTGGTGATCTGGAAAATAAAGTAATGAGAAAGTGCTGGTTTCTAATATATGTAATTCCTTTATGCTTGTGAGTAAACAGTATTTCTTGTTTCTTTGTCAGTGTTGATGTGGAGAGTGTCTGGTTTGCCTACTCTGGAATATGCAACATATCATAGTCCTTCTTTAAGGGTCTCTTTCAAATCTATGATACTATATCTGTGTGTGAGAGAGAGACTCATATCTATCTATATTTATGACTGGATGGCTCTTTGTCTATATTTATGACTGGATGGCTCTTTGATTACATTTTCTTCCCCTGGTGAAGAGAGTTGGACTGGATGGCCTTAAGAATTTTCTGTTGGTCATGGGGGTTCTGTGTGGGAAGTTTGCCCCATTTCTGTCGTTTGTGGGTTTCAGATTGCTCTAATTATAGTGAACTATAAATCCCAGTAACTACAAATCCCAAATGTCAAGGTCTATTTCCTCCAAACTCCATCTGTGTTCATATTTGGGCATATGGAATATTTGTGTCCAGATCCATCATTGTTTGAGTCCACAGTGCTCTCTGGATGTAGGTGAACTACAACTCCCAAACTCAAGGTCAATGCCCACCAAACCCTCCCAGTGTGTTCTGTTGGTCATGGAAGTCCTGTATGCCATGTTTGATTGAATTCCATCATTGGTGGAGTTCAGAATGGTCTTTGATTGTAGGTGAACTATAAGTCCCAGCAACTACAACTCCCAAATGTCAAGTTCTATTTCCCTTAAACTCCATCTGTGTTCATATTTGGTCATATGGAATATTCGTGCCAAGTTTGGTCCAGATCCATCATTGTTTGAGTCCACAGTGCTCTCTGGATGTAGGTGAACTACAACTCCCAAACTCAAGGTCAATGCCCACCAAACCTTTCCAGTTTTTTCTGTTGGTCATGGGAGCCCTGTGTGCTAAGTTTGGCCCAATTCCATCATTGGTGGAGTTCAGAATGCTCTTTGATTGTAGGTAAACTATAAATCCCAGCAACGACAATTCCCAAATGACATTTTTTTTGAGTAGAGGACATAAATTGGACTGTTAGGTGTCTTGTGTCCAAATTTGGTGTCAATTCCCCCAGTGGGTTTTGAGTTCTGATGGAACTAACATTACATTTTTATTTATATAGATTTTTCTTCGTTTTAATTATTGTATTGTTTTTAAGTGTTGTTTGCACTACAAATAAGATATGTGCAGTGTGCATAGGAATTCATTCATATCTTTTTTCAAATTATAATCCGGCCCTCCAACATTTTAAGGAACTGTGACCTGGCCCTTTGTATAAAACGTTTGAGGACTCCTGATCTAGCCCAACCCCCTGCCATGCAGGAAAAGCACAATCAAAGTATCCCTGACAATGGCCATCCAGCCGCTGTTTAAAAGTTTCCAAGGAAGGAGCTTCCACCACACTCTTGAGGCAGAGAGTTCCACTGTTGAACAGCTCTTACTGCCAGGAAGTTCTTCCTAATGTTCAGGTGAAATCTTTTCCTGTTGTTTGAACCCATTGCTCCTAGTCCTAGTTTCAAGGGCAGCAGAAAACAAGTCTGCTCCCTCTTCATTATGATGCCCTTTCACATATTATACATGGCTATCATCTTTCCTCTCAACCTTCTCTTTTGCGGGCTAAACATACCCAGGTCTTTAAGATGCTCCTCATAGGGCATGGTCTCCAGAACTCTGAACATTTTAGTCGCCCTCCACTGGACACCTTCCAGCTTGTCAAAATCTCTTTTGAAGTGTAGTACCCAGAACTGGGCGCAGTATTCCAGGTGAGGTCAAACCCAGTGTTTCTCAACCTTCCTAATGCCGCGACCCCTTGATACAGTTCCTCATGTCGTGACTCCCAACTATCCAATTATTTTTGTTACTACATCATAACTGTAATTTTGCTAGTGTTATGAATCCTAATGTAAATATCCAATATGCAGGACGTATTTTCATTCACATTTGGCACAAATACCCAATATGCCCAAATTTGAATACTGGTAGGATTGGGAGAGAATGATTTTGTCATTTGGGAGTTGTAGTTGCTGGGATTTATAGTTCACCTACAATCAAAGAGCATTCTGAACTCCACCAACGATGGAATTGAACCAACCTTGGTACAGCGAACTCCCATGACTAACAGAAAACACTAGAAGAGTTTAGTGAGCATTGACCTTGAGTTTGGGAGTTGTAGTTCACCTGCACCCAGAAAACACTGTGGAGTCGAACAATGATGGATCTGGACCAAACTTGGCACGAATACTCAATATACCGAAATGTGAACACTGGTGGAGTTTGGGGAAAATAGACCTTGATATTTGGGAGTTATCATTGCTGGGATCTACAGTTCACCTATGATCAAAGAGCCCTTTGAATCCCACCAATGGTAGAATTGGGCCAAACTTCCAACACAGAAGCCCCATGACCAAGATAAAATACTGTGTTTTCTGATGGTCTTTGGTGACCCCCTCTGACACCCCTCGCGACCCACCCAGGGGTCCCGACCCCCAGGTTGAGAAACACTGGTCTAACCAAAACAGAATACAAAGGCATTATGACTTCCCTCAATCTAGACACTATATTCCTTTTGATGCAGTCCAAAATCCCATTGGCTTTTTAAGCTGTTGCATCACACTGTTGTCTCATGTTCAACTTGTCCACTAAGACTCCAAGATCCTTTTCGCATAGACTCTTGTCGAGCCAGGCATCTTTGCGTTTCATTTTTTCTGTCTAATTTGGTTTTGTATCAAAATCATTACATATAATTATAAACCTAATTAGCATAATTTGGTGTCATCTGCAAACTTGGTAACCTTCATCCAAGTCATTAATAAAAATGTTGAACAGTACTGGGCCCAGGACCAAACCTGCAGCATTCCACTAGTCACTTCTTTCTAGGATGAAAAGGAACAATTGGTGAGCAGCCTTTGAGTTTGGTTACTTAATGAGTTACAGATCTACCTAATAGCATTGCCTAGCCTACATTTGACTAGTTTGCTTGCAAGAGGGTCATGGGAGACTTTGTCGAAGGACTTACTGCAATCAAGATATGCTACATCCACAGCATTGCCTTCATCTACTAAGCTTGTAACTCTGTCGAAAAAAGAGATAAGATTATTCTGGCATGGCTTGTTTTTGAGAAATCCGTGTTGACTTTTAGTAATCACAGCATTCATTTCTAAGTGATTGCAGACTGCTTCCTTAATGATCTGCTCCAGAAGCTTTCCTGGTATTGATGTCAGGCTGACTGGATGGTAATTGTTTGGATCCTCTTTATCCCCCCTGTTTCTACTAAGGGGTTGCAACGGACTTTATCTACCTTGTTGTAAGGTTCAAGGCTGTTTGTGCTACAGCTGTTTCAGTTAATTGAAGAGCTAATTGAGAGCATTACTTTCATGTGTATAAAGATAGCCATTGTGCGTTTATGCAAAGATAACTCTCTGAAGATATTTTGTTTTACTTTTGTGGAAAGAACAATCCTGCTTTTTGTTTTGTATGCTGCCAACACTACAATATTTTCTTTTCTACTTTAAGCCGAAGTCTCGTGTGTTTTTCTTTTATGAGCCAATTAATCACACACAAGGTTAACTGGGCTAGAGTCAATCTGCATGCTACTCATGCTATCGCATGACACCCCCTTCTTGAAGATAGGGACAACATTTCCCCCCCCCCCCCTCCTGCTGGGACTTCTCTTGTTCTTCAAGAATTCTCAAATATTAATTCTCAAATATACTCAGAAACAGGCTTCACAATCAAGGCACCAAAATGTGTGTTGGCTATTATTGTTATATTTATTTATATTTATAATATTTGTATGCCCTTTTTGCTATCTTATGCTAGACCCAGATCAGCTCACAACATTAAAAATAAACTGATTTAAAATCTACTATATATATATATAAACATAAATAAATATAAATATTTGCTAAACCAGCATATATACGTGCTGAGTATGTATGCTAATATTGCATAAAATTACCTCCAGCCTTTGTGTTTTAACATGCAATATGAATCTCTATCATTGCGGAGACAATTCAAGCCTATGAATATCTGAAACAAAGGAAACAAATGAATTCATATCTGTGATGCATTTTCAGAGTTCTCTCCTCATCTTAGTGCCCTTCCACACAGCCATATAACCCAGAATATCAAGGCAAATAATCCACAATATCTGCTTTGAACTTGATTACTTGAGTCCACACTGCCATATAATTTGGATTTTATGCAGTTGTGTGGAAGAGGCCTTAGTTTTCTCCCTGTTGAGCTTCAGCTGCAGATACCTGAGACTTCACCTGTTTCAGATCTGCCTTCAGTTGTAACTGAACTGTGGAAGAAAGAAACTATGCGACACATCGATGTCATCTGGAAATGAAATTACACGCAATTGGGATTTTTTGTCAGAATCAATATTTTAATGTCATCTATGTTAATGGACGTAAAGAACATTCAAGATTGTTTTTTGTTGGGTTTTTTTGTTGGTTTTTTTGTCTTGTGAAATACGTGTCTTCGTTTTTGGATATCCCTCTGATGCTTGTTTCTTTTTTTTTTATTTCTAGAAGAACTAAAACTCCTCGTAAATGTGTACAAAAGAAGTTCTCCAAAGATATTTTGAAGGACCCTGTTGGGGTAAGCATCTGCTTTCGGGTAGGGCACACTCCTTAATGTTTAGCACAGAAGCAAGGCAAAATAATACCAATCAAATGAGACTTAGATATCCTGTGATCTCTCTTTCAGCTTTCTGAATAGGGGAATTTGAAGGGTGCTTAATATTTTTTTATTCAAGAGGTTCCCTCCCCAGTTTTGCTAGTTCAGAGTATGGACCTGAGATGTTCACAAAGCATGTGTTCTGCCTATGATATTATGACAGCATTAATTATAATTATGTAGAGATTCTGTTAGTATGCACACAAACCCTTACTAGCATCAGAGGATCAGGCCAGATCATTGTTAGAAGTCAATACATTTTATATGCATTGTAATTATTAGATCTGTTCATTGATATAAAATCTGTTGTCTTTAACAATGATCTGATCTGATCCTCTGTTGCTAATAAGGGTTTGCGTGCATAGTAACTGATTTTGAATTTCGTTTGAGCACAGAGCAAGATCAGACCGGATCACTATTAGAAGCTAGTACATTTTTACATGCATTTTAATTATTAGAGCTGTTCATTAACATAAAAATGTACTGACTTCTAACAGTGATTTGGTCTGATCTTCTGATAACTGAAGTGATAACACTTTGCTTGGTGCTCAAATGAGATTTACTCTTTGGTCTTCCAAAAAGTAAATGTTTGACTGTGATTTAATTGAGATTTGATAAGCTGCTTGGTGCTTACTAGTTATACTGGAACCATACTCTTAAACAGTTATATGCAAACAGATGTTATCCAACTTTGAATGTACTTCGTTTGATTGGGGAATAAAGAAGACTTTTATTCACTTTCCAGGCAGAGCAAGGCTCTTAATGTGCAAGTCTTGATGTCTTCTATTCATTTGTCCCATTAGGTGTACTGTCGTGTACGCCCTGTGAGTATACCAGACCAAGAATGCTGTGTAGAGATTGTCAGCAACACAACGGTCCAGGTTCATCCTCCCGAAGGATATCGCATCGCTCGCAATGGGGAATACAAAGAGGTAATGGCTGCTGTCTAGTTACACAATTTACGTGGCTCTGAGTTCATGTGTGGGTCTGCTTTGCGTTTTCTATTATTCCTTTTCTTAGGGGAAACGTAGGTGGTGGATTAGCGTGTGAGGCAGATTGTGATGGGCGAGAGTGAGCCCTTCAAAGAAGTGTAAGTTTACTGTATGTACTGTTTCTGAGTATACAACAGAATAGAAAATAAATGCCTGGAGTCTATAACAATGACTAACAAATATTTGTGGAATTGTTAAGGTCAACAAATTTATTAGGCTGATGGAGGAGAATTATCTGTCTAACTTCAAGAAAGATTGGGGATTTATTGATTAATATGAAATTGGGGAGACTGACTAATTGTGGTATTTGTGAGTTAGAAATATGTCTTTAAAGGTAACATTGCAATTGTCTACTCTCTTTAAGAAATATATTAGAACAAAAAAGCCATCAGACAGAGTGAGAGTACTGTAGATTAAATTAGTAATTTACCATATATACTCGAGTATAAGCCGAGTTTTTCAGCCCTTTTTTAAGGCTGACCCTCCCACAGCTTATACTCAGGTCAAAGTTATTGATTGTTTTACTTGGTTATTATTATTTTATTGCATTTATTATTTTTCTTTATTTTATCATTATTATTATTACATTTACATTATTTTATTATTACTTTTATTACAGTTATTATTATTTTATTGCCCTATTATTACATTTATTATTTTACTATATTATTACTAGGCCTGGGCGGTTTCGTTTCGTTAATTCGTAATTCGTTAATAATTCGTTAATTTTTCCAATTACAAAACGATAACGAACCATTCTGGAGCAATTATTAAAAAAAACGAATTTTTAAACACATTTTGTAAATGCTTCGTATTTCGTTATTGTATTCGTTTCGTTATTGTTCTGAGGTCGTTTCGTTATTATTTCTGCATGTCTGGGCCAGTTTTATGGTTTAATTAGTGAAAAAAAAATATAATATCACACCAACAGAGGGAGAGGGAAGCTTCAGAAGTTTTTGGAGGTTTTTTAGCGTATTTCGCGGTCGCGTCCGCCATTAACGAATCGATTCGTTATTGTTTCGGAAATCGATTCGTTAATTTTTTACCATTTACGAAATTTTGTAAATATCGAACTTTTTAAAAGGAAAATTTTGTAATTATTTAAAATATCGAAACAAAAAAACCCCCCAAATACAAATCGATTTTAGAAACAAATTTTTGCGTTGTTACCCAGGCCTAATTATTACTGTTATTGTTATGTTTCCATTGTTTTACTTTCTTTGGAAGGATAGGTCACATTTACATTGAAGAAGGTTAGAAAAATGGTTTAATCAGAGTTGGGCAGGTTTATCTTAAATTACAGTTTTATATATAAATGTTCAAAAACATTTAACCTACAGATGCCTCAGTTAATGCAATTTTATTGATATCTATTTTTATTTTGAATTTTTCCAGTAGCTGTTGCATTTCTCACCCTCGGCTTATACTCTAGTCAATATGTTTTCCCAGTTTTTATGTGGTAAAATTAGGTGCCTCGTCTTGTATTTGGCTCGGCTCATACTTGAGTATATACAATCGTTTGTTTTGTTGTTTTTTTGTTCATTAGTTTTGCTTTTGTATGTACGTTTGTTGTAGATTTTGTTAGCTGGGGCAGTAGAAAACACCCCAAACAAAAAAAAAGTGAAGCAACCTGAGAGAATTCATGGAACAAGTGACTAATTTCCATTTTCGATCAATATGGAGATTTGCAGCATTTGCGGGTTTTGAAGTTGGCTTCTTTTTGGTACTTAATGTGTGGAACTGAAAGATTGCCCATGATTTCCTCATTTGGAAACTGGAGATAGTCTGCACTTTAGGAACAGCTGCAAACATCTCTTGTCTCTCGCTTCATAGCAGCTTTCTGCTTTCTCCTCCAGGTCCAGTATTCCTTTAAAGAAGTATTTGGCACGACTGCTACTCAGAGAGATGTATTTGATGTGGTTGCTCGGCCTTTGGTGGAAGATCTTATCCATGGAAAAAATGGTATGTTGGTTCTGTTGCAAGTATTTCAAGATTTCTCTTCAGGCTTAGTGCATTTCTCATAACTTGATAAGGATGTGGAATAATGATATTGTATTTACATCTTTTGTGTGTTCAGCACTAGCAGGAAATCTAGTTTAATTGCTAGCATAGTTTGGTACTGCTGAAATTGTCCAATAATAAAGAGAATACTCTGTTCTAAAGTGTTGATTGTGACTCTGTGTCTTTAAATCCCAGGCCTGCTTTTCACTTACGGTGTCACAGGGAGCGGGAAGACCCACACCATGACAGGGTCCCCTGGTGAAGGAGGGCTGCTTCCCCGCTGCCTGGACATGATTTTCAACAGCATCGGATCTTTCCAGGCCAAAAGATATGTAAGTTACTTCCTGCCTTGGAACCAAAGGTAGCAGCTGTTGGAACTCAACTGCATCCAGCACAAGTTTATAGTCCTCATCAAGGAAATAGATGGGCAGAAAAGTTAGTTGGCAGGGAAATACCCTTCCTCCTGTTGCCCTCTTTGTTTGCCCATCTCTCTTTCTCTCCTGCTATTTCTTCTCAGGGACATGCATCTTTTAAAATAAAAGTTGTCTAGCGACGTGGCCAGTCCCCGAACATTCCACTTTGTTCTTCTCCTGTGAGCGCAGAGAGAGACAAAATGTCCCCAGAGAGCTAAATAGTTATATAACTAGGCCCTAACTTTCCTATATATAGTTATTTCAGTAAAGTCTTGGGTTCTGGTCCTGTAATTGTTGAAGCTTATTTGTTCTACTGCTCAAGAAGCATCTGATCTGCTAAAACTGATACTCTTGCTTCACATAAAATGCTTTTTCCTTTTTTGAAATTACTCAACAGCAGTAATATTGATGAGGCTCTTCTTACTGTCTGAAATCCGTCTTTGTAGGTTTTCAAGCTTGACGACAAGAATGGGGTTGACGTCCAGGGTGATGTGGATGCTTTGCTGGAGCGTCAGAAGAGAGAAGTTCTCCAGGCCTCCAAAACTCCATCAAGCAAGTAAGTGGTTGCGAGGGGCTGGGAATGCTTCCTTCAATCAAAACCTGCTTGTTATTCAACATCGGTTTTTCAACAGGCGGCAAATAGACCCAGAAATTGCTGACATGATTAACGTGCAAGATAACTGCAAAGCAGGGGAAATCGATGAAGACAACGTATACAGTGTGTTTGTCTCCTACATTGAGATTTATAATAACTACATCTATGACCTTTTGGACGAAACCCCCATCGACCCCACCAAGCCAAAGTGAGTAGTAAGGGGCTTCCACTTGCCTAGTTACAATTGCATCAAGTGCAAAGCACAGAGCTGCAGTTTTTCAGTTTGTGTATTAGATCTCAGATTTTGGCCTCAGTTCGTATTGGGGCAATGAGTCCTGTTTGGTTTGAAGCTCCATGTTCAAAAATAATACCAAAACATGGCAAAATAAAGTGAAAGAAGTATTTCTTTACAGGTGTGTTGATAAACTGGTTTTGGCCAGCCAAATAGTTTTTTACATATGAGTTCTTGTTAAAAGTTCTGGGAATCTGTTACTAAAGTGCCTAATGCTGGCTATATGCTGGAATCAAAAACCTTACTTGGTTAGACCAAGCCTGCACAACATATGTCCTGGGGCTGGCTCTACAAAAGATTTCCCTGTGGCCTGCAGAAGGCAGGCAGTGAAAGGTCCAACCATTGGGGTGTTGTGTGGTTTCCAGTCTCAATGGCTGTGTTCTAGCAGCTTTTTCTTCTAACGTTTCACCTACATCTGTGGCTGGCATCTTCAGGCCAACCATTATCAGCCAATAGTGCTGATGGAACGAGCCTTTGTCTGTATCTTTGTCTGTGGTAGAGCGTGTGACTCACCCAAGACAGCCATTTATGAATAACTAGCTTATGTGCCCAGTGTCGTCTGGGTATGCATTTTGCAATGCTTCTCTAATTTTCTTTGATGTTGAAAGTTTTATGGTGGCCAAGTAGTAGAGGCTTGAATGCATTTTCAGGTTTTCTTACTGTTTATATTTAGTTTATTGGCAAAGTAATTTCCCATTAATGTGGTTGCATCATAACAATAATAATAATAAATATTTATTTATACCCTGCTTTTCTACATCACAGTACCCAAAGCAGCTTAAAACATATTGAAATCATATAAACAACAGACCAAATACATTAATAATAAATATGAATATCATAAAATAAACAATTTTAAAACCTACATACAGTGTACGGTCACATTAGTGTATTGCATCGTAATAAATGTAAAATCTTGTATAGTCATTGTAATTAATTGATGCTAAGTAAAACTTCCCCTTTTTATACTTTGACAGTAGGTTAATCATGGATTATAGCTTTCCCTGGAAAGTGTGGTGTTAAAAACCTATCTACAGCCCAAAGAGGCTTTTGTTTTATTTTTGGCCCCTTACTACTGGCAATTTGGGTAGGCCTCAGTTCAACTCTTTGCCAGTTGGCTGCCAAAGATTCATGAATCATATTTTAACTTTACATTAAGTAATTTGAAAAGTAATGAGTGTGTGAGTGCGTGTAACACTTGAATTGCATTTCTTTGTTAGGTGGAACACCTGTGACACTCCAGTACGGAACGTTGAATTATTGTACGTCACAGACTTATTTTCCTTCTCTAGTAGCCATGATAACTGATTTTTCCTACTCTTGCTGTCGAGTTTGCTTTCTGCCCCTTTTAACTAGAAGTCTGCCATTGGTAGTTTGCATGTGCCAGAGCAAACATTTGCCTCCCATTGTGGCAGGTTGAGGCTCCTCTTGTTTGCTTGGATAAACTAATCCTTGCTGGCTGCTTGTCCCATCTAGCTGACCTTAGAATGTGCCTCGATGGTTTGGCTTTCTGTCACTCGCGATAAGTGTGTTGCTGGTGTGAGGCTTAATGTCAGAGCTTCCTTGCCCCAATGCAGGCTTCCGCAATCCAGAATTCTCCGTGAAGATCAAAACCATAATATGTATGTGGCAGGATGCACAGAGGTGGAAGTCAAGTCTACCGAAGAAGCCTTTGAAGTCTTCTGGAGAGGTAGGGAATTCCGCAATCCCGGTGTTTTGTGAGTCACTGCCATTGTTTCCAATATGTGGCTGCATGAAACCAACTGTTACACGTTTCTTCTGTTTGCAGGCCAAAAGAAGAGGCGCATTGCAAACACTCAGCTGAATCGAGAATCTAGCCGTTCGCACAGTGTCTTTCTCATCAAGCTAATCCAAGCGCCTTTGGATGCAGATGGTGACAACGTTTTACAGGTGCAAAAGCAGAGCCCTTGGTGTGCTTATCCCTGTGTAACTAATAGATAAATCTTGGTGGTTATGGTGGGTTTTTGTTTCTTGATCGAAACAATGGCTTCTTATTGTTTCCAGGACAGAGAACTGATAGCCCTGAGCCAGTTATCTTTGGTTGATCTGGCAGGAAGTGAGCGAACAAACAGAACAAAAGCAGAAGGAAGCAGACTGCGGGAGGCAGGTAAGTGCTGCTGATGTTTCCTTGCTGCCATATTTGTATTCCTACTCAACTGGTCCAAAACAGGCACACATTTCCATCTACCCCTTGAGATCCTGCTTAGACATCTTTCTATATCTTCCCCTGCTAGTAAAAAAATAATATCCTTGCAGATGTTCATAGGATGTTACAGAAAAATATTTTGTAATATGTTACCTCTGCAAACATCCTACTAGACAGAGATTACTCTTTAAGTCCTCATACATCTTCAATACTCACCTTTCTCTGCTGGTGAGAACAGCATTTTTCCTTATCAAAGTGTTCTGTTTTAAAGAATTCATGAGAGCAGTCTACCCATTCTGCTGATTTTTTCTGATATATATATATATATATATATATATATATATACACACACACACACACACACACACACACACACACACACACACATCATACAAATACATTTTTCCTATATTTATTTTGCATAATGTTTTATGATGGTGTGGTTTTAACTGTGTTGTGCCCTACCTTGAGGAGAGGCAGATAAGAAATAAAAGTATTATTATTGTTATTACTCTTTCAGGTTCTGGGGATTCATCTTAGAGGGAGACAGTTATGGCCCTGTGTAGAATCTCATGTTTACCTTCCTTAATAGTAGTTAAACTAGAATGCTAGTTAAGCCAAATTGACTTTAGAGTTCCAAGCATTGCTTTAGTGTTCCAAGCATCCCTCTTCCTAATCTGGTGTGGAAAGTCAAGCACTAGCAGAGAATCAGAAGTGCAAACTGGTAAAAGATTCCTGTGTGCTCAATCCTTTACTTTGGGAAAGATCAGACTAATGGTCTCAATTTTTTCAGGTAACATCAATCAGTCTCTGATGATGCTCAGAACCTGTATTGAAGTTCTGCGTGAAAACCAAACATATGCAACCAATAAGGTTTGTGGCTGCCTGTTTCTGTGGATCTTGTTTGTCTCTGGCCTTTAGTTCTGAACTCATTAAACTCTTTCTTTAGATGGTCCCCTATCGAGACTCAAAGTTGACACACCTCTTTAAGAACTACTTTGACGGGGAAGGGAAAGTTCGCATGATTGTCTGTGTGAACCCAAAAGCTGAGGACTATGACGAGAGCCTGGTAATTTTCCATTTTTTAAATGTATAAAAAATGGCTGGGAGTAGACTGCCTTGGTTTCAGTCCAACTTCATACTAGTTAGATGTCTTCCAGTGTGTTTAAACCTTTTACACAAAATGTAAATCTTACCTTTTTAGTTCAACTGAAGACATTTTGATGTATGGGGACCTTAAGACAAAGATTTTCTAGGTAGAATTTGTGCTGGGGGGGGGGAGGTCCTTCCTTTGTTTTTTTTTTTTTTTTTTTTTTTTTTTTTTTTGAGGCTGAGAGAGAGTGATTTGCCTTTAGTTGGGATCTTAATACTGAATTCCCACATGCTTATTAATACCTTTTTTCCCTCTAGCAAGTCATGCGATTTGCAGAGATCACTCAAGAAGTGGAAGTGGCTAGGCCTGCTGACAAGCCTCTCTGTGGGCTGATGGCTGGCCGGCGGTTTAAGAACCAAGCCTTCCAGGAAGAACTCTCGCGGCAACTGGAGCTCCGAGGAGGACCAGTCGACGGAGGTAAGTCTTGGATGTCCCTTTAGACCAGAGCTTCTTAAACCACTTTTTGCCCAGAAATATTATGTGGCCCTGGGAATATAGGTATAGGCAATCCCCTAGTTAAGAACAGGGCTTAAACAACAGGAAGAGAGAGAAATCTAACCATTGGAAGGGAAATTCACTCCTGAAAGTGTTGTTATGGGAAAAAGATGTATCAACTGAAGCTTTATCACCAATCCTTCTTTGCACAAGAAGACATATTTTTCAAAATCCAACAGCAGAGGGACAGAAAGTGAGATGAAATCCTCTGAAAGGGAGCAAAACAAACGCCACAGAGTTCTTAATTCTTGCATATGGTATCCAAAGCATATATATATATGTATATGTATATGGCTGGAGTTACACTTTAAAAATGTACCTGTTCTGACTTACATACAAATTTTGTTGGTGGAAGCAACCTTCTCAAGCCTCCTCTATTTGATGTTTGTATTTTTAAAATGTGTCAGTTCATAATCTGAAGGGCATGTCCTGTTTAGTTTGCAGTTTTCCTTTCTCTTTGTACTAAAGCATGGGGGGGGGGGGCTGTGATCATGTGACTGACTCAGTGACAGTTTAGAATGTGTAGTTTTAAAAGGAATGACAGAGAAGTCAGTTGAGCTTTGAGCCTGTTAGAGAGTGTCTTGAGCATTGAGTCAGTTTGAGTTTAGAAGTCTTTTAGTGTGCAGAAGCTAATGTTTGAAGCTAGTACATTGTTGAGGCTTGCGTTTTCTTTTAAAATGAGCTCTTATTGAGGAGAGCTGTGTGAAGCAACATAGTTCATGAAAAAACAGTTAAAGTTTATAAGTTTGAGAATACAAACTCTCCAAATGTTTTTGAAGTATTTTAACCTTCAAAAGAAATGTGCCTGTTATTAAATGCATGAAGTTATAAGTAAACAAACATTGTTATTCTAAAAGAATGCTGGAATCTTTGCCTGCCTAAAGCATCAAATAAATTCAAGGAATACACCTCTCAAACTCTTGTACCCCTGATGAGTTGCAATCCTAACAGGTCATGATCCATCCAGTAACCCCAATTAATTCAATTTAAGATTTACAATCAAACATTTTTGAAACATCAGATGGTTAAATCTGTGGATACAGAGGACCAGTTATACCGCAGCAATAACATTTAGGGCATGCCTGATTCCCAAGTACATCAGAACCAAACTTCTTAAGTAAAATACAGTGATACTCAGCGTCTGCTGGGGTTTGGTTCCAGGACCCGCAGCAGGTACCAAAACCTATAGAGGCTCAAATCCCATGATATACTAGGGAATGTAATAAAATGATGTCCCTTAGATAAAATGGCAAAGTCAAATTTTGAGATAGATATAGATACTTACACTGTTGGTGCAGAGGACCACAAAGATCAGGTTTCCTTCAAGCAAAGGGATGCAGTTGAGGAGATGGAAGGGCAGTTAATGCCTGGAGAGGCTGGTGGGATGTCTTCAAACTGCCCAGCCAGAGATGCCCTGGACCTCCCTAAACTATAAATCCCAGAATTCAGCAGGAGGAGGCAGCCATAAGATTTGAACATTCTTTAAGATGAGTCAATTTCCCACCCCTTAGTAGCTTGAGCGTCTTTCAAAGAAGCAGCCATTGCCATTTCTTCTACTCTGGAGGCGGGAAGGGCGGGAGGAAGCTTTTTGCACCCAACATGGAGTTAAGGGGGCTCCATTTGGGGCGAGGGCCCATAGTTTTAAGAAGCTCGGTTCTAGACCAGCCAACCCCATACTCATTGGCTTGTATCAAACAATCGGGAATGTCTTTCTCCTTCCTGCAGATAGAGAAAGGTTTGCCATGGAGACATTCTTGCAGAACTATCCCCCGTTGCCATCCTGTGAGCTTCTGGATATCAATGACGACCAGACTCTTCCTCGGCTGATTGAAGCGCTGGAAAAGCGCCATCGCGCCCGAAAGACAATGAGGGAAGAATTTGCCAAAAATGGTAAGACCTTAGACTGTCTTCCTTCAGATAGGTATCCATGTTGCCCCTCTTGGAACAGGAACCCACAAGTAATGGGTTAATGCCAGACCGACAGGTCCTTTTCCCAATGTGCCACTCCCCACAATGGTTTCATTTAGTCGTCCCCCCCCCCAAAAAACAAACAAACAAAAAACCTTCTGAATAGCCAGCCAAGGATACACAGGTTAGGCTCCTGTTTTTAGTGTTGTGGCAAAATGGCTGCTTCATACTGATGGTGAGCAGCATATTCACAGGTGTCTAGTCTTATCCCTATGTGTAGAAGCAGTGTGAATGTTGTATCTGCTGAATGAGGCCTCTGTGTTGAATGTGGCTAAATCTGGAGGATGTGGTCTTGGCCTTCTTGATGACTGATGTGAAGAAATCTCAGATCTTCTCCCTTGCAGTTCTTTCCATAAAGGGCATGTTACAAGAACTTGATGCCAACATTGTCACAAGAGAGAACTACTCAAATTTAAAAATGGTCGAAAAGAACAAAATTATCTCAGAGCAAAAAGCAGAAGTTGAACGCCTCGAGAAGAAATCAAAAACACTGGAATACAAGGTTGGTGAGGCCTGTTTTGGCATTAAATGTATTAGCCAGGGACTAATCCCTGCGGATCTTGTGTTAAATGTGGTATCTGAGACTGCTGGTAAAATCTTTAATTTGTCTTGACAGGCTGTCCTTTTGCACGCTTCTATGTCAATACCTGTGTGTGTGTTTACCTGTACCAGTTGCCATCTAGGCCCTTGCTTTCCTTCCTCCTCCTCTGCTTAAATGTTTTGGATCTGAAACTTCCATTTGACTTCCCAGATCGACATCTTGGAGAAAACCACCACAATCTATGAGGAAGAGAAGCGCAAGTTGCAGCTTGAGCTAGAGAACAAGAGCCAGAAGCTCCAGCGCCAGGTGTCAGACAAGCGTCGAATGGAGGCCCGGCTTCAAGGCATGGTGACCGAGACGACTACAAAGTGGGAGAAGGAATGCGTAAGTGCAAAGGCCTCTTCTGTTTCCAGGCTGAAGCATTTCATGGTCTGCTATCAGGCAGCACTAGGGATCTGTGAGAACTGTTTGCCCCCTGTGGACCCTGTATCTGCAGTGGATGGACTCTAAAACTCTCCTGGATTCTCTGGAACTACACAGTGAAATCAAGTCTGTGATAAGAAGAGGGAGAGTGATGCTGGTGTTGTGGCTCTCCTTCTGGATAGAACCTGCCTTTTCAGACTTGGCTCTGCCTTCTGCCAGTGAGAAAGTGGGGATTTGAAGGCTCTAGTTCTTATTTTGAACCTTCTTTTTCTTGTGCCTGACTGATTAATTGATTTAGAGATGGAGAATAAGGCATTATGTGCTGCTTAATAAAGAATGAAGATTTGGGGTTTGCCAAAGTAGCTTGAGGGCACACAGTGGCAACCTTTTGCTTCCATGTTTGTGTAAATAGGGCGACAGGTGGGATAACATAGTCCTCCTGCTTGACCCAATCCAATCTGGGTTCCCTTTGCTATGTCTGCTATAGTATGGTGTTACAAGTGCCACTCATCTGAGAATAGGGCAGTTTGGTAAGGTTGGTCAGAAGGTTTTCTGGCATTAAGCAGCCTGTGCTCTCCCTTGCAGGAGCGACGGGTGGCTGCCAAGCAGCTTGAGATGCAGAACAAACTCTGGGTGAAGGATGAGAAACTCAAGCAGCTGAAAGCCATTGTCACGGAGCCCAAGGCCATCAAACCGGAGAGGCATTCTCGAGAGAGGGACAGAGAGAAGGCCATGCCGAGGTCCTTTTCCCCGCCACCAGTCCCTGTAGGTTTCTTCTTAGTTTGCTTCTTTGTGGTTCTTGCATGTGTATCTTACTGTGTCTGATGTAACCTGACAGGCTAAGCCCTTTACGTGAGTGTCTTTGGGGGGTTGGACCAGAAGTTGCATGGTCCTGTGAGTCTGGTGAGTCATTGACAGGGCTTTTGTTTCTTTCTGTTTGTGCCTTTCTTCCTTCGCACCCATCGCCTGCAAATGCCTCTTTCCTCCTGGAGGTTGGAAGGATCTTTTTGCAGCGGGTGGATTTCCCTATGTTGTCTCCACTAACTGGTCTCTTGTGTGGTTTCTGTGTGGGTTCTTCTCATTCTTTTGGTTACTAATGGCACCTGTCTTCAGCTCCATCACAGCAAAAACAACCCCATGCTGACATCTGTTGAAAATCAGCCCCAGCTGCACAGGCGCTCTAACTCTTGCAGCAGCATTTCGGTGGCCTCCTGCATCTCGGAATGGGAGCAGAGGACGCCCACTCATGGCAGCAAGCACCCCGGCATGGTCAAAGACAGGAGTAGACCACAAGAGCCAGAGCAAGCGGGGCCCTCCTCACTCGTGACAGACCGGCGGCGGGGCATGTGCTGGAGTAGAGGCCCTGAAAGCGGGCAAGGCGTCACAGAGGCAGGCGAGGATGTCTGCTGCAGGGTTAGTGTTCCCTAACTGGGACTGGAGAGGAGGCTCCGCAAGGGGGAACAGTGGCTGCAACTCTCAGCAGGCCCAGGCAGATGTTTGTAACTGCAGTCTGAGGCCATCCTTGCCCACCCCAAAGGAGAATCCAGTGCAGGGGACCAAAGACTGCCATTCCCTCCTCATGAAGAGTGGCCGGCTGTCCATGAGGAGGGAAGACCCAGTGCATGAAGCGTTTTTTGGCAAGGGTTGGCAAACTGGGCTCAAGGTTAGCTTCTTCATGAGGAGAGATGGGCAGACTGCACCAGCCTCTACTGGTTTTCTGGCCCTTGAAATCTTCAAAATCCCAAGATGAATATTTGGTTGAAGAAAGCAGGTGAATTGCTATTCTTAAAAGGCTATGATAGCAGTAAGTTACCTTTAAATAGATTTCACAGCTTCCTTGTACTGTTTAACACCAACAAATCAGATGTGAACTTCAAGCCACTTAGTAGTACACAGATACTCATCCCTGCTATAGGCAAAATGAGATGTAGGTTAATACAGTGGGAGAACAACAATGAATATGTGCCTTGCCTAGCATTTGTAATCCCATTCACCGAGATGTGTAGAAGGCAGATGCCACACAAGTCAGATAAGCAAACAGACAACCCTCTACCTTTCCAAATGATGGTGGACCTGTTTCTAGAAGTACTTACATCTGGCCCCTCTTGATTCACAGCATGCCACATCTGTGTCACGTAACTTTCATTCTCTTCTCTGTCCAGCTTTATACTCTAAATCCAAGGCTCCTCCGTTTCAATGTAAACCTTAAGTGTCAGGAAAGCAAATAGAACGATCCCATAACCTTTTTGCAGCACTACCTTGGTGTAACTCTGTACAGGTGGAGGTGGTGCTAGTGGTAGTAGGGAGGTCCAAAGCCATGGACAGAGCAGCCAGCCAAAAGAGGCTGCTGAGAGCTGGCCCAGGCCCCAGAGCCTGCCTTGGCAAGAGGGGTAGTGTGGCACTGCTCATGCTTCTTCCTTATTTTTTATCTGACCAGAATGCTCCACCAGTTCGGCTGCGTCACCGGCGCTCCCGTTCGGCTGGAGAGAGGTGGGTTGACCACAAGCCCCCTTCCCACGTCCCAATGGACACTGTTATGAAGCCCCACGTGCCCCATGCCATCACGGTGGCTGCTGCCAATGAAAAGGCCCTGGCTAGGTGTGACAAATACATGCTGACCCACCAGGAGCTAGCTTCAGACGGGGAGATTTCCACCAAGCTGATCAAGGTAATGTGTTAATGGTAATGGTTAAAGGGAGGGGAGGATTGGAGGGGGAAGCAAAGAGACAGTTGTACAGCAGCCTGGCTAGAGATGGGGAGCTTGTGAAGAAGGCCCCAGAGCTTCTGCCTTAATACCTTTGTTTTATTTTTTGATCCTACCTCTAAAGCAGTTGTAGTTTTTGGTTGCATGGTAATGCCCCTTATACCACATTACATCACATAATAGTAACTTTTATGTATTTTCAAAAAAATTGGTGTGTGACTATTATGTCATGAGAAAAATCTCTTTTTTGGTTTTTAACATATTATTTATTTTATCATAATTCAATACAATTGTTATACATAATTTGTTTTTCAGCAGACACATAATATTCAATACAATTTACAATACATTAACTTTTGGCATTTACTGTTATTTTTACGCTTATACATATTTTCTGTTCCTCAACACCATGTTCCCTTCCCCCCAAGCCACTCATTTTATGTATCATCTGTCCAAAATTTCATTTCCTCTTGTGGAGGTAACTTTCCAATGGCCTCTCAGCCATTGGGGGACTTTTAAAATCCTTTTTCAATAAATTTTCTCCATGCATCATCAAAATCACTTCATTTTGATATCCCTCTTTTAACTTTTAATTTACATGTCAGCTTGCAATTATTGCCAATTTTCATATGTTAAATAACTGCTTTACCTCCAAGGCAATAGGAGGAGGAAAAGGAATGATCTAGTTTCAAACCAACAACTCTATTTCTGTTTGTGTGTTTTAAACTGCCTTGCTTGCAAGGAAGGGGGAAGAGTCCTGTTTCTTTGTCCCTTTTTCTGAAGGAAAGGCAGTTTACAAAATCTGAAATGGGACTCTTTGGAGAAAGGGAAGAAGAGCAAAGCTCCAGAGATCTCAGTTTCAGTTATTAAACTGCTTTGACTTCAGAGAAAGAAAGGAGGGAAGAGGGAATCGTCCCAAATGGATCTGTGACCTCACTACCTCTGAGGATGCTTGCCATAGATGCAGGCGAAACGTCAGGAGAAATGCCTCTAGAACATGGCCCTATAGCCCGAAAAAACCTACAAGAACCTGGATCTGTGACTATTATGCAAGGAACACTAGAATATCAGTTTTGCCACCCAAAAAATGGGGGACAGACTATTATGTAATAACAACTATTATGTAATTAAATACGGAATTTGATCCCTGGGACTATTTTGTCACAGTGTGCTTCAATTATGTGGAATGTCCAGAATATTGTCAGACATTGTACTCAGATCAGAAATGTAATGCCAGGCAACATAACACATTAGAGACATTTCCCTTCTGGCTTTCTGTGTTTATCTGTACAAACAGAATACAGTGGAAACCCTGGTGGGACATCCATGCTTCTGCTCAATCCCCTCTCTCTTCCAGGGCGACGTTTACAAGACCCGTGGAGGCGGACAAGCTGTCCAGTTCACTGAGATTGAGACCTTGAAACAAGAATCCCCAACAGGGTGAGTTTGGCCCAAGCTCCCTTCATGCTCCTTGGCCTCTCAGCCATTGGGGGACTGGAACACGTAGTGGATGTGTTCTGCTTCCCTTTGTTTTGAGGGAAAAAAACACCCCAGGTGAATGTTTGCCTGAAGGCTTCCAAGGTATTCATTTGCTTTCTAAGGTATAAAGAACACTTTAAATATGATCACAAAGGGCCTCATCCTGTCCCAGTCCACACCTCACTATGCAGGAATCTCCACAAGCTTCCCGCAGTCCATTCGGTCATCAGCTCCTTACCTCTTAAAACTAGAGTATCTAGAGCAGTGGTTCTCAACCTGTGGGTCCCCAGATGTTTTGGCCTTCAACTTCCAGAAATCCTAACAGCTTGTAAACTGACTGAGTGGATTTCTGGGAGTTGTAGGCCAAAACACCTGGGGACTCACAGGTTGAGAACCACTGATCTTGCTTTGTGTTGTTTGATACATTTCCAAATGTGCTGCCTGAGGATGTGGGCAAGGTGTTTGGAGAAGCAAGAGCCACCACATGAATTCCTTGTTTCTCTTTCCCCTTCAGCCGCAAGAGGCGCTCTTCTCCTTTGAGCCCGGTGCCTCCCGATGAGGCCACAGAATCTGAATGGACCGATGTGGAGACGAGAGTGAGTCCCAGGCAAAGGATGGGGTGGGATGTGGGGCAGGGAGGAAGGGATGGACTTCCTCCCTGATGGTGGGGTTTCCATGTGCATCTCTCTCTTCCTTCACCAGTGTTCAGTTGCTGTGGAGATGAAGGCTGGCTCGCACCTGGGCCCAGGATATCAGCACCATGCTCAGCCCAAGTAATCCCCTTACCCTTCCTGCTAGTCCCCTCCCTCAGACCTGAAAGAGGCTTCCTGTTTTCTGGGAAGAGGCTGGGTCAGGATCCTCCTGAAGTGCCTGGCTGGCCCTAGGAAATGTGAGAGAAGGCTGGTTTGTGAGGCACAGGGGGAAGGTCCAGCGTTTTCCCTTGCCGTTCGGCCTCTTGTAAATAGGTGCCGGCCGCCGGGCAGCGGAGGCGCTCCGTTTGGCTCAGGGGAAGAACAGTGGCAGTTTTACCAGATGAGTTAAACAGGCAGGAAAGAGAGTCAGTCATGGAGGTAAAATTATATAGACAAATAGTTATTGAAAGGTTCCCTTCAAATAGGAATTCAAAGAGACCTGCACAACTTGTTCTTTTTGCCCCAAAGTAGGAGGTGACCTTTTCGAGTTGGGAAGGGTAATCTTCCCCTTTTTTCCCTCTCCCTTTTTTATCTTGGGGCCTGACATCCTTCCAGGTGTTGGTCTACAATGATGTGTGTTTACCCCACATGTATGTCCCATGAGGTTGAGGTATGAAGCTTGTGGCTCTGCTTTATCCCCAGTCCCAAGGCCACCCAATCTGTTTCATTGCACAGCAGGGATTTTGTGGAAGGAAAACCACCCTATTTTGCTGTAGTTTCGATTCATTTTGAGGGTGGGGATGATGGTCTGCCCTTTCCCCCTTCCCGGTTACAAAGGTGATGGGGCCGTTTCATTCTTAACTCCCAAGTTGTGCTTCTCCATCCAGGCCATTGGGAGCTGGAATTCCTAGAGGAAATGGAGGCCTCCTTCTCCTTCTGATTCCTCTTCTCTTTATTTATACCCTGTACTTCTTGAGAAGATTCAAGCCAGCTAACAACCACGCACTTGAATCAATTTAAAGTAAAGCAAATGCAATAAAGAAACCAATTAAATTAAATCTCATGAGAACCGGGCTCCAGTTTGGCTTTAGGCATTTAAGGCTGTGCTCCAGGATGCCACAGATCTAGATACATGGGAAGACAACATTTTATATCATCTTCCAAACCAATTTGCCACAATTCACCTTCTTGTGAACTACATGTTTTCCTACTAAGGCTGATCCCAAACCTGTCTTTTCTTTCTAGGCGTAAAAAGCCCTGAAGCGGCTGGCCGAGGCTCCTTGCAAAATTCTTCCATTGTTTTAAGCACATGACTCCTTGTATTTAAGCATTGTTTTAAGCACATGGCTCCTTGTATTTTGTATTCAATATATTCAATAAAATGTAAAATAAAATTAAAATTTTTATATGGAATTCATGTCACGTCTATCTTTTGGGAGGGGAGTCTGATTTTTTTCAATAAAAAGTGGACACACTCCGGACTATATTCCAAATTGTATAGGCACTGCTCAACAGGGCTGAAATTAGGTCAACTCCTAGCACTATTATTTGTATTTAATAATAGTTCTTGCTTGTTCTCTTCTAAAGGAGGATCAGAGCAGATAATAATAACATCAACAACAATCATAATCATAATATCTTGCATCTTCTCTCCACAGGAAGTCTTGGAGCAGCCAATAATAATAATATTTCTTACCTGCTTCTCATTGCTTGAGTTATTTGTGTGACTCAGCGATTTCTGTACAATGGTGCCTTGAAGAAAAAAAACCCAAAGGTTTTTCTTACAATTGAATTGAATCCTTTGATTTCAATTTACAAAAATTGAAATAAGCTGTGGATCAAGTGGGAGAAGTGAGAAACTGAGTCTGTGGTTTAAGCTATCTAATAATAATAATAATAAAGCACAATTATTTCTTAAATCAAGAAATCTGCAAGCCAACATTGCTAGGTTTCTTTGAAATTGCTTTTTAAATATATTTTCTATTTTTATAAATAAGACTTGCCAAGGCATATTGTATAAGCACTTTGAGGGAGTCAACAAATACTCTATTGTGGAATATTTGTATTAATGAATTTTTTATGCCACTTCTCTCTCTTAAAAGACAATAGGAGATTGAATATAAAAATCATTTGAATGCGTATTTTCTCCCTAGTTTTGCATGAGATACTGACCCTTTTATGCAGTGGTTCTTAACCTGCGGGACACAAGGGTAAAAATCTGATCCACAAGCCTCCTTCCTCTTAATATTTTATTTCCACTCCTTTCGTGCCTCCTGCCACTCTTTCCTTGTTTCTGGCTGTAAAAGGATAGGCTGCCAGCCTGTGCAGATATCCCATCAATATTTTGGATATCCCACCGCTGCCACCATTTGTAAAAGGATTCCCTCTTCTCTGGCCAGCTATTTTGAGATACTTGTTTATTTATTTATTTCATATACTTGTACTCTGCCCTTTTCACCCCCGAGAGGGGACTCAGGGCGACCTCACAGCAAACACCATTTGGGGCCATCATAATTTATTTATCGTGTGAGGAGCAAACCAAACAGTTGTATTGCATTTTTGGTCACTTCTGGAATGAGAGAATTAGCCATCTACAAAGACGTTGCCCAGGAGGCGCCCAGATGTCTTGCAATCCTGCAAGGAGGTTTCTCTCGTGTCCCCCAGTGCCATCATAATTATAAGAACAATCAATAAATTTATTAAAACAAAACATTAAATAAACGGTTGCTAAAACATGCCAGTTAAAATCTGTGTCCGGGTGAATTCACTGTCACTTCGAAATTGCTTATGTCTTGTTCATTCTTGCTATTCAATGGTCAAATGCAAGGTCCCACAACCAAGTCTTGAGTTTCCTTCGAAAGGACAGGAGGGAGGTGGCCAATCTGATGTCTTTGGCGAGAGAATTCCACAGACGAGGAGCCACTGTTGAGAAGGCCCTGTCTCTCGTGTCCACCAATCGCATTTGTGACGGCGGTGGGATCAAGAGCAGGGCCTCTCCAAAAGATCTTAAACTTTGTGATGATTCGTAGTAGGAGATATGTTCGGATATGTAGTCTGGACCAGAACCGTTTAGAGTTTTAAAGGTTAAAACCAGCACTTTGAATTGTGCTTGGTAGCAGATTGTCAACCAGTGGAGCTGGCGTAACAGAGGAGTTGTATGCTCCTTGTACGCCGCTCCAGTGAGCAACCTGGCTGCTGACTGTTGGGACTAATTGAAACTTCCAGGCAGTCTTCAAAGACAGCCCCACATAGAGCACATTGCAGTAGTCTAATCAGGATGTATCAAGAGCGTGGACCACTGTGGCCAAGTCAGACTTTCCAAGGTATGGGCGCAGCTGACTTACAAGTTTTAATTGTGCAAAAACTCCCCTGGCCACCGCTGAGACCTGGGGTTCCAGGCTCAACTATGAATCTAAGATCACTCCCAAACTGTGAACCTGCATCTTCAGGGGGAGTGTTACCCTGTCAAGTACAGGCTGTAACTCTGAGCCCTGTTCAGCCTTTCGACTGACCAGGAGGACCTGTCTTGTCTGGATTTGAAACTGTCCCGCATGATCAATGTCCAAATTGAATGGGACTTCCAGTGCGTTGTTAGGGTGGGAATCGGGAACCATTTCTGAGGAAAAAAATCTTTCATTCCTCTCACTCTCTCGGCTTCTGGTGACTATTTACTTTATTGCTATGTGTTGCTAGGTCATTTCCTATAATGACGGGTATGTCAAAGCTTCCCAGCACTCCCATCTTCCAAGTGCCTTCAAACTGATGGTATTTAACAGGTACTTCGGCTACTTGGACTTCGAACTGGGGCCCATGTATTCCTTTAAGACAATACTTCTGATCATGTACTATCTGTTCTGGTTTTATTAATTGTGACTGGATTAGAGAAACCTGTGCCCCTGTATCTCTCAATCCCAACATTGTCTTTTCATTCACACTAACCACCTCCATAAAATCCTTATTGAACTGTTCCCCAACACTCCATACTCTGAATACTCTAGCTGCACTTTCTGTCAGGGCGTTGCTCTCATTCTGTGGCTTTGACTGTTGAATGACTTTTACTGCTTTTGGAGGGAAAGTAAGTTTCTTGAAACTGGCAAACTTTGGACATGTAGATTTGATATGGCCTTGGTGGCATTGAAATGAGGGGTGTCAGAGAAGAGGGAGGAGGTGCAGAACAAACATTGTACCGTGATGCATTTGACTCACTTGTAAGAGCCACTGCTGAGGAACAGGGGGTAACCAAGAAACTTTGATTTTAGTTTGAAGCCACTTCTGTTATTCTGTTGACATTGAGAAGAGACCTCCACATAAATGCCAGGAGCTCCTCTGGAAGCCTTTACCACATTGCCGTGTTTCCAACTGGAGGTTCTGAGGCTGAAGCTCTTGCTGAAATCTTTGTTGTTTGTGGGGCTTCTGATGCTTGTGGGGCTTCTCGCCTAAGGATAGTGATAAGGAGGACATCCCATGGCGTATGGTTGCTTCACCAGTGAACCGTCCTGAATTGTAGAAGAGGAAGTGCATCATCAGCTCAGAACAACCCATTTGGGGCAACTGGGTATACATGCTATGAGAACACAACATCACAAAGAAATATTTTCAACTAACAGGACCTGTTAAAATTTCCTGGAATATAGATTTGAAGTCTTCAAAGCCAATATAATTTCCTTCTGCATTTCCTTCAAGTCTTTTTAACACAAGTCTTTCTCAACAAAATCCTTGACAAAATATGTGCTTTTCTTAGCATTTCTCAAGTTGGTATTTATTTATTTATTTATTTGGATTTTGGAGCATTTTGGATTTCATATTCCTAGATAAGGGATGCTCAACCCATACTACCATATTCTTGTAGCAAGTGCATTAACGGTGTCAAGGTTTAGACTCCACACTTAAAGTTGCATTGGATAATGTATTAAAATTTGCTCAGTGAGTTAGAAGACATTTTTCAAAAAACAAATCAAGTTCATCTCTTTATCTACATCCTTCTCATGTTTGGTCTTTGCTGAGTTTTGAAGTGATTTGAGCTATAAATCCCACTGGTGACCGTGGACAAGTCACACTTTCTAACTATCAGAGAAAGTATCTTTGTTCTTCAAGTTGCTCCTGACTTATGGCAACCATGAATTAACCTTATCAAAGGGATTCATTGGTTAAAAAAAGTATTTTTACCTTAGTGTTTAGTCTGTGTACAAGTAGCTCTGGTTCTTAGCAACTTTGGAATTTACCTAATTTGAACAGAAAACACACAGATAGCAGAAGTGTCTTTCCAAAACATGAAGGCTTTATCTCTTCTAGTTCAGCAATACAAAACAGTCTGTGTAAAACACAATCTTTCTTCTTTCTACTCACAACACATTCTTCGACCTATCTCTTTCTTCAAGAAAAGAGCAACAACACCGATCAGCAATACCAATGGGGGGAGGGGGTATTATTATTATTATTATTATTATTATTATTATTATTATTTTGGACATTTGTATCCTGTCCTATGTCAACCTCCACAGAGGGACTCAGGGTGGCTAACAACCGGCACACAATGGTGCCCACAACCAAAAGCATAAATATACAATTTAAATAAAATAAATATAAAGCAGTATAAAAACAATATAAAAACATTCCATTACATTTGTTGTCCCAATTTACACAAATATTAACCAAACAACTATTACATTACTTCATCCCTGTAGTCTGGGATTACTACATAATTGCATTAGAAACATTGTTATATCAACCACTGAGATTTGTCTAATCATCCTTCATAATTAATCAGGAATATACTCATATACATATTGTAACATGGGGATGAGGAATGAGGGATTGCTTCTCTGAACAAATCCTGCTAAGAAAACACTGTGATGGTTTTGCCTTAGGGTCACCATAACTTAAAAACAAGTTGAAGACACACTGCAGCAATAGATGCTGCTCTAGAGGGGAAGAACACCATGTGGAAACATTTGTGGCCCTGAAAATGAAAGTAAATGTTGTAGAAAAATCTCCTTGAAAAACGTTGAGAATTCAAGACCCATCATCCTCTGCTAGGAACAGTATAGGAACTAGAGTTCAAATCATTAGGAAGGAACCCCTACAATTTTTACCAATGAAGCATATGTCATGTTCTGTTTGGAGATCACACCTGTTGGGAATCAGCCTGTGTTTGTGTTTCAGGATCCTGATGTGGGAAATGATGAGGGAAATGATGGTGCCAAGGCTGACGTACAAGATGGAGATAGCTTGGTCAATGATTTTCAGGCAGACAATGACAGAGAGGCCCCGCTGCAAAGGGCAGTTTCTCATGAGAATATTCCTGCTGGGACTAGCAATAATAATTCACTCCCTCTGTCTGTGAGCTCTCAAGATTTGGGTTTGGAAAACAATCTGACACCTGAGGATTTTAATGAGCAGCCAGATAGCGAACTGAAGAATAGGTGGCTGGAGATTAGCCAGGTTTGACAGCAAACTCAGTGTTTACGTTGCTCCGAAATGCTTCGTCTGATAAGGGGAAAATGTGGGGGGAAGCAAAACCAATTTCTGAGTTTTGGGATATAAGGTTTGCCTCAAAGGGAAACCTGCTAGACCAGGCATCGTTTGGAAACCAAGTTCATGTGCCATGGAAATCCTGTTCAAGGGATCTTGTTCCTATGGAGGTTTTTTTTTAGCCTTTTGGATTGTCTTTGCATCCTGTTGATTCCTGTCTGGATTAATGCTGTCTTGGAATGCTTTTATATCTTGTGTGGACATTGTTTTGTGCAACTGCCTTTTATGGACTTATTACTTTTTGGAACCTTCTTATTTACTTACAAGCATTTATTTCTTCTGGCTATTTACTAAGTTTTAATAAAAGAAGATTTGTTTCTTCACTCTTCGTGTGGTGTGTTTTAAAGTCTGAGGGCTTTTTCCTGACCTGGAGTACAACAACACCAACAGAAGCATTCATCAAATTACAGTGATGCCTTTTGTTCACTGAAAGCAAGAAAGGAACATTATGATGTTTAGGACACATTAAGTATTGGGGATCCACCTGTACGGCTGAATGGGTGCTTCTTCTGCCATGTTTCTGTTGGAACCTTTTCCCACAATTCTGACATGGATAAGACTGATTATTTCAGTGGAAGAGAATGTGGGTAGACAAGGCAGAGGTCTCATGAAGCTTTTATCACAGATCTTGCAGACTAAGCTGTGCTCCTGCAGAAAGAAATAGACTTTAGCCCATTGCACAAGGCACTCCAGTGCCCAAAAAGAGAGTTCAGTGACTCCTTTCCCTCATAAGAAATTTCACAACATATGAAAAGTGAATGAAAAGTCAATTGCTTAAAAACATATGAACATCACTACTGTGTACAAATTCTTAGAACAGACTGGTAGAGAGAGAGAGAGAAGCCAATGAGTATGAGAAATGATTTAGCATCAATACGTCTTACAACATTCTTAATATATTGCTATCATGTTAAAATTCCCTAAAGGATGTGACAAACTCAGTAATCTGTACAGGAACATATATGAACCTTGGAAAGGTTCCTTGGAAAAACCTTTTTTGATGACAGCTTCTGGAACCTGCAGAGGACTCCATGATGCTTATTTCCTCTCTTAATTTGTTCCTTCTTTTGTGGAAAGTTTTGCCATCAACTTCCTCAAATTCCCTGAGTTGCTTTATGGTAATCTGTACATGAATCAGTACATCAGCATGTTCACCTTCTCCTGACTTCAGTTAATAGCTGCATGGAAGCAATGTTGCAGACCAGGGTCTCTCTCACAGATAGGCTTTCATTTCTCTCTCTTTGGCTTTAGCCATCTTAGCACACTTTCCTTGTGAGTGTGTGTGTGTCAGGCATGTAGCCGGGTGGGGGGCTCGGGGGGCTTCAGCCCCCCCCCCCCGAAAAGGCCTTACTGGTGCATTATTTAAACTGTTATGTTTATTCATATCACGATCTGATCACCATACTCAATATATCCCATATGCATGGGGGTATTGGGGTCAAGATACAAAAGGTTTGCTAGGCTAGACCCTCTTTCACTCAGACTCAGCCCCCCCCCCCCCAAACTCAGCCCCCCCCCGACCCCCCTGAAAAAAATTCAGCCCCCCCCCCCCCCCCCCCGGAAACAAAATCCTGGCTACGGGCCTGGTGTGTGTGTTTGGTCACTCTGATCTGGAGCCCACACCAGCTGTGGCCCTTGAGGTTACAAATGACAGCAGAGTTTGCACAATGTTGTACTAGGCCATAAAAGACATATATATTATATACCACTATGCACTTCACATGAATTTTTCTGTCCACACATTTGGTGATATGAAGTGGGCCAGAAAGATGATATAGGCAAAACCTGGTGCCAAGAAAAGGGAGCAGAGATATGGCTCAATCAAAGAGAATTCTCCAAACCCCAATCTGTGCTTGGGTGGTTCAGTCCTTCTTTAATGACATAAAGGGGGCTAATTCAATGTTACATTAATCATGTGGTTTGACTTTTGAATTCAAGAATTTTTGCTCACAAAATACATAGCATGGGGACATAGTCCACCCTGTTGTCATGGAGCATGGCCAAGGTGTTTCAGTCTTTCCATTCTTGCACTTACTGGAAAATGGGGGAAATGGGAGCTTTCTCCTCAATCCAAATGACAAATATCAAGAGAAAGACACTCCCTTGCCAGTTCAGAATTCCAGCAGGGAAAAAGGAGTTGAAGACACTCCATGACAGGAACCCAGCTATCTCAATATAAGCTGTTCCAATGAAACAGAGAAAGAAATGCAAAGACTACAGAAGGACTTCTAGAATAAACTTTGTACCGTGCTGCGTTTGACTCACATGTAGAAACCACTACTGATGAACAGGGGTTGACCAAGGAGCTCTGATTTGTGTTTGAAGCCACATGAGTTCTTCTGATGAAAATAAGAGGTGGCCTCCACATTAAAGCCAAGAACTGCTGCTGAACCAGGCGCTTAGTCCAGAGGAACCAACGTCACTGTAGAGTCCCAGTGCCAAACTTCACTCAGATCCAAGAGCTGGGCAAGGCATGTAGTTCTATACCAAATGTCTCAGCTCAGGTCTTCTCAGGGGAGGGGAGGGGAGTGGGAGAAGAGGGGAGGGGAGAGGGGGGACAAGGGGGAGGGCGAAGGAAGGGTGAGGGAGGGGAAGTGAAGAGAAAGGGGAGAAGAATTGGAAAGAAAGAGCGAAGAGCAATGAGAAATAGAAAAGAGAAAAAGGAAGAAATAAAGGAAGACAGAAGAAAGAAAAGGAGAAAGAAAGAGAAAACAAAGGAGAAGGAGAAAACAGAAGAAAAGAAAAAGAGAAGAAGGAATGGAAAATAAAATAGAGAATGAAGTAAGGTGAGAGAAAGAAAAGACAGAGAGAAAGTGCCGGGAGATAGGAAAAAAGTTAAAGAAAGGTAGAAAGAGATATAGAAAAGAAAAAGGAAGAAAAGAGAAAGAGGTGACATGAAAAGTGAGATATGAAAAGGATGAGATGTGTCAAATGTGTGTGTGAGGTTTGTGATGCGTGTGGTGTATATGAGGTATTTGAGGTGTGTATATGGTGTGTGATGTAAGGGTTCTGTGTGATGTGTGTATGATGTGTGTGTGATGTGTGCAATATGTGAGATGCAGGTAGGAAGATGGCCTGGGAGGGGGAGGAGGAATGGGAGAGGGAGGGGAGACAGGGACAAGGAAGGGGAGCTGGAGGGGAGAGGGGGAAAGAAGGGAGGGGAAAGGAGAAGGGGAGGGATGGAGGAGGATTGAACACTCAGACCTTTGCCACAACTGGACACACATCCCATAATATAGCTATTTTCAAATGCTAAAATCAATGACATCATTGCCATTAAAACAGACTGGGACTTTCTCAGCCATATGTGTGACTATCTATGCATGGTACAGATAAGATGGTGCAAATGAAAACACAAACAGTCTTTTCTTTGCCATACTGAGCAGTGTGTTAATAACAGGGTCCTCAAACTATGGCCCGAGGGCTGGATACGGCCCTCCAAGGTCATTTACCCGGCCCTCGCTCAAGGTCAACCTAAGTCTGAAATGACTTGAAAGCACACAACAACAACAATCCCATCTAATCAACCAAAAGCAAGCCCACACTTCCCATTGAAATAGTAATAAGTGTTCTTCATTTTAATTATTGTATTGTTTTAAAGTGTTGTTTGTTTGTTTTTTTTGCACTACAACTAAGATGTGTGCAGTGTGGACAGGAATTAATTCATGTTTTTTTTTCAAATTATAATCTGGCCCTCCAACAGTTTCAGGGATTGTGATCTGGCCCTCTGTTTAAAAACTTTGAGGACCCCTGGTTAATAATGTAAACTCATGGAGTTCAGACTAACGGAAATAGAAGGAGAGAGGACTTTCTAGTTTGCAGGCCCCAGGTAACTTATCCAAACAGAGACTTTGGTATTTCAAGCTGGTGTGCGGTATAGAAAAGGAAAAACGCAGAAGGGTTTATCCTGGCTTCCTTCAACCGTGGCCTTCTGTTTTCATTTCAATACCTTTTAGGTTGAGTTCTTTCAAAAGCTGGCCGACATGCTGTGATTTAGTGTTTAGTTAAAAGATAGGCAGGGATGGGTCAAATGTCCAGGAAGTTGAGGAAGAACAACCCATCAGGAAGAAAGAAAAATGCTTTGGCATAGTGTTTCTCTCGATTTTCCTTGATTCCACATGGTTCTCACTTCAGGTCGTGTTGTCTCCTGCTGTCTCTGTAAATCCACCTTTTATGGAAGCCTTTGCCCCAGAGATCATAGCCAAAGGACTTTAAGCCAGTATGTTTCCAACTGGGGGTGATGTGGCTGTAAGATGGGCTGAAATCTTTGCTTCTCCCCTGATGCTTCTGAGGCTTGCAGTCCAAGCTGTGCTCCTGCAGAAAGAAATGAGCTTTAGTACACAACACAAGGCATGCAGTACTCAAACGGAGTACTGCATGCCTCATCAGAAAGTTCACAGTGTAAGAAAAGGGAATGGAAAACCAACTGCTGATGCAACATGCGAAAGTCACAACACACAAAAATCATCAGCTGTGTAATTTGGTTACATACCACAGCACAGTTTGCACACTATTGTACAGAGCCAGAGAAAGCTATGGGGAACCATAGATATTCTGCTATGCATTTCATAGGAAATTTCCTGTCCACACAGATTGTCATATGAAATGGGCCAGAAAGTTCATCTGGGCAAAACCTGGTGCCAAGAAAGTAAAAAAGGCAAATGGATCAATCTAAGAAAATTGTCCAAGCATCAATGTGTGCTTGGGTGGTTCAGCTCTTCTTTAAGCAAAAAAGAGAGCTATCAAAAGAGATCTAATTAAATCTTCCATGTGCAATTCGGCAAAAACCTGTGCTATTTTGGTCCCATTTTCAGCAAATCCCCCCCCCCCCCCCCGGTTGTTTACTGGGAAATTCCCGTAATTGGGAAGTGGGTTCTGTTTTCATTCCAGAAAGATTTCTTCCATTGGCACTAATGGGGAAACTTTTAGAGGCTAATTTCTCCATCTTTGTTAGTCCTATCGGCATGAAACTCCCTTGTAGGCCACATTTACAACTGTGAAAGGGCCAGCTTTATCACAGTAGGTTAATCACCATCTGCAGATGGAGGAAATGTTGCCAACCAAAAGGTTGACAGTTCGAAGCCAGGTCAGGGTGAGCTCCTGACCTTCAGTTCAGCTCCCTCACCCACCTAGCTGATTGAAAACAGTAATGTGAGTAGATGAATAGGAACTGCATTAAGTGGGAACTATTTTAGGCATGGCATTTTGGAGGAAAGTGTACAAACAAAGCAAGCTCTTCAGCAAGGAGATGGAGCGACAGCACCCTCCTGTGGCTGAATCCAAGCACATCCTCCAAAAGATGCCGAATGGTAAGAAAAAGCCTAAATATACTTCTATCTGTTGTCTGTCTTGTCATTGTATAATTGGCATTGAATGTTTGCCTTATACGTGTTCTGTGATCCACCCTGTGTCTCCTTCAGGGTGAGAAGGATGGAATATAAGTACTGTAAAGAAATAAAGGAAGAAAGGAAGATATAGGGTAAAACTCCTCTGACTGAATAGTCTGCATCCCTGCCATTAACAGATTAATGCAAATGAAGGAGGAAGGGATGAAAATAGAGGTAATTTGAAAGGGAAAATAAAATGTTTTGCATTTTAAGAAATAATTTTGTAATTAAAAATTGCACAATCTCACTGTCAAGGGGTGAGGAGAATAAAGGGGAAAATGGATGAAATCTGACCATCATTTTCATCAAGGTTTGAATTTCCGCTTTTTACACCCTAGTCTTACATGGATTTCTTTGCAAGTTTGGTTCTTCTGTTTTGACCATTTCAAATATGTAAAAGATTTGTGTGAATGGGAGACAACAGATCTCAATGGTTAAGAGATGACTGGGATACTGACCTTCCAGAAACAAGAAAAGTAGAAGTGAATGCTACCATAAAGTGGAGTTTACCTCTAAATCCATATTCTTTGGATGCTCTTCTTCAATGTAATATTTAGGAGCCCCCGGTGGCGCAGTGGGTTAAAACCTTGTGCCT
Organism: Anolis sagrei; assembly: GCF_037176765.1. Classification (NCBI taxonomy): domain Eukaryota; kingdom Metazoa; phylum Chordata; class Lepidosauria; order Squamata; family Anolidae; genus Anolis; species Anolis sagrei. The sequence continues at coordinate 143,562,941 of NC_090024.1, forward strand.
GCAGGACTGATGACTTGAAGGTTGGATTTCTGGCCTGAAGGTTGGGTTTCTGGCCTGAAGGTTGTCAGTTTGAATCCAACACGCAGAGAGCACGGATGAGCTTCCTCTATCAGCTCCAGCTGCATGCGGGAACATGACCTTTACCTCCCACAAGGATGGTAAAGGTAAAGGTTTTCCCCTGACATTAAATCCGTCATGTCTGACTCTGGGGCATGGTGCTCCTCTCCATTTCTAAACCTAAGAGCCAGTGTTGTCCGTAGACACCTCCAAGGTCATGTGGCCAGCATGACTGCATGGAGCACCGTTACCTTCCCACCAGAGCGGTACATATTGATCGACTCACATTTGCATGTTTTTGAACTGCTAGGTTGGCAGAAGCTGGGGCTGACAGCAGGGATTCAAACCTGCAAACTTTTGGTCAACAAGTTTAGCAGCCCAGCGGTTTAACTCAGTGCGCCAAGGATGGTAAAAACATTTTTTAAAAAAAACCATCCAGCCATCCCCATGGCACCTTCTTTGCAGATGGCCAATTCTCTCACACCAGAAGCGACTTGCAGTTTCTCAAGTTGCTCCTGACACACACAAAAAATTGAAATATTTTTTTAAATGTTTGATGTTTTTAAAATAATTTAAATTCATACTGAATGTTTAGCAACTGACGCAACCTATTTCATAATAGTAATACTAAATATTACTAAATATTACTATTTTTTAAAATAAATGCTATGCCTCAAAAGGCCTGCACGTCGTTAATGCTCAGGCAGAGAGCTTGAGTCCCTCTGAGCAAACTTGAAATCCTAGAATGCCACTGGATGTTGCTATGGCAGTTGAAACAGCAGCTAAAACGGAATATTGGCATTAAAGGGTAATATCACCCTTTAACTGTATAGTTTGACAAGGCCCAAGGGAAGTGTCTTTCACTTTAAAATGCTTTATTTGGTCAATCTTGTGAACAGCAGGCTTCCTAAAGAAAAGGCAGCGTGACAAGGCTAATGTCCTCCATACTAAGTGCAGTTTCTCAGCAGTTTCCATTTATGACCAAACCCGAAAACATGAACACTAAAGAAGCCTAGATAAATGGTTCTTTGCCCCCCTCTTTTTTGAAGGTTTATTCTATTTGATGGGTCTACAATAATTGCCAAAAATTGGAGGGGGCAGATATGGATTTTGCTCTGTGATGGCAACCCACAGGAATAACTGGTGGATTGCAACACCCAAAAGCTCCAATTATTTACTGTGCTGATGAGATCTGATGGGAGATGAAGTCCTGTAACATTTGGAGGCCATGCAAGCTGAGATGATTGTTATATATCTGTATCTATATCACCATCATCCACCACTATGTCCAGGACCACCTTCTCCCATATGATCTACTCCAGACACAAAGATCCTTTGGGGAGGGATCTACTCCAACCAACCAAAACCTGACTTTGGTTACTTTGTCTGAGGCCATATCATTATTGAAACCCTACGAACGGCTTCCAGAGTTTCCATCCAAACACCCAAGATGCTTGCCTGCATAGTAAAGAGATGGACGTGAAATTGAAATATGATTTTAGGTTCATTTGGTTTGAAGTGTATGCAATTAATTATTCTCTTAGTTCCATGTTTAGGTCTATATACAGAGCCAGACTTAATTGCAAAGCTAAATAAGCCATCCCTTGGTGCTTCATTTATAGCAGAACTTGGATAGTATTTTTTAAATCCTTGAATATTTCAAAATGTTATGCATTTATTGTGATGCCTCTTAAAGTTGATGCTAGTACCGTTTCAGCCGCTATGATCTCTAACCATTTATTAAGTAGCAATTCTGAATGAAGTTACATAGTGTACTTGTGTTGGAGATAGCTACCTTCTCAAGCCTCCTCTATGTGATGTTTTGTTAGAGGGGATGTGGTTTTAAAAAGGGAAGTTTCAGAACGTTCCCAATGCCTATATGTCCTGATTTACTGCCATATTAGCCTATTTCTGTAGTAGGCCCATGTTTACAGAAAATGCTGATTGTTTGAGAAATCAGTGCTCTAGAGAAGTTACTATTCAAGGATAACAGTACATCTGGACAAAACCGGCTAGCTGGTGGTTAGTTAGAACCCCCAAGTTTCCCAGTCGCTCTGAAGTCATGTTTGCAACACACTAACAGATAAGATACAATCATGGTCAGAGAACAATAGACTACAGCTGTGTTATAGACTTGTTGTTGTTCATTCGTTCAGTCGTTTCCGACTCTTCGTGACCTCATGGACCAGCCCACACCAGAGCTCCCTGTCGGCCGTCACCACCCTCAGCTCCTTCAAGGTCAGTCCAGTCACTTCAAGGATGCCATTCATCCATCTTGCCCTTGGTCGGCCCCTCTTCCTTTTGCCTTCCACTTTCCCCAGCATAATTGTCTTATCTAGGCTTTGCTGTGTTATAGACTGCAGTTGTGCTATTGTTAGGATCCCACGTGTGCTATAATGTCAATCAAATAATAAACAACCAATGAGCAACTGTATAGCTAGCTTAGACCAATGAAATGATTTGCCTTTGGAAACCAATAAGAATGTGTATTTGATTTATTGCCAGAAGTGATAAAAACCCTGCAGCCCCATTGGGGGTTGTGCCAAACCCTTTTATTGCATTCCTGTATGCTTGTCCTTATTGTTATGGGCACACAATAAATAATTTTTTGCAGTTTAAAAGATTCAACTTTCATGGTGTCCTTCCTAGCTTTCCCTATTGGAAAGGGGGCTCCTGCTTCAATGGGAAATATTTTGCTTTCTTTGCCTCCATAATGTGTTGTTTTATTTCCTGAAGTGTGTATTTTCTTTGGTTTAGTTTCCTTAGCCTTATGTACTTGAGGCAGTGGGAGGGGCTGCCTCAAGTATATGACTGTTTAGAATGCATCTTAAACATGATTACACTTGAGAAATGATAGTGAAGGTTTGAGTCAGAATACAGAAGTTAGTGTTAGAAGACAGTGAAGGCTTGAGTCAGGTTGAGTACAGAAGTCTGCTTTATAGCCAGATGTAGGAAGTTAGAAAACTGTTGATGCTTGAATTCTTTGAAAGTAGACTCTTATGAAACAGAACTGTGCAGAGGAATACAGCTTTTGAAGAGACTGTTAAAGACAGTAAGTTAAAGAAACAAACTGAAACGTTTTACAGTTTAACCTGATAAGGAATGTGCCTGTATATTTAAATACTTGAATTTATGAGTAAAGCAAACTTATTTTAAAAGAAGTTTACTTGAATCTATCTTTGCTGAGACCATTGAATAGAAACAAGATATTGACAAGCCCAGCAATCACCCATTGCTCAAGAAACTAAAGGAACACCTCCATAACTCTGCTACCCAATAGGTTATGATCCTAACAGGTCATAATCTATAATCCCCAATAGGTCGTGATCCTAACAGGTCATCATCCTTATCCCAAAACGTGGTTGGTGCTGCTCTGTCTGTTCAAGTCATTTCCAATGCATAACCCTTTCATAGGATTTACCCTTGGCAATGGTGAGGAATGAAACAGTGAGGGTTTATTCCAATTATAAACAGCTCATCCCGAACTTGCAGTTTTCTTCTATTGAGTGGTGTGCATAAGTTAGATGCTGCAATTCTGTGTAATGTGTACATTGCACAAACCACTGCTTCTGGCTTAACCTTGAGTCCATCATATATGAGATTTCTGATGAACATGATCTGAGGGAAAGGAGCCTTTTTCGATGGTGCAGGTGATAGCTTCAGGCTCATCCTTTTCTCCAGAATCCATCCACAATATCTGGCTCTTTGGTACTCCCTTTTAGGCGCCAAATCCATCTTCAATTAACACCAAGGTCACTTGAGATACCATAGACAAAACAATGGGATTGAGGAAGGGCTCAGAAGTGAGAAACCTTCAGGTATCTCAAGAAACAAAACAAGATATAGTGGATGCATTTATGTCCCAAATTTATTTCAACTGCAGAAGTCTATTTGCTTTGTTCACTGCTGTCAAACCAAGACTGACATCCTGTTAATTAGTGGAATATTGACATATATACAAGTTTGTCCATTTAAAATTACAACTACAACCAAGGGATGCAAACTGAATGTGTTTTCTACCTTTATCATCAAAGGCTTCAACTTTTAACCCACAGGGCCATGAAGGCATCTGAACAGGCCACTTCAACCTGCGGTCCTCCGGGTGTTTTGGACTTCAGCTCTCAGAATTCCTGACCATTGAACAAGCAGGCAAGGGCTTCTGGGAGTTGGAGGTGCAAACATCTGGAGGGCTGCAGGTTGACAAAGCCTGATCAGTGTTCAGTTGGATGCACTAGAATGGGAGAAAACAAAAATGTCGTTGTTTAGTACTTCTATTTTCTTGGCTATCAAGGAAAACAAATGCACGATCAAGAAAGTCCAAATTATTGGAAAAGCAGTTTATTAGTTTTTTAATTATTACACATTCCACAGCTATTTCACCCATTAGAAGGCCTTCATTGTTTAAAAGCATATGTACATATGTTGTGTTTTCCGTACTTTTACACACTGTCTAGGAATCCAGCTCATCTTGCATCTTCTATCCAGTGCTTGAACAAGCTTGAAAGACATGGCATTGAAAACGAACCTGGAATGATTTAAAGGCACATTAAACGTGTACACAAACTTCTCCGCTAGCAAACCTAGATGTATTTATAGACATAAATTTAAAGTTTGGATCCAGAATTATTGGAGTGAACAGTATGATTTCACTGGGAGAATTCTTTCCCTTGAGTTGTGGGAGCTTTCCGAACAGCACAGAAAAGAGAGAAATCAATGAAAGCTTCATTCTCTCTTCCAGGAGGAGTGTCCCCTGGATTGGTCCTTTATGGGAGGAGACTGAGCCTTCGACGCACAGGAAGGCAACTCTGGATCCAATTCTAAGAACGTCCTTAGGACTGAGAGAATTTGCAGAATTGTATAATAAACAGAACCGTCTTGGTCCAAATTAGAGACAGTCTAGAATGGCTAACCGGAAGGTAGCTATTCCAGTTACAAGTCTTAATAGAATACAGCTTCAATTCCTGCTTCCAAACTGATATGGAAAAAAATACAAGAGGGAAAAAAGTCAAAGGTTGGTTTTTATTAAATAAAATCTTAAACCACAGAGCTTTCATTTGTTTTATTAAGACACCACCCTATTGGGAGACTGTATATATCATTGAATTCAGGTATTCAGTCATTATATAGCATTTTAGCTCTAGCAACGTAAGCAGAGCGGTCTATACTGGCTGAATGTCTGATAGCCAAAATAGGATTAATTAATGAAAGGGACAAAAAAGTTACACTTCAGGATGTTCAATAGCAGGATTAGGAAAAGTGACCCTGCAGATCCACATTTAACAAACTTTTCAAAAATGTAGGGAATGCAGGACACAAAAAAGGTTCTCCAAGGTCACCTTATAGCAGTGGTTCTCAACCTGTGAGTCCCCAGGTGTTTTGGCCTACAACTCCCAGAAATCCCAGCCAGTTTACCAGCTGTTAAGATTTCTGGGAGTTGAAGGACAAAACATCTGGGGACTCACAGGTTGAGCACCATTGCCCTAGAGGTTAGCATAGTGTTGTAATTTCTATCAGTGGTTCAATCCTATTTTAGGGATCCTGTTAAATAACAAGAACATGGCTTACTGAAATTGTGTCAATAGAATTTTTACAGGAAAAAAATACACAAAAAAGGATACAGCGAGAAAGGATACACTTTGCATGAGAGTATTACTGCAGTGTTTACGCAGGAATGTTTCTAAAGAAGAACAGCAGAATATGGTTTAATCCTTTTATTCTCTGTTACAGGTTTCTCTTTAGAATGCCTATTGTAAAAGAGTGGTCACCTTTTAATCGTTTGACAAAACAAGAGAAAGATATGTGCACAACAGCTCTGAATCCATAGCAAATATATATCTATATTAAAAACCATATCAGTACAATGTCAGAGCTCACAACAAGAATTCTGTCTTTTGAGTCATTTACTAAAGCAGATGCTTTCTCTCTTGTTTCAGTGTTGTTCTGCCCAAGATTGCAGCCTCAGGCAGCAATTACTCATCTTTTAAAAAGAGGCTGGGGCACTTTGTGCTTTTCCTGCATGGCAGGAGGTTGGATGAGATGACCCATGTGGTCTCTTCCAGCTCTATTATTCTATGAATCTATGATATTTCTATTTCTGTCAGAATATGATAGAATGATCCAGCTCCAAATCCAATGTCTACGCATCTATACTCAGTATATCATTTTCAGTGAAAGGACACATTAGGGAAACATTAATCTCAGAACAATATTCATTAGCTACTTCTCACTCTTGAGCATAGCTACAAAAATCACATTTGTGTGGAGAGCAATTTTTCTAACCCGCATCTTATTTGGCACTATAGCAAATTCATCCCCTTTGAGTGAAGCTGTGTTGAAGAAGATGGACTGAGGGCAAGCATACACTCTAGTTATGTTTAGTGACAAATACAGTGACATCCCCCAAATGAATTAACATCAGCTAAATAAGAGATAAAGTTATGAAATTTATTAAAACAGCAGAAGACAATTTGATTTTTAAAGTATCAATGTTGGAACAAGTTCTTCAATCTGTGCCAATCCACGATCCATGTATGGCAATAATCAATTTTGTCTCACAGACTGTCATATAGAGAGAAAACATTTTGGACAATAAATGAAAACATACTCAGACAACAGCAGACTTGGGCTTCTCTCCAGGAAAAAAAAATGCTCAATATAAGTTAAAATTACATAGCATTTATAGAAACAAACAAAATTTGGTTAATATTAACCAAAACAGTAGATTTTGAAGCAGCATGACTCATTCAATCCAGCCTGGCTCTTTTTCTGTACTGGTGGGAGCCAGACTACTTCTGTTACAGAAATGGGACTAAAAGGCCAGATGAACAACTTTCTAGACCAGTGGTTCTCAACCAGTGTGTCCCCAGACATTTTGACCCTCAACTCCCAGAAATCCTAACAGCTGGGAAACTAACTGGGATTTTTGGGAGTTGTAGGACAAAAAACACCTGGAGACTGACAGGTTGAGAGCCACTGCTCTAGACATTGTTGATGAACACCTCGGAACGCAACTACATTATGACATATATCCAAATTCTAGTGTGAGATGAGTAAATTGCTACCCCTTAACTTTTTAGAACTCCATCTCCACATAGTGAGGGAACATGGAAGCAGAGGTTCAAAACACATAGAGTTCAGCAGCTTGCACACTTCTGTTCAATTGAAATGGATGGATAAGATTTTTAAAAGAGTGGACAACTAGGGTCATGACCCTAATTTACTCAATAATCAAATTATTATGGCAAATAACAAACAAGCCATTACATCCAATGACCTTCATCTGGTTCAAGAAGCTTTTAACCCAGGCCTCTTTAACCAGCAGACCTCCAAGTGCTTGGTACTCCAACTCCCAGAAGCCCCAGCCAGCTTGTTTGGTAGTCAGGAAATCTGAGAGCTAAAGTCCAAAATACCTGGAGGGCCTCAGGTTGAAGAGATATGAAAAAAAATTAAAATACTCAGAAGGCCTCTGCCTCCTACTAAAAACACCACAATGTAGGTACAAGGTGAATGCTCTTGAGAGGCAGGACCAGAACTTGGCCTTAAAATCCAAGGACCTGATTTATTTGTGGTCTACCATTCTCACTGGAGAAAATTAATATTATCAGTACAATAAAAATAGCATCTCCATGCAACTAAAAGTATTAATAGCTATCACCAATGTAAAGGCTTAGCCTAATTATAACCAATGAATATGCCTGGATTATACCACAGGACACTGCAAGTGTAGGATCATATGCTGAATTGGTTCTCATAAAAGATGTGTCCTTCATGTATGACTTATAAATGCATTGGTGTTTTCTAAGAGCACACAGTGGGCCAGAGGTACATATTCCAGCCTCCTCCCATCAATTCCTAACTTCCCTGGACAAATTCTGCAATAATCCATTGCGGTAGAATGCATGGTGAATATAAGGAGAAGTCAAGAATGGAGGAGCTGGGGCACCTAACCTCTTCATATGCTTAGAAAAGAAAGTTGAAAAACAGTATCTCAAGAAGCTAAGTTGGAAGGCTTCTTCCCAACTTCTCATTTTCTGTGTGTAAACTTAAAACTGTCATTTACATAAATTCACAGTATGGACAGCCCAAACAACCATTTATCACTTTAGGGGCAACAAATCCATCATTTTTGCAAATGATAAAAATAGCAATAAAGGATTACACAAAGAAAGTTGTATGTTAAAGATTATTTACCTTTAATTTCTTTTCGACTTGTCTTTTCTTTTTTCTTCTTTGGCATCTGGCTTAGGCCTTGCTGATCGAGCAAATTGCTGAGGTATTTATTAAGAAAACAGATTGTAAGAGTGATTCAGAAGAAATAGAAAAAGTGCAAGTAAAAAGACTATGAAAAATTATGACATTTCCCAATGTATGATCACAACAATCTTAACTATCACAAGTAAAAAAAAAATCATCATTTGTTGAATAAATCATTCCACAGTTTGACGGAATCTGTTTCAACTTTGTTTCATTGGACTTCCATAGAAATTTTGTTTTACAAAGAGATAGAATGTTAATGCAGCCAAAATGTTGTCGCATTGAAGAGGGGACAAGCTTGTTTTCTGCTGCTATAATAATAATAATAATAATAATAATAATAATAATAATAATAACAACTTTATTTATATACCGCTCTATCTCCGTGAGGGGACTCAGAGCGTTTCCCAGGTAACATCACAGAACATACAAAGTAAAAACAACATAATCATAAGATTAACAAAACAAAATATAAACATAAAAATTGTCGCCATAACACACATATTAAAAGAATCCTGTCTGTTCAAGGCAATTTAAATTTTTTTAAAGGCCGGGCCAAGATTTGTGCAAGCCCAAAAATTCTAGGGGGCCTGGGAATTAAGTGCAATGCTATGCCAGACAACAATAATATTAGGTATGGGTCTGTGGATGTTCTAGAAAGTAAGACAGAGAACAATGGATTCAAATTGCAGGAAATGAAATTCCAACTAAATATTAGGAAGAATTTTCAGATGGTTAGAGCTCTTTGATAGTGGAATATGCTGCTAGAGTCTCCTCTGTTTTTATATAGAGATAAGATGTCCATCTGTCAGGAGCACTTTGATTTTGTGTTCCTGCTTGCCAAAATGGGGTTGGACTACATGGCCCTTGCAGTCTCTTCCAGCTCTAGTGGAATTTTAGAATCACTACTAATGCATTATCTGAATAATTTTGTTACTCATGTTCTGGTAATTTTAAAGTATCTTGTACATAATCCTGTCTATGTGGGGAAAAGCAACTTGATTTCTGTGCAGATTATTTTTCTTAGTGCAAAGAACTAGTTTTCTAATATGCAAAACGCATACTGTACCCCGATTAAATATTCACTGCCGTTCTGTAATACATACAATCAGAAGCAAAAGGAGAAAGACTACATTGTAGAGTATGCAAACTATGCAAAAGGTGTTGATGTATATTTTAAAAGAAGACAAACAAAATGCAACTTAAGACCGTGAAGCACCGATAGCTCTCAAAATACTCCCAAGAATCACAAAACAAGGCATTTCTTGGAGATCTTTACACTGTGTCAAGTCTGTCTACAATGTCATGGTCATTTTAACCCTTTCCCTATTTATATACAAGCATTAACTTTTCACAGATAGACTGTATCAGCTCGGTGCAAAGATCTTAACTAGAGAAAACTTTACTATTACAGGCGGTAGCTCTAGTTTCAAGTGCTCCAAAGTGCTAAATTGATGCAAAGTATTCACTTTCAGAAGAATATGCTTGCAAAGTAAAGATCCCCCAATATATACAGCCCTTTGAATGTTTTACAGTATTTTCAGATTGGGACTACTTGAAATTGGCATTAGACTTCAGGTGGCAACATTTAACTGAAAATAAAAACAAAGAGGTGTGGGAAAGGATACAACCACCATGGGCTTATCAAACAAAAGGTATCCATTGACTTCCTTCAAGGCTTTGGTAGCCGCTTTCTCATCAGGTAATCCAATAAATGCTTGCCCTTTCATACGGCCTTCTTTCATCAAGCGTATATCAAACCTAAAGTAAGGGAACAGACAAAGCACAACAATTATTTGCTAAATCATTCTCTCAGAACATAAGAATGGCCAACAGAACTTCCTTCTACAGGCAGAAAGGCCATGATAGACCCTTTATCTGACAGACCCTTTATCTGGATTAGCCGCAAGCAACGGCTATGACAAAACACAAAAATGTGAAATCATACTGAAATGGGGGAAAACGGTCTCTTTCAAATTCACACTTAGCATCCATTTCCCAACAGATGAGTGATGGAATAACAGGATGGCATTGTGGATTCCCAGCACTAGCCTGTTAATGTTGTGGGAACTGTCCCACAATTTCCCCTAAAAAACTTGGATTTCCTCAGACATTCAGAAAATACTCCAGAAGTCACTCAATGCAATGTTTTTTTTTAATCCATTGAGGTAAGTGTTGAAAAGATAAAGTTGCTGTTATTGTTTTACTTGAAAACAGATTAAACACATACATCTTTTGTAAACAAACATCCAGACTTTGACGCTGCAAGGCTATTAAATGCTAATCAAGGTGGCCAGTTGCAACATTCACACTTGCCTCAAGCAGACAAGAGTTGTTTCTTCCACCCTGGACATTTTACAGATATATAAACCCCTCTTGCCCAGTTTCCAACAGACCTCACAATCTCAGAGGATGCCTGCTACAGATGTGGGCGAAATGTCAGAAGAGAATGCCTCTGGAACACGGCCATACAGCCCGAAAAACTCACAGCAACCCAGTGTTTCCAGCCATGAAAGCCTTTGACAGCACATTGAAAAACATACAGTTTGCAAAAGTATCATGGCTCAACTAGCAGCCAACAGAAGTCCAACTTATGCAAAATGTCCTGCAGCTTATATTATTACTTACATTATTCGTTCAACTTCTGATGAAAAATCAACATATCTTCCAAAAATAAACTTTAAGTCCTAGAAGAAAGATAAAAGCATGTAGAGAAAAACTAGCAATCTTGGACAAATGAAGCAAAAATACTATTTTGCATATTTCCAACTTACTTTTTCCTGAACCTGTTTAGAGAGATTTTTCACATATATTCTACAATTTGGATCACCAGGCTCATAGTTTCTGAAGACTGAGAGTGTTCCCATTTCTTGAAGAAAGAGAAAGGTTAGTTGTACATGTGCATTTTAAGGACAATTTCCTTACTTAAATTTCTGAAATCTATAAAAAATGTAGAGATTGTATTAAACACCTGAAAGTTATACATCCGCAAATGCAGAATCAATCCAAACAAGGCAATTGTTTTAAAATAAATGATACTAGCACTTACAATGCATATTATAATATAATTAAAAGTACTAAAATCACCTTTCTTTGATACTCTGCCTTTTTCTAGTTCTCTTTTAGAAATGAATTCTGAAGGTATTTCATCATCATCATCATCTTCCATCTCCTCTGCATGATTGGAACTAGGAGCAGGAAAGATTTTTCCAAATCCTGCATTATTTACTTCGTCAACTGCTTGCATAAAAGAAAAAAAAAGCATCAAGATATGTAATTGGGATGTGATTAACAGACACTTTGGATTTCATCTTTAACTGAAAATGCTACTGCACCTCCTGAACTAAGGACGGAAAAAGCATCATCAAAGGCAACATGGCACAGCTCTAAATCATAGTATTTCAACATCTCTACAACAATTCAAAATGTTCAATTACATATATTATATTATATTTGCATACCGCATTTTTCAGCCTATACAGGCGACTCATTTGGCCAGTTTTGAAGATACAATAAGCCAGATAGTGAATGAGAAGTTTACTTCTCAATCACTATGGCATGCGTGACTAAAGAAAACATAAACCTTGCTCTGGGTTTTGTTGTTTGAATACAGAAATTGTGCCCTCTTTCATCTGCTTCTTTTCTAACACACTCCTGGAAGAGTAATAATAATAATAATAATTATTATTATTATTATTATTTATATCCTGCTTTTCTACTTAACGGGACCCAAAGCGGCTCACAACATAATACAATACAAATCAAAACAAAACATAAAATACAAGACAAAAATCATAAAATTCAGAAATAAGATATAAATAAATATTAAGCATTAAAAACATTTAAAACCAATTACAATTATTGTGGAGACTCATCAATTAAATAGTATATTTCGCTAAGCTCAGTGCAAATTGACCTTGCTGTCATTAGCAATTGAATTCATTTGTCAAAAGCGTGCTTGAACAGGTAGGTCTTCAACTGGTTCTTGAAAGGTAACAGGAAAGGGGCAGTTTTAATCTCAATGGGGAGGGAGTTCAAAAGGGCCGAGGCGGCTACTGAGAAGGCCCTCTCTCTCGTTGCTGCCAACTATATTTGTGATGGTGATGGAAATGGTGTCTCTGCTGAAGCTTTATCGCCAATCCTTGTTTCCCTAACAAGCCAATTTTTTTCAAAATCCAATCATTACAGAACGTGAGGTGAAATCTTCTGAATAGGGACACAGACCACAAAACAAATACCACAGGGGTGTTAACTCTTCCCTATGCTAACACATATATATTTGGCTGGTATAACACTTTAAAAAGGTACCTATTCCAACTGACATACAAATTCAACTTAAGAACAAACCTACAGAACCTGACTCATTTGCAACCCAGGAACTGCCTATACCATTTACAGAAACCTAGACAGGGTTCCCAGTTTCGTCTTCTCATACCATCCAACCAGGGAAGTATCTTACAACTATCAGGTACACTATCACCAATATTAGAGATGACAGTGGTGAGGAAGAGTGGCCCACCTAAGACCAACTTGTGAGTTCACCAAAGAGGAAACATTTAAAATATACTCTAAAGACTTGTAACAGACTCATAGCTCAGTTAAGACACACACTTGGTTGAAAACTTTCTAACTACGAAGTTTGAAATGTGTAAGTTATGCAATTGCATACCTTCAAAGTGCTCTTTCTCCAAGTTCTGCTGAAGAATGGCAGGTGGGTCAGCAGAAATGTGAAATTCTATTTTTTTGGGACCTACAGGCTGGGGCTGCTCAAACACATCAGAAGGCGATAGTGCTGGGTGCAAATTACTGTGTAAATACAAAATGAAGACAATTAAAATGTCTTTTCTGAATTATTTTTTCCACTGAATACTTATTTCTAAATTATTTTACATTTATTCATTGGCTCATTTAGTTCTAAAAATGTAAAACATCAAGCAGTCAAAGCTAGCATTTTATAAATGTTATGGGTTGACCAAATCGTCAACAGGCGATTTAAAGGCACATGCACACTTTTACACTTTCTAGTGTAAATGCAGGCCACTTCTATCTTCTCTTTTTGACTCATTTTTTCTTTCAAGTAACTATTGGCACTTGTTCCACAGATTTTTTGCAGGCAGTGTGGGCCACTGAATTACTCAGCTATTTTTCCCATAAAGGTATAGGGGAGTTCACACTGATGAAGTCATTTATTGTTGAAGAGTTGCAGAAGAGAACCTGATCCCAAAACCATTACAAACACCTTGAAAGGCTGAATGGATTCCCCCTCCCCCTGCTTACACCATTTCAGAATTGTGGATGACATTCAGCAAAGAGAGAATTGCCTACAAAATACCGCTTTCATGCCTGTATTGTCCTTGCACCATTAGGCAACTAGCTTTCCCAGCTATAGACCAATCATTAACTTTGAAAGATCCTCTGCACAATCCCAATCTATCCCGTCTCCCCCAAAAACACTCCAAAGGAAGAACAGAAAACAAGACATTACTTGGCAATATCTAGTAATAAACGTATTTATGAAATATTTCAGAAAATTATCCCATATTTCATTGCAATGTGTTTTATCATGTTATTTGTACAAGGACAACAGATAATTATCACTACATAGGGCAGAGACAGCAGCCTGAATTGAATTGCTCATCCTAAGTAAAATAAACCCACTAAATTATTAAGATTGATATAAATGTTTACCTATCATCCAGGATTTAGTCAATGACTGTATCAATGAAATTTAAATCTTTGTTTTCACACTGATGCATTAGGTGAGCAAAACATATCAATCCCAATAGGAAAGAAAACAACTTTAGCTCACTTTAGTTAAGATACAGAATATAGTTTTCCTGTGTTGTAGGAATATGCTGCAGTTTACTGTCAAGCCTGTAAATTTCATTTCTGTTGCTATACATCTTTAAAGTAAATTTGTTTCAAACAACAAATAGATCATTTATTCAATTGAGAAACCAAGAAAGAACACATTAAGGAAAGCATTCTTAGCAGCATTTCATATTATGTCCATACCTGGTGGGAGGAACTAAGGAGATGTTTAATAAGTCTTTTATTTTTCTCTTTTTTCTTGCCCGATGCTCTTTTGTGGGTTTCTGACGTTTTGGTTGCAGTGTTGCTAGCTCCATCAGTTTTGTAAATCTATATATTAACACATTGAATACTCATTACATTTGTTATACTAGTTTTAACCAAATCAATTCTCTCTGCCACCCCTCTTAGGCTTATCTGTTTTTCAAGAGCTCACAGATGCCCCATGTTTACAATCCAGAATGATGGTGGATGCCTTTACTTCCTTTCACACATGACAGGGTAAAGAAAGTGAGTGATCATCAATTCCACTGCTCTGGTAAACTGAAGAGAAGTAATAAGTCTCAAGAAATGTTTTGTAATTTCTTGGGCTAGATCTTCAATATATATTTAAACATGTTGTTCATCGTTGACGGTTGCATGATTACACAGAAACATCCACTAAAGAAAGTATGTATGTGTGTTGCGCACACATACATAGTTTCAAAATATATATGTGTATATCTGCATGTATGAGGAGTATGTTATTCTGTAAGTGTACCTGTATACCAAAAGGAAAAAGGAGACCAAGCCTTAAGTTAGGGGCTTACTGCAAAATCTTACCAACCTTTCTTTTTCTTCTTCATCAGCACTTTCATATTCTGACTCATCTTTGCTTGAGCCTTGACTCTCATCTTCTTCAGGCAAAGGAGGCTCTTCGGGAGGCAAAGGTGGAATAGGTGGTGGCAAAGGGATATATTCTTCATACTAAGTAAGAGATAAAAAGACATGAAAAGCTTTTGACACTGAACTCATACATATGTTAGAACACACACAAACACATACAGGCATACCCTTCCTTATGCTAGCCAAAGCTAAAATAAATAAATAAAAAATTGGCTGGTGTTTCACTTAAAAAAATTGTTCCAACTTCCATACAAATTCAACTTAAGAACAAGCCTACAGAACCTATCTTGTTTGATCATATCTGTCATGACTCCCCTCTGTTTTGGCTTATTTGGAGACACTTTTAATAGAAAATGCAATATATGACCTTCCTTTTACGCTGTTAGAAATGTCCATTCTCCCCTCCCCCTATAAAAAACAATATCTTGATACTATTGTTAGTATAAGTCCACTTGGGGAGGGAAAGGACAGGATCCAAGGATATACAAGGTTTATAAAAACCCTTTATATGTTTGACCAAAGTGTTTCAAGAAAAATTTGCAAAGTGGCATCAAGAAGAAAATCAGACCCAAAAACTGCACTCAGATCATGTAAATACTTCTGAGAAACCAAGGAGTTCTTTTTGTCACTTCCCAAACTTTACAAAAATGCTTAAACTGACATCTTGAATGTAAGGTTACATACCATGGGGGGCCGAGCAGTAATTGGCCCAAAAGGAGGGGGAAGATTCATTTTGTTCATGAGATGTAAAACCTGAAAACAACAGTTCTGCTTTCAGTATTCAGTGCAAACCTTACTAAAGCTTTTTAATTCAGCATATATAACAAGAGCGGATTTCTATAGTTGATTCACACTTCTAATAGGTAATGAATAGAAAATTCGAAGTTTGGGGATAAGAAAAAGAGAAATAAGAGCAGAATTCTACAAAGGATTTAAAACAAACGTGTGACAAGACTGTCTTTCAAATATGTTTGTTTATAGATTTTTTCTCACTTAAAAAAGAAGATGGCAATAAAATGACCTGGTAAAAAGGAGAAAACTGAACATGATCTAATGAATCAGTAGTCAGAAAAAAATGTTGTAAGGAAAGCAGGAGAGGAGGGAAAATAAAGGAGGAAAGGGAAGGAAAAGGTATCAGGAGAAGGAAAGAAAAAGAAACAAGAGGTGAAAGCAGGAGGGCAGCAGCTCCTCTAACACTTGGGCAATACCAGATATATACTAGTTATTATTGATAAAGGCACTGAAAAACTGCAAAAAGCATGCACATAAAAAAGCATTCCTTTCAATGCAATTGAAGCGAATGCTTCTTGAAGAGGTAACCTGTAAACAAAACCTAACAGGCTGTTGAAATAATGCATGACAGATTATTATTACTATCAGAAAAATATTTAGTTTGGATCAGAAAAACCGGCCTTATTAGGACATTGCCTTTCACCATATTGGTGAAGATACATTTCAGGAGTGGCAAAAAACTAAGAATGGACACTTTGGAAAAATCACCTTAGTGATACATAGCAGAAGAACTTCACAGTAGAACTACGCAATGGCAGCAGACAAGGTTTAAGCCTTGAATTCAAATGACGGCATCCACACATACCTGTACATAAAACTTGGGTACACTTGCCAATGCATTTGCAATGTTAGTTAAAATTGCACTGGAGGGTGGTGGGTATAGATACTTGAGGCAAGAATTTAGAGGAAATGTTAACCTGTGAGAAAAAACAAACATGCTTACAGTTAAAGGGACAGAAGCAATGTGACCATATTAAAAACCGACTAAGCAGAATACAAGCTGTAGGTGGAGACTTTTAAAACAGTCCATAAATAAGCTTGTAGCTTACAAATCAAGAATTCCAATACATCACAGACTTAAGATATTTGATCTTAAATCAGGAATTCCACAATCAGTATTACAACAGCAATGCAAGTAAGACTTGTGCATTTTTTCTTTCCTGAACAGTAGCCCCTCATCTCAGATTGCAGGACACTTTTGAAATGAAGACAAATTTTAAAAGCTGGGCCACAATGATTCAAAGGCAATTACTTCCCTGGACATATGCAAAACAAATGTTTATTTAAGTTCCTACCTAATCTGCAATGATGCCTAAAAGCAGAGAAATGTTGACTATGTAAAATAAATATTCACATACCAATGTACCTCTGCAGACAGGTGTTTATAGAACCTCAGAAAAGACACAAATGCACAATTTTGCCTCATACAAACAGAACCCAAGTACTAACCCATGACTAGGAGCAATTCCACTTTCAATTTTGAGGCAGCTTACATCTTTTTGTTCCTTTTCTTCTTTTACTGGTTCTTCGGGACTAAAGCAGAGATAATACACATTCACATAGCAAGAACTGGAACCAAAGTGACATTATAATGCAACATAGACTACATTTTAAAAAGCAATTCTATTACATAAATTTTGGGGCTCTCTTTTTGGCATGATGCACTGTACTGTTGCAATGCAAGTGAAGTGATGCTCAAGATTTTGAAATACTTTTCATATACAGCTTTAATATCTTATTAAATGAACAATCATTTACTACCATTCTGTGAGAGTCATACGTTTAATTTTGGTTCACAAATATGAATCCAGACTCAAATCCATTAGTTTTTTATCCAAGTGACAAAAATAAATAAACAAACAAACAAACAAACAAAACAAAACACCAAATCTATATATGGAAAAGGTCCAGAGATATATTTCTATTTTGCTTCCTTTTCATGTCACTATGATTTTGAGCAGGGAAAAATGAACAGGGAATTGTTTCCAAACTAGAACTATCTACATTTTAGTTCACAGTCCTTGAGAAACTATATGCAAAATCTGAATGTGCACATTCAGTTACAAAAAGAAAAAAAATTACAATAACAATTGAGTGAAAATAATACATCTAAAAGAACTGGGTATAAATATGTATTATCTGAATATTTCCAAATGTATTGCTAAAAAAAATTGGGGAGCTTATAAGTAACCCTAAACTTTTTTCCCAATATCTCATAAACCTAGCCACATACCTTTTGTCTTTTTTAGATACAGATGTCTGACTGAGAGCCTGATCACTGTCTTGTTCCTTTGCATATTCAACTACCAAAGTGTGGCCAAGAAGGTTCAACTGATGCAATTTCGATAAAGCCTTTAATGAAGCATAGCATTCAGATAAATAACCAGTTAAATGCATTTCAAAACAGTTTAATAAATCAGTATTTCTTAAGTCCTTGTTTATCCCCTCTTTTATATTGCTTAGACCGGGTCACAGTGGGAAAACATTTTTTTTTGCAAAACAAACCACTTTCTGCTTAATCTGTCTTAATGATCAATAAGCCAATGCTAACATTTCATAATTCAGTCCTTAACCAACATGCTGGAAATAACCAGTACTGAATTCCACAGGTCTGATTTCTGAGTTGACATCCTTCCAAGTGCTTGTTGAACATAAAACTTTAATACTTCTGTTTTTATATTTAAAAATGTACTGACTTACAATCATGAAAAAACCAAAAAGAAAAATGAAATAGCACTGATATATACCTGGGCTGCTGCATCTTCATTGGGAAAAGTAGCAAAAGCTGTATGTTTCTGAAAAACAAGTCAACAAAAATATCATTAGCAGAGACATTATTAATGTATAAAATATGCACAGTAGTAGAATATATTTGAGTATTAGTAGCAAAGATGCAAGGTATATGATCCTTTGCTACTGATACTCAATGTAATTTGACACAAGGAACAAGACAGAATGGCCATAATAGAGATATGGACTGGACAACTTATCCTCTAGGCCTAACCTGACAGAAGTAGAAATGCCCAGGCAAAACAACTATTTGTAGACTTCTTTCCAATACCTCCCAACCTGTTCAACTACAGCTCCAATGGATTTTAATGGTGAAGGTATGCACTGCTTTATCACTTGTGACCAACTATATGCCTAAACTACTTTTATTATGTGTGTGTGTATGTATGTGTGTGTATTCAAGCTGTGGGTAGCTGAATCAACAGGTTATGGAAAGTCAACTGTACAGTATTCTCCTCTCAACATTTAGCAATAAAAACCCAGAAGCAATTTAGATTCTAAATCATTGTTACTACTGTACATTTTCTTTAGACTTTCTTGCACAGCATGCAAAATACCTTTCCTTAAACAAGTAAACATATTACAACAATAATATTAGTGGTGTTACTGTTGTTTACACCCCACTTTCTCCACAAACTGGAACTTGAAGCAGCTTGCAACTGAAAAGAATGCAACTGAAAACACAAAAAGTACATCCAAACCAAGCCCAGCACAAACCAATTTTCTCTTTCTCCCTTTGTAATGTAATACAGAATGTACTCAAGCTATAAACATCTGACTTACAAACAACTCATAGTTAAGGACAGGGGTGAAATGACAGGAAGTGAGAGAAATGACAGGAAGTGGCACCGGGATTGTGGCGCAGCTGGCTGAGTGTCAGCTGCATTAAGATCACTCTGACCAAAAAAAAGGTCATGAGTTCGAAGCCAGCCCGGGCTGGAGTGGGTGTCCAGCCATTGTGTAGCCCGTTGTCGACCTTTGCAACCCAAAAGACAGTTGCATCTGTCAAGTAGGAAAATAAGGGACCACCTTGTGTGGGAGGCTAAATTTAACTAATTTATGAGGCCATAAAGAAAGAAGACTCCGGGGAATGTGGAATGCGGAAGAACTTCATCGGTGTCATTGATGGACGATGAAAAGCAGCAGCTCCCCTGGCGGCCAGAAAAAAAAAGTTAAATAGCCTTTGTCTGTTAAATGTTGTTTGTCAAACTGGCATTGAATGTTTGCCATATATGTGTTTACTGTAATCCGCCCTGAGTCCCCTGCGGGGTGAGAAGGGCGGAATATAAGAACTGTAAATAATAAATAATAATAAATAAATTTATCCCTAGGAAGGGAAATTCACTCCTGAAAGAGTTATCATGGGGAAAAGGTATCTCCACAGAAGCTTGATCACCAATCCTGGGTTCCACATTCCCCCCCCCCCCCCAAAATACAAGGATCACAGAAAGTGAGGTGAAACAGGGGAACAGACAGCAAAACAAACACCTCTGGGTTAACCCTCCCCTATACTGTCCAAAGCTTACACATACCTGTATGTCTGTTATATATGTTATGTGTGTGAATGTATAATATATACATTATATTATACATTCACAAATAATATATAACCACAGAGGACTGGTTACTTCCAGCATGTTGGTTAAGGATTGAATGTAAGTCACCCCGAGTCCCCGTTGGGGAGATGGTGGCGGGATATAAACAAAGTTTATTATTATTATTTATTATTATTATTATGTGTGTGTATGTATATGGATACATTATATACGTGGCTGGAACTACACTTAAATAGGTACCTGTTTTAACTTACATACACATTCAACTTAAGAACAAACCTAAAGAGCCTATCTTGTTTGTAACGTGGGTATAGCCTGTATAGATTATGATAGCTTGTGGTCTAATATTTGTATGTAATAAGGTATTTTAACAGCACAAACGAAAATAAATAAATAAATATGCAAACAATAGTAAAATAATTAAGATGTGAGGAAAAACAGTAATAGGCAAATTGAGAAGGTAAAAGGCTATTTTAAAAAAACAGACAGGGCAATTGTCACCAGAGTATGGGGAAAGCAGCAATGATGGGAAGTAGAATGACACTGAGGGTGCATCTAAACCAGGGGTCCTCAAACTAAGGACCGGGGGCCGGATACGGCCCTCCAAAGGCATTTACCCAGTCCTTGCTCAGGGTCAACCTAAGTCTGAAACTACTTGAAAGCACACAACAACAACAACAACAACAAAAACCCTATCCCATCAGCCAAAAACAGGCCCACACTTCCCATTGAAATACTAATATGTTTATATTTGTTAAAATTGTTCATGTTAATTATTGTGTTGTTTAAAGTGTTTTATTGCACTACAAATAAGATATGTTCAGTGTGCATAGGAATTAATTCATTTTTTTTTTCAAATTATAATCCGGCCCTCCAATAGTTTGAGGGACTGTGACCTGGCCCTCTGTTTAAAAAGATTGAGGACCCCTGATCTAAACTGAAGAATTGGACACTGCGTGAAGTGCCATGGCTGAAGGCTATGAAATCCTGCGAGCTGTAGTTTCACAAGGTCTGTATCTAACTCGGCCAAAAAAAAAGGGGAGAGAGGGTGCCCTATCAAAGTATAAATCCCAGGATACGACAGCAGTTCAAAATGGCATTCATTTGACTGAGTGAATTTGTCAAGGGATTTTTTGCCTCAAGTAACAAAGCAGCGCCATTCAGGTAGTATTGTTGCTAAAAGAAGTGCAGCCTTCCCTCCTGAAGAGGAAATGTTTGGCCATCCGAGCTGCCACATGTCACCAGACAGTTTAGCAGAGACCCCCCCCCCCCCCCACACACACACAAATACTCCCGCCTTCCCTTCCAAGGAGGCGCCCTGCCCAACCAGGGCCCGTTCTTCCCTACCAGCCTGCCGTGGTCGGACAAAACGCGCACGGAGGAGGCCCCGAAGTGCCTCAGCAAGTCCTCCTTCTCCGGGGCCTTCAGCACCGCGGGCAGGTGCCGCACCAGCAGCGTGCGGTTCCTCCTCCCGGGCCGCAGCCGCTCGCCAGCCTCCTCAGACCTGGGCGCAGCCATCTTGCCTCGGCGGAGGCACTAATGATATCGCGCATGCGCTCTGCCCCGCGCCGAAGAGGGAAAAAAATCTCGGGAGATTTCGAAGCGTGAAAGAAAACCTCCTATAGAGGGAGAAGACATCTCGCGAGAATTTGGGTTGGCATCTGTGTGTTGCAGGGTGATAATCCTGGGAAGGATTGTCTGTAAAAGCAATTGAGGTAATGAGACAAGCCCTCTCCTTAGCCTTTAAGACTGTGAGACAGACTTGAGAAACTAATTAAGGTAAAACCCAGTTTCAAATATGTAGCATAATCTAGACGTCTAAATGTTAGGGAACTATCCCAAAAATAGCAGAGCATCCAAAAATACAAACAGGATACTTGATTGAGCAGCCAGCTCACAGCAAGCGGAAAGGCGAAGTGTTGTGTGGCTGCAAAAACATTTAGAGCTTAGCAGGCACAAATGCAGAGTTAAATCTTTAAGGTTACCAAAAAGCTTTATTTACAAATAACTACATTCCTTGATAGGAAAGAATTGGGCCTCTCTAACTCTATAACTTCTAAGTTCCAAAACAAGTGAGGGAAAAGCTCCAAACACTACATTTCTTCAAACACAGAATAGAGAGAGGTCTGTGTGCAAAGATGGAAAAGCAGAAGTCTTAAGCAACGGCATGCAACCTGGAGAGTATCGTAACACCGCCAATCAGGATGGGAGCAGAGAGAGAGAGAGAAAATATTTATTTATTTATTTCGGGTACTTTTACCCCGCCCTTCTCAACCCCCGAGGGGGGACTCAGGGCGGCTTACAAAAAGGCACAATCCGATGCCTATACAAATTACACATAATGTACAAAACCATAGTTAAAACAATTATCACAGTTAAAACAATCAAAACAATCAATATATAACACATCATATAAAACTATTCTCATGCTCAGCGTTTCGTCTTTCAGAGTTCCATAGTTCCATTCCATTAGTCACTTCCTGACCATTGTCAAAGTCCTTTCTTTAGCTGCCCGATTGTCCGAATGCCTGGTCCCAAATCCATGTTTTCAGTTTTTTCCTAAAGGAAAGGAGTGATGTTGCTGATCTAATTTCCCCGGGGAGTGAATTCCACAGGTGGGGGGTCACCACCGAGAAGGCCCTGCTCCTCGTCCCCGCCAACCTCACTTGTGATAGAGGCGGGGTCGAGAGCAGGGCCTCCCCAAAAGATCTTAGACTCCGGGGTGGGACGTAGAGGGAGATCCGTTCAGACAGATACACTGGGCCAGAACCGCATAGGGTTTTGTAGGTCAAAACCAGCACTTTGAATTGTGCTCGGAACTGGATCGGCAGCCAAAATAAACAAAACAAATGATAACATTCCAACTGGCATTGAGTCAGGGTGAAAGGGATTCCCTCAGCCTATTCTAAAGGAGCCCTGGTGGCGCAGTTGGTTAAAGCGCTGAGCTGCTGAACTTGCTGACCAAAAGATTGCAGGTTTGATTCCGGGGAGTGGTGTGAGCTCCTGCTGTTAGCCCCAGCTTCTTCCAACCTAGCAGTTCGAAAACATGCAATTGTGGGTAGATTAATAAGTACCGCTCCGGCAGGAAGGTAACGACACTCCATGCAATCATGCTGGCCACATGACCATGGAGGTGTCTATGGACAATGCCGGCTCTTCGGCTTAGAAATGGAGATGAGCATCAACCCCCTAGAGTTGGACACGACTGAACTTCGTGTCAGGGGAAAACACTTATCTTTACTTAACTGCCATGGCTCAATGCTATGGAATTATGGGAATTATAGCTTTCTCTGCCAAAGAAATAGAAAAAATGAATATGATGGTGTTAAAATGTTGCAAGGATGGACATAGAGTGTCAAAACCCAGCTACCTCAAAAGACTGGAAAGAGCAGATTTCAAGCAGACTCACATATAAGCAATCCATTGCATGGCTTTTGTGACAAAATTTGTTCAGAAACAGGTTGTCATTAGCTTCCTGTTAGGCCCAGAGAGTGTGACTTTTCCAGATTCACCCAGTGAATTTCCCAAATGGTGTGTTGATTTGAATCCTGGTCTCTCAGCATCCTAGTTCAACACTAAAAGTAGTAGACCACACATGTCAAATACAGTGTTTATGGGCCGAATCCATCCCACCACGTCATTTGAGGCTTTCAGTGCCAGGGAAACATAGTTAAATGTATACTGTCTTACAATTACAAATGGCCCTTTAAAGGCAACCATAAAACTGATATGGCCCTCGGTGAACATGCATACTGGAGTACCATGGCTCTCTGCACCCTCTCCCTAATGCCAAAAAGGTGCATTTTCCCCAAGCTCAGAAGTAGAGCCCCACCTGCAACTCTGCGCAGATGCATTTACAAAACAGAATTTCATATTTCCCTATTTTTTCTGTTTTCTGCAGAAAAATTCCATGTGCCAATTTTATATAGAGCAAACTGTGGGGCTTTGAAGATTTTCTTGCAGTAATATTGTTAAAGATACTCCTTGTTTTTTGTAGGAAGAAAATTAGGAAAGTACAGTATGCCATTTCTGACCTTATATACTGCTGAACTTCTCCTTACTTCAGATCTCATCAGTATACCCAATAGTTAGGGATCATGGCTGCTGCAATCCAACAATATTTGGAGAGTTATGCATTCGCCATCCCTGATCTAATACATTGCTGGGTGAGTAATAATAATAATAATAATAATAATACTTTAACCCACCCTATTTCCCCAATGGGTATTTGATAAAACTATATGTTTTCTTTAGAGTAAAGTTATCGCTCAAGGAACACTGTGGAAGGTTGAATCATTTTCAATTTGAAATGAGCATCCAAAAGAGATACCCTCAACATTCTGCAATTTTGAAAAGATGTCACGAAGGGTTCTTTAAACCAGTTATAAAGGAAATGCAAAAGGAAGAAAATAGTGAATTATCAAAAACATTCCACTGATTATCTCCAAAGTTGTATTTAAAAATGGAACTAAGCCTGCATTTGTTTTTTTGTTTTTTTGTTTCCTCCAAACTATGTCTTTGCTTAGTGAAAATAATTTAAGCTGACACAGTTTAACCAGCATCCTCTGTGAAAAAAAGACAGCATTCTCTTCACTTTGAAATCTTTGGGAAGGCTATTACTCTGTATTAACTGACTTTGATAAATAAAATGCTAAAGTAACCTTGACATATGTAAAACCTGTAAAATGTTAATATCCACCTTTGGGATATAAAGCTTCATTTTAAAACTACTTTAGTGTTTGCCTTAAAATTCCCCACTTTTTGAGTATTATGCAAGCACAGGTATTCCCTGATATAATGAAAGTGACAGTGATGCCTAAGGAAGAAAATTGATTTTGTCCATTCCTGAAGGCCATTTCACACAACCAAGTTAGACATATAGTATACATCAAACATAATAGCTAGTTGTCAGAGATGTTTTCTCTCAAAGTAAGTCCATTCTTAACCATAAATTTATTTGGACCCCAGAATTGCATAACTTCTGTTAATATGGTGCAAGTAGGCTTGAATCTAAATCGTAGAATAATACATTGATAAGCAGGGATGGGCCATGCAGAGAGACAATATATGAAAACACTCCATATCCAGTCTGTTATCATTTGTGGTCCGGACATGGAAACAGTTTTGCATATATGGATACAGTTTTTGCTTTTATGGGTTGCGTATTGGATAGTGACCTGAGAACATATTTTTCTAGTTAAGGTCTTTCAGGAATACAATGAAACTATAGGCACCCAAAGAAAAGTGGTAATAATGTTAGTAAGCAAATGCAAAAAAGCAATGTAAGAGTTGTAATGTGTGCAGTGTTCAATATCTCAGGCTGCATTATATGGTCAGTGTAAAACCCATATAATGCAGTTTAACTGCTTTGAACTGCATTATATGAGTCTACACTGACCACATAATGCAGTTCCAACTGCAGTGTTGATGTGGCCTCACTTTCTGGACTGCTAAAAATTTGGAAATTGAAGAAAAATTTGCTTTGGGTGGGCGGAGTTCTTACTGGGGAAGGGGAAATGCCCTCCCTGCCATTAGCAACACCCCAGGTTGTATTGATGAAAAAAACATAGAAAAGAAAGTATGAAAACAACTTTAATGTACTGGGCTAGAAAGTGAGCTGCAGTCAGAGTATATGGTAGAAATAAATCACCAGAAACATATGACATACCAATCGTGCTGCTTCAAGCTGCAGAGACAAAATCTATTCTAGTTCTAAGTGAAATGTTTCAAGAATTCGGAAGACAAACCACTGGTCCACAGACTAAAAATGCTCAAGACACTAATCCCCAAGAAAGGGGACACAAGGGATTGCAGTAACCACAGGATCACTGCACTAATTTTCCATGTAAGCAAAGTGATGCATAATATTCTATTGGAAACACTTTTACCATATTTCTGGTAAGAAATGCTAGATATCCATGTTGGGTTCAGAAGAGGCACGAGAGATCATATTGCAAACATATGTTGGTTAACACAGAATTTTAGAAGAAAGTCAGCCTGAGCTGTATAGCTTATAGCAAAGCAATTCATTGTATAGAGCAGGGTTTCTTAAATTATTGGTCCCAACCCCAAATGGGATTCCCTTAGCTCAATGTTGTGATCATGAAAAAATTGGCAACAATAACAAGTTCCTGAATGCCACCCATTTAAGCAAATCTGTTAGCATCACTGTGTAGAGTTTACAGTGGACTCTGCAGAAAATGCTCCGCTGTGCTCCACAAAAAGGAAAATCAACCTTCTTAGCAAACCTTTTAAATTCTTATTTATTATTAGTAAATGTTGGTTTTAATACCTATTTTATATACCTGTGTACATGGAGTCATGGAAAAGTTGAAGAAGCCCTGGTATAGATCATGAAAATCTATTTATTGATCTGTCAGAAATGGGTGTGCCACAACATTTATCTCCTGGACTTCTAATCAAACATTCAAACCACATTGATTTTCTGGGTTATGCTTCCATTCCTTTATCCTAATTTAACTTTAACTTACTTTCTGGCTGGCCTCCTTTATTAATTGCTGTCCACATTTGAAGTCAATACGAGACATGAGCATTCACGGAAAATCTTTCGTGTTGAACAGGTTTTTGTGTGGGGAGGGGGATTCCTATTTCATGCTTCCAAATAAATGGAAGACACAAACAGTAGAAACTGTAGGAATGAATTTTGTGCACATGTCTAGTCAATACATCATCAACTTTCCTCAAAGCAAATTTGGATGAGTCAGTTTTTGAGGAAAAGTTCTTTATTTGGACTACAGTTCCCCAAAGTGGCCAGCTATTGTAACTAGGATATGGATTTTGGTTGTTGTAGTCCAAAAGGTTATTATTTCCCAGTACTGGAAGAAATGTGAATTAAAGACTTTGCTTGATCCATTCTAGGCGATGTTTGTGTAGTCCAGAACAAAATCCCTTTGAAGCTCTCTGTTATTTCATTCTCCTCGTAACCATCCTAAATAATTTGATGTATTTCTTACATTATTCTATACATAAATCACCCTCACTGCCAAGAAGGTTTTTCAGTCTAGTGATAGTTAAATGACTTTTTCAATCTATCTCAATCCCTTTAGTCCTTATGATGTTGTTGAAATGTTAATTTAGGAAGCACATTTTCCCAGCTCCACATTTTTTGAGATAAGTCTGCATATAACATCATCCCTTTATACAAGCTGCCCACTCCTTCCTGTACATCTGGCCAGACTCTTTGCTGTTCTCTCTGCAGCTGGATCACAGGATGGAATGGTTTCTAGGAAGTCATATTGTGTCTGATCCAATAGCAGTATGGAGATAAAAAGGAGTGCATTGGGAGGTGAAAACTTCACACACTCCCCTTTCTTTCATCAGACATGTCTTACACCATCTGGCTTTGGGTGCTCTTTTCACTTCATTTTTTTAAACATTGCAGCTGTTTTTAATGAATGTTTGGGTGCCAAATTTGAAACACATAATAAAAAATGTCAGACCTCACACAGATTTCCAAAAATTTCAATACTAATTGGCAATACTAGTTTTATTTGGTTACATCTAGCAATACAGAAACATCAAATCAAGCTGTGAAATAATTATATACGATATAGCAAATTTAAGGTTAGGAATCTCAGCAAATGTAAATGCCATCAGGTAATGTAGGACAGCGGGGTTCTTTCAAATCCACCTACCTCTAGATCGCCATCATCACAATCAGCAAAAACCAGATTAAGAGTGTGACTTAGTACCCATGCTTTATAGATTCCAACAAAGCCTTTTAATGTATAGATTATGAACTATGGCTTGTTCTTGAGGAAATGGGTGTGCAAACATTTGAGGGTTCTGATGCATAATTACAGATTAAGAGGAAAGTAATAATAATAAAATAAAACTTTATTTATATATCTCTCCGAGGGGGACTCGGGGATTACAGGATGGAATGGTTTCTAGGAAGTCGTATTGTGTCTGATCCAATAGCAGTATGGAGATAAAAGGGAGTGCATTGGGAGGTGAAAACTTCAGACACTCCCATTTCTTTCATCAAACATGTCTTACATGTTTGTAAGCAACATTACCAAAACATACAGAGTAAACAGCATAACAAAATTAACAAAACAACATAAGCATAAAATTATTACAATTACACACATATATATATTAAAAATAATCCTGCCTGTTCAGAGCAATTAAAAGGCTGGGCCGGGCCGAGACTAGTGCAAACTCAAAATATGAGGGGCCTGGGAATTAAGTACACTGCTATAACAGGCTAACAGCAATATCAGGTACGGGTCTGTGGCTGACCATTTCCAGGGCCTATTAGAGCAGTGCTTCTCAACCCGGGGTCCCCAGATGTATTTGGCCTTCAACTCCCAGAAATCATAACAGCTGGTAAACTGGCTGGGATTTCTGGGAGTTGTAGGCCAAAACACCTGTGGACCCACAGGCTGAGAACCACTGTATTAGAGGGATGACCAGGGTAATAGGTAGGAAGTATAAGGCTATATTCAACAATGTTTGGGGATGAGCTAGGACTGATCATTCTCAAAGGCTTGTTGAAACCACCAGGTCTTCAAGCTCTTACTTACCTTGGAAGGGATGCTATGAATACTCAAGACAGTGTTTTATTATTAGTTTCAGAATCACCAGTTTTTTAAAAAAAATACATTTCCGTTCTTCAGATATTCTTTTTTAGCAGATTTGCTTTGGGATGAGGAAAATGTTGGTTTTGCAGTTGCTAGACAATAGAGTCAGAATCCTTCATTAATATAGTTTAAACCATCTAACGGCATATCTGGCAATCCTCTGCCCTGCTTTACTGAAATAATTTACATCACTGAAGGATACTGAAGGATTCTCCCACATTAATATCCTTCCTTCCTTCCTTCAACTCCCTGAACATGCATAGTCTGCCAAACTTTGTTTTAACAAGTGTTCTGGTGTCTAGCAATGCATTGATATAGTTTTGATTGCATTTGGGGTGAAAATCTCACCTTTGACACTTCAGCTGCAAAGTTTCAATTTTAAATATACTCAATTCTTTCATTTCCTCTCACTCCCCATAAATGTTCACAAAGTCTCTATCATAGCAAGTGAGATCATTTATAAATATTTTCTGTTTGAAAGATTTCTTTCCGAAAATGGCATGATAGTTATGGATAATTTTGGATGGTATGACCACTGGTGACTGCTGAACTTGCTCACTGAAAGGTCGGTGGTTCGAATCCATTAAGCGGAGTGAGCTTCCGCTGTTAGCTCCAACTTCTACCAACCTAGCAGTTAGAAAACATGCAAATATGAGTAGATCAAATGGTACTGCTTTGGCGGGAAGGTAATGGCGCTCCATGCTGTCATGCCAGCCACATGACCTTTGGCTTAGAAATGGACAGGAACACCAACCCCCAGAGTCAGATACGACTAGACTATGTCAAAGGGAAATCTTTACCTTTACTATGACTATCTGTGATACAGTGGTCAGGCTGTTTTATGTTAATAAAAAGCTGAGAGTTAGTCTACGCTGTTCTTGTGTTCAACAAACATATAATTGCTGCCATATAATTATAATATTTGATGACAAATTGTAGGCTTCTTGTAACTTGGGTAAGTGGTGTTGATGCAGTGTATTTGAATCACTTCTTATTACCAATGAACTGTGTGTATTTGTCCTGTTCATTACATCTGTCAATAAATATGTTAGGACATACATAGCCATCATGCCTTAAATAGTTATATGTAGTCTAGGATAAGTGCTTAAAACAGGATGGGCAAGCTTCATACTTGTGTACTTTATTATTTACAAAGCCCATAACAGATATTTTTGGGGATCAAACTTTCTGAATCCTCCTTACATTCCGTTAGAAGGGTTTCACATTGGGGAGGGGACAAAAATTGTTGGCAAAAGACAGGAAGGTTTGAGCATGGGTCACTATAGAAGAGGTTTTAGTGGGAAAAGGTGTTCATAGTTAATGACTGGCAGAATGTTGTGAAGCTTCTTTAAAAGAACTCAATTTAAAATACATTTTCCACATGAAAATAGTATAAATTAAATAACTGTGACTAGGAAAATAATGTATATTGTGCAAGTCCAACTATAATGATCTGAACTCATAATATGTCATGATTTCTTTGCAAAGAAAGTATTCATTTTGAATTCCTTCAAATGTGTTACGGTAATTGAAAATTTCATTTAAAAGCCATGATAACTAATTTTGTTTTATCTAGTATTGAAGACTAGTTTAGTGTCAATTTCTATGTCAAAGTTAAGAATTAACTTTTCACATACATCTGCAGCGGCACCAACGGTGAGTCCTGCTATATACAAAATGTGCATATGGAAAAGCATCCTTGTCCTGGTACAAGGATATCATAACACCACGTAGTATTGGTGCTAGTGTATTACAGGATTCCACCATAGTTTTTAATGCTCAACTACAGTGCTAGAGATTTGAAAACTGGAGGAAAATTTTATTGGAAGTGGCAACATTCTCATGTGGGATACTATCTTTATCAGGCTCATTATGAAATCTGTCACCAACTAACTAAACCCCAACCATGCAAAAGACATTACATTCAGACCAAGTTGTTGATTGCAGAGCTCAGATTTAGATTTGGCCAACTAATTGAATTTGCACTATTTTAAATAGTTTTAATTTATATTAATGTTTTATCTATTTTGTGATTGCTGTTTTATCTGTGTGTATATGGGAGGCTTCGAATTGTTGACAGCTGTAAGCTGCCCTGAGTCTCCCTTCGGGGGTAGAGAAGAGTGGGGTACAAATATTTGAAATAAATAAATAAAATAAATAATACATTCTTGTAATGTTATATTTGTGGTTCATTAAGGAATTGTTTTTCTGTGTTGGATATAATGGAAGAAGACCATATTATACTGTAGCTCGTATCTGTGCCAGTACTGTCCCAGTTATTTAGTGGGGTAATGCCTATTATGACAGATCCCTTTATCCAGGGTGGTCCTATATTCCAACCCTTAAGAACATGCCCTCGTTTCCTCTCTTATTCCCCTTCTGGATTAGATTACTTGTCTCAGGTATTCCCTTAAATGTGGACTTGTAGCTATGTTGTTGTACGGACTCTTTAGTTTCGGTATGTGTAGCCTGACTCCAATTGAGAATCAGAGACAGGTTTAAAGAAACAAACAAGTATATGTTTATTAAATACAGTAGAAAATGTAGTAGCATCTAACAATATGTCTTAGGCTCCCCAAAGTCATGGCTAGTTTTTATTTATTACTCAAAACCAAACCCCTTTATGCTTCACCTCCTGTCCCCTGCCTCTATCACCTCAAAACTTGCTTGTGTCAACTTAAAACGCTATCAATGCCAGTTCAATCCCTTTTTTGAATCACACAGAGGCAAGCATCTTTTGATGCATTATGTTTTTTCCTGAGCCATGATTAGCTGCCTTCATTCCAAATCTGCCTACCTTTTATACTCATCCTATGGGATTTAGTACTTAACACATATCATATTTGGAGGCACTATATAGCCATTCTGGGCTGCCATTTACTGGTGGCACCTGCTGCTGCGTTTGCCCTGACCCACCTTCCCACACTATTTGCTGGGACAAAAGAAAAGAACTACATACATGCCAGGTATGACCAAGCACACACATTGCCGCCACCCCACTTGCTTTTTCTTCTTAATCCCACTTCTTCTGATCATTTATTGCCCCTGGAAACTGAGCTATGTTCGTGGCAGGGAAGAACTATTGTGTTATGTTTTTGTGCCACAGTGTCAGCTGTGGCTAGTATTTAGATAGGAGACTCTCAGGTTCTGCAGGCAGTTACAACCCAAGTCTAGATAGTTCTTGCTTAAGTAAGCCTTATGTAATGTATGGGATTGCTTTAAGTTGACAGTCAACTTGAAATCACACACAAACATACACATATATTTGGAAGGAGATTTCCAAACAGGGCTGGGAAACATTCTGCCTCTCACAGAATTCTGAAGTTTGTAGTTTAGTGAGGCTGTTAAAGGCTTCTCCCTAAACTACAAACCCCAGAAATACGCAGGAGGCAGCAACTAGATTTAAAGTGGATGAGGTCCATAGTTCTCCAGATATAATCAAAATCTCATTTCCTCCCAGTCATAGGCAGCCTGGCCAGTTGGCAGCACAAAACAGAAGCAATAATTCACATAGCTACTCTGGTAAATCTTGATGAGATACCTTGAGGAACTGGTTTCCTAATGCTGGGTTAGATTTATTGAGATTTCCTTGGGGATCCAGCAGTACTTATCAATGTACTACTTGTGAAACCTTGAGTCCATATACATGGTCGAATTAATGCAGTTTGACACTACTATAACTGCCATGGCTCAATGCTATGGAATCATGGGAGTTACAGCTTTGCAAGCACTCTTTAGCAGAGAAGACTAAAACTACAACTCTCATCATTCCAAAGCATTGTGTGATGGTGGTTAAAGTGGTGTAAATCCACACTAATTCTACAGTAGATATGCACCTTGAGTGTTTTCAGCTGGAGGCTATCATATTTATTTATTTACTTACTTTATTTATACCCTGCTTTTCTCCCCCTCGGGGGACTCAAGGCATTTACAACTCCAGTACAATTTAATACTGGTAAAACCAACAGTAAAATCATAGGTGGCTACCAGAATTTTCAGCAGATTCATGAATAATGTATACCTGATTAGCTCATGGAGGCAGACCTGAGGGAAGACCTGTTCCCTCAGGTCTACCAGCCATCTATTTAAGCTAGCATGACTACTCCTTTTCCTTAGTTGCCTTGGTTCCCTCCCCTCCTTCCTAACCACTGTTGGTTATGGTATTGTTTCTGCATGGTGTTTGTTCATCACAACTTCAGGTCAGTTGGCATGGGCCTTGGTTCTGGCTTGTTCTGCCTCTTGTTTGAGGGTCTACTCTGTGTCTTGGGAAGGATGGGTCAGTACAGGTTTTCTGTGGTGGTGTGGATGGGAACCTGCACCATACCTCTTCATATCGGTTTCCTGGCTCAGGTTGGGCAGAGTCATCTAGATCCATTTGGAGGCTCTTCCTCAGTGTCATCAGACCAGCAGTTGGGCTGTCCGAGTCTGCACTCCAGGAACCATGCATGGCTGCCAACCCTGTTTTCAACTGTAACCAATAAACAAATTGAGGCCTTTGTTATCCCAACTCTTGTGTATGGCTGGTTCTTGTTCCTGAAGGGTAATGCTGTTTGCCCTGCATGTGGAAATATTAATATTAGTTTAATATTAAGATTGGTAGTGGAGAAGGTGGAGAGATAAATGCCCTGAGGTATGGAACTGTGTTATAATAATAACCTTGTTACATTCTCAGTGTGGCTATTGATGATGAAAGAGTTGCTGCTGCAATTTGAGTGTCAGCTAATTTAGCAGGTTAGTTGAAAGCTTTAAATGTGTTCAGTACATTAGTCAAATTGTAGTAATGGGGGAAAGAACATATCTTTATTATTGAAATCATTTTCTTGAATGTCGGATAAAAGTCCTATGGGGGACTTAATTGAATAAGCAAGCTAACAAATTACATTTAACAAACTGCAAAATGGATGAGAGCCACATGGTTGTACAGTGCTGCTTTGTGGCATTTACACTGTGCAGAACAACTTCAACTTGCAGTGTAAAACCCAGGAAGTCCCAGGAAAGAAACAACATAACTCTGGAGACCGTAATAAAAGCTTCAGAAAAGACACAGCTGAATTGATGGTTGTGCCAAATAGCTCACTCAGGTCCACTGAACAATATATTTCAGTCCCCGCCCAGTGCTTTGCCTCCCCTGTCCCAATGCTATTAACTAGGAAAAATTACAGAACAGCCACAGAAGTTCAATTTACACTAGGGGAGAAACATTTCCAGCTAGAAAAACTCTAAAAACGAGCTTAAGCAGGCCTATAAAATAGCCCAGTTGTCTATGGTAAGTACAAATCTCAAGGTGACAAGTTAGAAAAAGTTTAGGAAGAAAGTTGTTATCAACAATTTGTTAATATAACTATATATGGACAGGTAAACTATTATTTTGCATGTGAGGGAACAACTACTGATTTCTTAAAGGTAATCCCTGCTGCATTCACTGGGGTTTGTTCTGAAAATCGAGCCTTCGCCTCTGTAATGGCAGAAGTCACAAGTAATTCAATTGTTGCATCCTATATTATAAAAATCTACAAAGAAATTTAAAGACATTCTTGAAGAATATTATTAATGTCTTGTAGAGTCCTGGGAAACTTGGCAATTATGTTGTGGCATAAGAGACAAGAACAATCCATAATAACTTTTTCGTTGTGTTGTTGAAGGCTTTCATGGCCAGAATCACTGGGTTGCTGTGAGTTTTTTTGAGCTGCATGGCCATGTTCCAGCAAGAAGATGCCAGCCACAGATGCAGGCAAAATGTTAGGAGATAATGTTGCTGGAACATGTTCACACAACCTAAAAAACTCATAGCAACCCAGACTTCTTTATTTTTATGATTTAAATGAACTGATTATATGATTTAGTATTATATGATTTAGTATTTGCAATGTACATAGTCCTGGAAAATATCACCAACATTGTTTTAAATGAAATAAGTTGTTTTTAAGCCTAAATATTCTAAAAGCACTCACTAATACTTTTATCTTGTTTTTTAAAACATGTTATTTTAATATTGTGATTTTAATTGCATGTTATATTGCATTGTTTTTAGGTTATTCTTTTGTGAGCTGCCTTGGCTTCTGATCCAATATAATTGGAATAAACATCCTGTCTGATGGAAGCTAAGTAGGGTGAACCCTGATTAGTACTTGGGATGGGAGGCCATATTTCAGAGAAAGGAACTGGGAAAACCACCTTGGAGTATCCTTTACATATGAAATCCCAATGATGACATGAAAGCACCCATACACACTTGTACATACATTGTATTAACAGGCAATTACAGTAGAGTCTTGCTTATCCAACATAA
This sequence comes from Anolis sagrei, assembly GCF_037176765.1. Taxonomy (NCBI): domain Eukaryota; kingdom Metazoa; phylum Chordata; class Lepidosauria; order Squamata; family Anolidae; genus Anolis; species Anolis sagrei. The sequence continues at coordinate 143,597,980 of NC_090024.1, forward strand.
ACGGGCCAGCAGAACATTGGATAAGCAAAAATGTTGGGTAATAAGGAGGGATTAAGGAAAAGCCTATAAAATGTCAAATTACATTATGATTTTACAAATTAAGCACCAAAACATCATGTTTTACAACAAATTGCCAGAAAAAGCAGTTCAATACATGGTAACATTATGTAGTATTTATGAATTTATCACCAAAACGTCACAATATATTGAAAAAGCTGTGGATCCGGGCGGGAGGTAGACTGTGTTGGATAATACAGAACATTGGATGAGCAAAGGTTGGATAACTGAGACTCTACTTTATGTTCAACATAGAGCACTATTTTTAAAATGGTTAAATCAAATGTACACCAATATGGACAGCAACACTTGACATCTTTAGTATTATATTTTTATCTAAAACAAAAACTGATGATTTCATGGGGGTCAGGGAGCATTTTTCTCTAATCCTCTCTTAGGACGCTGAACAAAAATAACTCCACCTCGCTATAAGTAAAGGTAAAGATTTCCCCTTGACATTAAGTCTAGTTGTGTCAGACTCTGGCGGTGGTGCTCATCTCCATTTCTAAGCGGAAGAGCCAGCGTTGTCCATAGATGCTTCCAAGGTCATGTGTCCAGCATGACTGCATAGAGTACTGTTACCTTTCTGTTGGAGCGGTACCTATTGATCTACTCACATTTGCATGCTTTCGAACTGCTAGGTTGGCAGAAGCTTGGGCTAACAGCAGGAGCTCACCCGACTCCCCACATTCAAACCACCAACCTTTCAGCCAGCAAGTTCAGCAGCTTGGTAGTTTAACCCACTTTGCCACCGGGGGCTGTATCATCAGTAATGATGTTGGGATGGAAAGAATAAGAAAAATCAGAAATGTGTGAACAACACATTTCTCTAGTTTTGAGAAACTGTAACAAGAAGGCCAAATACTTACAAGAATCTTGGCATTTCCAGACATATTCTGCCCCAAAATTGCACGTCATTTTTGCACAAAAACAGCATAAGAATTAGTATAGGGAATTTCAAAAAGATGGATCCATTTAGAAATCATTATATTTCTGCAACCATGATCTGCCCAAGGGATGAAACCCTTGAAAGTGTAGGGCATAGAGTTTCAAAGGATTACCACTAGATGCCTCTCTCAGCACACAAGCAGCACCTGGCCTCAGTCATTTGTAAGATGATAACCCCACAATATAAGGCCTAATAAATTATTTTCCATTTGCTGAGTAATTTTTTTAGAGTTGCTTTGGCTCAAAATGATTAGTAAAACTGGTTTGTAACTTGTTGTGTAATTGTAACATGTTGCCATTATGAGACACATTGTTTTGAAATTTTATCCATCATTTTGAAGCGCCCTATATTTCTGTGCATGAGAATTTTGTGCAGAGTAAATCCTGAACTGTGAATGATATTAAAAATGCAGATTTTTTTGTAGACTTCCTTACAACAGCGGGAAGAATACTGCTAAAATAATGAGCTACTTCCTATGAGAAAAATAAGAGAATTGGAGTTGAAGTTTCATCAAATGTGGTTGCTATTTTAAGTGGAAAATGACTGAAGGAGGAGGCTTTGGAGGGCCAGAGAGTTGTTGCCATGCATTTTCATGTACCTAGACTGGTTTTGGTGATTGTTGTGGTGAATAGAATACAACTCAAAAACTTTACCCCAAAATTCAACAAATAATACTTCAGGAGGCTCTGACAAACCATCTGAAACTGCTATTCACAATCTATTCTTTCCTCACATCTGTTCTAAAAAAATATCAGGTTGATAGAACAATCAAATGCCCATATATTCAGTAATCTTACTGTTTGTAATTGAATAGGGAAACATATAGGATTGCTCTCTCAGCTTTTGATTTACTCAGTCGCTTGCCTGCATGCACAGCACAGAAAAAGCTTTGACAATTCTGGAAAATCCTGTAGTTCAGTAGAAAGGTGACTCTGTTTTAGTTCTGGACAGATAATTTTGGAATCTCATATACAGACAGCTTCATATGTTGTTCAAGATTGCAATTATTACTTTCTTTAAGATGAATACCAGAGCTGGAAAACAGATGTGCATCTTATCTTAAAGGTTTCACGCTGCACGAACACTCAGGAATGTTTCAATATTACAGAATGAATCTTTTCTTTGTACAATACATTTGGCATTTCTCTGATTTTCCCAGCAGAGGTCACTCCAAACAAGCAAATGAAAATATTACCACATTCTACTTACTAAATATCTTCTGTCTATGGGCACTATGATTCTGTTTCTGGGTCCCAGAATCATACCAAAATTATAGGTGTGACATGGGAGGAGAGCAATGACCAATCTCGATAAAATAGTGAAGAATAGAGATATCACACTGGCAACGAAGATCCGCATAGTAAAAGCAATGATATTTCCCATAGTCACCTACGGATGTGGGATTTATTACAAACATGCATAATATTTATTCGTGTATAGCCACTTGCAGCACTATTTTAATCTGATGGAGGTCAGTCCATGCCTAAGTCTAAACAGGAAATTCACTTATGTTTCATCTATGCCTTATACACATAGGATCTCATCACATTAGGAAAAAATCCATTTCTATCAGTATGAATCCCATCATTTTTTCTGACTGAATGCAGACGGGATGCATACTGACTCCATCACACCGAAATATTATGATTCTTACCTTCAGAAAAGCACTGGTGGGAACGAGAGAAAGGGCCTTCTCTGTGGCTGCCCCCCACCTCTGGAACTCCCTTCCTAAGGAGTTAAAGATGGCCCCCTCTTTCCCTGCTTTCAAGAAACAGCTGAAGACATACCTTTGCTCACTGGCTTACGAGGAGGAGGAATAGTAGTTGGTAATACTACCATTATACTTCTGATCAATAGTTACCATGCCCTGCTCACCCCACCAGCTCAATAGATATCTTGAGCAATGATTAATCGATTTGCCCCAAGAAAATGAGAAATTATTTTTTTCCATTCAATGTTTGATGTTTTGTCTTAGATCTGTTATAATAGGCTGTGGTTTTTATTTAATTTTAGTTGTTAAGTTATAATTTGTGTTTATATGTTAGATTGTTTAAATTTTGTTAGTTCGGATGTATTGTTGTTGTATTTGGGCATTGAATGTTTGTCTTTTATGTTTGGAATCCACCCTGAGTCCCTCTGGAGAGATAGGCCGGAATATAAACAATATCTTAAGCAACAATTAATCGATTTGCCCCAAGAAAATGAGAAATTATTGTTTCCAATAATATTTGAAGTTTTGTCTTAGATCTGTTATAACAGGCTGTGTTTTTTTAAATTTAATTTTAGTTGTTAAGTTATAATTTGTGTTTATATGTTGGGTTGTTTAAATTTTGTTAGTATGAATGTATTATTGTTGTATTCGGGCATTAAATGTTTGGAATTTGCCCTGAGTCCTTCTGGGGAAGTAGGGCGGAATATAAACAAATTATTATTATTATTATTATTATTATTATTATTATTATTATTATTGTGCTTTGTCCCATCACACCACAAAAAGCTTGCTCCTCAGTGGTGTACTGTTTTGGATTTTGGAATGCTTGCCCTGTACTATTTTTAAAAAGATGTTAATTCTTTGGAGCAATGTGAAGCTTTACTCCTTAATAGAATTTCATAAGCAGTGTAATCCATAAAGCTGTGAAGGACAGGAGAGAAGGAGACAGCAGAAGTGAGTTGACAAGGAGGAGCTCATCTTTTCTAGTTTGGAAGAGAACCTTCTAAGGCACATCTGTAGCATTAACCTTATGAGCCTATTTCCAATCTGAAGGCAATCTGTCATGTTATGCAAATTCTCTTCCATCATCAATTAAAGGCCTATGTGTGAAGGAGCTATTGTATTCCTTCCCATTCAGACATTGCTGAGTTGTCTTTCAGACTGTCTCTGAGATACACTAGCAAGGTGATGGGAAAGTTCAAAGTGGCACATTTTTCAATGTGGATTCTGTTATTGAGCATTTCCATTTTCCTCTTTCTCTCCTTTCCCCCCACGTATGCTTTTCTCATAGTACCCAGGATTTAAAGTGGCTAGAGGTTAGGCTCTAATTGATAGTATTTTCAGCATGTTTTGCTTAAGGTAAGAAGTATAAAAGTGGTTTATGTATGAAAATGAATTAACTTGTTGTTTGCCAAATATGTTGAATAGACCAGTGCTTCTTAAACCTTTCCACTCAGGGCCCCTTTTGACCTGATAATTTTTATGTGATCTCAAATTTCTAGATATATAAAATAGGTATAAAATCAAATATTTACTGATAACAAAATTTGCAAGACTTGCTAATAAAGCTCAATTTACCTTTTTATGAAGTTCAACTGAAGTGTTTACCATAGACACTGAACAACAAATTTATGCAAATGTTTTAAACAGCCATTAGCTGATGTTCAGGAAAAAAAATGTCAGAACCCTAACATTGAACTAAGGGAATCCTATTTGAGGTTCGGATCCACAGTTTAAGAAGTAATGGTATATAAAAACCACATTCTTTTGTCATCTTATATATGCAGTATTAATCGCACAGGAAGATTAATTCTTGATTCCTTTCAAATAGTGTAAGTCTTTATGATGAACCAACAATAATGACTTTTGGATGTGTTGATATGTTTATAGGAGTGCAGGGAGAGATGTAGTTTTATATCATAGGTATACTGTTTCCCAATGAAGATCTGCATAGTTAAAGCAATGGTATTCCCCATACTAACCTATGGATGCAAGAGCTGGACCATAAGGAAGGCTGAGCGAAGGAAGATAGATGCTTTTGAACTCTGGCGCTGGAGGAAAATTTTGAGAGTGCCTTGGACTTGCAAGAAGATCAAACCAGTGCAACTTCAGGAAATAAACCCCGACTGCTCACTGGAGGGAAGAATATTAGAGACAAAGATGAAGTACTTTGGCCACGTAATGAGAAGACAGGAAAGCTTGGTGAAAACAGTAATACTGGGGGAAAAGGAAGGAAAAAGGAAGAGGGGCCGACCAAGATAGATGGATGGTATCCTTGAAGTGACTGGCTTGACTTTGAAGGAGCTGGGGGTGGCCACGGCCAACAGAGAGCTCTGGTATGAGCTGGTCCATGAGGTCACAAATAGTTGGAAGCGACTGAACGAATAAACAACAACAAATGCTATTTCCATTTTTTAATTTTTGATTACTGTCGTTGTTAACTTTCCCTGAATATTTATAAAAACCTCCTACTAATAGACATTAAAGTTAGGGAGTCAAAGTGAACTTGGACCTGAAACACAAAATTGAACCAGTTCACATGGGAATTCTAAGTACGGAAGAATGGCTCATAAAACCCTAAATTCAACTCTTAGTCCCAACTAAACTACAGATAGCGAATCAGGACAATTCCAGACAGTGCTAAAATGCAGGATTTAAATGGGGGATTAAAAAAACTCGAGACCTCAGAGCAGGTCTCCATACAGACCTGCCGGTCCTGCCCCCCCCCCCCCCGCGCTGTCCTCTCAGGATAAAACGGAGGATGGATGGGGACATCCGCCAGGAGTTTTTTTTAAAAAAAAGAATCACTCAATTATGAACCAATTCTCATGTGTGCACATACAAATATCTCAATGTAAAAATATAGATTTCTATGTGCGTGTATAAACATCAGCTCATTATGACAGGATTTTTTTTTTAAAAAATAATCAGCTGGATTCCCTTCTTTCCCCAATTGCTTATTCACAATCCATTTTATATTATAAAGTTTAAAATAAATACTTTCAGAGACACCTAATGGCTCTCTGCTTCTCTCTTTAAACCAGCTGGAAATCAGCTGTGTCTCTGTAGGAACCTGAGCAGCTGATTATGGGAAAATCCACTTTTTCACCCAGAACCGGGATAAAGGAGAGCCTTTTTGAAATGGGTTTTCCCTGTTTCTGCAAAACGTCATCTGAGTACCACCCCCCCCCCCCTTTTAAACCTATTATCTTCTGGATTATAGCTACTGTGTAGAAGGACCCTTTGTTGAATTACTGTAAGCGTTGACTTACAGGGTCAGTGGGTGCCAGAGAGCTGCAATGCTGTAGTTCAGTGAATGGACTATAGAAGTCTAAGTATCTCTTGAAACCTCAAGACCTAGGAGTCCATAGGATAGAACCTCAGCATTTAAATAGTTGTTAAACCCTTTGATATACCTGAAATGCAATTGAACAGTAGATTATAAGAGATGCATTTACTCAATATAGTTCTAAGAAGTTACGAATAAGTTCCTCAGTGAAATAATTTCTCCATCAATCAAGTTTAAGCATTGAGCTCTTGGAGTTCAGGATATACACCTTTATTTTTGAAACTGTGTGTTGTTCTCTGGTAAATTGAGTGTTCTGGATACATATGTTGGCTATCTCTTACAGGTAAAGCAAAAGAAAATTAGTATCAATCACAATGACTGATCTGATCGAGATGGCCAGGCTAGAGTATAAAGGTATGCTTTATAATTTCTGTTGCCCTCCTTTTCCATTTAAATCTGACTTTTTAAACTTGGAATAGGAGCAAGAAGAGATTTTCATTAATGAGAAAGATAACTCCTGTTCCTTAGAAAAATTAAATTCCTGCTATTATTGATTATTTGTCCTCAAGCTGTCTTGCCATTAATCTCAGGGCATCATGATTGTCTACGTTTGTCATTAGGACTACATGGAGTCTTGTCCATGCCACTCTTCCTCTGTTTTTGCATGGGTCAAGGCAAACCTTAGTGAACTTTACTCAGGCTCAAGAGAATGTGGGGCACCCTGGAGATCTGCACAGGCGAGTTTCGTGGCCAAACTTCCATGAAAATATCTCATCTTTTCCTTACTTATTCCTTTCTAGGTACTTCAGTTTATATTGGTTCATTTGATGCCCACAGCATAGCTATTCTGTTGGGGGATAGAAAAAGAGTGCCCACATTAATTCCTAAATTCCAGGCGTCACAACAGATATGATGCCAGAATCCACACAAGACAAGCTTCCTTTCGTAAAGCATCTATACAAGTTGCATGGTTAGATATTAGTTTCTTTTCACTACACCACAGGATGAAATTATCTTAAAGGACAAGGTGAGGAATGACATACTTGATACGGATACATTGTTCGCAATCTATTATTTATAAAGTTTTATTACTTTCTGGTAAACTCATTTTGAAAATAATTACCTGCAATTTGTCACAGCCTGAATATTTAATGCCCTCACATTTGTTTCAGTTGGAGATTAAGTTCTTAACAGAAATCGAGGTAAAATCCATTTGTGCCAAAGTTAACAGTTCCAAAGCATCAGTTAAGTAAGTACAGCACTAACCATCATCAATACATATTTAGATTAGATTTTTCCCATTTGCCGTAAAGGATGCCTGTTCTTTTACAAACATTTAGCCCCTTCCTCTACATTTCATCTATCGAATAAACAACTGTATATTCTTGTGTATAAAGTGGTGTCATGTATAAGTCAAGGGCAAGTTTTAAAGTCAAAATTATGCATTATAAGATGATCTGTGCATAAATTGAGTTTCATTTGATGGAGAAGAGAAAACAGCACAGCGCAGGAGTCCAGTCCCAGCAGAAAATCCTGCTTGTCTGCCAATATCACCACCTTTTTTTCTCTACTTGAGGGATTTTCTCTATATGTACACACTGATAGAGGATGATGAGAGCTGTAGTTCAACCCCATCCAGAGAGCACTGTGAACGGATCTGGATCAAGCATGGCCCACATATCCAACATGACCAACTTTAAATAGTGGTGGGGTGTGGGGGGGGGGAGTATTGCTCCAGGATGATAGGATGATAGGAGCAATGACTACTCCTAATTGCTCCCCCCCCCCCCCCCCGCTCTCGAGGCATGTCATTTGTATGTGCCAGGAAAGCCGCTCAGAGGGAATACTGCAGGCTGGTAAGTTTTTTAACTTTTCTAAACAGTCTGGGAGCTTGGGGGAGGGGGTTGAGGGCCTCCACAGGTTATCTCGGGCTAGTCCCAAGAGAACATGTGGACAACCCATCCCAGAAAGCACACTATTTCTGGGGTGGGTATAGACAGCCCTCTTAAAACATCTGCATTTTTTAACGCAGATGCTTTTGGGATAAAGGGCTGTCTGGATCCGCCCAAAGGCACATGGAAAGGTGAAAAGGGGTAGTAAGATCCAGAGAAGTGCAGAGAAGGAGGACTGAAGAAAAGTATAAGGATCAAATGAGGTTAAAAAAGAAACAGGTGATTAAAGAGGCAAATTCATCCACTCTTTCTGAGAAGCTGAATAAGTCTCTCTCTCTCAATCTGTCTGTCATCCCCCGCTTTTCAGCCAGCCAGTGAGACTCATGCAGGAGCCACAGTGTACAAGACAACAACACAATAAACAACAATAGAACCTTTCACCCGAGTCAGAAACTACTCCTCCAAAATGGGAGAGTAGAGAAGTAGGAGATACAATCAGGCAAAATAAAACAACCCAGTAGCAATGAGCAAGGAAGACAGGACAGTTCTTTACTCCCACTTGCACCAGTTCAAAGACACTGGGTTAGACAGTACTCTCATCTGGCTACAACATGGCAGGGTGGCCATAGTGAGTCTAAGAGCTGTTGCTGGCAGCCATACTCGGAACCAGCCTATAGAGTCACTGTCAGCCCGGGAAGTGGAGAAAAGGGATGTGCTGCTGCTAGAGATGGAGAAGGAGACAGAGCAGGAATATAAGTGTAGAGCAATGTTAGCCAAGAAGGAGAAAGCGTCAGCATACGAGCAGCAGCAATGGATAAGATGGCAAGCTTCTTGGGCAAAGTGGTGGTGGTGGTGGTGGGGGGGGGGGTCCACTTGCTTACTCATGAGTAAATTACCCTCTAGGAGTGGACCAGAAAGAAATTTTATGGTCCTGGATGAGGTCCATGAGGGTGACACCATGTCTTCCATGTTAGTTGGGGCATTCTGCTGGTTGCGGTATGGCAGTCATTTCAATGTCATCTCCCTCCAGAGCACCCCTTCAGTCCAGCATTCAAAATGTCCAGACGTGCTGCAATGGAAGAGAGAGTAAAGTAGACTCTCAGTTAACTGGTACTCAAGCAACCAGAACTCTCAAGTAACTAGTAAAAAAATATCAAGGAGATAATACTTGAAATAAAAAAGCTTACAGTATATTAAGTCTATCTTTATTTGCATTTAATTGCTATATTTCAATATTAATATCAAGTCAATACAAAGTTTATGGTATGGTATAATATGGGGTATAGGATTAGGTCTATTTTTAATAGTAGCTGTCAAGCAACAAGCATCTGGCATCTACCAATCCCTGTGGGTGCTTGTGTACTGAGGCTCTACTGTACTTGCATTGGCTCATGGATAAGTTGACTCGGGTCAATTTTTTCTTTTACTCATGGAAATAAATGATCATTTTTAGAAAATCAGTTAATAGCATCGACAACTATTTTTGTTCTCATATGTTAGTCTGTTCTACTTATATTTTTTTAGCACATTATCATGACACTGGGGGAATACAGTTCAAATGCTCAAAACTTCTAATCATTTTCCCCAAATATCAACAAAAGCTAAGCACCAATATAAATTTTGTTAAAAATAACCACCACTGACAAGTCTTGGTGGATTCGCATATGAAAGGTATGACTGTAAATTGTATGTCGATGTGAGTTTAACAAAACTGGTCAAATGGGCTTGGGCATTCCCCCTTTTTTATACCTCAGAAGATATTTTTACTTTAGCTTGAAAAAAAAGCATCTTCTGTCTGAGTTTCAATACACATATTGTAGCTTTGCCTTGTATTCCACCTACGAAAGTCTGAGCCCACTTCAAAACCCTCGTTAAACATACGTGCTTATTCAAATGAATGCCCCTAAGTGCAATAAATGCGCAAGACAGAAGCCAGAACAGAGGAACTTGTGTCTTGGGCTCTGAATAGTAGTTGAGTCCAGTGGCTTTCGTGGTGAAGGCTTCCTTCTCCTTCCCACCCACTCAGCAGGGGAAGCAAAAAAAGAAGAAGGGAGGGAAAAAAAAGGAAACCGAGTAGGGTGGGGCCCAGTTTGCAGAGAAATGTTTAGCCCTTGAATGCTGTCGCTTTCATTTAGGAGCAGCTTCTCAGGCAGGCTCCAAATTCCTGCTAAAAATGAAGACTTTCTTCTTTTTTTTTCTGCCAGAGATAGGCCTGGCATTCCTTGGAAACAATGGCTCTTTTCAAGCCGCTTTTGAAATTTCACAGGTGAAAGAAAAAGGGCAGTTACTTGATTCCATGCTCAAGGAGTCTGTTAATATTTTAAAATTGAAGGCAGGAATATTGGGCAAAAATGGACTAGCAACAGAAAAATATATTTGAGGTCTGTTGCTCAGATGATTGTAGGGTAAATAAATAGGGAAACAAATAAACCAGCTAGTTGTTTTCAGTTGTGGTTTCCTTCCTCACCATTTGTCTGATCTTATCAGCACAGGGAAACTCTGAAATGGGATATAGATGTCAACTTCATATGAATGTTTTATTGCATATTTATTGAAGCCTAGGCATAAACTGTATTATTGCTAAGCTTCTTCCTTCTGATTTTTTTTTTTTTGGCTCAGTAACAAAATGAACGGAGGAAAATGAAATGTTTAAATTGAAATGAGATATACAGCTGAATTGTAAATCTCCAAGTTGCTTTCATCATCATATAGTCAAGGTAATAAGAAAAGAAAAGTTATACCTTAATTACAATGCAATATTTTTAAAATTTCCAACAAATCAAAACAACAAAAACAACAACCAGAGTTAACTTTTAAATACCAAGTACTATGGTTAGATGACTCAAATCTTCTTTCCCATTTCTATATTCTGAAATTTGATTCAACATTTTAATATTTTCACTCAATAAAAAACGACCCCCCCACCAAACTATACAGAGTGAACGTGTACACAATAGCAATCACTGACCTTGAAATTGGACAACGCTATTTCTCTTCAGTCATTAGAGGTTTCTTGAAAATGAAACATTTTCTGAACCCCAATATAAATACAAAATATAAAAATTTCATTCTGTATTTCTTAGTCATTATCCTTTGCTGTTATTCATAGACATTCATAGTCAGTCACACAGATAGATAGGCAGGCAAACAGGCAGACTATGGATAGATTTTTCAAAATATGTATATAGCCACTTGCAATGGCATCCGTGAGGTTTTGCCACATTTGTTTCTCACTGCCATCTTAGCATGGCATGTATTTTGATAAATCACACTTAGACAAAAATGATACCAGTACAAACAGCAGCAATACAGTCCATACAGAGCAACCAGCAGTAGAGGGCCCCAAAGCACTGAATATACCTTAAAGTATGCCCAGTGCAAATGCACTCTGGATCTGGGAGATATTATTACAGACAGCGCTTTTCATTGGCTTATGATAGAAAATCCAAGGGATTTGATTAGATATTTCATGTGTGAACAAGCCTGGAGGCTGCATCTTATACTCACTTGAACTCAATGTGACTTACTTTCTGAGTTTATGAATTTCAAAATCTACTGCCCCATTCATTTGTAATAATCATACACAATACAATGACAGGAATAGAAGTAATACAAATCATACACACAGGATTTTTTTTGCAGTGAATTGTACTGGTTTTCATTAACACAGAAAAATATGTGACATTAACAGTAGAAAAAGACCTACAATGGAAGGTATTTTACGTATAAACATTTCAGGCATTATTTGTTGTGCTAATATCTGTGTCGATTTATGGATAGTATTACCTCATCAGGGACATTCTTTCCATCTCAGGCAGTCTATCCTTGGCATGCTAATCCACATGTGGCAGCACGTGAAGAAAACAGTTCAACCCATGATACATCAATTTCAAGCCCAAAATTCAAATGATTTAAAAGCAGTACAATTAAAACAATACCATACCACTTAAAAGACCTTTCCTTAAGACCCTCAGGTCTAGAAGATTTTTGGAATAAAAAAAGTTTTTACATATGGATGGAAGGATAGCAAGGATGGGATAATTCTAGCCTCACTAGGAAGGGAGTTCCATAGCTTAAATGCAACTATCAAGAAGGCTCTATCTAGTATCCCCACCAGCAGTACCTGGGAAGATGATAAGAGAAGAGACTCTTCTGAAGATCTTAGTATCATATGGAAAAATATGGTTTGTCAGGCAGTTTGGATATAGGTCATAACCAACACTTTGTATTGTGCTACAGAGCATGGCTTTAAATGAACTTTCCTTTTAAGTGTGAGCACCAAAACAATACTTGAAAAATGACAAGCTGCACATACTTAGTCATCAATAGGCTATAGATTGGGGTGTTTTGTGATTTCCGGGCTGAATGACTGTGTTCTAGCATCATTTTCTCTTCTGAAGATCCAGCCACAGATTCAAGCAAAACGTCAGGAGAAAAATGCTGCTAGAACATAGCCATACAGTCTGGAAACCACACAACGCTCCAGTGATTCTGGCTGTGAAAGCCTTTGACAATACAGTTCAAGAAGGGGGTGGAGAAACCACAAAGGCTATAGACGGTTGAATCAAACCCTGAGTCTCCCATCAACGTTTCTCTAGTCTCAGCCTCACTCCCTTTATCAACACCAGTTAGATAGAGAACCAGACTACACTGCAAGAAGAGATGCTTAATTAGGTTGGTTTCCCAATTCTTCCCCTTTCTAGAAACCAATGGAGCTTCAATGGAATCATCTCCCGAGGCAACAAGAAGATATTTAAGAACTTCAATAAACAACTTGAATCCATCTGTTTCCCTGAATGGGCCTTGCTAACCATCCCACCATCCCTGCAGAGTCTCAGGGAGTCCAAATCTGACCAGGTACTGGTTTGTCCATGACAATGGCTCTTGAGAAAGTTCCTCCACATCAATATAATTATCATCTCATTCATCACAGGAAACAAATTCCTAAATATTAAGAAGAACTTTCTGGAATATGCTACCTCTCTTTGCCGGTTTGGGGGGGGGGGGGTGCTTTTGTTATCAAGAAATTGCCACTTCCCCCAAAATATTATGAATTATATAAAATATAAATTGCAACAAGCAGCTCCATTTGGACATACACAGAACATGCACGCCTTTGCCTACTGTAATCTGTTTATGAATTACCCCTGGAAGGTTGTCTAACCCCTTACCAGACAATCCCTTAAATTATCATAATCCCCTCACAATGAATTGGGAAACGTGAGGGGAGCCCATAATGAGCTTGCATCAGAGTTCCCGGTCCCCTTTCTGTCTTTCCTGATATGATTGAGGCTATCTATGGAAACAATTCATGTTCTGTGCCCCAGACCTTTGGACTATCACCATTGTGTTCACCAGAGCCAAACCATTAAACCTATCATGGCCCCATTAGCAATTGCCGCATCACATTCCTTTATGATCGCACATCTCTCAGAGACAGATCAATAAACAAACTGACACTTCAATGCCTTGATGACAGTTTCTTAATTTTCCTGCCACCACAAAAAACCAATCAGCAACGACATTAGAGAGGTATTGAGCCATTCAGGATACAGATCCTAGCCAGACGGTTTCTAAACCAATGACGAGCCAGCATGGGTTTCTTGAATAGCTGTCAAAATGTTCTATATTCACTATTGTAGCATCAGTTTTTTGGAGGACTATCTTCACTGACATCTTATGCGCCATTGAGAATAATGCGTATGATTTTGCCTTCAATCCAGTATTTTGGAAGCTTTGCACTCCAGACACGAAACCTGCAGTTTTATCGGAGTTGACTCAAGTAATGCTTGTGTGTGGTGTCTGTGGTAACTTCAAAACTCTATGATTCTATGAAATTCCAGATTCCATATGTTCCCAGCAGTATGAATTGGTCCAAATATTACTTGAGACATACCCACAATAGCTATGGCATCCATGAAGTCCTGAAACACTTCCACTAGGGTGGTTTCAGCATGGATGTTGAAGAAACACAGTAGCAAAGGAAAAGGGAACTCCAATAGCAATCCCAAGATGAGACCAACTACTCAGGAAGGGAAACTGTTGAGCTGCGAAGTGGGTGGTACACCAACAGAATACCTTTTTTTGCCCCAACCATCAGTTCAACTGAACTGACTTTCTAATGAGTATGGATAAGATTGTAGACTGTGTTTCTGCTACATTCGTTTTCAGTAAGTAGGTTTTAACTGAAACTACGTCAAACTGTGAATTGTCTGTTAAGGGGCAAGCCTTCTGCTACAGTAAGGGGATCTTGTTTGCAAAGGTGAGGTGAGCCAGCCAGCCTTTCTATTTGTACGTGTGGAAGTTGTTCCTAAGCACTTGCTGGCATTTACTGTGCTGCTGTTTTGCTTGGCTGTGGCCCTCATTTTATTAGAACAAATTCAGTAGAAACCTGAAGTTCTGAAGAAACGGAGGAAACATAAATAGAATGCTCACTATAGCTACACTTTCCACGGAAAATAAATATCAAAGAGGACTTTTAAAATCACACACTCACACGTTCACAGTGACTGCTAAACCTTGATTTCTGAGGTGAACAAAAATGAAACAACACACCATGGTATAGTATAGTATCAAGATTTTTGACCATTCTCAAAACTAAAGATTTATTTTGTTTTGCTAGTTGCAATTACAGTCTTCCCATCCACTCCTCTAAATGTATATAGCATGCTATTGGCAGTGCCTTCCCAAAATTTATTTCTTTTAGTTCTACATATTTCAGTCAGACACAAATGGAGATAGGAAAAAAAGCTTGGAACATAGGATGGGGAATGTCTAAAATATAGCTTGCTTCAAGGCATTCTTTCTTTATTGTGTGCTTTGCCAGTCTTCAGGGTACAATGCTCACTCTCACACCAAAGATAAAAGGCATATGGGAGGAGAATGAAGCACACGCCTCATTTAATTTCTAATACCATAAATTGTTTGGGATGGCTGTTCAAGCTGTTAGATTTCACAGAAAATATCATTATTAATGAAAGCAAAGGCCCTTGTTGGCAACCAGCTTTGCAAGCAAAGCAGTGAGAAGAAGAAAACCAACTCACTGGCTTCTCAGATTGTTATATCCCTTCCATTCCCCATTACTTCATTATCATCACCACCATCCATCCAATCTGCTGTGACCCCTACTTTCTTCCCATTCCCTCTTCTGTTTTACTCCCCTCCTTGAGCACTGCTTACTTCAGTACATATCTTCAGTACAATACATAGCAGTATTGAATGCGCTGCATTAGAATTATGTTAGTCAAAGCTGAGATAGGGCAAGCCCCATCATTAGCCAGATTGAGGCATCTATCCCAACAGTATTGTGAAGTCATGACAAACACAAAGGAATTGAAATGTGTATGTTATGTATTCATCACTTCTCTCTTTATGTGCCAGACAAAACTTACCTGTATTTACTCGAGTCTAATGGGGCCACGATGTCGCAGCTGGCTAAACCGCTGAACTGCTGAACTTGCTGACTGAAAGGTCTCAGGTTAGAATCCACAGAGTGGGGTGAGCTCCATCATTAGCCCCAGTTTCTGTCAACCTAGCAATTCGAAAACATGCAGATGTGAGTAGATCAATAGGTACCTCTCTGGCGGGAAGGTAACGGCGCTCCATGCTGGTCACATGATCTAGGAGGCATCTACAGACAACGCAGGTTCTTTGGCTTAGAAATGGAGATGAGCACCACCTCCTAGAGTCAGATTCAACTAGACTTAATGTCAAGAGGAAACCTTTACCTTCACCTAATTTACCACTGAATTTAATGCACACCTCAGTGAAACAAAAAAGCAAAGATATTTGCTGCTGAATGTAATGCACGGTGGCAAAAAGTGCACTTTTTGTATTTTGATCAAAAAGGTGTGCATTACTGTTGTTGCCTGTGTAGATCTTCATTATAAACAATTGTGTTAGAAACCAAAGCTTCTAGCAATGAAAAAGAAAACCTTGGGGTGCATCTATGTTATAGAATGAATTCACTTTAATTGCCTTGGTTCAGTGCTATGGAATCCTGGGGGCTTTAGTTTGACAAGGTTTTGAGCCTTCTCTGCCAAAGATTGCTGGTACCTCACCAAACTACAAATCCCAGGCTTGCATAGCATTGAGCCCTGGCTTTTTAATTATAAATGATGTCACTCAAAGAGGTGCTCCAGGTGCAGCCCCTGAAGCAACAGCCCCTTTTGCTTTGGATCAGTACCAACATTAATGTAGGACACAAATCTAATGTACACTTCAATTTTGGCAATGTCATTCAGCCAAAAAAAGGTAAGCATGACATCTTGCTTTGGCCTCTTTTTACCTTGAGTTGGGTGAATTGGGGTTGTGGGGGGGAAGCATTTACTGCCCTGTCTTAGACATCAAGATGTCTTGGGCAGTCCTGATAGCTGGCTCTACGCCATCCCTGTGCACATGTAGTTTAACCTCTGAAAAAACCTGATAATGACAGCTGTTGGTAATGAAGTTTCCCAATGTCTAAATTAATGCATGCACACCACAGTTAGAGGTCTTGATTAAGGAGAAAAGACATCAATAGTTTGGAGATACAAATTAATGTTTTTATTATAGAAAGTCCATTCTAGGGTAGGAATGTTACCCAGGGTGCTAATATAACCTAGGGAAGAGCTAAAAGAGAGCTGTCAAGAAGAGAAGAGGTCAAAAGACAAACCAAAGAGCATGACCAGGATAAGGGAGACAAGAAGACAGGATGGCAAGTAGCTGCTGTACATTTCTGGCTGACTTTATATCCATTTAGTTTTCCTTCCAAAAATGAATAATACTTTTTTCAAAACAAAATATATATTGTATTTTTTCTTTTGATGCACAATCAATGAAGTTCTAGACATCTGCTCAGAAGAAAGCCGAACAGCCATGTGAATGAAGGCAATGCATCCAGAAGTTCCAAACACAGATACTTAATTATGAATAAATATGCATAGGACTGCATAGTCAATAACCCTAAAAACCTCAGATCAGTTTTCTACTGCCAAAAGACCCAATTTCTATCAAATGCGTTTATTCATTAATTCAAATAA
This sequence comes from Anolis sagrei, assembly GCF_037176765.1. NCBI lineage: Eukaryota > Metazoa > Chordata > Lepidosauria > Squamata > Anolidae > Anolis > Anolis sagrei. Next base: position 143,614,898 of record NC_090024.1, read on the forward strand.
AAAAGAGGATGAAAGTATTTAGAATTCCTAAATATAGCTTCAGAAAAACTTACCATGCACTTTTGGAAAACCAAGACTCAGTGGCAAGACTTTTATGGATGAGATGGATAAGAAAGATACATACTCAATGACTACTCCCAACTAGATTACACCCACTGAATGAATGACATTTATATGAGATTTGATTTAGTATTCATCAACAGATTCATTGGGCTTATTATAGTTTAGACTACCAGTAAAATTTAGGCTGAATCTTTGATAAATTTTAACCATCTCTATTAAAAATAATGATTAAAGAGAAATTATATAATTAACATTCATAGACATGCATTCTTGTTTTTTTTAAACAAATAAACAAACATGGAACATACTGCTACTGTTTGATGCTTAGAACTTTATCACACAAAGCCATTGTTCTACAGCAGTTGAATTCTGTTTACATGCCAGATGAGCACATTCAATATTGACCCCTTCATTTGTGCAGTTGTGCCACTTCAAGAATCTATGGTGTAGCAACTGTCCTTCCACATACTGCCATAATCCCAATTTCTTATAGTTTTGCTGTTCTATATATTGTATTTTATAGTAATTTTGCAATGGCGGTACTGAAAAACAATAAATGGCAAATGAATAGAAAACAGACAACTCAAAAAATAGCAATGAGGAGGAAAGAAAGGAGGACGTACATGTGGGACAAAAGTGGAACAGGACCCATAGCACAAGATACTGTAGCTGATGGATTGGGAGCTATTAATGGGATTTGCCCATAGATAGGAAGTCCTCACCCCTGCATACACACTCTTTTTGATGATGCAAAGATGGCATTTTCTGTAGATGGAAGATAAATAGATGGGAAGTTAACCAAAGGAAATCTAAAAACAACAACAACAACAACAACACTTCTTCCCAAGTGTCAAGTTCAGATTTCTAGGGTGGCTCAACAAACTTTACTTGTTAACTACCTCATTAAAATTAATGTGTGATTTCAATTTATTTTCTCTCTAGAAGATAGTGACATTGTGTTAAGTACTACAATGGGCCTTTGACTCCAGGCAGAGGAACCATTATTTTCAAAGGAATGCTGGCCAGTGCTACTCCCCAGATGGACAACCGTCAGATTTTGGTTCTCCATAAAGACCTGAAGGTTTTAAAGTTTTCATTACTAGAATGGCCCATTCCTTCATTATGTATAAATTAAGCCTAACTTATGGGGGAACCAATTTTATCACTTTCTGACTACAGCATCCTCCCATTCCTTTGTCTTTACAAGATGTGACCTCAGTATCATCCTTGGGCCACATTAGTACTCCATTTTCCATTTTCTTTCTTTCTGTCTTTCTATCACTCTTCTATTCTTTTGCCAAATGTTTTAACATTTTTGTGGCCCTTTGCTCACTATCACACTTTGGTCAACTAGGGTTGCATCTGCATTGTAGAATGAATGCAATATGACACCACATTAACTGCCATTGGTCAGTGCTATGGAATACTGTGAGTTGTACTTTGTTTAGGTACCAGCACTCTTTCACAAAGAAGGCTAAAGACCTTATAAAACTCCTGTTCCCATTATTCCACCACACTGAGTCATGGCAATCAATGTGGTGTCAAACTGCATTAATTCTGCAGGGATATAGCCTTGGTCTCAATTAAGGAAATATTGTATTTGAAATGTAAGTTACTACTTTCCATACCCTAATAATCTTTGCCATTGATGGTGGTAGTATCATTTGGCTTTAGAACAAAACTGGGTTGTCTGATATTCCTTATCACAAGCCATTATGTTTAATTTTACAAAGAAACATGGCTGTTAGCTGAAATCAATACTTTCATTCTTTGTGTAGGTGGAATACAAACTTGTTAATAGCTTCTTTCTTATTTTCAACCCTGCATGTCATGAATCTCATTGCCTCTTATTGTTGTTTTGAAAACCTTTAATACGAAAGCATTATTTTCTTTAAAAAATAAACCATTTTAAAAAATCACATAAATGCCTGAGATACATATTTTGGAACGAGGCTTTGAGATTTCATTCCTATATTGCAGTTACCATGGAAGATCAAAACTGCTGTGCTTATATAATGCAGCCTTATATAAACAATTCAATTTTAACTCAATTACTAATCAAGTACACCTTTGCCAAGCAATAAATTAATTCTTCATGTCCTCTTTGTCCCCTGTTAAGATTTTTTTTTTGTCGTGTCAGGAGTGACTCCTGGTGTGAGAGAATTGGCCCTGTTAAGATAAAAAGAATTAGGGCAAGAAGAAGAATTTGCGACAAGAGACTATTCTGTTTTAATTACAGTTTAATTATAACAATCAATTATGTGGCTATTATATTAGCATTGGTAATAATAACTGAGTTGCTCTAATGCTGTAATAATAGTGCCATCTGGGTATGCTTTATTAGTCACATTCTACACAGCCATCAAAATGAGACAACAATTGTAGTGCTCAAACATTTCTGATATCAATTACATTTGTTGTCACTCTTTATTGAGAAGAGCACCAGTAGGATTTGGGGTGCAAAATATCGGTTTCCACTAACAAGAATTCAGCAATAGATATTACACAATTGTGCATATAACAATTGGCTAGCTTGTTTATTATGTCAGCAGCATCAGACTCTTTTCCCCCAAAAGGTTTACAGTGATTAATTTAAGGCATATCCTATTTTGTAATTGTATCAATCTCAAAAATTAGGCTAAGAGACACATACAGAGAAACATCAAAGACCTATAAACTTTCTGCATAAACTGTGATATTTCTGTGCAGAAATCCTATTTTCCGTGCATAAAATATTTTCTGTCCAAAAATACTAATTTTTTACAGAAAATTCTGTTTTCTTTACAAACAGCCGTATATGAATTTCATATAGAAGTACCAAACTATGAAGAGTTTAATCAATCTAGATTCTTTTCATCTAGATTTCCTCAAGACATCTATTTTGAACACTTAAAAATATTGTTCTGGTCCTTAATATATGTATTTGTAATGGATTTTAATACTCATAATAGTTATTTTAATATATTTATTTTGTGGTAGTGTGTTTTAATGTATGTATTTTATGGTGATGCATTTTAACTGTGTTGTATTCTGTCTTGAACTGTCAGGTAAGGTTGGTAACAAATAATAATAATAATAACAATAATAATAATAATAATCACCATCATAGTAATAATGTTATATGTTTATGATTGTTTTAATAGGATTATGTTTATGTTTTATAACGTTTAATTTTTGTATGGCTTTTGTATCGCTTGGTAATTGAATGTTTTGCCCTATGTTGAAAACCACCTTGAGTCCTGTCGGGGAGATAGGGTGGTATATAAATAAAGTTTTATTTTTTATTCTATCATATTATTATTATTATTATTATTATTATTATTATTATTATTAATTGATAGGCTACTGAACAGTGAAACACTCAGGTGATCTTGGTCCAGTCATTTTCTAACAACCTGATATTTCTTCCAAAGGAAGATAGAGCTCCTAGGAGGAGCTGTGTGATAGAAATGCAACCAACTAACAATGTACATATCTTTATGGAATGCTTTGCTTATAACTACATACCTAATTAACCACAAAATATTTACTATTAAATAGTATCAACTGTATCAAGGAACTGACCACTGACTTCATGTAAAATTACACGACTTTCAAATAGCAAATGGTAGCCATGGTTGTATTATTCCATACTGGCTCTAAACCACTTGTATATCAGCAACAACTTTTCTTTTTCACCAATGACCTTTGAATCAGACTTCAGAAGATGAGGTCTATTTAAGAACCATATCCCTCTGCTTTTTATCATTGGAATGATGACAGCTTTCTAAAGGTCATTCTGAAAGAATGGGGCAAAAAGTATGGGCCTTAACAATACTGCGTTTTTGTATTCAGGTGGATATTGAATGTGTCCATATGAAATATGAGAAGGAAAAAGATAATTACTTTTCTTCCCCAAATATTGAGAGTTGTTAATTGCTTATTTAAAAAGCAAAAAATGTGAAATGTTTAATCGAAATCTAATTTTTATTTTATTTTAAAAGACTGCAATTAAGTGCTAGGCATTAAAATGGTTTGAAAACATCCAGATGGTTGTAGATCAGTTTCACATTTGGCAACTGAAGAAGCCAGAAGCCAGAACGTTTGCTCTTTGTTTGTTTATATATCCATAATGAAACTGAGTTTATAAGTCTTGAGTTACCTTGCCAGCGAGTACTACTTCTCTCTGATTTGCGCAGCTAATAGTATTGCAGCTTCACAATTGCTCAGAATCTTATAGCTGCTCCACACTTATCAACCACTTCTGACCAGCAGTTTTTCTTTCTCCCCCTTTGCCCCCTCAACCATTGAGAACAGTTGTATCTTCAATTTGAGTATTTATTTGGATTGATCAATCGTGAAGAGAATGTGATTTAGTTCTTTATATTTTCTTTTTCCATTTACTCTAGCTATCAGAGTTCCCCATTTTGAGTCCCAATTCTTTCCAGCCCAAGGCTACTGTTGCTTGAACCACTTCTATCCTATGTTTTATGATATCTGCCCATTTGTTAGTCCTGCTCTTGCCTTCAATTTTCTGAATAAAACATCCCCTTTTATTCGGCTCTGCTTTTTGCCCTATTAGTTCTTCTATCTCTTTCTCCAGGCTTAGCACAGCAGGCTAAACCACTGTGCTGCAGAAAACTCTTGCCAATCAAAAGGTCAGCAGTTCAATCTTGGGTCAGGATGAGCACCCACCATTAGCCCCTACCCACCTAGCAGGTTGAAAGCAGAAATGCGAGTAGATACAGGTACCACTTTCAGTGGGGAGAAAATAAAAGTGCCCTTAAGGACATCAATCGATTGGAGGAAGCTACTCAGGATGGAAGATGGGGCGACAGCACTCCCCCTCACCATGGCCGGAGTCAAGCACAACCTCCAAGATGCTGGAAATAAGATGGGAACAAATGCCTTTACCTCTGTTTGTGTTTGTCTTTGTTAAGTGTATAATCAGCATTTAATGTTTGCTGTATGTACTCTGTAAGCCACTCTAAGTCCCCTTCAGGGTGAGAAGGGTGGAGTATAAATACTGTAAATAAAGAAATATTATTTTTGTTTGTATTTTGTCACAGTCCCACCACATATGCATAAAAGAACCAATTTCACTGCATTTGTGCCAAGATAGTTTTGACAATGATTTAGTTATATGGGCTAATTTAAGTGGGGTTCTGTATCATTTGGTCAATATTTTCCATTGTGTTTGTTAAGGTTAAGTAAATAAGATACATTATATTGAGTGAAAATGTAGGTGGAATTTTATTATCGAGATTTGTATTACTCTATTTCTGCCTACAATTAATTTTTTTAAAAAAGAATCTTATAGCTGTTTTCATATTTTTCTCTATTTTTAGAATGCTTTTCCAGAAAGGTTACTGACCAGAACTATTTACTGAGGATTCTGCTACCTTTCCTTCAAATAATTACTATGTTTTTACGATTACGATTCTTGTTCCTGGGTTATAAATGCCATTTCCTAATTAGTTCTATCATAAAAAAAAATGGGAAAAATTATTAAACTTGCAAAACCTTTGGGTTTTTTTGGTCTGTATATTGAAAGGTTAAAATGGCATATTTTTATTAAGGAAAATTGCAAATGAAGTGCCTAGACTGAAAGAAATAATAGTACTATGTCTCAGCCACACAAAAATGAAGTTTTTGGAGTATAACAACTACTTTCAAAGTAAGTACCACAAAATTACATAGGAAATAACACTTTCAAACCAGGAACAGATTTTCTTTCTTTTTTAAAAAAAGTTACTTGATATTATTTGTGCATAGCCAACTATTAGAAAGTTTCAATTTTAATGTCTGCAAATATATCATTACCATCTTTATTTGTGATTTCCATAGTTAATTTGCAAAACTGTGCTATGAAAAGGATCATATATCAAAATATATTTTATTTAGAGTGTACATATACTGCTGAGTTAGCTAAAGATAAAGAGTGGTCTGAGGAGACCCTTTTTGTCTGTCCTACCACTATCACAGGTAGATCTGATGATTTCTCCCAGGTTCTGGAACTCTCTTTCTAGAAGGCTTAGACTGGCATCTTTGCCATCTTCTCATAGGAAGTTGAACATTGTTGTGGAGGACAGGACCTTTATACCTCTTTTCTTCCTGTCATAGTTTATTCTCTAGTAAGCTATCCTGATAAGGGATCAGTTGTGTTTTCATCCTGAAAAAGCAAACACAAAACAACAATAACTCAAGAGTGAGTAATATAACAATGAATTTGATCATACATGTTGTATGATCAAATTCATAACAGTCAGGAACTTTTACCACCTGGGTAGATAGTTACATGAAGTCCAGATAGACAGTTCATTGGTATAGCTGCTGGACACTAGTGTAGGGGATCCAAAAGATCCAAACAGTTTGAAAATATGTAAATAATTGTTCCATTTTGCATAAAAGTTTCCAGAATCTGTGTCCAGTCAATGGTCATTAACTGTAATCCAAAAAGTAACTTTTGCATGATTTGATTTTATGCTTAATTTAGAATGGATACATCAACTGCAAAGTATGGAATGGCAGTGTGGGCATCATGTCAAAAATTTCAGTCAATACTCTAGTACAATAGGAGCCACTGTAGCATAACTATTTCCTTTGCTGACAATGGTAATATGGAATGTGCTGCATCAGAGAGAGGAAACTCAGAGACGAGGAGAAATACCATTTTATCAAATTAGTTGGTGTGACTTTTTTTTTTGAAATTCTTAACATAGTAACATGAAGGTCCTCATTCCCGACCCCTTTTTTCTATTGTTGCCTGCCTTGCTGTCAGTGCCAATGGTATTCTGTTATTAGCGGGAAATGGGAGATCATCATACCTGCCTATATTCCCCAGCAACATCTGGAGTCTAACAATATGTGGAAGACCACAGTGACTCTTCCCTACTTTGAAGTGAAGTTTTTTCTTCTCACCTGATATTCGTTTGTCATGGGCAGGATGCTATTTTATACAAATGGCATTTTAAACACTACGACTGTTGCAGAAATGGATGTGGAAATTGGCTTTGGGTGATGGAAACAAGCAACTCATAGACGCAACTTTGCTTTTGAAGTACAACATCTTGTTTGCACATACTTTTCCATGGCAACCAAACCCCCCTTTTTGTTGATGAGCTGGGAAGGCGAAAGTGAGGAAGCATTTCATCAAAGAAATGACACTTTCAGTACATGGCTGTCTGATGTTTCTTGTTATTTATACTGCAAAGTATGGAGAAATAACTTGCTTAGTTGGGAATTCAGGAACCTGCTTCCTCCTTGATTCAAACTGTCAATGTTAAGGAGACAGTCCCCTGGAACCAGAACTTCCGAAGCAATCATCTAATGCCTAACAAGACAAGCTGGCAGATTTTTTATTGTTTCCTTTATGATACACTTTGTATGGCCATTATGATTTACAAGGCAGCTCTGCTGTGGGTGTTCTTCCCACTGATAATATCAGACAATATTATTAGGATCTGAATCAAACAACATTGCTAAATTTTGCCTAGCTGCACTATTAAATGCTCAACTACCTCCTTTCTGCTTCTTGAGACTTGATAGTTTACAACTAACAAGGAAAAACATCATGTGTTTTGGATATTTACCCTTATTTGCTCAAGTCTAGTGTGCCATTGATTTGAATGCACACCTCAATTGACAAAAGCCTGCTGTTTTGTTTTGGTTTTTTTTGTTTGTTTGTTTTTGCTGGTGAATGTAATGCACTGGTTGGGTGCTTTGCAGCATCCCTCACTTCCACCAGCCAGCCATCTGGTGGGACTCGATACCAGCAGCCCTCAACCCACCAGCTTGTGATCTTCCTGGTGCCCCAAGCCACCCTCAAGACCCATGAGAGGCCCCCACTTCTCTTGCCCACCCACATGGCTCCCTTTTGCTCACTGCCAACCTGATTCTGGACACATGTAGCCCAAAAGCAAAGCAGGGGAAGAGATGGAGAGGAAGGCTGTTTTCTTCTTGGAACAAAGCCTTCCAAATTCTCCAAAGGGATATGGAGTAAACCTGATCCTCTGCCTCCATCTCTTGCTTTTGTCTTGTTACTCAAAAGAGAAGTTGCAGGAGAGCTGCTCTGTATTCCTAACACCTGCTTCAGAGACCCCACTACCCACTGTGACACTACTTGAAGTACATAGTCTCTAACACTTTACAAATGGAAACTGAGGGCCTGTTCAGACAGTACCTTTATCCCAGGAGTTCCTGCATCAACATGGAGGGTGGCCAAATGCTGTTCCTTGCAAATGGGGGAGCTGAATAAAATCCCATTTTTCTTCTTCTTTGAACTGGAAGATATGGCAGTGTGGACTCAGATAACCCAGTTCAAAGCAGATATTGTAGGGTTTTCTGCCTTGATATTCTGGGTTATACTGAAATACTGTCCGAACAGGCTGTGTAGAAAGGTCCTGAGGCATGTGGCCAAATGCAATCAAGATGGTAAAGGTTATGAATAAAAAAATCCTTCAGTGCTATGTTTTTAAGTATGCCTTTGGGATGTGATCTGATGGTTTCAACTTTGCAAACTGTTACCTGTTGTTACTTACTATTTATTGTTTGGGGAGAGTTTACCTCCCCCAACAGCATTTCCTGTTCATTTGTCTTTGCTGCCTTACATACACCAAACAAACATGATGATAACGTTTTTGTATTATTTCTTGTTTTGATTGTATTTATTAATGTATTATTCAATTTATATCCAGACCAAGGGGACTCACAATATTTGGAAAGCAAGATACAGTCAGCGTATCATATCCACAGATTCTGTATCTAGGGATTCAGCAGCCCACAGTTTGAAAATATGTTATATCTATATCTATCCAAAAAACAAAGCCTAATTTTGCCATTTTATATAAGGGACACCATTTCACAATGGCATCATATATAATGGGACTTCAACATGCATGGATTTTGGTATCCACGGGGGTTCTTGGAACCAAAAATCAGGGTAGAAGTATGTCCATACTGTGAACCTGAGATTTCATGGTCACATCCAAACTCTAATCAGAGTAAATACTGCTTGGTTTTGAAGATCAGATGAGATCTGGGGCCTTTAGTGTTTTTAGGCCACTTCATTAACTGGTTGAATATTTTTAAAGACCACAGTTTTTAAAATAATAATAAAACTATCCTTTCTACTCTCAAATAGGGTGACTGGTTCTTGCACTCACTTTACCCCTGAAATGGCAACCCTTTTCAAAGATGCCCCTGCCAGTGGTGAATTTGCCATCTCAAGTAGCAAGCCTTTATCCTGCTGTAGGAAGGGGACAGATAGAGCTGACTAGCTGGCACAGTAGTGGGATCCTACTCAGACCTGATCTCGGGCACCAATCCACAGGGAAAGAGAGGTAGAATGGGTTGACCAGTTACACAGAAGCAATCAAACAGAAGGAAACCATCTCTATTCTCTATGGTCTGGCAGTGGTGGTCTTGGTGGTGGTGGTCTTGGTGGTGGTGACAATGTTCACCAATGCCCCTAATTTTTTTCAACTATTTCAATATTGTAAAATTAGCATTTGATGTTACTAAAATTCCCATTGCCCTATATTTCTAAAGCAGAATGTAGTTGTGTTAAATCTCAATTTTATTTTTCAGTTTTTGTCTAAAATATTTGTTTTATAAGTCTTTATTCCTGACCCTTCATCAGTGAAAATATAGCAAAGGATGGAGGGGGTTGTTTGTTTTCATTTCTGTGTTTGCATGATGTTTTATATTACGTCCAAAGCCACCCACAATGCATACAATAACTGCCAATTTTCTAAAATATATGGAAGCAGTTAATAATGTCAGCTTATTTCTATGCAGTTCTTGAAATTTAAAAACAACCCCTTTCCCTTCTAACTTCAAAACAGTAATACTGATTCTTGGAGCTGGTGATATCAACACACTTTATTTCTGTAGCAAGTTACTTACATAGTTCAATCTTATTTCCAGTATATATTTATCTGCAAATCTCCTAATGCTTGGAAATTGTTCCTCCACTATGCAGAATAGGTTTTTTATATGAGACAGAAACCATATGTTAATACTACACAGATGATTATAGAGACAATAGCTGCAATCATTGACCATCAGAAGGATGCCATAAGATTCTTCTGATCTTCCTCAAGAAAAAGTATGTTGCCTCATTCACTTTGGTCCTGTTCACACAACCACAGAAGGGCTTTGGAGTCCTCAGAGATTTTGATAGAGGAACAAACTGGTATATATTTATATATTTCCACATATTACAAACAAGAAATAACTGCCCCGGAATTTCAAAGATTTTGCTCTTATCAATTCCTTACAACCAGAAATGGCGTGCTTTTTGGCCAAATTGCACACATCTACTAGATAGTATCACATCATTAGTAGAATATCAATTCCTTCTGTGATGTCACAGAGGAATTTTTACTGAAGAAATGCTCATTGGCTCTCCTTTCTTGTCTGCCACTATTATCAAAGTACATCTGATAGCCATTCAAACAAAGGAACATTTTTGTGATTTGTGAAGTGAAAAGAACACAATGAACACATAATCATTCTATTACGTACTTTGGTGATTTTGGAAATATCTCAGTTTCAAAACTTGGTAATAACTGAGAACTTTAATCTAAATACATAATTTAGATTTTTAGCTCAGAAAGCAAATCTTGAATTATTATAGAGTCACTTTCCTATCACTAGTTTAAATATCTATTTAAATAACTCAGCATTTTGTATATGCACATCGTTATATGAAAGTTATACTAGGTTTCACACTTCTAGTCCAGGACTGCCAACTTGAATGGAAATAATGGATCTCATTTTCAGTCTAGCAAGACACACAATGTGTATTCTATTGTTCGTATTGTGTTTTACTACAATGAGGCATGCATTGCTTGATTAAAGCATTTTACCATGAGAAGTTCCATCTGGTATTTATCAGTATCACTTCCCTTCAATTGTTTAAGGCATGAATAGTACATATCATTTCCTGAGCCCAGAACATATTGCTTAATTTATCGAAGTCTATGTCGAATTTTGATCAGTGATTTGCACAAGTCTTATGTGGTTAGAATTAAAGAACACCCCTACGTCCAATTATTAGTCCCAACTAAAGCAAACCATTTAATCAGTGGTAACTTGGGAATGCAACAATTACATCAGTTGCATTAAATCAGTGAGGCTATTCCCATTAGGACAAGTAATTGAATTTAGGCCAAATGCATTATTGCATGGATATTAACAAGAATTTAATAGTATTACAAACAACTTATTTTGGCAATCATCCCAAAATACTGCACTATCCTGAAAATGGTGTCTCAGTACCAAATTACTCTCATTTATTTGATACCGAATGTCAGTGCCTAATCAAAAGTATACCATGGCATAGAAACTCTGGCCTGGGTCTTTTAATCGCCCACATTCCTATATTAAATCTTCTGCGATTTGAAGTGGTATAATTGGAAAATCAGCACCAAATAAGAAGGTTCTTAACCCTTTAAGCATGTGACAATCATTCCCCTTGATCTAAATTAGTAATTCCCAAACCCTAGTCCTCTAGGTGTTTTGGACTTCAACTCTCAAAAGCCTCAACTGTCCTAGTCAAAGGTCAGGATTCTGGGAGCTGAAGTCCAAAAACACTTGGAAGATCAGAGTTTGAGAAATACTGAACTACATTCTTAACTCCAGCAGTTCTTACACCCACTCATTCATGCAGGAGGAACTGAAAACAATAACAATGAGGAGTAAAAGCTTATGAAATATTGAGACCTATAAATTGGAATTTAGTATGTTTGGGGAAACAAAACAACTGTGGTTCCAGTGGTGATGAGGGTTTGGGGAGCAGTTCTAAATGGACTGATACTTTCACAAGAACATCATTACAAAAAGTGTGTCTCCTTGGAACATACACTTTTATCAGATGATATCATTTTATGTTGCTTCAATGATTCCCAGATTCTTGGATAGAATTTGAATCATTGATAGTCCAAAACCCCAGTCTGTAACATCTGGTAGATTCTGAAATTGAGATCATGATATAAAAAGCACACTACAGGCTGACTGTTCTTCCAAATAACTTCTTTAAAAAGAAAACTTTGTATATTCTTTCTACTTCCAGCTTTAGTGATAATATGACATAAGAAACACTTGAATCAGTTATCTTAGGCTCCTTCTACATTGGCCCTATATCCCAGGATCTGATCCCAGATTATCTGCTTATCCCTGATTATCTGGCAGTGGAGACTCATATAATTCAGTTCAAAGCAGATAACCTGGGATTCAGATCCTGGGATATAGGACACTGTAGAAGGGACCCTGGTTTCTATTTTGTCTTCTAGAAGGTGCCCTAATCCTTTTATATGTACCTTGTGGTATGAAATTGTGTTTTAGCTGGTCTTAATTCTGCATCAGATGGTTTTGGACAGACAACCAAGGAATGGGCAAAGAGTAAGACTGGCTTACTGATTGGTTCCCAGGTTGGACTTCTGGAAGGCACTTTAAATTGGGATACCTCTGTATCAAGTTTGGAAATTCCAATTAGTTCAAAACACAGCAGCCAAACTAATTACAGTACTGACTGAGCATATTACACCTAAACTATAGTCACTCTACTGATTGCCAAATAGTTTCTGAGCGAAGTACAAAGTAGGGGTGTGCGAAATTGCAGAAATCCATTCTTCATTCTGTTTTTGTTTCGACTGTTAGCTCTCTCGCTCTCTCCCACTCCACCCAGTTCTGTTTTTGGGAAGATTGTTCCTGAAATGGAAATGGAACTCTGAATTCCAAATTACTCCCCCCCCCCCCCAATCTCCCAGAATCTTTTCAAAAACAGATTTGGGCTGGGGGGAGGTGGCACTCGAAATTCAAGATGAAAACAACAAAACAGAAATGAATTTCTGCTGTTTTACACACCCCTAGTACAAAGTGTTGGTTTTGACCTTTAAATCTCTACATAGTTTGAGTCCAGGTTGCCTAACCTTCCCTTACAATCTGCCCCACACATGGTCCTCTAGTGTATGCTTACTAGGCTTGGTTGATAAAAAAAATGGTTCAAACTCATTTCGGATGTAGGGGGCGCTGGTGGTTCGATTTGGAATTGAATTCTGATTTTTTCTGAAAAAAAATCGGAACTTTCAGAAATTTCCGAATTGCTTTGTTAATGGTGGAGCCTTGGAAGCTGATTTCACAAGTTAGGGAATGAGAGGCTTGAATGTATGGGATTTGTAGTGTCTTTTGTGGCAATGCATAGCAAACCAAGGAACAAACAGAGCACAGAGAGACTTTTTGGCCTTGGAAGATGATTTCACAACTTTAGGAAGAAGAGTTTATGTTCAAAGAGTGGCTTGAATTGATGGGAGATCTAGTTCTTTTCAGGCAATGTGCAACAAACTAAGAAACACTGAGGCCAGAGAGACCTGCTACAATGCTGGGACTTTAAAAAACATTGGAGTGCTTTCGTTCCTCCATGTTGCTCCTTCCACCCATGGGGTACCCACCCATCCCAAACCCCAACAGCAACAATATACAAGCAGGCAGCAGGCAGGCAACAGCCCTTCTACCAGCCCTTCTTCTCTGCTTGCTTGTTTGCCCTGTTCTTCTTCCAACCTCCTTTCAACACAACCTCCCTTCCCTTTCTCCTTCCCTTTCCCTTCTCCCTTCCTTTCCCAGGCTCTGAATGAACCTCTCAACCATGTGCTCCACTTTATATAGAGCAATGGCTGCCGAAACCCCTCCACTCCCCAAAACCTCTCCCCTGATTGGCTGGGAGGCAAGCAGTCCCCCTGCATGCAAGCTGCTTGCCTCCCAGCAGACTAGAGGGCTGAAAAAAATGCTGAATCGTTTCCGATTCACTTCCTGAGTCTTAACAAAAATGGCGAAAACAGCTTCGAAAATACAAGGGACTTCCGATATTTCAAGAAACCTTGGGTATCGTTTCAAAAAGGTAATTTTAACTCATTTATAATGAGTTATAAGTTATCTTACACGGACCTATTCATGCCTAATGTTTACTTAAACCAACCATGACCATCACCCAGAGGACCTTTTCATTGGTTGCCCCACAACTGTGGAATGACTTTTTGCAAAGGTTTCAAGTGCTAAATCAGTTGTCAGAATTTAAGAGACAATTGAAGACCTATTTCTTCAGTAAGGCCTAGCCAGCCAATTTTTAACTATGAATATTTTAACTCCTGTCCTATGCTTACTGTATTTTAATCTTTCTTCTATGTATTTTAACATATGTATTTCATAGAAATACATTTTAATATACATACTTTATGTTTTATGAATGTTATATTTTATAAAGTGTCTTATCCAGCCTGAGCCACAAGGAGAGGTGGTTAAGAAATAAAATTATCATCATCATCATTATCATCACTATTACTGTGTTGAGATGCTAATATTCCTCAGGAGAACTGGTGGCATGAAGTTTACTTACACCAGGAGTCCTCAAACTAAGACTTGAGGGCCAGATACGGCCCTCCAAGGCCATTTACCCAGCCCTCGCTCAGGGTCAACCTAAGTCTGAAACGACCTGAAAGCACACAACAACAACAATAATCCTCTCTCATCAGCCAAAAGCAGGTACACACTTCCCATTGAAATACTAATAAGTTTATATTTGTTAAAATTGTTCTCCATTTTAATTATTTTATTGTTTCAAAGTTTTTTTTTCACTACAAATAAGATATGTGCATCGTGCATAGGAATTTGTGTTTTTTTTCAAATTATAATCCTGCCCTCCAACAGTTTGAGGGACTGTGACCTGGCCCTCTGTTTAAAAAGGTTGAGGACCCCTGACTTACATCAACATAAAAGTTCACAGGCTTCCTTGTTCTCCTCTCTTTTTTTGAAGTACTTCAACAGAAGATCCCTAGGAAAACGTTTGTCAGACAGATTCATAAATTCATATACAGACATCTGAAAATGATAGGAAGCATAGGAACTCTATCATAGATTCTTATCGCAATGTATTACTTTGCATGCATGCATGCATACATATATACATACATACACACATAAATGAATTGGCTTGTGAGCAATGCTGTGTTCACTCTAATACCTCTCTTTCCTGTCTGCCCATCTATATATTAATATAATCATTTATATAACATTGCTTTTTAGTGCTGCATTTGGTTAGGTAGTTATGCTTCGATGATGGATTGCTATTATTACTATACTTACATTTATATTTTAAAAGCCATATGAGTCATTCTTTGGCTGTAAAAGAGGGCTCCGCATGCAAAAGTATAAATATAAAATATAGGTGCATATGCTGCACACATGTTGACCTAATATGTGTAATGATTTATTTTCTTTCTTGTGATTATGAACAGTAGCAAAAAGAGATATATTATTATCAAAGTCCAATACTTCAACTTTTAGAAAATGTGCTCATTGACCCCAACTGGCTCATGAGGCTTTGCCAAATATTGCCAATATATGTACTTCCAAGTAGGCAGGAGCAAGCTAATGATAATGGTGATACTAAATAAAGCAATGGCTTGGTCCAAGCTCTGCCTCTGCTTTTGGGTCACTTCTTCTCTCCATTCGCTTTCTCCCAGGCAAGCGAAGGAGGAGGAAGAGAAAGAAGAGGAGGAGGGTGGGCGGGAGAAGAGAGGAAAAAGAGTAGAGAGTAGGCAGGGGGAGAGAAATAGTAGGGAAAAAAGATTGAAGTGGAAGAGAGAAGAAGGAAGAGGAAATAAAGAAAATGGAGGAAGGAGGAGAGAAGCAGGGGAAAAGAGGAAGATGACGAGGAAAGATTATGGTTTGGGACTGCAGCAACCAGAATCTCTAAGTGTTCAGTAGTTTTAAGGAAGATGGGGAAAGAGGGCAGAAGAACTTAAATGTGGGCTTTGAGAATGATTACTGTGTGTATATATATACAAATTGACTCCACATATATATGTTGGGCAGGTTTTGGGGACAAAATTATAGATTTTGATATGACTCGTGGATAAGTCAAGGGTCATTCTATGGAGAGGGAAAAGCACCAGTGTTCACTCAGGAGGCAAATTGACTCTGGCCACTACCATTATTTTCTCACTGAAGTGGTTCTACAGTAAAGGTGTGTGTGTGGTGGTGGTGGTGGGGGGGGGGGGGTGGTGGTGGTGACAAGGACCTGCCATTCATCACTCTACTCAAAGAAGGTACAATACTCACATTAACAAAAAAAAAATGCGGGGTGAGTGATTTCTAAACTTGTACAGTAGTATATAGTTACTGGTAGTTTAGATTACAGTATATTCTGGCATATAAGACTACTTTTAAACCCAAGAAAATCTTCTCAAAAGTCAGGGGTCGTCTTATACACAGGTGTAGTCTTATGCATGGGAGTCGTCTTAACTCTATATTTTAACTGGAAAAGTTGGGGGTCGTCTTATACGCCCAGTCGCCTTATATGCCGGAATATATGGTAGTTGGTAGCAGAAGAGATGTATTATTAATATAGGGGGAGTAGGATGTATTGTAATTCATATTATTGATAGGAAAGTTGGATATTAGCCTTTTATCTGTTTGTATGTATCTCTCTTTCTTTCTTTTCCTTTTTTATTGTTTAAGTATATTTTTTTCATTATCTTAATGGTAGTCATGCCAGTGTGTAGCTCGCAGTAATTTGTTTATGATAGTTATGATAGCTATAGAGGTATGTCTGAATCTGTCTTATAATGCATTGATTTTTTTATTATTGTATATGGAGTATGTGTGCAGTTATGTGTGTGTAGTGGGGGAAAGCATAATGGACTTATTTATAATAATAATAATAATAATAATAATAATAATAATAATAATATAATAACACTGTACCTCGCTACCATCTCCCCAAGGGACTCGGTGCGGCTTAAATGAGGCCGAGCCCAAACACACCAATACAAGCAATAATCACAAGAATACAAGCAATTAAAATAAAAAAACATAGACAATAATATACAACATTTTCTTTCACATATATTACAGATGGCTGTGCATTAAGTGTAGGGTCACACATACTGCTGTGCTCCTACATCCACTATACTTTGATTGTCTGAAAGGCACTTGAGACAACAAACTAAAGTAATTCCCAGGGTTTTAGCACTAACAGAGAAATGAGGCTATTGCCCTGCCAAATAATGATCCACTTTAAAATTTCAGCTGAGCATTCAGAAATACATCCAAAGCAAAATGTCAGGCAATGTTACCAAGGGAATGTGAATACTGCAAAAACAAGAATTCTAGGTGTGAACAATTTCTAATGTCTTTACAATGTTAGAAGTTTGTGGACTGAAGAAAAAAATGTACAAAAGGGCAGTACTCTCATGGGAGAAATACCCTTGCTTTGGTCTGATTCAGATCATGTATGTCTGAATGAGACCTCTGTGATTTTTGAGGCTACCTAGTGCATGATAACATATGAAACAAAATTGTTTTAAAATGATATCTTGGGATTCAGTGGAAAAATAAATACCTTGTTATTCATGTCTTGGGTTGCGATGGGAAATCTTACTCATAATTTCCCCCACTTGCTATTGTATCTTCTTCACTGGAAGTGAACCACTGTTTGTGTGTATAAATCAAGCTGATGTTTGCTGGCAATGGAAAAATCAATGCCTGGCAGACGGTTACTGCATGGATCACACTTACTGAATAACATCATTTTATGTCTGTGTATCAGTATAATGAGGCCCATCTGAGTGAGTCAGTGCTTATTTAAAGTTATAGATCTCCTCCATTGTCGTTCCAGAACAATGTGTTTTACAGATGTTTGCAGAGAAGAGTCTAGGTACAAACTTGTTTTTCCCCCCAATCTGACATCATTTACATGTTTGTCTGGCACTATTGTCTGTCTGATCTCTTTATTTATTATAACATTATTATTATTGTTTTTGAGTTGGTCATTGAGTATTTCAAAGTAAAGACAGATGATAAAAATAACTCATTCTGTCTAGCTTTGCAGGTAAATCAACAAAATTAGTGAATCAAACACTAATTCAGATATTACTCTTATCCCCATGCTATACAGATCTGTAGTGATATTACTGAATAGACTTGGTTGAGTGGTGAGTTAGTCCAGGAGCATCACTTAATTATGGTATAATTTTACTTTTTTTGCTTAGGAGATCAACAGAGCTGTATGACATTTTTTGTAACTGTTGTTCTGTTACGTATGTTATAAAATGTTACAAAATGAAATGCTCAGGCATAAGATAGATGACACATGTGTTGAATGTACAGTCAGTACTTCATATTTGTTGGGGTCAGGAAAGCATGAAATTGGTATTTCTCAGTCCCTACCACTGAGGATGCTTGCCATAGATGCAGGTGAAATGTCAGGAGAGAATGCCTCTAGAACATGACCATATAGCCTGAAAAAAACCTACAACAACCGAGTGATTCCAGCCATGAAAGCCTTCGACAATACGTTTCTTGTAACTTAATTAAGTATTGAAGAAAAAACTCATTTTTTCATTTGAGATGAAAATTAGTGAATAATTGGTTTTCTAACAAGAATGGGAGTTGTTTAGTCAACCTTATGTTGTTAAACCACAGTTCCCAGAAGAGCTGGTGGCAGGCCTGTAGCCAGAATTTCATTTCGGGGGGGGGGGGGGGGCTGAATTTTTTCAGGGGGGTTTTCGGGGGGGGCTGAGTTTCGGGGGGGGGGCTGAGTCTGAGTGAAAGAGGGTCTAGCCTAGGAAACCTTTTGTATCATTACCCCAATACCCCCATGCATATGGGATATATTGAGTATGGTGATCAGATCATGATATGAATAAACATAACAGTTTAAATAATGCACCAGTAAGGCCTTTTTGCGAACCACCATGAGAATTTCGGGGGGCTCAAGCCCCCCCCCCCCCCCCGGCTACATGCCTGGCTGGTGGTAAAGAATGCCTGAATTTGTGATATAACAATAGCTACAAGTTCACATACTTTCCCATCCTCATTTGAAAGATCCACAATTTGCTCCAAAGAGGAATTTAGATTTCCCAGTTTTGTAATACAAATTAAAATTATTTAAAAGAAAATTAAACAGCGATTCCACTATTGGCCAATTGCAGCTCTAGCAGCTGTACTTTGACAAGGGCAATTTGCTCCTCCTCGTGCAAATAATGTCTTTCCCCACCCCATTCATTTCTTAGCACATTTTGGATAATCAAGTCCTGTGCCCGGCAGCAAAACTGATGAAAAGAAAATTGGACATTTTCTCCCGGAGTTGAGAAAACAAACAATGGAGAAGTCCCGCTCGGAGTTGACACTGATCCAAAAGTTAGTGCTGGTGAAATGAAAGGTCTATCAGTATTTACAGTTGAGCTGCTTTGATCATGGCAGGATTGAAGAGAGGCTTTTGAAAGATGTTCTCCTTTGCCTTCCTAGACCCCACGCCTGGGAGAGCAATTAGTGAATGGCATCTCTCGCTAAGTCCTTGCTCCTTCCAAACAAATAAAGCAAGGAAGCCTGCATAGATCCATATGCTACCGATATTATTATTATTTTTTAAAAAAGTAACCTGTTCCATTCTTGAGTCTTGCTATTACTGCTTTTGACACAGCTACAGGAAATAAAAAAGCTACTGGAATGCAGACCGGGAAAAGCTATTCCCAGAAGGCTTTGCAAAAATGAAAGGTTGGAATCCTTGAGTGGAAACAGACTTTTAAAATCAGCACACTGTTCTCAGCCACTAGAAGGACGGCCTCTTGATGTGAAATATATTTTACAAATGTGCTCACATTTTGGGAGCTGTTCTTCCACCCCATCTCAGCTACTTAAAGGGTGGGGGAGGAAACGGTTACTGTTGTAGACTGGAATGCAGAAGACCAAGCTACTATTTAGGTTAGAAAAAGCTGAACAGTATGCCACAGAACATGGACACACTCAGCATTTTAAGACGTTATTGTTCATATAATTGAACTTAACAAGCAAAAATGTTTAAAAAGATTCTTCCAGTGCCATTTGCTTACCAAATTTCAAGCACAAGATGGCATTATTTATTTATTTATTTTAAATTAATTATTGTTATATTCAGTCCTTTATCCAAAGATCTCAAGGCAACTTACAATAAAACCAAGTTATAACAATAAGTGATGATAAAAGTTGAAAAGATTAATACTCCCTCTCTCTCTCTCTCTCTCTCTCTCTCTCTATGCTAAATAGTTTTTTCCTATTATTCAACTATTACTTACCTTCTTTTGGTGATCTATGAAAGGTATGGAAAATAGGCAAGCATTCTTGAAAATAAAATTAGACCTTTGAGATTGTCTCATGCCTGTAATTTTAAGACTGAACTTTAAATAATGGCAATACCAGTGCTACCTATTGACCAATATGTGCTCAATTCACTTCTACACAGTTCTGAGATCTGATTCAATGTGCAGCTAATGGGTAAAACAGATTGGTTTGTCGTCTGTGGCAATTCTAGGAACATTCAGAGGAGGCAATGCATAAAAAGTGTCAAACCAGTTTTGAACTTTTTCAGACATAAGGATCATAACTTGCTAGGCAAGGATTTAATATGGCAAAGAAAGCCACATGTTCCTGCCCAGCATTGCCTCTTGCAAGCTCAGAATCCTTTAGCTTTGATGCACTAGTTTTCGGAGACCATAAAAGAACACTAATTTTTCAAATTAGTCTCCATTGACTCATCAAAATGTTAAACCAGCAAAAAGAGTAGCTTAAGTTTCTAATTAATGAACCACACTTCCATTTCAGATAGAAATTGAAAAATTTCACTAGGACAGACAAGAAATTGTGTACTGTCTTAGAACACAATGGTTCCATTTAGCAGTTGTGGTTAATAGCTGCTCTATACATATCACTATTGTATGAGTTAAACTGCAAGTTAGTCATACTTAGAACAGAACCATTGAAATCAGTTAGACATATGCTAAACACGACTGTTTTAAATCTCATTTCTTTCAATAGCTTTACCTAAAGTATGACTAATGGTGTATCTACACAGCAGAATTATTGCAGATTGAAACCATTTTAACTGCCATGGCTCCATTCTACAGAATACTGAGATTCGTCATTTGGAAAGGCATCAACACTCTTTGGCTAAGAAGGCTATAGAACTTGCTGAACTATAGATCCCAGGATTCCATATGGTAGATATTTGGCACTTAAAATGGTATCAAACATGCTATAACTCTGTAGTGTGGATATACTCTAATGATCTCATCATATGGCTGCCGACGTTGCTTCACCATGCCCCACCCCGCATTGCCCGGCTCCAGCCCAGAGCGATCAGATGGGGAAGCGTGAGCGTGCTGCTTCCACCCATGGATACTACAGCAACACGGAAGTTCATGGAGCCACACCGGTGTCATGTGATGGCAGCTGGATGGCTCCATGAATGACCTGGGCTAAAATCGGCACATGTTGCCAATTTTAGCCCTTTGTGATGAGGTCATAAATCTGGATTTCATTCCATTCCATTTAAAGTCATTTAGATATAACCATATGAAGCCTACTATTTTTTTCTTGAGGTCTCATGCCATGGTGACATTTGGTACACAGGAAAAGCTATCAAGAGATGTCTGGATTTGTCTGAAATGAAGCAAAGTGCATCTGGACAGAGCAGCAAAGACTGTGGTTCTTTCCTGATGTAAATCTCCCTTATCAATTCCTGGGATGCATCTGCATTGGAACTAGACCCTAAAGCAGGGGTCCTCAAACTAAGGCCCGGGGGTTGGATACGGCCCTCCAAGGACATTTATCCGGCCCTCGCTCAGGGTCAACCTAAGTCTGAAATATCTTCAAAGCACACAACAACAACAATCCTATCTCATCAGCCAAAAGCAGGCCCACACTTTCCATGGAAGTGCTAATAAGCTTATATTTATTTAAATTGTTCTTCATTTTAATTATTGTATTGTTTTAAAATGTTTTTTGTACTACAAATAAGATATGTGCAGTGTGCATAGGAATTCATTCATTCCTTAGAAAAGGACTGCAACTCTCCACCACACTGAGGGGAGGCTGGGAAGTTGAGGCTAATCCTCTTTGCTGCTTGGTCTGAGGAAAAGGTGTCATCTCACAAACCTGGAGTAAAGCGCTAAAAACCTATCTGCAGCTGAAAATATTTAGCTTATTTAATTTTGGCCCATTGCTATTGCCAAATTGTGCCGGTCTGCTCTAGAGATTCAGTTCTGCTTCCACAGTAGGATGGAAGTGGGCAGTGTTGCTACCTCCAAGGCTGGTCCATAGTATTGCCACTCTGGACTGTCCAGAGGAAAGACGAAACCCGGTTGGAGTTTCACCTTACCTCAGATTCCTTACATATTTCCCATTGGATCATTCAGGTTGTTCTTCAGTCTTCAGTCTACAGCTGAAAGACAACTATCTGGTTCTGTCTCCTTTTCCATTTCAGGCAGCAGGATCTATTACAAATTTGGCTGTTAAAGGTGGCTACACTGTGCACGTGAGAGCTAGTTTATCATCAGCGTAAAGCCATCATTTGATCAGGGCAATGTGTTTCCTGTAGAGAAAAGATAGTGCATTGGTTGTCTGATTGTTTTTCAAATTCCCTGTGGAAGATATTTCAGTGAGGGTACAGCACCAAAAAGATCCTGGAAAGGAAACAATTGACAACGGACCAAAATATCCTAACAATGAAAAGAGCAAGAGCAATTCTCTTGCTCTGTAAAACTGGAGTCTATTGTAGGAGGTATGTAAATGGACTGAAAGCTCTTTTGAAACACCACAGTGAATAGACGTATTCATGTCAATGGAACATTTGTGTGCTTCAGAGCTAGAAGGCAGGATTCCAGGTAAAAAACATGGGGAATATCCTGTTTTATTTGAGTATTTATTCAATCCTCTACCCTAGTGAGGCAACTTGAACTAGGCATCAAAATATGCAGTTGTGTTAGAAAGAAGAAAAAGATAGTGAGACTAAAGACACAATGAAGGTTGATTGAATTATGTTGAACAAAGCAAGCTAAGACTAATCATATACCTAAATATAATGTGGGGGGGGGGGGCAGGGAGCTAAATGTAGAAATAGCAAGGCCAGATTTATTAAGCAATTTAACAATGTTTTGGAGGAATATTTATCCTCTTCATTTCTGTGACAGGATTGCAGTACAGAGTGATAAATGTTTTACCTTTACAGATCAGCAGGAAACATACGTTGAGATCAGAATTGCTATGGATAGTTGCTCAGATATGAAATTTCCAATGTCCAAAACCAAAATTTTACATTAAATAAGCCTTCACCCAACTTAGTGGACATTTTTCGTCCTTACTGTTCTGGCTTGCATTGAACTATTTGTATGTGGCACAGAGAGATTTCTGATGTGGAATAGGGAAAGGATGGCTTTCCCTATCCCTTACAGAAAGAACAACCCATATTAATACTGATAGCTAAATAATAATAATAATAATAATAATAATAATAATAATAGTTATTTATTACCTACCTTTTCCTTTGGCTTGAGGCAGGGTACAACATAGTCAAATACATTCTAACTGAAACTAATGCATATTTTGCAGAGAATGCAGGGAGCGTGTCTTGAATGAGTGGCCTGAAAACCAAACTCTTATGTCTACTCTTCTTATATAATGCAGTTCTTCTATTGTTGGGAACAGTACTTGTAGTTTCACCTTTTTGCAACTGATCATATATGTCTTCTGCCAAGAAATTCTGTGGTATGCTTCTTCTGGAAGTTACCATACAGTCACCTTGAAAACCAAACAAATAGTTTTTTTCATGTCATGAGTGACTTGAGAAACTGCAAGCTGCTTCTGGTGTGAGAGAACTGGCCATCTGCAAGGATGTTGCCCAGGGGATACCCGGGTATTCGATCTTTTATCATCCTTGTGGAAGGCTTCTCACATGGGGAGCTGGAGCTGACAGAGGGAGCTGAACCCACTCTCCTCAGATTGGAACCACTGACCTGTTGGTCAGCAGTCCTGCTGGCACAAGTGTTTAACTCATTGTGCCTCTGAGGGCAGCAAGAGTGAGAGGAGTAGTGGTTTTCAGCCTAGTCTTATATGTATTTTTTTGAAAGGCTAGCAGGATGTAACACTCTTTTGTTCACTTCAGTAGGGTTAATTATTATCTATGGTTTATTGTTTCCACAATAAGTTCAGGAATGTATCCCCCACACATATGGGAGTTGTACTGTCACTGCAATACCTAGGGGTTCTTAATTTATTTATTTATTTATTTATTTCTTGCATTTATTGACCGCCCCTCTCAGCCCGAGGGCGACTCGGGGCGGTGAACAACAACAAAGAAGACAGTGTACAGTGAATCAAGACGATACAGACCAGACAGATACAACATAACATATACTTATACTAAAAATCCGCTTCGTCAGGTCCTGGGGTCATAGCCGAATTTCGTAGTCCTAGTTCATTCCAGTGTCATTTAATACATTCAGTTGAAGGCCTGCTCGAAGAGCCATGTTTTTAGGCCCTTACGAAAGGCCATCAAGGAGGGCGCCTGTCTAACTTCAGCAGGGAGGGTGTTCCACAGCCGGGGGGCCACCACCGAGAAGGCCCGCTCTCTCGTCCCCGCCAGACGTGCCTGTGAGGCAGGCGGGACCGAGAGAAGGGCCTCCCCGGATGATCTCAAGGCCCTCGTGGGCTCGTAGGCCGAGATGCGGTTTGCAAGGTATTTTGGGCCGGAACCGTTTAGGGCTTTGTAGGATAACACCAGCACCTTAAATTGGGCCCGGTAGCAGATCGGCAGCCAATGGAGTTGGGACAGCAGAGGCGTTGTATGCTCTCTGCGTCCAGCTCCCGTTAACAACATGGCTGCCGCGCGCTGGACTAGCTGAAGCTTCCGGGCCGTCTTCAAGGGCAGCCCCACGTAGAGAGCGTTGCAGTAGTCGAGGCGGGATGTGACCAAAGCGTGTACCACCGTGGCCAAGTCAGACTTCCCAAGATACGGGCGCAGCTGGCGCACGAGCCTAAGCTGTGCAAATGCTCCCCTGGTCACCGCTGAAACCTGAGGCTCCAGGCTCAGCGATGAGTCCAGGGTCACACCCAAGCTGCGAACCTGCGCCTTCAAGGGGAGTGCGACCCCGTCCAGCGCAGGCTGTAACCCTATACCCTGTTCGGCCTTGCGACTGACCAGGAGTACCTCTGTCTTGTCTGGATTTAATTTCAGTTTGTTCGCCCTCATCCAGACCATTACAGCGGCCAGGCACCGGTTCAGGACTTCGACGGCCTCCTTAGTAGAAGGTGGGAAGGAGTGACAGAGTTGGACGTCATCTGCGTACAGATGACACCGCACCCCGAAACTCCGGATGATCTCACCCAGCGGCTTCATGTAGATGTTAAACAGCAAGGGGGACAAGATGGAACCCTGAGGAACGCCACAGGTCAATGGCTGCGGCGTTGAACAGGAGTCCCCCAATAACACCTTCTGAGTACGACCCTCCAGAAATGACCGGAGCCACTGCAAAGCAGTGCCCCCAAGACCCATCTCTGCAAGGCGCCCCAGAAGAATACCGTGGTCGATGGTATCGAAGGCCGCTGAGAGGTCCAGGAGCACCAACAGGGACACACTCCCCCTGTCTAGCTCCCGGCGCAGATCATCGACTAAGGCGACCAAGACCGTCTCGGTACCATGTCCCGGTCTGAAACCAGACTGTGCCGGATCCAGATAATCCGTGTCTCCCAAGAATACCTGGAGTTGTGAGGCCACCACGCTTTCCATGACTTTGCCCAAGAAGGGAAGATTGGAAACAGGCCGAAAGTTGTCCAATTTAGTGGGGTCAAGTGATGGTTTCTTCAACAGCGGCTTTATAACAGCCTGTTTTAGGCTCGCTGGAATCTTGCCTTCCCGAAGGGAGGCATTAACCACCACCGTTACCCACTCGGCCAATCCCCCTCTGGCCTCCTTAAGAAGCCAGGATGGGCAGGGGTCTAGGATGGACGTGGTGGGTCTCATTCCTCCAAGTATCTTGTCCACATCCTCGGGTTTCACAAACTGAAAAGAATCCAACAAAATCTGACAAGCAGGTGCTTGTGTCACATCCACGGAGACTGCATCTAATGTGGCGTCCAGCCCGGACCGGATCAAAGCGACTTTGTCTGCAAAGAACCGAGCAAATGCTTCACAGCGCGCTGCCGAGTTGTCAGGGCTCCCACCAGTGGGGGGAGTTAAAAGACCTCTGACAACCCGGAACAACTCCGCCGGACGGTTTTTTGCAGACGCAATAGTGGCCGCAAAGAAAGTTTTCTTTGCGGCTTTTATTGCCGCGGCATATGCCCTTAGAAAGGACACAAACCGTGTTCGGTTTGATTCGCTTGGGTCCGATCGCCACACGCTCTCTAGAACCCTCTTCCTTCGCTTCATCGCTGCCAGCTCCTCAGTGAACCAAGGGGCTGGTTTAGCTCGGTTACTTGAGAGGGGACGTTCCGGAGCGATCTTGTCAATAGCCCTGGCCATCTCCCCATTCCAGAGAGTGACCAAGGCCTCGACATTATCACCTACCGCGGTGGCGGGAAACTCCCCAAGAGCCGTCAGGAATCCGTTCGGATCCATAAGCCTCCTGGGGCGGACCATCTTAATGGGTCCTCCACCCTTGCGGAGGTTAGGGGGCGCAGTGAGCCTAAATCTAATCAGGAAGTGGTCGGTCCACGGCAACGGAGAGATGGACAACTCCTCTACACCGCCACCCTGCTCCCATCCCTGGCAGAAAACCAAGTCCAATGTGTGTCCAGCACAGTGGGTGGGGCCAGTTATTTGTTGGGACAGCCCCATGGTTGCCATGGCAGACATGAAGTCCTGAGCCGCACCTGAGAGGGTTGCCTCGGCGTGGATGTTGAAGTCCCCCAGCACAAGGAGCCGTTGGGACTTCACCGCCAGGCTCGAGACCACCCCCGCTAGCTCAGGTAGGGAGACTGTAGTGCAGCGAGGTGGACGGTACACTAACAGAATCCCTATTCTGTCCCGGTCACCCACTCTCAGGTGGACGCATTCAAAATTTGTGGTCTGCGGGATGGGGCTCCTGGTTAGATGGATGGTATCTCTATAGACCACTGCGACCCCGCCTCCCCGTCCTCCGGTTCTAGGTTGGTGTTGCACGGAGAAACCTGGAGGACAAAGCTGGGAGAGATTTACGCCCCCCGCTTCGTCCAGCCAGGTCTCCGTGATGCACGCCAGATCTGCCCGCTCCTCCAGGATTAAGTCCTGAATCCAAGTTGTTTTTCCGTTGACAGACCTGGCGTTCAACAACACCACCTTCAAGCCAGAGGGCCCGCTCACCTGGTTACACCAAATTACCTTAGGAGACCTATTGGGAGTAGTTAATTTGGAAAGGCGGTCCGAATTAGGCCGAATTCGAGGTCTCCTTCTCCCGCATCTCCTCCTTCCCACCACGACCTCTATGGGGACCCCTCGGCTTGTGGAACACCTCCCCCCCTCCATGCCGCAGTTATGAGCCATAAGATTACTTTCTCCTACTCTTGTTGTTAGGTTTATTGGTTCTTGCCAGCATCCCCCCTCCCCCTCCTCCCCCCTCCCCACCACACTCTCGAACACAGGCTCTGGACCGCCTCCTCTTCTGCCCCCTCCGCTACACCAGAGCAACATAAACAGTACCCAAAGGGGGGCAGGGGACCACATGGGTAGCAGCGATACGGGTGGCAGTCGATATTCCGGCTGCTTCAATAGACCAGTTCTTAAAGTGCATAAATTTCAGGAGCAGTCCGTTGGTGAGCGTGAATGATCGTAAATTACTTAGCAGCAACACACATTCAAAGGCACATTAATAAAGTGCTAGGTCTAAAGTGCTCTACTTGGCGATATAAAGTGCGGCACAGAGGGACAGGGAAGGGGCGAAAGTGCTGGTGCAATCTAGCAGCAGATGGCAGGCGCCTAGGTGCTCTAAATCGTTCTTATTACAATGATGACAGATGGCAGCAATGACTACCAGGAAGTGCTAGTTGATGTTATACGATTGCGCCTTATGGGTGATAATGGCGGTAGTTAACTAAATATTGCTATGACCCCGATGAGACTCTAGACGGTTAGTAAACCAGCGGATAGACTTCCGGAGTTGATAACTCGGGGGTGGGGCAGCATAGATGGTCCGTCACATTTTGCTCAGTAAATACCAGCGAAGAAGCCAGCTTAGAGATCTACACATAAAATCCACAACAAATGGCCGGCCCAAGGTCCACACCGCGGTCTACACAGGAGGTCAGTTCATATCATTTCATAGGACCCATACATAGATAATATGTCCTATGTGGCCTGACGGAATGGCGGCCTCGCCTGATGGTAGAACGGGCCAGCGGCCCAACAGCCCAACAGCAGCCCAAACGATGACTCCTCGCCGGCAGTGGTTGCGGGGGCCAGGGAGCGCCCGGCCCCCCCACCCAGCAGCCGGCGGCGGCGGCGGGCCGGTAACGGCGGCTTAGCGGCACAGCGGCGGCGGCCTGTCACCCGACTTCACCACTCCACTCCGGCGACCGGCGGCGGCGGTGGTTTGGCGGCCCAGCGGTATGGTGGAAGGGGCCAGGCAGCACTCGGCCTTTCCTTCCAGCCCGGCAGCACTCAGCCGCGATGTCGTTCACTGGGTCGATCAGCGCACTTGCCGGAGGAGGCCAACAGGTGGCAGGGTTGGCCGGTCGAGGGTCCTAGTAGCTACTAGGCCGCAATTGATGGTCTCTGCCCCAGGCCGCGCCCCGTTGCAGTCAGCCCTTCCCAATGGACTTGTTGGGAGCCCCTCAAATGGCAGCCCCAGGCCTCAACTTACGCTCCGGTGGCTGCTGTAGTGGCGATGTCTTGCCCCGGCTGCGCCTGTGCTGGTGTCGGCTGACTATTCACCAGCCTGCCAGTCCAAAAGAGGGGGGGGCGGGCCCACCGGACCCTGCAACGAGGCGACAACGGCAGCTGCAGCCACCCCGACAGCGGCTCCGGCAGGGTGTCTCCGGCCGCTGCTTCCAGCAATGGCGGCCCGCTGTTCCACGCCACTCCCGGCGTCCCTGGTCGCGGTTTGCCGCTCCGCTCCACCCCGCTCCCGGGCGGGAGATTGTCTCCCCGATTTCCACTGTCTTGTGGCTAATGGGTGGAAGGAGGAGACTGGACATAAAATGGTTTTAGTGCTGAAAACGAGAAACAAACTAGACATAAAGGGGAATGTGTATTTCTTATGATTAAACTATTTTGTACTCCTAAAGTGCAAACAATACTTGCCTCATTAACAGACTTTCCAATTATGTTTACTATCCACCCAATCTTAATGCAAGAAACATAGATGGGAAAATAATATACTATGGGAAACAGATGTCTTTCACCACTTGGAGGAGTACCACAGCAAATGAAGTATTGCCTAGTTTGACCCTTAGTATCTCTAGAACTTAAGAGAACAACAAGCCATGTGTTTATCACAGCAGGCAGCAAAACCATGTCTTGTGTACCATTATATCCTGTTCTAACCAAAGGGGAAAACCCCATTTTCTGTTTCCATACTTTGGCATTTTAGCAGCTTACCTATTCATATACTGTTTGTAGGGACTGCTATCTTCGTACAAACTTTGCAGTGAAAATGCATGCCACAAATAAAGGGTTCATTCTTTCACTGCAGCTTATTTAGCCCCAAGCCCCCTTTGTCAAGACAAGTCAGAGCATCCATCTGAACAGTGAAAGGGTATTCAGGAAATGGGAATAATTTTAGCTAATCGCAAGCTCAAAACTGCTCAAGCTTTAAACTGCTTCATATGGCCCTGGGCTGTGCAAAGTGGGCTAGTCAAAAACAGAAGAGTGTAAGTTAGGTCAAGAGTTAAGAACTACCTTCAAGTGAGTAGCAGTTTTTCCATTGCCCAAGCACTCCAGCACCAAATTCAAAATTGTGCCTCATAGGACACATGAAAATGGCTTTTGGGGTAACCATATGTTCATACAAACTGTGCTCTTCTTGTGAACTGAACATACTTCTTATTCTACAATTCCACTAAATTACAGAGTTGATCCAAATTTGCCTCACTAGTATATTACTGATATAACCACTGAAATCTGCAAATAACAAGAAGGGAAGGAGTTGCAACTCAGCAATGGTAGAATACATATTCTTTATCCATATGTCCCCGAGTCCAATCTCTGAGACCTCCACTTAGGGAGGAAAAAGACTCTAGTCTCAAATTTGGCAAACCTTATCTCAAATTGGCAAATCGGACAGTTATACAATATAAGAATTAATGGTCAGATGTAATTTTTGATATTTTACCCTTCCTATCCCGATATATTTTGGTTTTTTTTAAAATGAATGCCAGCTTAAACAATATGTGGATCATAAATTCCAAAGTTTAATTTTAGTTCACTCCCATCAAATCTAAGAGACAAACTTGGTCAGAATCCTGCTGGGCAATTGCAAATGTGTAAAGTACAGTTACATGTGTAGCTGCTACACATTCTTAACATTTATGTAGCCTCTAATTTAAAGGCTATGAAGCCCCAATGAAAGTTCCCCAAACCCCATTTACTAGTAAGCAGCCAGTGGGAGTCCTTCTACACAGCCCTATTTCCCAGAATATCAAGGCAGAAAATTCCACAATATCTGCTTTGAACTGGGTTATCTGAGACCATACTCCGATATTGTGGGATTTTCTGCCTTGATATTCTGGCATATAGGGCTGTGTGGAAGGGCCCTGGTGTTGATCAAGAAGTGGCTGCCTGAAGTCTTCAGCATCTCTCATGCAAGTGGCCATATCAAAAACATTTAACAAACACATGCAGATACACATACAGTACAACGTAAGTTAAAATAAACAAGCTGTTACCAAGGTCCCAATCCAAATCAAATAGCTGCATCACCTCTACAGTTTACCCCAATTGATCTCTCATGCAAATGATTTCTGGCATGAGGGGGATTTGCAACAGGATTTTCTTTATGAGCCTCATCACAAAGGCCAGGTGAAGTGTCCTGCTTCACCTGGCTTTGGGGGGGAAAGAGAGGGGCAGCGGTGCAAATCTGTCACCCAGTGTGCAGCTCCCTCTCAGTGATGCATTCCCTATCACATGCCGAGGACCCATGCTGGTTCTATGGGAGCCAGCACAGCACGGGAAGCCTCCTGTGTTGTGGGGAAAACCTTCGGTGATGCTTTCACCCAGATTCGGGACAGGGCCCCTGCTGGAAGTCACATGATGTCTTGCGATGGCCAACATGGGGCTCCATCCAGAAGGCAGGGTGAAAGCATCCTAGGACACTTTTTAGGTGAACGTGATGAGGTCGTATGACTGCACCCGAGATCACTAATGAGCGGGAGTGGGAATATCAGGTAACCACTTCTCAATCAATGGAATCAATGGAAATGAAATCCCATGATGCAGATCCGTAGCCAGGATTTTGATTCCAGGGGGAGGGGGCTGAGTTTGATTCAGGGGGGGCTGAGGATCTACCCTAGCAAACCCTTAGTATCATTAATCCAATACCCCCATGCATATGGGATATATTGAGCATGGTGATCAGATCATGATATGAGTAAAAATAACAGTTTAAATAATATACCAGTAAGGCCTTCTTGTGGACCACCCTGAGAATTGGGGGGGGGGCTAAAGCCCCTCAAGCCCCCCCCCCCCCCGGCTACATGCCTGCCATGATGCCCATGGCTGCTTATTGGTAAGTGGGATTTGGTGCAGGGTATGGCTCGAATGGCTATGGTTGTACAGGATTCTGCTGTTCACTTCTACCACTCCAATGTGAGCCCAGTATAAAATGTATATGTCACATACTTGGGGTGATTTGAGTGATGACAGAAATCTGGAAGATCAGGGTTTGAATTTCCTTCAGACTTGGAAACCCTGTGGGTAGCCCTGGACTATTCACTTTTGCTCAGTCTCAGGGGAGGCAATGGCAAACTTCTTTGACAAGAAAACCCCATGGGAGGGTAACCATAAGTCAGAATGTTTCCAGATGCCCGCTTCTTTAGTCGGGCCATATGCTGCCACTGGATCAAATGGGCACATACATTTTTCATTCACCTGTATTCACTTTCTCGGACGATCTTGGAGTGGCATATGAAATATTTAGCAAAGTCAATTGCAGATGAGGCAGTGTGACCAGCCTTGATAGTTTAAATAAGAAAATAGCAATTTTCCTATTTAGGACACAGAGAACTTCATTCCACCCACAGCCCTCTAATGAAAGCCAATAGATCTGAACCCTTGGTTATCCCCAAACAACCTTCTCAAGTAAGGCATTGAGGTTTATAAGTTGCAAGTCAGGCCAGATGTGGTCCAGCATGAGGGGGGAAAAATCTTTCTACTGCAAGCTCAATAGATTCTCTATGCTCAAAAATAAACAGAACAAGGGACTGCTTGTTAATAAAACTCAGCCTTGCCTGCCTCCTGGGAAAAGGGGTCTTCTCAAGCAGATCTTATGGCTCATAGACCCAGTGGTCTGTCTTCTCCCCACCTTCTTGGGGTGTAGCTATGGAGGTGAGGAGGGAGGAATGTGGGCATTGCCTGTCCTAAGAACTCTGCCTCCCCCAACTGCAGTCACTTAACCTTTCAGTCAAGCAATTTAGAAATGCAGTTAAGATATCCAAAGGAAAGGTAAAGATACCAAGTGAATACAGACACAGCAAATATCAGAGTTCTAGGTGTGGATGACTTTGAGGGCTTCACTCTTTGAAATGTTAAAAATGTGAAGACTGAAAAAATATTTAATTGACAGGAAAGAATTCCTATTTGGAACGGAAATGTTCTCATTTTACACCCCCTCCCCATAAACACACCCCTGCTTTCTGCCGCTAGGAGGAAGCCAAGAACTGCCTAGTTGTCTGTAATATCACAAAAACCTTTTGTCACATCATTTTAAAATGCAATATATTCACAAGTAGAACTGTACTCTGGGCTAATTCATTTGAAAGTACTAAGGGAATCCAATTGATGTATGATACAAAACTGAATTATGAGTTTTCTTACCTGCAGGGACTATGTCAACCAAGCAAGAGTAGGAACACGTTGCTTATTTGACTATCAGTCCTGCTTGGTTTGTTACGTTTGTTTTCAATTTTACATTCAGCAAAATGTATCTCACCTTTCTGGGTGGGTGGGGGGGGGGGGGAGAATATTTTTATTTCAATATTTTTTTCCTCGTTCATAATGGAAACTAAAAAGACTGTGTGTGGGGGAGGATCTTGGAGGCTTTAATTCAGAATCAGTAATTTTTTTGAAACTCTACTTGTAAATGTAGAATCCTCGAGTTGGAAGAGACCTTGTGAGCCATCCAGTCCAACCCTCTGGCAAGAAGCAAGAAAATTGCATTCAAAGCACCCCTGACAGATGGCCATCCAGCCTGTGCTTAAAAGCTTCCAAAGAAGGAGCCTCCACCACAATCCAGGGCAGAGAGTTCCACTGCTGAACAGCTCTCACAGTCAGGAAATTCTTTCTAATGTTCAGGTGAAATCTCTTTTCCTCTAGTTTGAAGCCATTGTTCTGCAGTCTAGTCTCCAGAGCAGCAGAAAGCAAGCTTGCTCCCTCCTCCCTATGATTTCCCCTCACATATTTATACATGACCATAATGTCTCCTCTCAGCCTTCTCTTCTGCAAGCTAAACATGTCCAGGTCTTCAAGCCACTCCTCATAGGTTTGTTCGCCAGACCCTTTATCATTTTAGTCACCCTCCTCTGGACACATTCCAGGTTAGAGTCAATACCTCCCTTCAATTGTGGTGCTCAGAATTGGACACAGTATTCCAGGTCGGGTCTGACCAAGGCAGAATAGAGGGGTAGCATGACTTTCCTGGATCTAGACACTATACTCCTATCGAGGCAGGCCAAAATCCCATTGGCTCTTTTAGCCACTGCATCACATTGTTGGCTCATGTTTAACTTGTTGTCCACGAGGACTCCAAGATCTTTTTCACATGTACTGCTGTCCCCCATTCTGTATCTTTGCATTTCATTTTTTCTGCCTAAGTGGAGTATCTTGCATTCGTCACTGATGAACTTCATATTGTTCGTTTTGACCAATCTCTCTTATCTGTTAAGATCGTTTTGAATTCTGCTCCTGTCTTCTGGAGTATTGGCTATCCCTCCCAATTTCGTGTCATCTGTAAATTTGATGATCATGCCTTCTAGCCCTTCATCTAAGTCATTAATTAAGATGTTGAACAGGACCGGTCCCAGGACAGAACTCTGTGGCACTCCACTCGTCACTTCTTTCCAGGATGAAGAGGAAGCATTGGTGAGCACCCTTTGGGTTCATTCACTTAACTAATTCCAGACCCACCTCACCCTAGTTTTGCATCGCCCGCATTTGACTGGTTTGTTTGGCAGAAGGTCATGAGGGGACCTTGTTGAAGGCCTTACTGAAATCCAAATATGCTACATCTACAGTGTTCCCTGCATCTACCTAGCTTGTAAATCTATCGAAAAAAGAGATCCGGTTAGTCTGACATGACTTGTTTTTGACTATTAGCAATGACCACATTCCTTTCTAAGTGTTTGCAGACCACTTCCTTAATTATCTTTTCCAGAATCTTGTCTGGTATCTTTTTTCCCTTCTAGAAGACAGGGACAACTTTTGCCCTCCTCCAATCTATTGGTACTTCTGCCATTCTCTTAAATATGATTGCCAAAGGTTCTGAAATGACTTCCACAAAATTTTGCCTAAGCAAAATTTAGTAGAAATAAATGACATTTTAATAAAGCTATTGGAATCAGATTTTTTTCCTTTCAATTTTTCCCAAGAGAGCAAGACATGTAAAAAGCCATCATGTAATGCATCTGGTAGTATTCCTAGGTTGATAAGAGGCACTGAAACAAACTAGCAGAATATCAGCTGAAATGCAGCCAGTGCTGCCCCTATCCATACATAATTAGACATGTGGAACATCTTGTTTTATAATATCTGTCAGTATCTCTGGAACATACTAATAATGCTTCTAAGGCAGTGGTTCTCAACCTGGGGTTCGGGACCCCTTGGGGGGTCACGAGGGGGTGTCAGAGGGGTCGCCAAAGATCATCAGAAAACACAGTATTTTCTGTTGGTTATGGGGGTTCTGTGTGGGAAGTTTGGGCCACTTCTATCGTTGGTGGGGTTCAGAATGCTGTTTGATTGTAGGTGAACTTGAATTCCCAGCAACTACAATTCCCAACTGTCAAGGTCTATTTACCCGAAATACCATCACTGTTCACATTTGGGCATAAGGGGTATTTGTGCCAAGTTTGGTCCAGATCCATCATTGTTTGAGTCCACAATGCTCTCTGGATGCTAGGTGAACTACAACTCCCAAACTCAAGGTCAGTGCCCACCAAACCCTTCTCTAAGGACTTATCGCATAAACTCAGTATTCCATTATACTTGTTGATAGTAGATACATACAAGGATAAGCAACTTCAAAATCACACCTTTCGCCACTCAATTGTGCTAATCCAAACAATTCATGGCCCTATGATCGTCCTTCCACATAATCTGTCTCACAATCCTGCCTTCCCCAATACTAGTGTTCTGTAATTTCTTAAATTTTATATTTAGAGCAATTTTGCAATTTCAGTTTTGAAAAAGAAGAGGCCAAAGCAAATGATAAAATAGATGGTAGAGCAAAACAGGCAGCTTTGGAACATAACAGGATTGAGAGTTATTGGCAGATATTGTTGCATGCCTTATGAAGTCTGAGCCCACTCCCATTCCCCTACCCTTTTCTGAGCTCAGGAATCATAGCTGTAATGCCATTGCTCTTTCTTGTTTTTCTGCTTTTTTTTGTCTGCCCCAGGAATCTTAGCAGCCATACCTCAGAGAGTCATCTGTTTTCATGTCTTTTTTGGAAACCTCAGGAATGTTAGTAGCAGTGCTCAACCGTCTCCCATTTTCCCACTGTTTTTCCTATGCCAGGAATCTCACCCACAGTGTCACAGATCCCTGTCTTGTTTTCCCAGTGAATTACTCCCTGTGCTCTTAGCTCTATACTTATTACTCTACAAATTCCTCACTCACATTTCAAATCTGAACAATCCACAGAACAATCATATTTCCTCTCCTTTTAAAACTTTGGAGACATGACCAGCAGTAACTCATTTTTTCTCCTATTTTCCCCTGACTCAATTTTTTAATCTATTTGATATTTTGACTAAAAACTTGCAATGAAAGGTAGGGTAACAATCCAAAACACTATTAAATGTTGGAGGGTCTATCATGGTGTCCCAGTGAGTTCTGGTTGAACCTATTTGTTGCTTTTTGGAAGTCCTCCTTTGACTTTTGTTTTTGTATATATTAGAACATATAATAAAACAACACGTTACACATAAAACTATATATATATATATATATATATATATATATATATATATATATATTCTAAACTACAGATAGGGTAATAATGTGTCTTTTAGTTTCTTAGCAAAAGCATAAAAAATATAGACATGGAAGCTTCTACTTCAGCACATTTACTACTTATTAATATCATATAAAACTAATTTTCAAATCCTACAAATGTAATCTCCCCATTCTCTTGCAGAAATGGTAAAAATGGTCTCCAACTTTTCAAAAAATATGCCCATTGACTTTTTTCCTATGAAGGTACTTAACTTTCAAAGTTCAGTTTTCAGTTGATGAAATGGAACTGTTCTTTGAATTTTGGTCTTGAAAGTGGTCATTGGTTTATTCTGTGCAAAATTTCCTAGTGGTTGTTTTGTGCAGAAAACAAAATTTTCTATCCTGGAAAAAAAAATCTGTGTGGAAAATAATTTCTAATTAATTAATTGATTAATTGTTGAGCAGAAAACGTTTCCTGCACACACAAAAAACCCTGATATTATGATTTGTTTTGTGTAAAAATGGCTTTTTTGTGTTTTCTATGCAAATCAGAAAAGGCTGTGTGAATTTTACACCATACCATTCTTGTTCCATCTCCCAGGAGCCTGGTTTTCCCTACCTTTCAGCTGCTTAAGGCTGCTTTCTTTTGCATTTTGTCCCAGGGCTGCTGCAGTTTGCAAGAGCCCCAAAGGTTAATAGTAGCAAATCTGCAAGCCAGTCTGCAGGCCTCCTTTGCAGTTATTGGCCCAGAGAGTAACTTTTGAGCCCGCCCCTTTTACCAGGCCAGACCTCCATTTTGGAGTCCTCCCTGCCTTCAGTTTGGAAAGAAAGTCCTGATGTGCTGGAAGCTATCAAGGAAACTCTAGAGAAAACCATCGCAAGTACTAAACTAAACTGAATAAATTGGGCTGTAGATAAAAGGTTAAATAATTTAGGATAAAAAGGTCAACTAGGCTATAGATAGAAAGAACTATATATAAACTAAATATAAGTAAATTGGGCTTATAGATAGATAGAAAGGCTTAGGGATAGGCCTGGGTAACAATGGAAAAATTTGTTTCTAAAATCGATTCGTTTTTTGGGGTTTTTTGCGTTTCGATATTTAAAAGAATTCCGAATTTTTTTTAAAAAAAAGTTCGATATTTACGAAAATTTGTAAATGGTAAAAAAATTACAAAACAATAACGAAACAATAACAAAACAATAACGAATCGATTCGTTAATGGCGGACGCGACCGCGCAATACGCTAAAAAACCTCCAAATGGGACAGGGGGAACTTCTGAAGCTTCCCTCTCCCTCTGTTGTTGACTGTTGGTGTGATATTATAATTTTTTTCACTAATTAAACAAAAAACAACTATAAAACTTGCCCCAGACATGCGGAAATAATAACGAAACGACCTCAAACCAATAACGAAACGAATACATAACGAAATACGAAGCATTTACGAAACGAATTGAAA
Organism: Anolis sagrei; assembly: GCF_037176765.1. Taxonomy (NCBI): domain Eukaryota; kingdom Metazoa; phylum Chordata; class Lepidosauria; order Squamata; family Anolidae; genus Anolis; species Anolis sagrei. Next base: position 143,652,554 of record NC_090024.1, read on the forward strand.
AATTCGTTTCGTTTTTAAGCTGCTCCAGAATGGTTCATTATCGCTTCGTTAACAAAAAAAATAACGAATTTTTAACGAATTACGAATTAACGAAACGAAACCGCCCAGCCCTACTTAGGGAGCTATTGAGCTATAGAGGAGTTTATTGAGCTATAGAAAAGCAACTGAGTTCATAGAATTTTGAGATAGAATTGAGTTAGAGTTATAGATAAAATTTAAGATAGTTATTGAGCTCCATTTGCCTCATCTTTAAACTAACCCTGGGCTGGAATAGGGAAGGCCTGTGCCTTCTATAGATAGTGGTTCAGAGTTAGGGTAAAAATCTCAGGATTTTCTACCATTTGAAGAAAGGCAACTCAGTGACTTGAAAGGAAAGAAAAGAATAGCTATATGGTTTCATCGATTGATTGTCTGTAACTTCGTTAAGCTGAGCCAAGTCTACAAGGACTTTGTTAATAAATATTCTGTTTGTTCTTCAATACTCAAAGTGGACTCGGTTACTTAGAAAGTTTAAGCCCTTTAAAGAAAGATTCCAGCGGTTCGCTCAAACAAAAGGCAGCACATCATAGTTCCATCTTTAAGGTGTTTGGGTGTGACGGCACAATTCTCTAATTACAGGTTTTTTTTCTGTGCAGAAAACAGCATTTCTACTACCATAGTTGTGAGTTAAAGAACTACTTCCTATACAGAAAATGCTGCTTTTTGCACAAAGCAATGCTGCTTTTTGCACAAAGCAATCATATGCAAATGTTGTGCAAAATACATCTCAAACTGTGAACATTTTCATCAGGGCTTCTTAACTCACAAAATGTATTTCAGCTACTTTTTGAATAGTTATATATGTTCCAGTCCAGTATATCTGTCTGAATGTATAAGCCGGCAAGGAAATTAAGATCTTCTGGGAAGGCTCTGCTCTCGACCTTTGCAGGTGTGGTTGGTGGGGACAAGAGACAGGACCTTCTAAGTAGCAGCCCCTCAGCTATGGAACTCCCTCCTCAGTGAAATTAGATCACCCCCTCCCTCCTGATCTTTAGGCAAAGGTTAAAAATGTGGATGTTCGATCAAGCTTTCAATGAGTAATCTAGCAGTGAAATAAGAAAAGATGAAATAGTGCAATGACAAATTGGAACAGTCGCGGACTACGATATTGGATTGCATGATTTTAAATAATTGGCTTTAAGGTTTTATTGTGTTTTAATTACTGTTTTAATGCTTATGTTTTTATTATGTGTGTTTTTGGCGTCCAATTGTTTCCCACATATGTAAACTGCCTTGAGTCCCCTACAGGGTTGAGAAGGGGGTATAAATACAGCAAATAAATAAATAAATAAATAAATAAATATTTTCCTAGCCGAAGGAAGAGGGTATTATATACAGGAGATATCAACCATTCTTGTTTCCCTTTTCGTTTATGTGGGGTGGTTAAAAAAGCCATTTCTATATCTCCCAGGAACATAGTGAGATCATACACACACACATTTTTAAAACAAATATAAATAGAAGATGTAAGGAAACCTCAAAGTAGACTCAGGAGGTTATATGAAGCCCATGGATAATATTTTATCCAACCTGCACTGTTTAGGAGACAATTGAAGAAAATGAGCCAATCCAGACTGTGTAGTTGGATTTATATAGTCATATGCTAAAAAAATTGCATTAAGTGAAATAAGGCCATAAATTGGTGTTCCTCACTCTATGTATACATAGGAACTGACACACAGCAGCAAACCCAAGACATTTTCCCTCACACAGTTCACATGCACATACAAAACATATGTGTAGGGAACTATAATATATGAAAATGAGCCCCATACTCCAATGAACCTCTTTCCTGTGTTCTCTCCATGTGGAGCAGGCACTCTACACTGAGATGGGGACTCACTGTGGGGGTCCAGATGAAATGGACTGCAACTCCCATTAACCCTAGCCAGTATAATTAATTGTGAGTGCCTTCCAACATCTTCTAAAATCAATGTCTCTCATTAGCAGGCCCGAGGACTGATCAGTCAGCTTGTGCAATTCCCTTCAGCATTCTAATGGCAGGAAGAACTGTATGAAGAGGCAACACCCAATTCACTCATTTCTTTTTCTTGCAACTAAAAGAGCATGGAGCATGTGCCTACTCACTGCCAAATTAAATATCCTAGCTAGGACTGAGCTGTACTACCTCCATAGAGCCCATTGCCTTTTTGTCCCTGGCCAACAGTTTTGAAATTTACCTATTTGTGGTATGGCACCGGAGTATTATGTGTTTTGAACTTACTTCAAATGTCACCATTACTGATGAATACTTCGGGAAAATGTTAATTTTTGAGAGGGCTATTGAGACATCAATTGTTTTCCCAAATTGGATGGAAACTATTTGCCAATTTGGGTTCATTTTTGAATTCTTCCTGCCCCACATTACTTATTAGTCAATACTGAAATCTGAATTGTGGGAAGAAGACAAATAAAAGCTGCACCACAAAAGAACATCTGCAAAAGTGTTGCAGAGAAAAATGCACAAATGTTAAGCATTAAGCTTTTCTCAAGAACATTTTTATACTAAATAACTTCATACTCGGCAAGGCAACCTTGTTTACTCATACTGTTTATATTAATAATTGTAAAGAGCTAACACAAACTTTTAATAGTTCATCAGGGTTGACTTAACAATGTCCCCTAAAAAGGATGAAGGAGAACTAGTTGTATGCTTCATTATCCATGTCTACCTGCTACATTAGTGAAATGCCGTCACAATATAAATAACACTGTATTGGATCAGTTTAGGAGAGTATGACATTAAGCCCTTGATTAGCAATATATAACTTCATAGGATCTGATGCATTTTTGCCAAATTAAAATCATCACTTCACCTTTGAAGTACAGGATATTTATGTCAACATAATTCAATGTTACAGTGATCTCATTTCATTCCATACGTATATACACACCCACACACTACAGCGCACAGTGGTGATTTTAAGTTTTCTATATTTTGCTGAGGCAACAAGAAACTTCTGCAATTCTTTTTTAATATACCATTCATTTTCAGTCTTCTTATAGTCATTTGTGGGGTTTTTCTGGGCATAGGAATCATTTGGAGTTGGCTCATCTCTCTGAAGCGAGCCATAGCGAGGGTAGATCAAAATGGATTTCCTGCCCAGTGGGAAAGGCTGAATCCCTTCTAATTTTCTTTTCCTCCTTAACTTGCAAAAAAGAAAAGACTGCTTCTGGGTGTTGGAATTTTGTGTTGAAATAAGAAACCTGTCATCTCAAGATTTTTCAAATGAATGGGATAAAATTTGCTTGATCACACTCTTTCCCCCCAAGATTAAATGACTTTTGGGTTGAAAATAGTTCATCTGGAAAGAATTTTGACAATATTTTTACTACCCATCCTACTTTCCCCCTTTGCATATGTAAAAATTTCATATGTGAATGTGAAAGTTTAAGATATTATCCTTTCACCCCTTTCATACATATTAATATATGATATCTTCACTCCATCTTATATATTTTTCAGCAGTATACTTTGGTTCACTGACATGCTCTGAGTTCATATGATGGTGCCTGCAATAGGATGAGCTTGGAAAAAAATATGGCTTGTTTTTTGTTGGGAGGTGACATTATCACAAAATAACTTACAATAATGTAAAATTGAATTGTGCCATTCGCAACAATTGTATTTTTGGGAGGGGAGACATTGTCATTGCGCAAGCAAAGCCACCAGTGTGATTGTTGTACAACAATCCAGATGCACATACCCTAAGCACAGCATGTTCCATTGTGCAATTGAAGATTCCATTGTGAAATAGGATATCTTCCACAGTGCCCAGTTGTGGATCACTGCAATTTACTAGCCTGGTCAGTGACATAATGTGATCGTTATAAAGTTATGCATTGTAGTTTCTGATGAAGGGTGTCAACATTCAACCATCAGAATCCCTAGCCAGCATGGAAATGAGGGATTTTTGAAATCATAGACCAATGCTCAATGTGCTTGAGATTTTAGTAAAGCCAATCTGTCCCTAAACAACATACTCTGAGAAGGGCTCAATTTGATTCAATTTCTCTCACATATATGCACATTTTTGACATATGGAGATTCTGGTCAAACAAATAAGAACAGACTAAGATGGGCAAAATGATATGATAATAGAGATGGACAAATAATCCCCATCACCCACTACTGACTACTTGAGAGGTGAATTTGCCATTAGGCAAAATGAGGCTCTCACTTTAGGCAGGAGATGCAAAGAGGTGATACCAAGTTGATGAAGGAGAAAAACTATGTGGTCTCAACCTGCCCTTTGTCTGTTAAACCAGCATAAAGCCTTTGGGTTGGTGGATGGCATTGTTTCATTTCTAGCATTGAACAAATTTTCATCTATTTGTCTAGCCATTTCCTCTGCATGAGAATGGGATGAAGTTGCATTATGCAGATGAAAAGAGAAGAGATCCACTTTTTTTTACCTGTAGTAAGGTACACTTGAATGTCTGTATCCATGGATTCAAACATCCACAACTTGAAAAATAATACCTCAAAAAAATCCAAAAAGCAAAACCTTCTTTTGTCATTTTTTTTTATTAAGGCCATGATTTGACGATGCCATTGTATTTAATGAAACTTGAGTATCCATGGATTTTGGCATCTATAGAGGGTCCTGGATCCAAATTATAAAGATGCACTTCTTCTTGAAAAGAAGCATCAAGTAATGTGAGAAGTTTTCTTCAAATAAATCTGCAGCTTTCCAAAATTTACATGTGCTTTATATGCAGAAAACAATATTTTATGTGCAGGAAACATTATTTTCTATGCAGAAAATATTTGACTTCAATGCAAACTTTGGTTTCTATGAAAAAATGCCTTTTGTTGTGCAAAAATTGGCAAATTTTGAGGAGTAATATTATGAACTATAAACATTCTTGTCAATCCAGAATTGAGTCACGGTTTCCTGCCACATAAGAAAATGTGTTAAAAATATTTTTTGAAAAAGCTCCCACAGTTTTTCCATCCTTATAAAACAGGGGTCCCTACCTGTGGTCTGTGGATCACCAGTGGTCCGTAAAAATTAAAATATGGTCCATGGTCTCATTGTTACTACACCGTTGCAATGAGAACGACTGGTCTTGCAAAACCCTCTTATGTTGCTAAGGCAACAGATATGTAGGGAGGGGAGAGGGTGACTACCCACGAAAGGTGTGACAACAAGTCTCCTGACTGCTGCTTCTCCTCCTCCTCCCTCCCCCTGAATGGAGCCATTCCATGTGGCAACTAAAAGCATGGGTGCCTTGATGTCTTGGTTTTTAGGCCTATTCCTGGGGTTATTTGGGATGCTGATTCAGAAAATTGCATTGGATAGACCACATTAGCTCTAGATTATTAACTATGGGGTTTTATTTTAGGGTGAGCAGATGACGACTACTGGATGGCATATATTCTGTATCAGAAACTGATGTGGTCTATCCAATGCAATTTTCTGAATCAGTGCCCCAACTAACCAAACCGAATCTAAAGTTGAAAAAAAATACTGATTTGTAACCCTTTTGGTACTAATGTTGGAGAGTGGTCCTGTTCAAGTGGTCCCTGGTCAAAAAAATATGATTGGTAACCGCTCTATAGTATTGTCTTCAATACTCTAAATGTAACTTTATTACTTTAAACTCTTTACTCCCACACTTTTGTTGTGGAATGTTTCTGAATATGAAGCCGACAAAAAAAAATCATCATTATTGTCATTATGAAAAAATGATGGGAAATGTAGTGGAAACTTTTTCATTTAATATGCTTCCCAGAAAAGAACAGAAAACAGTATGGTGTAAAAAAAATACAAACATGTATTTTGGGTTAAATAAAGGGAGCAGCCCTATATAAGGATCAGAAACGTGAACATTTTTCAGTGTCAAGTTTGTTGTGTTTCTCCAAATTCTACCTACATTTTCCTGCTCTCCTTGCTTCATATCAAATTGCAAGATGGATATTTGTGCACATTTTAAGTTACTTCCTAATACATTTATGAGTATTGTACCTAATTTCCACATTTTCCCATATGAACTATAAGGTTTTCTTTTTCTTTTTTCTCCATTTACTCTTTTGCATTTTAAAAATGTTCACGTTGTTTTGTCTGCATTTTATTCTTCCCAAATACCCCATCAGTCTCACAAATGTGCAAATTCTTGAGGCAATATTCATTCTTTTTTCAAATGAGTCTCAAGGGGTGTTTAAAGGCTACTTCAGTCAAACTGTCAAATCCAATTTTTTCTCAAGTTATGAATCATAGCACTTTCTCCCTTAAAAGAAAATTGAAATGGGGAGTCTAGTTCTTCTTTCTCAGACTGGCAAAGCTTTCATAGCTTATTCTTGGGAGCTGCTTCCCTTGTACAAATATGAGGCAGTCTTAAAATTATCCTGCTTCATTTCCTGGATGGATGGAAAGATGGACAAACAGATTAACTTCATCAGTTCCTGAAGGTTTAGGACAGATTCCCACAATGTCACTGTGTTGCCTAATAAGTCCCTATTACCTAAGAGGTCTCCCAGTGTTAAATAAGCAAATAAGTGTTATACCTTGATAATCCCTATACTTAAATACAAACCTGAAAACAATAAGCAGGAACAACAAAAGAGCATGGTGTGTGGGAACAGTAGGAAAGAAGCCTTCACGAAGGAGGCACACAACAACCACACTGGCACATAGTAACAGCCCACAATATAATTTGCTGAAATCTTATATGTGCCAAACTCTGATAACAACTTTTGGTTGGTTAGCCAGGCACAAACCACAATATGAACTCATGGTTTGTTTTGGCTTCACAATTACAGATTGTTTAAATCCTACTTTGTTAAAAAGCCCTAAACGGTTTGGTACCCGCCTACCTTTGTGACCTAATCTCGCTCCACGTACCAACCCGGGCCCTTCGTTTCTCAGGGGAGGTCCTCCTTTCGCCCCTACCAATCTCACAAGCTCTTCTTGTGGGCATAAGGGAGAGAGTCTTCTCTTCTGTGCCCCCCCCCGACTTTGGAACTCTTTACCTGGGGAGATCAGGAAAGCCCCCTCACTAATTTTTTTTAAAATAACCTCAAAATCTGGCTTTTCCGTTGCACCTTTGGCGAGAAGGTGCTCAGCATGATTTTTATACCCCCTCAACGTTTTTGGCTAATGGAGTTCGTGCTCTCCAAATAGGATGTTCTGTCCCACAACTCTGTGTGTTTTATGAGTTCCATTTAAACTTCCTGCTCCTTTTTTATCTCACCATAGTCTGTTAATTGTTTTTATTTGGAATATGTGGCCCGCCCATTGTCATCTCTATTGTGATTGTGTCTATTGGTATTTTATTTTATTTTTATATTATTATTATTATTATTATTATTATTATTATTATTATTTTATTTTAATGTCATTTTGATAATGTTGTTGTTGTCTGATGTATATGCTTTGATTTTATTGCTGTATTATGTTGTCTGGGCTTGGCCCCATGTAAGCCGCACCGAGTCCCCATTGGGGAGATGGTGGCGGGGTAGAAATAAATTTATTTATTTATTTATTTATTTATTTGGGGTACTTCTACCCCACCCTTCTCAACCCCCTAGGGGGGACTTAGGGCGGCTTACAAAAGGCACAATTCGATGCCCGACAAATCACAAAATACAATATACAAAATTACAAAATAACGTCAACAATTACAACTAATTAAAACAATCAAAACAATACAGTTGCAGCAATAAAATCATCTTGTGGTCAATGTCCACCAATTCATAAATCCATGATCCATCTAGCATCGCCATTGTCCTTTCCTACTCTGGTCGTCATTGTCTTTTGTCCAACTGCCAGCTTACCCAAAGGCCTGGTCCCACATCCAGGTTTTTAACTTCCCTCTGAAGGAGAGGAGGGATGTTGATGACCTAATCTCCCCGGGGAGTGCAGTCCACAGGTGAGGGGCCACCACCGAGAAGGTCCTGTCCCTTGTCCCCACCAGTCTCACTTGTGATAAAGGTGGGGCCGAGAGCAGGGCCTCCCCAAAAGATCTTAAACTCCAAGGTGGGTCATAGAAGGAGATACGTTCGGACAGGTACATAAAGATGATGATGATGATGCCAGAGCTGACAAAAGGAGTAGGAGAGAAAAATATCAGAATTAAAAAATAAATTTGGAACAAAAATGGTTAGAACAAGCTGTTATGCATGATACATTGTGCACTGTAATTTTAGGAAAGAAAGAAAAAAGGAAAGAAAGAAAGAAAGAAAGAAAGAAAGAAAGAAAGAAAGAAAGGGAGCATTCCTTACTTTTGCATCATTTTCCCCTGCCTTAGCAACATTCAGCAGTTATGTGGGGGAGCCGGAGTTCACTCTGGGTTCCTATCCCATGTATAATTCACCTTCATTTGGGGTCCAATTTTTGTCATTTCTAAAGTTACACCCACATGAGAAGTAATTTATTTTCTTTATTTTTATTACTGAAAGGATTTTAAAGTGGTATCCATCGTATATTACAATGTAATAATTTTAAAAATCATATTTACATAAATCAACAATGTAAAAACACAGCAACAACAAAAATAGACCTTCGTGCATAATCAACTGCTTCATTTGTGCATTTTTAATTATAATTCTGGATGTAATCTACATTGTATTTTTGTTAGCTTTCTTGAGTGTAGTATTTAGTTCAAAGGTGGAGATGGAAATAAAATAAGCAAATGTAACACTAGCCACTGTACTTTAAACCCAGTGTTTTTTCTCTCCTTTAGACCAAAATAGATGTTTACTGGTTTTGCATAATTCAGTTCATGGGAAGAAATCCTAATCGGTGGTATTATGATACAAGCTTCGGCACGTTCCTTTGTGGTCAGGAGATGAATAGAGATGTTTGCTTCTTCATAAAGTTTGTGGTTTTAGGGATAACACGCTGGGCAAATATGAGGATTGTATTTCCATCCAGTTCTATTTTAAATCTGGCCTTACATGAACTTTGCTCTCTGTAGACAATAATCCATGGCACAAAAAGAAAGGGTGGGTGGGTTGCATGCTTCCAAAATAGTGTGAGTCCCCCTGCAATATATGTACTAGGCTGCTCATTTTTAAGTGACCCAGATTTTTCTTCATAAGATTTTTCTCATTTATCACATTGTTTTCTTTTTACCTTTCCACACTAATCTTCTGTTTTTGTTTTATTATGTCAATCATTTGTTTAACTTTTTGTAAAGCACTTAGTTATTCTGCATATATTTAAGAATGATTGTAGGGCATCTCATGTCCTTATTAAGAGTGGTAATTATTATAGCTAATAGATCAAAAAATAATTTCATCTTTGGGTTGTTGTAGGTTTTTTTGGGCTATATGGCCATGTTCTAGAGGCATTCTCTCCTGACGTTTCACCTGCATCTGTGGCAAGCATCCTCAGAGGTAGTGAGGTCTTTTAGAACTAGGAAAATGGGTATATATATCTGTGGAATGACCAGGGTGGGACAAAGAACTCTTTTCTGTTGGAGCTACGTGTGAATGTTTCAACTGACCACCTTGATTAGAATTTGATGGCCTGGCAGTGCCTGGGGCAATCTTTTGTTGAGAGGTGATTAGATGTCCCTGATTGTTTTCCCTCTGCTGTTTTTGCTGTTTTAATTTTAGAGTTTTTTTAATACTGGTAGCCAGATTTTGTTCATTTTAACGGTTTCCTCCTTTCTGTTGAAATTGTACACATGCTTGTGGATTTCAATGCTTCTCTGTGTAGTCTGACATGGTGGTTGTGAGAGTGGTCCAGCATTTCTGTGTTCTCATATAATATGCTGTGTCCAGGTTGGTTCATCAGGTGCTCTGCTATGGCTGACTTCTTTGGTTGAAGTAGTCTGCAGTGCCTTTCATGTTCCTTGATTCGTGTTTGGGCGCTGCGTTTGGTGGTCTCTATGTAGACTTGTCCATAGCTGCATGGTATCCGGTAGACTCCTGCAGAAGTGAGAGGATCCCTCTTGTCCTTTGCTGAATGTAGCATTTGTGGGATTTTCTTGGTGGGTCTGTAGATAGTTTGAACGTTGTGTTTTCTCATCAGCTTCCCTATGTGTTCTTGATGTATGGCAAGAACACTTTTCTTCTGGGTGGATCTTTATCTTTACTCTTGTGGCTTGTTCTCAGTCTTGCAGCTCTTCTGATGTCTGAGGTGGAGTATCCATTGGCCTGGAGAGCCCAGCTGAGGTGGTTCAGTTCATCTTGGAGGAGGTGGGGTTCGCAGATTCTTTTTGCACGGTTTGCCAAGGCTTTAATGGTGCTTCTTTTTTTACTTGGGAGATGGTTGGAGGTTTTATGTAGATATCTGTGTGTGTGTGTGTGTGTGTGGGGGGGGGGGGGGTTCTGTAAACGGTGTGATCCAATTGTTGATCTGGTTTACGAATGACTAGGACATCTAGAAAAGGCAGTCTTCCTTCATTTTCCTTTTCCATGGTGAAGTGGATGTTTGGGTGGATGCCGTTAAGATGGTCCAGGAATCTTTTTTGTTCTTCTTCTCTATAGCTCCAAATGGTGAAAGTGTCATTCACATATCTGAACCACATATAAATGATATGTGGTTACCAGGAAAATAATTCCCCTCCACCCACAATGCCATGGACAACAATGTTGGTATCGTTTGAATGAATGAAGTACAGATGAAGTTTATATTTATATTTGGGCATTTGGTGAGCTTTTATAGTAATTTACAACAAATGCGGCTATTTTTTATCCCTTTTTATCACAATTTTCTCACTTTTGTTGAACTGGCATACTAACTGAGAAGCAAGTACGTTGGGAAGAAAAGGGAGTGCTGCCACCATCAGGGCCAGTCATATTAAACTGTCATTCTCAGTATAGAATCAGGGCCAGTCCTATTATGAGGCAGAATAAAGTAGCCACACCAAAAATAGGTATCTAATAGTAGGACTGGCCCTGATTCTATACTGAGAATGACAGCTTAGGAACAAGATCACATATTCTATGCATATTTCTGAAAGGGAATAAGATTAATCAATTTATCACTTTTCATTTAGAAATAATTTTGTTACTTGTTGTCATTGTGGCATCCATTGGATCAGAACCTCTTTCTGCGAAGATTGTGTGTAGGCTGCTGTGCACTGATCCCTAGATGAAAACCAAATTCATGCACAGACATCTTCCAAGCAAACAAAAACCACCAAAAGCCCTATGGTGACCAGCAAGTGGCAACAGGGGCAGGACTGTGAATTCTGAAAGGCCCTAGGTATGGTCTGGCCCAAGGGTGGTGGATAAGAATTGAGTATATTTATTTACTATATTTATAGCTCACTCTTTTGTGGCTTATAATTATTGGCAAAATTCAATGCCACATCACATAAACAGATAAACAAATCAATAACTCTAATGATAAAAAGTTAAAACATATAAATAATACAATAAAACAGATTAAAAACCAAGTGCCTAGTCCCATAATAATTTTTCGTGCTGCTACATTGTTTTAACCCACCAGCATGACTCAACCATGAGTGATAGCCTATGATGACGATGACGACGATGATGATGATGATATGTACTACCCAGCTTACTTGTCCGAACACATCTGCCTCTACGTCCCGTTTCGCAACCTAATATCATCTGGGGAGGCTCTGCTCTCGCTTCTGTCACATTCGCAAATGCGTTTGGTGGGAATGAGAGACAGGGCCTTCTCGGCTGTTGCCCCCCGCCTATGGAATGCACTCCCAAATGAAATAAGATCGACTCCATCACTCCTGGCCTTCATAAAAAATTAAAATTGTGGTTTTGGGACCAGGCCTTCGGGCAGCAGATGTAATGGACACTGACTGGAATGATGTTGCAACAGATGACATTGTGAATTTGTTTTATTGATTTAATTAATGCTATATGTATTGGTTTTAATGACTGTTTTGTATTTGATTGTGTTATATTATTGTAATTGTGATGTAGCGGTCTTGCACCGTTACTAATGTAAGCCGTCCTGAGTCCCTCTTCAGGGGTAGAGAAGAGACAAGGTATAAATGCCAGAAATAAATAAATAATAAATACCCAGGAATTTTTTTATTAACAGGTGGTATAAAATATTAGAAACCTACAAAACCGATTTCTGCCATTAGTTTGCACAGTCACGTTGCTTCAATATTAAAATATGTAATTGAGATCTTTCTGGGAGGAAGGGAAAAAAGAGAGAGAATGGGATGTCTGATTTTTTATGATGTTTTAGGATGTTCAAAGACTGTCCCAGTCTTTCAGACTGCCCCAGTTTTGACCTGAAGAACATATAATCAACCTCTGCAACAGCCTGTCTGTTCTTTCACTTCCATTTGCATGGTTGTTTAGCAGCACCTTTGCATTCCACATAGGCTAGTGCTTTTGGTTGGAGTTTTCAGAAAGACTTCATTGACACTGTGCTCACCAAATGCATAGCATGTAAGCCACAGGCATCCAGGATGGAGTTGAGGAATAAGTAGGATCTGGTAAGACTGAAAATAAGGTGTATTTGTTACAAGGCCATCAGTGTGTTCATGGAGCACAGTTTATCCAACTGTGAAAATATTAGTTGGGTATGACTAAGTTAGTGCTTCTGGAGCCTGACCAGTATAAATGGTTTAAAGAACAGTACTGTAAACTATTTGCTAAGGACACCCGGGATGCTGAAAACCCTGGTCTCAAATGAAAAGACTACAGAGAAAGGGTGTCTATAATTTAGAAAAGATGTGGTTCCATCACTTGACATAGAAAGGGGTACAGCAAATATTACTGTACCTGGAACATATTTTTAATTTTAGAGTCGGCCCCAAACATTTTGCTGCCTGAAGTGTGGAAGTATTACTTGATCCAAAATCTAACATTGCTAAGAATGCCCCAGGGGCTATTAATACAGTACATAAGGGGGGGGGGGACCTTTCTGTTGATCATTGGAGTGGCATAGTAACCAAGTAAAAAGTAAAGGTAAAGGTTTCCCCTGACATTAAGTCTAGCCAAGTCCGACTCTGAAGGTTGGTGCTCATCTCAATTTCTAAGCTGAAGAGCCAGCGCTGTCCATAGACACTTCCAAGGTCATGTGGCCAGCATGATTGCATGGAATGCAGTTACCTTCCCCCAGAAGCGGTACCTATTGATCTACTCACATTTGCATGTTTTCGAACTGCTAGGTTGGCAGAAGCTGGGCCTAACAGTGGGCGTTCAACCCACTCCCCAGATTTGAACCGCCAACCTTTCAGTCAGCAAGTTCAGTAGCTCAGCAGTTTAACCTGCTGCACCACCAGGGGGCCCTAGTAACCAAGTAGCAATCATGAATTGCAAAATCCCTCGCTGAAATTTCACTTGAGCTTCAGACTACTGATATGTAGGTACTGACAAACTTTATTTAAAATTAAATTAAGCTATTAATTCTATTAAACAAACAAACATTTTGTGAAAAATCACATTTCTAGTTTTAATGCAACCAGCACACAACTGAGACAGGCATATAGGAAGCATGTGGCTGAACCTACAGCCCAATAATGCATAAGAATGTATAGGGAGCTTGTGTTTCTAGTCTCAGAAGAGAACCGCAATTCACATGTACATGAGGATAAGCCTCCTTAGTCCGAAGACTGCTCTTTAGCTTTTCCACAGGCATGAAATTGTTGGTTACTAAATATTAAACCTGAAAGAGGAAACAATAATTTAAAATAAACTCCAGATTACATATTGCAAATTGCAGCATTGACATAAGGTATAGTGCTATTTTTATTTGTTCCCCACTTTTTTAGAGAGCAGCAGTGACCACAAACAAGCATCTAGCATGTGTTAGACACTGGGCCTTGTTATTACTGGAGCTGGACACTGAAAGATAGTTCTCTGAACTTCTTCCAGATGAGATGGAGGACTGAGTGTCAGTCTGGAAAGTAGATTATAACCTTGGAAAGTTTCTGTGTTCCTGTTATTTGGGGTAAATGTATGGAATTGTCTCATCTAAGAAAAAAAGCTGTATGCTGGTTTTATGGTCAGTCTGCTGTATAGCTGACCTGTAATATACTCCAGCAATCCTGCCTGCATTGGCCCTTGACTTCAATTCCCAAGATGCTGGTGGGGAGATCCTGGGAACTGTAGTCCAAAAAGTAATTTTACCAATTTCTGCTTAGTCACCCACACCACAGATTGGGAAAAACAAAACAAAAAAACAAAACAAAAAACGGGCAGGACAAGGTCACTTGTAAAATTTAAATTATGTATTGTCAAAGGCTTTCACAGCCAGAATCACTGGGGTGTTGTGTGGTTTCCGGGCTGTATGGTGATACAGCCCAGAAACCACACAACACCCCAAAATTTAAATTTAAAGTGATGTAAGACATGTGTTAACTTCCATATGTTTAACTATGAATTGTTAAGAGCTATTTTGTGCAAGCACAACAACAAAAAAAATCTAGTGTTTTGTTTTTTAGGCCTGTTCCTGGTGTTATTTGGAATGCTGGTTCAAAAAATTGCATTGGATAGACCTCATCAGCTTAGTTTCTTAGATATGGTTATTATAATTTTCTATTGGCAGATAGATGAAGAGGAGTAAGGTAAAAGTAAAGGTTTCCCCTTGACATTAAATCTTATCAGGGGGTTGGTGCTCATCTCCATTTCTAAGCTGAAGAGCTGGCATTGTCCGTAGACCCCTCCAAGGTCATGTGATATATAGTATATATTCTGTATCTCAAGAAATAGAGCTGATAGGGAAAAACCTGTACCATTTTTGGAATCTGTGCACCAAATATACTCAGAAATGGTTCTAACAAAATGTGTGATGACCAGTGTTTTTATTAAATCAATGTTTGAAGTATCAGTAACTGGCTGCTTGCACCAAGGCTGCCTAAAGATCCTAGCAAGTGAAGACATTTAGAAGGACTTTAGAAGGGACTTTGATGTGTACATATAAAATAGTTTTCAACATGCAAGCTATTTTTTTAAGTCATCTAAGCCCATATTTGCAGAAACGATATCCACAATTTCACATCAGTAAAATGTTATGATATGCTTCTGGCAGAAGTTGACCATAGAGTCATGCTGGATATATTCTTGTGACTCGGACAAAGAGCACACAGATAACTACTGCCATGGTTCTGTTCCATTGGGCTTTACTATGGTTTAACAGGGAAATAAAGTTCGTGCAGTTGGTAATGGAACAAGTAACTATTTAGCTTTTAATCCTTCCAGTCTCTTATTGTGTAAATGGAGATTTTTGACTAGTAGTGCAGTCATGAAACACTAGTCAAAATGGACTAAAAATGTTGCAAGCATTTATGTGTGTGCTCATGTATATTATGTTAATATGCATATATATGAAGCTTCCCCATGTTTTCATATTTAAGCTCAGCTGGAATCCATGATGAGCTATTCTTGTATAAAAGGGAATGTCGCTCTAGGAAATCACTAGGTAAGCCAAGGAGGATATGTTGGGTTTCTTCAGCTAGTCATTTGTGGGTTCCTGAAAGAACAAATGCTATAATGAGAGAAAGGAGTATCCATCCATGTATTTGGAAGAGAAAGACTGCAGTATAAAAAAGGATATCCCATACTATGATGACAACTTCCACAGAAAGCTGTATATGCATTCACTTACAACAGTTCCCCATAATGAACTAAAGATGCTGAATAAGTATGGAGGGGTTAGAAAAACCTGCCAGTGGCCATTCTTACTTGTTAATTCTGGGAGTGGGAGTCCAAAAAATAACTTTCCCAAGATCTGGAGAGGAATAATGTTCATCCCAAGGAAAGGCAACAGACTTTCAGTTCACTATACTGACCTCCTTAAAAGGCATAATTCAAAGCAGACCTCAACATTACAGCTAAATGAGGTAGCAGGTGCTGATGGTAATAAATGTGGATTGCCATATCTCTATCAAGGATCTGAAGTATAAAAGCTTTCAGTGACTACAGAAGTCACTTGGCAACTGATATTGCAGTTTGCTAGGTGGCTCACATCTAACCCTAAATAGGTATAATTTCCCTTATTTTAGAAATGGCTTTCTATAATGTAGAAGGTACATTTAACTCTCCTACTCCTGGCAATTTGTCACTGAAAAATGTAGGAGGTGGAACAACAGTGATCAGCCCTTCCATCACTGAAACAATTGTGAACTAAAAGGTTGTTCTTGTTCCAGCTGAAATGCAAACTGATGTGGTTAAGTGTCCTTTTTATGGCTGGTGCCTACATGGAACAATGAGAGGCTCAGCAGGATTGGCAATCATCTGGCACAAGTCAGCGGGCATCACCCAACACTTAGCACATTCCAAAGAGCAGGGCAGGTGGATAAATACAAGAGATGGTTGGAACCCCATATTTTTCATTTCCTTTAATGTCCACAAACCACTGCAAGACAAAATGATTGCTTAGCAAAAGGACACTTAACTCTTCCATATCCATTGATTCCCCTCATCCAAGCTGTCACAAGTCCCCAAGGGGAGATGAGATGGGATATAAGTAAAGTTTGTTTGTTTGTTTGTTTGATGTGTCCCAGTTAAAGACTGACACCAGAAGAAAATCATGTGGCTGGTGTACTCTGTCCCTTCTCCTCGCTTATTGTTCCATGAAAGGATGTCTCAACTCAATTTTCATGCTACTTTGAAAAAAACACATGTAGGAATTTGGGTTTGTTACAGCATTGTATCATTCTAGTCCCAGAAGACTAAAGAAAAGGGAGCATAGATTAGTTATCACAGCACATGATTTGAAGTTCCCATGATCTGTGACCCTGCAGAAACAGAATGACCATTACCATAAACCAGATCCATTGGTTTAGGGAAATAAGAACCAGCAGAGATTATTCATTGATGGCAAAGCCAGAACACAGCCTGGTGTATTGTTGAGAATAGATTTGTGTGTGTTTATGTGTTTGCAGATAGAAATGTAATGCATAGAAACTGCCTCCTCCTTATCCCTATCAGCAGAGCTTTCCAAATTATATGTCGTGACATACTAATGTTTCAGCTTGTAGTTGAATTGTGAAAACGTAATGAGAAATGACAACCATCTTGAAAATGTATGCGCATATATATATATATGAAAAGTTTTCATGTGAGATGTTTCATTGTTGCAATTTATGTATGTGTTCTTACTTCTTATAACGGGTGGGTTTAACCTCTGGTTTGCTGGTAGAACTGAATTACTGTGTCAAGAAATGATGCATGTCTAAAAGGTGTGTCGCCCACATGAAATGTTTGGAAAATTCTGACCTTATGAATCATCCAGTTTGCAGACTTCCATTCCATATCACATTACTAATGATAAATACATTTACAGTAATCATATAGCAATTTCACATTGCTGATGCATTCCTACTCTTCCTCCTTTTCCTTCTCTTATTATTATAATTATATTAATTTTATGCTACCATCATAATAATCCTAAACAATAATAGCTGTAACAACTTGTTTTCTTTTTCATCTCATCACAATCTGTTTCTGTTGTACAGTTAGCCCTCCACTGAGGTTAAGGGTACCTAAAATGTGGATAGATGATTGTAGTTGTTTGCTAAAATTTTAGCTGCCTTAAACCAAATAAGAGAATGGCATTAAACCAGCATCTGACGCATGTTAGTCTTTCTAGTATCAACCATCCCGTTCCCTCAGTGTGATGTCATTTTGCTATATGCCTTCATTGTTGCTGTAAATCAGATTTCCTGGTTTCAGTATATTGCAATTGAAGGACCATGGCCAAAGCTATGAGTAAGGAAATGTGTGCAGGATTGTGAGTTTTGATCTAACAGGAAACTATTTGAAATGCAGTAGAAAGAAAAAGGAAGCCAAAACCAATATTTGGAGACATAACTTGCAGTCCTGAAAAGGGTGCATTTATTTTACTGTGTATTTATAATGCATCTTTTGATTATTCATCCAGAAGGCTCAATGTTGCAACTCATTGCTTCAGAATGGAGAGATCCCTGTATGCATAAGAATGCCAATTGAAGATGAGAAGGTAAAAGCTTTCTTTCATGGGTTTCTTCCTTTATTCAGAATGTGCAAAATAACAGGAGAGTAGAGATGTGAAAATCCCAGTCTTGATTTTTATCACATCTCAATGAATTATTTCTCCATTGATTAAACCAATTAAACCCCATTGATCAGACCATTAATGCACCAATCATGTGCATTTTTTTAAAAAGTATGCATTTTGGTAGATACAATTTTAAAATAGTGATACCTTGAGTTAAGAATTTAATTCATTCTGTGACTGAGCTCCTAACTTAAACCACTCTTATCTCAAAATGAATTTTCCCATTGAAATGCTATTATTCCGTTCCAGCCCCTCCACCACCCCCATTTTTTTTACGTGTTTTAATATAAGAAAATGTACTTCATAAATAACAAATAATGTATAAATTCACGTTCACATGGAACAATAAAAAGATCAACTTCAAAATGGTAGAAGCACAAAGTTGTGGCAAGGAAACACAAAGCACAAAGTGAAGAGGCTGAAGCATCATTTTCTTCATACTGTACTCATTCCAGCCTCCCTCCCTCTCTTGTTCTCTCTCCCTCTCTCTCTTCATGAAGCCAAACATACCAAGAATAAAAACCACACAAAATTAACTATCCCAAAAGTGGACAACAATCTCCCAAAGTGGACAAGACCACGAGGCATGGAGGCTGCTCTCTTGAAGCCCTAAAGCCCTGTACTTTCTTGCCAGCACGCTCTCTGGTGCTAGCTCTTCACTCAAAACTCTGCTCTTATGTCAAAGCAAACCCTGGGCTAAGTGATGTCTCTTAACTCAAAACACTATTAAGTCAGGATGCTTTTAAGTTGAGGTTCCACTGTATATGCATTCTTTTGCATGCACAAATACATTCCCTTGAGATGAGATGTTTTCTTTCCACACTATGTAACTTTATGTATACACAACAGCCCCCATATCCATGAGTGACATGATCCCAGATTCAACCTGGATATGTGAAACATAGATTACAATGAACATTTATTTTGAATGGGTTGAATGACCAAGGTACTGAGAAGAGAGTCTAGCTTGCATAGGAGCTTCTAACTGAAACTGTGAATAAATGACATTGTATATATGTTGGCTCTGCAGTTATTTAGTAGGTCTGCTAAAAAACCCACTTTGTAATGTATAATAGGACACAAGCAAGAGGGGTTTATTGTACATCAGACTATCATTTTGTATCATTACTCCCTAGCTGGTTTTCCAGTGAACAACAGGAACAACACACATCTATCTTGGTTCACATCAGTAACATTGCTGGCTCCTCTATATAGTAACTTAAAAACAGTCTCATAATTGAACTATTGTTTTCTGCTGCCCTGTAGACTAGGGCAAGGAACAATGGCTTCAAACTACAAGAAAGGAGATTCCATCTGAACTTTAGGAAGAACTTCCTGACTATGAGAGCTGTTCAGCAGTGGAATTCTCTGCACCAGAGTGTGGTGGAGGATCCTTCTTTGGAAGCTTTTAAACAGAGGCTGGACGGCCATCTGTTGGGGGTGCTTTGAATGTTCCTGCTTCTTGGCAGGGGTTGGACTGGATAGCCCATGAGGTCTCCTCCAACTCTATGATTCTATGATTCTATGCCAAGTTCTAATTGTGCAAGCCTATGTCCCCTCATGAAGAGGTAAGTCACCAACCAGATACTGCCATAATGTTAGATTCATTTTGAGGTACTACTTTGTCTCTTTCCAAACATGTCCCCATTTTAAAAACTTTTTTTTAAAAAAGACAACAGTATAAATAGATTGATTCAAACAATATTAGCTGCTAATGCAGCCCACCCCTATTAACTTATTATAAAAAATATGAAATTAATTGCAAACATGTTATCCATTTTACGTAATGTTTCCAAGCTGCTTGAGTCTAGGAAATGAAATAAAAATGGAAATTCTTGGACAGCTAGCCTTACTTTTCATGCTTCCAGTTTTCTTATATATTCACTCCATTTCCATTATTTATTTCGTTCATCTGTATCCCACCCTCCTCTAAAGAACTCAGGGGAATGCACAAGAAATTCCCCCTAAACTGCCTCTTTTCCAAGCATTGGACAGGTTCAGACTGGATTAAATCGATCTCAGGAGTGTTGGGACTATTGTCTGGGATTTCCTGTTAACACTGCAATAACCTCAGAGAGCTTGAGGCAGATGTTGTCTACATTGTTCAAATACAGAATGGCCATCTTTCCGATGAAGGAGTACACTGTTCTTAAATAATGTGTCTAGAAGGAGAAGTGTTTTCCTTGACACTATTTACACTGGCCTGGTTTCAAACTTGCTATAGCAGCATTGCCTATCACATTGCATCAGGAAGAGAAGATTTCATTTGACTGTAGTTCTGGAATGGAGTAAGCTTGCTCCCAGAGCATCTTTGAGTGGTGGCATGAGGTCTTCTTATACTTCAGTGTTCGTTGTACATAGTTGCTTTTACTCTCCATTTTTAAAAGGTCATCTCAATCTGAGAGGAGAGTGCAATTCAATTTATTATTTCTCTGAATGTGTCAGAGAAAGTATGTATGTTTCTTCTACAGCAAATGGCATTCTGGCCAAATAAAACTCAAGCTAGTTGCCATGTTTATTCAAGAAGGAAGAAGGCTGCTTCTAAAGCAAATGTAAAAAAAATGTATCCAACATGGTACAAACAGAAATTTGCTCCTTTAAAAAAAATCCTTGGACTAAATATTTATGGTATCAGGTTATCTAGAAGGTACCCACTCTTCCTAAATGATGCATTATAAATGAGGCCCTTTTGATTTGGCAGTTGACTAGGCAAAACTGCTTGGCTAGTGTTTTGTTTTTGTTTTTGCCGTTGGGCTAGTTGCCAGGAAAGCAACTCCTCCTCACTGACATTTGTAAAAGTCTCTACCCCTTACATGAATAGACAGCCTTTATGTTAGATTCCATCTCCCAGACCTTCCAAAAACCACTTGTTTTTTCCGCTGCTTGGTCCCATCTTCCAGAAAATTTGCCTAGATGCTGGAATTCAGTGTTTTCAGGATGCCTGACATAACTTCCTTTTCTGGATCAAGCCTCACACAGCTCACATGAACGCTAAATCTGATATATTTTAAACTGGACCTTTAAAATTCCACTGTACTTACTGAGCTTATTCCTAATGAAATCTATGTAACATTGCAATCCTAGTTCTGGTATGACTTCCATATTTAATTTTTTTAATATTGCTTTTCAGTACATGTTTCCATCATGGCCCATCAGAAGTTCAATATTTCTTTTCAAAATCTCATTTTATCCATTGACAATATGCCATATATAGAGGGTAGAAGTTGACTTCATGCATAAGTCAAGGACATGTTTTGGAGGGTGTTCCTCCCTCATGCTATCTTAACTACTTGGAAAGGTGAACTGGCTGCATAGGGAACAGATTGGAGACTATATAGTTGAATCAAACAGGAAATTATTTAATTTTAGACTTACTCTCCTCCTGAGTCTCACTATAAAGTCTTTATGAGGAGAGGCAAAGCCTTTGAGACATAGTTCTGGCCAAACTGAGGCCCCTGGATCTTTATTTCTTCTTATTGTCTCTTTCTTGTATGGTGTTCAACTGTCTCTAAGATGGTCTCAATATTTAACTCTAACTGGACTTGAATATAGATTTGACTGAACTTGAATACAGCTTCGACTGGATGTGCTATTTTGTAGACCTCCCAACCTTCCTCTCTCTTCACTTTCCAGTCATGAAAAGGCTGGCTCTTCCAAGAACCAGAAGTGCCTTGCCAGAGGCTTTGCCCCTGAGGGGATTCTTCAAGGGACAGGGTGATGCAGCCTTCAAATGCAAAGAGGCTATCTAGTACATAAAATATTAATCTCTATAACTAAAGAGGGCTTAACTAGGGGTCTTCATAGAGCATGACTGGTGCTGCTCTGAGTCGCCTTCGGGCTGATATGAGCAGGGTAGAAATAATGCAAATAAATAAATAAATAAATAAATAAATATAGTTTTTAATATGACCATGGATAGATTCAGAGTCATTCCACAGAAATGGTAAAGCACCACTGTTTCCTTAGGTAACCATGATTTTCCCAGTCTTGCATTCCAAAAGGCTAGAAGCAATGACACGATGGAGAGAGCAAAGGGGATCAAGGATTCCTTTAGGTTCTCCTGGGATGGACTAGGGTCCTACCTATACTGCTTGATAATGCCGTGTAGCTGTCATGTTAGCCTAATACATATATAAGAGTGAAATGTACAGTAGATATAATGAGATAAATGGGGGAAAGGATTAAGTGTTTTAGGCATTATGTGTCTGCTGTTTTATAAATGTATTGCTTTATTTTACAAAAATAATTTTTAAAAGAAAAAAAACATACCTACAGAACCTGTCTGGTTTGTAACTTGGGATTTGCCCATATTTAGTAATCACTCTCCTTCCTGAAGAAGGATGTCACCTTGTATTTTCAATGGACTTGAATCTAGGCTGAAAAATCCATTTAGTTTTTTAAAAAATAGCTTATCAAATTTAACATTTTTTAAATCTTGCAAACTTATTTTTGACTCTGGACACATTAAACTCTCTCAGCCTAAGATGAAAATAATTATAAATCCCACAATAAAATTAATATTTACTACACAGTATATTAAGGCAATGATGAGATCAAAAATCTAAGGCTCTCAAATGCTGATATCAATTTTTTTTTACTTTCAAATATAACATTTAAAAATAAACAATTGAAAGTATTCAGTTGTAGTTTTTCAGCACTGCTGGTTCTATGTGCAATTGCCTGCTATGTATATATAGCAAGTAATTGCAAAAAATCAACTTTCATTAGGGAAAAAAATCATCCCACAAATTTCAACATTGAATCTGCAGGTGTAGAGAAGATATTTGGACCACTTACAATTCTCAAAGCATTCCACTTACTAGAATGTACTAAATTATATGCATGGGACAGAAGTTTCATTTGCTAGCTTTTTTACTTTGAGTTTCTTTTTTGTTGTCTTTATTTAACTATGCACATGTTATTATCTCATTATTTTGGATGTTATAGTGAGTAATGGCATGTCGAACAAGGAATGCAGTAATACAAGCATATATATTTCTCCCTGGTCTGCATGTATTAATTGTTGATCCCACAAGGAAGCACATAAAAATATGTTAAGCAGACTAAGGAGGAAAAATGCTTGGACTCAATGTGTTTGAAATGAATCACAATATATATTCTCACAGGAGATGTTGAAAACATCTGTCTTCCCTAGCTCTTATATCCAGGTGATCAATAAACAGCTTTTTCAAATTCATGAAGGAGGAAACTCCTTTCCAGTAAGAACTGTGCTACAAATTGCGATTTATTTTTCTGTCTGTCTGTTTCTTCTCTCTGACTTATTACTCATAATGATGAAACTGCACAACCAGGAATGGAGAGACACTCAAGTTTCATTTTCACCAAACTGAACCAAACTACTCAAAATGGAAGCCATACTTTTCTACAGTGACACCTTGTAGTTTTGATGTCAGTATGCTAATGTACTCACCCTGGGTTTAATTTGAAATAAACTCAACTACCCAAGGTTTATAATCTTTAATCTCCAAAATAGGCTCAATACTTTAAACAACTCCTTCAAAGCTCAGATTAAAATCCAAAATGTGTACATTTGCAAGGAAGCCATCAGACTCCAGTTCCTCTGTAAGGATGCACAGCTTGTACTGACAAATTGTGAAATCAAACCTTACCCTTTGTCGTGAACCAGAACCACAAGGAAAAGGTCCAAACAAAGTTTATTAAAGCAACAAAACAGCTTAGAAACACTTAACTCAGTGTTTCTAGTAATAACTAAAAGTCCGTAGCAAACTGCTATGCAAAAACGTAATTTAGTGGATAATCGGATTATACCGGAATATAATCCGGGATAACAAAAAGTATTAGCAAACCGCTTCAAAATCACAGAGTTCAAAAAGCACAAGGAAACAAGGTGGAACCAAACAAAATCGTCATCAAAAGGCAGTCCTAGGTCGAAGCACGTCCAGAAGAAGATGATAAAGTCCAAAACACGATGTCGTCGTCCAAAAGCAATCCGAAGTCAGCAAGGAAGTAGAAGTCAGCACTTACGAGATTCCAGTCTGCAGAAGCACGGAAACACAGCGATCTGCAGTCCCAGGACCCAAGCTCGAGAGTAATGGCAGCAACAAAGTCCCAAGCACAAATACAACACTTTGCCTACTGCAAAGTCCCCAAAGTTTGATACCTACTTTTATCCTATAACTCATTATCAGATGATGAACTGCTCTCCACCCTGTCTTCATCACTCTCAGCTGCCTTAGCTTCTACAGCTGATCACCACCGTCCGTCTCTCCAACTTTTCCAGTGTCTATCAAGACTTAGATCACCCCATGTATTACCAAGTTGCCAATCTCCAGAAAACCCTTCAAACTCATCACTAAATGTTGGTTGTGTACATATGTCCGTGATCTCTTGCACACGGGTCCAATCCAGCCCATCTCCTCTTCGTTATCACTCCCAGTCCCATCACTCCCCGTGAACCCCATAAAATCTTCCTCCTCAGTTGGAGCATTAAGTATTTCATGGATACGTTTTCTTTCCCATTCTTCATCTGACTCTTGCTTCCAAGTAATCTGCTTCAAGCCTCTGCCCCCATCTCCCTCCTCCTCCATTTCAGAATCTGAGAAGCCTTCAAACGAGTCAGTATCTGTAGGTGTCATGAATATCTCCCTAATTCACTTCCTTTGCTGCTCCTGCTCCTGCTCCAACACCTGAGCAGCCCTCTTTCCTCTTTTACTACCAGTTGTAACTTGGCCAGCACACTCTACTGCAACACCCTTCCTCTGTGTGTTTTGATTGTCCACAAAACAAGAGTCACTGATTTCAATGTAACATCATACAAGAAAATATGAACTCCATAATTTGTGTTAATTTCTTTATCCCCCCCCCCCCCCCCAGTTCTGATGCGTAAGGCATCTGCCTCATTATTTTGCAAAATAATTGCTTCTGTGTGTTCTTTCTTCTGCTATCTTTCTAATGTTTCTATTTTTTATTTTCTAGGTACTTTTTATCAATTGGAACCGATGGGGCAAGTGTTCAGAATTTTTGTCTCAAATCAACCAGATAAAACTGGACAGAACAAAGACTTTGCAGGGTTTACAGGGTGAGGACATAATTAAACTCACAGTTGTATTAAATATGTATTCCAGAGAGGCAATAGATTGTTTCACTAATATTTTGCTTGATTTTCTCCAATATCTAACTCCCCACCCGAAGATCTGGAGATTTAGCTGCCTTTCCTTTCAGTACAGCCCCTGTATCCACAGGAGTACACCCCCAAACTTTGCATAATTATGTGCAACCATGAATAGTGAACCCTTTTAAAATTAAGTGTCTTAGCCTCAAGAATATCATAGAGTTACACTAGAAGATGTAGAAAATGGCTTAAGATGACATACTTTGCTGGATCTGGATAAATGGAATTGCAGAGACTGGACCTGCAGAAGCAGGGATCATATCGTATATCTTTCTGCAAACTGAAAATTACAAGCAACCAATTTCTCTCCCCCCCCCCCCTCCACAAAAAAAATATCTGTCAGCTCTCAGGAAATCACAGCAATAAACAAACTTTCATTCAAGACCTGAAAACATGAAGTAGCAGTAAAATGTGGCCTTAAATAGGCACAGCAGCAAACACTTCCTGATTCTTCTGATCTATGATGAAAGCATGAGTAGCGCAGATCCATTCTCATGAGTAAACTTCTGCCTATATTGTATTATGTGAAAAAAAAGGTTGAAAAAGACAGGCAACTACATCATGACTCAACATCTGGGCTTATAACTAAAAATGTGAGTGGGGGTGATGTGCATCCCATGCCAAATTTTGGTGAATTTCCAAGGTTGTTAAATTAGGAAGTATTTTATAAGACTAGTGTGAGTAGTACAGATGGATACTGAGAGGAACACTGAAGAATCACAGAATATGAACTCTGTAAAAAACACTTTAAAACATTTAAGGTTTCTTGGGTGTGTCCTGAAATAAAGACTGTTATGCCAACGGTTTCTTCAAATTGTTCTGGTTCAATGTGCACCTGCTCTTTGATTGTAGCACGAACTATTCTGGATTGTATTTTGGAGAGATGGCGTTCTCTGGGCAAAAATCAGTTTATGGCATGCTATGGTCCCCAATCTAATGGAATGTGTGGGCTGAGTTTTTTTTCTGTCTGATTAAAGAGATTCTTGCATTTTTCCATTTATAATATGCACAGACAAAGTGTAGTCATGAGAAATTTCATTGTTATTGTCAATGTTTATTTTTGTTCTTGGGAGGCTACCTCAAAGTCAGAACATTTAGATATTCACCTCCAAAGTAAATTAGGTCAAATGTGTGTGTTTGGAGGAACTTAAAATTGAGAAGAACTGCTGTGCCTCCTCTCAGAAATTCCTCACGTTTTCTCCAGGCAACAATAGAATCACCCTCCGCATCCATTCACACACACTACACTTACCTGCACATACATCACTAATAAGATGCTGGCCAGTGAGTGTTTATATTTTCAAAATAATTAAAAACCTCAACAATTAAATATGGAAAGTCAGAAACTATAAAGAGGGTTTCAGAAATACAGTCCATAGCATAGTTAATGGTGCCATGGTGCAACAAATGCCCTGCCCGCAAGTCTATATTCGTTTCCTAGCTAGAGCTGTCTAATGCCCAAAGAATGTACAAAATACTGTTGATATATGCCCATTCTCCAAATCCTGATGGAAATCAGGCACAGGAAATGTTCACAGGTTTCTCTTAAGAAGTAACATTAGTTTAGATTGAACAAAAATGCTGGTAGAGTATAAGCTCCCACCAGTGCTTTTGTGATATGGTTAGAAATGACCTTATCTTTACCTTCACCCTAGTGACTAATGGCAACCAGAGGCTTCCAGTGTGACTGTCCTTTCAGGTAGATGATGCTCCACTTGACAGACGAGTGTTATCTATCTACCCATTATCTTAGCTAAGAGCATTATCTGGATTTTTTTTTGCATTGGAAGCAATGGCATTGTATAGGGAGGTAGAGGATACCTCTGTGTATAATGTCATTCAAAAGACATCAATTGGCCTCAGTGCCAGATTTACCATTATGCTTAGGTGTGCTTAAGCACAAGGCTCCGTTGGTCGAGAGGCCCATCTTTCTGCCAAAAAAAGTAATAGTAATTATGATGGATTATTCTTATGTGATGCAATTCGGAATGTGAAGGCATTCTGTTTCAGAGTGATTCCAGACATAATGATAGAGTTGATAGTCCATGGGAGTGTGCTACAAAGTAGATGGTATAGGCCTAATGGGCCTACCTCCCACAGGGACCAAGTGAGGGGCGTCATAGTTTAACTAGCATCGGGCCTCATTTATTCTAAATTGGCACTGATTGGCATAACTGAGGGTTACTCTAGTATATATCTGAGCAACGGATCCTTGAGCATTGTCAGGTATGGTGAAGGTATATTGTGCCCAATGGTCTTGCACATTATTCAGTCAACACATATTAGCTCTAACACAGATTAGATGCTATTATGATGAAGAATTAATATTAACAGCTCAACATACACATATGTTTTGCAATTCATGGATGAATCTATTCCAGAGCAAGCTGTTCAACATTGCTGAGTATGCAATCCTTTCCCTCTTGGTTCTGTGTAACTGAAATCTAAACTGGCACCACTACTAAGTAGAACACATACTGCCTATTATACCAGCTGAAAATGACCTGTCTACTGGGGTTTGAGTTCTGGCAGTTACACTGTTCCAAAGAGCATCTAATGACAATATGTTTGTGTGAGTATGTGCTTAAAGTAGAAACTAAAGATGGACAATATTTTGACAGTAAAGCAGATTTTTCCACTGGCTAGAGGCCTGATTTCATCAACCTTCTGGCTTCATCTAAATTATATATATTATGGATAATTTGCAGCATTGGCTACACCCTTTTTGGCTCCCACATACAGGTCTATTGTTACTTTTAGCCACTCAGTTATAATGGATTTTGGTCAGTTCAAGGAACCAGCTGCACTCATCCTCCACAAAGGTTGTGGTTAGCTGATGCCCGGCTGTGTCCTTGAACCATACTTCAGTATACTGCCATCTTAAGAACATGATCTCTTGTGTGCACCAACAGTATCTGCAGGAATCTGAAAGTTATTTCAAGGTTCAGTGAAACTGCTATACAACTATATGTGTTACAGCTTTACGGGGCTCCATGGGACCCACAATAACTTGGATAGCTTTGAGGTATCCATTTTGGCTTGGTTAGGCTTCTCTCTTGAGCACTGAATGTCTTAGTGTTCATCACGTTGCCAGAAATGCTTGATTTCCCTCACTGCTGTCAGATGCTGAAAACATTTTAAGATGCAGTAAAAACAGATGCTCAGCTTCATTGCACAACTATATTCCCAGTTAGTATATGTATCATTGTTAGAAATGCATTTATACATGACATAGATTCACTCCAAACTCCTTACTGAAAAAAGATAATCTCCTGTCAATAGTTTATGTTTCCCTGTTCGTGATGCATAACATAAGAAAATGGTAGATGTTTCCTATGTTTGTCAGTGATTGACAGTTTTACTCTTTCCTATTTACTCCTCCTTCCAAGGAGATCAGAGCAATACATGCAGTCCACCTTGCTCCCATTTCATTTTTATAACAGTTTTGTAGTAACTTAAGAGCCAGCAAATTAATTTCCTTCCTTGAGCTTAAACAAAAAGTCAGCATGACGTAGTGGATTGAATACTGACCGAATTCACTAAGCCATGATGACTTTCTGTTTAAGCAGTGCATACAAAATTGTACTTAAAAATTTTCAATCTGGATAGATTCTGGTAAGACCAAAAACATGGCATACTCAGATTCTTTCTTTGGCTTCTCAGAATTGTTTCCCAGCTACTTTTAAAGGAATGGGCCTTGGTAAGGCTAGAAGAGAGTGTCCAAGACTATTTTTGGTTAGTGTATCACCACAGTGTTATTTTTAATGGCTACAGATATGTAGAAGTTCAAGATGTTATATTTGGGAAGAGTGTGCATTAAGGAGGCAAAAGCAATAAATTGTTACAGCTCAATAAGGAATGTGAATTAGAAAAAGACAGGGAAGCGATGATCTCTTTCAGAACAAAGTGTTAAGGATAGAACAAGCTACTTGCTAAAGATATGACCATTTGCTATACAATTTTAACTAGATCTAAGTTGAGGCACATCTCAGATGTGTTCCTTAAGGATCCATATATATCTGAGACTGGCTGCTAATGCTATAGTCCATCAATAATAAAAATGTATATTTTTAAAAAATTCAAATATGCATTGGAAGAAAACCACAGAAAATGTCAATTCCTTAGGTTGGGACAGAGGTAATAGAAGAATAAAATATTCATACATCAGAAATGATGTGGCAGTGGAACTCTATGAGTTCAATAAAAGACTGAAAAGCCTATGTAGATAGAGTAACATACAGAAACTCAGCGATCTGAGGCATAGGAAAATATTTTTCCATGGAACATTTAATCCATCAAATTCTTTCCTTCCTTCTTTCTGGAAATAGAATAATAAACTAAGTGTAAGCTAAAACACGGAACTGGAAGCAGAAAGAGCAAGGCATAAAAATTAGAGACCCACAGGGACCTATATGACATAAAAAGTTAAAACTGCCAAGGGAAGCTTTGATTCACCACTGGTGTCAGCTGAAGGCTGCTATGTCATTGGAATGGTGAATCCTATCTGCATTTAGTCCAAATATTAAAGAGCC
The DNA here is from genome assembly GCF_037176765.1 of Anolis sagrei. Classification (NCBI taxonomy): domain Eukaryota; kingdom Metazoa; phylum Chordata; class Lepidosauria; order Squamata; family Anolidae; genus Anolis; species Anolis sagrei. Next base: position 143,682,217 of record NC_090024.1, read on the forward strand.
AACCATGGTTCTGAATATTATTCTTCCTCATAGTCTTAACACACCTATAACTCTTTTAAAATCTATACACATAATAAAAGTGAAAAATCTGTATGTGTGTACGTGGTGGAGGTGTCCACTCACACAGACAGCCTGCTGCCTCCACAAACAGGCTATAGTTCCAAGTGCTGAGAAGCCTCCGAAAGCACTCCCTCAACTGACATTGCAGGTTATAGTGGGCACCATGAACATGTAGCTCAAACGCTGCCAATGTCCTCCCCAAACAGTATGTTTCATACTGTTCCCAAGGAATGTTTCATTCAGGGACAATTTCATCCTAGATTTGACATGTTGCCTCCACCACAGGCAGACATCCCAGGGTTCCTTCTGTGGAATTTGCATGACCCCACCCACTGCCTCTCCCTTAACCCTTTCCTATGGCACACAGCAAACACAGAGGAATTGATCAGCAACTGAACGGACTGGAGGGATCTGCGGGACTGACTCAACAGGATGGAAGTTGTAGTTCACCCTGCATCAAGGCAGAGCACTCTGACCCCCTTCGATAACGAACCTGGACCACATTTGGCACACAGAACCTCCATGACCAGGTTTGGGGGAACTGACCTTGATTTATAGGAGTTGTAGTTTACCTACATCCAGAGAGAACTGTGAACCCAGCCAATTACGGATCTGGACCAAACTTGGCACACAAACCTAACATGGCCATCTGTGCATACTGGCAGGGCTTGGGCATGATTGCCCTGGGAATCTGGGAGTTATAGTTCACCCTTATCCAGAGAGCACTGAACGCAGCCAACGATGGATCTGGACCAAACTTTGCACACAGAACTAACATGGGCAACTGTGATTACTGGTTGGCTTTCTGGATGATTGCCCTGGGAATCTTGGAGTTGGAGTTCACCCTTACCCAGCTGACATCAGATTTCTGCCACATTTGGCACACAGACCCAAAATAACCAACTTTAAATAATATCAAGGTTTGGGAAGGATTGATTCACAATTCTGAAAATTGTAGTTCACCCACATCCTTATGCATTTTCTATTGGGAGCATTAATAAAAAAAAAACAAATGGATATGTATTCTGATAATTAGCATTAGACATTACCAAACAGATATTCCCAAACAGAAAACAAACAATGCCTTTCTCAAATAACCCAGGCACCGCCCGGTTATTTGAAGTTAATTAAAAATAAAAACCAAAGTAGATTCAGGCCGCACTAGCACTCCAGCCACCATCTACCATTATCCCTTGCTGCAAAAAGGATGTCTTGAGTTGAATGGAATGGGCCACAGAAAACCTGGTTTCCTCATGAATTGGTTAAGGTAAAGGTAAAGGTAGTCCCCTGACATTAAGTCCAGTCATGTCTGACTCTGGGGTGTGGTGCTCATCTCCATTTCTAAGCTGAAGAGCCAGCGTTGTCTGTAGACACCTCCAAGGTCATGTGGCCAGCATGACTGCATGAAGCGCCGTTACTTTCCCGCCAGAGCGGTACCTATTGATCTACTCACATTTGCATGCTTTCGAACTGCTAGGTTGGCAGAAGCTAGGGCTGACAGCGGAAGCTCACGCCGCTCCCCGGAATCGAACCTGCAACCTTTCAATCAACAAGCTCAGCAGCTCAGTGCTTTAACCCACTGCGCCACCGGGGGCTCCTTCACGAATTGGTTAACCAGTTAAAATTCACAAGTAAACCAGGTGTTTTTTTTTTTTTTAAAAAAACAACCTGACACATTTCGGGGCGGGGTGGGTGGGGGGTTAAATCTGAGAACGCTTGAAGTTTTCTTTGAAAAAAAATGGGATGCTACATCTCTTCTCATGGATTCCATAATTAGTACTATTGTATAGCACTTGCTCCAATAGGATGAGGCTCTTAGTTGTGTTTCCCCCACAGAGAATCTGAACAGAGGAATAAGTCATAGAAAACATTGTACATGCTACAAAGTTTCAAATGAATACATTTCAAGCTTAAATAGTCCAAATAAACTCGCCAAAAATAATGTTTCAAACAAAAAGCAGAAAATCACTTTGTGGTCTTTGAATTAGATTAGATAAAATACTTAATAAGTGCAGGTGAAGTTTTGTCCTTTGTTCAAAAAAATATGCCAAGTACAGTATGCAGAGTCCAAACATGTAACCATTCAACATTACAATCGAAGTGCCCTAAAATAAGTAATCCTGAAACCAACTATTAAACTCCTTGTTCTCCAAATAATATTGTAAGCAATATATTTCAAAGGTGCCCTAAAAGATACTTAAGAAATTAGTGTTTGACAGCACAATAAACTATGTTCCTTGGTACTAATTCCTAAGTAAGGGTACATAGGACTGTAATCTTAATATAATTGAAAGTTTTAGAAGTCTGGTTTATTTTTCATGTCGAGATTCTTGATTTTGTCCATTGACAAAATGGTTTAGATGCTGTTCTATTATCCAGGCAGAGGCCACTAGGGGTCGCTAGAGAGAGAAGGCTAATCCATTTTATGGGGGTGGAGAGAGGGTTGAAGGAGTAAAATCATTTCCCCATGTTTTCCGATTATCCCCACCCCCACCCCCCACACAAACCCATGTCCTTGTCATGGAAACAACTATATTTATTATATGGGAAGAGGGGAGGGGGAATAACCAGCGAAAATGGGGAAAATTGTTTTCTTCCTTCAACCCTCCCCCCCCCCCATGTGAAATGGATTATCTTTCTCTCTCTAGCACCCCCTAGTGACCTCTGTCCAGATAATGGAAGAGTACCATGTTTCCTTCATATAATTATTTTAAGAGTATAAAAAGAACCAGAATTAAAATGGTGTGATATAAGAAGCTAAATTATTGTGGGTAGTAAAGCTGATAGTATGGTCAGAATATCTCTCTGTGAGATCCCTGTCAGTGGAGGCAATTTCTTTGTTGAGAACATAAATCTTTGGGCTGTAATTCCCAGAATCCCCTAAGAGCAAGTTCTCCCCAAATGTGGTCCCTTAGCATTTTTGTCTTACTTTCTCTGGCAGTAAGCCACACCTATTACTAGCTTCGATGACAGTAAAGTGATTTTGTTCTGGGATTTCACCTGAACTTTAACATCTGTCCAAAGTGATGAGTCTATTTTGGATATATAGAGAATTCATCCCCTGGAAGAGATTTTTCTTAGCTGAGACTACACCTTGAACCAGATTTGTCGCATAGGAGAAAATATTTTAGCTGTATTTGTGAACATTTTAAAATTAAGATTAACTTTGCTTTGGTCATTCTCAGGAATAAAAATAAAGTGACTTCTATCTGCATAACATAATTTGGGACTTTTCTCTTGGTAATACACTAATATTGGCAGTATGGGACAAGACAGTTGGGAACTTTCAGCCATAAAGAAAAATTATTTCACACGATGTTACAGATGGACCTTTGTACCCACAGATTCTGCATCCATTTCAATTTAAAAAATGGAAAGTATCAAAAGAAAAAAAAATCCCAAAAGCAAAGTTTGATTTTGCCACATACAAAATGCTACATACAAAATTGAAAGTATCAAAAGAAAAAGAAAATCCCCAAAACAAAGTTTGATTTTGCCACATACAAAATGCTACATTGGGCATGCATACTCTGCTATCCTTGTGCTTTTTCTGGCTTTCATTTGCATTGTTTACAATTTTATATAAGGGACACCATTTTACTTCATCTTTGTACATAATGGAACCTGATCATGCCTGGATTTTGGTATCCATGGTAGGTCCTGGAACCAAACCACAGTGGATACCAATGGCCCACTGTATTTGAATACTCTTTGGGAGCTAAAGCAAACAACACTGTTTTCTAAGATTCCAGTCTTCAGAGAATTTGAAGCCAACCCTTAAGCTAGTCCCTTGGGGCAGATTTTGTTACCCAAATAGTGGTGAAATAATTTCTAAACTGGGCCATCTCTTCTGAAAGGTGCATTATAATTTGTCTTCTTGTAAGGTACAAGAGTTCATGCACCAGAGCAGAATGTTAGATTAGCCTTTCTTCTCAGTGCCTCTTTTTGACAGTCGTTCTTTGGGTTTGCTGAAGCAGGAAAAATACCCACGCTCATGCCAATGTAATCCCTGTTCAGCAAAGAGGTCAGTCGCCAACCAATATAGAGTTACATTTCAGGGTATTTCAATACTTTTCACCAAACTTGTGGCATTTCTCTGATTATTTTCTTTCCTTAGCACTTTATTTGCTGTATAAAATGCCATAAACTTTCCCAACAAAAAGAAAACTTTAAAAAATATTTGTTCTTGTCTGAAAGTATGAAACAAACAAAGGTTTACACCTTACATTATTATATTCAGAGAACAGACACTGAAATAAAATCAGAATTAGTCACATGTAATTTAAGTCCCAAGTCAATGTGGTACAATGGTGTGAGTGTTGGAATTGGACTCTGGGAGACCAGAATAGAAATCCCCACTTGGCCAATGAATCAACTGGGCGCCCTTGTGCAAGTCAGACTCTCTCATGCTTAGTTTGGAATAAATGTTGTTAAGAAAACTGTGATAAGTTTGCCTTCAGGTCCTTATAAGTCGGAAATAATTAGAAGGTAAACAACAACAACAACAAGTTTTGTTACTATTAGTTGAAATAAATTTGCTCTATCATGGCAAAATCCAGAACCAGTTCACAGATTTTGTCATTACACAATCATAAGGAAAGCATTATGATTGGACAAGAAACTAAAGAGAGGGTGGCTATAACCAAGCATCTCACAGCAGACCACTGTACATGCAGTTATGAGGTCCATAAGATCTAATCAGTGCATGCAATGTGCCACCTAATTCACTGGGATTTCAGGGGGGAAAAGACTCCTGCACATTTCACATCATACCACAGGACCATACATAGGGCCATTGGCAGGCACACAATCTGCTGTACAATGTCAGTATTCAGAAGAAGGGTAGCGTAATCCAACCACCCTGTCACTACATAAATACAAGTTTATACTCTGAACCATAGTATAGAATTTCAGCCAATGATTTTGGGGCACATCAGCTTTAATTTTTTTTCTAAGACATTTAAGACGTAAAAGTTAAATAAGGTTACTTTGCTCTTGGCTGTAAATGCAGCCTAACAAATTATATCAGTCAAGCAAATCAAATTAATCTTTAATTCACAAGCGCACTTTCATACACTTTGCTATAAATAATAATACAATGTTATCTAAATGTTTATATTATGACTTTATGCAAACAAGCTTTAGGAAATTTTGTGAAATAAATTTGCCCACATGCAAAGGATGGTTTATAAGGTTTAATTTTAACTGCAAAGGAGGTTTAATAAAGTAGCTCTACAAAATAATCATATCTGGGATTTTACTGCCAATAATAAATACAATAGACGCTGCAAGAGAAGCCAGGCACTTATATATAAACAATCTAATTAATGAAGTGCTGTTGCAAGGCATGATCTGGCTGCAGATGGAACATTTCTAATGTAACTATGCCTGGAAGATAGGGGAAATTAATTTGGCATCCATGCTATGCCTGTTCTCTTCGCTTCTCCTCCCAAAAATTCCTGCCATCTCTCATTTATTTTCTATCAGTGGAAATTTTAATTCTAATTTTGATTAGCTGTCAATCAGATAGTATACCTACAATTAGAGATTGAGTTACAAACTTTTTTTTGTCATGTCATGGTAGTGTTGGATAGTGACTTCCAAATACTGGGGCAACACATCCATTCTGAATTTAACCTGAATTTGAAAGGAACTGTCTAAAGCAGGGGTCCTCAAACTTTTTTAACAGAGGGCCAGGCCACAGTCCCTCAAACTGTTGGAGGGCCAGATTATAATTTGAAAAAAAAACATACACACTGCACATATCTTATTTGTAGTGCAAAAACACTTTAAAACAATACAATAATTAAAATGAAGAACAATTTTAACTAATATAAGCTTATTAGTATTTCAGTGGGAAGTGTGGGCCTGCCTTTGGCTGATGAGATAGGATTGTTGTTGTTGTTGTGTGCTTTAAAGTCATTTCAGACGTAGGTTGACCCTGAGTGAGGGCCAGGTAATTACCTTGGGGGGCCATATCCGGCCCTCGGGCCGTAGTTTGAGGACCCCTGGTCTAAAGTACTAAATCCCAACCCCAAAATTGATTCAGGACCTTGGATAGTTTATTGAAAGTTCAGACTGCCATAGGGATCACCAGCTGTTGTTCATCACAGTGTAAACATATTACTATCTATGGTGATTTTAAAAAAGGAGGTGAAACTTGTGCTGGGGGCAAGGAGAGAAGAGTGGAAAGTGCTCAAACACAAATATAAGTAAATACTCTTCCCAATCAATAATTTTAATGTTTAAAGTACTATAGGGGAAGAAGACTTTAAGAATGGAGAAGAACTCGAGGTCTCATTTTTAGATGGAGGCAGCAGTGTTCTAGTATCAGATGAGGAGACTAGACTCTTTCTCTGCTTATGATAAAGATGAATGAAGGCAAATGCTCAGACAGGGACTACTAAGGAAAAAGCTTAGCTCTAGAGGACATCTCATTAGGGGCTGCCTTGGAAACTAAAGATCTCATGAAGGAAGAGACTAGCTCTCCTCTAGCCAACACCTAATGTCAAAGTATCAGCATGTGGGTTAATTTGATTTTGGTGAGATGTGGTTAATTAACCTTGGCTCGACCATTAATCCTATTGTTAACTTACTCCTAAAACAAAACAATTCTTCTTAAATTGTCAGAACCCCTTTTCCATACAGTAAAATGCTAGACTTGTGAAATATTTGCCATTTCTTAATTCCTATTCTTTCATTTCCAATTCCACTGGTGAGTTGTATCACATCCTGGTCATCCAAAACTGAACTGGAAATATTTTTGGAGTTAAAATTTGAAATATCAAATGTTTTCCTGGCTGGACACACTAACATTAGAGCCAACATCTCACTCTTCAAAGCAAATCTGCATCACAATATATTGGAACCAGAGACTTGATTATATTTGAAGCAGACCCAGTGCAATCAGGATTTTATTTTTTTCCCCATACTTACTGCCGGCATCATCCAATGCACTATACATATTTTGCATTTGACTTCACATAAATATGAGCCATCAAGAGAAGGTGCAAGACATGAAATAAAGAATGCTGTGCCAAACATATGTACCAAATTCCACTTCTGTACAGCCATTTGGCTCACATAACTTACAAACACGCGAAAGGGCAAATGAGTATCTTAAAGTCACTCCACACAACCAGTAATTCCTAGTTTGGAAGAAAAGGATTATGTCTTTTATCACATAGTAGGAACATGTCAGGAACACAAGGAATATATGAATTCATAATTGCAAAGATAGTAAGAGCAAAGATGTGGAAATTGCCTTCAAATTTCTGGACTATAATGCCCATAATCCTTTTAATGGGACATTTTAAATCAGACTGATGGGAATTGTAAGAAAAAAACCCCTAACCTGGTAGAACAATCATTTTCAACCCACTGTTTTTTATGAGTCTAGGAGCCCAATGTTCCTTATTTGCCCAAGTACAAAGTGTTTTTTCCTATAATACTTTTAGCTGCACAAAGTCCTATATCTTTGATGTATCTAAATATCTTCAATATATAATCAAAACAAAATGAAAATATGTTTTAAATGTGTTTTAAACATGCACTACACTGTGCAGATACATTTTTAATCTAGCTTTACAAATCCTTCTAGAAACATTTGTCAGGCATTGTAGACTACTGTTTGTTTGCTTTGAAGCCAGATGATTAACTCAAAACTGGATGAGGGATTTTCCTTAGCTCAACATGAAACAGTCTATTTAACTTCCAGTTTCTCCATCTGGCATTAAAATGAGAAAAAAACTGAGAATAGTAAAGATTTATAGTAGTCAAGCTACTAAATGTGTGAAATAAAACTGTTAGGCTTCTCCATCCAAACTTTGATATCTCAAGCTTCTGTCAAAATATTTTTAGCATTGCGAGAGTTCCCCGCTGGAACAATGGTATGGTGGAGCCAAGGGTCACAGGAATGAAAGACCAGGATTTCTTGACATTATAAATTTTCTCACTGACTTCCAGGCTGACATGTTCTTAGGTGCAGTTTGTACACTAGCTAAAGGGTAGAAAGAGACGAACTTTCCTAGTTAACAGATTAGTGTTGTGAACAATCTTCATTACAATCCAATTTATCTGAGGAAAATTTAGTCTTGAATGAGCAATTAGAATCCATTGGTTTCACAAAAGATTTGCTTGTAGTGGAGATCAAGTCCAATATCCAATTGTTTCATTACACTAGCCCATCTGATGATGTATTAATGTACACCAGTTTCTGGAGCATGTGCAAGGGGGAAAATACAGTCTATTTTCATAGAATCATAGAATCAAAGAGTTGGAAGAGACCTCATGGGCCATCCAGTCCAACCCCCTGCTAAGAAGCAGGAATATTGCATTCAAATCACCCCTGACAGATGGCCATCCAGCCTCTGTTTAAAAGCTTCCAAAGAAGGAGCCTCCACCACACTCCAGTGCATAGAGTTCCACTGCTGAATGGCTCTCACAGTCAGGAAGTTCTTCCTCATGTTCAGATGGAATCTCCTTTCTTGTAGTTTGAAGCCATTGTTCCTTGTCTTATTCTCCATGGAAGCAGTAAACAAGCTTGCTCCCTCCTCCCTGTGGCTTCCTCTCACATATTTATACATGGCTATCATATCTCCTCTCATCCTTCTCTTCTTCAGGCTAAACATGCCCAGCTCCTTAAGCCGCTCCTCATAGGGCTTGTTCTCCAGACCCTTGATCATTTTAGTCGCCCTCCTCTGGACACATTCCAGCTTGTCAGTATCTCTCTTGAATTGTGCTGCCCAGAGTTGGACACAATATTCCAGGTGTGGTCTAACCAAAGCAGAATAGAGGGGTAGCATGACTTCCCTAGATCTAGACACTATGCTCCTATTGATACAGGCCAAAATTCCATTGGCTTCTTTTTGCCGCCACATCACATTGTTGGCTCATGTTTAACTTGTTGTCCACAAGGACTCCAAGATCTTTTCCACATGTACTTACAACCCATTGCACAAACATATTGTGCTGCTTGTGCAACTAGAAAACAAATATATTTTTCTTTCTTAACATGGCACTAGAAACACGATAAAAACTGTTAATGCTAATTTGTTCATATGCTTCAATATAGCTGCCTACACTTACTTACTTACTTACTTTATTTATTATTTACCATATTTATATACCACCCCTCTCAGCCTGAAGGCAACTCAAGGAAGTTTACAGTCGGCAGTCAATGCCCCCAAACAACATAAAATACAGTTAAAACGTTACATATAATATAAAACATATAAAAGCAATAAAATAATAAAAGCCATAAAGCACGTCCTCACAAGTCCACAAGTACTTTCAGATGCTGTAGTATTTATATTCCACTTATTGTTATATTATATTATATTAGTAGTATTTATATCTCACCCATTCTCTTGAAGTAGATTCAAAATGGTTAACACTAAAAATCATGGCAATGAGTAAATTAAAATCTAAAGTATATAAACTTTAAAACAGCACTAAATATATGACTATTGAAAATACACAGTTATAACCATTACCCCTGAAGGAATGCCTGTAGGGCCTGTCATGATGAGTGCCTGCACTATATTTGCCACTACATCACTGCATTGGACAGGTTATTTTATTAAATTCACTGGCCTCTCTTATTATACTACCATTAAGAATGGCTTCATGCAATGTTTGTGTAAATTCATGCATGCTTGCTGTGGCATAAACTTCACAGTGTCTAGTATTGTTTGTTGCATGCCTTCAAGTTATTTCTGACTTATTGCAACCCTAAGGCAAACTTATCATAGGATTTCCTTGTTCAGAGGCAGTTTGTCTTTATCTTTCTTTGAGACTGAGAGAGTATGACCTGCCTACAGTCACCCAGTGGGTTTTCATGGCTGTCTGGGATTTGAATGCTAGTCTTCAGAGTTGTAGTCCAGTGATGAAACCACTATGCCATACTGGTTCTGTAGCGTAGCGATTAAGCTTCATAAATGATACAACACTTTTTTGGATGGATTGTCAATGAATCCTCTTGACTTGTTCCATTACTTTCTACTTATGGGAATATGACACAACATGTCTACCACTTCAGGTATCATTCTGTGTAGAATGTGATCACAACCTTTTAGAATTAGTTTTAGTAGTGGCTAAAGTCTTTCACATCAGTGGTTGAAGGTGTAAATCCACTCAGCCTGGATTTTAATAGAGTTTTCCAAGATTCTGATACAAAAAGGTCTACTCAGAAGAGATTTCAAAAAGCCTGGAGTAAAATCCAAAGTAGATTTACTGTTTAACTGATTTGGAAGCCTGCCACTGATAAGTCTGCAAGTGCAATAGTTCATAAACTGTCTGCAAAGCTTCTTGGTGCTCTCTAGAAAAGTCAGCTGTAAATGTTGCAGACAAAAAACATTCTTCATGCAAAGCATGAAGTACAACATGGTGTTGGAAAACCAACACACCAACAATATGCCCTACAGCTGAGTACTTCGGCATGCTGATTTAAAGCACAATGTTGCTCATGAATGTTGAATGCACAGCAAATGCATATCATACATACACACACACTGCAAATCTAGCAATTGCTAAACTCTCTGATATTTCTATGTGCATGTACAGCCTTGGGTGTCACCTGGGTAGGACTTTGGGACATATATCCATAGTCTCATTCAGCAGAATGAGAAGGAAGGCGCCCAAATGTTTCAGGGCTGGCTCATCACATTTGAAGTAAATGAGGCAATGCATGCATCGTCATCTAAAGGCCATGGATATAAAGACTTCAGAAGATCAATAATTCCAGAGCCTAACATTACATAACTGTGCTACTGTTGAGAAAGTTTTAAATGGGGGATTTCCAGACTCCAATGCTTCAGACCATTTCCCAAAGATTTATCATTGTGAGATGAAGTGGGATTTTGATACATGTCAAAACCATAATAAAATTACTTCTATACATGCTCAGAAGAGAGGAAACACTTCAATCCACATTTCAAAATGGTGATGTGAATTCATCCTCGAGAAGGAAGCTAGGTATTGTAAATATCATTGTGTACATTCTGTGAAATGGAACCACTGGATTTAAACATAAAGAAAGTGTTAGACAGTTGCTTGACATATTGCTGAGTCTTTCATTTTTGAATGCATCTACATATTGGAGGGTAGGTAAGTAGAAGTGGAAAAAGCAGTCATGCTGGTCAGGCATGTAGCCAGGGGGGGAGCTTGAGGGGCTTCAGCCAACCCCCCAAAATTCTCATGGTGGTCCACGAGAAGGCCTTACTGGTACATTATTTAAACTGTTATGTTTATTCATATCATGATCTGATCACCATGCTTTATATATCCCATATGCATGGGGGTATTGGGGTAACGATACAAAAGGTTTGCTAGGGTAGACCCTCTTTCACTCAGACTCAGCCCCCCCCCCCGAATCAAACTCAGCTCCCCCCGAATCAAAATCCTAGCTACGGGCCTGATGCTGGTGTATGATCTGTAGCATATATTTTACTCTCTCAGACACAAGAATACGGCTAACAAAACAGCTGAATTAGAAGAAATTGTTAACCTTGGAATGCTCAAAGAACACCCATTCTCTCTTATTCTGACAGCAGATGCTCTGAAGAGGCAGGAGTTAATGGCACCAGGTTTATTGTGTTCATACAGAATACAGCTGAAATGAATTGACACCTCCAAAATATTCTCAGATTTCTCCTTTGTTCATTTGCAATGCAAAATGTTCTCCAGATTTTCACAGAATGCACAAATATTTCCCGGGTATTTGACATCTGCATTTTATTGCTAGTGACCCTCTAGTTCAATATTTTGTTTGTTTGTATGTGCATTACTTACATAATTTATTACCTGCTCCATTGACATAAATTGGCTTTTCTGGATCAGCTAACAAAAGAGTTTAAAACTGACAACAAAAGTTCAAATTTTGAAGTAATAATAAATAATAATGTAAAAGCCCTAAACCAATGCTATAATACAACAGTCTATCAAAACGGGGAGTGTAATTGAAACTATTCCAAGTTCAACATGATAGTATCAGCAATTGTTAAAAACCTGGGAGTGAATCAATGTGTTTTGTCCATGCCCTAAATAATGATGAGAGTTTGTAAGGTAAGGCCATTCTACAAAGTGAGGTGTCTTCACTAATACATTTCCATATAAGGCAACAAAGATGCTGTATGAAAGATACACCTTTGATGGCCTCTGTAGATAGAGACTAGGAGGCTGAATATTAGGTGCCGGTGTCAAAAAAACACTGTATATGATGAGGGGAGCATCATCACATGCCTCTCTTTAAGTCTTAAATGTCAGGAACATTGCTTGCCAGATTGCTATCCCATTATTACTTTGGTCTCCTGTTAAGTTTATTAATTTAATTGTTTGGTCTTGACGCAGATGGACGCTGGACCAATTTGCATCTCAAGATTTTGGTCTAGACTCCACAACACAAACTAGGTCCACCAGATAGAATAGTTTGTGAGCTGAAATGAGGGTAGCCTTAAACTGTGAAGACTGGTTTCCATGCAGCCAACAGAGCTGCTGGCAAGACCCTTTCTTCAAGTAGTCTCTTTCTCTGCATCCTTTCTTCCTTAGTTATATCTGGTCCCATTTTTCATAGTTGGCCACCAAAAAGTCTTGTCACTCATCACTACACCTCTGATGTGAGAACAGTCACACAGAGGACTCAGGTCACCATCTGGATGGGCCAATAGAATGATGTGAGACAATATGGCCTCACAGTCATGTGTGTGTGACTTTTTTCATGCATACCTTGGTTTGAACATTAGATTATAACTCAAGAGACCAGATTCCCTGCTCAGCCATAGAAATCAATTGGGTGACATTGGAAGAGCCACACACTCTTGGCCACATGTGATAGATTTCCATTAGGGGCTCCATAAATAAAACATGACTTGAAGGCACACAACAACAGCAATAACAACGAAAACAACAACATGAGATTTGCTATACCAAATCTACCAATATGAAATCAAGGAAAGAATATTAAAAAGATCAACATAATGATGGCATGGATTAGCAAGCATGGTGTTTGGGAAAAAATTGTTTTAATTCCAAAATCTACAGTACTTTCTGAATTTAGCTCAGAATCCCCAAAGACTGGATTTGTTTTGAAAAAGGCTTGGTCTCATTGGAAATAGCAAAATGTTCCACTTTGGAGAGGACAGTGAACTCCTTGGTTTTAGATGGGGGGATCTGTGGCACTTCAGATGTTGGTAACATGAATTATAATTAGAACTGGCTCTATTGTTCAGTGGTGAAGCAGGAGAAACAGGTCACCTGGGCCCCTTTCACACATCTGAATAAAATCCCATATTTTCAGCTTTGAACTGGGATATATGGCTGCGTGGACTCAGACAACCCAGTTCAAAGCAGATATTGTGGGATTTTCTGCCTTGATATTCTGGGTTATATGGCTGTGTGGAAGTAATCCTTTCGCACTAATGTTGGAGAGTGTTCCCTGGTCAAAGTGGTTCCGTGGTCTGTGGACCACCAGTGGTCCACAAGAATGAAAATATGGTCTGCAGCCTCACCATTACTACACTGCTGCCTCAAAACCACCCAGCATCAAGAGCAGTTGATCTCGCAAAACCCTCTTATAGTGCCAAGGCAATGGGGATGTTGGGAGGGGAAAGGCTGACTACCCACAAAAGATTATTACCACCACATCAGCTCTAGATTATTAAATATGGTTTTTTGTATGCGGGCAGATGGCAACTACTGGATGGCATATGTCCTATATCAGAAACTAGAGCTGATGTGGTCTATCCAATGCAAATTTCTGAATCAGCACCCCAAATAATCAAACTGAATTTAAAGTTGACCAAAAACCAGTTCGTAACCCTTTCAGCACTAATGTTGGAGAGTGATCTCTAGTCAAAGTGGTTCTTGGTCAAGTGGTTCCTGGTCAAAGTTGTCCCTGGTCATGAGGTCCCTGGTCAAAAAAAGTTGGGAACCACTGCTCTATAGAATTGTCTTCAATACTATAAAAGGTAACTTTATTACTTTAAACTCTTTACTTCACAGATTTGTTGTGGAATTTTCTGAATATGAAGTCAACAAAAAGAACTCACCACTATTGTCATTATGAATAAATGATGGGAAATGTAGTGGAGGCTTATTCATTTAATATACTTCCCAGAAAAGAACAGAAAACAGAACTTAAGTGTGCTACTACTACAGATAAAAAACCACCTAAGTGCTGTATTTTTCATGACGTTCTTGATTTTCCACTGATCATGTTTCTGATTACATCACCAGGAGTTGATGAAACCTTAGTTCAAAAGGGAGGCAGTTATCTTTCATTTAAAAAGTCAAAATACTTATTTTTTAAAAAAGTGGCTTTGAACCTGAAAACAATGACAACCTATAGAGAATTTGGCAAATTTTGAAAACTTGGGCTCCCAGACAATTCCATAATATTTTATGCTCCTAGCACTTTCAGTGGCTCACAAGTGTTTGAGGCACATGGAAATGATTAGCCAGACACTTGAGATACAGTATGCAAGTTTTCATTCATTTTAAGGGATATATATCCTTCCAGAGGATACAGCTCAATACTTGTTGAAGGACTGTTGGGGTTTCTTGTCAGTACCAAGAAAATGACTAGCCCAAACCAGGCATTGGAAATAGGGGGTGTAGTGAATGACAGGGTCAACTCAAAATGACATAATAAAATTTAAAGATAATCCATTGTAGTTTATGAATTTTTCTTCTGTTGCTGAAATAGAGTAAAAGCAGTGGTTTTGCAGTAATGAAAATTCCATTTGTTATAGCACTTGTGTTTTGGCTCCGTAGCTGGACATTTGCTCCAAAATATATTACATAATAAAATTGAATTTCCAGACAGAAGTCAGGATTTTATAGCTCAATGCATATCAAGGGAAAACCTCTTCTTTGCATTGGCTGACAATTATATGCTATGGTTTTTTAACAAATGTTCTTTAGGTGTGTTTTCCCCTTCTCTCTTAAATATTTTCCCTGAAGCCATTTTGAGAAAATTCCATTCCATAGGCTAAAGCTTCCATTTTATGTCTGCTCTCCAATAAAGCAAAACCTTTTTCATCTGTGGTTTCCTTTGTTCACCAGTTTTCTGAATTTTTACTATTGGACTTCTTCTTTCATTCAGTGCCTAAATTTATCACCAACTGTAAAACTATAGCATAATTCTTACCCTTTCTTTTAAGAAGATTAGACCCAGTATTCATTTTTAAAACCCAGTGGGATTTATAAAATCGTGGAAGTTTCAAGCAGAAATACTGACCCATGCTGAGATGGCCCCATCTATACTGGCCATTTAATGCAATTTGAAACCAGCTGATTGCACAGGAAATCCTGGAACCAGTTTGAGGCCTGGATGATGATTACACAAATAACAGAGCACTAAAGTTTGTCAGCTACTCTTGTTGGAGGTTGTTGTCTGGCAGCTGCAGGTCCCATCTACACTACCATATGCCCCACTGGAGACTGTTCAATCCAGATTCTTAAGATCTGCCCTCCAGGTACCAAGGTATGTCTCCAATGCCACCCTACGCCTGGAGACTGGCTCCTTGAGAGTTGAGGCCAGGGTATGGGTGGTGATATTGAATTACTGGCTCAGACTATCCCTCTCTCCTGTGGGCCTTGCATTATGAAGGATAACTTTCAATCCAGTTGGCAAACGGAGATAGTTCACAAAATTGCATCTCTGGGTCTATCCCCAGAACTACTAACCAGCATGGGATATGACCAAGCCAAATCCCAGATCAAACAATGAATAACAGACATTGAGCGCCAAACAGATCTATCTAGCGCCCTATCCCTTATTACCAATGGAGACAGTAGGGGCTGCACCTCCCCTATGGAATATCTTACAGTGTTGGAGGTAGCCAGCCATTGGAGAGCCTTCACCTTGGCATGATGCCAAACACTTCCTTCTGCCACACTGGAAGGTTGTTACCTGAAGACCCCATCCTCTAAAAGGCTATGTCCCTGTGATTCAGGTCACATAGAACAATTGAGCATATGATTCTGCATTGCCTGCTTTATAGAGACATTCAAACTTGTCTCATCTCACCATGGACAATTGAATACCCAGGACTCTTTGGACAATTCTATATAGCCCTGCTGCTGTCAGATACAAACATGGCTGTGACATACAATGTTGCTAAGTTCTGCACGGCTGTAATTAAAATCTGGTAGATGATAGAGTCAAAAGACCTAGGCTTCACCTCTCGAATATAGATGGAAAATTAGATATAGACTAATATTTATAGTGTATATGAATATAGAGATAGTGGGGATGGCACCCCCCCCCCCCCCCCGGTGCCATCTCCAGTATCTCCTTTTAGACTGCCTTTGTGGATTTTAATAACTACTTGTATTTGATTTTTAGCCTAGATTTTAACATTTATTGAAGTTTGAAACATATAACTCCTTGGGTTTGATGAGGATGTGTGGGACTGGGTCCCCCTGTTATGATCTGGTCATCGACCATAATAAAATTTCCTTCCTTACTTACACTACCATATAATGCAGTGTAGGAAACGCATTATTGTGTCCTAATAATGCACCCATTCTAATTCATTATAACTCATGGTAAACCTTTTACTCCAACTTTATCTAGGTTAAAAATCCTGTAAAAAATAACCTGCAGTTTGGCTGCTAAAAATCGCCTTTTTGGTGAGGGATTGGCTACACAGCCCAGCTGTGCTGATGCCAGTATGGCATGACTGTCCATGCGCACAGCCTCCCATACCTCCCTGTAACCTAATTCCCCACAAAAATGATGGAGAAGTACCCTTATAGTTACAAGAAGCTGCCCTCTTCCTGGATCACCTTCACTGATGTTGGGAAGCCCTCTACGAAGTTCCCCAGGGCCTGTTGCTTCATCAGCAAGGGTGTTCCTTGAAGAGGACAACTTCCTACGATGCGAAGGGCATTTTTGCAGGTAATCAATGTGCAAGGAGGCTTGGGAGATACAACAATCCCGCCTCCCTGGACTGCCTGAGCCTGGGGAGTGTGGGATGGCTGTGGGAGCCCCATCCCAGATGACAGACTCCACAGCCAGAGCACCCACAAAGTTTTGGATATTTCTAGAAGATCCAGATCTTAGTGAGACAAAAATAAACTCAGAGTCAAGCTGGAATAAGAGGCTTAACCTGGATGCTTCAAAAGACAAACAATGCAATTAAATGTCAATGTTGTCATTTACTGCAGCTAGCACAGCAAGTTAACCACCAGCTACTGTAAATCTTGTCAGCTGGAAGGTTGACAGTTCAAGCCATAGGTGGGGTGAGCTCCCACACTTAGACCTAGCTTCTGTTTAACTAGAAGTTCGAAAACAAGCTATGTGAGTAGATAAATAGGTAATGCTTCCGCGTGGAGACAAAAGCCACTACTGAAAAACATGCCGGGAAAAATTCAATCAGGAAGGCGTCCAAGGACAACAGCCTCCTCTGTGTGGAAATTGGAACAAAAGCACCATCCCATGGACAAGTCAAACACAGCCTCCAGATGCAGAGATGGAAAAAAGTGGGAAGCCTTGCCTTTTACTTTCTGTCTTTTGATAATTGTATAACAGCATAGAATGTTTGCCATGTATGTTTCTGTAATCTGCTCTGAGTCCCCCCCCCCCCCCCCCCCGGGGAGATAGAGCAGAATATAAATAAAGTTTTTTTTTTATTATTATTATTATTATTATTACCCTGACTCAGAATTTAGTCCCATCCAGCTCAATGTTCTTCTCTCCTCCACATATAAGCTCCTGGATTTCCAGGTATCTGTTAGGAAAGTTCCTTATTAAGAAAGTTCCCTAGTTAGAAAGCCTTCTCTTTTATACAGGCAGAACAAGATGCCAAAAATTCCTATATTTTGGGGTTCATCGTATCTTTGCCATCAATACACAAATATTTTCATTGTATAATTCAGAAATGCACACACTAGGGAAATGCATGCCTGGTTTAATGGAAATCAATACTTCCATTTGTTGTTTGGGCAGATTGCAAATTTGTTACTAGTAGCTTCCAGATTGTCAAACATGCATGTCATTAATTTCGATCCCCCTCCTCTCCTTCCTCCTGCTCCTCCTCTTTATTCTACAGTAAAAGATGCTATTTTATTAGTGTAAGTATTTTTAAATAAAACCTATTAATTCATTAACTGATTTGATTCATTAAATAATGAGGCTAAAAGACAATATTGAAAATTAAGGCTGCATTTGTTTATTCTTTGAAGCTGTTTTCTTTCCAGTGTATTGTTCATAGGCTGAGCAAATAAATTAGAAACTAGTAAACAGAGCCCTTTCTTCTAAAATATGTATAAGCTTTTAGCCATTACACTGAATTTCCAATTGATCTGAATTTCCTGAAATACCTCAAAAAGTAAATAATATTCAAAGTTTGATGATATGTAAATTTATCAGATAAGTGAGTTAAAATGTAGATCATTATTCCTTTTGACTATTATTTTAATGTGTGTTTCATTGATATAGAACGCATGACTAATTAGTAGGATTCATTTATTGGCAGGAATGAACAGCGGGTAAGAGACCAAGGAAGAGATAGAGAACATATTTTGATAACCTCACTGACACATTTGACCAAGTAAATGAGTTCCAGATATAGCTCTTCCTTCACAGCACATATTTATGGAAATTGCACAGAGCAAACATGAAAGGCCCCTAGGAGACATGCAATGTCTCCAAAAGATCCATCACTAAAAAGACGACTGAATAATGGCTTACAAATAAACAAATGAAATCCTGCATTGGAATATGTTAATAACACACCAGGATGCGTAAGAAATCCAATATGATGGGGGAACAATTTTTACAGCTATTTGGATCCATGCCAAATTGCAAACAGAGGATACTGAGACACATCTGGAAAAATAAGCATGAATATACATTTTATTGGAGCATCCAGTGCCTACATTTCTGCAGATTATACCAAAAATCAAAACAAGGAACAACAGTGACATTGGAGGGAAATTAGCTTCCGATGCTACTGAAGATGTACTTCCACACTATCTTGGTCTCTTTTGTTTGCTCACAAGAACATCTGTGTTTTGCCCAAACAAGCTTCTCCCTCTCCCTCCCTTTCACTCTCCCCCTGAATTTCTGTCCTGCTGCGAGTCACAGGAGTATCTGTAGCAACCCATCTATAAGAATGATAGAGATTTTATTATGTTACTGTGGTTGAGATGGTTGAACTGCACATATTGATGGTATCTTATCTTATCTGGAGCCCCAGTGGCGCAGTGGGTTTAAGCGCTGAGCTGCTGAGCTTGTTGACCGAAAGCTTGTAGGTTCGATTCCAGGGAGTGGCGTGAGCATCTGCTGTTAGCCTCAGCTTCTGCCAACCTAGCAGTTCAAAAACATGCAAATGTGAGTAGATTAATAGGTACCACTCTGGCGGGAAGGTAATGGCACTCCATGCAGTCATGCTGGCTACATGACCTTGGAGGTGTCTACGGACAACGACGAGTCTTCGGCTTAGAAATGGAGATCATCTATCTATCTATTTATCTATCTATTCATCCAGTTTTAATTGTTCTTCTCTCCCATATGGGGTAGAAGTAGCGTAGACCACTTCTTCTTAAACTGTGGGTCCCAACCCCAAATGGGGTCTCTTTGGCTCAATATTGGGGTTTCAGGTTTTTTCTGAATGTTGCCTACTGGCCGCTTTACCAAAAATGGCCTGACATTTAGTCTTTTTGAAATAAAAGAAACAATTGAACACAATCTACCTTAAAACATAACATGAAAAGCATATTAAAACCTCTTACTTGTTACAATAAGTGACACATTATGTGGTGTATTGAACTGAGGATTGGTGTAGGACATGATACCAGGGTTCAAATCCCCACTCAACCATGGGAATCCACTGGGTAACTCTGGGTAACCTACACTTCACAACCTAAGGGCAGATCTACAAGGAATCTGTCTCTCCTCCACAAAGGGAGGTGGTCAGTCAGCTCTGCTGCATGTCACATGAAACTAATTTAGTTTAATGCATCCTTGAACCATGTTTTAAAAAGTCACAGATTGCTCTACATTTTCCCTAAACATTTGGAGCAAGCTATGACTTCTGACCAGAGACAGAACCAGTGCAATTGTTTTCATTGCCATTCCATATTTCATGAGCTTGGGTGATCCAAGAACATGGGGTGACACTTACTGTCCCCTTCCTGTTCTCGTCATAGCAGTGGCTTCTTGGCACAACATGACTGGTGATCATCTCTCATGACCTAAGTGACATTGGTCAGGGCACAAGGGTGATCAGGGAAGGGAAAGAGGGAAGCAGGAGGTGGTTCGTCCTCTCCCCACTTCTCAATGCCACATCACCTGGAATGATGTCATTCCAGGCCACAAATGATGGCCACCAGCCAAGTTGTGCCCAGAGGCCACCATTACAACTAGAATTGGAGGGTAGTGATAAACATGGTTGGCCAGTGGCAACAAACTAGGTTTGGCACCACTGGGCAAACAGAGGACTCCTTCCTGTATCTGCCAGGGTTGATCCTGGGGGTGATCCAGAATTCAACACTCCAGATGTGCCCAGAAAAAGTATCTGTGTAGAATTGCCCTAATAAGAAAGTGATGGCAAACCCCCTCTGAATAAATTTTACAAAGAAACCCCGAGGATATAATCAAGATCAACTGGATTAGGCAAACAACAATAAAACACAACAATTACATTTTTTCAAAGGACAAATAATCTGTAATCATTTTAGGTTATGATCTAACTATTTGAATTGGGTCTGAGGGTAAAAGAAACGCAGTCTAAATACAATATGGTGAAACCACAGATGTTTCCCTCTGACAAGATGATTGATTAGTGATACAGAGCAACACTGCCAGAAAGTGGAGAAAAGATGAAAAGTCAAGTTCAGGCATATTTGTTTCAAAGGCAAAACAAAATAAATGCAACAAAATTAGGGGCTGACAGAACTTGAAGGCAAATGTTCAATGCTTTACTTGCTTCAGTTAATTCTTTGTCAACATGATCTCTTCCATGCACTGGAGAGGGAAAAAAACCCTTTGTTTCCCTCTGTACTTTAAATACTTTTCAGTTATTAATTATCTGCCTATAATTAATTCATTTTGTAAACTGAAATATTTTTTGCAGATTTCACTCCCTCCCCACACAAAAACTTATGCACATGGATGCTTTTTTGAGATACCAAAAGATGATATAATTTGCAGTTCTATAACAAAGCGAATTGTTGTTAGAAAGAAAGGGTTTCTGCTATATTTTTGGCCTTGTTCTCTGTTACAATAACATACCTAAACTTGGGAAGGAGGTTATGAGGTGGAATAGATAAATCTGCTTTAACTTTCACCCTTACCTGATTAGAATAGTGAGTCATATCTTATAATTAGCCGTTAGCAATTAAACAACTGAAGCTTTAGTGATTTATGGTTCATCTACTCTGTAGAATTAATGCAGTTTGACACCACTTTAATCACCAGGACTCAATCCTATGGAATCATGGAATTGTAGTTTGATGAGTCACCAATACCCATGGAACAGCCCTCATAATTTTATCACATTGAGCCATGGTGAGCTCCATATCCTGCTCTGAAGCCAATTTGAAATGGGTCAAGGAAGTGTGTGCCATCCAAGACTTCCTGTAGCTGGACAGCAACTGCCTTCTCAATCACCTTGAACAAAAAAGGAAAGTTAGAGACTGGTCTGTAGGGCTTAAGGTCCAGGGGATCTAGGGAGGGCTTTTCAGTCATGGTCTAACTACTGCTTTTAAAAAGGGTGGAAAATTCCCTTCCCTAAGAGATCCATTGATATTTTGTTGTATTTGGAATCTAATTTCATCTCCTCACTGGATGACCAGCCATGAAGGACAGGGATCAAGAAAGTAGGTCGTACTCCTTCCTTGCTCCAGCAGCTTGTTCACAACAACAGTATTCACCAAATGAAACTGATCCAATGTAATCCCACTCACAGAGTTGCTGGACACCTTGTTGTTGGCTTGCTTCTGCTCCAATGACAGCATGTAAGACAGCTCTTATGCAAGGAAGAGGTCAGCAGTGGGAGGGGGCATTTGTTTACTTTTTTGAGAGTGCCATATCTGGTTCCTTTATCCATATTTTTCAGAGATATCACTTTTTACACCAGTGCTGTGCAAGATACTCCTGAATTTATGCTCTGCAGCGTCCATACACTGATCAGCTACAACATATTTTATTGTCAATTTTGGACTTCCTCCTGACTTTTTAACACGTTTTTCATGTGGATTTGCACTACAGCACACATTAGTGAAGACGAGGGACAAGGCCGTGTCCCACAGCCATGGTGGCCCCACGGCTGTGAACTCCCTCCTGAGTAGGATCAGGTCGGCACCCTCCCTCCTAACCTTTAGGAGACAGCTAAAGACCTGGCTATTGAACCAAGCATTCAACCCATCATAGAAATATTTAAAGTGACAGTGAAAGTTGAAAGTGCAATCAAAGGTGTTCCATGTAATGTGCATCCATTATCTACACTAACATGACTATTGCAGAACAAAGGATTGAAATGATAAAGTTCTTAGTATATGCAGTGAAAATGTATTTTGTGCAGTATATTGCAGGAGGAAAAGTAAAAGATGTTCAAAGGCAACACTCTCCTAGAGACATGCTATTTGCATTGCAGCCCCTTCTTTTTCTAAAAACCCTCAGGGTCAAATCCTTTTCTCTTAAGATATTAAGAACAAACCTGTGTGAACATGTCTCCAGATTTCTCTTTTTTTGGGGAGGAAAGAAAATGTTTAAGCTGCCTGTTTTGCAGTGTTTTCAATACATGATGCAGTCATGAGCCTTCACTTTTTGCTTTCTTTGTGCAGTCAGAAGTAGGTACACATAAATCTGTCACCTTTCATTGCTCTTGCCTACTCATTTTTGCAGTCTTAACTTTGGGTCATTCTGAAGTTTCCAAATTTTTTTAACAACAACAACAACAAAACCACAATGCAAACATGTAGGCATTTCTGTACATATTTTCCTGACTCAGGTATTTTTATATGCCATTTAGTGTGATATATAGATTTTGCAAGCAATCTTCCTGATGCAATGCATTTGTGAACATTATAAGCATTGTTTGCACCAATATGTTTTTTTCCAAATATGCAGATTGTTTTCCCATTAGTTTTGACCAAAGTTGAACTGTATTGCAAAATTCAGAGAATGTGAATTCCAAAGGAAGAGCTGAGATGGCTGTGAAGATTGATCCCTTGGGTTGTGGAAGCAGTCTCAGGAGTCAATCCCCACAGGACTGGAAACTTCAAAGATCTGGACCTTAACTTAAGATCTGGATCTTTGCAGGTGTCAAACTAATGCAAAGTAAACTGAGAAATCGCAGTTTACGCCGCATTAATCCAGGTTTATCTGAGGTGTCATTTGGACATCCCAGGTAAACCCCTTACTTATTGTGAGTTATTGGGCCTTTGTAGAAGGATCCACAGTTCTTGCAAAATCCAGACCTTCGCTTTATACTTAAAACATCTCTCTCTCTCTCTCTCTCTGTGTGTGTGTATGTGTGTGTACACACACACACAACACACACATATGATTTAAAAAGAACTTCTATAATATTATTATATTCATCTCGACTGCATTCATGATCACCAGCACGAAAAAGAAGATTCCAAAAGAATAGTTTGTAAAAACATTGCCCAGCTTAACATATGAAAAAACCATCCAAGCATTCATACGTTGTTTTCTAGGAAATATGGAAGTTAAAACTTATTGTAAAAACATATGTTCAATTCAAACTTCCATTAAAATCTTTAAAGTTTAGAGGGGATTTGACTATGCCTATCACCCAGGCTCTTTTTATGTTATGACTTTTCATTTCCACAAAGGATTGAAGTATCCCAGGCCCTGATAGAATATAAAACAGTGACTGCTTATAAGTAACAGTGCTGCCAACATGACTTTACTATGCAAGTTGGTGGGTATCTTACTTGCAAATAAAATCAGAGATAAGTGAATAGGAAAAATATTCAATAACAACAGCAAAAAAGCTTCATACAACCACTTCTTTAAAAAAATCCACTTTTTGGATTCATCTAAGCATAACAACAGTTCCACATTCCAAATACTCTGTTTAGTCTATAGGTCATCTTTTGGGCAAGCTATGGAGGAACATATGCCAATAGTTAGCCAAACAGCTACTGTATGCCAAGGCCTGTAGTGAAAAATAAATCCCTCCATTTACTGTGACTAACAGAATAATAATAGAAAATAAAGAGAAAAATGTACAGTAATATTCTCGACTATAACCCCTGTGGTTTACAAACCAAATACTTTCTGCCGTCTGACTTTATCATAATCTCATCCAATAGTTTCCAAATGTTAATTCCTATGAAAAGAAATTAAAACCTTGACTTCCCTCATTCCACCTCACCCCCTGCAAATCTATTTGGCAGGAACTTGCAATTTGGACAGAGAGCCTTTCCCATTATTCTGAGAAGAAGCATTTCCAAGTCCTGGGTGTTATGCATGAAATAGTTTTCCAGACTTTTTCAAATCATCTTCTCTCCACCCTATATAGAAAAAAACTGCAAATAAAGGAGTTGTGCTTGCTCTTCTGCTTCATTTCACCAAAGGATTGTTAAAGGCATATAGCAGCAGGTGGCAATGTTACACACGTAGGAAGCTGCTTTATGTGCATAGTCTTTTAATTTGTAAACTTTAATACTGTGAATACAGAATATAGAAATTAGCATACTGTGTCCACATTGAAACTCTATCATCTCAGGAACAACATAAATCAGGATGCTGTTCAAAGATGGGGATATGCTTATCAAACTGCAGCATTTCCATTTGAAGCAGAGCTGGGCAAAATGCAGCCTTTGGGCCATATAAATCTCCTAGGGCTGGATCTATGCACTCTTCATACCTCTGACTATTACATAGAGCCCTTCTACATTGACTGAAAATACAGGCTCTATCTGGCATCCAGAACTCCCAATCGAACCAACAGTTCTTGTTGTTCATTCATTCAGTCATTTCCAACTCTTCGTGACCTCATGGACCAGCCCACGCCAGAGCTTCCTCTTGGCCATCACCACCCCCAGCTCCTTCAAGGTCAACAGTGGTGGCCCAAAAAGACTACTTATTTATTTATTATTTATTTAAAACTTTTATATCCCGATCTTCTCTACCTCCATAGAGGCACTCAGACAGGCTAACAGCAAAAATTCAATGCTAACACTAAAATCTAAAATATCATACATTAACATTAAAATTAACCAATACATATAGGATAAATTACATAATGCCTTGAAGGCAGCAAGGAGTACCCAATGCCCAGTAGCGCCAAACATAGTTTGGTACTGCTGGTAAGCCACCTGAAATGCCCCCTGCTCCAATGTCATGGCTGTTACTAGCTGTGAAACCCACAACTACCTGATCCTTGGGCAGCACTGGCTGTACCACCAGCATATACTGAGCTGTCTACATTCCTCACTTTCAGAACCCTATTTCTCAGATAACTGTCAATTTACTACCTCATCAGATAAGCTCCTTTCTCCATTGTATGCTGCTTCATGTCCTCTTTCTTGATGGAACCCATTACATAACACATATGTACATCCAGCCAGGGACTGTCAGGAAAAGAGAGAGGAAGCAGCATATGCCGCTGCCTTCATGACAATAGGGCGAAGCTGGATGGCAACACTTTGCCCCCATGTAATGGGATCCATGGTAAGTCATGTGATGCAGAACATGGAGTGACAGGTTCTCCATGACCTCTGCCATTGAACAAGACTATCATACATTCTGAGAAACTCTACAGAGATATGGTAATGTTCCATATTACTCATGAAGCCCAAAATCCTGTTGGTGAACTAAACCAACTAACCCGTATAGGCAATGGCAAAGGAAGGAAGATAAGAAATAGCCTGCTCAGAACCAGCAGGTTTTGACTTAAATCCTATTTTTATTCCCTATTATAGTAAGCCAATTGAGTAAATGGAATTTGCTTATGTTTTGGCTCACCACTATTGATGGGATTAACAAATAGGATTTAGGCTTTTGCCTGCTATTCCACACCACAATGATTGGAGGAAAGTACAACTGCTGACAGAGTCCATCAGTGGAATTCCTAACTGAATATTTCATAAATAAATTTAAAAGCCAGATCAGTCAAAACTAATGGAACCTGATGAAGTTCTTTACGAATTTATGCTTCTGCCTTGCATTACAGTTGATTGGACTTTTGGATGTCTAGATGCATAAACATTCCATAGTAACAGAAAGCCAAAAAGACTGATCCATACTTGTGTTTATCTATTCACAATGCATTTATTTTAAGGTCGACTACAATGTGTGACTTGGGATACATATGACTGCATCTATCCTTCTTACATGAGGCAAATACATTCAAGCCATCTATTCCAAAAGGAGGCCAGGCAAGACATATGCTGGTAAACTTGATGTTGCAGATAGCGCTGTATAGGTGCTAAGCAGGGATTCCCAAACTTTGGTTTTCTAGAAGTTTGGACTTCAGCGCCCAGAATTCCTAACTGTTGGCCAAGTTGACTGGGGGCTTCTGGGAGCTGGTCCAAAGTTTAGAAAATCATTGTACTAAGGGAACAAATATATGATCCCAGAATCTAATCTCATACATATAACCTGTGTATAGAGATACCAGAGGAACAATTTCATTACCTGGCACACATATTTCCATTTCTAGTATAAACCCTTATAACTGGAATGGGATACTCTTGGTTCCCTAGATGTTTCAGACCACAATTGCCTGAGTCATTTTTTGTTATATTGGTGGGGCTTCTATGAGTGAAGTCTAAAGTAGCTAGAGTTGTCCTTTACCTTCTTATTGTAGACATAAAGATTATAGTGGTTCCTCTACTTAAAAGCATCCCAACTTAAGAGTGTTTTGAGTTAAAGTTTCAAATTTCACTTTGACTTAAGAGCAGCATTTTGAGTTAAGAATTGGTGCCAGAGGTAGTGCTAACATGAGAAAAGAGGACTTTAGGGCTTCAAGGGGACAGACTCCATGTCTCATGCTTTTGTGCCTCATGCTCTTGTCCTTTTTAGGAGATTGCTGCCCACTTTGCTGTTGTCTGCTTTGAGGGACTTTGCGTTAGTTGAGTTTGTGTAATTTTTATTCCTGGTATGTTTGGCTTAATTAAGAGAGAGAGCAAAAGAGGAAGGGGGTTGGAATGAGTACAGTATGAAGAAAAGGATGCTTCTGCCTCTTCACTTTGTGCTTTGTGAGTCTTTCTTTTTATTGTTCCATGTGGGAATGCATTTATACATTATTTGTTATTTACAAAGTACATTTTCTTTTTTTTCAAACATGTAACAAAAATGGGGGGAATTCTCGAAGGGGGGCGGAATGAATTAATAGCATTTCAATTTGAAATTTGACTTTGAAATAAGAACGTTCTGAGTTAAGAGCTCTGACATGGAATGAATTAAACTCTTAAGTTAAGGTATCACTCTACTTGTATCTAGACTCATACACTTAACTAATATACCCATCTAAGATCTAGATGTATTGCTAAGGTGACCAAATTTCAGCCATACGTTTAAGAGAGATTTAGTCACAATATGTTTTGCACATTTTTAGCGGTGCGGCATCACTCCAGGTAATGTTCAAAGAATGGATAATATTAAACAAAGCAATTTATTATTTATTACCTGAATTCCATGAGGTCAGGGTACTTAGTCAAATATTAATTAAGATCAACTCCTATTTCTGTCTGAGTCTCCTCATCTCTTGTTCTCACTACTTTCTGATTCATATTTATTCAGAAAATACAGTTGGAGAGGGAGAACGAAAGCTGCTTACTGCGATATCCCTTTACCCTAACAGCCTTCTCCCTGTCACAATAAACTTGATTTTGGTCCATAGATGGAAATTGTGGAAAACTTCTCAAGGATGTTTTCTTTCTCCCAAGAGATTTTTAATCGTAAATCCAGCATGATTAATCCTGGAATTAAGTTGTGCGTTTTGACTAAAAGAAGATAGCAGTCTTGTTACTGTGTTGTGTGATGACCAAGAAATGCTCAGAATTCTATTAATACAGAAGCAATTTTGCTGAGTTTGGTTATATATGTATGCGTATATACACATATGCCTTTTAAGGATAAATAACATAGTAAACACTTTTTTTCTTCCCTTCCTGCTACTCGGCTCAGTGGAAAATGATGTGGGCCAGATAATAACTTAAACAAATCTTGCAGTGTGGGTTTGCATAAAAGGAGTTTTCTTATAAAGCATATAATTGTGATCTATAAAGTTATATACCATAAGATAGATTACTATTTTGGGCAGCTGCTTTGGAGAATTCTGCTTGTGTCATATTTGGCATGTGTGCCACTTTATCTAGGCTACATTCCCTGACATCAACAGAGCTTGTGGGAGGGGGCACCATTTGCTATTATAACCGCTTCACCACATTAATCAAATTCCATTGAATCCTACACTTAAAATCTGGGAATCCTCTGGGGCTACTATATTAGTTTGGGTCCAAGTGTAGTTTTTCAGCCTTTTAAACATAGGGGGCAACAATCTTTTTCAACGTATCAGGAAGAGGTGAGGAAATGGATTCAATTCCCCATTTTTTTTGCTAGATTTCTAATGAAGCAGTATTTGTTGCTCCCAGTTGAAAAAGTGGGAGGGGAAGTTGTGGGAGGAGCTAAAACACCCACCTGGTTAGGAAGAGTTCCCTCACTGCCATTTCCTAGGTCTTTGCCAAAACAGTTTTTTAAAGCCTTGGAAATAAGCCCCACTGAGTTCAGTTAAACTCTAACGCTATCTATTTGCAAATAAATGTTCCAGAAGCATTATCCTCAGACATTTCACCCACATCAGTGGCAGGCATCCTCTGTGGGAAGTGAGAATGCAGCAATTGGCAACCTTGATTAGCACTGAATAGCCTTGCAGCTTCAAAGCTTGATTGCCATTATGCAATGACGCAAGTCTCCAGATCTTTGGGATTCAGGAGCTGGATTATATGGCAGTGTAGATGGGCCCCCCACTTATCAGAGGCAAGTGGGAATAAGAAATTGGTAACCTTGATTAGGACTGAGTAGCCTTGCAGCTTCAAAGCCTGACTGCCATCATGCAATGATATAAGTATCCCCTAGTAATTTGTTTGTATATGATTATGAAAATATTATACAGTGTATAAGCACCTTTGTTCCCAGAACACATGCAGCTAAATTGCAGAGTTTGTCCCGCTTCCCCCATGCAAGAAATGACACTGAAATACCTAACTCCTCTTCCTCCCTCCCTCCCTCCCTCCTCTCTTCTCGACAGTCTCTCAAAGGAACACAATGAGGTTTCTTTAAGAAAAAAAAAACACTGAAGGATGGTGGGTGGGGCTTAATGTCTCACACAAAAAAAGCTGAGTTCACTGGAAAAGTAAACCAATGTGGTGGAAGATAGGGAAAACACCCCCTTTTTTTAACCCAATGGAGTCAGACACAACTCTACTCTCCTCTTTCAAACACTTCCCAGCTTAATGTGATGAGGTCCTAAAAGAGGAGAAAGACATCAAGGCTTTTTCTACTTGCTAGGTTGAGATAAACTGTTACTGGACTCCTTCCTCCCAGGAAATACTATCCTACTCAATATTTCCAAAGTGAGCTGCCTATTTTGCGACTACCCGTCATTGCCTCTTGATTCTTTAATGTTATGTGTTTGATCCTTTATGCTACCTTTCATCTTAAGATATTAATATTAGAGTATTCTTAGGCAAGGAATTGCCATCAGTAGTTTTCCTACCTTCGTCTGAAAAGTGGTCTATAGGACCAGGCATGTGGCCGGGGGGGGGGGGGGGGGAGTTGAGGGGCTTCACCCCCCCCCCCAAATTCTCATGGTGGTTCACGAAAAGGCCTTAGTGGTGCATTATTTAAACTGTTATGTTTATTCATATCATGATCTGATCACCATACTCAATATATCCCATATGCATGGGGGTATTGGGGTAACGATACAAAAGGTTTGCTAGGGTAGACCCTCTTTCACTCAGACTCAGCCCCCCTCCGAAACAAACTCAGCCCCCCCCCCCCCCGAATCGAAATCCTGGCTACGGGCCTGGGACCTAGTATTCTGTGGTTGCCTCTCATCCAAACAGGAGCCCAAGGTGGTGCAATGGGCTGAACCCTTGTGCTGGCATGCCTGAAGACCAACAGGTTGGAGGTTCAAATCTGGGGAGAACATGGATGGGTTTCCCTGTCAGCTCCAGCTCCTCATGTGGGGACATGAGAGAAGCCTCCCACAAGGATGGCAAAACATCTGGGTGTCCCCGGGCAACATCCTTGCAGAAAGTCAATTCTCTCACACCATAAGTGACTTGCAGTTTCTCAAGTTGTTCCTGACATGAAAAAAAATCCAAATAGTAACTTTATAGGTTATAAACCATTATGACAAGTAGCTCTCCCCTATTCCCTAGATCATTCTGCCTAAGATAGATTTATATATAATTTACCTATTATTCCTATCGGCTTCTGAAATAAGTTCTGCACTGGATTGGTGCATTATGGTTGCATCTATACTGGAGAATGGATTCAGTTTCACATTGCTTTTGATGATTCAATGTTAAAGAATACTGGAAGTTGTCATTTTACAAGATCTTTAGCCTTCTCTGTCAAAGAGTGCAAGTTTCTCACTACATACCCCAGGGCTGCATAGCACTGAAAGCGGTGTCAAACTGCACTAATTCTGCAGTATTGGTGAATCCTAATACTCTCCATTCAGCAATATAACCACTCTAGTCTCACAGTACATTAAGTTCCATCCAAATAGTTTATCAACAGAAGGCTTCCCTCAATGGGCAGGAATAAATGATTTGCCACTGTTTTTTCCAACATTTAAAATTGGACAGTTACATTTACATTTCTATCACTGGACTTTTTTGCCTATGAAAAGATTTTAGTCTTCATTCCTGGTGTGCATTCAGTGAGCACATGCTAATTTTTCCTGGTTTAAAAAAACAAGGCCATGATGCAAAAAAAGGATAAGTGTGCATATGTAGAAGAATCTTGCTTGCATCTCTCATGGTTAAATAAAATACTACTTTGAAAACTGACCAACACTTCATCAGCAGTGCATGCTGTTTGTGGCATAACTACCAGATATTGCTGTTGATACTTTCATTCCTTACTACATGCAATTAAAAATGAAGAAATATATTATTCATATCTCTTCTTTGGATTGAATATATTTGGGGAAGAAAGCAAAATAACTGATTTAGCTGTGATTGGCTTGATAGAAATCCAACCAATGCAGCTCCAGTATTAGAACTGGAGTGAAGTGGTGAGCTCTACCAAAGCCCTTCCACTGCCATTCACATTGAGGAAGAAATGAAAGACTACTTTCCTGATGGGAATATTTCTGTCTGGCCCAGAAAAAATGCTCTTGGAAAATGGATTATGGGTCCCTGGCCACTCAATACCCAATTCTCAGTGTACGATTTAAACTACACATGTTTCCTGAAAACGGTAAACACAGGTCTTAGTATTAAGCAACCCTAGCCCTCTAAAGCTTGCCCAGACAAATACACATTCCTGTCTGCAAAGGGTTAGCTGGAATGTCTAGTATTAAACTTTCACATTTTGCACAGTCATTTATATTGCATATACTTAGCACGCATCCCCATTATAGTGGAAAACGGCAGCAAATCTGTTTTAAATTATGATCAAAATGAATGGTAGCATAAAAACTGGAGTGGTATTATAGTTAGACATATACAGTGCTACCTATCAATTAAATATATTTGTTTGTATGACTTTTCCCTCTAAAACCCCTTCTACATTGCCCTTATATCCCAGGATCTGATCCCAGATTATCTACTTATCCCAGGTTATCTGAGAGTGTGGACTAAAATAATCCATTTCAAAGCAGATAATCTGGGATCAAATCCTTGGGTATAGGACAGTGTAGAAATGGCCTAAGTATGTTTTCAGCTATATTAAAAAAAACTGGTGGAATAATAACCCTTTGTAAAGCTTTATGGAAATATAAATGTATTGAATATGGACAGTATTGACTACTAAATGCTAGTACAGAAATTAAAATGTTAGGCTATGACAGGGTCATATTTGGGCAAACTTGAGAGACCCAATTCCATGGGTGGATTATCTATATAAATAAAAATGTAATGTTCATTTATGGGATTGACATAACTCAAAAACCACTGGACAAATTGACACCAAATTTGGACACAAAATCAGGCCAACAAGTGACCATCATTCATAAAAACACTAAAAAACACAGCGGAAGAGACTTAAAAGGCCAAAAAAATAAAAAAATGCATTACAATGCATGCACAAAACCACATATATACACAAACACACATATATACACATATGCACACACAAAACACATATACACAAACTAGGCCACAACAATACATGGCAGGGGACAGCTAGTGTGAAATACTAGGCTTGGTTCACAGCTTTATGTGAAATTCTTATACACTTTTGTAGAAACACAGGTACACACACACATATTCTCCTGAGACAAATAAACAGTTATAGTATTAATACACTCTATATCTAACCTGTAGTTTCATATCTATGATAGAGTTAATTTGAAACCTTGGGATGTCTAGCTACCTTTTTGCTTGTGGGAAGACCTTTCCATCTTCCGCCAGGATTTCTCAAGACAAAGAGAACTACTTCTGCCTTTGTTTTAAACCATGAAGGGCTCTGAACTTCGTGTGCTCTGAATGTCTGTTCACAGCAGCTTAAACAAGGAGGGAAATCTTGCCAGAGGGGCTGACTAGGGGTCATAATTTAACACAACTATTGGTTGAAATGACTCCAGTTTGGCTGTTGCCTGCCTATAAATAAACTAAAGTTTCCTTAGGAAGGTGTTACGGAACTTTCTCCTATGACCTTTATTAATCACCTTTTCAAAGACACGAGCTAGTATCTACTGATGTGTTTGGAATGGATCCCTGTTATTGCATACTCACTATTTCTAAAATGCCTTAATCCTTTTCGGTTGACTAGATTTTTTTTACACTGTACTGTAATTAGTTTTGTCATTTGGCTTCAGCAGTGGTACGGCAGACATTTACAACATCTGTAAGATCGTTTACTAAGGAGCTCTATCCGGCATGATATTACATGTCTAAGTAGCCGTGTTGCCTTTCAAGGGGTTATGTATGATCCCATGGGCTATCCATCATGAGGAAATACACTTATGAGTGAATTTGATAGACAATGATTATTTTCAGATTTTCTATCATTGCGTAACCTTTTCTTGTGCAACTATATATTGGTGGTGCTGGTCATTGCTATTGGGTCATGCTCTGCATCCCTGTGATCCAAGGGTATGCTCGAGGTAAGCCATAGACAACTGTAGCATTATAAGTATATGAATTAAAATGAATAATAAGAGAAATAGTAACAACAAAAACAACTTTTATACCTCATCCTATAATTGTAAAAATTCTCAGTGACAGGAAACAAAGACAAATACCCCAGAGTCCTTTTTGCTCAAGTAAGATCTCATTCCTAAACAGGAAGGTTTTTATAACTCACCGTGTTCAGAAGGGCCCAATGGGGATAACAGATCCTGTGCAAAGCCTGAGAATAACTCACTGCCTGGAATATGTTCCATTCTGCACTCCTGATCATTCACCATATGGGAAAGGTGCATAAGAAGCCAAAGATTTTTTTTGTTTTGGCTCTGGAAATTCTCTCAACAAAGTGCTCCCTAACCTCACACTTATCCCAACAGTATTGCATTGAAAGAGCAAAACAGAGATATACTTTTTCACTAATTGCATTCTAGCATTCAAGAATGAATAAAATCAGGATTTTTTCTCCCCACTGCACCACAATACAAATATGTTGTTGCAATTTTGGGCATTGCAGTATTTTTTTTCCAGTTTTTCCCCTAGAAATTTCAATTGTAAAAAACATGCTTTTTTTCGTTGCATAAATGTGAGCAGAATTTCTCCAAACACAAAGAGAGCTGTTATTATTTGATTGTCAGGTTTTAGAATATTATATTCTTTATATTCCTACAAAGTATGTCAATATAATGTTTCCTCTCACTGAAAAAAACCATTTAGGTTGTCAGCACATGTGATTGCTTTATGACATCTTACCTAACCACACATCTATGACTTGCATTGTGGACGTGATAAATAAAAAGCCCTGCACAGATAGTTGTGAAGCCATTAACAGCATTCCTCAACATTGGCTACATGGGGCAACATGGGGAATCCGTGGGGCAGTGAAGGAAACTGTCATTCTGTGCCCCATATTGCCTGCATCACCCCCTTCCCCATCATATGGAGGACGCCATCACTGCCTGACTTCCCCCCATATTGTCCCCAGCTTACTCAATCATGACATAAGAAGTCACCTGACTTCTTCCTCCCAGCACACTTTCAACATGGAGCCAGCACGGTGCCCTACCGGAAGTAGCCCTATGTCATGTGATGGGCTCCAGCAGGCCCTGCACCAGGTTCATGACGAAAGTATCCTATAATGGGGCAAAAGCCCCATTTGATGAGGTTCTTTTAAGGTTGGTGGGACTTCTGTCCAGCAATGCATGAAGGGTCATATATTTTTCTATCTGATTTAATACAAAGCATCACTAGTTATAAAGATCACACCGCTGTACCACCAAATTATAACGAATCACACCGCTGCTCCTTCAAATTATAAAGAACCGTGGGGAGAAGTAGGGAACTCTATTCGATAATAAAAGTCCCAATGCTGCTTCACTAAAATTATAACAATGACACCACTATAGATTCGCTCAACAAAAATATAGAGGGAGAATAGTTGTTGAACCAACTGTATATTTACAAGCTAGGAACTGGGAACCACTGGAACTGTGAGACTTAAAAGAATTCTTTAAAAGGTTTCCACTGCCACCGTATTACTAAATAACAGGCTGAGGTACTATTGAGAGGTTGCTCCATGACACACCCTATGTCACACAGGTTTCTGTGTGGCTGGTAAAAACTGACTTGAGTAACACAAAGGTATTCACACTGAGGCTGGTATAAGTTGGTAAAAATAACAAGAGCTTTTATTGAACAGACTTGGATATTTCAGGTACAAATGCTTGATAGTTTCAGTAAAAATCTGGCATACAAAGCTTGTGGTTACATTAGAGAAGAAATCTTAAAAACTTCTGGATTTCAAGTCTTAAAAGTTACAGCACAGAAAATTACTTCAGGAAATGAATCTCTGAATGTAGCTCCTACAAAAATCCCCCTTAGGAATCTAGCCAAACCTGAACTAGCTTTCTTTAAGGAAAAGAACAGGGGGGTTCTGCTCCCCACAGTATTCTAGTTATATTTCTCTATAGCTATCCTGAATACTAAACAAAAGACTGTCCCAAAATCCTTCTTCAGAACCCCAAACTGCTCTCGCTAACACCCTTTCCAAGTTCCAACTCTCAACTGGCAATCTGGGAACTCAAGCCTCAGTTTTAAAAGTCACTTTTTCCCTTCAGATCACTTACGCTCTGCCCCCATCTTTTTAACTAATCCTAACCTTCTAACTTTCCCTCCAAGACTAGAACATGCCCCCTTAAGGTAAACCTAAGCTAAGATGGCATCTCCCTGTCTCCCTTCTCTAAAATGGATGCTGTGGCTTCACCAGGCCCACTCTCCTAGGCCTAAGCTAGCTTGCCAAGGTAAGAGATTCATTACTCTGGTCAATTAAAAATGCAAAGCAATGTGCCTATTGGGACAACATAATTCTTTCTTAACTCATATGTTCTTTTCTGAATAAATTATTTTTATAAAATAACTTGTGAATTTATAATTGAAAGGTGGAAATCCCATTAACTCTGACATGAAGAAAAAAGAAAAAAAAGCATATGAACAATAAGAGAAATACCTTATCTAGAGGTAACAAACCTTTTGGATTATAACTCCCTTGACATTGGCTATACCTGGTATGTCATATGGGACTTGTATGTAAAGCTATCCAGAGATTCAAGGGTTCTTCAGCCATCACACGCTCCCTACCTTGATTGCTCTTTTCATTCTTCAGAAATTGGGAAAGGAAACAAAGATAAAACTGGACTGGAAAAGCCATTAGAGCCTTGGATGCTTCTATGCAGGGAGATGTAAATATGTGTGCATTGTCTTCTAACTGTGTACAGGAGAGGATACACTCTGAAATTATGCAGTTTTTCGTCTCCTCTGTGTATCCATGCTATACATCATATTGCCTAAAAGAAGTTATTCAGTTGTGCTTTCCCAGCATTCAAGGGGACACCTACAATGGTTTAGCAAGTTGCATCTTAGATTAAGGATTTAATCAGATGGAACTGGGGAAATGGGGCAAAAGTGGGGAAAATCCTGTTCTTGTAGAATCATCTTCACTGCATGGAATTCCATCTTTAAAGGAGATGGAGAATGTACTTAACACCATCACACATGATCACTTCCTCCCACTTCAATCATTTGCTTAGAGAAACAAGGTCTATTCTTAAGACAACTCTTCTATGGACTCTTTTACTTTCCCCCTCAATTCCATTACTATAGAAGAGACCCAAGGTACCTTTCTTAAGACAGACACCACCTCTGGTTTAGTTTACTTTTCCTCTCAATCCCTTACTCCAGAGGAGATCCAAGGCGCCATTCTAATTTCCTATATTTGGTTTAAAATAAAACAAAAAGTTTAAAAGCTAGCAATGGCACAATTTTGAACGCCTAAGTTACTATGAAAGAGAAAATGCAGCAAAAGCAAAGTGGTGATATCTTCCAATTGGGTTATTCTTTAAGATTACATTAATTAAAAATATATTGTTTCAGACTTCCTTTGTAAAAGAAGTGGAGCATAGGAGACCACCAATGGGAAATATTCCACCACATCACTGAAACAACACAATACGACCTCATTTGTTTTTAAGCACTTTCTCCCATTTCCATATGCATCACAGCTCAGAAGATGTATTCTCCCTGGCTTCAATTCCTCCCATTTCTCCATACTTCTGACACAGTTCATTGATGAAACACCATGGATGACAGCCAGTCGTCTGTTTGTATCATATGATGGGCTCCATTGTACTTTGTCTATGAACTGTTTTACAAGTGTGTGGGGGGAAAACAGCAGGGGACAACTTGCATGTGTTGAAGTCCAGTGACTCTGGAAAATGACAGCTTGAATTACAATCAGGTATGGGAATCCACCAGGCTCCTCCATCTTAAAAGAACACAATATCAAATGTTCTCTGAACATTTTGTGCTAGGAAAGTCTATTATAGTATTTTATAGAATATAGACTTTATTAGATGAAAAGGAGGGGAGAGAACTGAACTGTGTAAGGCAGAATACTTCTGTACTTTATCTTAATATACAGGCAAGAATTTCAAACATTTCCTTTCCAAATATTACGGTGTCTTAATATACTTCATCCTGTTCATAGCTAGAGCATTATTAGTACCAAAATAAATGTAATCTAATAGTTGGGTGGGGAAGCAATGAACAGTTTTGTAATGAATATTCCATAGCTGCCTTCTTACACTCAGTCATCATCTCACACTTTTTGAAAGGAAGTTACAGCATACCATTTGTCACACAAATTTAGCAGGCTGAAGAACTGCTTAATTTATAGGCTTTTATCTGACTCTAAGCAAGATTTCCCAGGGTCCTATTTATATTTTGTTATATCTGTATGTTTTAGGGTTTCCACATGAAACATAAAACAAAGTTTTTTTTATCTTTAATACTTTTTAGAAGAGACAAGTGCAGGCAATCCCAAGTTACAAACACCCAACTTACAACCAACTCATTGTTACAAATGGGGGGGGGGGGGGGGTGAGACAACAAGAAGTGAAGAGCAGTTCCTTCCTGGAAGAGTTATTAAGGTGGAACAGTGTTTCAACTGAAGCTTTATCACCAATCCTTGTTTCCACAACAACAAGCCATATTTTTCAAAAACCAATGTTCATGGGGACAGAAAGGGAAGTGAAATCTTCTGAACAGGGGCATAGGCAGCAAAATAAACACTACAGGGGTATTAATATTTCCCTATGCTGTCCAAAACCCAAAGCTATCTATCTATCTATCTGGCTGGAGTTACACTTAAAATGTACCTGATTCAATACACTTAAGAACAAATCTACAACCTATCTTGTTCCTAGATAGGTTCATAACCTAGGGACTTCCTGTATTTTTTGTATGCAAACAATACCTGGTGATACTCTCTCTTTCATACAACTGTGAAAGTTACAACTGCTCTGTTTTTCTATTTCACATGGCCACTATAGACTGTATAAGATACCACAACTCGTAATCATTGCTCTAATTGGCATTGAGAGGAATAAATACTTGAAGACTTTGAGCCAATGTTTTTATGTCATTTTCTTTTAGCCAACTTTTCTGTCAACTTGTTGGAATCCCCAGCTTCTCTAATTTGACATTTTGTATTGTCATGTTGCCTATGCATGCTCCCTTTTTAGTTGGCTGTTGTTTAATCTCAGCTTAGACAAGTATTTGAATTGTTTGGTATGTCCTGATGAGCTACAGCTGCAACTGCATGGTGTGAAAGTGTCTATGTCTCTTCCTCTCTTCCATGCACACTTTTCTAATAAGAGGAAACTTACTGCTTACCCAGATATATTTAAATTAGAACTTAGGGCTTCATCACAAAGGCCTCCCGTGTTGTGGGGGAAGCTTCTGGCAATGCTTTCACCCCGGTTGGGGTGAAAGTCACATGTTGTGTGATGGCTGGCCAGAAGTCACATGATGTTGTGTGATGGCTGGCATGGAGCTCCGTCAGGAAGCCTGGGTGAAAGCATCCTACGACATTAAATTCCCCACATCTGATGAGGTCCTTAGACACAACACAACAATCCTTGTTATCTACTTACTAAATCTGCAGCATTGTAACTGATCACTTTTAAAAAAGTCACTCCAATTCATCATCTTAAAAGTCAGTACAGGCAGTCCCCAAATTACAACATCAGACTTACAAAGAACTCATAGTTAATAACATGGGTGAGACAAAAGTAAGTGAGAGAAATCTACCTTTTGGGAGGGAAATATACTCCTAGAAGAGTTACCATGGGGAAAAGTTGTCACAACTTAAGATTTATCACCAATTCTTCTTTCCACAACAAGCCAAAATTTTCAAAATTCAATTATTGCAGGCATTTTGAAACTGCCGAGGAGTGGTTTTGGAGGTTGTCCATCAACTTTGTAAGTATCTTTCCTTTGATCCCAGCAAACACTGAGTGCCGGTAAGTTTTTCTTTCAGACATTGAGAGATATGTGTTGCCTCAAACTGTCTTTACATCCTCAGAGATAAAAACCGAGACATATAATAAATAGCATATTGATAACTGGACCTTGGAAGCATTCATGATCAAATGGATGTTACAACAATTTTTATTCGTTCTTAATATTTACTACTTATGCCTTGGACTATCCTTGACTGTACAAAATTCTGAAGCTGAAAAAAACTTCTTTGGTTTAGGTTTATTTCTCACCATGACATTGCTATGACTCCAATCCTATGTGAATTTTTTGTATTATTTCATTGTCTTCTTTTCATTTCCACTGCGCAAATGGATTGAGAGTCAAGTCAGAATTGCTCGTTGGCATGTTACCAAGAACATTGTAACATATTGTCTCTATTTTATTTCACTATTAAAGCAATTGCTCCAAACACCGTGTTCCTCAGCCTATTATTCCGCACTACTTATGATCTTCAACCTTTCTCGCAAAATTTGCCAGGAGACATCTGGATTCAGTGGCCAAGCAATAGCATCAGATAAGCAAAACATTGACCCATCAACCTATTAAATAAAAAGTACTGGCTGTTTATAATATCAAAGAGTTTTATGAATCAAAAACCTAACAAGTCAACTTCTAAACTTTAAGACAGAACTTTCTCTATTCAGTCTGCTTATCTCTGATGGAGGGGGTGTTTTTCCTTTTAGCTCATTTCCAGAATAATGGGCCAAAACTGAAATAAAGCAAACCCCTTTTTAAGCAGTGCTTAAATGTCTCTCTCATAGCTTTGAGCCACTAATTTAAAATCCCAGGCTAGGCTTAGTGGTATTTTATATGTGAAAACAACTCCAGGTGACACAAAGTCCCATTAAAACATGGCAGGTTCACTTGCTCATCCTCTAAAATACTCCCATAGCCATATAATTTTTAAAAGGCTGAATAAGGACTTCATCACATTAAAGCTGGGAAGTGTTTGATAGACTAGAGCTCAGTCTGACTCAGTTTTGAAATGAAACAGATGATAAGACAAAATAAATCTAACCAAATAGTGGCCAGAAATAGCATTGCATCACTTCTGATGTACCTGAGAAGTTGTCCATGTGGGTAGGTGGAAGAAGTACAGATTTGTCCCCAACTTTCATGCCATTCTTCATATTGTTCATTTTCCTTTCCTGTGAATCTCAAGTGCCATGTTGTTTGTTTCATACACCCGGGGTAAGGCATATGGTACGTTAAACAGAGGCCACAATCAGGTATCTCTGTGTTTATACATCAGTCAGGAAAGCAGTCAATCAACTCACGATTTAATAAAGTGAGTGATATGAACCCTAGAAAGAAATATGGGATGGTGGAGGAAAATGTATATATAATGACCTGCTGAAACTACCTAAACTAGAGTAATGCCCATCAATGATAAAGACCATAATTGATAATTATGGATGGATTCAGTGTGTCACTATAATCTTCCTTCTACTTTGCTATTCTTCCTTAAAAATAAAGCTCTGCCTCTGCATTCTTTCACAACAATGTGTCTGGAATAAGGGAAAACAAGCGATCCGGGAAACTGATAACAGACACTTCAGATTTATTCTCTTAAGCTTCATGATATTTTTAAGAAAGAAAAGGGTCAGAGGTGTGATAGCCGTGTCCTAGTTTGAACTGACTGAGGTCTCCCCTTTAGCTAGAAATCCTGCAACCACTGGAAAAAATGGAACTGGTGTGTTATGTGCAAGGATGTGCTTTCAAACTTTGCCGCATGTCATCTCCAGATCCACAGTAGACCCTTGCAAGGGTTGGCTTCCTCTGTCATTAAAAACAGACATGTCTTTGTCTTGTTAATGGGAAGTCATGGTGTGCTTGGGTAAGGATGAACACTGAACATCAGAAGCACATTAGGTGGGCAGTCTTCCAGAAAGGAAAATAAGGCATTTCATTCCAATTCAATTTGTGAGAACACTTCTCTGTTTAATGAGCCCCAGAGTTTGCAACTTAAGGGGATTTTTTATGATAGAAAGCAATGGATGTAATTATAATAACA
The DNA here is from genome assembly GCF_037176765.1 of Anolis sagrei. Taxonomy (NCBI): domain Eukaryota; kingdom Metazoa; phylum Chordata; class Lepidosauria; order Squamata; family Anolidae; genus Anolis; species Anolis sagrei. The sequence goes on from NC_090024.1 coordinate 143,723,459, forward strand.
ACACTGATGATAGTGATGGCGGTGGTGATGATGATTAATTAAATTGTCTATCAATTGTTACAAAGAGTCATTTCCCTCTGAATTTAACCCATTACTTAAAAAAAAATCAGAGTTCTAATAAAAACCAGGTTAAAACAATCCCCCAAATTTGCAAGCTCTGGGGCTCCCAGATTTTTTTAAAAAACCGTTTTTTCTTGTTTGCCCTAAAATTGGTTTCAATTTAATGTGGCCCTGTCATGGGAGCTTCTCAGAAATATTGCTTTAAAGGAGAGTTAAATTGGCTTCCTCTGAGACAAAGAGAGTGTGACTTGCTCAAAGTCAGCCAGTGGGCTTTCATGGCCAAGCAGGGACTTGAGCCCTCTTCCCCAGAGTCTGAATCCAGCTCTCAAATTATTATACTATTCCGGCTACTACATCTGTGTATTTATTAAATGCAGATTTTCACTCTTAGATACCCTTAAAATGAAGTTCAGTGATTCATAAAAAAAAATCTGGTCTCTAGAAAGAATGACAACATTAAAGACATTTAACAAAATAAATCAAGATTCTAAAGAATGATGGAAGAATCGGGCAGTAAAAAAGTGCTACCAAATCATGTTTACATTATTCAAAATCCAGTTCTTCCAATCATGCACTTTGCTCTTTAGCTCTGGCAGATACAATTAAATCCATCCATCCCTACCCCATGTAGCAGAATATCATACTTTGGGAAGATCTTGATTTATTGGATTTACGTCAGCTTTTTATCAGCTGGTGGCTCCAAAATCAGCGAAGTGGAGAATTTGCTCTAGGACAGTGATTCTCAACCTGGGGTCCCCAGATGTTTTTGGCCTTCAACTCCCAGAAATCCTAACAGCTGGTCAACTTGCTGGGATTTCTGGGAGTTGTAGGCCAAAAACATCTGGGGACCCCAGGTTGAGAACTACTGCTCTAGAACCTAGGTCTTAGTCTGAACTTGACTGGAGCTTTCCACAGTGCTGAATCTAGCTGAAGAACTTCACATACTATTTTAAAATTCAGATTTTAAATCCCTCTATGTCACTGTTTCACTGACATAGAAAACTTTTTTTAAAAAATGAAGCTTATGGTGAATGACCTTGCACAATCCTTTGTCTTTCCACATTTTTTTTCATGTCAGGAGTGACGAGAAACTGCAAGCTGCTTCTGGTGTGAGAGAATTGGCCACCTGCAAGGACGTTGCCCAGGAAATGCCCGGATGTTTTTGATGTTTTACTGTCCTGGTGGGAGGCTTCTCTCATGTCCTCGCATGGGGAGCTGGAGCTGTCAGAGGGAGCTCAACCCATTCTCCCCAGATTCGAGTCACTGATCTATCAGTCAGTAGTCCTTCCAGCACAAGGCTTTAACCCATAACACCATTGGGGGCTCCTTTCTTTCCACATAACCAAACTTAAAGCCTTGTTGTGAAGCTGGAATGATATTCTCTCCCTCTCATGTGATTTCCCCTGAGTTGGTTGAAGAAAGTACAAGAAAATATTCAGTTATTTCTTTTGGGAAAAAATCTCCATCAGTAGATTTTCTGTACATATCTACTGTGTGATATGTTCAGTTTTGCCCCAAGGAAATGCTGATGATAAGCAGAAATAAATAATTTGCAACTCTGACAGGAAAAAAAAACTCTTCTTTTCCAGCAAAGGTATTTACAACAATTAGCATTGCATTTTGTATGTATAAGAGAAGCACGCTATACCTGTCATAATTCTGATAACCACCTGATCTTGGAAGCTGAGCAGGATCAGTCCGGGGAGGTTGTATGGGAGGTTAAGGATTTCCATGTGCTGTAAGCTATTTTGCAGAAGAAGGAACTGGCAAAACCCACTCTGTGGGGAAAAAATCCTTGCCTGTGAAAACCCTGTGAAAGTTATGAGATTTCTATAAACCAACGGGTGACTTAAAGGCACACACACACAACCTGGTACTATAGAGTAATGCAAATATAGAACCACTTCCATTGCAATGCTAAACTGAAATGCAACATTGGGAAGGGAACTGCTAAATCTGTTCAAAGCTTGTACATTTCAGTATTACAAGTTTTATGATCCTCCATAGGTTAAACATACAGTATACCAAATTAGACAATTCAACTTTTTCTAAATTTATGTTATTTTTTCACTTCTTCTTTGTTTTTGAGGATTTGTTTCCTCTTTTTTGCCTGAATGATCTAACCCTTTCACATTGATCTGTCAGATTTTACTACTGCCCACAGCAATGCCTCTTTCCCCTTGCTCAGCAATCTTGCCTCTCCCAGAATTCCTCGGTTAGGCCTGTTGCCCAAGGTGTCTTGCTCAGCCTTCAGCAATAAATTGCTTTCTTTTTGCGACTCTGACAGAAGTCCAGGTGGGATGGAAACTTTCTTTGTAAACGTTCTTGCTTTTTGAGCAGTGTCCAAAGCTAAAGAAAGAAAAGAGGAATCTTTCCATGGAATTTAATAGGATTTAGAGGAGCTCTTTTGACTCCCCCTCCGCCTCCCCCCACAACATTTTCCCAACAGAGTGTGGATTCCCTTTCCCCTCCCTCTCCACTTTTGGGGATGTTTGCCATATGTCTAAATGCCACCAGCTGAAATCATATTCTCATTGAAATGCATGTGTGTTTAGTGGGTGGCAGAAAACAGCTTTTGGGATGGTGGTACCCTCCCACCGTAAAAAGTACTGTGACCTTTTGGCCTTTGGTCTCTAGTTATTTAGACACAAAAGTAAGTAAACTAATGAGGAGTTTAAAAAACAGCTGTCCCCATTTTTCCTCTCCTTCTGCTAAACAAACCATTTAAATACCAAGAGTGAGTTGAGAGTGGCCAAAACAATGACACTTGTAACAGGTGCTGTACATGGCAATTTCAAGCCCATAGAGCAAATGCCACTTTAAATGGTGGCTGTGAACAAAAAAAAAACTTCATAAGTCATGAAGTTAATGCTTTATACAGGAAAAAGAAAAAAATGCATTGCAAACTTGATATATGGCATTGTGATGGACTATTTCTATACTCTGGTAGCCAGGAAACCAGTTAATACTGTGCACTTTTTCTTTGTAAAGTTATTTATTCAAAACTGTGGATCTAGAATATACTTTTGGTCAGCCTACTAGTGCTCCCAAGGTGATACAAGCTGGCTAAAAGCATCCAAATTCATGACAAAAACACATTTACGAAAAAGCTAGAAAATCTCCTTTTTTAAAAATAGGAAAGTGTCAAATCACAGATATGTTTTAAAATCTTAAGAACAGAGCAGCAACTCCTAATTTTAAAGCTCAATCACACTAACACAGTTTGAGATGCCGGTCAGAAACTCAGAAAGGATAGGAGAGAACTGCAGTCAGCAATCAGATAAACGCCTGCCAAATGTTCCCAACAGCATAGCCTCAAGTGTGGTGGGATACACCACAAGACCTCAGCTGAGGATTTTACAATTGCAGGAGCCTGAAGGCTGATCTTGGAAATAAAGTGGGGTCAGTCCTTAGATGGAAGACAGCCAACAAATACCAGGTAATATAGGCTTTATAACAGGGCAAGGGATTGGCAAAATCATCTCTGAGTATTCCTTCCCTAAGCAAACCCTCTCAAATTCATTGAATCATCCTAAGGCACACATACATATGGAAGGAAGTAGTCTTTCAGGTATCCTTTATTTCAATAAGGCTTGCTGTTATCTGTGTGTTTGCATATCCAATAAAGTCCAAAAATGTATTTCCTATAGATACAGGAATTATGCTGTAGTTTATTATAGTAGTTTCTCCTATTGCAGGAGAAAACCAACACTCCTCCACGGTATTCAATCCATGTACCAAATTCCTGAATTTTATGGATAAAGTATTCTACATAGAATATAAAGAAACCACTGGGCATTTTAGCCAAAAAACAAAAAAAAAAGGCATTTGTTACCCTACCTCTATTGGACTTGAATGCTGGGAGATCAAATTCATGTCCAAGTCCAAGGTCATAAGGTAAAGGTTGTCCCCTGACATTAAGTCCAGTCATGTCTGACTCTGGGGTGTGGTGCCCATCTCCATTTCTAAGCCGAAGAGCTGGCGTTGTCCATAGACACCTCCAAGGTCATGTGGCCGGCATGACTGCATGGAGCACCCATTGATCTACTCACATTTGCATGTTTTCGAACTGCTAGGTTGACAGAAGCTAAGGCTGACAGCGGAAGCTCATGCTGCTCCCCGGAATCGAACCTGTGACCTCATGCTCAGCACCTCAGCGCTTTAACCCACTGCACCACTGGGGGCTCCAAGGTCATAGTCAAGTTCAAATTCATGTTCAAGTTCATGTTGAATCATAAACTTGATTGGATGATCTTCTCTTTTTTTTCTTTCTTTTTCTCTTTAGACGATCCCTCGTAGTCCGAGGATGATGGTCTTCCAAGATTGGTGTACTGATGGTGGGTCTGTAGGTGACTGTGGAGCCCTATTCTTGATCTGCATCTTCTCCCACAGTGAGGGCATCGGTTTCCAGGTGGAAGGCGATCCCAGTTGGTGTTGGCTTGATGCTCCTTCCTCTTGGCACGTTTCTCTCTTTCGCCCTCCATATGTGCCTCTTCAAATTCTACAGCACTGCTGTTCACAGCTGACCTCCAAATGGAGTGTTCAAGGGCCAGGGCTTCCCAGTTCACAGTGTCTATGCCAGAGTTTTTAAGGTTGGCTTTGAGCCCATCTTTAAATCTCTTTTCCTGCCCACCAACATTCCATTTTTCATTCTTGAGTTCGGAGTAGAGCAACTGCTTTGGGGACCCACAGGTTGAGAACTACTGCTCTAGAGCCAGTAACATGCCTTAAGGGACAAAATCTTGTGTGCCAAGCCATCTTGTGTCCCTTACACCAGATGTTAAAGAACTTGTCCCATTTCCAGTACCGTGACTCAACTTCCCAACCAGGCAGCATATTTATTTGGACTGGAGTGGGGATTCCTTTGCCTCAGGCTGACATTTTTGGATTGCTCTGGATCTGAAATATTTATGTACCACCCTTCAGCATTGCTTGGTAGTACAGAAAAACCTTAACATTTTAAGACTTCACAGAGTTAGTGAAGTCTGAAGAACCTTCAAACCGATATTATAAAGAAAAGTCCTCTTGCATGTTGATTTCATGAAGTCACAAATAACTGTGTATAAATAACTGCAGTTGCCTGGAATATGCCTAATGATATGATTGTGATATACTAAAGTCTGCTTTGTGCATCCAAATGACTATGTTATGCTTCAGGATGTTGTGTTTGAATGGTTAGGCTGGTAATCCATAATTGCGGAGTTTGATAATGTTTGGTTTGGCTGTGTTAAAAGAACACTATCAAAGTGCTGTGATGATTGACTTGCCACATTTGGCACTCCCAGTTCCACTTATACATGAATGTATAGCCAAATACAATCAGTCTTTTGAAAAAAAAAAAGGGGGGGGGGACTACCATATAGAGCCTGAAATCATTATTGGTTGTAAAGCAGTCTGGACTGACAGTAATAAAAATTTGCCCAGCTTGAGCTCAGGAAGCTGTTTCTTTGGCTCCATAACTGAACTCTTGCTTAAGAAGTGAGAGACCTTGGTGTTAGCTACAGTGTATGACCCTTCAGAGGCTGGACTACAGTTCCCAATATTCTGGACTATGTTGACTGAAAGTGATATGAGCTGAATTCCAACTTTATTGCATGAAGCCACTGCTCCATTACAGCTGCACTATCATGGATAGTGGACACATACCCAGTTGATCACTTTGATGTCTCACCTCCCTTCAATAGCACAATTGTGGGGATTTGCCAGTATGTGGTCCTGCTATCATACTTCTGTGTATGCATCTTCTACTTCTAAATTAACTCCACCTTTTGCACACTACCACTATTTCATATTTTTTAGAACAATTTTTCAACTCCAACTTGGAAAAACAACAAAAAAGCAAATATAACTGTAAAATAGAAACTAAACAGAGAGTGGACTTATTGGGAATAGCAATGGGGAAGGAGGGAGAGGAGGAGAATCATGTCTCCTAATGTCACTTTACTGTTGGCAAGATCACAAAGAAGTGGATAGGATCTATTGCATGAAGTAGGTGATGATAAGATTGCTGAATTGGGAACTGTGGCTAGAATAGCTAGGGATGGGATAATCATGGAGAGGGGGCAGATGGACAGTGGGATGTGCACAGCATCATGTGATAGGGACAACTGTAATGCTGGTTTGCCTGCTTCATGCAATAAAGTTCAAAGTCTGAAGAGCTACCTGTTCACCAATACTTTTCCTTTTTTTTTTGAGATTTGTAAGCAGCGCTGTTTTTTCACAGTCAGTTGGAAAGCTAAGCTACAGTCAACTTCAAAATAAATTGGTACATCTGAAGCGAATGCTGTGTTTATAATCGGCAAAACTCTTCACATTGATTTACATCAATCCAGGATTATTTTCATCCACTTGAATATTGGAGAACTTGCAATAAACTAAACTAAATGAAAAGCAATTCACAAAACAAAAGTGTTTTTTTTTTTAAAAAAAAAAAAACAGGAGTAAAAACAAATAACATTATGCTCAGAAGTCTGTCCCCGATTCAGTTAGGTCCTTCGATGCACATGACTGAATGTGTTCAATTTAGGCTGGATCAGGGCCAATGATGAAACTAAATATGTTGGTAGAAATTATCTCAGTTCAAATTACATCATATTTGTCCTGTTCAAGAATGTGTCAACTGATAGAGCAGTTTGCAACTTGTTAAGTTTCCTATCATTCTTTCCACACCATTTTTGATGTTACCAATTTTATCAGTGAAATCACAATTGGATATATTCGAAGGAACATAGTTTAGAGAAAGGGGATAATAATAATAATAATAATAATAATAATAATAATAATAATAATATACTCCATCTTTTCCCTCTAAAAAAGAGACCCAAAATGGCTTACAGTAAAACCAATACAATAACTTTGAATTCTTCCTATTTCTAAAGTGTGAAACATTTCCATGTTTTGACCAGACCCTGTAGCCACACCTTCATGCAAATAACCAGATAACATATAACTGTGGAGTTTGTTTCCAAAAGATACATTTTTTAAAAAAAACATGAAAAATGAGTTATATGTGAGAGTGCATTGTTAGCTAGGGGAGATCACAAATATCAAAATGTATAGAATCACTTTGGTAGAGTGCTTGGAAAATTGCATTTTATAGCAAAAGAATGTATATTCTCAGTGAGTTTTTTTCCTATAAATCACATCAAAATCAGAGAGATCAATTTTCTCTTTTCAGCCAAACAAGTGCTAAGGCGACCCCTCATTGTTCAAATATGATAGCCTTTCAAGTGAGTTTTTTAAATGTTTGGAAGCTGGTGCACAGCTGATCAACACAGTCCTCACAGAATGAGGGTCCCAACCAATGGCATGGTTAACATGACATGGTGGCTTCTCAATCCATTGCAGCCTTCATCAACCTTCACCGCCATTCTAACATGTACCAGGTGGTCTTCTGCCTGATCCACCACTGAGGTCTCCAGATTGTGTTTGGTCTGGAACCTCCCCTGTGGCCCCTCCTGGGAGTACATTACTCTGACAGTTACACCCATAGTTTCATTGGAACATGCAAACCCCCTCACCACAACATGGTGACAATCCATCAAGGGGGAGCCAAATAAGAAGACACTGAGCATGGGCACTGGTTTAAATACTCAGTTACAACTCTAAAGACCACGGTTTGAATTCTTGCTCAGTCATGGAAATCCACTGGCTTCTTTTAAGTAAATCACACTCTCATCCTCAGAGGAAGGCAAAACCCAACTCTGAACACATTGTACCAGGTTTGCCTTAGGATTGCAATAAACCAGAAACAATTGGAAAGCACCAAACAAAATAAGTAATTTGGCACTACTGCAGAAACCCATTGTTGGCTGGCTGGACACTAGTACATAGGCATATGTATTTCATTTCTGCACATGCTACAATAATTAGCATTCAGTTCAATAAATGGATGGATGTCGCTTTGCAAGAAGTATATTCTGTAACTGAGTGGTAAGAGATTGCCCAGATCAGTGGGTGCATGATGGCTCATTATGACTTTTTCAAAAAATTTAAGTTTCCATATTTTTCAGGGGTGTCAAGTGAATCAACTGCCATGGACACCCTTGATTTTACTAGTCCTCTTCTGGCATCTGTTCTGAATTGAACAAGAGGGACAGTAGGATCCAGCACTAGCAGATCTCTCCAACAATCCAGGGCTAAGGGTGCAATTCTTAGGGATCTTCTACATCCAGAATATCAAGGCAGGTTATCCACATTATTTGCTTTGAACTGGATTATCTGTATCTACACTGGATTTTATACACCTGTGTATTTATTTATTTTCTTTATTTACTGCTATAATGCCTCTTTACAATGGTGGCCTTATTTTCCCTCTTTCTGAATCAGGAAAAAGAAGGCAGAGAAGTATGACAAGAATTGCTTCCCTTTCACTAGTAATTTTTCCCCAAACTAAAAATTTTAATTCTGTAGATGATTTCTGCCATTCATTTTACCATTTGCATGAAATAAATTGAAACCAGAGTACAGGTTGCTGTCCAATGTCCACATTTTGTACTCTTTCTTTGCTGGCTGTGTATAAAATGAGAGTCCTAACCAAGACCAATGAATACAGTTTCTAAAGCTGATTCTAATTTCTTTTCAGCTTAGTTCTTCATTAGCCCTAGCTTCTGTAATTTGTGGAAACCAAATTCCTTTCCAAACAAACCATGAATGGTTCTTTTCCAAAATATTTAAAGTCACATTGTCTGTATATACATCTGGATTCATTCTTCATTCCACATATCAGCCAGACGGGCTGACATCATTTACAACAAAACAACAACCACACTAAAAACATTGTTACTCACATTTCCTCACAACTTTAGATAGAGTACAACAGAGTTAACACTCATCACCATAAAACGCATACAGTAAAATGTATACATGTTAAAACATTACTTTATTTTAGAATACATGGTGCACAGATTAAAATACAATAGTAATAGAATGTAAATTTAAAATTCATGTTGTAGTACAGTGTGCTGATCAAGCTAGTACTAGTAGTAGAAGGGGAAAGAGAGCTGCTCAGGTGCTGAAACAAGAGCAGCAAAGGAAGCGAATTAGGGAGATATTCATGACACCTACAGATACTGAGTCGTTGGAAGGTTTCACAGACTCTGAGATGGAGAAGGAGGGAGATGGGAGTAGAGGCTTGAAACGGGTTACTCGGGAGCAAGAGTCAGATGAAGAGAGGGAAAGGAAATGGATCCATGATATACTTAATGCTCCAACTGAGGAAGAAGACTCCATGGGGTTCACGGGGAGTGATGGGACTGAGAGTGATAACGGAGAGGAAGATGGGCTAGACTGGACCCGTGTGCAGGAAATCAGGGACATATGTACTCAACCCACATCAAGTGATGAGTTTGAGGGGTTCTCGGGAGACTGGCAACCTGGTAATACATGGGGTGATCTAAGCCTTGATAGACGCTGGAAGAGTTGGAGGGACGGGCATTGGCGAGCAGCTGTGGAAGCTAAAGCACCTGAGAGTGATGAAGACAGGGTGGAGACCAGTTCTTCATCTGATGATGAGTTATAGGATAAAAGAAGGTATAAAACATTGAGGACTTTGCAGTAGGCAAAGTGTTGTATTGGGCTTGGGACTTTGTTGTTGCCTTTACTGTCACCTTGGGTCCTGGGATTTGCCAGCTGTTTGGTGAAGGCTCTAGCTTCAGCTATGGTGGAGGACATCATTTCATTGCCAGGGCTGAAGTAAAATTCAATCAGCCAATTTTGTGAATGAAATGGAGACAAGACATTCTCTTGTTCTTTACACTTAAACATCAAGGTATCTTGGACTGGATCTAACAAACAGAATGGTTTAGGGATGATGTGATTAGTTCGTGTTCTGAATTCTTATTTCAATTTATCAGTGGATCAGAGGAAATATATAAGGATGTAAAGACACATTATGTTGATGGTTGGTTCCCTCCCTGAAGCACCTCAACTTCTTCATCCAAGATGAAATTCACTAACAAATGTGCAAGGGGTATGTGTGTTGCATTTTGCCATTCAGGAATAGTTAATGGTCATAAGTAGAGAACATTTGAATCTCATACAAATTTACAATAGCCATAGAAATCCAGGGAAGTAGTGATGAATCAGTCTCCATCTTGGGTCTTCATCACACTGAGGTCCAGAAGCATTTGGCCCATGAAATTATGCAGGGCTCAGTCTGATGGGTCTCAACTGGACTCCATGCCGGCAGTGTGCCAGCAGCACTGAGAAGCAGAGCCCAAAGGAGTCAGGTGTACACCTAACTCCTCATAGAAGCCAGGGAAGAAGCAGTCAGGGATGCAGGGAGGAAACATCATGACGTGGAATCTCATGACTATTGACAATATGAGAACGAAGCATTGCAGTGCCCCTCAGTTTTCCCCATTGCCCCACGGCTTCTCAACCTCCATGCAATGAGGTTCTTGGTCTCTTCTGGCTTTTCTCCCTGCAATCTGTCTTTAAGGAAATCAAATAGCCCTGTATTCCATTGGAAATAGGGACATAATCCAAGAGCAAGTTGCTCCTACTTTCTACAGAATCTCCGATATGGTGCTCTAACTCCTTCTTATAGGTCATGGACCCCAATTACCTATCAGTGCTTAGCAGGAAATCATGCACAAAGAGAAAAATGTGAAATCATTGCATTATCTGGCACTGCTTGATCCATTGTTGACCCCTTCATATATCAGAGGTGGTGGTATGTAGCAACATGGTATTTTCTGGCAGCAAACATATTGCTCTTGTGAATAAATCCAACTCCACGATGTCCGAGTACCATTTTAATGTTTTCCAGTTTGCAATTATTTATCCAAACCAAGAAGGCCCTTTTCACGAAATGTTACTTTAGAGTTAGAGCAAACTCCCAGTGGGAGCTATCATAACAAACTGACCTGACTTGAAAGTAGGACTTTGGTCAATGAACAGTAGTTCCTTTCAAGGCCTCTCATTAAGAAGCACAGAGACTGTACACACTGAACCATCAGGCATGTCGCAGAGTGAAACAGATCTTGCAGAGTGCAACTTTCTGTCTTCGGCTGTGATCAGTGATTTCCTGCTAGCCTTTCCAATAAAACTCAGGAGAAAGACATAACGACTAACCAGAAGCAAAATCAAAGTGTCAGAGAAGCAATCCTTGAGTGCTATAGTCTAAAACAGGTGCTTTAATCAAAACAGTGAAGTTTTGAAATTAACCAGATCACTTCTGGTTATGAAACAATTATTCCAATGTTAGGTGGTAGAATCAATCCCAGATTCAAGAATCTGGCCATTGAAATGCTATCAGCAAAGGAACTGGATAGCAGCAAAGAACAACCAAACAACTTGGTAAAATATTCTAAGCATTTTACTATTTAGCTGGTGTGGGGCCATCCAATTAGAAAGTAAAGCACAAATATATTTATAGTTTTTTTTAAAAAAAATCTCTGGTCTTTGATGAATATCTGTTTCTTTCCCAATTAGCCTGAGGCTTGTATTTTTTTTTTTTAATCAACAGTAGACAGGAAAAAGTGCAGTGTTAAATGTACACATAATTTTAAAATAGCCTTATGTGGAAAAAAAAAGATTAGCAGATCTACTCTTCATGTCAATGTTGATGCAAACTGCCCATAGGAACGTCCCTGACTCAACGTCACTGAAGCAACTCAACCCAGGCAAACTTGACTGCTCCAATCCCACATGTTTTTTGGGCGTGTTCTCCAGTTATATCTTTGTTCCTGGTCCAGAAGATGAAATCTGGCAGTCTTCTCCCTCCTCCCTTTATTTGGATTGTTTCAGACATTTCCCTAATGAAACAGGGGAGCTCACTAGAAGTTTCCCCATGTCGTGGGAAGAACTCTGTCATAAATTGTACCCTCAATGGTCTCTAAGTGTTTAGAAATTGGGAGGGGGGGCAGTGTGGGATAAAGTCCTCTCTTCACTTGCTGGAAGTTCAGTGGGCCCAGCTTGGAAACAGGAAAGAGGAACAGAGAAAAGTCAAGTGGATTTATCTAGTATCATGACAGCAGTGCTAGTATTGCACCAGCATCAACATTGAAGTGAGGTACCTTCAGGACCCCAGTATTCATGGGTTTCCCTTGTGAATTAAAAAGTACAGCCAAACAATGGAGGGAAACCTGGAACACTATTGGTACACTATTACATTATGGAGCCCCCGGTGGCACAGTGGGTTAAAGCGCTGTGCTGGAAGGACTGAAGACCGACAGGTCGCAGGTTCGAATCCCGGGAGAGGCGGTTGAGCTCCCTCTATCGGCTCCAGTTCCGCATGCAGGGACAACAGAGAAGCCTCCCACAAGGATGACAAAACATCAGAAATCATCCGGGTATCCCCTGGGCAACGTCCTTGCAGACGGCCAATTCTCTCACAACAGGAGCGGTTGCTCCTGACACAACAAAAAACAAAACAAAAAAAACAACAAACCATTACATTGTGCAGTAAGCAGTGCAAAAATGTGCTGTTACATAACCACAAGTACACACCACGATTTTTATATGATAATGTCCATTCAAATTTCTCCCCCCCCCCCCCCACAAAAAAAGCAGCAACTCTGCTTAAATAGTTTGTCTGTGAGAATACAAGTCAGTGTTACTATCAACCTCACTTTTCCCCTTACTGACCTTGTAATAGTACATTGGAGGCTGTCACAGGTTGTCATACAGCTGTCTTCCCCACCCCACATCTTTGGCTTTGCTGATATTTAAATCCTTCTGAGTTTATAAAATGGGTCAAGGAGTGAACATAAAACAGATAACAGATCATTTCATGGAATGTATATCTTTTTAGGGGATTTTTCAGGCAACTCTTGTCACTGAGCTTTTTTTTTTAAAAAAAATGCTTATTTTCTTCCTGCTGCCCAGAGCAGAAAGTAGCCACTTTGCTTTTCAAAACTACAGTCCACAGAAGGAAAGAAGAAAAACGCTGATGAACGGACTGCCATATACTTTGGCTGTGTCTCATTCCTGTGGTTCCCACAGCTGGAAGGGAAACAGAGAAAATAAAATGGGCAAGGCACTATTGTGGTCTGTATTGAACATTCAGTAGACTTTACCATCTTGATTTGTTTCAATGTTGTATTCTTTCTTTTTTAAAAGAACATTAATGACTCCATAAGTTCAGTTCATTAAAATTTATGAGTATGATGGGAGAGAGCAGAGCAGATATTTTTGAGACCAAGATTGCATATGTTTCTCGCTTTGCTGTCCCTTTCTTTAATGTCTAATTCTGTTCAGATTATTTCACTCAAGCATCTAGAGCACCAAAAGTAAATAATGTACCATTTTGAAAGCAATCTGGTTCTATTTTTATGAATATAGAAGATTAATTTTTTGAAGAAGGAAAGCCGGGAAGAGGGGGAGGAAACACCACCTCAACAGCAAGAAGGAACCATGAAGAAATTATTGGTCACACTATTCTCCTTAAACGTTTACTCAACTTCACATTCATTTAACAGCACTACGGCCCAAATCCCACTGTGTATATACTAATAATAAGGTTTCTCAGCTCCATTTCACAGAGGGAGAGAATGGAAAAGCTTCTGGCTCCGTTGGCTTGAGCTGCTTTGAACTACACCAAAGAAGTGCAGACAGAACACCACAGAAACGTGGTACTTTTACACCAAGAAGCACTTATTGAGAAGCATTTTTCATACTCATTAATTGTTCAGAAGAGGAAGGATGGAGATAGAATTTTGTCCCTTATTCATTCCAAATGAATGACTTTTGGCCTTTTAAACAGAGACTTGGATTATCAAGTGTGGGAGGGGAAATATGCACCCAACACCAACTGCCTACTGTTACTATTATGTGTGTATGTACCTTCAAAGTCATATGTTGACTTATGTCAATCCCACAAATTTCATGTGATGTTTTCTTACCGAAGGAATATTGCCGGTTCATTCCTCTGACAGTCTCCCATCCAAGTATTAACCATGATTGGATCTGCTTAGCTTTCAATATCAAAAGGGATCTGGTGCCTTTAGGGTAATGCTATTGCCCCCTGCTGGACTGAGTCATGATTTAATGTTTAATTAGTTAACTGATGTTTTTTATGTTGAAAACAAACAAGAATGGCAATCCTTTTACTGCCCCCAGCTTCAACAGCATGGACTAATAGTGTATTTATTTCTAAACCTATATATATATATATATATATATATATATATATATATATATATTCATAATCAATATATACATATAGAATATATACAGTCATATCACTGGTCAGTCTACACTCACCCCAAAGTGAGTGCCACAAACTGCTCCAAAGTTCTGCCACAATTCTGAATCATTCCTTCACTTCTCATAACACAGGGTAACACTGGGGTAACCCATTTTATCCCACATTACATACCACAGATCCACAGACATTGTTTTGACATCTGAGAGAAACTTCTAGTCTGATGCAGGAGTTTGGACAGTGTAGAGCACACCATGGTTAAAGTGTTGTGTCTTGGAACCCTTCTACACAGGCCCTAAAACCTGTGATTACCTGAGTTGTCCAAATGACACCTCAGGTAACCCCGGATTAATGATGTGAGTTGTAGTTCACCCACAACCTTATGTATTTTGTATAATTTTAAAAAATACTTTTTCAAATAACCTGGGCAATGCTAGGTACCCAAGCTAATTTATAATAAAAATTGTTAGTAGCCAAACTTTCCAAGCTTTTTTAAAAAATGTCAGAAACGACTGACAGTTCTCTTGAAATCTTTGTATTGGTTTGTCTTTTTAAAGGCAAGATACTTTATCCAATTCTGCTAAACTGAGAAATTTGGTTAACCATTCAGTCACGGATGATATTGAATTTTCTTTCCAATAATCAGTATATACTATTCAAACAGCTGCTTCCATATATTAAAGAAATACATATCCTTTTTATAAATGTAATCAGATGCTAATCCAAATAGAAACGCTTCCAGTTTAAACAAAATGTTTGTTTTGAAAATAATTTGAATTGTCTCTTTAATTACTATCCAATAAGCTTGAGCTTTTGGACAAGTCCACCCAGCAGGAAAAAAGGTCCTTCCCACTTTTTATACTTTCAGCAATTGTAATCAGTGTCTTTATTGATTTATGTTAATTTAACAGACATCTTGCATTTTTTCTTTCAATTCATTTTCTCTAGTAAATGTAAGACCTTTATTCCACATTTTCTCCCATGTAGCTAAGACCCCATCTACACTGCCAGATAAAATTCAGATTATCTGCTTTGAACTGGATTATACGGCAGTGTAGACCCAGGCTCCCTGTATACTGCTATCTAATCCAGACTAACAAAGCAAATAATCCATATTATCTGCTTTGAACTACATTATATGAGTCTACACTGTCATATAATCCAGTTTAAAACAGATCATTTGGATTATGTGTCAGTGTAGATCCAGTTTAAGACTATATCACGTCCAAGAGTGTGCTGCTAACCACAAGTTAGTCACATGCAATCTGGTTTATAATGTTTTTGTTGAATTTTTCATGTTATGTTTACTTTGCTATTTTAGTCTTGTACGCTGCTCTGAATCCCATCCATAGGAGAAAAGTGGGATAAAAATAAATAAATAAATAATAACAACAACAACAACATTTGTTCAGATTTTTCAGCAGTAACCAAAAGTAACTATTTTAAATGCTTTCAAGAAATGTGACATTAAAGAATCCTCCCTCCCAAACACTGTGACTATAATTATAGATAAACATCGTGGAAAGCTTTACAATTGATTTTTCAAAAAGGTTTTCCAAGCTCTGATTCTAATGGATAATGACTGAAGTGCAACCAAATCCATTTACTAAAGCAGTAGTTCTCAACCTGTGGGTTCCAAGGAGTTTTGGCATACAACTCCCAGAAATCCCAGCCAGCTTACCAGCTGTTAGGATTTTTGGGAGTTGAAGGCCAAAACATCTGGGGACCCACAGGTTGAGAACTACTGTACTAAAGAGTCCCTTAACTGGACAGTTGGGGAGCTGAATAACTTGGGAATGCCTAGCTCTGCTGAAAACATAAATCAATGCTGAAAACATTAATTGTTTTGTAATTTTAATGGGAAATTATGAAGTTGATTTATGTTTTCAGCAGAGCTAGGCAGTGCCAAGTTGTTCAGATCCTCAACTGTCCAGTTAAAGGACTCTTTAATGGAAGGATCACCATAATCACCATCACCATCTAGCTGCTGAATTTCCTTCAGAACCTGAATCAAGCATCACATTCAAAGTGAACATGGCATAAACATTCCTTAAAGGTGATAGAAAATCAAAGAGACTGAGCATGGAAAAAAATCAGCTCTGATGGAAATGAGGAAACTGACAGCCAGAGGCAACTCCCAAGTCAGGGACTCTCAAGCTTCTGAAGCATAACACACCCAGGTATTTAACATCTGCTTCACAGGTATTTCACAGCTTACATTCCTGGCAAAAAGAGGCCTCCGTCTTTTTTATTGTACTTCTTGCTGGTAGTTTTTGAAATCATTCCGTTAAGGTAAAATAAGAGCACCATGAAGTCAATGTAACTGCAACTGCTTAGGCATTTTCAGCATTATTGTACTCAGTTTACCTAAGGGCTAGATTACTTACATGAACATAAATAGTATATATTTATTAGGGACTGTCAAAATCTTCTGACACAGATCCCTGATAAATTTCTATCCTTAATTTGTTCCAATGGTAACCTTGAGAGCAGGTCCGGGAGTTGTTTTTGCAATTTTTAATTTGTAATTCCACAATATGGCCAAAATCTAATGTTGGCATTCTGCTGACAAAAGGATTTCCAGCAGAGAAACTAAGAGAAGGGAACCTGAGAAACCTTGTAGAATAAATTTCCAGGAGACACGGGGCACATCGACATGGACTGCTTAGGTTAGTGCGAGGATGGGTTAGTAGTTAGTAGCCAAAAGTCGTTAAATGGTGCACAAGGCTGATCCAGCTTAACCCAGGGCAAAATCACTGAACGTGAGGAAATAACCAGAATCCTGAAGTCTGGTTATGTAGTAAATACATACTGCATTGAGAATATCTGATATCACATTTTCATTACCACAATTGTACTGATTTGCCAACCTATGCCCCTGCAATCTTACTGCAGTACACTGTTGTAACTTTGCCTTCCAAAGACTCAAACTTCCTATTACTTTACTTCCTTTACCTTCAGCACAGAAGCGGAAAGGACCAAGGTGGGTGAAGAATGTTCTGGAATTGGGAGATATTGACATGTTTTATCCAATAATAGGTAAAGATGGGACAATCACTGGGGCATGGGTAAATTAGCAGCTAGATATACATAGTATAATGGAACAGAGACCAGCTAAATTTGCACAAATCTTCCATAAATTTCAATTTCAAAAAAAGCAATGGGTAATTCAGGCAATTCTATTTCTGCCTTTAAGAAAGCACCCAGAAGCTATATATCTTTCAAAAATTGCAGTTCAGAACTTGTTCTGTACCAAATATTTATGTGGGTTTCTATGCAGAATATTTTCTGCACATAATTATTGTTTTCAGTGGGGAAAAATGCACAACATAAGACACGAACTGTGAAGATTCCCATCACTCCAGAACTCTCTATCAAAGCTTCCTGATACATAAGAAACAGATTTTTCAACAATTGTTTGTATTGTTTTGAATTTTCTTTCTATCTCTAGCAGAAGGGAAATCTATGTAGTTCACATGTTTTAATTTTTGACAGAGGGGTAGTGTCTCTTTTATACTGAAAGACCTATATTACATCGCACTATTTTTCCATGTATGATTACTTAAATAGCTATATAGACAGATATATATTTTGGATTATCTTCATTAAGTTCTCAGACCCCATCTGCACTGCCATATAAAATCCAGATTAATTGCTTGAACTGGCTTATATGGTAGTAAACACTCGTATAATCCAGTTTAAAGCAGATAATGTGGATTATTTTTATTGACTATGCTATGGTTTTGTATTATCTTAAAGTTTTTAATGGTATTTGAATTGTATTTTATGGTCTTGGTACTGACTGTAAACCGCCCCGAGTCGCCTGTGGGTTGAGAGGGATGGTATATAAATGTAGTAAAATAAATAAATAAATAAATAATCTGCTTTGATAATCTGGATTATATGTTAGTGAGAATCCAGCCTCACTATCTCCTGGCAGAGATTGACATCAGTGTGGAGACACTCCAAGTAACTGAATAGGTATGGCAATATCAAAACAAAACTTGCAGCTCACTATGAGGAGTATGCTGCCATATGGAAATAGTTTTTAGCAGTCTCCACATCAATAAATTAAAATATATGCCTTTCAATCTACCCTTGGTTAAAAGAAAGATTTCCAAGATGAACTGATCTCAACTGGTGATGCTCACTTTCAGCCAAGGCTTATTAATAAAGGATAAAAAAGATATGGAAAATAATGGAAAGACAGGAAGGTGAATGGATCAGGAAAAATGCATACATACTCTCATCACATTGAAATGATGACACAAATAGAACTGTTGCTGTCTCCCTCCCTTCTTTTCCCCCTGTTTTTTTCCTCTGGACTCAACCCAATACTCATTCTACACAGGGCCAAAGACAGACATAAATATGCATTTGGCTAAAGTATTCTAAGCGTACACCTTAATAAGTAAATTAGGAATATGGAAAACAGATGTTCACATCTCTCAGTTGTATTGGTACATTAATCTGGGAGCTATAATTGCCTGCAGCTCTTTGTTAAGTGAACACTTGGCAGCAAATTTAGGCCTTATTCCTTTTGTTGGTCCCAGCTCGACTACATACAGTGAATCCATGCAACTTATAAGTGTCACCTCTCCATTGATTCAGTGGGTATAATCTAGATGGGACAATAAGTAGGATTTGAACCTAAATGTTACATGTAAAAGTAACAGAAAGCTGGGACAAGTTTTTCAGACTTTCCTGGCAGATGCATGAGCCTTCTAAGATTTTAGAAACCAGAAAATCATGAACTGAGCTATAACCTATTCCATTTTGTGCCCAGTGGAAGTCTATTTATCAATAAGCATAGAGGTATTAATCTCCAAATGGTGAACGTTTGTTACCCATCCCTCCCCCCACACTACACAATTATATCACTATTATTCCTAGGGTTTGCAGTTTGGCAAGTATGGAACCATCACAGTTAAAGTGGAGTTATAGTGCCATAATTCTTTACTGTGAATAGGCCCTTGCTTTTTGTACAGCTCTGAAATGATAAGTTTTTGATTTTATGCCAAGGGCCACATGAGGTTTATGGGCTGTAGGTTGCTTTCACCCGCATATGAACTTTTAAAGGCAAAAAAATTGTGATTTGCCAAAAGATGGTCAGTATGTTTGCAATGAACCACTGTTTTAATTCAAAATAGTTTCCAGGCCTAAATTTAACAAATTCTGATAGATTAGTCTGCATGTCAGGATTATATGCTATTACTGACAAAATCTAAGCATTAGTATTTAATAAAGCCACTCAAATAAGGCTTGCAGTAAGTAGCCTGCTAAGTAACTGGAAGATGCAGAGCAACTGAAGTTTGCCAAAATATATAGAGCAGCTGGGAAAGCTGGATGCAATATATTCAGGAAAGAAATGCTGGATTTTATATAGCTAGGGGATTGGACAAAAGGGTATTTACGATGAGATTTCTGTACATATCATCTGGAAAGATAGTTGAAGAAATAATTCAAGACTATTTTAACATACTGAAAAATGAAAGCAGATGTACAACCCTCTTTTTTCCATAGTGTATTACAGAATAATTGTTTATTCTTATGTTTATTCTGCATTTTCATTTTGCTCAATTCACAAGGTTCTAAATTGTACAAAATAGGGGAAGGACCTCCCTCTTGCTTTTTATCATGCCCTACCTCAACCACAGTGACATATTGGGTTAAACCACTGAGCTGTTGAGCTTGTTGACCAAAAGGCCACAGGTTCGAATCCAGGGAGCAGCATGAGCTCCTGCTGTCAGCCCCAGCTTCTGCCAACCTCGCAATTCGAAAAAATGCAAACGTGAGTAGATCAATAGGTACTGCTCCAGCGGGAAGGTAACGGCACTCCATCCAGTCCTGCCAGCCTCATGACCTTGGAGGTGTCTACGGGCAACCCTACCTCAATGTCTTCTCTGCCCTCCGTAGGGCAGCATCACAAAACAATTTGTACCAAAGTCCTTTCATGAGGCCATGAGGTGGAGTGGAAATGTAATAAAAAAATTAAGTATTCTCAATCAGTGGTTGATTGAATGTGGAACCCATGGAAATGGAAGGATAATTGAATTTACTATGGCTAGAATTCAGTTAGGGAAATGTTCATGCTAAAATAATGTTAGGTATGTGTGTATACAAATATATGTATATATGTATGTAGTATGTATGTGTAACCATTAGGGATGTGCGATCCGTAAAAAATGATTCAAAAGTCATTACAAAACTGGAGGGTGCTGACACTTTACAAAAAAAGTGTATCTAAAGTATACTTAGTGAAAATTTCATTACTATAATAAAAGTAACGAAAGTATCAAAATTACGTTACTATTTTGTTACAGTAATTGCGGATAATTAAATGAATATAATTGGAGAAACTTCAGGGGCTCCTATCTCCCTCGTTTTTAAAGCAATTTATATGAAACTTGTAACAATGGTAGAACTTATTTACCCCTGTTATTCCACCAAATTTCAGAACATTTCACTTATCCACAGATTTTTGGCAAATTTTCATTTTTTATAAAAAAAACCATTTTTAATAATAAAGAAAATATGTTCCTACTTTAAAAGTGTCATTTTCCATTTAATTGTGTGGTCTCTACTTTGAAAGTAGCTCAAAGTAAAAAAACCTGATTGCTGCTTTCTGATTCTGATGCAGTCTGGGAAAAATAGTGTAGTGCAGGGCCTTTTGAATTCTCTGACATAGGGCTCCTCCCTTCCCAAACTACATTTCTGAGTTCTGTGCTGTTCCCAAAATGTATCGCTCCCTCTTTTGCCCACTGCTAATGCTGAGACTGCATTAATTTCACAGAGGAATGGCAAGGCACTAAGACAACCTTTGGCTTTGCTTCCTTGCTATGCATTGCATATGAAACTGACTTTGGGAGCCTTCCAAGATTTACAAAACTAAGACAAAAAAGTATGGGGTCAGTTTTATTCTAAAATATTTGGTGTGGGCCATGCAAACTCTTTGAATATGGCTTCCAACATACAAAACTTCCAATTTTCTTAATTCTGAAACTTCTAATATTTTTGCACATGCCTAGTAATGATGTCTATGCATGCACACATGTGAACAATCACACACAAAACTTATGTAAACTATGACATTCTTTTTATTATCATTACTACTTCATAAGAAAAGATGCAGTAAGAGGGATGGGCGATGGGTGGCCATCATGGGTGTTTTTTATTATTGTGAAAAAATAGGTTTTTTTTAAAAAAAGGATGTATATAAGAAGATTTATGTAAATTGTCCGTCAAATGAATGTGGCACATATTACACAACACATGTACAACCATCAATGTTAGAATCCATTGCTATTTTGCAGAATTGTACAAAACAAACTTTTGGGGGAATTAAAAAAATACTACTCCATAGCACTAATGCAGTTACTAAAATACAAAATGACAAAGGTAGTTTTACATTCCCCCACTTTTTTTGTAGTTACCAACTTAATTTTCAGAATACATTTCAACATTTCCACACTTCCTGCATTTCTATCTGTCATGTAGATCTTTCTACTCTTTGATTCGGTACAAGCTGCTACAAATGAAACTAATTATTTTATAGTTTGGGCAGTCTGCCTGTTAGACTGCAAGACTTGGACAGCTGCCGCCACCTTGCAGACATGTGTTAACTTCAGACTTTCTTCCAACAAAAGACAATTGCTTTCAGGGTGCTACTGAATCAGTGTTCAAAAAAGTATAAGGGCATGAACAAAGGAGCTCCTGCACGAAGGGGAAATGATACTTTACAGTAGTTATCTGATCTCTTAACTATGCTTTGGAAATGTGGCAAGACATTTTTACCATTGTGATTTTATCAATAAGCATACTGAAACTTCAATGCCAAGTTATCCATTGCAATTATAAGTTCAAAATGCTTATAAGGAATTTTCCATCATTATACAGCTTTGATTCCATCATTTGGTCAACGTTTGATGTGTCTGTCTATATTCATATGTATATATCTACAAACTTATATAGTGTTATTATTGTTTCTATTACTGATGTTATTATAATATTTATTTCTATAATTCCACCCCCCCCCCCCCAGTTTGGGAGCAAAAGTGACTTACAAATTGACAAAATATAATGTTAAAAAGATATTAAATTATTTAAAAAACTAAAACCCGTTTAAAACACATTATTAAACACACTCGCACATGTATTCAGTACAATTATTAGCAAGATTCAGTATACTGCTTATGTAAAATAGGCCTTACACAAAAAATCATCAAATGCTCGTTGATCAGAAAAATCTTTACTTGTATATGAGAAGAAAGTAGGGAGGGTACAAGGCTAACTTCTTTGGGAGAGGAGTTCTAGTACCTGGGAGCAGCAACTGAGACATCTCTTTCCCATGGTCCCACCAGAGGTATCTGTACGTGTGGTGGTGGTGCTATGTGATTCCAGCTACCACAAGGACCATGGGTTGGGAGCCTTGCATGTCTAGCTCCAAAGGATTGAATGAGACAAAAGAGGATGTCAACAAAGACAGTGCTCCAAAAAACTAACATGCTGGAATTGTGAACATACAAGTTTCTTTATAGTACTTCGACAGCCCTTCACATTGCCACGCTAGCTCCTGATTGGTGCTGGCTTGGATCCCCTCGCTTTTTGGTTCTGTACCTCATCCTTGCTAGTTTTGGAACATGGCCATACAGCCCAGAAAACTCACAGCAACCCAGTGATTTTGACCATGAACGCCTTCAACAACACATTGCTGGTTTTGTTCCAGCTATGGTGGGAAATTTAACAAACTATCATTGGCTTATTTTGAAGACTTGTGTCCATTAATTGATCCACTCAAAAAAGGGGTGCAAGCAGAAAGGAACGCAGTGAGGCAAGAGATAATGGGCTGAAATGAGTTTTAATGTCTCTGCTCCAGTCAGTGTAATGGTGCCAGTCAGGTAAACAAAAGGGTGTTCAGGGTGCTAAGGATGGGGCCTGATTTGGCAATAGAGGTGAAGGAACATTCCCAGTATTAAAATCAGATCATATCAGGAAAAAAAGTGAAAAGGCCCAGCTGTTGTATGTTCTGTCAGTCTTCCCAGGGTATTGTGAAGGGATTGTGTTAACTATCGTGTTGCTATTCCCTGAAGTCTGAAGTGTGTATGTATGGTGTTTGTGCAACTTTCTAGGGAACTCAATGAAAGATAGTCTGAAACTAGGAATCGGGTCAATGCAGGGTCCCTAATTAATCCCTATGGAGCCACAGACTACAGCATTCATCTTTCTTGGAGCCCAGTAGGACAGAGACATGAGTTAGTCTGAAAGATCTCTACAATATGATGAGTTCATATGAGAGAGTACACTTATTAAAATAGGGAGCTCTATAGTTGTGCATAAAATATGCATGCATAATTTACATCTATATTTCATTGTGGAAGTGATAATTTTCCATGTTGCACAAGTGGAGGCAATACATGGTGGAAGGATATGGAAAAGAACCTTTTCAACTCTAGCACCTGAACATCTGTTTGCCACCAACTATCAGTATGGGATAAAACATGTCATAGCCCAAAATTTAGTAAGAAATAGGGAAATAGGGAAGCTACTTAAAACATTATTTTTCTTCCTACTGGAGTTCATCTGTTCACGGGTCTCACAGCCAATTTGAATACTAATTTTATAGACAATCCTCACTGCTTGTGAAATCTGAGTGCAAATTGGTAACAGAACTAATGCAGATGTTAGTGGAAGAAATCAAAGGAATTTGTTCTTTTCACTCAGGATGGATGCAGATTTTGACTATCATATTAATAGAATCCAAATGTTTTCAACAGAAAAGCAAGCACCTGACAAATGCATCTGCTTAAACCATCCAGATCCAGGGCCCATGCCACACGCCAAACACAGAGTTGTGACAGATAAACAAATGAAGCTAACAAGAACGATCTAACAAGAACAAGTTAACCAGAAACCAGAAACAAAATGGCATGCAGGGTGGGTGGGATGGAAAAGCCGAAGCAGGCCCAGTGCCTGCGGGTGCACCTTGGACAGCCTTAAGTAGGCTGCCCGAGAGGAGGGAGAGACCAGCCCTGGCCTCGCAAGCTGCAGGGCGGGGCCAGCTCTCCATTGGCTGGCCGGTCGCACCGTGGGAAAATTTCCCACCGCCCAGGAGGCTTCTGGGAGAAAGAAGCCCCCTTTGCAGCCCTCCATAATGGCAGTGGAGGACACCCTGCACCGCAACATTTTGGCCCAGTAAGTTGGGCCATGCCTTACGATTAACAAGAAATCCTGTTTTGATGTATGATCAATTTCCTCCTAAACTCCAGCATAAACTCTTTCAATTTCTTTTTCTTCTGTTTCTGCATCTGGGCATAGATTTTGATTATGGCTATATTAATGGTCTTACTCAGACTTTGTATTAGAGACTGCAACTGCTTTTGTTGTTTCTTTCCTATTAACACCACCCATTTTCCTACTAGATTTTCAGTTCCTGAGTAAAACACATTGTAATTATCTGATTCAAAATGTCCTATTTTTGCCCGTTTGCCTTGCTCACCCCAAGTATTGCAATATTAACGAATTCTATTTCTTTTTTTTTACTGTGTCTAGGTCCCTCTGATTAATGCATCTCCCATTCCATGTTCTTATAATGCGTTTTGAGCAGCTTTGGATTTTCCTTTCACCTCTGAACAGCTGAATGTCATTTCAGTTTGAATGCAGTTGTGTCATTAGCTATAGTGTAACTTGTAATTGTCCTCTGCTGTACCCCAGCGGCTTGCTGAGTGCTTTCCAACATCTTGTTACATTTTGGATTGTCTCATCACATGAATTTCCTTGCAATGGGATTTCTTTCTATGAGTTATGAACAAGTGCTAGCTGCAAGGCCACTGCAGTTGTCTCTAACCACCTTGTTACGTGTGCTGCCAAAATCATTGTGTATCACCACGGATTTATTCATGCATCCATAGGGCAAGAATAGGGTTGAAAGGCTAAAAACTGGAGATGGCTCCTATCCTATACTAGTAAAATGGTGATGTTTCACCACCACCACAAGCATCACCACCACCACCACCATTCAATGTTTAAGTTAGCTTCACATTATTCTAAGACTAGTATCACAAGAGATAGTCAGCTGTGCAATTAAGTTGAAAAAATCCAATGAAATCGACACTGGCAATGAGATATGAACACTTGTCAAACTCATTGACATGTACTCACAATACCACTATACCAGTGAACACTTGTGAACATTTATATCTATATTCCCTTTTTCAATTTCGTTGTCTAAGCTTTACAGTCTTCTGTATAATCCCCTTATCTATGAGGGGACATGAGAGAAGCCTCCCCGCAGGATTGCAAGACATCCAGGCGTCCCCTGGGCAACGTCTTCGTAGACGGCTGATTCTCTCTGTTTGTTTGTTTGTTTTTAATGCAATACAACTGTTTTTGGTTCGCTCCTGACACAATAAATAAATCTATGAGGGATACCATCTAAGATTCCTCAATGGATACCTAAAACCATGGATAACAGCAACACCTATGTTTTGACTATATACGAGCTGGAAAATACCATATATGCATTGGAGTACCAGATAAAGCCACTAACACTTTGGGACGAGGAGATATTATTTGAAGTATAGGCAAGTAGTTATTACATTAGTGGATAAGTGGATCATACTGTGATTTAATTACTTCTTTTTATTTGGCAATTGCAATGGCATGAGATTCAAACATTTTTTCCTGGGCTCAAAAAACAAATAAACCATTGGCTTAACTGGAAATCTTCCTTTCTTTTCAATCAGACCCCTGCAATTTCATAGGTTGCCTTTGTTGCTTATAAAAACTTCAGAAGTTCAGATCAAGGACTACTCTGCTCTTCATGATTTCTGTGTGACACCTGAAGAAGTAAGTCATCAAAGAGTTATGTGGCTTTCCTCTTTCTGCATCTTACACCAGAACAGATATTTCATAGGGAGATGCATGTGTAACTTTGCATATCCAATTCTTTCTGGCTGTCAACTTCAAACCACCCAGCGGTTTATACATAACCCAAACGATACTGTCTTGTGCTAACAGTGTGTCACTCTCTGCCTCCCTCTTTCTACCTGCTCTGCTGACACTGTTATTGGTACCACTGAAGAACACAAGGCTTGTATTGTTCCCAAAGTCACAAAGGCAGAATTTGTTTTGGTGCCCCCATTCCTAGGCCAACACTGCTTGTCCATCTAAAAAGCAAAGACAATGAATTCCAACTCATAGAGTGTGAACTCAAACTAGTTGCTGCAGCAACCACAGAAACGAATTAACCTCAAGTTGCACTCTTCTTTTTTTTCTACCAGGTAGAGAAAATGGAAAATACAACAGCAACAACAGGTGCTTTAAACTGTCCTTTGTAAATTTCTCGAAGCATTATACCTTCTTTATGTCTTTCTCTACTTCAAGTAAATCTTCTTCCTCCATATAACACTTGCAGATAAATGGATCACAAGCTGTAGGGTTAAAAAAGACGTTTTAGTAATATTGCAAAGCAATAGGAGGGCTTGCACATTAAGTTGACTATTAAAACGTAATTTCTAATTCAATTACCTATGAATTGAGTTGGAGGAACATTTTTTACAACTAACTTTAAAATAGAATGTAAATTTCTGTTGCACTGGTAGATTAAAACCTCAACTAACTATGATCTACCCTTTCCTTGAATAATATTGTGTTTTGTGTTCTAAAGGTAATAGCTTCATGGATTGTGAAAAGCGCATTTTTCATCCAATGCACAAGACACTGTTCGCTTGTTTTCCTTTCCTTTTTTCCTTATAATATCATCTTAGCCACTCTGTTTCTTTAGTCACAAGCAAAAATTGGAATTAAGAGCTTTAAAATTCCTTGGGACATTTATTTGGGGCTGCCTTTATGTAGCATCCTTTATAGGACAATGAAGTAAAAGTAAACGTGTCCCCTTAACATTAGGTCTAATTGTGCCTGACTCTGCGGGGTGGTGTTCATCTCCATTTCTAAGCCGAAGAGCCAGAGTTATCCGTAGATGCCTCTAAGGTCATGTGGTCAGTGAAATAGTCTTTTAATAAATGAATGAATGAATGAATGAATGAATGAATATACCCTTCTAGTTGGTATGAAGTGAGAACTGACTTTTTTCACCAAATGAATGGGCACTAGACTTTTTTCTCTGAAGCCTGTTCAGGTCCATACTATGAAACAATGTCAATTGAGGTGGATGTTTGTGTATTGGTGCCCGTGTGCAAGTTTTCCCACCTAAATTCTTTAGTCATATCAGTTCAGATATAAGTCCCTTTGATTACAGTGGAGTTTCACCATAACATTTCTAGGAAACAGCTTACCAGTACTGGTGAAACCAGAACCACTTATTATTAACTGGAGCATGGGGTTTTTAATGTCTGTGGTAGGGAAAAAACACACATCTACTGGCTGGAACAACATTGGAGATATGTGAAATGGAGCAGGGAATGGTTAACCTGTAATACTATTTACTTTTAAGTATGGGCAAGAATCATATACAGTGGTTGCAATCTTGCTTGTTGTCCTGCAGACTGTAGGCAGTGATCACAGAGGGTCGTAACGTCTTCGTTGACTTGCCTAATGTTGATTCCTGGTGTGGGTTGTGGGTTCTTTTTACAAGGTGATTGTTCCTTGCTGAGTGCTTTTGCCTTGTGTTGGATAATATGGATTACAAACACACACCATGCATGCTGAATGAAGGCAGGTCACAAAGGGACTGCTAGCTAGGAGACAGCTCCCCCCCACCTCTTGTATTCAGCTGCTGAAGTGATTATGCTTTTAGGCTTTTTCCTGCCTCCTTGAAACATATGACACAGTCAGGGAATTTATTCAAATTCCTCGTGTCTGTCTGAAAAGTTTTACCCTTCTGTCGCTGGGCTGAAATGGGTACTCTGAATCCAAATGTTCAGCCTGTTTATCTATCTGTCTACACACAGAGAGAAAAATAGAAAGGGGGTGGGATGGAAAATGTGTGTGAAAGAGAAAATCTCTCTCACACACTTGTTCCTAACCTCACATTACCTCCAGAAGTCTTTTGAAGATTAAGATTCTGAAGTATACAAGTTCATGCTGCATTGGGCTTTCTGGCCCATGAATAACAGTTGATACTAGGGCTGTGCATTTGGAGTAAACCCTGGGCTGCTTCATGTCCTGGCTTCCGGTGGGGACTCCGATCCATTTTTTGGGAGCCTCCAAAAATCGGGAGGGCAGATATCTGTTTTCACTCTAATGCTGAAAGATCCATTTTCTATCGACCTATTATGGGGGGGGGGGGAGTAGTTTCCCACCCAGTCTCTCCTTCCTGGCACATGGTTTAAGGAAGCTTCTTCTTACCTGCTATTTCTACTCTAGAGGCGGCACTCAGCTGCAGGCCCTGGCAGGCGTGGGTGCTCCTGCACACCACACACACACTCTCCTTGGAGTGTGTGTGTGTGTGTGTGTGTGATGTGCAGGAGTGCCCATGCCTGCCAGGGTCTGCAGCTGAGTACCTTTTACTCTACTCCTGCACACCACACATGCACTCTCCTTGGCAGGTGTGGGTGCTTTGGGCTTGCATGCCACACACACACTCTTTCCAAAGAGAGTGTGTGGGTGGCGTGCAGGAGTACCCGTGCCTGCCAAGGCCTGCAGCCGAGCCCCTACTACTCTGTGATGCTGAAAAGCAGGCCAGGAGCCGGAATCCGCTCCTGCTTGCTTTTGTGTTGAGCTGATTTTTGTAGGGAGAGGGGCCTTCCTGTTCCGTGCTCCCAAAGAAATGAAAGATACAAAAGAAATGAAGAAAACGGGAGAAATGAATTCTGCGCACAATTCTAGTTGATACTATTAGTCATGCCAATGCAGAAACTGAATACAGGCAGTCCAAAAGTTACAAACATCCGACTTACAAATGACTCATAATTACAAACGGGGTTGAGACAACAGGAAGTGAGAGAAATCTACCCATTGGAAGAGAAATTCACTCCCGGAAGAGTTATTATCATGGGGAAAGGTGTCTCCAATAAAGCTTTATCATCAAACCTTGTTTCCACAACAAACCAAACTTTTCAAATTCCATTTGTCACAGGGACAGAAAGTGTGGTGAAATCTTTTGAATAAACAGGGGCACGGACAGCAAAGCAAACACCACAGGGGTGTTCACCCTTCCCTATGCTATCCAAAGCTTGTGTATATATATATATAACAGGTATTTTTTTATATATATGGCTGGACTTAAACTTTAAAAGTACCTGTTCTGACTTACAAACAAATTCAACTTAAGAACAAACCTAAATAACCTATTTTGTTTGTAACTTGGAGACTGCCTGTAGTTTGGGACTGTGCAATTCCAGCTTTATGGGATTTATTTCTATCTAGAGTGTAAGATAACATTGGAAAGTTTATGTACATTTACAGGGAGTAAACTCCATTGAAGTCACCTGGAATTTCCTTCTGGGTAGACATGCTTTGGATTGCAGTGATAGATTTCAGATGTATCCACGCATATTTGGAAGTAAATTTTCATTGAACAGAGTGGGGCTTACTTCTGAGAAAGAATTCCTAGGATAGCAGCATAAGCCTTTGGTGAAATCCATTTCTAGGTAGCTAAACAGAGAAACTGATTCTTTGTATTATTTGAGGCTAAAAATGATTTTTGAAGGAATGTGTGGGTAAGTAATAAACATTTTTGTGGGCTAAGAAGTTTTAAAAACTTATTTGCAGAGTCAGCTCTGTTTTAACATCCAAAATTAACTTCATCTAACTACAAATTGGATTCTGAAACATTGCCAATAGCAGCATAAAAGCCTAGAATGTGTTAGAAAGATGATGGTCAGCTCTAAGAAAAGTTTGTTACACCCTACTTCCCACCATCCATGAAGGCATCCTTTTGTATATACTCGTCTATTTGATTCATTCAGAGTCAGGGGTGAGATCAACTGTTCCTTCATGTGGTCAGACAGGATTACTTTGGTCTTGACCATTCACGTAGTGTCTTTTTCTATTGATTCCATGGTGTAATCAACTACATCACAGACTAAGTATTATGCGGAAATCTGACACACACTCAGAGAAACAGAGAGAGAGAGAGAGAGAGAGAGAGAGAGAGAGAGAGAGAGTTTTCTTCCTGAATTTGAATAGCATGTTAAAACATTTGTATAGATGTACGGTTTCTCTTTCTGCACATTACAGATGCAAATTCTATCCGTCAGCTGACCAAGGTGAATTCTTAATTCATTTTGTATTATTCCCAAGATAAGAAGGAGTTAATTGAATGCCTTATTGGATTTTGGGCATTGGATTTACAGCTCCAGGAATCACCTGCCATGACATATGGTGGTGGAGATAATTTAAGAGAGCAGTAGTTAAGCTCTAGTTCAGTGTTTCTCAACCTGTAGGTCCCCAGATATTTTGCCTATATCTATATCTACAGATTACTAATATTTAAATGGGAAATTAACTTTGAGATAAGAACAATTAGAGTTATGAGTTCAAGAATTAAACTCAACTGTAAGGATATCCCTCTGGGCAGAAAAATCAGGCAATTCCTACTGGATGACAACCTCCCCCCAAGAATGGGCAATGTGGAAGTCCCTGAACAGACTCAGAAGTGGAGTGAGCAGATAAAAAGATGACCTCACAACCTCTGAGGATGCCTGCCATAGATGTAGGTGAAATGTCAGGAGAGAATGCTTCTGGAACATGACCATAAAGCCTGAAAAACTTACATCAACCCAGTGATTTCGGCCATGAAAGCCTTCGACAATATATAGTATGAATAGTCATAAGAATGGCTTGTGGATGCAAGTGGATACTGTATGGCTGTCCTCAGGCAAAGGAGAAGGTGACAAATGCAAGATACTCAGGCAGAAACAAAGATACAGAATGGGGGACGCGTGGCTCGAGAGCAGTACGGGTGAAAAAAATCTTGGAGTCCTCCTGGATAACAAGTTAAACACGAGGCAGCAATGTGATTCAGCAGCAAAAAAAGCCAACGAAATTTTGGCCTACATTAATAGGAGTATATTGAGAACCAAGCGCCGCTCTGGGCCAGAGTGAAGGGGGGGGGGGGCAGGGGACACTTCCATCTTGTCTCCTGCATATGTCATCAGTTGGGGACCCCTCCCCTCAGCACCAAGTGTTGCACTGGGCCAGAGTGAAGAGAGAGGGGGCTAGGGGACAGTTCCATCTTGTCTCCTGTGCTATGCTAATAATATAATATAATGTAATATAATATATTGTATATACACATAAAATTTATAATATTATAATGCAATACAATATACTAGTAATAATAATATGATGTTATAAATATATATTTTATACTACATGTAATATCACTAATAATATTACAATATAATGGTATAGTACACTATAGTAATATATAATACTAATATTGTACGATGCTAATAATATATTGTGTGCATATATATTTTGTAATCCACTCTGAGTCCCCTTCAGGGTGAGAAGGGCAGCATATAAATATCATAAATAAATAAATAAATAAATAAATAAATATTGTCTAGATCCAGGGAAGTCATGTTACCCCTCTATTCTGCCTTGGTTAGACCACACCTGGTATACTGTGTCCAATTCTGGGCACCACAATTGAAGGGAGATGCTGACAAGCTGGAATGTGTCCAGAGGAGGGTGACTAAAATGATCCAGGGTCTGGAGAACTAGCCCTATGAGGAGAGGCTTAAAGAGCTGGGCATGTTTAGCCTGAAGAAGAGAAGGCTGAGAGGAGACATCATAGCCATGTATAAGTATGTGACAGGAAGTCATAGGGAGGAGGAAGCAAGCTTGTTTTCTGCTGCCCTGGAGACTAGGACTTGGAGCAATGACTTTAAACTACAAGAAAGAAGATTCTCTCTGAACATTAGGAAGAACTTCCTGACTGTGAGAGCTGTTCAGCAGTGGAACTCTCTGCCCTGGAATGTAGTGGAGACTCCTTCTTTGGAGGCTTTTAAACAGAGGCTGAATGGCCATCCATCGGGGGTGCTTTGAATGCAATTTCCTTGCTTCTTGGAAGGGGGTTGGACTGGATGGCCCATGAGGTCTCTTCCAACTCTATTTCTTTATTTTATTATTTATTTCCAGTATTTCTACCCCGTCCTTCTCAACCCCCAAAGGGAGACTCAGGTCAGCTTATATTTGGCACAATTTGATGCCATTAAACAACAAAGCAATATAATAACAATTAAAACAATAAATAGAACATTAGTTAAAACAATAAAAACAGTATTAACCGCCATATCACCATTCCATCAAATTCCATATCCAAAGCGCTATTTATGCCTGCTGTCCAAAAGCCTGGCCCTAGAATCACGACTTCAATTTCTTCCTAAAATACAGGAGGGATTAAGCTGATCTTACCTCGTTGGTAAGCAAGTTCCACAGGGGGGGCTACAGCCGAGAAGGCCCTGTCTCTTGTCCCCGCCGCCAGATATATTTGCAACGCTGGCGGGAGCAAGAGCAGGGTCTCCCCGTATGATCTTAAACTGCAAGGCGGGATGTAGTGGGAGATGCATTCGGACAAGTAAGGTGGGCCAGAACTGCATAGAGCAGGGATCCTCAAACTTTATAAACAGAGGACCAGGTCACAGTCCCTCAAACTGTTGGGGGGACGGATTATAATTTGAAAAAAACATGAATGAATTCCTATGCGCACTGCACACATCTTATTTGTTGTGCAAAAAACAGTTAAAAACAATACAATATTAAAATGAAGAACAATTTTAACAAATATAAACGTATTAGGGTATACGTATTAATACGTATAAATGTATTAGGAGCCCCTGGTGGCGCAGTGGGTTAAAGCGCTGAGCTGCTGAGCTTATTGACTGAAAGGTCACAGGTTCGATTCCGGGGAGCGGCGTGAGCTTCCGCTGTCAGCCCTAGCTTCTGCCAACCTAGCAGTTCAAAAACATGCAAATGTGAGTAGATAAATAGATACCGCTCTGGCGGGAAGGTAATGGCACTCCATGCAGTCATGCCGGCCACATGACTTTGGAGGTGTCTATGGACAACGCCGGCTCTTTGGCTTAGAAATGGAGATAAGCACCACACCCCAGAGTCAGACATGACTGGACTTAATATCAGGAGACAATCTTTATCTTTACTAAATGTATTAGTATTTCAATGGGAAGTGTGGGCCTGCTTTTGGCTAATGAGATAGGATTGTTGTTGTTATTGTCTGCTTTCAAGTCTGTTCAGACTTAGGTTGACCCTGAGCGAGGGCTGGGTAAATGTGCAGGTACAACTGCACCAGGAGCTCCTATTTTGTTTGCTTTGCATTGAATGTTTGTTGTAGCCCTAAGTTTCAGGGACTCTGCAGATAGGTAACTTCTTTTGGCTGCAATCATAGGGCAAGCCACCTGTCAATTATAGTTAGGTTCCCTGGTCCCGCCCCCTTTTTGTGTTTTGGAGGGAATAGGAGCCAGTTTGGGTTCAGTCCACACAGAGAAGCTTTCCATGCACGACATAATACCAAGAGCTCCTGTAGAAAGCTTCGTCTTCTACAGCTTGGCTGGGGAGAAAGGTCCTGTAGCTTGGCTGAGGATTATACAGCCTTACAGCTCCTTTGCTGAAGGACTTCAGCCAGCCATCACCGAAACCTGAACTCCTTTTTCCTCTGGAAGTCTACAAAGCTCATCTTGGTAAGGGTTGCTCGCAGAAGCCAGAAGCAGTTGGTACCGGGTGCAGGGGCTCCACGCCAACAGAGGCAAAGACAGACTCCCCTGATTAGAAGTTAAGGATTTCCCCATTAGTTAGTATACAGTTATGAAGATAGTGCCTGTTCCCCGTGGACAAGATTGAGAGAGAGCCAATAGATTGTTAAGAAAGCCTTAAAGTACCTATTTGTTTTCAATAATAAAGAACTTTGTTGAACCTTTATGCAATCTAAAGACTCTGTTTTAAGGAAATCCAAGGGCCTTTAATCTGAGGCAGCCCCGGCGTCCCGTTGGGCACACGGAATTTATGTCCTGTCTACAGTCTTATGCACAGGCCCAGCATGCGACAGCACAGTAAATGACCTTGGAGGGACGTATTTGGCCCCTGGGCATTAGTTTGAGGACCCCTGGCGTAGAGCTTTATAGGTCAAAACCAGCACTTCGAATTAAATTCGGAAGTGGATTGACTGCCAGTGGAGAGGACACAACAAGGGGGTGGTGTGCTCCCTGTATGTCACTCCGGATGCCTGACCACCGTTGTCCAGATGCCTGACCACCGTCTCCCAAAGCAGTTGCTCTACTCTGAACTTAAGAACAGAAAACGGAATGTTGGTGGACAGGAAAAGAGATTTAAAGATGGCCTCAAAGCCAACCTTCAAAACTCTGGCATAGACACTGAGAACTGGGAAGCCCTGGCAGGGCCGTAGCCAGAAAAAAAATTCGGGAGGGGTTGAAATTTTCGGGGGGGGGGGGGTTGAAATTTTCACGGGGGGGGGGGGTGAAACCTGCCTCCTAGCTCACGCTGAAGCAAAGAGCACAGCAGGGGCAGAGCAGCCTTCAATAGCCTGCAGCTCCGCCCCTGTCAACCACCTCCACCAAGTCTGGCCTCCTAAATGAAAGCATTCAACACCCACCCACCCCCCAACTTGGTTGCTTCACTACATCAGCTATTGCTGCAAGTAATGACAGTGTCAATAAATTGTCAGTATTTGCCTGAGATAGTGCTTGCAGTTCTGGAGGGACTCTTAAGTTTTTGCATCTCATAGACTTAGCATGGGGATTTGGTTAACCAGTTAAAATTCATGAGTAAACCAGGTTTTTTTAAAAAATCTGAAACATTTCGGGGGGGGGGGCTTGAACCCCTAAAACCACCCCCTTGCTACAGGCCTGAGCCCTGGCCCTTGACCGCTCCAGCTGGAGGTCAGCTGTGACCAGCAGTGCTGCAGAATTTGAGGAGGCACGAGTGGAGGGTGAAAGAGAGAGGAAGGCGCGTCAAGCCAACCCCGACCGGGACCACCTTCCACCTGGAAACCAATGCCTTCACTGTGGGAGAAGATGCGGGTCAAGAATAGGGCTCCACAGCCACCTACAAACCCACAAAAATAGTAATCAAGGAAGACCATTTTACTCGTCCAACGAGGGATCGCCTAAGAGAGCGGGTATGTCACTCCAGTTAGTAATCTGGCTGCAGCCCCTTGGACTAGTTGAAGTTTCTGAACAATCTTCAAAGGCAGCACCACATAGAGTGTGTTGCAGTAATCTATTCGGGATGTAACAAGAGCGTTTATGATTCTATCATTCTAAAGTGGCCCCTCTCCCAATTCTAGGCAGAGAAACTGATTGGTGGTTTAACAGGAGAGCTGGGAACGGGACAGCTGTTAAAGGTGCACCTAAAAGTCTAGCTGGAGGGCTCCTCCAATAGGATTCCGTCCTTGGCTTGAAGCATCCTCCTCCGACTTGGCGCGCGCCGCTCGGGCATCTGGAGAGGGAACCTGGCCGCTTCAGGTCTCTCTTGAAGCGCGAGGAGGGGACGGTGTGGGCGTGGCTTCGAGCGCGGAAAGCCCCTCGCTATTGGCTCCGGGCCGTGTCCGTTTGGCTTGAGGGGCGGGAGGAAGCCAAAGTTGTGTGGGGGGGGGGGGGGGAGTAGCGCGAGGAGGGGGCCGGGTTGTTGGCTGGCTGCCGCCTCAGCTGCTCCTGCGCGGTGGGCCAGCCCTCTTGACGGGATGCCGCCTCGCGGGGGGATGCTGCCTCTGCTGCTGCTGCTGCGCTTGGTTCCGAGCCCCTCAGTCTGAAGGCGAGGCGCCGGCGAGAGGAGGCACAGGCAGGCAGGCAGCCCCAGCGCCCCGGGACTTGGGCGCTCTTTTGGACTCTCCTCCATCCGCCCGCTTCTCTTTCCGAGTCCGGCGCTCCTCATGGGCCAGTGAAGGCGGGCGGGGGTCTTGAAGGGAGCCCAGAGCGGGGAGGGGGGCGGATTAGCCCACAAGCGGCGGAGAAAAGGGGGCGAGCGGGGGGTCGGCCGGAGCCATGGAGACGACGACGAGGCGGAGGTGGTCCCCGAGGTGGAAGACGAAGCGGTGGACGCTCCTCCTGGCTTGGGGCGCGCTGCTCGTGCTGCAGGCGGAGCAGGTCCGAGGAGGTAAGGCGCTGCTCCCCAGGTCCCAGCCCTGCCGCTTCAGACCACCCTCCCGTAGCACAGGTTCCTCTCCCTCTCTCCCAAGGCAGTGCTTCCCTCTCCAGAGCACTCTGCGCGCGCTCTGGAGAACTCTTTTTCTCTCTCTCTGCTCTTTCTCTGACTTTCATAGTTTGGGGAGAGAAGGCAAAAGATCCTCGGCAAGTTACAACTCCCAGGATTACATAGCTTTGAGCTATGTCTTTGCAAGGGTTGTCAGATTCATTCATCCCATTTAGATGCAGCCAGTGAAACTCTTTACAGTCTTGCTACAGGGATGTCATAATAATAATAATAATATGAAACAATATAATAATAATAATAATGGGAAGTGTTCGACTTGTGATTTTGTGATACGAAATCCAGCATATAGATCTTGTTTGCTTTGACATATTGTGTTTTTGTGTCAGTAAAGGAATAATAAAGCTTTGGGTTGCTGTGAG
This sequence comes from Anolis sagrei, assembly GCF_037176765.1. Taxonomy (NCBI): domain Eukaryota; kingdom Metazoa; phylum Chordata; class Lepidosauria; order Squamata; family Anolidae; genus Anolis; species Anolis sagrei. Next base: position 143,760,179 of record NC_090024.1, read on the forward strand.
TTTTCCGGGCTGTCTGGCCATGTTCCAGAAGCATTCTCTCCTGACGTTTCGCCTGAATCTGTGGCATGCATCCTCAGTGGTTGTGAAGTCTGTTGGACACTAGGCGTGGGGTTTATATTTATATAATATATTATATGATATATATATATATAAAATATATTTTATATATAGATTACATACTATATAAAATATAATATAAAATATTTATATAATATATCTTATATTATATTTATATTATATATTATCTTATATTATATTTTATACTATATATAATGGATATATAAATATATATTATATTATATATTTAAATATACTTTGCATATTATATAATATAATATATTTATATAATATATAATATATAATATGATGTATATAATATTATACTTTATATTATACTATATATAATGTGTGTGTGTATATATATATATATATATATATATATACTTTACATGGAGCGCCGTTACCTTCCCGCCGGAGTGGTACCTATTGATCTACTCACATTTGCATGTTTTTGAACTGCTAGGTTGGCAGAAGCTGGGGCTGATAGCAGGAGCTCACACTGCTCCCTGGATTTGAACCTGCAGCTTTTCAGTCAACAAGCTCAGAAGCTCAGTAGTTTAACCCACTGTGGTGCTGGGGATTCCCGGTGCTCCCTGCAGTCATGCTGGCCACATGACCTTGGAGGTGTCTACGGTCAATGCCGGCTCTTCGACTTAGAAATGGAGATGAGCACCAACCCCCAGAGTCGAACACGACTGGACTTAATGTCAGGGGAAAACCTTTACCTTTTACCTACCTATACTTTACATATTATATAGATAGATAAATACAATTTCTTTATATAATTTTTAATATAATAATAAAGCTGTATTTATATCCCGCCCCCTCTTCCCAAAGGGACTCCAGACGGCTTACAGCACGAGAAAACAATGCACTTGATCTCAATCACACTTCCAGTCAGAACATTAAGTCAAGCCAACAGATCCAAGGCAAATCACAGTAAATCAAAATAAAATCCAATATTCATAATGACTTACAAACTCATAGACATGTAGGTGGGATTCAGAGGCATTTTCACTCTACAGCAAATTACTCATTATACATTGTAGAGATGCACCCTATGATACCCAATGGAGGTACTTACAATCATGCTACAAGGATTTAAGGTGATGCATTTTCACTCTAGACCAGATATGGGCAAACTTCGGCCCTCCCTCCAGGTGTTTTAGACTTCAACTCCCACAATTCCTAACCGCCTCAGGCCCCTTCCTTTTCTGATGGGGTAAAGGAAAGGGACTGAGACTGTTAGGAATTGTGGGAGTTGAAGTCCAAAATACCTGGAGGGCTGAAGTTTGCCCATACCTGGACAAGAGTGAAAATGCATCACCTCAAACACCTGGAGGGAGGGCCGAAGTTTGTCCATGCCACAAATAGCTCTTGTGTTGTATTCCTTCTATAGTCTTGATGCACCAGCCTCTGCCTTGACCATTCACTTCCTCCAAGTTGTGGGGAATTGCTTTCAAGTAACCCCCCCCCCCCCCCAGTCGAGGATGGGGGACTGGGAAGCCTCCTCCTTCCTCAGTTTTCTCTCCCAAAAGTGCCATCGAGCAAAGCGAGGAGTGGGTAGAGGCTGGCGCTGAACTTTGGGAAACAAAGCCACTTTTCTTTATGGGGCTGGGCTGCTTTTTCAGGAAGGGGGGGGGAGATGAGAGAATTCCCCCCCCCCCATGTCCCTTGAACCAGATCAGATTCCCCAAATCCTGGCCCGAGAGGGGCATTCAAGGGGGACGGAGCGGCAGAGCTGTGTGTGGGTGTCAATAGCACTTTGTCAAGGAATAGAAGGAGGTGGAAACCAAATCAACACCAGAGAAGAGCCACACACACAAAAAAGTCAGATCTGCTACTTAGGCGGTTGAAAACTTTATTCATGGAGAGAAAATGGACGTGAGGGAAGTGGATCTTTTTTTGGAAAGATATATAGAGAGGGTGACAGGTTTCCTTGGTCCTTCGCACAGAGATCTATTCTTCAGTAAGGCATTCTGCCTGTGAAATAGACTCCTGCAGGTTCCCTATCCAGAGCAGTAGCTGTTCCTCTGTTCTACCACTTTTTTGCACTTTAGGTTTGCCCCATATCCCCTCCAAGCAAAAGGGAGATGTAGTACCCCCTCCCCTTTGATTGAATCCAGCTTACGTGGCAAGGCTGTGGCAGGAGAGCTGTGCACTGGAGAGGAGGTCTCTCCTCCCTTTCTCCTCCTCCTTAGGTGCATCCTTGGCCAGGCGGAGGAGGGAATGGTCCCTTAGGTGTCTGTGGGTACATGTGTTAGCAAGGTGCAGTCCCTGCCAGGAGGGAGACCAAGTGAAGGCTTTCCCTGCTTCAAAATCAGAATTCTGCCCATCCCAATGAAATGTCCCTTCAATATTTCACATTCCAGAGATCCCCAGATCTTTTCTATTTGCTGTTTTCATTTGACTTGCATGCCTCTTTTCTTTGGATGTCTCTGCTATGCTTCTGCTCAAGTATTAAGTACTTGCAAGGCTGGAAATTTGGGGAGTGAAGGAAAGCTTAATTAGGGGAAGACAACACTCTCATTCTCCCCCTTAGCTACACTTCTTGACACTCTCCAAGACTCCAAAGAGAAACGTTTCAAAGGAGCTTTATTGAAGAAGGATAGGGGCTCAACTAGGAAGGAGTTTACAAGAGAGAATGTCTTCTTTTTCTGCATCCAGCAGTCAGTCCAGGCACCTGTGGCAGAATAGTTTTTTGTGTGTGTCAGGAGTGACTTGAGAAACTGCAAGTTGCTTCTGAGAGAATTGGCCGTCTGCAAGTACATTGCCCAGGAGACTGCAGGATGTTTTACCATCCTGTGCGAGGCTTCTCTCGTGTGCCTGCATGAGAAGCTGGAGCTGACAGACGGGAGCTCACCCCACTCCCTTGATTTGAACCACCAACCTTTTGGTCAGCAGTTCTGCCGGCACAAGGGTTTAACCCATTGTACTACCGGGGGCTCCTGCCCTACAACAGACATATGGGGAGTCGCTGTGATAGGAGCCCGCTCTAGTTTGCTGCCTCAAAGATCAGACTATTTTGCACCTTGTGGAACTCCCCTCCTTTTTAGTTCTGGTGTGGCTTGGCTTTGTGCATAGTTTCCTTTCCCCAAGGAGTGGCACACTGACCTTCTTCCTTGGGAACTTCTCACAAACCTGTTGAAGCTATTGGATGATACATCTTGTGGAGTTTGCATCCCTAAGGGCTGGTTTCAAGGAAATCTCTATTGTTACAACTTTCTTTTCTCTTTGAAAGCAGCCCTCGGTTGGTTTTGTGAGTCAGCAGGTTGGGTTGCCAGTCTAAATTTCCCATAGTCATGATTGGAGATCCAAAGGTGTGCCTGCTCTCGCTCTGAAAGAGAGCTCCCTTTCAGCCTCTGGGTTCCTGATCACCTCTTGGACTTGCGTGTCAGTCACACCCGCCTGTCTCTCTGCCCCCTGCTGGTTCCATTTGAAACCTAGATAGAGGAAAAAAACCTTCCGAATCTCCTTCCTTCCTTCTTCTGAGAGCCAAGAGGACATGTGAACACCGTGGCCATGACCTGACTTCATGTTAAGTGAAGCCATTTAAGAAGGGATTCTGTGCAGATGACCAGCATGGCTACTGTTTCTTTCACTTCCTCTTTCTTTCGTTCATAACACTTTGTATGTGGCTTTGAGGCTTGGTTTCTTCTGGCTATCATTGTTGTCCCATATTCGAAATTGAAATTGTGCTGGATGTGTGAGGATTGTCTCCAACCGCATGCAAGTCCATTGGGAAGCATGTGTTAGGGGTTGTTTTCAACAGAATGAAAGTTGCTTTCTCCAAATGCTGCCGAGATGATTGAAAGTATGTTGGCACATTTTTGCCACATGGTGCCAATCTCTCAAATGCTGTGATCCTCTTAGGTATTTCAGCCTTGGAAGAATGTCCTCCTGGAACATGGACTGACATCCAAGTAGAGAATTCTGATGTCACACAATTTTGACAAATTCTGAACCCTCTTCCCATAAACATATTCATTCTTATGGAACACCCCCCCCCCCCCCCGCACGACTTTCTGTTGTTGTTCTTCTTCTCCTAGAAAAAGAGATTTTCTGAACTGTAGACAGTGCAACTAAGTTTCACCCAGGCCACTGTCCTCCAGATGTTTAGGCTACAGCACTAATCTGATGGGAGTTGTGATGCAACACAGCTGGAGAACACCACATTGGGGGAGGATTTATCTTTAGCCATTTTAGTGGGCATTAAATCTTCTAAAGGCGTGGGTTGGCAGTTACGTATTTGTACTTGTGTTCCTTTGTTGTTATTAAGCCCTCAAAGATATAAATAAGATCAGAAACCTTGATTATTCAGGCAATGCAGAGAATTAAAAAAATACTTTACAGTACAGCATCTCTGTGTCTGCATGGGAAATATTCCTAGATTTTGCATGAATAAACAAAACCATGGATAATAATGAACACTGCTGAAATAAAGGACCTTTAGCTCAGAAATGCCATAGAGTTTCACTGGAGGATCTCTGAAATGCCTAGAGGGGACACATTTTGTTGGGCATAGAATAATGAAACCATGGTTAGCAGTCCTATGGAGGCAGTGGTCATATTATGAACACTTTTTGACCAATGACAGCCTCTGGAAGTGTGTATATATAATTATTTTTAAGAAACAACTGTGATCTTATGCATCATTTAAAGTTATGACTTCTGAGCAATCACCCATAAGATTATACTGTCGACTTGCACTCTAATTCTTTGTACCTTTAGAGAAAATAGATCCTCTGTGTCTTCTGAGGTAAATTCAAATATAATATACATATGATTGCAACCTCGGTGCAGTTTAGAAAGGCCACTACAGCATTCAAACATTCCTTTTGAGTTTTTAATAATAAGAGGGTTGATATACATTATTAAACCCAGGGCGAAATACAGTATTCCAATTTCATTTCTCAGAATGCTCCAAGAACCAATTCCATGCTTCTTTGCTCTTTAGCTACAAAATATCTCTCTCCTCCACTCCCCATAACAACTTTTATGTTTTTGCAAGTCAATGCAAATATATTTGAATATCTAAGATGTTATTTGATTTACAGTCTTACCTAATGCACACTCACCATAGTGGCATTGGTGCTCAACATAAACAATCAGATACAATTTGTACAGGTTCTTTGGGGTTAACTGTGTTAATGTCTCTATCCTGAGGCACTGAGTGATAAAACTAGCCTCACAATACTTTTTTTGACCAGGGACTACTTTGACCAGGGACCACTTGAACTGGGGCCACTTTGATCAGGGACCACTCCTGAACATTAGTACCAAAAGGGTAGAAATCAGGTTTTGGTCAACTTTAGATTTGCTTTGGTTATTTGGGGTGCTGATTCAAAGAATTGCATTGGATAGACCACATCAGTGCTACTTTCTGATGCAGAACATATGCCATCCAGTAGTCACCATCTGGTCACCAACAGAAAACCATATTTAATAATCTAGAGCTGATGTGGTAGTAGTAATCTTTCGTGGAAAGTTAGCCTCTCTCCTCCTCACATCCCCATTGCATTGGCACTATAAGAGGGTTTCACGAGACCAGTCACTCTTGTTGCTGCGTAGTTTCTAGGCAATGGTGTAATGGTGAGGCTGTAGACCATACTTTTGTTCTTACAGACCACTGGTGGTCCACGGACCTCAGGTTGAGAACCATTGATATAGTAAATCCAATGAATGCTCTGAAACCATGCTTTTGGGCAAATAGACACAGATTCATTTATTCAGACTATATGCATTCTGATCAAAATTATTTTTTCCACATTAAAAAGAAAGATATGTCATGTGATCTGATTTAAATACTGGCCAAATTTGTTTCACTTTACCTATGTGCTTATAAGAACAAGCAATATAAATACAATTCAAGAAATCTGAAAGAAGGTTATAAATAGCCAATCTCCTGATCACCTAGTGTGAGCTAAAGGCTTCATCAGGTGACGAATCAGAGGAGCTTTTGTGAACTAGAAGAAAGTTGGGTCTTTTTTTTTTTGCCCCACTTCGCCCCACCTTTTTTTTTTTTTTTTTTGCTACTGACATGGTAAACCAATGACTGTCCTAAGGATACATGAGGAGACAGTTCAGGGAAAAATTATGGGCTAGCAATGTCTGTGGACTGATTTGCAAGTCTAATGAAAAGAAAACACCTTTAAAAAGTCAACAACGGAATTCGTTGTGCTTCTCAAGCTCTGTTTGAAGCCAGTCAGACTTCTGAAATGTACAAAAAAAAGAGGCCTACTTTTCTTGGCTGGATATTTCTAAATATGCCCATTTTTTTTTTACATAAGCTATGTAGCTATTAGCAGAAACCACAAATGGAAACACAAGACCCCAATTGTATGAAAATGGGAATAGAATTTCTACACTATTTTTATAACAAAATCAGAAACATTTCAGAACCCTCTCTGTTATTCACAGAAAGCTATTCCATGTCAAAGCAATGTGAATATTTAAAGGCAGCTGAAAGTCAAAATTCATACATATATTTGAACATCCTTGATAGGCCAAGCATTCCTATAAATTAATACCATTGGCTTTGATAAAATGTGCTGATGTCATATCTACAATCCTGTTTCGTGGTTAGTGCACTGTGTGTAATATGGTACTCTCTTGCCAGTACTGACTGATGTGGCCAAATTCAAATGTGTTCTTGGCTCCTCCTTTGTTATATAGTTGTAGAAAAGGGAAAAGTTCTCTACTGGTAGTTTTCACAACAAACTTGTTGTTGTGTGCCTTCAAGTCTTTTCTAATTTAAGGCAAGCATATCGGGGGGTTATTGGCAAGATTTGTTAAAAGGTGGTTGTCTTTGCCTTCCTCAGAGGTTGAGAGAATATGGTTTGCCCAAGGTTGCCCAATGGGTTTCCAGAGATGAGCTGGGAAGGAAGTAAGGAGATCGGAACGAACTTTGGTTGGCTCCAAAGTGTAAATCTCATTTTGAGTCCCAGGGATCGGCAGGTGATATGATGACATCTCTCTCCACGTATGCTCTGACTTTGGCAGTAGAAAACAGCAAGAACTCTGTCTCATAGTTTTGCTATTAAAATTCAGCATTTCTGCAGTAGACCTGTGGCTAAACACTGAGTTTCCCCCCCTCAGCCTTGGCAGCTGACACAGAAATATGCTTGGTATGTTGTGTAGGTCGTGCAGTTCTTTACTTGTCCTTTACCAAGGAGGCATGAGAAGGACCCCTGAAAGCAATGGAAGATGTCTTTTCCTCCCTCTCCCACAAACCAAGTCCTTTTTTATTATATTTTTCAAAGGATTAATAAAATTTCCTCTCCTTTTAGACAGAAGGGCTACACAATGTTATTTTTTGGAATCTTGTGCAATATTTGCAATGATACTCAGTGTCTGTAATATGTATACTAAAAGGTGGGAGAGGAGAAGAGAAAATTCTCTTAATCCGCAAATATTTCTTTCTCATTTGATATTTTCCAGTAAAGTAGATGCTTTGGTTTAAAAGTGAACTCTTAAAGATATGTTACAAAGGGAGGAATCTGCAGTTGAGACCATACACATTCAATACCCAGGCCTGCTAGAGTAGTTGACATATTTTTTTATACGTATGCTGATCCGTCATTCCGAAACATGGGTCCCCAGATGTCAGATTTCAACTGGTTGGTGCTTCTGAGAGTTGAAGTCTAACTGTAAATCCATGCTAAGGAACCACTGATTTAAATAATAATGTACATTGTCATCCAGTGGCTTTCATTGGCTAAGTGGGGGTTCAGACTGTGTTCTCCCAGCATCCTAGTCTAAAACTAAAGTCAGGGTACCAAATTGACTGCGTTCTTGATATACTTGCTTCAAAAGAAAAAGAGGAAAGAAAAAATAGAAATATCCACTCAGCTTACTTCAAGATGGTTTATATAGGCATATAGATCCTGTGTGATCTTAGAAGCTAAGCATGGTTAGTCCTGGTTAGCACTTGAATGGAAGACAGCCAACAAATACCAGGTGTTTCAGGCTGTATTTCAGTGGAAGGCTCTGGCAAAACTACCCCTGAAGATTGTCTAAAAATAACCTATAAAAAACCTATAATGGTGCTTTATGCTGTCATGCTGGCCACATGACCCTGGAGGTGTCTATGGACAACGCCGGCTCTTCAGCTTAGAAATGGAGATGAGCACCAACCCCCAGAGTCAGACACAACTAGACTTAATGTCAGAGCAAACTTTTACCTTTACCTTATAAGATGGCAGGAGAATTGGATACACCTATACACACATCATGTCTTGATAATGTTGAAGTTCCTATGAGCTATATTAGTAAATCATAGTCAATATTCTTAAGATAAGTCCCATTTGGAAGGGACCATAGCTCAGAATGTGAGGACATGGTTTGCACACAGAAGATTGCATATTCAATCCTTGGCAGCAGTTACAAAACACTTAGGGTAAGTGGTGGCTTAATATAAGGAGATATGAAGGACCACAGACAGACAAAGTAGGCAGTGTTAGGGTTAGAGGATAAATAGTCTCTCATAATATAAGATAGCTCCATTTTGACATTTGGAAGATGGCAAGAAGATTCCATGAATTATAACCTGAAAGGTAAACTCCTCATGTTCAGAACTTTAGCTCTGCATCCAATAGCTCTCTTACTCATTTTTTTTCTCATACAGAAATTGTCTCTTCTTCCAGTGAAAACTGAAACATTTCATGCCTCAATTTCTGATTCAAGATAAATGTTAGCCTTATTTAGGGAGAAACCTTTATGTGATGTATATCACATCATGACATAATGTTGTGGAGGCTGTACAATGTTGACCTAACACTACTCTCCTATCCTTTGAGATATTGTGTCTCCTGCTGAATCTGCCCCTCTGGCAAAGATGAGGAATATGTGGTGCTTCAGATGTATTAGAGTTCCAATCAGTCTTCACCACTGGCTAGGCTGACTATGGCTGATGGAAGCTACAGTCCACCAAGGCCTGGGGGCTACAGATTTCTCAGTCTTGTGGTTCATTTCTGAATAACAACATTCTAGAATCCCCAAATTTCTTTGTTTGTTTGATGAGGAAAAAAACTTGTGTTTTCAAATGCATATGGAAGAAAGTGAAACTGACAGATTCAGCCATTCCAGTTTCTCCTGCCCATTTTGCTTTTCGCATTTCATATTTCCAGTTGCCCCTATTTGGCAAGGAAAGTGAAGATTAATCCTATATTGCCCCACTTTATCATCTGTTTTTAAAATTCCTCTCAGCACTCTTCCTACCTTCTCCCTTTGTCCTTGATTTAAAAACTGATTTCAGTGCTATCTCAGTAAATTCAGTAGTTGGGAGTGAGGAAGAGAAGAGGAGGGAGGCTTTTTGACCTTCCCAGTAGGTTGAGGCAAAAATAAACTGCTGCATCCTCTTCTAGCTTCTTCATGAATAACATTTGTCATCTTAGCCCTATTCTGACATTGGTCCCCTCCACGTGTCTCAGTTTTCATCTGTGAAATATTGGGGGGTATGGCTCCCTAGGTTGGCAGTAAGCCATATAGCACTTGGCATCTCACAGGAGACAGGGTGTAGCTTTAGCACTTCCATTTTCTGAGCCTCTCTACTATCCATGGCCAAATCAATCATATTTGGCATGCTAGTCACTTCCTTACCTGTGGCTGATTGGCCCTTTCCAAATGTGGTCCTATGTGCCAAAAGAAGGGAAAAGAAAGTGGGAGTAATAACAGTGAGAAAGGTCAGTGCACCATACTAAAAGAACTATGACATTATTGCTGGAAGGAAAATGATACTTCAAAACACGTTGAAGGAATTATGCTTCTGACCAACTTTTGTTTTGTTTTCTCCAGTCCAAAACAGTAGGGTTTCCATCTGCCAGCATGATTTAAAGTTTCTTTTCTTTTCTTTTTCTCAGCCTAGTTCTCAGCTTCCTTTAGTAGGAAATCCTTTCACTGTTTGTTAATTTTTTTGTTGGTCTGGCTATTTAAAGATACAAATAAACTAAATGGAATGCAGGAGCTCTGTCTTGTGCTTTTGAGAAATAAATTATACTCCTCCAAAACTGGAAGAATTAAAGTAAAAAGAGGAGGAAGAGGGGAAACAATAAAATACAGGGGGGAAAGTCCCTGCCATTGATTACTTCTGCACTAATGTAAGACCTCATCATATGGAAGTTTTGCTCCTTTTTTACCCATTTCTACATACTTCAAAGGCAGACTTCCATGGAGCTCACCATACAACACAGGACTGCTTCCTGTGAATGCTTGTGGGACTGTCTCTGCAGCATGTAGAAACAGGAGGATTTCAAGGATGGGCAGAAATTGACTCCAATATTTCTCCTGTGAATAAATTAAAGGAAAAACATTAAGTCTAGTCGAGTCCGACTCTGGGGGCTGGTGCTCATCTCCATTTCTAAGCCAAAGATTCGGTGTTGGCTGTAGACATGTTCAAGGTCATGTGACCGGCATGATTACATGGAGTACTGTTACCTTTCTGCCAAAGTGGTACCTATTGATCTACTCACATTTGCATGTTTTTGAACTGCTAGGTTGGCAGAAGCTGGGGCTAACAAGTTCTGCAGCTTAGCGGTTATAACTGCTGCACGACCGCAGCCCCTGTGCATAGAAATGCTTAGATACGGGTATTTTTCCTTGTGATGGGAAGTGGTGGAATTGTCTGATTACTTTGTGATGTTTCACTCTGGGTGTTTAAGTGGGTAGTCTGCTAATGTTCCATCTGTTTCCATTAGTGATTTAAAGATGGTGTCAGTCCCATTGAAATAAGTGTTTTTAAAAGTGTGCCTGCCTCCTTTAGTTTAGGGGCACCAGGGGAAAGAGCCCATGGAAATTGCTGTTTTAAAAAGTGTGCTAGTATTCTTGAAATGGTTGAGCTAGAAAGGGGAAAAGGTGCTCCTGTGTGATGGGCATGAGTAAATTCTCCATCATCTTTAAAGACAGAATCCCCTGAAATGCCATGAAAAAGACAATTCCACCTGTTTTCCCCCCCTTGTGGGATGAAGTCCATTGAAAAAAGCACATTACCAGTAATCATAATGATAGTATCATGTTCGTTTAGCTGAACATTTGCAAACTGGACAAGTTAATAGAAAAATTGTGAATCTTATTCACACATTCTGACAGGAAAAGGCTGTTGTTGAGTTCTTTCAGTGCATAACTACACATGGATAATTTGTTTTTTTTTTAAAAAAAAAATCTTGTATGTGATGGACTGAAATGGCAATGTATGTCAAAATGGTAATGCCATCAGCATGAGAAATGTGAGTTAATTTGCTCAGTGCTGGTTCAATTTGCAAGAGAAAGAAGGGTAGAAGAGATGAGCACATGTTCTCCAGTGTGTTTCCTGACTCAGTGGCGACTCCTTCATCTTTGAGTCCAGCAATGAATGCAGATTCACCTCAAATGAATATAATTAAAGGAGGGAGATTCAAATTTGCTCTACCGTCCAAAACAACAAATGGCTCTATACCTCAAGAACCAGTACTACACAAGTTAACTCACATTTCTCATGCTGATGGCATTACTGTTTTGACATACATTGGGGAGAAGGAAATGCATTCACTCCATTGGGGAAGGAGAGAACAGAAATAAATAAACATTTTTTTCTTAAGGGCATCCCAGAGGGCATCTACAGGCACTTCTACACTGACACTATAATCCAGCTTGGAACTGGTTCAAAACGAACTGGGTTCATTAATTAGAGTGATATGTCTAAAACTGATTTGAGGTCATTGAACAAAGAACCTGGCTTCAAACCACTCAGCAGCCTCCTTTTCACTTCCTAAGGAGATGTACATCAGTGTATGCAGTGTCACTAGTAGCCTCAATTGGTGTCAAAGTCTATTACTAATAATGAAAAGCTCTGTTCGATCGTTCAAATTTCTGAACACAGGATCAAAATCCACATATTACTAATTTCACACAACACAGGTAATAAGACAAGTGTGCTCAGTAAAAAAAAAGTTTTGTTAAGTTTGCAGAAATGTAAGAATTAGAGGACCATGGCTCTTTTCCCTCTCTCTGTATTTGTTCCAAATATTGAATTGCAAAACTGGAAACTTGATCAGCTTACATTTTTTATTTTAAAATATGTCAAAGCCTTCAAAGAAAGTGAAATAGAGTTCTTCAGAGTAGCAGTTGGCATTGTATTAGTTGTCTTAGTAAAACTAAGTTAGTTACTGAAGTAGCCGCAGCAACAACACACTTCTGTGATTCTTACTATGAACACCAGTCCAGTGTAACTGACCCATTTTGCTACATTGATTAATCTGATTTTGGGATTGAAGCATCATGCAGCTAGAGTTCCATGTGTTTGCATGACATTTTGCAGCAGGGATAGCTCACCAAATCAAGGTGCTTAGTACCCAAATGAGCCAAGGTACTTTTGCATGTGAAACAGAACATTTCAAAAGCATCCGTTCTTTTTTCTGGAACTAAAAATACATTTCTTACAAATTAAATCCCTTGCCACACTCCGGGTGTTCAAAAGGATCAATCAGTGTAGCTTCAGTCACACTGCTAGAATCATGTAAGTAAAGAGAATTGTATCAAAGAAGCCGTGTTCAGGGAACAGGTGTAGGTTGTAAGTTACAATTTGAATACGGCTGTAATTAGTGACATATGCAAATGTATGCCCACATTATTTATTTATTTACTATATTTGTATACCGCTCTTCTCAGCCCTCAGGGCGGCTCAGAGCGGTTATCAAAAGCAAATACAATACTTAAACATGATAAAAACAGTTAAAAACAAATTAAAAGAATAACATTATAACAATCAATAAACATCATAACATCTCATCTCTTCTCATAGTTAAAATCAAGATTCAGTCTCATCATCCAAATGTTCCATATTTCTATATTAGTTATATTGTCTATTCAAATGCTCAAACAACCAGGTCTTCATTTTCCTCCGAAATGCTAACAGGGAGGGGGCTGATCTAATTTCTGTGGGAAGCGCATTCCACAGCCAAGAGGCCACCACTGAGAAGGCCCTGTCTCTCGTCCCCGCCAACCGTACTTGTGATGCTGGTGGGACCGAGAGCAGGGCCTCCCCAGACGATCTTAACATCCTAGCTGGTTCATAGGAGGAGATACGTTCGGACAGGTAAGTTGGGCCTGAACCATTTAGGGCTTTATAGGCTAAGGCTAGCACTTTGAATTGTGCCCAGTAGCAAACTGGCAGCCAGTGGAGCTGGTGCAACAGGGGAGTTGTATGCTCCCTGAGTGCCGCACCTGTTAGTAACCTGGCTGCCGAGTGTTGGACCATTTGAAGCTTCCGGACAGTCTTCAAAGGCAACCCCATGTAGAGAGCATTGCAGTAGTCTATACGGGATGTAACCAGAGCATGAACTACTTTTTTTATTTGATTGTGGTGGTTGCTGTTTTCTTCCACCAATCCCTAGCACACATTGTTTTGCTGTAAGGAAACAGAGGGGGATCAGAGAAACACACAATCATTTTAAAATACACATATTAAAACATGCCACCATAATATAGCTCTTCATATAGAGCTCTTATGCTACATTTCACAGTGTTTAAATATTTCACATTTTTTTTAAAAAAAGGAGTATTCCCCCATTCTCTACTGAAAATAAAAAATTCTAAGTATTCCTTGGGCATCTCTGCAGTAGCCATTAATGTGTAGCAGTGATTCTGAAGATATCTTGTAGTTCTTCTGTGCATTCTCCTGCCAACAAAGAACAGAGATAAAGTCAGTGACTTTCCTAAAAGTGAAGAGCCTTTAAAAATTAATCAAAAGATCCCAAATTGTGTGTGTTTTTTAAAACAGCTCTTGTAATCTTTTCTAGGAGAGAGAAAACTGCTGAAACTGTTAGTTTTTATATGTAACCATGAAATAAATGATTATTTAGATGCGTCAGTCCACTTTCCTCCCCCAATATTTTGTCTTAGCTTTGGTGATAGATCTCTAGTTTTAGCCTTCTAGGAACTTAATATCCAAATACTCTTGTTACTCTCATATACACATGTCCTCTGCTCTCCTGACTGTGCCCTTTCATTTGGTTGAACTGTTTTTACCTCTGGGAGCCTCTTGGCTGTTGTGATCATATTGCTACATTTCCAAAGGCTCCTCAGTTGCTTTCCAGACTCCACTTTCTAGTGGCTAGAAGGGCACAGGAAAAAAAATGATACTTTGTCACTTGCACATTAATATTTGTTTCCTATTTTTAATGTGCTAAGAAAGAAGCTTGTAAAAAAAAACAAATCAGCTTCACTTCTATTCTCTGATTTGCCAGTTCTTTCAAAGGTCGTGATTTGGAAACACAATCTTTAGTATATAAGTAGTAAATCTGCAAGATTTTGAGGATAACTTGGGAAGCAACTGAGTTGTTACATTACATTTCTTCATATTCTCAGTCTTATTCCCTCTCTATGTTTCTCATTTGATTATGGTGTGTGCATCTTATTTGAAAAGAGTACATTGTGTTTCTTGTGCTGCTGACCAATTCTTGAGTTACCATCTTTTCAGATACAATCATGAAGAAAATGCATTCCAGGAGTTAACTTGGTAGTGTGGGAAATATCAATTTCAAAAAGATAAAGCTTCCATAAAAGAACATATAGTTGGTTTTGTGTTTCAAAAAAGCAAGACTTCTTGCAATAAAATGTATTAGCATATTCTATCTGATGTGTTAGTGTGCATTAGCTGTTTCGAACAGCTTATTTCGAAACAAAATGTTTCTGAATGTGTTTGCAATACTTACAGCTATTCTTTAATTAAGCAGGACCAGATCAATAGTTAGATTAAATGTTCTGTTCAATGTTCTTGAGTATTTGGCATTTTCTTCTTCTTTTTAAGGGAAATTGTTATTGCTGGTTCCCTCCTAAATCTCTTTCAGAAGTATGGACAGTATTGCTATTAGGTAGAAAAACACTATTTGCAATATGTAACCAATAGAAATTCTTCAAACTGGTAATTCCTTGGCCCAGAACATCAAATGTTTCAGTGCTGAAAAATGAAGTGATTCTTACAACACATCTCAGTTCTTCTCTGTCTTTAATCCAACATTTCTTTGCCTTGAATTTCTAGATCACAACTTCCATCTAATTGCCTGTCTGGTTAGTATGATGATAATTGGGAAGTGACAGGAAGTTGGTAGGAAGAAAGGTATCTTCCCTCCAACATATGTGGTGCATATGTTGTGGCTGTGGTGCAACTGCCCCCTGAAGTCTTGGAAATCAGAATTAGTTACGATGGAATCTCATCTTCATTGGAAGGTGAATTCTTATGATCCCCTGAAACCTTGCTAAGAATGCATATTTTGGCACCATTCAAGACCTGCTTGTCCCTTTCCAATGGATATGGGATCATTTCCCATCATTTCCAACTCCAGTAAGGAAAGCAAAGTGAAGGAGAACTGGGCAGTTCCCATCACTGGCAGATGGTGACTTTTAAACTCCTATTTTGGAAGGAAAGTTAGCTTCTTGATAATTTTTATTAAAACCCATAGAAGGTTCACTATTCCACCACTTTGGGTACCATCAACCACTTCTGTGGCATTGCAGAGCCATCAAACATCTGAAAAGATCTGAATCATTTAAACCTTTTTAAAGAAACTGATTTGGATCCAACCCAAACCTCTGGAGTCATTATCACTAATCCTAGCAAAGTTCCTCATTGCTGGAATATTCCATTTTGGGAATGAATATGATCCTGCTCTCCTGAATACACACATTAGTGTGTTTCTTGAGAGCTTTTGCATGTAACACAACTACATCCCATCTTAAACTGTGAGGGTGATTTCTAGAACCAGTTGGTAAAGGCTCTTGCTTCTAATACAGGTTCCTCTTTTTATTTTACTAAGTTGTGCATTGTAATAGAAAGAAGTTTGAAAAGTAGACAACGAAAACTCAAAATGGGTGAAAGCAAGCTTAAAATGGGTGAAACCAAACAGCCAGTTGGCAACTGAACAATTTTGAAGCATTTAATCAGGTCTAATATTCGTGCTATGCTTAAAAACACCTCCTATCGCTTATTACCCAAAGGGTTTCACTATTTTGTTAGTCGTTTTGGGGAAGGTGTTGTGTGTCAGCTGCACCAGCAAAGCCTCCACAAAAACTTGCCTTGATTGCAGATAATTCAGGAATGCTTTTAAAAGGGTGGTTTTGCACATGTTTGCAGTTTTCCTCCCCTTGAAGTGTTATCCCCACCTGCCACAGATAGATGTAAGCATGTAAGGATATCATTTCTAGTGAAAACTTGATACAGGAAAGCAACTATGAGTTTTTTTTATAGTATCCCTATGAATGACAATTGGGTCCTGCAACAGAACATTACAGGATTGCCTGGGCCCTGTTTAGAAGTCCAGTCATACTGGTCTGTTTCTACTCCCCCAATGATTGTCCACATCATCAGTCAGAAGGTGTCCAGGGGTCACTTAGTAGGTTCAGTCCTCATTGGAGAAATTGGGACAAAAAAATAGTTATTTTTGTTTGACTAGACACTGCAGGTTGAGTATAATGCAGTAAAGCAACACTGAATGTCTCTGTGTCATATGCAAACACAACCTCCTGGCAACTCAACCCTCTTTGTGTTGATGCATATATAGATTCTGCTAAGTCTGATAGGCCTTCTCCCCAAGTTAGCCTGCATGGGTTTGTAGATTCAGCCTGGAGGCCTTTCAGTTATTTTGCATTTGAAAGATGTTGTCTGAGAAGATATGCAATACTTTCATGTACAACTTTCCCCTAGTCTCATGAAGGTAACTGGAAAATATTCAGGCTCATTTCCATCTGCTAATGGGCTATGGGGCTGTGTCCAGGTCTTTTATAACTTTCATAACTGAGGAAAGAAGGATCTTTTACCTTCTGGGATGTCAAAATCTGCTCTAATCTCCAGCTGTGCAACATGGCCCTGGCCACCTAATTGGCCAATGAGGTTCTCCCAGGAGCTGTCCAGTTTGTGCTGTGCAGTTGGTAAAAGGAGCAACCTTCAGCATAACTCTGCAGGCAAAATGTGATGGTCCATCAAGTTTCTAACAGGTTTTGGGACTTGGGTTTCAATACTATGCCTATTTAGCTGTGAATAAGCCTTGTTAACTGCACTGGTTGGTTTAATTCCTGATAAAATTATACAGGACTATGTATTCATTATACACATGTTTAAAACGGAAACTCCAGATTAATGTATTTAGAACTTTCCACATTGGAGTTCTAATGACTTGATATTGGTTTTCTAAATGTAAAGGGAAATTTGTGGCCACATATATAATAATACTTGAACATATTTGATAATGCATTCTTACATTATTTGGAACTATTCACTATAAGTTAATGAAGAAGAAGATGAGGATCAGGATGATACTGGATATGTTATAGGTGTTGTTGGACAGTAGAGCTTATTGTCAGCATAAGCAATGTTGAGAAATGCTGCCATTTAACTGTGTCTAGAAGGCCTTATTATTCTCTCCCCTTGCTTTGGCTTCAGCTAGATTTAGTGTTACTCTTAACTAAATGTAGGCACAATAAAAACAACTGGGACATTCATAAGTGTCAGTAAGTAAACCCCTTTCATTTCAGTGGTTCTACTCTAAGGTTGGATGTTTCCCATTAGAGATGTTGCCTTGTCATCATTTATTTGTTACCCATCTCTTCTCATGGCTCAAGTTGGAGCACAACTCATTTAAAATGTATCACTATAAAATACATATGGTAAAATACATACATTAAAACACACAATTAGAAAATACGTATATTAAAATGCACGATGAAAGAATTAAACTACAATACAAATACATATATTAAAGTACAAATGGAACGTAAATTTGAAATTCAGTTTTAAATTGACTGGCATCTCTT
This sequence comes from Anolis sagrei, assembly GCF_037176765.1. Lineage (NCBI taxonomy): Eukaryota > Metazoa > Chordata > Lepidosauria > Squamata > Anolidae > Anolis > Anolis sagrei. Next base: position 143,778,020 of record NC_090024.1, read on the forward strand.
TGAGACTACGTTTTTTGTTCATGTGGTTTTGGCACTGCTCTATAAATGGACCTCATCCCTCTGCTGGTGAGTGCAGGTTGAACTATAACAGCATTCACATTTGAACCTCCAGATATCATTCAAGCAAGTAGAAATATCCATGCATTAAGCCAAAGATTCTGGAGAGAGTCTGAAGAAGGGTTTAGGGACTCCTGACTCCTTCGTTTACCATTTTATTCAAAAATTGCAGCTTGGTTAGAAGAGAAGATGTTCTGTCACGATTTGAAGGTATAAATGATGGAGTTAACAGGTCTAATTTTTCTTTAAAGGTTATGCATTTTGAAGTTGTAGTAACTGGAAAGTTGTAGGCCGTTATTTCCATTCTACAATACTTTTGGAATTATATTAGTAGCCATTTTTAGCCTACTCCACATATTTCTGAATTCATATGTTTTAGCATTTTAAGGCCCCTTCCATACAGTTGAATAAAATCCCATATTATCTATTTTGAACTGGAATATATGGCAGTGTGGACTCTTTGAACCCAGTTCAAAGCAGATATTGTGGTATTTACTGCCTTGATATTCTAGGTTATAGGGCTGTGTGGAAGGGCCCTAAGATGGCGAGGTTATAGTCATTAATACATTTGGAAGGTGCAGTTATTCAGGGAGAGGACACAGTAATTCTATGTTGAGAGTGGGCTGTCTCTAGGGTGCAGGTCAGAGTTATGGGATCTCATCTTTGATGAACAAAATCTGAGAATGCACTCTAAATTTTTGGAATGTTTCTCCAACCTTGATATTCCCACCATCCCCAAATTGCATTTGCACACTGGACTGGGATGGTGGGATTTTAGTACTTCACATCAAAAGCATGCCAAGTTGGGAGTGCTCTGGGCCTTGTTCTATGCTGGGCATTGAACACATCAGCAAATATTTGAAAATTGCACAAAACGTTGCTTATGATGAGCAAGGTATCATTCAAGAAAACTTCTCAATTCTTTATCAATCTTTCTTTCTAGCAACTCTAAAGAGTCTTTGAAAGTACTTCAGGGTTTCCTGGAAAAGAGTTTGAAACACTGCTGCCCTTGAAAGCTTGGTTTGTTTATTGTTTTATTTCTGAAATGTTATTTCCAGATGGAAGGAACTGCATAAAAATCTATGATGATTAAGCAGAACCTGGAACATGTGTCCTTAGAGCACTCACGAGGCTATATTAGATTTAACCACAAACTCTGCAGCTTTTGATATCAGCCTTCTGGCTCAGCTTGAGTGAATGGTTCCAGCTTTGCTGCCATGTGTTACTGACAAAGGATATGCAGATTGATGAAATGCTAAACTAGAAGCAGGGAGGAGGGATAACAATCCATGGTAATTTTGATACCAGATCCAATGCAAGGGAGGAAAAATGTTTATACTAGTAAACAATGGAGTATTTTTTGGCTTCCTTAATGTCTTCATTCTCTTAAGCCAAGCATAAGTATTCGCAGAAATTGTTTTCTCCATTCTAAAGGTCTTTTGAAAGTGTGGGAGGAAATTTTTCAGTTGTCTTTGGGTAACCTGTTTAAAAACTATGGTGTTTGCTATGACAACCTTCACTCTTCATGGGGTTTGAACTTGGAGCGGTACTTGAAAGAAAGACCAAAGCTGATACAGGAGTAAATATTAAGAGATTCCAAGGCTTTTCGACTAAGATGACAAATTGTGGATAATTGTTGAAAAAAATGAAGAAAGGAAATAAAATACAAAAAGGGGGAGAAACCAGAGGGGATACTGATGTGCACACATTTTCATGTGCTAATTTAAATGCCTAGATCAGGGCTGACTACAGTGCATCCTGCAGCCAATGAAAGTTCCAGAATCCTTAGACTTCTTTTTCAAGAGTCACACAGATTTGGGGAAATTTTTTTCCCAGGTTCAAAAAATACTTTTGGTCCATGGACTCCAAAGCTGTATACAAAAACAGTGATTTGCTTCTTTCACCCTGGAGTTCCCCAACCTTCCTTCTAATTCTCACCTGCCATATAAAATCACTGACGGAAAAGCATCCAAAATAGTGGTCAGACTTAATATAAGCACCAGCATCCAAAAATTACGTTGTGCAGATTTGCTCTAGAGGCATATTACGATAGTTATCACAGTTCGAATAGCAATTGAATTCATTATTATACCATTATGAGAAAGGCAATCTGGACTATACCAACTCAGTTGTAGGCCCTTCACATTGGAATGTTTCCCAAGGCTCATTTAATCTAGATCCTGGATTAAGAGTTCATAAATATAAATTAGTCTGAAAGAATGTTTCTGTTTCTTCCTGTTTATATTTCTGTTGCTTCCTTAAGATAGGGATTTTTAAATTTTATTTTAGGTATGGTGGTTTGTAGTGAAAATAGGTTGAAATCTAAATGTACTGTGGAAAAAATCTTCTTGAAGCCATTGTGAAAGTGAAAACTGTACCATGGAACAAATGTTTAAAGTAAACTAGAAATATCCCTGCTCAAATTTTGATGGGGATAATGTTCAGTGGATATCTTTGGGCCAGTAACTCTCTTTCACAAAGTTCCTACGTGAATAAAAGAGGCTAAAACTATGTGCCCACTCTGAGCACATGGGATACAAATGTGAAAATACTTCTTTCTTGGCTACTTTTTTGCATTCTTTTATGTCATCGTTTCCAGTCTTTAAAACTGTCAAACTTCCCATGAACTCAAGCTGATACCTCCTTCCACTGTGAGAGAACTCTATTGTTGCCAGTACTAAGACTGGCCTTGCTCCCACCTAACCCTTGTGTTGTTCCAGAGGTTAGAAATAAAAGAAAGATGAGAGATTGGATAGCATGCACTCATTCCAGAGTTCAAAACCCTATTATGTGAAGAAACTTAATGGACGAGTGTTGCTCACACATTCAGTTTCATTAACTGATTGGGAATTAACTCAGAAGGAACCTTTGTGTGTGACAGAGTAGCAGGATAATAGGAATTTCGGTCCCTTACATCACAATTTTACAGAGAGCCAGGCTTTGCTAAGATAGTATCTTCTTGAGCCAACTAATATTTGACCCATTGCCCCATCCATGAATTCAAATGTCCATGGTAACACCAAGCACAGAGAAGCTTTAATAACAATCCAGTTCCCCCAAACAGTGTTTCTTTCTCTGCAATGGCTCTTAGTGGGCAGGCCAGTGAAACAGAGCCAACTATCAGGAAATAACTGTATTTTCTTTGCTCTGTTAACAGATTTATTCTGCTGATAAGTTTCTGATGCTACCCACTCAATATTTGTACTCCATGTAGCTGATTCATATGTCCAATAGCAGAACCAGCCCCACTGAGATTTGATTTCTTAATGTGTTCCATATGATTCAATGGATGTGCTTTAAACTGGAAGGAGGTCTTGAGTGGATTGCTTTGGTTTTACCCCCAGAGCTATTACTATTTAATATTTTTGTCAATGACTTAGATCAAATTTGGAAAGATCTTTACCAAATTTGCAGATGACACAAAACCAGGAATTGGAGAGTGGAAAATAGGAAGAGAATTAATAGATAAACTAGTCAATTGGACAGAAGGTAATAAAATGAACTAATAGACACAAATACAGAATTCTACATTTAGGTCCCCAAAACCAAATGCACATGCACACCATACTCCTACTAAAGCAGCTCCACTGGCTGCCGGTGAGTTTCCAGACCCAATTCAAAGTGCAGGTTATTGTCTATCAAGCCCTATATGCTTCAGGTTCAACCTATCTTTGAGACTGTATTTCCTTCTATGAACCAGCACGAGCTTTAAGATCTACCAAGGAGGCCCCCCTCTCAGTCCCACCTCCATCTTAAGTGTGGTTGGTAGGGATGAGAGAGGGGCCCTCGGCTTTGGAATGCCCTCCTAAGGGAGATCAGGCTAGCGCTCACTCTCCAAACCTTCCACACACAATTAAAGACCTGGCTTTTCCAACAAACTATTGACCATTTTTAGACTCTCTAATAATATATATCAGGACCTTTAGATTCTTTATTAGCACTTTATATTTCTGAGATCAAATACTGCTGTTTTATCTACAGCAATTGCTGTATTTTATTGTTTTTACCAAGGGGGTACTGTACATTTATGATGTTGTGTTGATTGTTTATTGCCTACTCATGTTTTGTTTGACACTTGTATTTTGCATGTCACACCTTGCGTGTTTTTTGAGCCACCCTGAGTCCTTCTGGGAGATGGTGGTGGGATACAAATAAATAAATAAATAAATAAATATTATTAGAATCAAGGGCGCATGACTCAACAGTACTAAATGCAAAAAAGACCTTGGGATTCTGCATTGATTATAAATTGAACATGAACCAGCATTGTGTTACTGTAGTAAAGGTGGGTGCTCTTTTAGCTTGCATTAACAGAAATATAGTTTCCAGATTTACGGAAGTAATACTCCCACTATTCTGCTTTGGTTAGGTCTCTGGAGCATTGTGTTCAGTACTGCATATCTTATTTTGGTATGGAATACAAAACATATGAGGAAAGCTTGAAGGAGCTGGGTTTGTTCATTTTTTAAAAAAACAAAACAAAAACGACTGAGGGGTGACATTTAGATACCCCAAATGAAGTCACAGAGAGGAGGGAGTTGGTTTGTTCTTCACTGCCTCAGAGGATAAGACTGAGTCTAATGATTTCAAATTACAGGAGAGTAGATTTCAATTGAATCTTGAAAGGAACATCTTAACAGTAAGTTCAGTTGTGGACTCATTTGCCTAAATGGCTTGTGGTATCTTTTTCTATGGATGTCTAAAGCTGGGAATGCTTTAGCTTGGAATCCTGCACTTATCAGAGACTTGATGACCTATGAGACCCTTCCAACATGATTCATTGATTCTATGATTCTTGGAATCTTACTCTAAAATTACTTTTGTGGGGTGAGTGGATAAATGGCAGAAAGAAGATATCTGGATAATCAATGAGGTCTTGTAATGGTTTCTGATTCCTTGTTGTCTAAAAACAGCAACCTCAAAAACCTCCACATCTCATTAGGCTACTAAATGATGGAACCACAACTGGATTTTTGTGCTGATTTGTGAACTTGTTTAATTGTTATAGTGTGCTTTGAAATCATTTGTGATCTATGGCATCCCTAAAGCAAACCTATCATAGGGTTTTATTACCAATATTTGTTCAAGATTTGCCATTACCTTCCTCTGAGCCTGAAAAGCATGACTTGTCTATGGCCAACTAATGGGTTTCATGGCTGAGGAGGGATTCAAAGCCTGGTCTCTAGAGTCATAGGCAAATGCCCAAACCACTACACCACTTTAGTTATTGAACAAATAATGTGCTCTGGAGCACAGATTTCCTGAATTTGTTGTGTGTTTCTGATTCACATGAGCTCTTATTTTTTGCCACTGCCTTGTATTGATAGTTTATAGCAGGGGTTCTCAAACTTTTAAAAGAGAGGGCCAGGTCACAGTCCCTCAAACTGTTGGTGGGCCGGGTTATAACTTGAAAAAAAACATGAATGAATTCCTATGCACATGGGCATTTACAAGTTGCTGGAAAGAAGGGAGATCAGTAATGACATATTCATTTGTTTTCTTCATCTGGATATGCAATAGGGACAATCAATTGCAGAGACATATCACAAAGCATCCTGTTAAAAGAGCATGACCGAGTATCCATAAATGGATGTGTCATAGTCTGAGGTGGGTTTTGGGGGTGACAGCATCAGGAAATATAGATATGGAGACATATCTGTGTGAGCCACTTATGACTCTTGAGGCCCAATTTCAGCCATTATGTTTTTAGCTGCATCTTTTTTTAGTCAAGTTGTGAGCCTCCTTAGAGAGAAAAGCAGATGTAGATACAATCAAATAGATAAAAAGTAATACTAGTAAGTTCCTTTGAAGCCAATGATTTTTTTCTCTTGAATAAACACGCATAGGCTAGTGTACTTAGAGTTGGAACAAGATCAAGGAGCACGGAATAGTAAAGAACAGAAAGTTGTGACTAGAGGATGAAGATTCAGTTTAGTGAGAATGATTACTGGAGCAGTGGAAAAAAGCAAGAAACAACACGAAGAACTAGAGAAAAAGAATGTTTGAAATAAGAAATACTGAACCTATTTGATGAGAGAGGCCCAGTGTACAACATAAAAATGATCACACAAATATTCAGAATTGATTAGATGACTGCAAAAAGGAAGAATTTTGAACCAGCTAGATTTTTTTAAGTAACAAGATAAACCATAGTAAATCTGGAAGTGTTATAACGATCAATATGAAAAATTATGAACTGCAATTCAGTGACAAGGCAGTGAGGAAGAGAGCTGTCTCAGTAGAAAGATAAGGGCAGATAGTAAGATTTAATCTTTCTCTTGATAGTTGATTAGGGTTGGTAGGGAGAAAAGGTTTAAAGTCAAAACCAGTATTAGGAGCATAAAGGGGAGAAGATAATCCGATGTGTTGTTTAGTCTTTTAGAAACAACACAATATTCACTGTGTAGGGATTGAAAGAATACTTGGAAACATTTGGAAAATTGCTGAAAAACGTAATTTTGAGTATTGAGAAAAACCCTGATGGAAGGAATCTTGGACAGATCAGAATCTTCGTAGTTAAAGAGTTTTTCTATGTAAAATTTGCATGGCGCTGATTTGCCCAGAAAATAGCATTTTCTGCACAGGAAACATTTTCTATATGAAAAATAATATTTCACTGCAAGAATATTAGTTTCTGTGTGAAAAATGACTTAATTGGAGATTTGTTTTGTGTAGTGTGTACAATTCACACATAGTTTATTTGCATAGAAACTAGCCTTTTCTGCACCGAAATTAATATTTCTAATTTGGAATATTATTTTTCATGAAAGAGATGCTGTCTCTTTTATGGAAAGGTTTGCATAGGAGAAATTTGATTGCCTTTGAAAATTGAGTGGTTTTGAAGACTTTCTTAAAGTGGGAAGAACATTTTTGAAGTTACTCATTGCTTTGAGAAGAAACCTAGTGAAGAATTAAATCCCTATCAGGGCCTTCCAGAGTAGCCACTTAAAGCGAGACAAAGAAGTGGGTTTAAAAAAACATGACACCTGAAAGAAAGTCCAAACATGGAGCTGTCAGTCCTAGCAAATAGTCACTTGGTGTCCTAACAGGTTCAGTTGTAGCAGATTTTAGAAATCTGCAAAATGGATGTGGAACATCTGGCGGAAGTTTTATTTTTAATTTTTTTATTGATGTTTCAAGATGCACTGGTCCTCATAAGTCGTGATGTGGATATATAAATACTCACACAAGCAGATTTCTTGTCATTATCTCTCCTTACTCTTTTGTTACCTTTATGTTTGCCCTCTTGAACCCCACTTTCCTTTGAGGTCATTTTCCTGCCGTGCTGGTGCCCACTGGATAAATTCAGGCTCTATTTAATTTCATAAATATGAGATCAAAGGAATGGTTGCAGAGTGTTCTCATGGGAATTGCTTTCCATTTGTGCTTCTATTTAACTACCTGTGTGTCCTTGGCTCCATCTGTTTACAGTCCTCATCAGCTCATTAAGGATTTTAAAATGTGCACATGTACTGGGGCAGTCCACACCATCATGTCACAATGAAGTCCTATGCTTTTCTTGAATTCAGGGATATACAGTGATGCGCATGTACACGTTTTTCAGCTGACCTCAGATTTTAAGGGCATCCTTTTAACCCGCGTTTTTCAGCCATTGATGTAGTTCAGTGCACATTTTCAGCAAGCATCATTTAGCCCAGTTTGTCTCGTATTTCAGGGCTCGTGTAGAAGGGCCGTTGGTTCTTAACAAGAGATTTTTCTGGTATGTGTGTATATTAGCCATACCCATACTCTTAGAGTTGCTTTATCCTGGGGAAGCACAACTGCAGTAGAGATTGGGGTGAATTTTCATTCCTGCCCACCAGTTTAGGCTGTAGTGCTTTCTTTTGCTGAAACTTGGTTGAAAACACGAGAAGTCACTTACAGGTGCAACAATTGGGGCTTCATTTGGGTTTTGCGGCAAACATGAAGGCGTTTTAAGAAAATCAGATATGCATTCTTTCTTAGTTTTTCTGAATTATTTTCTACTGAAATTCATTTTCATAGGGCTTTGGGAGTGTTGTACTTTACCCACATTTGTTTTCTGCTATGGTTCTATGCCATTGATACCCCTGTGAAATAGCAATTTCTGTGACCAATGTAGACTGATCCTTGGTTTGATTTGCTGATTTTATTGTACTTGGCCTGAATCATTTACCAAAATTAGTCAAAACTGCAATTCATCATCTTATTAACTGTCTATGTTAATAGAGAATCATACTATCAGTTGCTATTTGTCATGATGGATGTATATTACTTCTAATGCAAGAAGCTGAGGACCTGGCTGGCCATTATGCAAATAGAATTCTCCACTGTATAGGCAGATTTGTATCGATTACAAAATTCTAGTGTCTTCCATTGAATGGAAACGGATGTGTATTTTGGTATACCCTTTTTATAATGTGACTATGTTATGCATATTTTTAATTAATAAATATATGGTTATATCCTCTTTTCTAAAGTAGGTTAATGTAAGGTTTCAGAGACACATAGTTTGAGCTGTGTGCATTTGAGTAAAAAATTTAAAAAAGAGAGGGGGAAAGCAGATTTTCCCAATAAGGAAAACATGAGAGATAAGCACACACATTTGGTAATCACTTCTCAGACCATAAGCTGGATACATTTGATATGTAGAAAGAAAATTAATAGAGTGGGCCTTCAGTATCTGCTGGAGTTCCGTTCCAGGAGCCTTCATGTATATGGATGCTCAAGTTCCATAGGAAAATGGTATCACATACTAAAATGGCAAAATCAAGATTTGCTTTTTGATGTTTTGTTATTGAACTATTTTCAATCAATAAATGTTTGAGTCCTTTGGATATAGAATCTGTGGATATGGAGGACAAACTGTACATATATCTTCTGTACTCCTAGTTGGTAGACAGGAATCAGATATTTTCCTCACCATTTCTCAAGTTAGTAATTTGTGCAAGACATGGCAGTCATACATGTTCTTTACTCCTGACTCCAAATCATACCAAGTTTTATTCTGTTGTGACCATGCCACCATGGATGCAGCTTCGAAAGCCTCCCAATTTTGTTTTAGATTTGGCCTTTGATGGTTTCCCTTTTCTGAGCCCCAGCAACAAAACCCTTTTTCCTGCAGTGAGTTGCTCCTGGTGAATGCCTTTGGTGTAAAAACATCTGCTTTGAAAGAACTAGCAAAGTGTGGGGCAGAGGTGAATGTAGGAAATTACTTAACTTCTTTGAGGCCCAGACTTCACACTGTTCTGGGTTCCTGACATACTGCCAAAGCCAAAGGTCATTGCAGAACTTTGATAGCTGAAGTCTGTAGCAGATGGAGTGCTTAAAAGGGAGTCGGGTGTCTATCTGGTTCTACACCATATTACAATAATCTAGATTAAGGATCATCCTTTTAAAATAGGAGAGGGTATCACGTTACCACTGGAACCAGAATATTCGATTGCCATCTCCCAGTCCATCACTAAAGCTGCTGCCAGAATTTGGCAGTTCGGTGGCAAGATAAAAATCCACTTAAAGCAAGTTGACTTTCTTCAAAAGAAGGCATGTGGAGAACTGAATTAAACTTCGAAGCTGAAAATAAGAATGTTTCCTTGAACCCAAGTCATGATTTGATTATGTGTATGACAACTGCCTCGGTGGCAGGACAATACCCCCAACCAGTTTGGCACAGCTGGGAATGAGGCCAGTTTACACCTCCCAGCACCCCAATCCCCCACCCAAGATAGAAAAAAAGCAACGTAACTTCTCCTCTCGATATTTACTTCTTGGTTGTTGCCAAAACAGCTTAGGAAGGGAGAGCCCCCTTTTGCTTCTCCCAAGCTTCCTTTCTCAGTCATATGGCAACAAACAGGAATTAGACAACCAGGAAAACAGCTAAAGTAGAATCATAGTGCCTTAGGACCTGTAAAGTCTAGAGTTAACTCCTCCTTTGGTCCAGTGGGACCACCCTATCCCCAATTGCTCCAATATGGCAGGGTCAGTCCCAATTAATTTTCTGCTATCCAATTTTCAGCTGCTATTAAAATGTCTCATTTTCTCAGTCCTCTTTCCACTTACCTTATTTTTCTCATCTTACTGCAATGGCTGCAAATACAATCAAATAGATTCAGCTAATTCAGCAGGTGAGACAGGACAGAAGGGGCTGGAATCTTGTGTTCCCCAGTAGGCACTGGCAAAAACAAACTGCTACATCTGCTCCTGATTTATGTTTTCTTTCTCATTAATAAGTTTTGCCTTCTTGACCATACTCAAATGTTGCTTGGCCACTCATGCCCCAGTTGTCTCCTGTGAAAAGGAAATGGGCCATTATTAGTAGGATTTTAACCATGAGAACATTTGCCAGTGGTAAACAAAATTATATGAACTGTAAAAGCTATGAAGTATAGCAGTTCCGTTTTTTAAAAAGGGGGATAATATTTTGGAAGAAGTGTAAATTACAGATACACATTCTTTTGTTTTTCAGCTGAAGCAGTTGATGTGCTCAAAGCATTAGAGTTTCATAATTCTCCAGAAGGAGTTTCAAAAACAGCAGGATTTTGCACAAACAGAAGGAATTCCAAAGGATCAGATGTTGCCTACCGAGTTTCAAAACATGCACAACTCAGTGCCCCAACCAAACAATTGTACCCAGGTGAGTTTATGTGTTTGTGTACATCTGTATGATGACAGCCTATGTTTATTACCTTTTAAAAAAATGTTTCTGTAAACTTTCAGTTTATAGAATGTTATAGACATGGTCATGAAACTGGTTAGTTTTAAAAGGTTATTTGACAATTTCATGGAAAATAAAATTATTAATACGTATCAATCACAATGGCTATTTATGCCGTGACTCAAAATACCAGTTCCTGAAAATACACATGGGGACGTCTTTAGGTGCTAGTACTATCTATGGGCTTCCCATGGATACCTATTTGATCACTATGGGAACTGAATGATGAACTAGATCACAACTTGAATGTATGCATTGAAATCCTCATTTCTGGAGCCTGACTAAACTGGCTGAAAGATTCTGGAAGATGTTATCTCCAAAATAGCGTTCCCAAACTCTAGACCAGTGGTTCTCAACCTGGGGTCCCCAGATGTTTTTGGCCTTCAACTCCCAGAAATCCTAACAGCTGGTAAACTGGCTGGGATTTCTGGGAGTTGTAGGCCAAAAACATCTGGGAACCCCAGGTTGAGAACCACTGCTCTAGACCTAGATAGATCTTTGGTCTGATCTAGTAAGGTTCTTTTTACATGTTTGGTATTTCTTGTCTGAACCTGGAAAATTTTACTTTTAGTGTGTTAGAAGATGATGTGAAGCAAAACTGCCCATATATGTTGCCATATACAGTCCCTGTGCTGTCTTAGTCACTGCTAGAGTAAGAATTCCTTAACTGAATCTTTGTTGTGTAACTGTACTACTGCAGATGAACAGAGAAGTGACACTCCAGTTGCCTGCTCAACAGGGTTCATGGAGAACAGGCATGGGGTTCTCGACTTCAATGCCCACAATTCCTAACAGCTGGTAGGTTGTTAGGAATTGTGGAAGTTGAAGTCCAAAACACCTGGAGGGCCAAAGTTTGCCCATGTCTGATGTAGAATATACCATATTCTGTGCACCCAATGACCTGAATATAGGCTGCTTACTCATTTATTTGCTGCCTGTCTGGTTTCTGAGTATGCTTCTGCCCATGTCAGTACCTGCTTAGCTCAAACTGCTAGCTCTGAACATTCCTAGTAAAAAACAAAAAAATCCCCCCATTTCCTTTAACACATATTGTGCAGCAGAAAGAACACAATTATGAGTTTCCACTTGAGTTGATCTGAAATGTGGTAGCTTAAATTCTCTCCGGCACCTAATTCTGGTCATCCTCCAGTTTCACTGCTTGTGTGTATTATGTGCCTTCAAATCATTTCTGATTTCGTTGGCCTGAAGGTGACCTTATAACAGCAGATGCTGGGCTGAGAGTGTGTGAGTTGCCCAGGATCACCCTGTCTTGGCCAACAGGGTATTCAAACCCAGATTTCATCGGCTGGATCTACACTGCTCTATATCACAGGATCTGATCCCAGGTTATCTGCATTGAACTGGATTATATGAGTCTACACTGCCAGATAATCTGGGATAATCAGATAATCTGGGATCAGATCCTGTAATATAGGGCAGTGTAGATGCAGCCTTAATCATAGCCCAGTGATGAAACAACTAAGCCACCTATTTTTTTAAAACCCTGGGCTCATTTTAAATCTACATTATCAGCTTTGAACTGGATTATATGAGTCTACAATGCCATTTCATCCATTTAAAAGGAGATAAACTGGATGTAGAAGGGGCCTAAGAAAGTTTTGAATACAGTTACCTGAGATTCTGCTGTTTGTCTTTGACTGTTAAGTGAGTCAGGCCAAGAGACGTTGCCATTGTATTTATAGCAGTAGGACTTTGGAGACCATGCCCTGTGGATAATCACCTGCTCGCTTCCTGTCACCTTTCTGACCAACTGACTTTTTTTAATATAACTAAATATTTAATATCAAATATTTTCAACTGTCGCTTTTCATAGAATTTGTTTTTAATCATGGTCTTAGTAACTGCATTTTATTATTTCAGGTATTAATTTCTATGCCTTTTTCTTTGTATATTTCTTTAAAATCTTTCGTAACCAACCTTTACCAAAAGGATTTTAGAAGCATTGCTGTTGTTGTGTACCTTCAAGTTGTTTCTGATTTATGGTGATCAATTTTGTGTTCCCCAACCCTTGCATCCCTCCCTGGTTAAAATACCACCTTTCACTACTTGTGAATGGGACACAAAAACATGGAGGGAGGAGGAGCTATCTGTATACTTATGTTTTTGAATATTTTCACGTTGTTTCTGACTCATGGTGACACTAAGGTGAACCTATCATAGAATACTCTTGACAAGATTTGTTTTGAGTGGATTTGCTTTTGCCTTCTTCTGAGACTGAGAGAGTTTGACTTGCCTAAGGTCACCTATGAGTTTCTGGGGACCTCATCACATTGATGAGGTCCCCTGTGCTGATTTGCCAACCTCTGTGGTGAATCGGTGAGGCAGTGGGGCAGTCCTGGTGCCACATGCCTTGGCCAACTGGCAACGACTCTTCTTCATTATATGCGGGGAAGCATTGCTGTGTGGCTTGTCACCGTGTTAGCCCCAATATTCCAAATGTAACATGAGGAGGCTCCCGAGTTGGTGGAACAACATCCTAGGATGCTGCTGATCCAGTTGAGAAATGGAAAACCTCCGGAAGTGAGGCTACACAGTGTGATGGGCTGTGTGGGGCTCCGTTGCTCAACTGGGGCGCACTTGTCGTGTGATGAGGTTGTAGGTCTGAGTTGGCATTCAAACGCTGATCTCCAAAGTCATTCAAATATCATTAAATTATGCTGAGTCTCTTAAGAGGTGTGCATTGAATGAAACTTCATACAAAATGATAAATGCAATAATGCAGTTTTGAACATTCATGACTGGATTGGTGTATGTAATCCATACACTGCAGATCACAGACATTCCATGCCATCATCAGGTTCCTCCTTGCTGTAGTTAATTTGTCTACTGAAGGCCAACCTTCTGGTGATGAGTCCTCTAATGTCAACCAAGTTCCCAATCATTGCTGCCATACACAAAGCCTCACCAACATGATAGAACGTGCCAGGATTTTGTGTTACATTGACACATAGCCATTCTAGGGTCACCTCCACTCCATTATAGAGTGATAGAACAGGACTTTGTGAAGGAAATGTAATAAGTGTAGCAAATAAGAATAACAAATTGCAACAGCGCATAAAGCAAATAATAAAAAGGAAACAAAGAGAACAAAGCGACTTTCAAAATGTCAGGAGCCCCCACTCAAATCCCTTTCAATATGAAGGATCTCATCAAAAGATATTAAACTAGCTAAGTCATTGATAGTAGACAACGCATTCTTAAGATCACAGCTCTTTTTGTTCTTCATTGATAATCGATTTATTGAGTTACAGGAAAACCGCTTCTCTCTTACAATGCTAGAAGTTTTGTCTGGACTGGATAGCAACATGGCCTTGCAAGAATTTGGAGATTAAGAAACAACTAGCCCATTTCTCTGTTGCCACCTGATTCTGTGCTTAGGCACTGTTTCATACTTTTCACCCTGATTGGAAACTGAAAAGACCTTCTTCATGCAATTGAACTGCCAATAGCATTTACTGAGGGCCCTTCCACATAGCTCTATCCCAGAATATCAAGGCAGAAAATCCCACATAATCTGAGTGTGGACTCAGATAACCCAGCTCAAAGCAGATATTGTGTGATTTTCTGCTTTGATATTGTGTGGAAGGGCCCTTAGTTTGACAATAGGTCTGTAAACACCATATATGAGGCATGGGCAAACTTCAGCCTTCCAGGTGTTTTGGACTACAACTCCCACAATTCCTAACAGTCTATCAGCTTTTAGTAATTGTGAGAGTTGCAGTTCTAAACACCTGGAGGGCCGAAGTTTGCCCATGTCTGCTATATACTCATTAATGTCTAAAAAATTTAGTCAACCAACTGCAAAAACTACTCCGTAGTTTCCATGTGAGTACTGTACCTTAACTCTTTTTTTTTTAAAAAAAGAACCAGTCCCTTCTCTGATTAGAGTGGCAAAATGCAAGAGTGTAATCTGGTTTGAGATAACATGTCCCAATGCTCTCTACTGTCTGCAATGGTATTGTTTCTGACCTTATTGAATCCCTGGGTGAGTAAATTGCAACAGCACCCAGGGATGGCTGCTCCCCTGAGGAGGCATTGGTGTTTCAACCTCTTTGTGGAAGGACCCATGACTTATCCATAGTTCATATCAAAAGTCATAATTTTATCATCACACTCTGCCCTTGACATATATACTGTATGAGGTCAACTTATGCATGTGTATATGATGTATTACTAAATACATAGCATTTATGGGTCTGTAAATCTAGGTTATAGATTTTGCAATACTAAATGGAAAACATTGTTTTGTGAATACTTGATGATGGAGGAGGAGGAGGAGGAGGAGGAGGAGGAGGAAAAGGAGAAATTCAAGCTTCATCAATCTCTGAATTATAGGGCCCTTCCACACAGCTGTAGAAAATCCACATTGAACTGGATTATATGGCAGTGTAGACTCAGATAAGCCAGTTCAAATCAGATATTGTGGATTATCTGCCTTGGTATTCTGCGTTATATGGCTGTATGGAAGGGTCCATAGAGTTGTAGCTCTTATCCAGTCCTACCTCTGTCATGCAAGAATACACAATACACCTTTAATGCTCAAGGCCAGGTGCATATTCATTTACAAAACAACTGAAAGATGTGGAAGTGCTATTTTCATAAAGACTGTCAGGTCCAGTAACATTTCTTTCCATCCATACTATTGAACTAGTTGAAACTGCCTGACACCTTTAAGTCACACCTCTAAGACTGTCACATTTTATTATAGTGTAACCTTTTAAGAGGGTACAGAATCTATTTTGTTAGAAGTGTGATACGCACACATAAACACATGTAGTTGAAGTGCATGTGGTTAGATTTCTAAGCAAGGAACTATTTCTTGAAATAAAGAGTAGACAAAATAAGACTTTTTTCCCTCACAAAATTCCTTAAAACAATGAACAGGTGACAACCTTCAGGACAACAATGAGATTTAGTATAGAGCTAGAATGTACAATTCTATGGCTGTTTCTATCTTGCAGATTGATGGTTTCAGTCCCATTCAGTTCAATAGGTTTCAAAGTTTCTTTTGTGCCACTGGGTAGTATCACAGAAACATTTCCTCTTGAGGAGCCAGCCGTCTGAGCAGCAGCAACCATGCCATTATTGGTGGTGAAAATGAGCTCTAAGATTGTTAGAAACAATGGCACTTGTTGCTTCAAACCAGCTTGGCTACCCTCCAAGGTTGCTCTTCCACAGTATTAAAGAGTCCTGTTGCTTTATCACTGTTTTCCTGCCAGCCACAGAGTTTTTAAAAGGCTCACTTACACACATAAGAACTGCTGGTGGAGTGGAGCTGTCACTCAGCCTTAAATCGCAGTGACCTTGCCATTGACAACTCTTCAGTGGTCATTGGACCGTTGCCTTTTAGAAGCTGTTAGAAAGGAATCAGCACCCTCTGCCAAAGCCAGACTTAGTGCTCAGAGAAGACATTACTTCAGGGAAAAAGGAATCTCATGTTAACTTAGTTTAGGTTGTGTTTCTGTTTTGTTTCCCAGTGTTTGCAGTTTTGGAATGACACTGTAGGCTCAGCAGCTACCTTGTTTTGGTCATTATTTTTGAATGCCAAAATAAATACAGTCATCATGCTGTTTGTTGGCAGTTGTCTAAATTAAAATAGCCTTTGATTCTACACTGCTTGCTCCCCAACACTCCTTTGAGATATCTGCACATTTTCTTGCCTTGGATGTAAGCTAAGGAAATACATTTGATGTCCCCATTTGGCCCGATGAGATTTTCTCTCTGGGACATACTGGTGAATAAAAGAATACACTTTGAATAGAGCGAGAAAGAAAAGGCACTTTGAAATATAGTGCTCTAGCAGAACAGAAGATGATAGGCAATATGAAGTATTGATTGGACTCCTCAGCATTTTGCCATAGTATGAAACATGAAGAAATTTGTATTTTGTTTCCCCTTCTGCCAGAGGTTAGCTTACCATCTTCTAGTATACACCATCTCATGTCTTTTCCTGCTACTACAAATAATCTTTTTTTAAAAACCCAAGTACACAATATTGGGTATGTAAAATATCTCATGCTACTTTAACTATTTTTGTGTTGATCATATCCATTGAACATGAATGGGAAAATGGTTGGACTAAGTCCATATCAACTCAGCCTGCATGACCAATTATGTTTTATGTCCCAATATATTTAGTATACAATCATATACCCATTATCTAGGGCCCCTTCCACACAGCTGTATCTAATCCACATTGAACTGGATTATATGGCAGTGTGGACTTAGATAACCCAGTTCAAAGCAGATAAGGTCACTTCTTTGAACTTCATAGAAATGACAAATGAATGCTTTAAATGAATGAAGATTTATTTGCACTGCTACAGAAGTAAAATTGTTTTTGAGATTATAATAAAGACCAACCCTGGATATTTTCCTGACTATGGGAAAGTGGTGCTAATTCATTGTATAGGGGCTACTCGGATTTCTTATTTTGGCACAAGAGAAAGCATAATATTCCCCCGCAGACAGCAAGGCAGGGAAGCCACATGCCCCATAGAAGTCTGTAGGCCAAGGCAGGTGTCTTGGGGTATATCTACTCTGTAAAATTAATGTTGCTTTAGTTTCCATGGCTCAAATCTGGGATTTGTAGTTTGGTGAACAGCACTATTTAGCAGAGAGGGCAAAGACATTTTAAAATAGTAACTCCCATGATTCCATAGTATTGGGCTGTGCCAGCAAAGTGGTGTCAAACTGCATTAAGTTTACAATGCAGATACACTCTCAATCATGCCTAATAGCAAGGCAGCTCTGCTTCTGCTGCACACTTTCAAGCTACACTATATGAGCATGCACAGCACAGCAAAATAAATCCAGATAAAGTATGAGGGCAGGTAGATGAATCAGGATTAGCATTTAGCAGCTATCCCTATCACAAATTTTGGCCAAAATGGACAAGGAAAAGTGACATGCTGTGAAGCATAGCTGCATGTTCCAATAGATATCAGTACATTTATTTTGCAATGTGCATATGCCACATAGATTGGAGACAGCTTTTGTAAAAGAAATGGAAACTAATGAGCATCATTGCTAGAATAACTTGTCCCAGGGAATAATGACAGCACTGCCAGCGAGCAATGACAACTGTGTATATCTATACATTTGATTCTGAATCTGGCTGGAGGCATGCCTAGACATATGTCAACAGCCAAGTGCAAGAGAGAGAAACCAGCAAAATTAGAAGAGCCTGAATGTTTGTGGAGGGGAGAGAGCTGGACAAATGCCGCCCCAAAGCTGTAGACACCAATGAGTATGGAGTCACACATAGCGGGCACAAAATAATGACTAATTATTGGGGACAGAGAGGTAGATAAAGTGTGCCAGGGGGATAAGAAGGACAGCTGAAAGGTTAGCCATAAATAAAGGCACATAAAGGAATAAAAAGAGTACAGAAGAGCATCAAATGCTTAAATAGGTTTTTTTTTGTTCTAGCTAAATAACTATTTTTCCAAAGTGTCCTCTGATGGAAGTGAGGCTGACCCATAAAAAAGGGTGGAGCTCTTCAAGACTTTCGTATAGCTGGGACTGTCTACCTCTCCCACTGACAAATAGTTAGCAGAAAAGTAGAAAAAAACATTGCAAATTCTCTCCCCATTGATGAGAAAGGATATGCTGAAACACTTAATGGTTCTACACTCTAGGATTAACACAGTTTGATACCACTTTAACTGCCATGGCTCGATGCCAAGGATTCCTGGGGTTTATAGTTTCATGAGTTCTTAAGCCATGACAGTTAAAGTGATGCCAAATCCTACCCAACAATGAACCCAATATTGAAAACAAGACTATAAATTATATATTTTTTTTCAAATTTTGAAACTTTTTAAAGCATTTGTGCCATGTTTAACATCTTATTTCAGGTGGAAAAAAATAGTAATTTCAACTCAGATAGTAAAAAAAAAGTCTTGCAATATAAAATTCTCATTCGCTAGAAATTGTGCAGCATCAGCAGGAAACTAGATGATTGTCTAGATTTTTTTCAACAGCAAGAATAGGAGAGGATTTTCTCTCTGCTCCATCCCCAGAAGTCAAGATAGTTAAGATAATACTTTACTGAAAGATAATGCCACTGCACAGTTTGGAAGCAAGCTGCCAAATGCCTGTCCATGACCTTCCTACAGGGTTCCTACCGTTTGCTGTTTCTGACTGAAAGCACATGCCTAGACTAGACGAATGAATGCCACCCGCCTTAAGCATTCTCAGCATATCTTTTCGATTGGATTAGCAGTTCAGACAAGGCAGGTGTTTGTCTCTTTTCAAGTCTGAAGCCCTCCATCCCTCTGCCCTCCTTCCCGCAGTTTTGCTTCCCCTCTCCTTTCACGGATCTTTACCTAAATTAACTTTTTAGAAAGGTGTGATGTGTATGCATTTAAAGAGGTATGATGTGTCATAACAAAAGCTGTGAATGATGTGGGTTTTTTCATGCATAGGATTCTCCTTTATTGTATATGTCTGCTACAAAGAATTATCTGCCTTATTAAACTACAACTCCTATGATTCCATAGCTTGATAGTTGAAGGAGAGCCATGATAGTTGAAGGGATCATATCCTGGAATATAGGAGTAGTGTGGAAGGGGCTGCAGATGCATCCCTTAGTAGGTCTATTAAATCAATGAACTTTTGGAAGTGATGCTATATTATGTCCAATTGGTATAATGAGTTTTCAGTAGTTGGACTGGCATTTTAATTTAGATCTGTATGAGAGAACATGCTGGTATCAGCCTCTGCCAGTCCCTTAACTATCCTACTAATTCCCCCCACCCCAAGCAATTGAGCTTAAAAATACTTTATAACAATTTGGAGGAAATTATGTTAGACTATTCTCAGAGCCTCTATGTTGTGGACATGGTTGCGATATGTGAAGTCTATAGATTGATTGGATCCTGTCTTCTCTTCCCCAGCCTATTGCTACAATGGGTGCAATTCTTCATTAAATTTCTTCTTGAAGGAATCCTAGCAATTTCCTTTCCACTGTCAGAAACTCTTTGAAAACCATGCTGCTTCAAAAACACAATTCACAATTCGCCACATCTCCTGTGCAGAAAATCTTGTTTCTGTACAAAAAGGCTGCTTTCTGTGCAAAGCAGCCATGTGCAAATTTGTGCAGGACAAGTCCCGAACTGTGAAAATGCTTGTCAGTCCAGAATTTTTCCTGTTCTTAAATGTTCAGGAAAAAAGTCAGCTCTTCACATTTGCTAAGGTAATAGATTCTGAAAGCCAAAAAAAAAAAAAAATTCCAATAAAGAAATTTGTTTTTTTTAACCTGACAGAACATTTCTCCAGAAATCTCCAGGTCCTCCAAAATGACTGGAGAAAGTTGGACATAGAGACACTGGTGGACCTAGAGATTCCCAGAGAGAACATTTTAAAACAGAATTGATGAATAATCAAATATGCAAAAGTCAAAACACAAGCACAGAGGGACAATTGTATTTTTGAATATTCTTTGTATCTTGTTAAACCCCAGTATGCCCTTTCCTTTTCTGATCCGAGAGGGCTGGAATTGCCATGGATGGGTGGCTAGAAGCAGCGTTACAATTTGATCTATGATTCAGAAGTTGGACTTCATTCAAAGAGGATAATATTTCTGCTACTTCCTGTAGCTTCTGCTGCACTGTCCTAGGACCATGGATCATTTGTTTTCTTAAAAATTAGAATCAAAACAGAATTAAATTTCAGATCATGAGCAAAAGAAATGCTAAATCAGGATTGGAAAGATGCAAGTCATGCCATGACCCCTTTTACATGCTGTTGTATACTGATTTTCATGGAACTAGGAAATATGAATATAGCAGAATGAAACTGGGGTTGACAGACAACATTGGTGTAAAAAGGTAAACTATCATTCAATTCTGGATCAAATATTTAGATTATGCACTTCTAGAATAAAAGAATCAAAGCAGCCTTATAAAAAAGTAAGTGCATCAAATTTCTACTAACATCTCCAAGGGCATAGAAAACTTAAAATAGGAATACTTTAAAATCTTAAAAATAATTGGGTCAAGCCTGCTCTCACATTCAGTGGCTTTGAGGGGTTTACCTAATTTGAAACCCATTTAATTCCAGCAAAGCCAGTTTAATGGCAATTTTACATTGCTGAGATGCAGTTTGTGCAAAGGACCATCCCACTGGGATGTTAAGATACTCTAATTTCAACTTGATTTTCCACTCTTTTTTCTTCAAGATGAACAGAGAACAGGGACAGTGTAGAAGGGGCCTCAGTCTCATAGGAAGGCAAAAACAAATCTCCGAACAATTCATGCCAAGTAAATCCTGTGATAGTTTCATCTTAGGGTTGCCGTATGTTGAAAATCACTTGATGGTATATGACAATGAAAAGGAAGGATGCCCCAGTGCCTTTAATCAATAAATGGTTTTGCATTTGAATTTGTAATAGTTGTTTTCAATAGAAATGTGATAACTGTGCAAAATTTGTGACTCTGTTTTTTTCTTTCATCAGGTGGAAACTTTCCTGCAGACTTTTCAATAGTATTTACAGTAAAGCCTAAGAAGGGAATTCAGTCTTTTCTTTTATCTATCTACAATGAACAAGGGATTCAGCAAGTTGGCATTGAGGTTGGTCGATCACCTGTCTTCCTGTTTGAAGATCAGAATGGAAAGCCTGCACCTGAAGATTATCCCCTTTTCAGAACAGTCAATATTGCTGATGGGAAGTAAGTACAACAGCAACAGCCAAAAACACAGCTGAAGTAAGGTGTCTAAATTGGCTATTAATGTCAGGGACTGCATGGTTGGAACATATTTTTTCTCAGAACAAATGTATATGTTACCAGGATGGTAGAGTAGCTACCAGAAACACTTTTTTGTAGTCTGACTTTACACATCTTGCTGATGTGTGGCAGTCTTGTCATGTTACAGATTCACAGAGTTTTAGAATTATACAGCTGAAAAGTGCCCTATCAGCTAATGCGTCAGATCTTCTGCCCAATGCAGGACCTTGAGCTAGAATATGTACAGCTGACCTCTTTATGAACAATTATGCTGCTGGTATCTGCAAGCCCAGTGATTGGGTGTATGCCCAAGTTATATCATCACAATATGCAAATAATTGCAACAGCAATGCAAAAAATATATATATGTAAAAGTTTAAGACTTTTTCAAACACTCTTGAGTTTTGTTTGCAAAGACTTGTGAGGTGGACATTTTGTATCAGGATTAGGCAATTGCCAATGTCTTTAGAGGACATACTCATTTTCTATGGACTGGAATATCTACATTGAATTTTTTATGTTTTTTAAAGGAATTGTCCATGCATTATTGAGGAGGCTTTGCTGCATTGGATCTGGGACAGGACTACTTTAACTAATGTTTAACAGTTTTTCGGGCAGGGCCAGGCATTGGAAAGACCTGTTAAACAGAGCAAAGATACTCATTCTGTCTCATCTTCCAAGCTTCAACTTTCAGCTGTAACCATCCCCTCTCAACATGACTCTCTCCTCATTGGTGCAAAGCAGTAGGAGGAGGCACAGAGGTGCCTGCACCACAAATAATGCTGAAAGTTGGGGTTTGGAAATGAGGATCTTCATAGTACTGCATAGTTCTTAAAACTCTGTTAAGTATTAAAGTTATAGTTGTCCTGATTACATATTCAGTATACTAATCCCTGAAGTGGTGTTCCTGTTACATTTTCCTCTAAGTAATTCTAGTTTCATTAGAGGGCTCTATTAAAAGAAAGAAGTGAATAGATATTGACTTTCTGTTGACTTAAGAATGATTCTCCTATACCTAAAATTCCCCTAACTTTACAAAATTGCCCTTTGTGAGGGTTATAGAAAGAACATTTGTCCATTTTTTTTAAAAAAACAAACACCTTTTTCAATTTAGGGTGTTTCTGAGACCATAAAAAGGTATTCATGAAGGCCATGAATATTTTTTTCCGAATCCCTGTTCTTGAGGATCCCACAAAAGGCACACTGCTTAGCAGAAGTTAGAATTGTTGCAGAGAGTCAGCAGATTTTAACTTAAAAATGGTGGGGTATTAATCTTTTAAATGAATATAATTTTGTAAATATGAAAATACTTGATATTTGGGAGTGTGGTTTCCGAAAAAAATGTGCTTTACCCTAAAAAACCTCCATAATTTTCTTCCTGCATTAGGTGGCATCGGGTAGCCATAAGTGTGGAGAAGAAATCTGTTACCATGATCGTGGACTGTAAGAAGAAAGCCACAAAACCACTTGAGAGGAGTGACAAAGCAATCATTGACACCAATGGCATCACTGTCTTTGGAACAAGGATTCTCGATGAGGAAGTCTTTGAGGTAAATGTCAGGCATTGAAGTATATTCTTTGTGGAACAGAATATGATGAAAGCTGAAAATGATAGAAGATCCATCTCACTGTGTTGTGCTGTGTCTTGTATAATTCTAATCATATTTCTTAGGTAGAGGATTGTTGAGGCAGGGATGATCCCTCTGTACTCCCACTTGTTCATTTGATACTAAAATATCCCAGATCTGTTTATCCAACTTTACACTTTATTTTCAGTTTGCCTCAAATGGCACAAAGTGAGTCCAAAATGCAAAAGTAATTTACTTATTTTCAATTATCTCAACTGAGGTGAGAGGTGGCACATAAAATGGTGATCCATACAAAGCAGGATTCCCTAGAATCCTGCCTTGTATGGATCACCTTGGGATTTAAAGCAAGAACATTAATGATGGATTTCTGCTGCATGGAGATTTTGATCATTCTTAATATATAAACACTGGCCGCTATACCATTTTGGTTTTTGGCATGGAGAATTTCTACATCAGTGTGAGCAGTCTTCTAGTAGACTTAGCACCCTGGTGGAAAATCTCTGTGCCAGTGTTACTTATTACAGCTACAGCAAGGGAATGTCATCTCATGAAGGCTATTTTTGGGAGTTTGCACATATTTATTACATGTATTCTGTCTCTTATTCCTAGACCCTGTGTATAAGACTGAGGCTGCAGTGTTCATAAATGAGTGCATTATTTCACCTTCATGCAGTCAGCAAGAAGGTGGCCCAGAAAGAACTCTGTTTATGACTTTTGCCTTCTGATGTTTATTTATTTCATAAATCTTTCCAGTAACTAGAGAAGCTTTGGCAAAAGGAAATATATTTTTCCACATTTTAAAAGCCAGGAAGAAGGATTATACAGAAGAGCAAAATACATCTGTTTAGAGAAATGTATATGGGAGACTGAACGCCTTATATGAGGGATTGCCTAGAAAGATTATTTTAACACACTGTTGGAGGACACTTACATTTTCAGGCATCTGACGTTACAAGTCTGTCATCTGCCAATAAAAATACTCTAAACTGAAAAAACAGAGTGTAAGAATAGATGTAATGGTGGTTAGTTAGCCTTTTTGCTTCAAACAGAGCTGATTATCACGGCACCAATAATAGTAATTTGAGTACCATCTTTCATTTGAAAGACACATTATTTCCTGGAAAATACACTGTCAGAAATGTAACAATTTAGGTCAGTGTTCAATGTATTGTCAAAGGTTTTCATGGCCAGAATCACTGGGTTGTTGTAGGGTTTTTGGGCTGTATGGCCATGTTCTAGAAGCATTCTCTCCTAACAGGCATCCTCACAGGTTGTGAGGTCAATGTTACTTCAGCCTTATGAATTCCACACATTCTGAGTAAAGCTACTCTCAAAATTCTTATTAAAGAAAACATCAAGATCACTGTTCTTTATGAAGGTCAATTCTAAAAGTCATGATAATGTTAGAAAAATATTTGTGGAACAGTGCATGCTATTCAGTTTTCTAGAATTTGTTCCTAAAAAGCAGTGATTTTGGAAGTTCTGCCATAAGTGCAGCATCAAGGATTTTTTTTTTTGGGGGGGGGGGGAGCTGGATAAGTTGAGAAATGATGAGGAAAACAGAAGCTGAAGAGTACGGAACTGTAAAGGTATCAACTACATCTGATATTTAATATTTGCACCTCATTTTTCATTCTCTTTTAGAAACTGATTATTCATCTGGGAAAGGACTGTTTTAAACAAATGATTTGTTTTAAAACAATTTTAATCCACTTACGGATGGAATAATGATTTTGATTCAGTGTGGTTGAAAAACACCAATATTTATTTATTTATTTATTTACTTTGCTTATATACCGCTGTATCTCAAGCCCGAAGGCGACTCACAGCGGTTCACAAACAGTAAAAACAGTAGAAACAGCAGTGGTTCCATACAACATATAACAATTGACTTAACACATTATCCATAAATTACCAATAAGCAATTACAATGCACAATTATTACAAAAAACAACCGTACCCAATCTTCTCATCATCCAAGCGTAGTCCAGGTTCATCGTCCATTGTTCCATTCCTATGTTCCATTACCAGATTGCACTAAATTACTCAAACGCCTGCACAAACATCCAGGTCTTCACCTTTTTGCGGAATACCATTAGAGATGGTGCTAGTCTAATGTCCGTAGGAAGGGTGTTCCACAGGCGAGGAGCCACCACCGAGAAGGCCCTATCTCTCGTCCCCGCCAGCCAAGCTTGAGAAGCAGGCGGGATCGAGAGATAGGGCCTTCTCGGTGGTGGCTCCTCGGCTGTGGAAAACCAGCATCATTTGGGATATTATCACAGTTTGCTGTCAAATGTTGAGAGTCACAAACTGAGCCAATAGTGAGCCTATAGTGTGTTTCAGTTAATGTGAGGTGATATGGAAACTTGGTCCGTAGCATTTGTAATGTTTGATTTATGTTGACTATTTCACAAATGCAGGTCACAATTTGAATGCTGTTTGGGCATTTAACCAAAAGTGTAGGTGTTTACGTAGAGCTAGAGAACTAGAAGTGTGTTGTTGAAGATTTTTGTTATGTTTACTCTGAGAATATGAGCCTAGAGGATCTTAATGAGTATTTTTGTTGAAATAAATGGTGTCGGAAAGATATGAGAAGGTAAGTATTAAGGGAAAATAGATGTCACAATAGCATTGGGATTTTTTCCCCCAGAGATCAGACGTGAGGGTGCACCATCTGTGTACACACACACATATGCTTGGAATGTATTCTGCAAAGCTTGCAAAAAGTTCTCAGTAGTAAAAAGCACAGAAAACCATAAAATGTGAAGTATTATAAGACGATTCTAGAAACTGCACAATTGCTAAGGAGGGAGTTAGCCTGACCATGAGTCATTAGAGAAACAGCATAACTCCTTGTAAATGCTTTATTTGGAATGTAAACATTCAGCACTAAGAACAGCAACATTTCTATGGGATTTAGCATAGCTGTAGACATTGATATTGAGAAAGAATATTGTGTTTTTGGTGAGAAGCAGATATAGATTATTAAGAAGACTTGAGGGACTCCAAATTATTTGAGAGACATGGTGATTGCTGAACATTTCAAAGATGGTGCACATTTATGCACGAAGTGGTTGACAACAGGGGTTTAATGACAGTTGATATTCCATAGCCACAGATTCTGTATCCATGGATTCAACTTTTCACACACACACACATTCCAAAGGAAACCTACATGTTGTTGTTTTATATATACTAGGCTTGGGTGAGCAAGGAAAAAAATGTTTCTAAACTCGTTTCGCTTGTGTTTCATATCTGAAAGGATTTACAAAATTTCCAAATAAATTTTTTGGATTTAATCCGAAATTTTGGAAATATCTGAATTGCTTCGTTAATGGCGGATGTGATTGCGCAATACACGAAAAACCTGCTAACAGGACAGGGGAAACTTCTGGAGCTTCCCTTTTATACCAACTAAAATTAAATTAAATTACAGTAAATTAAATTAATAAAAATAAATAAAAATATAGTTACTGAAATTATTAAATTATTATTAAATTATTAGATATTATTAAATATTATTAAATATTAAATATTATTAAATTATTATTAAATTATTAAATATTAAATTATTAAATTATTAAATAAAATTATTAAATAAAATAACATAAATAAATAGAGTTTGTCCAGTACAATAGGGCAAGGAAGGCTTAGTTTGGGATTCTTAGTTTGGACAAGGTCCGACCGGAGGCCACAGCTTCTGGAGGAGCAAACCCCAGGTGTAGAGTTTGTCCAATATAATAGGGAAAGGAGGGCTTAGTTTGGGATTCCTAGTTTGGGCAGGGCCACAAGAGACACAAGTTTGTCCAATTTGGCAAGAAAGGCTTGGGATTTTGCCCTAGGAAGAGGAGGCTGGCAACACATAAAGGGGAAACCACAGACAAAATGTTTTTGTTTGATGGTGTGTTTTGGCCAATTTTGGAGAAGATTTTTACGATTGTGTAATTTCTTTCTCCAAGATACCAGCAACATCCACAGGTAAAGAGAAGTACACACACACACACAGACTCCCAACTGTGTTTGTCTTTCTTTGGATAAAGTCCCCTTTGCCCAAATTTCAACAGGAGGCTCAGGCACGCAACACAGAAAGGGGACCCTTTTATTCCCCCAGGTAAAAAGTACAGACGTTTGTCTAAAGCCCCATTTCTAGTTTCCAAAGTCAAGAAATAATTATTAATTAAAGACCGATTTCTAGTTTCCAAAAATAATAAAAAAAAGTAAAGCGCAATTTCTGGATTCTAAAAGCCAAAAAAGGAGTAGAAAAGCCCCATTTCCAGAACCAATACAGAAATAAAGCAGCAATTCTGATTTCCAATCCCCCCCCCCCAAATGTAAACCTTTTTAGCAAAAACCCCTTCCCAGTCCTGATGGCTGCTGAGTTGACCGGTGCCGTTGCACCACCCAAGGCAGCCTGACCCTACAACAGCTGCAGCACAGAGCAGACCCTCTCCCCTTCGCGTCCTGTCTCGCAATGGAGCCACGAGGCACACGCGGCCCCTTTTAAAGGGCAATGGCTGCCCTGTAAAAACCACGCCCCTCCACACATGGTGTCTCCTCATTCGCTGGACACAGTGTAGACCCACCCAAGCATCCCAGCATACAAATACCTGTTGAGTCATTTACAATCCGCTTCTTGTACCCTTACAAAAGACGGCGGCCACAGTTTCGAAAGGGCAAATACACTTCTGGTTTGCTAACTCAGATCGATATCGCTTCAAAATGTAATTTTTAACGAAATCATAATGATTTAAGAAGATAACGACTGTACCTACCCAAGCCTAATATATACCATTTTACTATGCCACTGTATACAGTGGGACTTCAGGATCCTTAGATTTAGCATTCATGGGGGTCTTGGAACCAAAACTCAGCGAAGAACCTGCAATACTATCTTCTAACTTATTCCAAATGCTACAATCTCCATTATTACTCTGGTGTTTATTTGTCATTCAGATTAAAAATGTAGTGGTGTCACATGGCCATTTTCATTGGGCCTGAGTTAAATTGTATTTCTGGGTCTGAAGTGGCTGATTCAAGTTTTTTCCCTCTACACCTTTTCTTCCTGAACTATTGACCATTTCATAAGTTAAGGTAGTTGGTGTCTGATTTGCCTGTTTTGCCTTGCATATACAAAAGTGACTAAGGACCCTTTCACATGACACAGTTATAGCACTATGATTCCACTTTAATTCTGTGCAATCCTGGGACTGGAAGTTTAGGAAGGGGCATTTAGAATGCTTAATGAGGGAGCACCTCCTCACCAAACTACAATAATCAGAATTCATAGTGGAATCATAACGCTCTAATTATGAGAAAGGCCCTGGGAACTTTAAGGGAAGTTGTAAGTATAATGAGAAAGTCTTAGATGATAATTAAAATCAGAAATGTGATTTATTATAACCCTGTGTAAAATGATGTACACTGGGGAAAAAACACATAAATATTCATGTATACATGTATACATGGGTAAGATTCAAAACCTTTAAGAAAGTGGGTCACATGTCAGGCTAATTTAATGCAGGGAGGCATTTGGCATGGCTTCATGTGACTGGGAGGGCCTTTGTGGCTAGGGCCAGGGGCCCGTGTTTGCCCATGCCTATTTTAAACTGTGATATGAATGTGCTTTTTGGGTGAGTGTTTCCCAATCCATTGTTATAGTGAATCAATCCCACCAGATGTCCTGGACTACTCTTTTCTGGTTCAAAAAAAAAAAGCTATCCTAGAGAAAGCATGACCCTAGTATGCCCATCAAGTTAAGCTTGGTAGCTCAGATTTTGTTGATTGCCATCAAGGAAATGCAGGAAGTAAGTCTATGCTGGTACAGACATGTCATGAGAAGAGAACCAATATCAATAGCACAAACAGCACTACATTTGGAGATTTCAGGATAACAACCACATGCATGGCCAAAGAAGAGATGGACACCATCAATGAAAACATGCATGCTGACAACCTGACACATGAGGATGCCCAAAACAAAGCCCTTTTGAAGTGATAGTCACAATGCTAACCCCTCCATTGGGAAAATAGCTTAAAAAGAAGAAGAATTAATTTTTAAAAGTATTAAACATAATTAGTATTGAAACAATTTAGATTAAATCCATAAAAACATAAAACAGCAGCCCGTGACATGATCTTAAAACCCTCCTTTAAAAGTCTGCCTGAATAAAAAGGTTTTAGCCTGTTTCCAGAAGGAGAGCATGGAGGGGGCCATTCTGGCTTCCTTGGGCAGGGTGTTCCAGAGTTGTGGGGCTGCCACCTAGAAGGTCCACTCTCTCGTTCCCACCAACCGAGCTTGAGATGGCAATGGGACTGAGAGAAGGGCCTCTCCTGAAGGTCTCAGGGCTTAGACAGGTTTGCACAAGGGGATGCAGTTAGCTAAATAGTCTGGACCTGAGTTGACCTTTAAAGTTCTATGTGGTTCAGGTCCAGGCTATTTGGCCGACTGCATCCCATTGTATGGATCCTCCCAGGCCCTGAAATCTTCAGGAGATGCTCTTCTCACTGTTCCACCTCCATCTGAAGCTCGGTAGGTGGGAATGAGAGAGCAGGCTTTCTCCGTGGCTGTCTCTCAACTCTGGAACTGACTACCCAGGGAAACCATAATTGCCCCCACAGCAGACAAAAACATTTTATTCAGGTAGGCTTTTAAAGAAGTAGGTTTTTTAGATCAAGCCAGGGGTGCTGCGGGTTTTAGCTTTGAATATGTTTTTATGGATTTAAACTCTAATTTTTTTAGTATCAGTGTTTGATTCTGTTTTAATATTTGTCTGTTTTGAACTGAAATGCTTTTAATGTAAGCTGCTTTAAGTCTTGTTGAGAGAAAAAGTGGGGTATAAATAAATATGCTGTAACAACAACAACAGCCATAATAATGGAGCCACCAGGTGGCTTTACTATCAGGCAGGTCAAAATTATGCAGTAGATTTAGAAGAGAGTTCAAAGTAGCAGTAAATGTGATTATCAAATCAAATTCTTACTGGGAACAGAAGGAAAAGTATTTTGCAACAACACTGAACCCACCCCGTTTTTAACAGATTCCCCAAACCAGATTTCACTGGAAACTTATCCACTGCATTTCAAATACTTTATTTGATTTTCCACACAGTGACATCTAGGGTTTGGCTGGAAGTGGAATAGGGAGTGCCAAAAATACCAAAGGAACTACTGTTCTGACATTATTGCCATTGGGGATGAAAAAAAAAGGCTCTTGAGTATTTTCCATTAAATATTATATTTCTTCCAGCAGCAACTCCTATTTGTTCTTTTCACCCTGTGGCTGTTGTTTTGTGGATCACTATGATGTGCTCTCATGAAAATATGCATGTTGAGAATGCACAACTTTGAACCTTATAAATTGAAAAGTAGCTCAAGTTGAAAGTATGTTTCTTAGGCATCTTTCTCACATTACAGGGTACAAAAAAGAAAGAGAGATGATTAGTTGGATCATCCTTTCTTTGTGCTACTCCACAAAGTTGAATTTGCTCAATCTTTTTACTAGAGCAAGAGGAATATAGGAAAATGCCTTATATATGGCAAGGTATTGGTTTCTGTAGGTCAGTGCCATTATGTTGGCTCTCCAGCTTTTCTGTCTAGAGTCTAGACTCAAGCTTTACCAGCCAAGAGATGTCTACTTGGAGACTAAACAATAGACCATCGCCATACAGAGCATGTGTCCTTCTGCTGAGCAGTGGTCCTTCCTATTTGATGATGAGCCATCATCAATGTGGAAGGCACACCTATATGGCTGAAATCGTGAACCTGGAAACCTGAGTAGTTTCGTTGAATCAGTTGTTGAAGAGTAAGTAAATACCTAGGCCCCTTCCACACAAATGAATAAAACCTCACATTTTCTGCTTTGAACTGGAATATATGGCAGTGTGGACTCAGATAACCAAGTTCAAAGCAGATATTGTGGGATTTTCTGCCTTGATATTCTGGGTTTTACAGCTGTGTGGAAGGACCCCCAGATAAACCCAGTCGATGCGATGGCTCAATTTTAGTTAGGACTGACAATAAGATTTAGGATTCTGTGAAGTGTATCTCTGTTTATGCAACCATGAACTGAATTTGCCCATTATAAAATAGCCAATATGTATGGCACCAATAGGGTTCCAGACAAAATGTCTATGAATGTAATTTTCCAGACTCCAGGTTTTCTGGATTTATGACCATGTTTCCTAAAGTGCCTGTTATCATCAAACAACTTAAATTCATGCACATCCTCGAATACTTTTCAGATGAATTGCAGTTTTCTGTTCAGAAGGCTATTAGGTCCATAGCTTCTCCAAGTCTGAGATAATCCCCATTTCAAGGGATAGGCCTTAATGTCTGAATAATGATACTTAGTACTGGATTCTGAATGTTTCTTTTTAGGAGTAATTACATCTGTAGTATGAGACAAACATTACATTTTCTGGTGACTTATATCAACATACAGCCAATCTGCGCATTTAGCCAAACAAATTTATAGTACTTTGTTTCAAATAACTCCTTTTGGATATTGATAAATACAAAACAGGATGTAATTCAGCCAAACCTGAGTTTTTAAAGCCATGTTCCTAACCATGCTCACCTAACAATAGGATGAACACTGTCAGGATTGCTTCCGAAAGTAACATTTTGTCTATCTCTGGGCTGGTGAAGGTTTCTGGATGTAGCATAACTTAGCTCCACCCTCAGTCCTTCAGATCATAATTAAATACCATCAGAAAATTGCACAATTTCTTACTGGTCAACTTGGGAATAATTTGAAGACATATCTGTGTTACCACCTCTTCACACAGGGCATTTTTTGCCCCGTTTTGCTGCTTTGCTTCACGGCAAGGATGGGGCCTGGCGTGTGCCATCACATGATGCACAGCAGGCCCCATCCACTTTCCTCCCAAATTTGGGGGGAAGCACTGACAGATGGTTCCTCCACAACTACGGGGAGGAAAGTATATTTTGGATAGCTCCAACAGTGGTTTCCTCTGCATTTCCCCATGTGATGGAGGAAAGGGCAGCAGTGCAATGTGCATTGCCACCCTTTCTACCATCTGATGCAGATCCATGTGATGAGGAGAGGAGAGAGGGCTTCCCGGCACAACCTGAAAGGACTGTGTGAAAACGTCCAATTAATATGCAAAAGATCTGGTAGCACCTTTCAGACAGAGAAAAGGAAGATGGTAACAAATGCTTTCATAGATTAAGGTCCCATCTACACTGACCACTTAGGTCAGTGTATACAAGGATCAACATCATGGCAGCCAAATGCCACACAGGGCGGATGCCTGGTAATGTGCAGCAAGTTCACCTTAACAAAGTTGGCAGAAGAATAAAGCCCCATGGGGACAGTTGCACTAGAGTATCCAGGAGTATGAGTAGAGGTATCATATTTTTGTATGTCCGCTATTTTTCTTTGAAAACACACTGCAAGTAGAAAGCTGGATCATCAGGGGAATTGCTGGGTTAGGCCGCTGATCTGCTAAATACATTTTATACTTTTGTTGAAATGGTACAGTCTATATTCTTTCTCATTTTGCTGTTTATATCCAAAAAATCCCAAATGAGCTTTTGATCAGAACACATGCGCAAATTCACTGTTCATTGAAAAACAAAATAATTGCTTTCTAAGTGATGCAACACCAAAAAAGAAAAAAAAAGAAAAAAAATACATAATTTGTGCAAGCACCTTACTGTAATTGAGCACCCCAGTAAGTCAAAGAAGGTCAATGATATAGGTGGCTTTTGGAATGATCTGACAATTATACGGGCAATAACTGCAATTATAGTTGCGCAAGTGATAGACCTGATCCAGTCAGGTGCTGAAGGCCCTTAGATTTTTCTAATGACACTTTAATCAACGTTAGACAGTAATGAGCCCTGCTATAGGGCTAATCAAATCTCAGGCTTCAGTGAGCTGAATATAACCGAGTTCAAGAAGGGACATGCTCTTTTCTGACCCTCTGCAAGCACTGCACGGCTAGGCAAATGCAAGATTAGAGTAATTTGAAGTATTTTGAAAGTTCAGGATTTAGGGCTGAATGGATTGTGGTGTTGAACATCCCATGAAATATGTATAAACTGTGATCCAGTCAATGTTTGACATTTTTCTAGCTTTCATTTGAATTCCAAAGACAAATTCTTGTTTTCATTTTAATTCCAAAGAGGAAAGAGTTAATAACTTGCATAATACTCTCCTTGATATAAATCTGAAATCAAGGCAGAACAACTGTATGTATACAGTTTTACTTGGCAGTAGTTTTAATTGAGCTCAGATGGCATTATTTAGAACTTGGGGAATTTTTTTTTGCACTACAAGTAGTGATATGGGAGATTCTAGAGATTGTAATAGTCAAAAATAAATTTTCTAAGCACTGGTCATGTTTCACAGTAGAAAATAAAGTGCCTAATTTTAATGTCTGTCACTTGAGTCCAGTGGTTACTCTCAACTGGTATAAATCAATTGAGTGAATGAAACTTACATAAGTGTTAAATTGACAAGTAATAGTTGAGTTAATGGATTTATTTTAGTTACAATTAATAGGTCCATATCTCCTTCTTTAGGTTTTATGAAAAAATGTATATAGATTTATTTATACTTTGTACTTTTGACCAGAACCTGCAAGATCATTGCTAGTATCTGAAAACACCTTAATTTTAAAGCACTCATAACAGCGCAGTCCTATGCCTGTGTACTTAGAAATTCTGCCCCATAGAATTTAATAACACTCTCAGTCAAGTAGATAAAAACTTGTGATCTTGATAGGCTAATAACTCTTAATAACCTTAAACTGCTGAACTATAGTTGCAACGAGTAAGAAATAGGAGATATCACACAGGCCTCATAATAACTGCCATATAATCCAGTTTCAGAATATATCGACGTGCCATTTAGACACCATAGTTCAGTGGTTTTCAACTGAACAACAGATGTTTTGGTCTTAAACTCCCAAAAATCCCAACAGCTGGTAAACTGGCTGGGGTTTCTGGGAATTGTAGGCCAAAACACCTGGGGTTGAAAACCACTGCAATACCCAGGGATAGTGTTATGGTTAAAACCTATTCATATAGAACAGCATGTGGCCTGCAGAACCCATTGGTGCAACCCACCAAGCATCACCACCCCTCACCCCTTGTGCTACCAGTCAAGCGGTGCTCTTCTGCCTTGTATAAAAAAGCACATTCAAGTTTTAAAACCATATGAAGGGGACCAAACTTTAAACCATGATTAGACGAATTTGTGGAGGACCTAAATCTCTGTATAAAGACACATCTGACTGCAACCAGCTGGGCCTACAGTATTTTAGAAACCATAGCACAAGTTGTTGAACTTTCCCAGATGTTGCATATCTCCCTAATCCAGGCACTCATTCAATGGGCAGATACCCATAGAGTCCTCTTTCTTTTACTTTTGTCTTAGTGGTGGGAAGCGTATTCACCTACTGCATAATTGGTGAGCTCAGATCTGTTGCACCTGTTTGCACTATTGTGGAATCCAGCATTAGGTTTTTGCGAGTTTTCTGGGCTGTATGGCCATGTTCCAGAAACATTCTCTCTTGATGTTTCACCTGCATCGATGGCAGGCATCCTCACTTTGTTGGCACACATTAATGCTTTGCTGAAAATGCATGGGAACTTGGCATGTTTTCAGAACTTGTTGGTAATGTAGCAAAGGGCATTTCTACTTGCATGAAATATTCATTTTGTAAAACTCCACATTTCTTACCTGACCTAGGCTTGTAGTTTTCAATATTTTAGCTCAGCTCCATCTTCTCTCCCTTCCTCTCCCACGCTCTCTGAATTGTCTCCCTATTTGCTTCAATTACTCTTTTAAAATCTGAATTTATTCCTTTGTTGGAATTCAAGTTTCCTTTCCATTTTTGTTTAAATGTACTCTTATATTTATGTATATTCAGATTAAGTGTATATGTACTGTTTATCATATTTATTTTAGTTCTTCATTCCATCATAGCCCATTTTATTAGGTCACTCATCAGGATGTCTGTATTTATTGTTTTATTTTTGAGAGGAAGATAAATTTAAAAAATAATTTTAAATAAGAAACTTAGTAAGCATATTGAATATTTTGTAGATATGAGTCCAGAGTAATATACCTAGAAAGAAAACAAATGTCACAGGACAAGAGCAAAGGAAAGAAAAAGTATCTAGTTGGTTTACTAGTCCATGACCTCAATACAAGATTAAAAAAACCACAAATGAAGTATTTGTAGCTTAAATAGTTGGCAAATAGTTCAGCTTTCATATTTTGCCAGCATTACGGATTTGTCACTCTTTATTTACTATAGTCGATATGAACACAGAGATTCATTTTGGAGAATACAGAGTTTCTCCACTGGAAACTGACTAAAGTTTAAATACACTAACATGTTTTTCTCCCCAAGCAATGTAGAAATTACTTGTAGAAATATAAGGAATTTTATATCTGTTTTGCTCTTTCCTGCTTTAGACTACTCCTTATTTCATGATAGCCTTTGAAATCACTTTAAATCCCCAAATACATTTATTTAGTAAATGGTCCAAGTACACATTTCAGATTTAACTATGAATTTATATCTTGTCTCAGCAAAGTCTATCCAAATGTTACCTTTTCATCCAGAAACCACTTCTAGTTATACCCATACTTCTTACTCAAGAAGTGTAGTTTGTAGTGTTATCTTCTTGTTTGTTTTTATAAACCCTTTTGTTGTAATAATATCAGAAAATCATTATATGGGTATTCTCATGCATAACAAAATGGGTGCTTATATTGTTCATTTCTTAAAATTGACTAACCGTTTGAACATTTCTCATATCTATGTAGACTTTAGAAAACATTAGTTTTTGCATGGAGAAGGGCTGCAGAAGGTTATAGCATTGTGCAAAAGAGAAATAGATTTCCTTATCCACGATTTTCCTTTTTAACATGCTTGTGTAAGCCTCTCTCATAGAGAGGACCAGAGTTATGGATCTAGCTCCCCACCCCCCCCACCCCAAGGTCTGTCCCACCAGGAAAGCAAACTGACATTGACAACTGGTCGTACGATGTGAGTGGATCGCTGACTCTATTCTAGATTACAGTCTGAGCATTAAATGAGTGAACATGGTCTGGCAATAGAGTTTAGCTTGAATAGTTGCTTTGAAATTGAAATGAAAATGTGGAATGGATTCATCACTCACTTCCATGGAAGCTTCCACTGTGGTGAGAAAAGCTGGATCCACAAGAACCGCTTGAGTATTCTGAATGAACAGTTTGTAAAGGCTTTTCTTCTTCCATTCATGGTGAGCAAGTAATTTGTATGAGGAAAACAGTCTGCTAAGAGTCACTGTCTCATAGTGCCTGGTGGACCTTGAAGTGTTGGCTCTTGAGGAAGCGTCTGCTTTTTAATTGTTTGTGAGCTGCCCCCTGAATAGTGGACAGGGATGGGCTCATGGGAAGAATGTCTTATGGGCAATAGCCACTGACCCCAGTGAGTTGTATCCCTGGCCAAGTATTTATAAAAAATTAAGCCTCTGATAATTCCACTATATATTCATAATCCCTTCTCTGGCATGACGCCTTTAACTGATTATTTAAAGAATAAATAATTTTGTTCTCTCTAAATACATATAATAGTATTGATCAAAATGGATCCAGAGCAACTTCAGTTGGTATTCTGCATTGACTATTTAGTTATGTTTGCATGCATAAGTAACCTTCCAGACCAATTTAGTAGCCAGCAGCTGCACTGGGTGAAGGAGAGCTCTTCAGCTGTTAATTGATGCATGAAGAAGATGATGTTACCAACTCCTTCTCACCAGCCAAGAAGGTTTTTCAGGAATTGTGTCAGTATCCCACTTCTCATTGTTGCAACCTTACTAACTGGTGGAAGGGGGCTTAAAATGTCATCCTCTTTGCACCCTGATCAGCAACTAAGCTTAATCCAATGCAGTTGCTCACTGGAGTACTATGTAGTTACTATGTAAAGACTTGGAGAGTTGGTGTTTACATAGTAAGTACTACATAGTAAGCCCCCCAGTAAGATTATATTGAATCCAGACTTATTACAGATCTATATCTCTATTTTATGAATCTGTATCCACAATACAGAATGCCAGCCATTATTTAAAAAGCTGGAAGAACTTGCCTATTAAGTTGTCTGTCTATCTGTCCATCCATGCATCCATCCATCCATCCCTCAATCCAAATGCATATCTAATGACACCCTTGCTTTAATCATCAACTGTGGGAGGATGCTGATTTCATGAAAAAGGTTGAGAAGCTTTTCTTATTTATTCTAACTTTATTTTAACTAAAATAACATTAAGATGAAATACAAAGAACATTTTTTGAATTTTTCTGCATTCAATCTAGACTTTTAAAAAATAAATCTGGGAATGATTTACATTTGCTTAGAGCTACAAAAGTTTGCATGCAGCCAAAGTGTTGATGATTAAATTTGAATGTTAACATTATGTATCTCAATTATACCCTGTTGTTGAGACATGGCAAATCCTGTACATGGGATTCATTAAAGTCTTTGCTTTTGATCTAGTGTAGTACCAGATCATTTATAATTTTTGAATGAGTGTTGCGCATGAGGCGTCAAAATTGTGGCTGTAAACACATGCATCTTATTTCATGTGTTTATGGCACAGCTGTATGAAGCAGCAGCCTCCCTCATTTGCAAATCTGGGCTAATTTTCCAGTAATCATTTCAAGAGTGAAAAAAAAATCTTAATGTTTGTTTCCTTAGAAATCGTCATCATCCTTTCCTATATAATACAGGTCTTCAGACTGATGCACAAGGTAAAGACTGTGGCCGCATCCAGACAGCCCATTTATTGCAGTAACTCCCGCAATAAAGAAGGGGCTGTCCAGATGACATCCTGGACAATCCCTAATTAATTTGCGACAAACCAGGAAAACCAGGAAAATTAGATAGTCGATTTATTCTGCACCTTCTTGGGAGTTGCAGGATAAACCCACTATTTCCAGTGTTTGGACTGCAGTCCAGACACCATTCCACAGTTTTCCAGACTAACTTACTCTGGAAAACTTGGAATACCCACCCCAACACCCCCAAACCTCTTTGAAAAGCAAAGAAAACTTACCCAGCCTCCAGTACATAGAAATGATGCACCAGGAGAGCGGGGGGAGGGGGGGAGGGGAGGATCAATTTTACTTCCCCCCTCCCCCTGCTCTCCTGGCACATCATTTCTACGCACTGGGAGAGTGGCTGTAACAGTAAACTGGAGGCCGGGTAAGTTTTCTTTTCAAAGATGTTTTGGGGCTTTGGGGAAGGGTATCCAGATGTTTTGCTGTGCTTTCTGGGGAACGCTTTCTGGGGTAGCTGTAGATATCCCCCCAGGAACATCCACATTTTCAAAGCACGAATGATCCTGGGATAAAGGGCTGTCTTGAACCACCCTGTGTTAACAAGAGTAGAGAGAAGACTTCACTGGATCTCAGTGACATTGCTGCAAAGTCAAAATTTCATTGGTGGGCAACTTATTGATCACCCAAGCTTCCCACTTAACCTGTGATGGCTACAATAACCCACATTCCTCCCATTGTAATTTTCCCCGCTGGAAAAGATCCCTTGATCTTTCTAGGTTAGTGTTTCTCATCCTGTGGGTCCCCAGGTGTTTTAGTGTTACAACTCCCAGAAATCCAGCCAGTTTACCAGCTGTTAGAATTTCTGAGAGTTGAAGGCCAAAACATCTGGGGACCCACAGGTTGAGAAGCACTTTTCTAGGGGATATGAGGGCAACATTATCAGGAATACACCCCCCCCCCCCAAATAATTTCAAATTTGTGGGAATGCATTCCCAAACTTGATTTAAAAAAACTCCTTAGAAAATAGGGGGAAAACTGGCAAAAATACAACTTAAAATTGCAAATGATCTGTTTCTATACAGTATATGGTACATCTCCTATATCCATGGGGGACATATTTCTGGACTTCATGTGGATACTTGAAACTGTGCATAATCATAAACCTTATTGAAACAATGTATTTCAGAGTTGTGCTGGAGGACCTAAAAAATGCCTAGATAAGACATTATTTTTCTTGGACATAGATAAGTGAAATTGCTGGTCTTGCAGAGACAGGTTGTACTGTACATTGTTACACTGAATGACAGTAGGGCTGTTTTACGTATCACACTCTCCCCTATGCTTGAACAATGTGGTGCTATTACATATTCCAATTTGCTATCTGTTGTGAATTCTGTTTACTCTGTTTGTCATTGCTGTTGTTGTGTTGTTAATCCCCCCCCCCCCCCAAATGGAAAGACAGATTGGCTGGAATATTGGAGCAAAAAAACATCCCTCCTTTTAAAAAACAATAGAAAAACATAGACCTTTCTGAAGTAGAAACAAAGTAAATAATAAATATCTATGAAGAGTCACAAAGGGGAAAGGTGAACAAAGTCCCGAAATGTCCACATTTACTCTAACGTTTAACAAATTTCTCAGGGTATAGTTTGATCAATGCAATTCATGATTCATAACTAATTTGTAAATAAATAAATAAATGAAAGTTGACCAATAATCTCACCACCTAGAGGCAAGATGCCTCCAAATACCAGGCGATGAGATGAAATCAGAGAAAGGGCTGATACCTACATGCTCTGCTCATGACTTTCTGTAGCAATAATTTTAGATGATGGACTAGATTAGGGAAGTGGTGAAACGTATGGCCTACAAATGTTGCTGGACTCCAATGCCTGGCATCTCTAAGCACTAGGAAGATTAGCTATGGGACTGGCTTTTCAACAATATTTGGAGGGCAACACCAATCCCTGACCCTGGATTAAATGGAGATTTGGTCAGATTAATTTATGTTTACATAAGGAATAAAAAATAAATGAGCAGCAGGCCATTGATGAGACAGATCAGAGGCCAAATATTTAATTTGTTTGATAGTTTCCCCCAGTCTCCAGTGTTAATAAGAAATAATTGTGTTTTACTTTTGTATTTCTGCAGTTCACTCCAGTCATGTCAATACTTGTGAGTTGTTGTTGTTATTATCATCATTATTATTTACAACATTTCTACCCCGCTCTTCTCACCCCCTCAGGGGGACTCAGAGCAGCTAACAGCGATTCGATGCCACAATAATTACAATTATAAAAGCAAGATAAAATCATACAATACAATAAATTAAAACAACATTCGTTATACAATCAAAGACATTTCCATTATAACAATCGTATGGTCCGGTTCAATGTTCAGGTGCCATTATACCCATTAGCCAAAAGCCTGGTTCCACGACCACATCTTCAGTTTTCTTCTGATAGAAAAGAAGGGAGGACGCTAATCTAATTTCACTGGGGAGCGAATTCCACAGGTGGGGTTCACCACCGAGAAGGCCCTGTCCCTCGTCCCCACCAGCCGTGATTGCGAGTTAAATGGCTCTCTTGAGTAATCTTAATACCATATTTACTTTCTTGTACAATTTACAAGATCTATGCAAGAGATCCCATTCCTGTTAACCTTATGATAAGTGAACTTGTGACTTCTAGTTTGATGCCACTTGTTCCTGTTAGCCAGCTCCAGTTTCACTTGGGAACACTATTTTATAACTGAGAGCAGCCATAACTTTTCAATTACTCAAAACTCCATAATCATTTCTTTCATGATGTAGTAGGTGGCGGTGGACGAAATCCAGCTATAAACAAAAGCTGATTCTGTCAAGGATGAGAAAAAGTCCTTTGACTAAATGCAGAAATCAACAGATGGTGTTAAAAACAAAAAGGAAAATAAGTTTTAGTTTCTGAGAATGTCTTCCTTTTTCAACTTACCATAACCAGATCGTAATGTGCAAGTCAATTTATGGCAATTGGGATTTTGTTGCCAAGATTTATTCAAAGGAGATTTATAACAACAACAACAACAACAACAACAACAACAACAACTTTATTCTTGTGTCCCACCACCATCTCCCTGAAGGGACTTGAGGCAGTTTACACACGACACCAAGTGCTAAAAAAAGGAACATAAAATAAAACACAATTTTAAAATACAGTTGGAAAAATATATAGACATATTAAAAACTCAATTAAAACAGTGCTCATCAACCAGTGGTGGTAAGC
This sequence comes from Anolis sagrei, assembly GCF_037176765.1. NCBI lineage: Eukaryota > Metazoa > Chordata > Lepidosauria > Squamata > Anolidae > Anolis > Anolis sagrei. Next base: position 143,819,170 of record NC_090024.1, read on the forward strand.
TACTGTAAATGTGGCCAGGCAGTAAACGATCGGACTTGGAGTGGGAAAAATGCAAAGATGTAACTATGGGACAAGGACATGGGATAAAGTGAAAGGCTGCATAACAATTACAAAGATCAGATAAGGGCCTAGGCATTCTCAGAGGCTTGTTTGAACAGGTCTTTAGATCCCTATGGAAAGAAGACAGTTTGGGGGCTTGCTATTGCCTTTCTTTGGATTGCCAATTGAATAGAGATTTGAACCCTTGTCTCCCAGAGTAATGTTTCTTCTTCTTCTATGATACCTGGTTACTGCACGAAGGCAAGATTTCCTTTGTGCAGTAACCAGGTATCCTAGAAGAAGAAGAAACATTACTTTGTAGATGAAGTGTTGGATCAACTCAGCAGTCAAGTGCTCATGGGAATTTCATACAAAGACTCCCTTGACCCATTTTGTGAAACTTCCATCAATCCTTCTGTTTAATAAACTGGGATCGCAATACAGAGAAACCACTGAAACTAATACATACACTGGGGTGTGTGGATAGAGCCTTTATAGATGTTACTTACTTACTTACTTAGGCGATCCCTCGTTGGACGAGTAAGATGGTCTTCCATCATGGGTTTCCTTGTGGGTTCGCATGTGGCTGTGGAGCCCTATTCTTGCTCTGCATCTTCTTCCGCAGTGAGGGCATTGGTTTCCAGGTGGGAGGCGGTCCCGGTCGGGGTTGGCTTGACGTGCCTTCCTCCTGGCACGTTTCTCTCTTTCACCCTCCACTCGTGCCTCCTCGAATTCTGCAGCACTGCTGGTCACAGCTGACCTCCAGCTGGAGCGCTCAAGGGCCAGGGCCTCCCAGTTCTCAGTGTCTATGCCAGAGTTTTTAAGGTTGGCTTTGAGCCCATCTTTAAATCTCTTTTCCTGTCCACCAACATTCCGTTTTCCATTCTTGAGTTCGGAGTAGAGCAACTGCTTTGGGAGACGGTGGTCAGGCATCCGGACAACGTGGCCTGTCCAGCGGAGTTGATGTTGGAGGACCATCGCTTCAATGCTGGTGGTCTTTGCTTCCTCCAGCACGCTGACGTTTGTCCGCTTGTCTTCCCAGGAGATTTGCAGGATTTTCCGGAGGCAGCGCTGATGGAATCGTTCCAGGAGCTGCATGTGACGTCTGTAGACAGTCCACGTCTCACAGGCATATAGCAGGGTTGGGAGGACAATAGCTTTATAGACAAGCACCTTAGTATCCCTACGGATGTCCCGGTCCTCAAACACTCTCTGCTTCATTCGGGAAAATGCTGCACTTGCAGAGCTCAGGCGGTGTTGTATTTCGGTGTCGATGTTGACTTTGGTGGAGAGGTGGCTGCCAAGGTAGCGGAAATGGTCCACATTTTCTAATGTTACACCATTAAGTTGTATCTCTGGCATTGGAGAGGGGGCGGCTGGTGACTGCTGGAACAGCACTTTGGTTTTCTCGATGTTCAGTGACAGGCCAAGCTTTGTGTATGCTTCTGCAAAGGTGTTGAGAGTGGCTTGTAGATCTTCTTCCGTATGCGCACAGACGACATTGTCATCAGCATACTGGAGTTCTATAACAGATGTAGTTGTGACCTTGGTTTTGGCTTTCAGTCTGCTGAGGTTAAATAGCTTGCCGTCTGTCCGATAGATGATTTCCACTCCGGTGGGAAGCTTCCCATCAACAAGGTGTAGTATCATGGCGATGAAGATGGAGAATAAAGTTGGGGCAATAACACATCCCTGTTTGACACCCGATTCCACCTTAAATGGGTCACTTTGGGAGCCATTGCTGTCCAAGACTGTTGCCATCATGTCATTGTGGAGGAGCCGCAGGATGTTCATAAATTTGCTTGGGCACCCGATTTTTTGGAGGATGGTCCAGAGAGCGCTGCGATTCACTGTGTCGAATGCCTTTGCAAGGTCGATGAATGCCATGTACAGAGGTTGGTTTTGTTCCCTGCATTTTTCTTGGAGCTGTCTTGCAGTGAAGATCATGTCCACAGTTCCTCTGGAGGGGCGGAAGCCGTTCTGGGATTCTGGGAGGGTGTCTTCTGAGAGGGGCAGAAGGCGGTTTGCAAGGATTCTTGCGAGGATTTTTCCAGCAGAGGTTAGAAGGGAGATACCTCGATAGTTTCCGCAGTCTGTTCTTTCCCCTTTTTTGAAGAGGGTGATGATGGTGGCATCCTTGAAGTCTGCTGGGATTTTCTCGGTCACCCACACTTTTTCTATGAGCTGGTGGAGTTGGTGTGTCAGCGCAGGTCCTCCCTCTTTAAAGATTTCAGCAGGGATCCCATCCGGTCCGCTGGCTTTGTTGTTCTTTTGTTGGCTGATGGCATTGCTGACTTCTTCCAAACTAGGCAGTGCTGCAAGCTCATCCCTGGTTTGTTGTTGCGGGATTTGTGAGAGGACCTCTTCGGCCACACTGGAGCTGCGGTTTAGGAGGCTTTGGTAGTGTTCTTTCCAACATAGTGCAATTGACTTTTGGTCCTTCAGGAGTTTGGTTCCGTCTGATGAGCGTAGAGGCTGTATGCCATGGTTTCTTGGCCCATAGATGACCTTTGTGGCTTTGAAAAATCCTTGAGCATTATGGGTATCTGCCAGGTGTTGAATTTCTTCAGCCTTCTTTGTCCACCAGATGTTCTTGAGTTCTCTTGTCCTTCTTTGGACCTCAGCTTTTGCACTGGCGTAGATCTTTTTCTTAGCAGCACAGTTGATGTCTCTCTGCCATGTTTGGAAGGCTTTCCTTTTCTTGTCGATTAGCTGTTGGATCTCGATGTCATTTTCGTCAAACCAGTCTTGATGTTTCTTGGCTTGGTATCCAATAGTTTCTTCGCAGGCTTGGATGATGGAGGTCTTCAGTTTGTTCCAATGTTCCTCAACATTTTCGGAGTGTACTGTGGGTAGATGGTCCTTGAGTGCTGTTTGGAGATGGGCTCGCCTGGAGGGCTCCTGAAGGGCTTGGGTGTTCATTTTGCGCCTTGTCTTTCTTCCTTGGAGTCTGCGCTTGGGGGCGATAACCATCGTGGCTTGATAGCCATCGTGGATTGGATTAGCCTGTGGTCGGTCCAGCAGTCGTCAGCACCTGTCATGGCTCTTGTGAGGAGTACGTCACGGCGGTCTCTGGCACGTGTGATTACATAGTCTAAGAGGTGCCAATGCTTTGACCGGGGGTGCTTCCATGATGTCTTGAACTTGTTTTTCTGGCGGAAGAGCGTGTTGGTGATGACAAGGTTGTGCTCCGCACATTTGGTGAGAAGCAGGATGCCATTCGAGTTGCTGTTTCCAACCCCGTCTTTTCCTATGGTGCCTGGCCACAGGTCGAAGTCTCGCCCGACTCTTGCATTGAAGTCCCCCAGGAGAATGATTTTGTCCTCCTTAGGTATCCCCGATAGGACAGTGTCCAGCTGATAGTAGAATTTCTCCTTGATGTCTTCATCAGCGTCTAGTGTTGGTGCATAGGCACTTATGATGGTTGCCCGTTGGTTTTTGGCAAGATCAATTCGGAGGGTGGAGAGTCGTTCGTTGATGCCAGTGGGTGCTTCGGACAGATGTTTCATCAGATCATTTCTTATAGCGAAGCCAACTCCGTGCATTCTTTGGTCTTCTTCGGGCAGTCCCTTCCAGAAGAAGGTGTAGCCTCCTTTTTCTTCCTTCAGCTGTCCCTCTCCTGCTCTCCGGGTCTCCTGAAGGGCTGCTATGTCGATGTTAAAGCGTCCCAGCTCCCTTGCGATGATGGCAGTTCTGCGTTCGGGGCGTTCACTGTCACTGTTGTCCATCAGTGTCCGTACGTTCCACGTACCGAAGTTCATTTTTCTTTTTTGGCCGCAGGATGGTGACCCCACTGGACGCGGCAGTCCAGTCAGGGATAAGTGAGGCAGACTATGTTTAGGGCACCTTTTCTAGCCCCCTCCCCGTGTGGGGTGAGCAGAGTGGGTCCTCAATAGGGCTGCTCAGTCGTGGATACAGCTGCCGAACTACTCAACTGCCTCGGACCTTGAGGTAGAACGACTGAGTCCGTACCCACCGCCCATGTGCCAGTCTGTGACTAGGGGCTTCCAGATTTCACAGTCCTGCCCCCGTCGCCACTCGCTGATCGCCATGGGACTTTGGTTGCTTGGTTTTTATTTTCTTTGGAAGACGCCTGTGCGTGGGTTTTTTTAATGTGTGGAGGTCAGTGCACAACTGAACAACACACAGTCTTCACAGATGAGGTTCCACTGGTGATGTAGATTAACACAATGACCATGGCTTCTCAGTCTGTTGCAGCCTTCTTCCGCCTTCGCAGCCGTTGTAACATGTGCCATGTTATCCTCCGCCTGCTCCGCCGTTGAGGTCTTTGGGTCTTCGGACTGTGCTTGGTCTGGGACCTCCCCCGCGGCCACTCCTGGGAGTGCACGACTCCAGTTGTTGTGCCCACAGGTTCATCGGAACACGCAAGCCCCCTCACCACGACAAGGTGACAGTCCATCAAGGGACAGAAGTAGGAAACTATATGGGTTTGAACAATGTTAATTTTCCTCCCAGATCCCCACTCACTGGCTGTGTTGCAGCACCTTTAATCATCATTTTGAGTAGAACTCCAGTGAAAGCATAGGCATTTGAGAGAAGGGGGTCTTGGAAGTGTAGTGTTTTGTGTATTTCAGTGTCTTGTGTGGATTCTATGAAGTTTTCATGTTTAATTCAACTGAAAATTCAGAGCTGGGGGAGCTGGGGACTTAGATGTCAGAGACTTCAGGGGCTATAGGTTATCCATAAACCATGCATTCTCTGCCCTTTGTTGGGAAGTTGTAATCAACATTGTGCTAGTAAGAGAAGTCTCAGTGAGGCCTGCACAGCCTGTGGCCCTCCAGGTGCTTGTGATTCCAATTCCCATAAACCCTAGCCAGCTTGTCCAATGGTCAGGAATGCTGACAGTTCCAAAACCTGGAGGGTCACAGATTGTGCAGGTCTGGTCTAAGTGGCAATGGTGTTTAGCTGGCACTAGAACAACCATTATTGAAGCAACACAACTAAGGAAAATAGAATTTTGTGTCATGTACTACAGAATGCAGTAGCTTGCAAATTGACATGTGAAGTGAGTATCACAAGGGAAATTAAAGTATTGGATATGTCAGACAAGATGAATGTGAAGTTTCTGCAATTAGTAGAAGGTTTCAGAGTAATGTTATAGAAACCAGAAAGTCCCACTTGTATAGAAAACTTCCAAAGTTGTCTCCAGGTGAGTTCCATGTGGCATTTTTTTTTGTCTCCATGACAATATTCCTTAACAATAAAATAATGCAAATATATATTTGCCTCGCCACCTTTGCTTCGCCACCATCCTTCAGCTGCTTCTCTCTATGATATGGCCATTTCAGACTTTTCCCCAGAAGGTGGTAAAAAGCATATGAAATACACCCTTCCTGACAACTTTTGTCAAATTGCACTCTCCATTTTCAATCCGGTTGCTGCTTCCTGCAGAATTCTGGAGTTTGTAGTAGAGAAAGTAGTCTTTAGCAGCCTCACTAAACTACAAACCTGAGAAATCTGCAGATCGGATTTAAAGTGGATTCGTTTTCTAGTGTGATGAAGTAGATAACCTCAGATGTAGTGCTATAAAACAAATGAATACTGTATATATAACATCACGATGCTGGATTTTGGCCAAGATTCAATTCACAGGCCTGTAGAATCTAATTTTCCCCAAATATGCTCCTCCTCCTCCTCCTCCTCCTCCCTTCCCCTCCTCCTCCTCCTCTTCCTCCCAAAGGTGCTTCTTCAGTTCATTTCTAAATGTTCAACAGCAACTAGGGGCCTCCCTGACACAGCTCCATCAACTTGACCACTGATCAGCTGCATGGATGTACCTGGACATGATCTGGTTGCCCTTGTGTTCTTGTAAAAGCAAATGATGTTTTGGCCCTAAAACAAGACTCCTTTGTATTTGTAAAGTGTTCAAAAGCATCCAGTACCTTTTAAATGCACCATGTTAGACAAACGGTGGCCAGGGATGAAGATCCACTAGGACAGTGGTTCACAACCTGTGGGTCCCCAGGTGTTTTTGCCTACAATCCCCAGAAATCCCAGCCATTTTACCAGCTGTTAGGATTTCTAGGAGTTAAAAGCCAAAATCTCTGAGGACTCACAGATTGAGAACCACTGCACTACTGATTCCCCAATTACTCTTGAACACTCTGAATGGGAGCATTGCAGAAGGTGATACTGAATATTTCCTTCTTCAACAGTTCTAAAAGAACACACTCTGATGTAATCCATGACCTATGACACCAACAATATTCTCACAACTAGATGTAATATCTGATGATCATTCACTGCAATGAACTGGTCAATTATCTTCTTACTCAGATTTCAAAGTAACACCAGGGTATATGATTGGGTTTGTAGACACCCTTACCATAGTTTCATGTGGCATCCCTTTCTCATCTTTCTGAGAAGACATGATAGCTGGCAATAGACTTGCCTGATTTGATTCCTTTAGATCTATCAAACTACAACTCACACCTTCCCCAGTAGTACAGCCAATTGCTTTGCTCTGCCTTCAATCCTACAGTAGTATCAATTCCGGGGTACTGGGAAGGAGTTGCTACACTCAGAGAAATCTCCAACAAAAGTGTCATTGTGAGGGGAATGAAGAGAGCAAAAGGATCAAAAGAGGCCTTTCCTCTTGCTTCCTCGACTGGCAGCTCATTTCTATTACTGTTCTCTGTACTGCTTGCTTCCACTTTTTGAAGCCTGCCTCTACAGTTTAAGTATCAAGTGCTTGGTGTCAGTGATTCCCGTGGAAGCTCTGGCTGGCAAAAAGGTTTTGTTGTCATCACATATTGCTTTCCCAGCCTTTGAGAAATCTGGCAGGTGCATGGTATAAAAACATCTTTCTGCAGCTCAAGTCTGCAGTAGACTTTGGTTAGTGGAATATTGTATTCAAGGCTTCTGGAAATCATCAGTCCCCTTGGGTGTTTTTTTTTTTGCAGGAAGATTAAATGAATTTTGCAGCAGGTTATTCCAAATTCTATGGTAATGATATCCAGGCTGTCTAGACTGCTGTTATTTTCAGTCTATGGTTTTATTATCAAGCAACTAATTAGAAAGTGCCTGGCACTTGCCCAGCAGCTTTTAGGCATTTGATTTGATTCAGCAGAGATTTTGCATCTAGGTAAATTGTTTCAATAAGCACTTGGACTCCTGATAGTTGGCCAAAGCATAAATGCACGATGTGACAGTTTTGTTAAAGAAAGCATGCCCACTAAATTATGCTTGTGTTGAAATTTCTGATCAAACATGAAGGATGTGCAATAAGTAATGGATTTCACCCATTACTTATTGCTTATTTGGGACTGTCAGTGAGTTTTATCTGGGACTGACAGTAAGTTTAACACACATTACACAATGTCATGGTAAAGAAAGTCACCTTATGATCCAAGCAACATACAGTGTGAAATAGAAGAAATTTGACTCTTCCTGCCATCAAGAAGTTCAACTTATCTTTTGGTTGGAAACCCTTGGAAGAAAATTACATGTCAATTGTTTGCCTAATTATGCTATGACTGCATTATGAAACCTTGTACCAAACTGAGATGTCCTGATAGGAGCCTGGAATATAAAAAAAAAACCTTATTAATAAATACATTTATTTATGTCTTGCTTCCCCCCTCACCCATTCTCTTAGCCCAGTGGTTCTCTACCTGTGGATCCTCAGTGTTTTTTTTAAAAATTATTAAACTTTATTTGTAACCCGCCACCATATCCTTTCAGGGACTCGGGGTGGCTAACATGTGGCCAAGCCTGACAAATATAATAAACAAATGAAATACATACAACAAAATAATAATTTGAATTAAAATTAAAATAAAATTAAAATAATATACTACAATAAAACAATAACATAAAAAATAAAGGAAAGAGTAACACGGGATATAACATCAGGTATGAAACGAAATAACAGTTACGGACAAAGAATAAATGGGGATGGGCTAGGCCAGATGCACAGAATAAAAAACAGGGGGCATAGGGTGGGATAGAAAACTGGAGAGAATTATCTGGTGGGAGGTACAAGAGGGACAACTAAGGGGCTTAATTACCAGCTAGAGATAAGGAGAAATGCATCAAGAGGACTTACAACTCCCAGAAATCCCAGCCAGTTTACCAGCTGATGGGATTTCTGGGAGTTAAAGACCAAAACATCTGTGCACCACAGGTTAAGAACCACAGCCTTAGCCAAATTGTCAAAATTGGTGCTAGTCCTTAAAATGGGTTAGCTGGGTTGATTCCCCCCCCCCCTCTCAATTTTCCCCAAACATCTGGGGGAGAAAATGACACATTTCAAACTAAATCTGAAATGAGAAGTGGCTTCAGGTCACCTCTAGATTGCCCGAAATGTAGTGTATTGCAGTTGCCCACCTCAGGTTAAATATGGTATCAGAGGTGTGAAATTCAGCGGAAATATACTTCAGCAGTAGATATTTCCTGTGGGTTTGCTGGCAGAATCTTTCCAGGAAATCTGTTCAAATGTAGCATTTGCATAGAAGAAATTGTGTGCACAGGTTCATTCATTCTGGGTCATAGGTGCATATTGTCAGAACTTGGCAGGTTGTATTCTTTCTACCATGTACATGATGTAGGAATGGAGGGGGGGGGGGGTGGATTAATATTTCCAGATGGAAATGTCTGTTGCACACACTCCATTTACAACCCAAGACAGTTCATCTTTCTTTAAAAATCCATGCATTTGTGAGAACTGTGTGAGAGTTCGAGTGGCAGAATGCATACAAAACCAGGAATATATTGAACATTATATTTGTCTAACATGTACACCCTTAAAGATGCCTTCAAATATACTTACTCAGTAGGAAAAGTGCATATAGCGGTGTGTATATTTTAACAGTGGTGGATAAGTGTGCAGACAGTTTTTAAAAAAGGGAATCCATGTGAATGCACAGAAATCTTGTACTATGGAAAGGGTGAAGAGATATCAGAATTGGAAATGGGATTGTTTTAAATTAGTGATGTTTAAATTGGATAGTTCATTTAATTAATTGTAAATTATGCATACTATTTTTAAAGCTGCATTTTGTCCTTTTAAAGCAGTGGTTCCCAACCTGTGGTCTGTGGACCACCTGTAGTACCCAAGAACTAAAATGTGGTCTGCAGCCTACACCGTTGCCACAAAAGCAACTGATCACACAAAACCCACTTACAGTGCCAAAGCAACAGGGATGTCAGGAGGGGAGAGACTGACTACCCACCGGAGCCCATTCCATGTGGCACCTGGAAGCGGAGGCACCTTAGTGTCTTTGTTTTTAGGCCGGTTCCTGGGGTTATTTGGGGTGCTAATTCAGCAAATTGCATTGGCTAGACCACATCAGCTCTAGATTATTAAATATGGTTTTCTGTGGGTGAGAAGATGGCTACTACTGGATTACATATCTTCTGTATCAGAAACTAGAGCTGCTGTGGTCTGTCCAATGCAATTTTCTGAATCGGCACCTCACATAACCAAACTGAATCTAAAGTTGACCAAAAACAGATTTGTAACCCTTTTGGTACTAATGTTGGAGAGTGGTCCTTGGTCAAAAAAGGATGGTAACCACTGTTATAAACTGTATTTTCTAAAGATCTGGGTGAGTCACCTTGATTACTATATTAGGAGAAACATGGGCAATACTAGGTTCTTGTGGTTTTTTTCGGGCTATAGGGCCATGTTCTAGAGGCATTTCTCCTGACGTTTCGCTTGCATCTATGGCAAGCATCCTCAGAGGTAGTGAAGTCTGTTGGAATTAATTCAGGAGAAATGCCTCTAGAACATGGCCCTATAGCCCGAAAAAAACCACAAGAACCTAGTGATTCCAGCCATGAAAGCCTCCGACAATACATGGGAAATATTTTACACTCACTCCACAAGATGAAATGTGGGTGCCTTTGAGACATGCAGTAAGCAGAAAACTGGTCAATTTTTAAATTGTCAGATTTAGATTCTTCTTGTGCATGCCCTGTTAAATCACACAAAGAACTCAGATGGACACATTTGTGTGCGAGAACACCAGGCTGACAGAAGACATCACTCTTTTGATAACGGCTGGTCATATACAATTGTTATTTCCTGTTATGGCTACCAAACAAAAGAGGAATTGTTGATCCAAATTTCTGAATCATAACTAAATTTATTTATGTTTATTAATCATACGCCTGTCATTTCAACTATAATTCCTCAATGTGGGAAATGCTATTTACACTCATGGCAAGCACAAATGATGAATAAAATGTGGGACCACTCTAAAAAAAGAACATTGGTTGGAGGGTGACCAGGAAATTAAAATAACAGGAATGGTAGAGCTGTTGGATAATAGCCAGCATTATTTCCACCTTGAAATAGTTGTCCCACTCAGTCCTTAACACTTAGACTACAACCTCTGCACTCCTATTTGAATGTGGATTCTTATTAGCAGTTTCCCATTTCTTTGGCTCCGGGGCCAGCTGAAGGGAGGGTCTGAACATTGCAGCCAGTGAAACAGCAGCAGCTTTAAGTAATTTTCTATGTGTGTTGCCAAACCGTAACAAGACCTGGTGTGCTTCTTGCAAACACATGCTCCAGCGAGAACAATCCCTTGCCAGAATTCCACAGCTTTGCTTTTAAAAAAAGAAGTACACCCCAGAACACAAGCCAGCATCTAGACAGCTTTGGCTCCACAGGCTTTCACAAACGGGACTGCCTAACTAAATAGAAAGTGAATGCTGTTCCCTCTGGATACACCCAACAGATGCTTTGGTACAGATGCTGATGGATGTGAGTATCTCAGGCAGGAGAAGGAGGCCCCGGCAGGCAGGCAGAGCTCTGGAGTCCTTCAGAGTCTTTCCTTTTTTTTTCTTTCACCCGAAACAAAGAGCATGGAGTCGAGTTGGCTGAGATCCAAAAGCATCAGGGCAGAAAGAGAGAGAAAGATCCATGAAGCCCACTCTGTTTCTAGGCAAATAAATACTTTCTTCCTACGTTTTTACTCCCTCTTTGTTTCAGATGGAAAGGGAAGGGCAGAGTCCAACTGTAGGTCCTAATGATTATTTTGGGAAATGATTGTTTGCTTTCATCTTTGGGGACCAGGTTGCTATTTATTTATCGTGTCAGAAACAAATTGAAAATTCAGTTATAATGTATAAAAAACTACACACACAGTTAAAAACTTGGCATTATGCTAAATTTCCTTTGGCTAGAAGGAACGTGCCTCTGGTGTTGTGAGAAGGTCCTCCATTGTGCATGTGCAGGACTCAGACTGCACTGTAGTAAGTGGTCTGTGGTTTGCTCTTCTCACATGTCATGGACTCCACTTTCTAGCCCCAATTCTTAAGATTAACTCTGCATATCATGGTGTCACAGCGCAGTGTGTTCAGTGCCCTCCAAGTCACCCAGTTTTCTGTGTGCTGAGGAGGGAGATTCTCATCTGGTATCAGCCACTGATTGAGATTCCAGGTTTTTACCTGCCACTTTTGGACTCTTGCTAGTTGAGGTGTTCCTGTGAGTATCTCTGTAGATCTTAGGAAACTGTTTCTTGATTTTAGTCATTGGCATGCTGGCTGATATCTAAATAAAGGATGTCAATGCCTTTGTCCTTTCATTACTGGCTGCTACTTCCCAGCGGATATCAGGTGGTGCAATACTGGCTAAACAGTATAAGTGGTGCAGGGCATAGACATCCTGTGATAATGTGGCATGTCTCATTAAGTGCCATATCCATTGTTTTAACATGGTGAGATGTATTCCATACTGGGCTTGCGTACTTAACAGCAGAGTTGCAAAACGCAAGGCCAGATGTCTTCACCATATCTGGTTGTGTTCCCTAGGATCACAACCAGGTTGCTGAAGTCATAGATAACAAACCCTCACCCTGTAAGTATGCTGGAATGCCATTAAAAAGCTGTATGTTAGGAGAGATATTCTCCCATAATCCCAGTTCAAGGTAATGCATTCTTGTTCCATCTTCATCATTGTTAACTGCAGATAGCATCCTTACAGCCCCTTCTACACTGGCATACAATCCAGATTATCAAAGCAGGTAATCCACATTATCTACTTTGAAGTGGATTATCTGAGTCTACACTCCATATAATTCAGTTCAAAGCAGATAATCTGAATGATATATGTCAGTGTAGAAGGGGTCTAACTCATCTCAGCTGTGGTTGTGGGTGGAGTTGGCTGTCTTCTATTGTTTTCAAAATCAGGGCCCAAGCATCATGTTTAAGTTGGGAGAGACATCAAATGTTTAAACACAAAGAACTGCTGACATCACATTTAACTTGGCTCTCCATATATGTATAATGCCAATGAACTGGTTTTTTTTTCAGAGCTCAACTGTTATAATTTAAGATATATTAATATATGTATGCTCAGGATTTATCATTTTGTTATAAAAACATATTGTAGAGCTTAGTAAAAAAATTAACTGGAAATGACTAGTGCAACAATAGCCAGAAAATGAATAGCTTTCTAAAGTGTTTCTTTAGTGTTATTGCCAGGGGCAAAATTGATGTCCAATGGCCTGTTTACTAGCCCAGTGTGCATATGTAGATCTGGAAGCTTCATAAACTCATTTGGGTTATTGCATGGAATGATGATAACAGCTGGTGTGTAATATACTATGAGGTTAATTCATTTCACATGAGGATGTTGCAATTTCACCAACCAAAATAATGTGCAAGTTGTCAGGTTTGATGGGGACAGTGACTACATCAACAAATGGTTAATGTATTATGCAAAATCTTTACAGTATATGATTTTGTTTTTCCTTCCAGGTATATTTTTTTAGATTTCAGGATCAAGCAGTTATTGAAATGTCGAATAGAAAATTATGTCATAAGCATGGCAAACAATCTCATTCAATATTATAGTATTGTAATATATAGTAAAGGAGGAATCACATGGGGACTGTACATGAAATGATACTGAAGCCAATTTCATTTCATAATTAAACATCTAATAGATTTAGGTTAGAAAATGTTTTGAATGGTGGTCAAGCTAGCATTTAAATTTGAGTGAGGAATTGGGTCTAGTGTTTGTGTACCACATTTCAATTCTAATGTCTCAATTGACAAGGGAGACAATGGATTACAGTCAGCTGGAACGCTAACAGGCGCCATAAATGAAAAGCCTTGCATTACTCACTCAATTATCCAAGGAAATTTGGGTTTTATTACCTGAGCAACTAAATGAATCAGGCTATTATATTTGGAAATGGCTTTGTCTTGCATCTTTATGTATAGTTACTCTGACTGTCATTTAATTAGGGAAAAGTAGTTAATTGACTGTATGAAATTAGTATCAATTGTTTAAATTTGTACATATTTTTAGAAAAACAATGCCATACTTTGTTTTAGGATGATGCATGTTTGTCAAAAGTAGAGATGGAGGTGTTCTCAAGCAGGGCAAAGTGCCCAGTGAGAAACAAATATCTGCATACCAGTTGAAGGCCATTGAGGGAACTTGTTGTTGCCTACTCTTTTTTCCTTTACTCTAAGGAAGAATATTAGCAAGTAGATATAGGGAGGGTAGAATATTAGATAAATTGTGATTTTTGAGTGTAGGGATATTATCCCACTGGGGGGGAGGGGGGAGCGTTATATATCTGTGACGTTATGTCCTGTTGCATTGAATCATTTATCGGGTCCCATCAAACATAGTTCTTTCTTTCCTTTACTCCTAAAATCACCCATTTTCAGATTTATGTCATGAGTGAGTGCAGTTCCCACCCACCCATTTTTTAAAAAACCCTTGGGGAAAAACCTTTGGGGATACTAGACTTTCCATTCCAATCCTGTGACTCCTGAGGAGAGAGGAGGAATTTATCTTCAACCCTCCTTCTCTGGGCTCTTCTCTTTCCTCCCAATCTCATTGGTCTTTAGCTGTAGAGCAATTCCGAAAGCCAAGATTACTATGAAGGAGAAATGAAAGAAAAAACAAAGTAGTGATATTTTGAAATTTTGGTATTTTTATGAAGTGCGTTAAGACATTTCAGAAACACTTCCCTGATGAGACATGCGGATGCAGGGATGAGGTCCTGCATCACCTGATGGGATCTGTTATACAGCGTTTCCTTTCTGTGTTGCATGTGTTAAGAAATGGGGGGGGGGGAGCATGACATTATATCTTAAGTTGATCACTTGAAAAGTCCCATGAAGTTTGGAAGAGCTTAGCAAGCACATACTAAACTGTTAATTTATGCCAGCAGTTGTTTACTGGTGTATGGTCAACATCTCTACTCTCTAGCAAGAGTTATCCAAGGCCCAGACTACAACAGGGGAGACAACTACTGAGGATCAATATTACCCAATGTCCTCCCCAAAGTTGTTGCATGATACACAACCATTTCTTCCTTGAAGTAATTTCATGCCATTTCTAGTCTATTTTAGCAACCGGAGGCAGGGGTAAGAAGCAAATGGGCTGATTTCTGGTTAAGGGCATCTGGAAAAGATTCATATCCATGCCCCCAGGGGTTACCTTGAGCAACCTGAGAACCACATGTGAGCAATGATGTGCACTTTGCCAACCCAGAGTGCATAATACATTTAACACTTTCTAGAGATGCTACTCCAAGTAATGAAGGGCATCTATGAGCCCTTCTACACACGCTATAAAACCTTGAAGTAACTAGGTTAAAAGGGTAAATATACTGGTACTGGCTAAACAATGTTTAGCCAAAGTGCAGGAAGGATGGAGCTAAGAGACAAAAATGTATGCTTGTACCCTGATTCTAAAAATGTATGCTTGTTTTAAAAATGTATGCTTGTACCCTGATTCTAGCTGAAAAATGTGCACCTTTTCATGACTGTATATCCCTGGAGTCATGCAAAACACATGCTTTTCTTCCCTCTCCCCTGTGTAGACTGCTTCAGCGCATGTGTGCTTTTAAAAAGCCTGAAACAGCTTTTCAGTTGACCGTACTGTCAAATGGACATACAGGTGGTTCAAGGGACGCACAAATGGAAAGCAATTAGAACTCTCTTAAATATTTTGTTTTATACTTTATAATCGTAAATAGAGCTTGAATTAACAATTGGGTAAAAGAGAGATCAGAGGGAAGTTTTTTTTTTTTAAAAAAAAAAACTCCCTCCCTGATGGGCTGGACCTCAAATGCACACATGCTAATCTACCCGTGTTTATATTAAGATATTATGCGGTTCAGTGCATGTCAGAAGGATTTTTTTAAAAAAAGTCTGCTATATGTCCCACATTTGCCCTCCATCTTGATGCACTTCAAAAGAAGACTGCCAGGATGGTGGGGGACCATATCCTGGGACTAACAAGTCTGTTTGTGGACCTTCTGTCAGGTCCCTGGATTTTTACATCCACTTTTACATTGCGGATTTTGGTGCTGTCTAGAAGCACCCTGTGTACGATGAGTATGTGATTTTCTTCACCTCTATATTTTGCATGGAGTAGAGGGAGAAAACGTGGAGGCCGTGACAGACTTTGTATTTCTAGGCGCGAAGATTACTGCAGATGCAGACTGTAGCCAGGAAATCAGAAGACGCTTACTTCTTGGGAGGAGAGCAATGTCCAGTCTCGATAAAATAGTAAAGAGTAGAGACATCAGACTGACAACAAAGATCCGCCTAGTCAAAGCCATGGTATTCCCTGTAGTAACCTACGGATGTGAGAGCTGGACTTTAGGGAAGGCTGAGCGAAGAAAGATAGATGCTTTTGAACTGTGGTGCTGGAGGAAAGTTCTGAGAGTGCCTTGGGCTGCGAGAAGATCCAACCAGTCCATCCTCCAGGAAATAAAACCCGACTGCTCATTGGAGGGAAGGATACTAGAGACAAAGTTGAAGTACTTTGGCCACATCATGAGGAGACAGGAAAGCCTAGAAAAGACAATTATGTTGGGGAAAGTGGAAGGCAAAAGGAAGAGGGGCCAACCAAGGGCAAGATGGATGGATGGCATCCTTGAAGTGACTGGACTGACCTTGAAGGAGCTGGGGGTGGTGACGACCGACAGGGAGCTCTGGCGTGGGCTGGTCCATGAGGTCACGAAGAGTCTGAGACAACTGAACGAATGAACAACAAATGCTTTGTTTCATAGTTGTTCATCAATAGGAAACACAATTTTCAAGCCCAGTTACTTAGATTTGCATTTCTGAGAAAATCCCACTGCAGGTGAATAGAGAAGTTTATTGTAAGAGACATACATTCCCTAGTTTAATCCATAGAGGAGCAGTTTCTCATGTTTTCATGTTTCAAAAAGAGGAATCTGAGGATTTCATCCAAGGTTGGATTGAGACTTGGGTCACAGACAGACTTTGTGCAGTGAAAACTAGGTGTCAGGCACTGTTTCTTTGTCCCAGAATTCTAGGTATGACCTGCTACTTGCAGCAGCTAACTTTGGCCGTTTCATACAGTCTGCCAACTCCATTATGAATCTGAATCTAAAATGATAAATTTCTTGGACACCTTTTTATACTGCTTTGTTCTTAATCCAAAATATGTAACATTAGTAATGTCTGGAAAACCCAAGATTTAGCCACTCTTTTGTGATTGTTTTGTTACTCTATTATTGTCTGTGTCTCTTAAGGGAACATTATATGTTCTATGGTTCTACTTTGACTGCAAAAGCAACATCCTATGAAATTGGCAGCTTGGGGAGTGGTATATAGAATTCTTGGCCAGAGAGCTCTAGTGTCTTTTCAGACTGCCAATCATGTGATTCCAAAGAATGAAGCCATGGAAGATAGACCCCTTCTACACTGTCATATACAATGACAGATTATTTGTTTTGAACGAGATTGTAAGGCAGTATAGACTGTTGACCCTCATCACACTTATCTTAAATCCTAGGATGCTTCCACCATGACTTGGGAATGGAGCCCTATGCATGACGTCCTGTGATATCTGGCTGAGGCTCGTTGCCAACCGGGGTGAAAGTGTGCGAAGAGACCTCACTCTCAACACAGGAGGCTTCCTATATTGTGCAGGCTCCAATGGAGCTAGCACAGATCCTTGAGAGACACTTCCCCTGAGAGGGATCTACATGGGGGTTACAGATTTACCCCGCTTCACATCTCTTTTCTCCCAGAAACCAGGTGAAACAGGATGCTTTGCCTGGCCTTTCTGCTGAGGTCACCCTATAATCTAATTCAAGGCAGATAATGTGGATTATTTGCTTTGATAATCTGGATTTTAAGGTAGTGTAGAAGGGGCGTAAAGTGGTATCATCATGCTATACCTATATGTCACACTGTCATATATCCCAGTTCAATGTAGATAATGTGGGATTTTATTCAGCTGTGTGGAAGGCGCCTTAGGACAGTTCCAGACAGCACTTTAATGTGAGTCCTGTTGGTTTAAGAAACCTGATTGGGCCTGCATTGAAGTCCACACATGCCCAGAAAGCTCATGCTTTTCTGGGGGAGGTCTCCAGATGCCTTGTCGGACATAGAAACGATGCACCTGGAGGGGGGGGGGCAGGAGCATTTTCCCCCTCTCCCACTCTCCTGGCACATCATTTCTGTGCACCAGGAATGCTCTGGAGAAGGGGGAAAGACAGCCGGGTAAGTTATTTTATTTTTAAGGCTTTCCCGGGGAGGGGGGTGTGGGCTGTTTTGGGTTTGTTGGGCTCCGCGACGCTTTTCCTGAGCCCAATCCACACAGCACACATAGCTGGAAAGACTTCCAGCTGTCAAATTACTTTGGGTCAAAGCAGGGTTTTCCTGCTTTGTCCTGAAGGAATTTGTTTTTATACGATGGGTCATATGGATGCCCCATTTGAAAACACGGGAGGGTGCACATTTTGGGTGCTGTCTGGATGTGCCCTTAGTTACAGATATTTCACCTGCAATTTCAGGAAAGATATCAGTATTTTAATACAATAGAATAAACACGTGCAAAAACATTATTTTAAAATAGATTTTGGAGGACCCGGTTTTGGGGTCATGCTCATAGTGTTGTGATTCTTCATGCATCAGAGGCATCCTTTCTGTTTGTGGTGGCTATAAGTGAATCTTCCTAATGTCACAATGGGATGAACCACCATGTCTGAACCTACTGATAGGGATAATATACTTGACTTGTCAATTTAAATGCTAGGAAAGCTAATCATCCTGAATTAGATCTTAGGAATGTAGGTGAGTTCCCGGTGATTAGAAATATTGACCGCACAAAAAGAAAGAGAATTCCCCCACCTCTATGTGCACACATTCCCTCCAGAAACAGATGCACATCTTCAGTCTAAAGAAGCTGAAATATTCAAGCAGAGGCTTGTAGCTTTTCCAGTTGATTTCCCGTGCCTTTGTGGAACTATATATGAATGTGGATAAGGGGCTGGGCAGAGGGAGTCAGGTGGAAGACTGATTATGTTAAAGTCATCATTTCTGAACAGCCAAAGTGCATATTCATAAGCAAATGTAATTAAAGTCAAGGAATCCTATGCGTGACTTTAAAGTACTGTCTGTTGCTTCTGGATGGTTATTAGATTATAAAACATCTGAATAGGGGGAAAGGGAAGGGTAATGGAGATAACTGTGAGTCAGTTGCAGCAGTGTAAGTAAAATAAGATTAAAACATTAGTTTTCTATGCGCTCGATTAGCAAGAGGATTAAATGCAGAACAAATCGTAATAAAAACATGCGAGCTAATTTCTTCATTGCTACACTGGTGTCATAGTGAGTGCAGAGAGAGAAATGTCATTCGTATGCTTTAGGAGAGAGAGAAAACATCAGTCTTAGCTTCTCTGTGGGAAGTTGAAAGTGGATGAAAATCATGACTGCTGTCCACAATTGTGTACCTGCACCAGCAATGGCATGTGTTAACTAGGAACCTCATTATATGCAGCCTTGTCAGCTCTGTGATTCACCACCTTCCCTGGCAAATCAGGGCAGCAGCAGGGCAATTTTTGCACCCCAATTGGCAGCTGACACCTGGGAAAGCAGGAGCAACCCTGTTGTTCCTTACTAAACATAGGGCTGTGTTTGTGTTCGTGTCATACGATGGATGGTGTGGGGCCTCATGGGTGCACTGGGGCTGAAGTGTCCAGGATGTTTATTTTGCCCCATCTGATAAGGCTGTAAGTATTTAGGGTTTTTGTATAAATTAAGTGCCAAATAGCTTGGGTTGTTTTCATGCAATTCCTTCTTTGAATGTGACCACCCTACATGCTCATGGAAGGAATGTGTTCCTCAAAGTGACGCAGAATATCAGTGTTTCTCCAGCCTTCCTTTACCAGCAACCTATGCTAATGCTGCACAAAAATACCAGCTAGATAGTGCATAGATCAGGCATGGGCAAACTTCAACCCTTCAGGCGTTTTGGGTGTCAACTCCCAGAAATCCCAGTCAGCTTACCAGGAATTGTTAGGAATTGTTAGGAGCTGTTAGGAATTGTGGGAGTTGAAGTCCAAAACACCTAGAGGGACAAAGTTTACCCATATCTGGGATAGAGGATGGAGACATTGTAAAATTAAGACTCTTTGTTCAGAACCTTGATTAACTCTCTGGGCCTATACATTTAATTCTCTCCAAACTAATGCATGACAAACTGATTCAGAAGGTAGAATGTAACTCTGATAGGGTATGATGTTGGATACCATAGAATGTAATTGTACATCACAGATTATGTACTTTAACTTGATAATTAAAAGACCACTAGAGCTTCTGTTTAAAACAAAAAAAAAGCAACTACATTTGCTTTAGAACAAATATATAGGAGAGGACAAGTTGAGCTATTGTTAATGTTAGTGAGCAAGTCAATTTGTTAAGACAGGTGCCACTTAGGAACTAGTCTAGCTGTTTTGACTGATGTAACTTGGAGGACAATTTAATCCTTCCTCAGGATTCAGGTTTCCCCTTTGTGAAAGACCCGGGTCTGATGGACTAAAGGGCCTATATGGACAGGCCCACGGGGAGTTCTAGAACTTCCCTGGGGCCTGCCCTGGAGTCCAGAAGGTGTGATATCCACCCCCCTTTTCCAACCTCCCACCAATAAAAGCCCGAAAAATTACTAAGAGTTTACCCTCTCTCCATTAGGCGTCACAGCACAGTTCCTGGAATGTACTATTACATGCGAGTTCCTTGGTGTCATTGGTACATTCCAGGAATTATGTTTCAAGGCCTAATGGTGGCCGGTAAGTTATTTTTTACTTTTTTCTCCATTATTAAGGGGTTTTGTGAAGGGGTGGGGACTGTCACCTTGTCCTCCTGAAAGGATTCAGGAGGGCATCTGGACACCCGCCCTAGAAAGCACGCACTTCCGGGGCATGTGTGGCCTAGAACCCGGGAACATTTGCATTTTTAAAATGCAGTTATTCCCGAGTTTAACTGCTGTCTGGAACCACCCATAGTCAATGTAGATGTGCCCCTCGAATCAATTAGCTCTGGTTTGTTCTGCCCCAAAAGACCAAGCTTTAACAGGAAGTAAGATCTGTTCTCTGTGTGTTTGTTTAGTTTTTGTTTTCGGTGTTGTTGGTTTTTCATTAACATTTAACAATATATCACTGAATAAACCAAGAGTTCGTGGCCTATGATTTGTTTAGACCTTCTTGCTAAAAATGGGAGCAGTTGGAAAGAGGACATAAATAGTCTGCTCCTTCATATTAAACCAGGCTTACTGTTATAGGTGAATCAGATCTAGATGTACAAAACTGGCAAAGCCATCAAACTTAATTGAGATACAGAATGCAGTCTAGCATAGATTTGTATCTTCTAGAATTTTAAAAGAATTTATGTGGAGTTAGCCTGTAGATGGTGTAGCATATTATGGCCATATCTCCTTACATGTTAGGAGCTTTTGATTTTTAGGTCTCTTCCATATTTATACTATAATGTGTTATTGTTATTTGAAATGTGCTATTAGTAAAAGGCTCATGATCCATTCAAAGTAAGCCTGTTTAAGACCTGTGGATTCTAATAAGAAGGAAGGATAGCATTATAATTAGTTAATTAAATTTTAAAAAGATACTGTGATTTGGTTCATTATGGGCTGATCATTACTTGTGTGTGTATCTCTCTTGTGTTATCCAGTTCTTTAAGCCTTATTTATTTCAAGGGTGGTAGATATGAATTGAAACAGTTACATTAATGCAATGGTACATGCAGACCCTACGTTACGAACAAAATAGGTTCTTTAGATTTGTTCATAAGCTGAATTTACATGTAAGTCAGAGCAGGTACATTTTTAAGTGTAACTTCAGCTACAGATAGATAGATAGATAGATAGATAGATAGATAGATAGATAGATAGATAGACAGACAGGCAAACAGACAGACAGATGCTTTGAATAACATCTGGAAGGACGATCACTCCAGTGGTGTTTGTTTTGCTGTCTGTGTCCCTGTTCATTTCACCTCATTTTCTGTACCTATGACAATTGGATTTTGAAAAAATGTAGCTTGTTGTGGAAACCAAGATTCAGTTGTAACATCTTTCACCTATGATAATGCATTCAGGAGTGGATTTCCCATTGTAGGGATAGATTTCTAGCACTTTCTGCTGTGACACCCCATTCTTAACTATGAGTTGCATGTAAACAAGTTATTTGTAACTTGGGGATTGTCTGTATATCATTTTCTGTGGGTGCTGTCCTGTTGTGAAGGAACCTCTGGCCACCCTGTTAACTAAGAGAAGTTGTCCACTTCAAGCATGTTTTTCAGTATATCTGATCATTTTCAAGAGTCTGTATGTTTGTTTTATATGTATATGTGTATCTATATCTCTGTGTGTATTTTAAAATCATATACAAATTGAATGTAGATATAAGCTCTCTTTTTGTGACAGAATTCCTTTTTGAGCAGAGGGAATTAAATAGTTATTCTGTTGCCTCATTAAATGAAGACACTTAAAAATTGATATTCTTAAATTGTGTGTGTCTGTGTATGGAGGGGATTTTTAAAATATTATATATGGTAGCATATAAAATATTTTAAAAATCCCCTCCATACACAGACACACGCAATTTAAGAGTGCTACCACTCTTCCATTTATATTATAGTTTAATGTTTTAACAGATACTGACTGTTTTGATTCTGAGCTGTTTGCATCCTCAGAGACAGCCATCACAAATTTGTCTCTGCTCACCCTGGTTGTATGATAATATAGAGATGGCATTGTTATTACCTCGTAGATCACAAGAGGATAATTGCAGCCCATATCTTAATCATGCAACCAATTTGCACACAAGGACTTAAAGATTTGGCTCTTGCTACAAAATGACTTCACCTCTCACTTAATCAACTGTTTGTACACAACAAAGTCATTAAAACAGCCTGATGAAACACAGCCATAATAGACAAATATAAATTGTGCTGATAAATTAATGGGTGCTACAGAATAATTAAATCTCTGTTAGATCTCACTTAACCAAGGTTGTTCCCTACAGAAGGACTCTTATTCATTACCCCCATGAATGTAATGATGGCTGATTTACAATCTTCTTATGTTTCCCGGCAGGGTGATATCCAGCAGCTGTTGATCATCGGAGATCCTAGAGCAGCTTACGACTATTGTGAGCATTATAGCCCAGACTGTGATTCCCCTGTGCCCAATGCTCCCCAAGCTCAAGAACCTCAGGTTGATGAGGTGAGTAATGAGCCATGTTTTATTAGATGTATTTTACTTTAATAGGTAGGCTGGATTCAAGTTATTCTGCAGATAGTAATTTAAGCATTTATTTAGAGCTAAAGGGGTAGCTGTCTTTACTAACATGTGTATTTAACCATCTTGATCGAGTGTGTTTTAAAAAGTTTTAGCATTTAACATTTCTTTCTGTAAATTATTTCTTGAAAATTTGTGTAAAATGTTCAAGTTATATTATTTCCATATAAGAATGTGGTTATTTATATCTTACACTGTGTACTACATACATAGATGAATAGCATGGTGTGTATGTGTGCATGTGCTTAAATTCAGTGTACATACCCTATCCATTATGCCAAGTCTTGTATGCATTCATGATTAATTATATCAAGGCCATACAAGGAACAAATCCCTAAAAGTTTTCTAATGGTGCCAAGGCTATCCTTCCTGACTTTCTTCCATGGCTTTTGATATATTAATTCGCCAGTCTTGCTGGTAAACTGAATGCCTCTGTTTACCCATGGATCATATTATTTTACTTGTTTAATATTTTTAGAACTTTACATCTTGTGCATTTCTGTTGGTGTTTTCTGTAATTGTTGGGAACTGCTTTAAGCTTCAACCTGGGAAAAAGATCAGGATAGAAATCATTGTCATCATCATCACCAGTACCATCACCATCGAACTTCATGTCATAAATTAAGAGGGAATTAGAGGTGGCCAGTGAAATGGTAAGATGAGTATCAATTTGCTGTGATTGTTGCTCAGCAGCCTTTTTTTCTGTAGAGGAAAGTCTCCAGTGTTAGATGGTTTGGGAGAGTAACACTCCTAGTAGTTGGTCAGGTCAGAGCTAGCTGTGGCAGAAACTGAAAAAAGATCTATTTTCTTCGGTGTTGGAGCAAACTTTGCATCACTTTCTTACAACTTCACAAATATATACTGTACTTGCTATCACAATTTGTTCACTATTCTCTTTCCAGAGGTGATGGTAGTTGGAGGGTCATATAAAATTAAGTGATCGTTTTTGTCTTGAAACCTGGTTTTTGTGTTTGAGTTGCTAAGGAGAGGAGGGTCACTTGTTCCATCTGTACTATTATGTGAGAATCCTACTACTGGAAGGAGAGATAAATCAATTCCAAATTTTCACTATGATGAAAGGAGTTATCCAGAGTGCTGAATCTATTTAGGAAGAAGGTTCAGAATTTTATAGAGCAACTTAAAGATCGCATTTCAATCTGGATTCAGCATCGCAATGACATGGGAGATACTAAATGCCACTAAACAGAAGGAGCAATAGTTAAAAGTGTGTAGAACTCACATTTTGGGAGGCCTTTTTATTAGACATGTTTATTAGAGTGTGACTCTAATTAATATATCTAATAAAAAGGGGTTACAAAATCCATCCAACATAAAGTTGGTGATCTCAGTCATACTTCTTTTCTGCATAGGCTCCACATGTCAGAGACAATGATTTTTAAGTAGGATTGAGCTCTGGAACTTCCCAACGAAGCAACAACTACCTCAAGTGACACCCAGAAGAGATAAACAAGAACAGGATCCCTTCTCTCACTGGCCTTACTTAAAGATTGACTTCTGTCAAATCCATTTGGATCCTTTCCTTAGTACAGTATAAGAGCCTTGATTAGTTTGGTTACCCCGCCAAACTTTCTCTGTCTCTACAATATTGAGTTTTCAAAATCTTTCACATAGGATCACATATTCATTAACTCATCAAATGATGAGTGCTTCCTTTCTGCCTTTGATAATATAGAACAGCAATCTGGTGATTTTTCCCAAAGTATTTTGTCACATCTTTTCTCCATGCTATTTCCCGAGGTCATTTCAGCGATGGGTTGCCATGATGTAGTAATTTCTTAGTTTGTGGTGTAGCTGCTAATTCTAGGCTTTTTATATGGCCGTATGAACTGAACTCTGCAACTCATGTGCACCATTTGTATACTCTCAAGATCTAGAAATATCCATACTCTACAGGGACTACCCAAATTGTGCAAGTATCAGAACTCTGCAAAGACTGGTAGTTGCCTGCTGCTCTTGGCTGATCAAAAAATATCTTATTCCCTTGATTGGATAATGCAATGAATTTTTTTCACCAGGTACAGTTGCGGTAGAAAAGGCAAATTCCTCTAATTACAAGCATAATTAGAGGAAGAATCTCATTAAATTTTTAATTATCAAATTTAATTTTTTAAAGTTTATATGTAGTTTCAGATGTGTTCAACACAAAATTCACATGGGATACTTTTGTATAGAAAAGGAGATTTGCTGTGCAGGAAATAACATTTTATTATCAGAAACAATATTTTTTTGCAGAACATTCTATTTCCTGCATAGAAAATACTGTTTTTTGAGCAAAACAGGCATATGTGAATTTCTGTATTTTAAAAAAAATCCCAAACTGTGAAGTTTTTCTTCACTTTAGGATTCTTCTTGACAGGATTTCCAGACATTTGAGAATACCTTTAATTATTTTCCAATTATTTTTTGAAAATTATTCCCATCTCTTCCATTTAGTCTGATTTGATCTAGCACAATTTTTCCAAATCAAGTGTTGGGGCAAGAAAAAGCCTTGTGAGCTATTCAGGATTGTTAGGCCTCAGCAAATGCAGGAATCCTTAGCAGGGATCCAACTGTTTACATTTACCAGACATGATGAAACCATGCTATTATCCAGGACTTTAGCCTCTTCCTTAGCAGATTAAAACAGTGGTATTCTATAGATGCAACTTTCCTATGGCTCTTATTCATATCCAGGTAATGGAACTGAAGCCCACATTAAAGAGTGCTGCAGGATCATTATCGTAGTCATAATCAAAGGAGTTTTGAATGAGGGTGAAATTCTATGTCTCCCGTATAACATTTTGAAAAATCTGAGCATTGACTTTTGTAAATATTCCCTCTGCGCTGTAAACACAAATGCATTGAACTGTGTCCAGGCAAATCACATTAATTTAGCCACATCTCTGGAGTCAAGAGATGAAAAAGTCCTATTTAGTCATGCACCCCTTGGCCTTCTCAAAGCTGAATTGTTCCCTGTAGTATATATATACACATTCTAGTGAGCAGTGCAGTCTGATTCAGAAAGGCCTCATAGTAAAGGCCCTTCAGTTCCTTGCTTGGAACAGTATCCCATAGCCTCATAAATCTCACAGCCTGACTGGGGATGGAGAAATGGTTCCCAAATGGGAGCTCTGCTTCATTTGTTTTGGCCCTGCCCCAATTCCAAGGATTATGTGAACGAAGGGGGGTGGGGAATACTTCTAAATGAACTGTTCTTTTGAACGGAAGATCCAAATGAAGCTTAGCCATGTTCTTTGGAATACCCACATGTACCATATTTTACAATACTAATTTAGCCCTTCTATTCTCTAAAGACTTGCTAACTTACTGGATGTCTACTTCCTTCAAGACACATATTGCATGAGGCACCACTTTGCGATCTGCCATCCAGGATTTAACTATACCTGTAGGACTGAAGCCTGTAGAGATAAACTTTCTTGTTAGTAAAGCATTTCATTCTGTTTCCTGAGGGCAATTAGAGTAATGAAAATCATAAATATTCCAATAGCCATTGATTTTTGTGCACTCTTGAGGAACTACTCACTTTGATGCAGCACTATCCTAAATTATTTCACTCAAAAAAGTGTGAGCAGTATTCTAAACCAGCTACTTTGTCTAAGTAAACTTAACTAATTAAGCTGTTCTGTTTAACCTTCTCACCCAAACCTAATGGAGACGTCGTTCACTCATGCTCTGATCACCAATGCAATGTACTCCCTTCTCCCCATGCAACTGATGCCCAGTAAAGAACATTGAGGGTTATTATTGAGTTAATAATATTATAATAATGACTAAAGTAGTGATTCCTGAATGCAGAACAGTTACTTAGATGTACAGAGTCTTTTCATTTTATAGTGGCAAGAAAATTGTTATTTACCATTACTTCTATTGAGAACAATAATTATGTCCTTAAAGTGCTACACAAACTTTGTATCATTTGAATTATTCTTATTCTTCTTATTAGTACTATTATTACTATTATTTATATCCTATTTTTTCTCTCCACAAAGGAGACTCAAAGCAGCTATTAACTTAGTACAAACATATCTCTTCTTTGAATGTCTCTGAAACTGTCATGTCTCAAGCAGGATTCTTATCAGTTTTTCCCCCTCCAGAACGATATTGCACAGTAAAGGTGATTCGGAGTTCAGAAACCTTTCCTCCAGTATTCAGAAAGCAATCCACTTCCAAAGCAATCCCTTCATTTAATTATGGCTTAGCTTCTTCTCTTTGCATTGGTGAAGTGATGCTTCTGAAATGTATCTAATGAAGAAAACAGCCCTTTTACAGGAACTGCATGACAATCAGATTGTGTAATACAAAATATGCTCCTCTCTAATGTAGGAAGTATGAGATCACAATGGAAAGATAGTGTTGCATCAAGGAATGCCAGGTTTTGTTCATCCCAGAACTTTGCAATCACACTGCCTAACCATGTGCAATAATAATTACAAATGGATGTTTAATATGTTCTCATGATCTTATTGTAACTTCAGACATTCTAAAGAAGGAACAGGAGAACAATTATCTTAGCGTATTTCTGGTATGAGTTTAAAAAGGGAAATTGTATGACAGGATTTTGAAACTGTTTCTGCAGCTGGAGGTTGTATGTTTCACGTCCCACTATTTTCCTTTTGGTAGTTACTAGGGCTGGTGGTTTCGTTCGTTAATTTCGTAATTCGTTATTAATTCGTATTTAAATTAGCTTACGATCCGATATTGAGCCATGCAGGAGCAATTAAAAATCGAAACAAATTTTTCAATTTATTTCATAATTGTTTCGTAATTGTTTCGTAATTGTTTCGTAATTGTTTCGAAATTGTTTCGTAATTGTTTCGTAATTGTTTCCGTATGTCTGGTGCAAGTTTTAGGGTTGTTGTTTGTTTTATCAGTGATAAAAAATAAATTATCACACCAACAGTCAACAACAGAGGGAGAGGGAAGCTTCAGAAGTTCCCCCTGTCCCATTTGGAGGGTTTTTTTTTGCATATTGCGCAATCGTGTCCACCATTAACGAATCGATTCGTAATTGTTTCGTAGTTTACAAAATTTTGTATATTTCGAACTTTTTTAAAGAAAAATTTCAGAATTCTTTTAAAAAACGAAACATAAACCCCCCCTAAAAACGAATCGAGTTTAGAAACAAATTTTTCCGTGGTTACCCAGCCCTAGTGGTTACATTTGGAAAATGGTATCACTGCTGACATAGCCTACCCAGGATTTCAACTGAGTTTGGAATATTTTGCCATTTAGTGTTGAGTTTGGATTGAACACAAGCCTTTCCTTCTTCTGGGTATTGGTATGCAACAATGGCATTGTTCCGTTTCTGACACTGAAATGAAATGGACAGGAGTCTCTTCAACACTACCCCACTTTGCATAATCATTTGGAGTGGGTAGTAAAAAGGCTTCACTCCTAACCAAAAAAGGTCAAAAAAGGAACAACATTCACTGTATTCACTGTATTTGTTCATCCAAATGTAGTGGGAATTATGATTCTTGAGGTTTCCCGGGGTCTCTTTATTTTAAACAAAATCAAAATCTTAGATTTGGGGTGAATCTTTAGAGCCATTTTGCCCAGCCACCTGCCATGCAGGTATATACAATGAAAGCACTCTTTTTTCTTCATGTCAGGAGCAACTTGAGAAACTGCAAGTTGCTTCTGGTTCGTGAGAATTGGCTGTCTGCAAGGACGTTGCCCAGGGGATGCCCGGATGTTTTACCATCCTATGGGAGGCTTCTCGCATGCCCCTGCATGAAAAGCTGGAGCTGATAGAACCACTGACCTTTTAGTCAGCTCACTCCGCTCCCCAGATTCAAATTGCTGATCTTTTAGTCAGCAGTCCTGTTGGCACAAGGGTTTAACCCATTGCGCCACCAGGGGCTCCTGAAAGAAGCCTATAAAAGCTCTGCTTAAATACCTACAAAGGAGGAGAGTCCATCATTCTCCAAGAGTCCATCATTCTGTTACACTGCCATAGAGTTTTTAGCTAAGAAATTACTTCTTAGAAAAAGCTAAAACACAAGCAGCTCCTTAAGTCATTCCTCTAAAGGCTTGATTTGATCTTTGGTCAACATGGCAATCTCTCTTTGGACATATTTCAGCTTCTTAATATCTTTCTTGAACTGTGGTTCTCAGAATTGAACAATGTTGAAGTCTGGCTAAAGCAGGTGTACAATCTGTGCATATTTCATGCTGAGGCCTTAATGGAGAATGATTACGAGGCCCAGGACCAGCATAATGAAATTGTCAGAAAACCTTTCTTCCTTTGGAAAATCCTCAGAAATCAAGGGGTAATTTTATAATTTTTCCCAGAGGCAGCTTACAGATTTGGGGACACTCTATTGGCAGTGCTGCCTTGAAGAGAGCCCCAACATCAATAATAAGACACATGATCTTTTCATGTCCATGGTCTTAAGATCAGTTTGCTACATTTATAGTAAAAAAATGTGAAAGACTTTCTGCTGAATATTCCAGAGAGTGACTGCTGAATTGATTCAATGGGGTTATTTATTTATTTATTTATTTATCGTGTCATCAGCAACCATTGTATTACAATTCCAACAGAGCAAAACAAACACAGAGATTAAAAAGAAAAGGAAAAAAAAAAGAAAGAAAAAAAACCACACAGATTTTGTAAATTTGGTATTTGGTTAAATGTCCTTTGACCAGTATCTGGCCACTTGGAGTGCCTCTGGGGTTGCCGCAAGAAGGTCCTCCATCGTGCATGTGGCAGGGCTCAGGGTGCATTGCAGCAGGTGGTCAGTGGTTTGTTCTTCTCCGCACTCGCATGCCGAGGATTCCACCCTGTAGCCCCATTTCTTAAGATTGGCTCTGCATCTCGTGGTGCCAGAGCGCAATCTGTTCAGCGCCTTCCAAGTCGCCCAGTCTTCTGAGTGCCCAGGGGGGAGTCTCTCATCTGGTATCACCCATGAATTGAGGTGCTGGGTTTGGGCCTGCCACTTTTGGACTCTCGCTTGCTGGGGTGTTCCAGCGAGTGTCTCTGTAGTTCTAAGAAAACTATGTCTTGATTTAAGTCGTTGACGTGCTGGCTGATACCCAAACAGGGGATGAGCTGGAGATGTCTCTGCCTTGGTCCTTTCACTATTGGATGCTACTTCCCGGCGGATGTCAGGTGGTGCAGGTGGTCAGGTGGTCAGGTGGTGCAGGGGTTAGTTTGAATGGTTAAATAATCATGTCTGGTAAAAGCAACTTCCTTTGTGGCAGACTCAGTAAGATGCCTGTAGAATAAAGAGTTCCAGAAGAGTCATCCAAATGAGCCAAGACACACACTACAAGGAAAGGTATTTGATCAGCCGCACCATTGAAAATTACCTCATATTCATATTTTCAGTGCCCTTACAAAAACATCAGATGACTGGAAACCACCCACCTTTGTAAAATGATAGGTTTGCTGTGTTCTTTCTATATGACAAAAGTAATCAAACGTTAACTCTCTAGATTACAGTGCAAAAGCCTGAATTAGGATATGAAGAATGAAGTCATGACCTGAGTTTCTGTCTTGACCTTATAGGCTTTATTTGTGCACAAAAAAGCTGCTAATGGTGGGACATTGCATTGACTGTCCATTGTGCCATCTGACTGAGCCTTATTTATCTGTTTCTGATTAAACTCCTTTATAATCTCTTTTGAGGATGATTTTTTTTGTGCCAAAAATGTTTTATGTGGCGAAAATAACCAAACAGAAAAACCAACGAACACATTTTTGCAGAAAATAAGTCCCAAACTTAAAAATTGCAGAAAGCATTCCTAAAATTAAACATAGATTGCTTCAAAAATGAAAGTAGTGAAAAATGACATCCCGGTTATTAACTCATATGAAACATTATTGTTAGGGATTTATTTCATTCTCAAGAGAAATAATCCTCTATGTGTGTGTATAATTGCAAAGTTTTAGATTTTTCTTTTTAAAAAACCTAATGTCTGCCTAGATCGTTTTCTCTTATGCTGCTGCATAAATTATGCCAAATTCTCCTTTTTATTTTTTAGGGCAGCGGGAGATACTTGAGCCAAATAAATCGTTCTTGTGAGTTTAGAAGTTGTGCTGATCCACTAGGACAAGCATTAATGAGCTGTGAAATGTGCTAAAGCCATATTTTAAAGTCATTTTCATGACTTCAGGCAAAGTTTTCCATGATCACAGACTCTGTTCATTTTTTTCTATAGTCCCAGCCACACTGATAGGTTCCGGATATCGGCACAGTTGATTTCCTTTATACACAATTAATGATGAATAAATGATTCTTGGCTTGGTTTATAAGTTCAGGTCGCCTTGACAAAATTGCATCTTCAGGCTTGAATTTCTAGTGTGTGTGCATTGATGATGTCACATGTTTGCCATATACCCAAGATTTTTTCATCTTATAGTACACAAGGTGTAATGGAGAATCATGTGGAATCTTTACTTCCTCCTTTACCACCAATCCCATCACGAAGCAAAAGAGAGTTTTAGATCTAGATAGAGAAGCAGCAGCAATGTCATATATTTTTGCAAGATATAGTCAGGAGAACTTATTGGTCCAGATAGAAAATACACTGATCAGAGAGAGGGCTGCTTGGTTGTGTGTGGCCTGTTCACAGTATTTGCAGGAAACATTACATGACAACTGCAGTTTTGGCACAAAAACTATATATGTTCCACATATAGCTTGATTTGGTAGGGCAAAATTGGCTTCAGTGTTATGCAGGATGTTGGGAAACAAATTGACGTCCTTTATGTAGAATTATGCATACTAATTTGTCTCCTCAGATGCTCTCCAAAGTTACAGATATTGTCTTTTTACCAGCAATAAATATGACTAATTTGCTAGTGTGGTCTACTTAATGTTTCTATGTGAAACTGGAGAGATTAAAACTATCTTGTCTTCTCCTCCAGGCAACAAAGTGTCCTGGGACAGACCTATTTGTAGTACTCCATCAGACAGGTGGATTGGGCCTATACCATACTTTCAAGAGGGAAAGGAAAAGAAATCCCTTATCTTTTCCACCCCTATCACCACCAATAAGATTCCCTGTAGAATTCCTGTTATATGTGTTTATCTTTACAATATATGTTGAGAAAGCCATACAACTTGAATTAATTAATTGATAGGGGAAAGCTTTCTGAGAACTGAGTGAGTGGCATATAGATCCAATTGATCAAGAAAAACAATCACCTTACACACTTTTAAGAAGCTGAAGAGCAAATTTTGACAAACAATTGAAGAGGTGGCAGATCTTCATTGGGACTTTATCTTTGGGAGCTGGGTAAGGAATTTTACTCCCTATAACCTTTTCCTCAAATGTCTAGCTTTGAGTCCCCCTCGGGGTGAGAAAAGCATTATACAATAAATTAAAAAAAGCATTATAAATAAATAAAATAAATAGCATTGCTGAGTGAGACATTGAAACCCCAGAATTCTTGTATTGTCTATATTCACATTCCCTTGGTAACTTTGCCTACACTTTTTCATCAAATGCCTAAATTGTACTGCTAAAGTGAAGTTTTAAGTTACTTCAATGCAAATCATTTGGGGACATTTGGGGAAATTTCATGGCTAGCAGGGTTCTTATTTGAGCAGCAATTTCCTACTCCCCTCCTCCCCAGTAGCTACAATCCCATTCATTCTGGAGGACAGGAGTTAGGGAATCCTTCCAACTAACTACCTCATCACACTTACCAAAACAAGCATCCTAGGATGCTTTGAGCCCTCTTTGGGGACAGAGTCCCATGTTAGCCACCACACAGCATAGCGTGACTTTTGTCAGAGACTCTGCCCCTAACCTGGGTAGAAGTGTCCTTGAATGCTTCCCTCCAAACATGGGAATGGCATTTGGGCAACACTCCCCCTCCCATGTGATTGGGGAAGTGTCACTGTGCCTGCTGTTTTGCGACATTTTCTGGTGGAATGGCACCTGGGGTGGGGGCTTCCCCCATGTGATAATGTCAAAAATGTGCCTCTGTATAAAATGATATTATTTAAAAATCACTGCATTAGAAATCAGGGATAAAAAATAACTTTTACATACTACTGATACTTTATAGTTATTATAATTACCTTTTTGTACGAGAATAGAAATGAATCTCTATCTGCAAATGTACCATCCAGCAATATACCTATATCTGCCGATATACAGTCCAGCAAGACAATTTACATAAAATTCTGAGCCTCAGAAAATATCTATATAACATTTTAGAAGGTTTCTGTAAATTGTGGTCAGATATGAGACAACTTAATCCTTGCAATATGTGCTTCCCATCTCTTTACTTCCCTAAACAGTGGGATGCTTTCGATGGGATCATTTCTCTTCTTTCTGGACTCAGGAACACCAGAGAACATAGTGTTCTTATTTAAAAGAAAAAAAGAAAAGAAAGAGAAAACTAATGGGGGAAATAGTTAAGCTAGAAGTGACAAGCCAGGATAGATTTGGAGGCAATCCCTAGCTGACATCACTACAGGTCTTAGAATTTAGAAAACCTAGTATAAACCAACAGCTTCATGCCTTTTTAAGCAAGAGAATAGAGAGGTGAAAACTGCTTGATGTCTTGTTTATTTCTTTAAACAAAATCCTAATCATCTTGTCAGGATAGTTTCAAAGAGATTGTGCATGACCAGAGACAGATCTTAATTTTAGTCCCTTTTCTTCCACAGCAAACTTATTTCCTTGTAAACAGCTGCATACTGTGGAATCAGGAGCTGTCTGCCTGAGCCTTTCAAAGACCCTTCCTTTAACTATAAATCACAGAATTCCATAAGATGTTTTTGTGACTATTAAAATGGAATCATATCATTATGCAGGCAGTTTCCAAGTTAGGAACAAGATAGGTTTCATGGGTTTGTTCTTAAGTTGAATGTATATGTAAGAAGAAACAAGTATATTTTAAGTGCAACTCAATGTATCATCTATCTATCTATCTATCTATCATCTATCTACCTAAGCTTTGGATAGCAAAGGGAATTGCTAACATGATAACTCTTTCAGGAGTGAATTTCTCTTCTTTATAGTTTTAGTAATGTAAAAGCAGAATCATTAATTTGACCCATATTTCCTTCCTTAAGAAAAAGGGAACCAGTTTTTAAAAAGGTCTTTAGCCTTATCTGCCAACGACTGTTGGTACTTCACCGAACAACAATTACCAGGATTCCATAGCATTGAGCCATGGCAGTCAAATTGCATCAAATCTACAGTGTAGATGCAGCTGACATTCTGGATTTGTACACATAAAGATACCTTGATTCTCATTGGTCACACAGTTGCACAGAGTCCTTGTATCTTTTAATACAATGCATTCAGGGCCGTAGCCAGAAAAAAAATTCGGGGAGGGTTGACAATTTCGGCGGGGGAGGGGGGGTTGAAAATTTTGGGGAGGGGGTTTGAAAATTTCGGGGAGGGTTGACAATTTCGGGGGGGGGGGGGTTGAAACCTGCCTCCTAGCTCATGCTGAAGCAAAGAGCACAGCAGGGGGCAGAGCAGCCTTCAATAGCCTGCAGCTCCACCCCTGTCAACCACCTCCACCAAGTCTGGCCTCCTTAATGAGAGCATTCAACACACACACACCCAACTTGGTTGCTTCACTACATCAGCTATTGCTGCAAGTAATGACAGTGTGAATAAATTGTCAATATTTGCCTGAGATAGTGCTTGCAGTTCTGGAGGGACTCTTAATTTTTTGCATCGCATAGACTTAGCAGCATGGGGATTTGGTTAACCAGTTAAAATTCATGAGTAAACCAGGTTTTTTAAAAAAATCTGAAACATTTCGGGGGGGGGGGGTTGAACCCCTAAAACCACCCCCTCGCTACAGGCCTGAATGCATTAGCCTGTGAATTGCTTCCTTATGGGGAACCTGTATCACAAACCCTTATGATAAATAATTATGAATGAGGGTATGGCAACAAGGATTGGAATAACCATTATTACAGGAGTATGTGGTGTAAAATGTATAATAGTCTCCATTTCTGTTATTTTGTGAATTCAGGACACGGGGAAATCATGACTTGTTAAATTATTCCCATTGGAACCATAGCCTAGTGTTTTGCTATGTATATCTAAAACCAAAATAGTAGCCATTGGATCCTATTGGACATCCCTTTAAGTGTGATAGTCTTGATGTTATATCAATAAAGCCTGCACTGTTCTAAATAGGCTCTCCGTAAATTAATGATTGCATAGAATGGAAGGAAAGTTGCAGCCAGGTTTCACGTGTATTTCTGTCTCATGAAGA
This sequence comes from Anolis sagrei, assembly GCF_037176765.1. Taxonomy (NCBI): domain Eukaryota; kingdom Metazoa; phylum Chordata; class Lepidosauria; order Squamata; family Anolidae; genus Anolis; species Anolis sagrei. The sequence continues at coordinate 143,854,005 of NC_090024.1, forward strand.
CAATGAAAAACCAAATGCAGCCTTTAAAAAATAAAATAAAAGTGACCTTAAACTTTATTGAAATGTCAAAAGTAACATCCTAGAAGAGCTGAAATATTTTCCAGTTCACTGTGCATGATGCAAGGCAGCCTTCTGAATACCCTCACTTTTTATGCGTGCCTTTGCTGGTTCTCATTCATGAATGACTGGCTTTTCAAACTGTGCCTCTGGCAATACTTAGCATAAATATCAATTTACTCACTGTGTGCCTTTTTTATTTCTAACATACTTGGCAATGATTTTTGATTCAGTCAATGTTTCTGTTTGTTTTGTGGTCTCCTAAGAACTTTTTCTAACCTGCCCTTAGCAATTTTATTAGCCACAAGATTGGCAGAGTCCATAGCAGTCACTAATTCTGCTGTCAGACAGATCCTACCATTGTTAATATAAATATGATTAAAATGTATACAGTTCTATTTTAAATGCTGAGTAACTGCTGATCTAAGTATTGTGCTATAACGCAATGTTACAGTGTATGCTTTGCATGCAAAAGATTCTAGCTTCCATTCCCTGACTTCTACAGGTTGTCACTTGATACCATGCAGAGCTGCTGTGTCCATAGAGAGTTACTTGTGGCATACTGGGATGAACGGATAAATTGTTTCAACTGGTACAAGATGTTTTCAAAGTGCTACATGATAGAAATGGCTTGTGCAATAAATGCAAGACCAACTATGTGGTTCCTTCTACACTGTCATAAATCCAGATTATCTACTTTGAACTGAATTATATGGCAGTACAGAGTTAAAAATCTGTTCAAAACAGATAATCTGGATTATCTGAATTGAGAATCTGTCTCATATGGCAGTGTAGAAGGGGCCTGAATGAACCACATCTCAATAACCAGATGCTCTCCATGTCTGTGATTCGTGTAATATAGCCTGGTAAGTCTCTTCCCAACTCTTGTAGATCTCAAACAGGTCCTAAAACTTTCTTAAAGCCCCTGATCGGTTTCCATAAGAATGTAAATTTTAGCATGTCCGATCACTGGGTCATCTAGCTCAATATGGTCAACTAATCTGAGGCTGCTTCTACATAGCCACATCAAGTTCCACTCTGAAGAGTCTCCACACACCCCAGGAACTATGAAAAAGCTCCTGTGACAGCCACAAAGCTCCCCTCGTGCCAAATCAATTCAGCAAAACATTTTTTACCTGGTTTGTTGGAGGAGTTTCCAAAAGACTTCACAACCTCTGAGGATGCCTGCCACAAATGCAGGTGAAAGGTCAGGAGAGAATGCTTCTAGAACATGGCCATACAGACCGAAAAACCTACAACAACCCACTGATTCCAGCCATTAAAGCCTTCAACAATGCATTTTTTACTCTGTTTGGAGAAATGCACTGAACTGTAGCAGCACATCAGATGAAAATCATCAATTAAGCTCATCTTCCAAGTTAAAAACAGAAAGCGGAAAGTGATTTTTTCTTGGGAAGGATGGGAAAAGATGTTTGCTTACTTTTTTGAGATTGCCATAGCTGGCTTCTTTATCTGATTTTTCCAGAGGTGGTGCTATTTACATGAGTCCTGCACATGTTCCTCCCAATTGCTGTTTTGCAGCATACATACACTGATAATCTGCAGTGGATTTTATCCCTAATTTTGGACTGTCTTCTCACTTTTTAAAACACATCCCCCTGGATTTTACAGCATGTATAGATGGGACTTGATGGGCAAAAGCTTTCTAGGGCCTTTTTTGGTCCCATCTGAAGATGCCAGTGATTGATCATGGATGCTTTTGTATGCAAAGGATGTTCTCTATTCTTGCACTATGAATCTTTCCTTCTGCCTGCTTAGTGCTGTTTGAACTTGGTGGCTCATGTGTTCATGAAACATCATGAGTTAAGTCATTATTATTATCAGCCTCTGAGATTATGTGTAGTTTGATTCATGACGCATCATCCACACTCTTAGCTCCTGCATTACAGAAGCACTGGGAATGACTAAAATTAAGGATTCTCCCTCTGGATCAATTCATGTATATTTTTCAAACTCTAAAGAATGAGTCCTTGAGGCCAGTGAGTTTTTCTCCATCCCTTTCTCACACATGCCAGCCATATTTATCAAAAATTAGACCATCAACTGCAGGGATGACAGTAGCCAAATTAGTGCAGCAGAAAGGCAGCAGAATTGTTGTGGATAATTAAAAGCATATGCAAATCCAACCATTGGAATGCTCTCGATCTGTCTCATCCCTTTTAAATGGTTTCCTGCCTCACCTTCCATCATAACATGATTGTACTAAATTCAATGCAGTTTTCGGCAGCGACAAATTTTTCATTCATTTCTTGTTTGTTTCCCCAAAGAAGCCCATGAATGCTTGCAATTGAGCCTTCTTGGCTGACTTGCAAGAGGAGAGAGACACTGAGGTGTTACATTCCTTTGCAGACACAACCTATTTGTTCTCTATCAATAGAGCTTTCACAGGGGCAGAGGTAGAAAAGAAACGTTTGCAAAAGTTGCACTTTTATAATAGTAAGAAAATGGCTTTCAGGGAAATGCTGCCATGTCTTCTTTTAGACATGCATATTTTAATTTTAGTAAGGAGCACTGAAGATTTGAGAAAGCTATTTTATGATTTCATTTGAGACTGCTAGCTCCTGAACTCATTGGAATTCTAGTTGTCATCTGACTGGCTTTTAATAAGTTTTGGCCAGTTTTCATAATGCCCAGAGACCATGTACTTTTTTGGCCTACTCCGTAAAAAGGTGGGAACTCTGCATCAATCTTTGTTAGGGCTTTTGTATAAACCAGCCTTTAAGGATTACTCAGTTCAGATCATTTACTACCTTTTTCACCAACACTGTGATGGTCACCATGTTATAACTGCAAAGGCCCAGCCTTTATTGTGTACTAATAATGTGCCAGATTGCGTTCATTTGCTCACTTTTCTCATCAATGAGACAGTTCTGACGTTTCAATGAGATATTCCATATAGATTTGACAACTTCTATAGCTTCTTCCAAGTTTGTATTTAAATTAAGAAAGGACTCACAAGCCAGTGACACCACTGCTACTACCTGGCAGTGGCTTTGGTTCTCCTATACAAAGAGATCCTTGTATCGGTAGTTATCATTAACTCATCAGGAACCAGGAAAGATGTAGTGTCTACTGCCAGGAAAGTAACCTAAGGAACTCAAAAACTAAGTGAACCCAGTTTCTCAATCGGTGTGGTTTCTAGGACATTTTCATCTACCTGTTTAGCAGCATACAGTATGTAAGAATGGATGTAAGAATGTTGCCTTAATGTGTAAGGAAGAACACGAGGTGTTTTATGGGTTAAGCATCTCTTATCCAGAATTCTGAAATCCAAAATACGCCAAAATTCAGAGTTGTCCAACTAGGTGAACGAGATACCTTTGCTTTCTGATGGCTCACTGTACACAACCTTGGTTTCTTGCACAAAATAATTGAAACTATTGTATAAAATTACATTCAAGCTATGTGTGTAGGATGAATATGAAATCTAATTTCGAAGCCGCCCTGAGTCCCCTCTTCGGGGGTAGAGAAGGATGGGGTATAAAGGTTTGAAATAAATAAGAAATAAATAAATAAATTATGTGCTTAGACATGGCTCCTTTAGTCACGATATCTTGTTATGTGTGTATATGCAAATACAGAAATTCCAAACACCAAGAAAACTCTAAATCCAAAACACTTCTGAACCCAAGCATTTTGGATAAGGGATACTGAACTTGTCACCCTACTTACTGCCACCTTCCTAGGTACAGTTTTGAAGGAATCTGATGTACAGAGCCACTTTTACTCTTGAAAACTCTCCTGTTAAGTAGAAACCTAAACATGTGGAACTCCAACTAAAATAGAGAGTGTTCATTGTTATCCACCATTCGTGCACAGGAGAGTGAAATTGGAAATGAAGGGATATGGCAAGCATGCATTTATCTTCTCTACTTGATACAACATTTTGAGCACCTGAAAAAGACTCAGATATGTGGCTTCTATGATTCTTGGAAACAGGAAGGGACGAAAATAGTGGCTGAGAGGAATCTAATGATCAGGATTTAGGTTTCATCTAGTGTAGTTTCTACACCTCATTGTATTTTGATTATCATAATTATAATTACAAATAGAGGTTAGGAGAAGGTTTTTGTGCATCACTCATGCATGAGAGTGCTCTATGCTTTCTATTTAAAGGGAATTCTCTATGCAGAAGAGATTAGAAAGAATGAGTGAGACTGTTTTATTTGCATTTACTGAATCTGAATCCTAAAAAATATCCTCAGAATTATATGAAAGTGTGAATGCTAGTATGAAAGACCAATGGTGGGTCTTTTCGCCTTCCTTGTGTTTTTTTAGTAACAAATACATGGGATTCTATTCTCCCCCTTTATAAATTCTGCGCATACCAGCTATTTTCTAGATAATTGGGCTTTTATTACAGCTTGTTTATGTTTGCATAAGGATGAAAAGATGTTCACCATCTTTAATTAAACCATGCTGATATTGAATAAGATTTACAATAAGACTGAATGCCAGTATTAAGTACTTTTTTTAAACAAGGCAGACATTGCCAATATTTATAATAATTTTCTACCTGTAAACCTACTCAAGTTGCATCTAATTATTAAATATGAAGATTAATAATTAAGTTTGAGGGGGAAAGGGATTTTTCCTTTAATAACAATGTGCCCTGTTAAATCTGGATTACTTATTGAAATGAGATCTTTTTGCTTGTTTTTTTTAAATGAAAAGGTTTATATACAGTTTTTGCATCAAATGGAAAGATATAGATATAGATAGATAGCTAGATAGATAGATAGATAGATAGATAGGAGCTGTGGAATCATTATGTTTTGGGATAACAGCTCCCAGGTTTGTACATGAGAACTGTAGTTCAAAACTTTAACATTTGCACGATATTCACATCAAACATAAACTCACCCATTCTTGAACAATGGTTTCTTTCATAGAATTCAGTGAGCAGTCTGAATCCAAAGGTTAGTCACAACTAAAGTACATCCATTGAAACAGCGGAACTTACATAAATGTTGACTTACCTAGTTCTGAATTATTCAAGGAGTTTACTCTAGTTGAAGGTAACCATTGGATTTGAGCCCTAGAATTCTCTAATGTGGAAATTCCATTATATACAAGTTTAGTCAAGCTTTGAGAACTAGTGGGGAATTTATCAAGAGAGGAGAAACTGTTGAAGTTCACATTCCAGAAATAGGCATGACAGAATTAGACATTTATGTGGCTGGAGCCAAAAATGGCTGGAGTTTCCAAAATGGTTGGAAGTCCATGCCAAATGAGGCTGTGGTCTTTTGGTCACAGATTTCACACACCTGTGTTATGTCCTCAGATTGTGCACCATTTGCAATTCCTTATCAGTGACTGACACTTTTTGCATCACCTTCATTTATTACTATGTCTAGGTTATTTTATTGGGTGTGGAAACTTGGGAAGTAATTCATCACAGCGTAACACTGCAAATCATTCTTTGTAATACATGGAAAGAGGTGGCTGCCCATAAGCAAATGCAATTTTTTTTGTAGTTCAGTGTTCTAGAGCCAGGTATTTACATAAATATCTGCATGACAGTATAATTCACAACTGGAAGCACACAAAATATTGGAAAATTTTGTTCCATAATTAGTAAAAAACAAAACAAAAACAAAACATGATCACAGTAGTTGCTTGAGTCGTATTTAGGGATGGGTGGCTTCCTAAAATACACAACTGTATGAAAAAATGCAATTAAAATATGAATGTGCAGAATGTGAAGCCAACAAATTTATCTGTTCTTTGATTGCTGTTCCCCACATCATGAGATGATTTTGAATGAGCAGGCAAGTACATCATTTGTGATTATTACTTGCAAACAAAAAACAACAACAGAACAAAAAAAGAAAATGCAGATTAAACAATTTGAGTGTTAGGCTGTGTAAAAACCTTGTTGCAAAAAGTAAATCTGAGTCAGATTATAATTACTAGTCCCTGCTAAATCAAATCCTTGACTACTAACTGAATCTTAGCATGATACTATTACAAATCTCATTGAGTCCATTGAGCAATTGAATTTGAGATTTGGCCTCAAATTCCAACAGGAAGCTACATTAAATATTCAGCTTCTGGGGGCGGGGGAGGGGGGAGCTGCCATCTGTTGTGTTTCTTCCTTTCTCTTTGATGTTTGGCATGACTTTCTTATGTGAGGCTGTTACAGTGCTGTTTATTCCTTGCCCTCCATTCCATACCACTGTTGTTCTGACAAGGATGGAAAATGACAACACTGCAGTATTGCAATCCAAGCTACATTGTACTTGTACTTGTAAAAGTGATGGGAAGGATGAGAACAAAACGGCTGCTCTTTTTGCACTTGTCCGTGTGAGAGAGTACTTGGTATCTTAACTTGCCAATGTTTGCATGCAGAGGGTTTATTATGTGTGGAAGAATGCAAAATAGAACCTCCTGCTTCCATTTCTCTTTCAGTTAACTTTACTAACTTATTGGGCCTAATTTAAAAGTTATCTGAGGAAAGAAAATGAAATTAGTCACCTTTGATTTTTGCACTGGTTTCACCAGATTAGCTCTTCTATGTTCCATGTTGGCATATTACTACTGCATACATACTGACTGGGATTCCATTTTAAATATGTTGATGCATTTGTATAATTTCATACCTGGGTGATTTTTTCTAGTGTTTTGTATGCCTAACATTATTTTATTGATCTTTGATAAATGGAAGATCAATAAAATACAATGAAAGAGGGATGAACTGAAAGAAATTTTGCACAACAATTTGCTTTCAGATTCAGTCAAGAAAACTTTCCTTTTAATTGACAACATTAAAGAAATCTAAGGTGAAGCATTTCAATCCATGTGTTTTATACTGGGTGACCCAAAAGTCACAATGCATAAGAAAAATTAACAGACTCATTATATTTTATATGTCATTATATATTTAGTTCCATATATATGCACAATCTACCAGACTACACTTAAAACAAGATTTGAGGTGACATCTTCCTTATCTTTGAGCCATCAATACCAATGGATACATGTAGACTTGCATAACAACAGAGATTTTGGAACATGTTCGCCATGAGTGGAGGAGAATACTTCATGTGTGTGTGTGTGCGTGTGCGTGTGTGTGTAAAAAGAGATGACCAACATGTAGAGTAAAGTAAAGGTAAAGGTTTTCCCCTGATATGAAGTCCAGTCGTGTCCAACTCTGGGGGGTGATGCTCATCTCCATTTCTAAACTGAAGAGCTGGCATTGTCCATAGACACCTCCAAGGTCATGTGGCCAGCATGACTGCATGGAGCACTGTTACCTTCCCTCCAGAGCGGTGCCTATTGATCTACTCACATTTGCATGCTTTCATACTGCTAAGTTAGCAGAAGCTGGGGCTGACAGCAGAAGCTCACGCTGCTCCCAGGATTAAAACCTGCAACTTTTCGGTCAACAAACTCAGTAGCTCAGCACTTTAACCCACTGCGCCACCGGGGGCTCCTTATGTAGAGTATACTTTGTAAAGATTTCATTAAAACTGTAATGAATATTTGGTAAATAAAGATACATTTAGCTACAATTTCCCATTTTCCCTGTGTATGGCAACTTTTGGGACACCCAGTATATAATATCTAATCATTAAAATATCTGCTGATTACAAACCATGACAAAAGAACCTCAGTTTTCCTTCTCTTGTTTTCATAAAAAGCTGACTTTAATCAGCTTACTTTTGTCATTTTATATAAATTTGAAAGAAAGAAAAAAGAATATAAGGAAATGTTACTAATAGAACGAGTGCTTTCATTACCTTAACTTTTTCTTCCAAGTGAGAAAAAGTTAAGAAAGAGCTTTCCATGATTTCTAATATAGTTTGCTGCTACTAACATAGCAATGCTTGGTATTTTTCCTTTTGCAATTTAGTACGCAACGGAAGATTTAATCGAATATGACTATGACTATGGGGATCCAGATTATAGAGATTATAAAGACCTTGACACTGTAACAGAGGGACCCCCACTATACGAAGAGACAGTAGCACAGACTGAGGTAACAGCATGTAGTCTGTATGTTGTCTGACGTCCCTCTCATCTATCATGCTGTTTTGTCATATGGTGTCTTATGTTAATCATGCTTTCCATACTTTTTCTCTTCCCTCCTTTTCTGTTTGTCTGTGAAACTCTTTTTAATCCCACAGCAGCAGGCTGGAAGATGGACAGCAATACATTGCTTTATTTTCACTCTCTCTTTTTTGGCTTTTCTTACTTTGCTTCCTTTCATGCCTTCCTCATATCCCCTTTCACTTATTTATGTTTCCCATTCCATCTTTCACCACCTTTTTTCAGAAAAAGAACAAAGCCCCAAAGAAGAAGAGGACAGTGGCCGCTAACTCAAAGACCAACCCCCAAAAGTTCACACTCAAAAAAACTGAAACATATTCATCCAAGAAGAAGAAAAACTATCAAGCTGCAGCACAAGGCAAAACAGGGGTAAAAGTAGCCACAAAACGATCAAGATCTTTCCTAGACCAAACCTGGAAGATCTCTGATGATGAGAAATATGTAGCTCTAACCCCTAGTAGTTGAATACATGAATAACCCAATTAAATGGAGATTCCTTCTGAATGTCTTCCTTTGACCTTTTGTGGGTAAATTCGTGCTTTTTCTTTCCTGTCAGGCCAATATTGTTGATGAATATCATGAATACAGTGTGGCTGAAACTGACTATGGAACCTCTGAACGCTACCAGACTGTATCTCCTAGCCAAACAACGGGACCAAATGAGGTAATGAGCAATGGAAAAATATACAGGCAAGCATATTTCAAAGATCTTAAGATAATAACAAGTTGTTGCCAAGTCTTAAGGAGTTGAGTTTCTCTCATTGCATTTAGGCCTCTGCAGTTAAAACCATTCGGTATCCTATTCCTGGAATCTGAGATTTGAGATGCAACTTCAAGTGATTGATATTTTTAATGGATATTCAGTCATATATTTTGCAGCTCAAATATGTAGTGAGATAATGCACATGTTTGTGGTTTCCCTGTAGTGTGGGGATGTCAGATATGTTTACTTTCAGTAAACATTTAAGGAAGGAAGAACAAAGTCTCAGAGATCCCTTAATTAATGGCACATAATGTAGTGTCTAGATGATGACTGAAGATAGAGAACAGTCACAATGAACTTTGAAGAGATGTCTTTAAGTTGATCCTGCATATCCTATCCTACTGATATTGCTTTTAAATATATAATCTAAACCCCAAAGCACTAATGTAGATACAGTCTTGTACAGCAATGTGCACTTTGTCCCAGACAATGACCATGATGTATCTACATTACAATGTGAATGGTAGCATACACCTCATTCATATCATCAGATGAATGGGGATTATTGAAATGCATGCATTAGTTACATCTGGATGCACAGCACAATAAAGAAGAGCATCCAGGTATGTATCCATTCACTCTTGATTTGTGCACATAGTTCCAAGTCCACTATAGGTAACCATACATAAAACCTGCTTTCAGGTGTTCATCTATTTAAACATTGAATCACTCGGGAGATGCTAGCGGGGTACAAATAAAGTTATAATAATCTATTGTACAGGATTGGGATGTTTGCATCTCAATACTTAGTGTACAGAATCAAATTGTATCTGTAAGACGTATGTAACTCTCAGATTCATCTTTTCATGAAAAAGATTGAGAACTACTCAACATTTCTTGTGTCTTAACAAATCTATTAATTGTCATGTGTGTAGTCAACTGACATTTATGAATGTGGGCTTTTTGTTTCATAAATATTGACATGCTGAAATGAGTTCTTAAGCTTTGATTTTCAGAGTTTGCATTACATTAAAGGCATATTTATTTTACAGACTCTCTTGTAATTACATATTTCAACTATGCAATGAAAATAATAAAAATGTGAAAGACTACTGGAAATCACATTAAAATTAATGCAAAACTGAAAACTACTTATTATTATGATTGTTTTTCAAAAACAAGAGTTGTCTCATATTTCCTACTTTTATATGGTTTCCATTTATTGTTCATAAGGGTCCACACAAAAGACACTTTTAATAGGCCACTTCCCTTCCAAAACTTGCCTTTCATTTTGTCACAATAAAAACTAGTTCCCTCTAAAATGTGACGTGAGAGTGTATCATAAAGAAACCATTGTATAAATTTTGATGTTTAAAACCTGGGTGTCTGGTGTCACCTAACTATACAGATGCACACTCATTAATATTTTAAGATAGGCTGTTCTTAACCCTTTTAACTGCTAGAATTTTTATCCGTATTGAATGGTACATAAAGAATAATTGCAAACTACTCTTTTTTAATGAAAGAGATCAAATCTGACTTGGAAAAAATCTAGTGCTACAAAAGAAGATATTAATGAAAAATTTAATGTTTTCATGTTTTGCTCTCTATTACAATTGGCATGGGAGAGTTGCAATTATCATATATCAGTAAATGTATTTCAAGACAATAAAATATGATAGTGATCTAATTTTATATTAAATCTCAGATTACTGCAATGGAGCAATTGTTTTCCAAGTCATTTGTCACAGTCTGAATGCCATTAGAAATGCCGCAAAAAGTACATTTATGGAAGTGTTGATTTCATTACATATATGTACAAGCATTGTGTGATCTTTTAATACCTCTGAAATATTGATGCCTCAGTTTTTCAGAAATAGATTAAAAGATGCAATGCTGTAATAATGTTGTGCTATTTCACCAACCATTATTTTCAAATCTTCTGAATGCTTTGCTTTACTAACAGTAATCCACATATTCATCCTGTTCCCCAAACCTTTGCTGATTATATGAATAGCAAATTCCTGTTGAAGAAGTATTTACTGAAGAATACATAACGGGAGAGGAGTATAACTCTGAGAATAAAAAAACTGAGGAAACAGATTATGGAAACAGAGGAGTAGACCACAGTGAAGCTGAAGTTGTGGTAGATGGAGATTTAGGCGAATATGACTTTTATGAATATAAAGAGTATGAAGAAAAGCCAACCAATCCCACTCATGAGGAGTTTGGGCCAGGTGTTCCAGCAGAGACTGATGTCACAGAAACAAGTGTAAGTTGGGCATCTGAAATATTCCTTAAAGGGGTGGGGTTACAACCAGCTCATTATATGTTGGTCTGCATTTCTGTCATGGACTATGGACTTAATGCTATAAGGCTTTTTATGACTTCTCAATGCAAAAATCATTGAATAACTTTTCAGTACAGTAACCTTTTCACTTAAATGTATCAAGGAAGACAGAGGAGCGAATGCTTTGTTTTTTGTAAGTGTCTGAAAAGCTGAAGCTAGTAATGTCTAAAAGGTCTGTGATCTCATTCGTATAATTTATCCTCTCAGTTATTCCATACATATTTTCTGTGTGTCAATCTGCTCATTGTTTTTATGGTAATGAACATCTTTATTCCTAGATGGGGTTGTCCTTGGACAACAGACACAAAATCTGCATTGAGGGCCAAACTCAAAGCCTTACCAGAGCTTTACACTTTGGGCACTTCCAGACATGACTAAAATGCGTGTGAAAATGGGTTAAACTAACCTGTTTTTGCCCACATTGTATTCCACATCTCCTCCCACAATCCCAAAATTTTCCTGCGAAGGTGGCTACATGCATCCAGCCACCCTCCAGCCCCTCATTCTCTCCCCCAAAACATACCCTGTGGGTTTGCCTTTCCAGAGAGCTGTGCAGTTACTGCGGAGTGATGCTGGAGGAGGAGGGGAAATCCCCTCCTCCTCTAGCATCACTCTGAAGTAATTGCACAGCTCTCCAGAGAGGCCCTCCATTCCTGGCAAGACTGTGGGGTAAATTTTGGGGGAGGGACTGGAGGGCTGGGAGAGGAGGGGGGCCACCATCCCACATCTCTGGGCTTTTGGAAGCCTGAAGAAGCAAGATGACTGTGTCCCCACTGGCCCAATACCTCATTAAACCTGGGCCTTTCAGCAAGGTCTTGATCTAATGGGGCGTCCAATTATTCCAAATTAATTCATTTTTACCTCTGGTAAAAACCAAGACAGATCCCTGTTTTTGGTCTTGACTGGATGGCCCCTTAGAGAATAACCATGAATTTTGTAGTCCTTCATATTTATTTATTTTTACTTATTTGGCTTTCCTAATGCTAATGAGTAATTTCCCTATTTAGGGAGTGTATGCCATACTACACTCATATTGGCATCCAAAGTTAAATGGCAACTAACATTTTCATTAATTGTCTTAAAACATTGGTGCTATTAAAATTGCTCTCTCTTTCTCATTTTGTACAATATAAAAGTATGCTGCTTGTAACAGGTACACTGAATTCTAGGGAATAGTTTGTTCAAAGTTCTACATTTTTTTTCAAAATGCACAGAAGCTGTTTGCACATAGGCGACAAAAGAAATAACCATGGGAAGTCAGAGTTCCTTCATAGAAATTTTGATTTTAGAAGTCATTACCTGTTTTCGCTTGGAGATATATGGTGACATTCCGAACTTCATTTGGTAAATTTAAAATCAGAGGAGAACTATAGTCAAAAGTCATTTCAAAAACTTTTCAGTTTAATTATTTCCCATGTTTCATTATTTAAAAAATATCACCTTTTGCCATCTATACATGCATAACAGTTGCAGAGAAAATGAATTTTTTTAAATAGAACTGAAATGCAGTTCCTTCTCATCTGCACCAACCCCATTCATTTAGTATGCATTTCTATTATGGAGAAAGTAATTTTAAATTGTTAGAAATATATGTGTTAAAGCTGAAGAATCTATTAGAAAAACAGATGCAATCTTAATTCAGATTTTTAAAGAGTTAGCTACTTCAAGTCCTGGCTCTGGACAACTTTGTCCACTGCAATTTCTCTGACTTTGATTTTTTTTTTAAAAAAAAATGATGATCTTTCCATCCCATGGTCTTTTATTATTTTTATCGTAAGAATGATCCAGCTATTTAGCTTCATGTTGAAGGTGCTAACAAAAAGTTTTCATACATGTCTTTCTCTAATTAGAGATCAATTAAATTTGGGAATCATCAGATATCCCTATACTTGTTAGTAATTAGGTCTATAAGGTAGATATGGATTCCAGCACTGGCAATGGATTAGACAAGGTCAGTGTTTCCCAAGTTCTGGTCTTCCAGGTGTTTGGGACTTTAGCTCCTGGAATCACTGATCCTTGGCCAAGACAGCTGAGGTTCAAAGAGTTAGTCCAAAATATCTGGAAAACTAGAGTTGAGAATCACCAGACTAGTTGATCTTTGGAATCATTTTCATCGTTGTAGTTCTGTGGTTTTTAGACTTCAATTCTAATATGTTTGTCTCTCTGTATATTGACCCAACAGGTGAATGGCCATGGTGCTTATGGGGAAAAGGGACAGAAGGGAGAAGCTGCTGTGATTGAACCTGTGAGTATTTGGGATGCTGATTCTTATAAAATACTCTTGATAAATGAAGGAGCAAAAAATGTCTTCAACTTGTGAATGTGGAGATTCCAAGGAGTATGGGGATCGTATACAGCCTATTAGGTCTACTCGTTTTGATTCAGAGCATTCTCCAGTACATCGCTGTGGCTCAGTTTTGGAACACATCTTTTGCATGTTGAAGGTCTTTGGTTACTTCTCAGTATCTCTAAATACCACAAGGAAAGATTCCTGTCAGTAACTGAGGAGAACCACTGCCAATTTGTTTAGACGTCACTGAGCGAAATGGTGTCATGTAATATAAAGCATTCTAAATCCATCTTCCAAAGAAGTAGCCTTGAATTAACTGAGACCTACTCCTAGGTAGCTATGTATGAACTTGCAGATCCACAGAGCATATCTACTTCGAAGGAAATCCCATCATGTACCAACATAGATGTGCATAGATTGTAGATATTTTTATCTAACAGTATTGCTAAATTGTGTATTGCCTTTTTATTCTACTTTGACTTGTTCCCAAGGTAGTTCACAGCAAAATACAATAAATAGAGTAACATAAGAGCAGGTAAAATATAAGTTGAATTGCCTGTGTACACTTTTAATTTCTTTAAGCACCTCTGAAACTCCATATTCAATCTGCAGAACAAGACCTTTAAGTAATAAAAATAAATTAGATGCATTTACATTAAAATTTACCCTGGCCTCTTGTGTGGGTCAGCACACATGCATTATGTGATACTGCATCCTGAATCCTGGCAGATCCCCAAAATCTGGAGGAAAGCAAGAGTTATAGCCATCTTGAAGCCAGGCAAAGACCGTAATGATCCAAAAAGCTATAGACCAATCTCCCTGTTGTGCCACCTCTACACAGTCCTGGAGAGACTTATTTTGCATATAATTATGGAAAAAATAGACCCATATCTGATTCCACAGCAAGCTGGCTTCAGAAAAGGCAAAAGTTGCATATTGCAAGTGCTGAACCTGACTCAGCACATAAAAGATGGCTTTGAAAAGCAGCAGATCACAGGAGCTGTCTTCATAGACCTGACAGCGGCTTATGATACTGTAAACCACTGCCTCCTCCTGAGAAAAATATATAATATCACAAAAGACTACCACCTCACCCGCCTCATAGGAAACCTGCTACAAAACAGGAGCTTTTGTGTTGAGTTTCAGGGCCAGAGAAGCAGATGGCAGAAACAAAAGAACGTCCTGCCTCAGCGTGCTTGCTCCATCCATGTTCAACATTTACACAAATGACCAGCTGCTGCCAGAAAGGACAGAGAGCTTCATCTATGCTGATGGTGCCATTACTGCTCAAGCAGGGAGCTTTGAGATGGTAGAACAGAAGCTCTCCGAAGCTCTAGGTGCCCTTACTGCCTACTACAGGGAAAACCAGCTGATCCCTAATCCATCTAAAACACAGACATGTATTTTTCGCCTTAAGAACAGACAAGCATCCCAAGCTCTGAGGATTACCTGGGAAGAAATCCCACTGGAGCATTGCAGCGCACCCAAATACCTGGGAGTCACTCTGGACCGTGCCCTGACCTACAAGAAGCACTGCCTGAATATTAAGCAGAAAGTGGGTGCTAGAAACAATATCATACGAAAGCTGCCTGGCACAACCTGGGGATCACAATCAGACACAGTGAAGACATCTGCCCTTGCGCTATGCTACTCTGCTGCTGAGTATGCATGCCCAGTGTGGAACACATCTCACCATGCTAAAATAGTGGATGTGGCTCATAATGAGACATGCCGCATTATCACGGAGAAATTACATTGGAGAAATTACACTGTCTAGCTGGTATTGCACCACCTGACATCTGCCGGGAAGTAGCAGCCAATAGTGAAAGGACCAAGGCAGTGACATCTCCAGCTCATCCCTTGTTTGGGTATCAACCAGCATGTCAATGACTTAAATCAAGAAATAGTTTTCTAAGATCTACCGAGACACTTACTGGAACACCCCAGCAAGCGAGAGTCCAAAAGTGGCAGGCTCAAACCCAGAACCTCAATCAATGGCTGATACCAAATGAGAGACTCCCCCCTGGGCACACAGAAAACTGGGCGACTTGGAAGGCGCTGAACAGACTGCGCTCTGGCACCAGGCAATCTTAAGAAATGAGGTTACAAAGTGGAATCTACGACATGCGAGTGTGGAGAAGAGCAAACCACTGACCACCTGCAGCAATGCAACCTGAGCCCTGCTACATGCACAATGGAGGATCTTCTTGCGGCAACACCAGAGGCACTCCAAGTGGCCAGATACTGGTCAAAGGACATTTAATCAACTACCAAGCTTGCAAACTTTGTGTTTTGTCTGTTTGTTTCTTTGTTTTGTTAAAAATGTAATACAACTGTCTAGTTGCTCCTGACACGATAAATAAATAAAAAATAAGAGAGAGAGAGAAGAAAGAAATATATTAAAAACATCTACGGACCTTACTGGGGTATTGATATAACTCTGTAACCAAAAAAATAAGAAACTTAGTTGGGATGCTGAAAGCTACAACCTTTTGAAGTAGATAAGAAAGGACTAATTTGAATGTGCAAACAAGGAGTAAGCTAGTCCTCACTAGCTTAATCCCCTAGTCTCCCTCTTTGGTTGGGGAATGGCTAGTCTAAAAATGAGAGCCTTTGTGGTCTTGTCTTACTCAACTACTGAGTTTGCCTGTCATGTTTGGCACAAGTCTGCCCAAAGCAGGTGAATATAGCACTGAATGAAACATGCAGAATAATCACAGGATGTCTCAACCCTTCACCTGTTGATAGACTCTATAACATAGTTGGCATTGCCCCCACCCCCAATGTGTGATGGGGAGTTGCTGCTAAGTGTGAGAGAAATAAGAAATAAGAGAAGTAACTGTGAAAGCCATCAACTGCATGACTATCAGCCTTCTCCCAGTAGACTCAAATCAAGGAAAAGGTTCATGAGAACCACCACTCCTCTTAATGTTCTCCCAGCAACAGCAAGGACATCCCTCTGGGCAGCTAAATCAGCAAATCCCAAATGGATGGCCTCCCACAAGGGTTCTGCCTCCAGGGGCAAGCCAAGAATTGACAATTTGGAAGTCCCTGAGCAGACTCAGAAGTGGAGTGGGCAGATCAAAAGACAACCTGGCTAAATGACACTATCTAGAAGAATCCTCCACCTTGTGTGACTGTGGAGCAGAACAAACAACTCCGTATCTATAAACTTGCCCACAATGCTCTGCCTCGTGCACAGAGGAAGAATTGGGTTGTTGTAGGTTTTTTCGGGCTATATTGCCATACTCTAGAGGCATTCTCTCCTGACGTTTCGCCTGCATCTATGGCAAGCATCCTTAGAGGTTGTGAGGTTGAGAGGAAGAATTGTTTAAAGCGACAGACAATATGGTCAATGTTGCCCATTGTTGGTCTAAAATTGTTTAGCCGCTTGTGTTCCCTCTATTTTATCAGTTTTATACTTGTTTTAGTTATGCTTCACAGCTCCTCTTTTCCATAATGTTGCTGGCAGCAGTCATTATAGATACCTTTATAGTGAATTGCAGAGACCTTGATAGCCAACCCTTATGGGATGCTCCATTGTGGTCTCATTTAAGTCCATTTAGGAATCTCCATTGCTGATGGAGACCATGGACAATGCAATTGCATCTGTATTCTAATGCTATGCACCTGAACGTAAAGATGACAGTTTAAATGCAACTACAGTTTTTCCCCAACCACTTACGTCTTCATCTTTGAAACATTTAAGTTTCAAAGTTTTGGAAAAGTGGAGATAGTAGAGAACAATGCATGAGAAATGCAAGCACTGGCAAATCTTGGCTCATAATATCCTTGCTTTTTTGAGCTTCCACACCCCTTTCAATTTTTAACCTTGGCTTCCTTCCATTACCAGTTAGGATTTCTCCTCCCCCATTTCATCAGCTTATGTCCTTTAGATATCTGGCCATAGATGATACATGGAGTGAAACAGCAGTTGAGTCACAACTCAAAGATGAAACACACTGTCAGTAATAAGGAAAGACATCTGCACGAATGTGTCCTATAGAATGTCTGGCTCTCTTCGCTACTGTATATCCTATATTGTATCATAGGCAAAGTTCCACTCTTGCAGTGTGAGAAAGGTAATGCAAACATTACAATCCTAAACCAACAAGAATGTGAGCATTAGGGAAGTTTGGAAGCCATTCAAAGTACTACTGAAGCAACCAATGTCTAGTTTTGGTTTAGTTTCTGCTAGACAATTTTTTACAATTACAAAGAATGGTCCCCGTGAAACATTTTTGGAAGTTGAGGAACACATCTCTGATTATATTTTCATTAGAAACAGAGGAGTGCCATTAAAATAGCATTACTAAGTTCCTTTAATTCCTCTACCAACCTAATTAAGTTATTCAGACTTGCAATCCAATCCTATGCTATTAAGACTGTATGAATACTAAGATGCTGTGAAATGTAACAAATGCGCATAGCTAATTAAGATCACTTTAATTCAGTTATCGTTTTGCAGGGAATTAGATATCCATAGATCTAAATTCACAGTACTTTGATCAATATACCAAACCAACATTCAGGACCTACAGTGTTTGTAGGGCAAAGCCTCTGAAGGGCATTCAGTTAAGGAAATGATGTTTTAGGAGAATATGCTATGTCGGATTGTTTTTCCAATCTTCTGGGATTATTGGTGGCCTTGACACCAGAGCTGAAATGAATGTGGGGTGATTTTCATTAACGCTTCGTTGCATACCGTAAGGCGCCTTTGCTTAGTTAACTGAAAGACACTCACAGTAACTATTTAGAAAGCATTGCACTAAATAGATTTAAATGATACCTTGAATTCACCACATGATTCTTGATTGAATAGGATCTGTGTATAATTGGTCCAGAAAGAACTGTTGTTAATCTGTTCTATTTTCTCTTTGTGACACTACCAGTAGATTGACTCAGTAATTCCACTATTACTGACTTAGATTTCTCTAAACAGATAAATGTATCACTAAGGAGGAGGAGGAAACAGTAGACGAAGGGGACAATGGCAATAAAAAGGCAGCAAAAAGTTGTAGATTTTCAAAATCAGGACAAGGTAAAAAGATGAACAAACATTTTGAAGAATAGTTTTATAAAAAGATGGTCTCCTTCATAGTGGCAGAAATATGCGACAAATGTTGGCAATAAAAGGATTTGTAAAGATGAGGAAAGCAGAAAGATTAATGTCTTGCTAATTGTGGAACGCTCTTTGCTTTCATAAATGTCTCCAACTAATATAGATTATGTGTATGTTTCTCCATAGGGGATGCTTATTGAAGGACCCCCAGGACTCCCAGGACCTCCGGTAAGTTCACAATCCTTTACATGTCATTTTTGTTACAAGTCTTGGATGGTAAAACTGATTTTTTGCATAATGGCTTGATATAACTGATGCAGATATTGTAGCATACCTGCTTATAAGTACCAGATAAAATGTAGCTTTTCAGTGAGAACCGATCTGCAAAAAATGCTTCTTTTATGGTTTTGTTTCTATTGAAAATATGTCACTTCATACAGAAAACCTTTTGTCCATCTCTGCTCTGAAATAGGTTTGTAAAACATTACTCTAGACCAGTACATTTTAACCTTTGGTCCTCCTGGTGTTTTGGACTTCAGCTCCCACATTTCCTAACAGCTGGTAAACTGACTGGAATTTCTGAGAGCTGAAGTACAAAATACCTGGACCAAAGGTTGAAAACCACTGCTTTAGACAGTTATCCAATATAATTCATTCATTGTGTCATTTCTTTTCATAGGGTCTTATGGGTCCCCCAGGTACACAAGGTCCCACTGGTCCTACTGGTGACCCTGGTGACAGGGTAAGTCTGTGTGGGTTATAAATGACTAAAGGAAATGTGCCAGATTGGGTGGCTGGAAGCATAATGTCTGGTTTGTGAAACAAACATCCCATCCTATGTACTGACAAGTCATGTTAAGTGTCTTGATGTCCAAAAAGCTGCAATCACAGCATAATAGCTGGCTTTGCTTAATAAGGTGCAGACTATAGTTGAAACACCGAATTATGAATAAAGAGATCTAGGTTATAGTTTCCACTAAGCTATGAGTCTCATGGGTAACTTTGGGTCAGCCTGTCCTACCTCACAGAGTTACTGGGAGGGGAGAAGAAGTGTACCTGCAGTGTATTCAAATGGATGTATAAGTTTTACCCATTTGAATATACTGCAGGTACACTGCATTTGGCTTAGAGATCTTGAAACTCTTGCCTTGTGATCTAAAAAATGGAAATGAGCAAAGTCATCTCTATAGGCTACAACAGTGATTCTCAACCTGTAAGTCCCCAGATGTGATGGCCGTCAACTCCCAGAAATCCTAACGGCTAGTAAACTGGCTGGGATTTCTGGGAGTTGTAGGCCAAAAACACCTGAAGACCCACAGGTTGAGAACCACTGGGCTACAAGATTAAGTTTATTTGTCTCCAGTGCAGATAAGGCATTAAAGCTGGAGAACATACTGAAACCTTCAGATTACAATTGGAGCTTCTTCTGTCATTCCTTTTGTTTCTGGATAATCTAATGAATTTACCCAGGAAGATGGGAGTGACAGAGAGCATTCATCTATATATTGAGAACCTCAGATTCAAGAACATTCCTTGGTGTTCTTGTTGTGTGCACATTGTGCACTTCTCCAAGATAACCATAATGGAAAACAGGTTAGAGACTTAAGATTCAATGGCCACACTATTCCAAAACTGATTTTTTCATAAATAGGAGCAAGTAATATCTGCTTATTCCTAAAGTAATTGTAGTCATTTTTAAATTGCTTTCAATATGAATAAATGTGGGTGAACCAGAAACACAACTGCTTTGTTCTTTCAGTTTAAGATTACATTTGAAGGGACATTTTTCATATCTCCCCTAGAAGAGAAATAAATGAGGTTGCACTGCAGAATGTTTCTTGTTCACTTGCTGATGGCCACAGGCGAACCACTATCTTGATAGAAATAAGCAGATACTCCTAGTGTTCCATGTGCCATACCTTCCATGTTGAAAGTCATTATGGTCTGATTCTAAAAATACTTGTTTCCTCTACCTCTCTGATAAGATACGGTTTTGGTAGGAGGAAGAGGATAATTTTCACTTTCTGAACCCCCTGACTCACACCCTCATGTCTGGTCTCATCAGTTATTTTCAGATGGGTTTTTGGATTTTTCATCATTGGAGGTTGTGCATTTTCTTGGAATGGATAAAGTACACAACTGCATGTACCCCTCTTAGGGAGCATTGAAAACTATTTGAAGGTGAAAAACAATCCCTCAAGATTCTCTCTGAATATCACAGTGGGGCCTGGGGGCTTTGAGAATATGGAAGGGAGCTCAGTGGCTGAATAACATTGAGCCTGATCTTATGGGACACAGTTGATCACAGGGGACACAGTTATTTTACCACTGATCTTCTTTAATGTTAGTAAGCATCCATGTGTCAATCATTTTGCCAGAGGTGGTCATAGTCATAACACCCAAACGACAACAACAAAGCAAAATAAAATAAAATCCAGATAATGTCTAAAAGTCTATTTCTAGTTTTGAAAAATCAGTATTTATGGATGTTAAGATTCTTGCTGAGTTGGTGGTTGCAACCTATTTTAAATGCAAATTACAGTCCCAAATGCTTTTGGCAATAGGAGTGGTACATTACCATCTTGAAATCTATTATTATTATTATTATTATTATTATTATTATTATATTTGTGTCCTGCTTTTATCTCTGTGATTGAAATGTAAAGTGGCTCACAAGATTTTTAAAAAAATGCAATTCATGTAAATTTTAAAATAGAGTTAAACATATAAATTGATTAAAATAATTTAAAACACTTACAACAACTAAAATATTATACAGTATCCTTCTGGCTTCCTTTCAACATTTACTAATAGCTTGCCTGAATAAAAAAGTTTTAGCCTGTTGCTGGAAGGGAAACAGGGAGGGGGCATTCTAGCATCTCTAGACAGAGTGTGTAGACAGCCCAGGGGAAGTTATTGGGAAGGCCCTCTCTTGTAGGTTGGTTCATTCAGAGTAAACCTTGACCAGTTTTGTGTTCCAGCTTTTGATGGGGCCCCCAATCCATTTTCTGGGAGTCTTTTGAAATTGGGAGGGCAGATTTATTTTTTCAGTTTGGGGCTCCAAAATATCAGTTTTCTATTGGACCATTATGAGTGGGGGCCTTCCCACCCAGTTTCCCCTTCCTGGAACGTGCATTATGGAGGCTTCTTACCTGCTGTTTCTACTCTAGAGAAGGTGCTTGGCTACAGGCACTGGTAGGCACGCACACTTTCTGGGCCAGCACGTCTTGCCTCACGCACACACTCATTGGAAAGAGAGTGTGTGTGTGGCATGCAGGCCCAGAAAGCACATGCTCCTTCTAGTGCCTGCAGCTAAGTGCCTATTACTTCAGAGTAAGAGGTGGTCAGCTGCAGGTACTGGTAGACGTGCACGCTTTCTGGGTCTGCATGCCATACACACACTCGGCAAGGAGGCAAGTTCTTCTGGGAGGCACTTGGCTGCAGACGAAAGGTTTGTAGCCGAGATTGGCTCCAGCTTGCTTTCGTGTTGTTGATTTTCATACAGGGAGAGGGCTTCCTGTTTTATGGTCCTGAAGAAACGTAAGAAATGGGAGAAATAAATTCTGCGCACAACCCTACTTTCTTATATTCCCAGCAAGCAAGCTTGCTATGGTAGTGGGGTAAAAAAAGGGGCCTCTTTGAGGATCTTCCTCCTTGAG
Organism: Anolis sagrei; assembly: GCF_037176765.1. Lineage (NCBI taxonomy): Eukaryota > Metazoa > Chordata > Lepidosauria > Squamata > Anolidae > Anolis > Anolis sagrei. The sequence goes on from NC_090024.1 coordinate 143,876,199, forward strand.
AGGGTTTGTGCCAGGAGATATGATCCACCAAATAGCTTGGACCTGAGCCATGTAGGGCTTTTCAGATCATAACAGCACTCTGAATTTGCCTGGAAACTGATTAGAAGCCACTGGAACTGTTGCAACAGGCATTTGTGTGCTTCTTGTAGACAGCCCAGGTTGAGAATCTGGTCACATCTTTTTGAACAAATTAGAGTTTCCAAACACTCTTCAATAGCAGCCCCAAGTAGAGTATTTTGCAGTATTCCAAATGGGATGTAATGAAAGCATATACCACTATGCGTGGATCCAGCATTTGGTAATTAAAGCGATCTACATGTATTCATGCTGTGAAGATACCGTACTGTGACTGATGTAAAAATGAATTTCTCTTGGCATTACAAATGACAGTTCACTGAAATATTTGTATCTGGAGGCGCAGAGAATATATTCCATGGTTGCTGCTGCTTAATTGGGCATTGTTGCTGAAACTGCATAGCATGACGAACATCACAACTGGTACACACACAGAGATGCACATCAAAAATGGTGCTCTTACATTAATAAGTGAACAATAAGTTTGTGAAGAAAATTTCTGAATCCCTCCTTTCTGAGGCCCCAATTGCACTGCACTCTTGTTACACTGAATGTTTTTTTAAAAAAACTTACTAATTTTTTAAAGCCACAAATGAACTTTTAATTTGGTATGCTGAATTTTTATTGTTCATTTTGAAGCCGATGGAGCCTGGGACAGATAATTGGTTGCACTGCCCCACCACAGGTTTCTGACCCTGAGCTCTTTGTGGCCCAGATTACACAAATGCATTTCCACATTAATCTACTGGTTTTTAAAAATAAATTTACATTGAAGTACATACTTAAATGAACATTTTGCAATGCATTTTCCTCAAGAACAGACATTTCCAGCTGTATTTTATTTGCAAAGACACATTTCTAAAACAATTATATTTGACAGTTCACATTATCAAACTCATTTTGACATGAATCTGAACATTTTCAGCAAAGAATGGCTCCAAGGCGGAATTAACAAGTCTTTAGTGTATTTACTAGCATCACTTTTCAAGCATGATCACATGGGTGCAGCAGATATTTTTATTCACATGAACAAATATTCCAAACATTAGTGATTCACCTAAATCTGACACCTCTTTCTTTTATACAAGGTGTTCCAAAAATGTATACACACTTTAAAAGCTGATAGCTCAATTTATTTTTTTCAGGTTAAATCTATTGGAATTCATAATGGAAGTCAGACTAAGCTTTGAATAAAGGACATTCATTTTAAAATGTTACTAGAAATGTGAAAATGTAGTTGAAGTACAAAAACAGTTTAGGAGGAAGTTTCAAAGAGATCCACCAATGCGACAATCCATTAGTCTGTTTAGAGATAAGTTTGAATCTGATGGAACTGGTTGGAATGGCACACTTTCTTACAAAGATTGTGTGGAGTGATTACTTCCATTAAGAATTCCAATGGGTTTAACCTGCAGGAAAAAAATAGCTATCAGCTTTTAACGTGTGTATATCTCAGTGTCACCTTAGATTGTGCACTAACATTTAGGAAATACTATATGAACAACAAGCACAAAGTACCTGTGCACAATAACATCCTGTAGAAACTTACTGGCAGTATGTGGAATGCAGACTCAAAATGAATAAGAACATCAGTCCTGGTCTTGACTTACTCAACTGCTGAGTATGCCTTCCCTGTTTGGCACAAGTTTGTCCCTGCGAACTAGGTGAATATAGCACTGAACAAAACATGCAGAATAATCACAGGATGTCTCAAACCTACACCTGTTGATAAATTCTACAAGGTAGCTGGCATCTCCCCCCCCCCCCCCGATGTGTGACAGGAAGTTGCTGCTAACTGTAAGAGAAATAAGGTTGAACTCTGAAAGCCATTAACTGCATGGCTATCAGCCTTCTCCCAGTATACTCAAATCAAGGAAAATCTTCATGAGAACCACCACTCTTCTTAATCTTCCCCCAGTAATAGCAAGAGTATTCCTCTGGGCAGCTAAACCAGAAAATTCTAAATGGATGCCACCCATGAAGGTTTGCCTCCAGGAGTAAATCAAGAATCAACAACTTGGAAGTCCCTGAACAGACTCAGAAATGGAGTAGGCAGATCAAAAGACATCCTGAAAGACAATACGGTTGCTGTTGCTCATTTTTGGTCAAAAATTATTTAGCCGCTTGTGCTCCCTGTATTTTATCATTACTTATTTATGCAGTGCTTTTAACATGAAATAAATAAATAAACAAACGTGTATACATTTTTGGGACCCTGTAGTAATGATACTCTATTTTTGCCTTGGAAATTGAAAATGGAAAGATTTCATTTCTAATCATGGCACTGCATGGCACAGCGATTGCTAAATTGAACCAATTTTATTTTGCAACCCATTTTGTAAGAATTACTATTTTTTGTCTTTTTGGAAGGCCTGGTTAGTACTATGTCAGCTGCCAAAACTGTCAAATACTAGAAACAGAAGCTTCCTTCTAAATTGGAAAGATTGTTGATGAAATGATTCAGGAAGACTTTCTGACTTATTTGGAAATATGATTGCCTCCTGAAATGTCATTTTTGCTTTCAAGGAAATTGTTGAAATTGTTTAACATCCAAGAACAAAAGACAGTTCAGGGAAGTCAAGACACTGGTGTCTATAAAATTCAATATGTAACATTCATAGAATTTTTGAGGCTATGCAATTCTGCATCTCATTTGTGTTTCTTTTTATTTTAAAAAGAAACCTGGCAATTTTCAGGAAAAAAATAGATTCCCCTCATATTTTTCCAATTTGTGAGGAAAAGACAAAAAAATCCAAACACACCAAAAACAATAAAAATAGAAGAAAACATTAATGCTAGTAAACAAAAAAGTATCCTTTAGTCCACTGTGCCATCAAGAAAATATAAATTACCCATGACCTTAAAACAAGAACTGTAAAAGTATTTACAGACAATTACATTCACGTGAGATTCTACATCATCTTACATAAACATTTATCTTCTATATAGTTTGGAAGAATACAATGGGATAATAAACACATTTTCTCATTTGAAAAGAAAATACTTCACCACCCTCAATTTTTCCAATATTTGCTTCAAAAACAAAATAAAACAAAACAGGAAAACAACTCTTCTCTTACACCCCTAAAAGTATTTTAGGATTTCTCCAGGCTTCACATTTCTGTGCAAAACTAGCCATTTTGCACAGAAAGGTATAGCTGTGTCCATGTAGATTTGTGTATGTAGATTTTGTTGAAGGAAACATCCATTATGGTATTTTCACAAATAGATAATTGGCCTAAACAAATATTGCATTCCAGAGGGGAAAATAATATTCATATCATTGTGTTTTCTAGATCCTTCCAAATTGAATAAAGAAATGAATACACAATGCACAGCCACATTTTCCATTTTAGTGAACAGATACTGCATATTGTTCCAAATAAACATACATGAATTATACAAATTTATGTATCCCCTCCATATCTCCTAGGGTCCACCAGGACGTCCTGGACTTCCAGGTGCTGACGGTTTGGCTGGTCCTCCAGGTACTATGTTAATGTTGCCGGTAAGTCCATTTTACTCTGTAGAATTATCCCTTCTCAATATACATGGGGATATCAATGCAAAATGATGACTTTGTCATATTTTTCCTAATAGCTGATCTAGCTGAAGACTAGTGATGCAAAGACCATTAAGAATGTCTTTTCATCTACAATGAGGAAGGGCATTTCATATAAGATTCCCCCACTGAATATATTACAAAGTATCATGAAATTTGAAATGTTTTACAAAAGAAAAACATAGAGATATATGTATGTATAAATGTATGTATTTACAAAAAAAAAAAATCCTAAAATGTGGAAAAGCAATAAAAATGTAACCTGACATGAAATTTAAAAAATCAAATATTTACATCACTTATTTAAACCAATAGATAAATATTATTACAAATATTTATCCAGATTTCTATTTCAGCCATAAACTTAAAAGGACATCTAATCTATTGTTCACCATAGCTAAAAAGTTTGAAAACAAGGGATTAATGGTGCAGGTATCAGAAATTTAGAAGTTTGAAATATTCTAACATTCAAAATTTTCCACTTTGGTGGATGGCATGGTGACATATTCACATTTTCTGAATGTTCAAACTATATGTGCACAACATATTTTTTTAAAAATGTATACAATTGTCTTCTGGCTAGGTATATAAGATGTATATGCAGAAAATGAAAAAGATAGGCATATACAAGTTTTCAATACAGTGAAAGAAATGTTTTAGGCCAAAGAATTTAATGTCTTAATCTGGGTTGTTGTAGGTTTTTCAGGCTATAGCCATGTTCTAGAAGCATTCTCTCCTGATGTTTTGCCTGCATCTATGGCAGGCATTCTCTGGCCTCACAACCTCTGAGGATGCCATCCACAGAGAGGATGCAGGCAAAACATCAGGAGATAATGATTCTAGAACACGGCCATATAGCCCGAAAAAAATACAACTCGGTAATTCCGGCGATGAAAGCCTTTGACAATACAATATATTCATCATCTTGGGGAAGAGGCTATTATCAACATGTTTGAAATTGACTTTATATTTTCAAAAATCTTACCATTTTACACAGTTTCGCTATGGTGGAGGTGGTGAAAAAGGCCCAGCGATCTCAGCTCAAGAAGCCCAAGCTCAAGCAATTCTTCAGCAAGCCAGGGTAAGAGGAAATGCTCTTAAGGTAGAGATGGGGAAGGGTTTTCCCCCATTAATGGCAAGGATTTTCTGAGTTAAGATTTTACCTAAAACGTGCTCAAATTCCTGAATTTTCTGGTAGTGCCAACTCCTTTGTTAAACTCAGAGACTTTTAGACTTTGAGACGCTGGCCCCATCTGCATTATATGGCAGTGTAGATGGAGCCCTATAAGGAAAAAAGGTTTTACAAATAAAGTTAGTGAAAAAACAAGATAGGGTCTTCTCAGTGTTAGTGGAAAAACAAGATAGGGGCTTCTCATTTGAATTCCTTCCTTAGAGATGGCCCCTTCCTTACAATTCTTCCATTGTCAGGCAAAGACTGTTATTGTTATTGTTATTATTGTTCAGACAGCCTTTTTGAATTCATAGATTTTAAGAAAAAGGCATGTATAAGGATGCTGTATACTTTTACATTGTGTTATTTTCTTTGTTTACCCCTCCCTTTAGTATATATTTTAATTTGTTTCAATTTAGCAGTTTGATTCTGCTTTAAAGTTGAATTTTTATTTGTCTTCGACTGTATTGTAATCATATTAATTTGTCAGCCATGTTGAGTCCTAAACTTGGAGGAAAGGCAGCAGATAGGTAGAGATAATGATAACAAGAAGTAATACTACTACTACTACTACTTATTATTATTATTATTATTATTATTATTATTATTATTATGGTATATAACCTGTATCATACCACAAATATGGTGTATGAATTACCATTGCTTTACTACATATAACAAACGGTTTTTGAAACCACATAGGTGAATTTGGCAAATGCTGCCAGTCATGAAGCATTTAACTCTAGCATTTTTATTTTCTTTCCACTTTTCAGATTGCCATGAGGGGGCCCCCTGGCCCTATGGGGCTCACTGGAAGATCAGGTCCTGTGGTATGTTAAATTAAGAAGCAAAGCATCATCATCCTGGTGTCTTACTTCACTCACAATGTTATTGGGTAGTCATTTTACAAAAACAATTTAGAATTTCTCAGGGCTCACTACCAGGAAGAATGATGTAGTTAACATGTGAAGCAGATTAGTGCCGCCCAACATTTTACAGGTGGAAACTAGGACATGTGTGATCAAGCATCCTCAGAGTGTTGTCAGAATAGCAGGAGTTTAATTCAAAAGATTACCCAGCTAAAAGAGGTTGAAGCAGTTTGTTTTTGCTGGGACTTGCTAAGCAGTGGTTCTCAACCTGTGGGTCCCCAGATGTTTTGGCCTAAAACACCCATAAATCCCAGCCAGTTTACCAGCTGTTAGGATTTCTGGGAGTTGAAGGCCAAAACATTTGGGGATCCACAGGTTGAGAAGCTCTGGCCTAGTGGGAGGGTGTGCAAGGAAGTGGGGTATGTGAAGAGGCACTGGAAGACAGCTGTGTGGGTCAGTCAAATTGTAAAAAACAAAACAAAACAAAACCTTAGATATTATAAAGTCAGCAATGATTTAAAATGATTATTGTTTTTTGCTGTCTTAATTGTGAACTGCTAAACCAGTTGGTTCCAGTAATTGAGGACCTTTCTTATCTCTATCACAGGAAATAAAATGCCTTCTGCAGCTTCTGCAACTCCATAGGTTTAAATACAAATGTTCAGTGTACAAGTACATTTCTTTATACATTCTCTTTGGTTATTAGAAATGGCTAGAATATCTCCCCTAGTCTATTCTTCCTCAACTCCTTTGTCTCCACAAACAATATAATACATTTTTTTAACAAAAAAGGAGCTTCCAGGTAATCTGTGGCTCCTTTTCTTCTTTTTTCTATTCATTCAAAAATATGGAGGGTTAAAACAATGTAGAGCTAAAACACAAACCAACTGGTCCAGTCAAATACCTAGTTTAGATAATACTTGAAACAAAATTGCAGACTTCCAAACTATATGCTTTCTGGATAGAAATTTGACATTTAAATACATTTTGAATATTTTAAATGACAAAACCAGAAGTAGTGTTGCAGTTGCTAAATCACCTGAGCAATTTTCTCCTAATGATGACTTCCTCTTTTCTGAAACGGATACTCTGCTGACAGAGATAATCAAATGAATCACTTAAATGCTGCAGTTAAGCAGTTACAGTCTCTTTAGAAGCTATACAAGTGTATTTACAGCAATATAAAATGATAGTTAGTTCAACCAAGATTGCAGGTTTGCATAAACCCAGTAGTCTCTTGAGGGACCTCAGTAATTAAGTTTTTTTTTTAAAAAAAACTTAAGATGCCATGGTTAAGTACAACTGAGTGGCACCCAGACTCAAAAGATATATTTAGTTTCTAACACAATGTGGAGCATTTCCTTTTGCCAAAATGGTTTGGCCAGTATTTTGCCTCTGAAATGATTCTTCTGACAATACACGGAAAGGAAATTGATCATGCTAAGCAGATGTTTTTAACATAGATTTTTCTGTCCATTTCATGGGAATGAGTCAAGGTAGAAGGAACTCTCCGAAGTTGAAATGGCCTAGTGGAGAGATTCCTGGGAGGTACTGATACAAAACGATGCCTGAATATAGTCATTTAAAATATTTATTTGTGTGCTGCCTTCAATTGTTTTTGTTATGTACCTTCAAGGTGTCTCTTTCTATTCAGTTACTCTTTTTTTCAGTCACTGAAAGTGTCTCCAGTAAGAAAGTGTTCAAGCAGTATCTTTCTTACTCCTAGCTTTATTTTACCTTGGTGTGACCTGAGGCTCAACTGCACAGTTTAATAATTTATACTCATGATGTAGTCTGGTTGTCTCCATGCAGTTCTGAAACATCCAGTGCTTGTTGTGGGATAAGTTAATCTGGTTTATTGTCGTGAATGTGCATCAAATTCTTGAGCAGCCATGCTGCTTCAATGTGGTATAGACAGCAGAATCAGATCTGATTCAGACATGTGCTCTGTCTATATGGGCTACCATCGTCTTTTTCCTGTATTCATCAGATCAGGGAAGTGGGATGGATCAGGCCTGTGTCACTGCTGTTGCCTCTGCCAGACATCCCCAGAGCTCCATGGCCACGGAGGTTTCCCTGTTCTAATATCACAGCCAAGAGATTTCACAAAGCTCTGTGGGCATCTGGCAGTGCTGATGCCAACACATATAGTTCAGTGATAGTTCAGCAGGGCCAAAATGATCATGGTCCAGCTGGACCATCTGGAGTGTCCAACTGTAGTGGATTGGGGACAATATGTGTGACTGCCTTTGGGGCAGTCTGGAGCATTGTGAATGAAGCCTTGGTGCAAGTTTTCACTAGGTTTCTTTCTCAAAGCAAGGTATTAGCTGGATTTCTACTTAAAGAGTGGTTTTGGAAGAGACCATGTCTTTTGTGACCGCCAAGTTAAATGCAACCTGCCAATTATGTATCGTAACTTGCTAGGGTTTTGACATTGCCCCTGGTTTTGCAATTCTACTAAAAAATAAGAGGTTGGTTGAAATGATGGATAGATGAATAGATAGATAATAGATAACCCATGATGAACCATCCTATCTGGCCAATGCTGTATTGCTACAAATTGTGGACGTCTGTCAAAAGTAGTAGTATGTTGATGTTCTTTCAAATTTCATATATTTAATACTTCCATGCCACTGTTCATTTGCATACTGACATGCTAGATGCAGACTTTTTTATTTCAGAAGAGTTTATATATACATTAAGAGAACAAACCACTTCAGCATATTTTAATACAAATTGGTTATTTTATTATAAATAAAGGTAGAGCATCTGTGTTATCTTAGCCATTTTCAGATTAAGCCACTAGGAGGCTGTAGAAATCCAGTCATTCTGGTTTAGAACAGCAACATAAAACAATGATTCCCCCCCCTCTTTTTTTGGTAAAAGCATAGTTTTTCTTTCATTGTAATGTGCTTCAAAAAAAAAAAAAAGCTTAGGTTTCTAGTAAGACATTGTTCAAATGATAATTTTCTAGCAAAGTTATGAATGTAATATGGCCATACAAGAGCTATGTTTTGTTCCTCAAAACTCACTCCTTGTTTATGTGTTATTTTAAGTGTTATAGATGTCTTCGCCACTCCTTCATTATTAGTATTGTAATAGCCAGGTACTTTTGACCAGAGCTTGACTGAGAATGATACTCAAGGCCCCCTCTTAGCTGTTCCTATCACCTCCTCCATAGTCCTTCTTCTAGAAGCAGAAGGAAGACAAATCTTGAGAATTACAGGATAGTAATCATCCCTCTCAGAATCATGTTTCTTAATTATAAACTATTTAACCTGAACTGGAAATGACTTCACCATGTGCAACCAATAAGAAACCTTGTATGGTTTCCAGTGTTCCTTGATACCCGCACAACCTTCCCCAGGATAAAATACAACAAAATTTAAAAGATCTACAAAAGAGCAATATTTTTACTGATCAACTAAAATGCAAAAACTATGTTGCGCACATTTTAAATGTGTTTTCTGCATTATGGTTGTCCAATAAACTACTGCTTTTGGTGAATTTTGAATTTAGTTGTTTTTTGCTGCATGACCAATGCAGTTACCCCAAATATGTTCCCAGGGTAAGATTGCTTTTGGGAGGAGGAGAGATGGCCTAGGTAAGATTTGGGGATTGGTGCCTCCAGGTGTCATTTCTAATAAACTTCTTTCAAAAATCTTTGAATGGATGACAGAAATATTTTTAAATCCCAATTGGGATCACAAAGGACAGACGAGAGGAGGGTAGCATCCTTAAAGTGCATATGTCTGGAACAACAAATTTTAGTTTTCAAATGTTAGCAGGAATGCATTGAATACGATCACAAGTTCATTGAGTTGTTAGGAATTAAATTCTTTGTCTCTTGCTAGCAATTAAACCTTGGTCTACTGTGGATGTGTCCCAAATGATTACAATCAGGAATGCACAGATTTTTATTTCTTTGCAGCTAAAACAGGAATTCAGTTGAGCTAAAAGTTTGCTTTCCTTCTTGTCGTATATAGGGTGCTCCCGGTGGTTCAGGTGCCAAAGGTGATAGTGGAGATCCAGGTCCTCAGGTAAGACTCTTCACAACAAAACAGATTGTCATTAGTAAGAAGAAAAGCCACAAATATAGGCTATTGAGAACAATTACCCAGAAATACTAGTGACTGGAGAACTTTCCCCATAAACCTGGGACCTCTTACCTTTTTTTTTTACATGTACGGTACATGTTCAGAACACCTTTTTACTTTGATCACAGAGAATGAGAGATGTGACTTTTCTCCATTTTTCTGTCCACCTTTCTGCAAAACCATCAGAGCTATTGCCACAGTTCTTACTATTAATTTCCATTGTTGTTGGTATATTTATTTGTTTTCTGTCTAAACACAGACATTACTACTTTGCATTATGTTGTGCTACTGCTCTTTCTGTCATCAGCCTCCGTGTTTCTGGATCTGGTTGCTTGTCCATTCTGGTTATTTATAACAAAATATGGAATGTTCCTTTTGGAAGTGGAATAGATAATTTCTATATTCAAAATAGTTTTTTTTACTCTCACATAATTTCAGGAGTGGTAAAACTGTGATTGCATTCAAGACTGAGAAGATTTAAATTACAGTAAATCAATTTAAATAAAAAATATTTAAAGCCCATGGTGCCATCAAAGAAGGAATGGTGAGAGATGTAGGATTAGACATAATCAGGCACATGGTCCAGTTTCAAATCGGAAATAAATCTAAAAATAACCAGTTTTTCAAAGCAATATTTGGTAGCATTCACCACCATTGTTCATTTTAAGACTTGAAAAGTCTTACTGGATTCAAGCAAAGGGACTTCCTTAAGGAGCTAGGTATGTTGGAGAACAAAAGGTCAAGAGGAGACATGATAGCCAGCCATGTTTAAATATTTAGAAGGGGTCAAACTTCTTTTTTATTTCTCCAGACACTCAGAGTACATCTACATTGAGCTCTTAGGTCAGTGTGTGGTAAGGGAAGCCCTGTAGAGTCAGAGGCTGGTTCTACACAGTGGAAAGTCTGTGCTGAACTCGGTTTAAAAAACCTGGGTCGGGGCAGACTTTAGTCTGCACACCAGCACTAAAATCCTGTGCTTTACCCCGGGACCATCCAGATGTCCTCCCAGCACCTTCCAAGAGAACACCCAGACACCCAAACCACCCTCCCCAAAAGACTTTTAAAAATAAAATTATTTACTTAGCTTCCATTAAATTGCTGCCAGAGGTCTCCTGGTGTGTAGAAATGATGTGCCAGGAGAAGGTGGGTGAGGAAGAAAATTATCCCCCTTCTCCTGGCAAATCATTTCTACATGCTAGAAGACCTCTGGCAACAGCTCAATGGTGGCCAGGTATTTTTTAGTCTTTTGAGGAGGGGTTGGGAGAGGGGATTGGTGCCCTTGGGGTTTTCAGGGCCAAGAGGGCTGTGCAGACTTGCCCCTCAGTAGTTCCAGGACTACCAAGGGCTCATTCCCCACAGGGCTCATATTGCATTAAACCTGGGTCTAATGCAGTATCAAACTAATTCGGGACAAAGCAGGGTTCTCCTTCTTTGTCCCAAATTAATTTGGTTTTACCAGAGACGTTGGGATGCCTCTGGTAGTACCCCGGGACCTCCTGTATTGTGGGCCTTGTGTTAAAGGGCCCTAAAAGCCACAGGGTTGATCTAGATTAAGCTAGTGAAAATCACTAAATTCTAACTTTTCCTCTGAGTTAGGGTTTTCTTCTTAGGAGCAAGACAAATCATGACCTAGGACCTGAGTTAGGGACAGTCAAGACAGCCAGGCAGGTTCCTAAACAGAACTGGGCACAGCTGTCTTGACAGCTTTCTGTAGGCTCAGATAGTTTAGGAACACGAGATGACAGTCACCTGTCCCTTTCTCCTATTACCACACAATTTTACTTTCTCCAAAACAATCTGGCAGCTGTTTGTCGGACCTCAGCCTTGCTAAGGAGACTGGGCAGTAGTGAGGGTGGGACCAAGGGTCAGGTAAGCAGTTTTGTCATTGTTATCACCAGCCACAACTCTTGGAATGGGTATTCCTCTTAGGGCGTCTGCTCCGTGTCCCCAAACTGTGCTGGATGCTGCTGGTCAGTGGCAACTCCCAGTGACTGCCAGGATGCCAGAGCAAGCCTGCTTTGTGGGCCCTGAGACACAGAGGAGTGAATTCAAACCACAGGGAAAAAGATTCCATCTAAACATTAGGAAAAATATCCTGAGAGTAATAGCAGAAGTTGAATATGCTGTCTTGGTATGTGGTGGCATCTCTTTCTTTAGAAATTCTTAAGTGGAGACTGGCCGTCTGTCAGGAATGCTTTGATTCCTGCATGGTAAAAATGATATAATTATTATCTACTGTAATAGGCCCCTTCCTTTGGTGAGGTTTTAAAAAGAATTATTCATTCTGCACATCTTGGACCTGGGACAGATCCACCATTTGCTTCTTGGAATCTGCACATTTAGGAGTTTTTGCAAACACATTTCTTCCCAAAATGGACATGTTTGCAAAGTCAAACAAAGATAAATACTCACCTTTTAGATGTGTGAAAAGCTCTAGGCAAACCTTTAGTCAATAAGTGAAGACATAGTTAAGCAATGTCTCCATTTTTAAATATATATATATGTATATTTGAAAAATACAAGGAAGAGGGATGAGTTTTGTTTAATAAAAAGGAAAAAAAAACCCAAGAATCATGATGGTATCAATTGTACATGGAGAGGGGAAAGTTATGCAGTTCCCTTCAGTTTACTTTAGCTTGAGTTATACTTTGCTAAACATTACCATCCATCCTTCATTTTATGATTGTTACAATGTTCTGCTGACCTGTTCTGTAGTACTTGGTACTATAGCATACAGCACTCAGTGTATCAGCATATAGAACTCATCCATAAATGATTTCACTCTAGGTTAAAACTCCCAATGCTGAAATTTTGTACAGTTTGCACAATCCCATAGATAGATATTCTGGAAGAATGTGACAGATTGTTTATTTATTTATTTATTTATTTTTTAAAATGATATATAGCAAGGATAGTACACAGGGACTTTGGTATCTGCTGGGGTTTGGTCACAGGACCCCCATCAGTACTAAAATTCATGAGCGCTCAAGTGACATTATATACAGTTGTGTAGCAAATTGTGTTTCTTATTTAAAATTGTAATATCAGAGTTTGCTTTTTGGATTTTAAAACATATTTTAAGATGTGTATGGCAGAATGCATGGATGGTGAACTCTGTGAATATAGAGGGCTGACTTTACTTAAAAAGCCCTTAGTGGCCTCTTAACTTACGTCAAGGGATAGCAAAGCCTTAATTGGAGGTAGATAATAACTAATCTTCTTTATGATGTTCTTATTGCTCATCAGAAATAGAACAAAATATTCATTTTAAAAAACAAAACAAAAAAAAAACACCTTATTCTTTTGAAGTGCTAAGAAACCCTGACACAAATGATCCTGGTCTGATGATCATAATATTCATTGTTTGAGATTTGTTTTGTGCAAAATTTGAATCCAGTTGTTTTGTGTAGGAAACAGAAATGTCCTCTGCAAAAAGCAGCACTTTCTACAAAAAAATTATAATATGTATATGTATTGCAAATATATGCATTGCAGATAAGCTTTGCAAATGGTGCTTTCTGAAGTTCTTGTATTGGGAAGAGAATTGCTGAAATTACTACCATTACAGGTGCTTGCTTCCTTTGGGAAGAAATTTTGAGAGGAATTACATTTCTGTATCTTTTTTTCTCCTCTAGGGTCCTCGAGGCATACAAGGTCCACCTGGTCTCCCTGGAAAATCTGGCAAAAGAGTAAGTATTGAATGTTTCAAGATAGCATTTGATAAAAATTTTAGAAACTTAAGCTGCAATGTTTCACATTTGGTATTTAACCACTGCCATTTAAAAACTTTTCTAGGGTCGTCCAGGTGCAGATGGAGCCCGAGGAATGCCTGGGGAACCTGGCTCCAAGGTTAGTAAATATAAATTTCAAATACCTTGATGCTGGAGCTTTCTCCAGGTGTTTTCTAATGAGACACCAATATCACCCTGGGCATACAAATATGGTTGAATAAGATTGCCTTTGCAGGGCAGCACATTGAAGGAATAATCTTATGGAAAACACTGGTATCTCTTTGCTCTTAACACTCTAGTGTTGGCTGCTACTACGTTTTCAAGTACATATTGAAAGAGCCATTGTCAGACTGACGTATCAATTGAAATAAATGGGTCACCTGTATGTGTAAAGTTGCTCCCTGGGATCCCTTGTTTTCCCACAATGCTTCAGAAACTATGTATTCACATTGGGCATCTATTTGGATATTGCTTTGGTGCACTGCCTGAGCAGCCCTTCTGTGGCTCATGGAGTCCCAGTAGACTTGGGCCCAAATTCATTTTTAGCCGTTTCCTTCAGCCAATCTGGATCCTTCAGTTTGTTTGGGTGCCAGTAATGTCAAGGGGCCAGCTGTGATGGATTCCCATCCAAAACGGGACCATGTGGCAGCCGATCTTGACTCCTCTTCTCCTATTCAGCACCACACTTTAATCTTTTTGATTTTCCTTTATTTCCTTGATAATTTTTTTTTTTAAATAACTTTTTTATTGAAATTATCTACTAAATACATCGAAAGAGGGAGAACATTAAAAAGAAGATAGAACAGTGCGGAAAAAAAGAAAGAGAGAGGTAAAAAAAAAAAGGGGTAAAAAAAAATATAACAATAAAAAGTAAAAAGGGTTGACTTCAATCTCCTCATCAGGTGTTGTGTCTCCAAAAAAAACCAAGTTATTCCCGTTGCTTTATAATAAGACTCTTAATTACTTTCTTTTTTCTCGTAATTATCATAAAGTGTCCAATCTGTCCTCTTTATCGGATTTCCAGTATTTTTTTTCAACAAAAAAGTTAGTTCATCCATCTCTCTTATTTCTCTGATTTTTCCAAGCCATTCTTCCTTAGTAGGAATACTATTCTGTTTCCAAACTTTTGCTAAAATAATTCTGGCTGCCGTCGTCATATAAGTAAAGAGTCTGTCCTCATTTTCTTGTAATTGTAAATCCAGGTCTGTAAAGCCTAACAGATAATATTCTGGTTTCTTCTTAAAGGTTCTTTTCAAAATTTTTTGTAGTTCTTCATGTACCATAGTCCAATACTTCCCTATTTCTTTGCATGTCCACCACATGTGGTAGAAAGTGCCAATCTGTTGGCAACCTTTCCAACACTTGTCAGAAGAATTTTTGTTCATTAAAGATAGTTTCTTTGGGGTGGTATACCATCTGTGGAACATTTTTATCCAATTTTCTCTTAAGTCTGTTGCATACACATATTTCAACTTTTTGTTCCACATCTGTTCCCATTCCTTAAATTGTATAGGTCTTCTTATATTTTCTGCCCATTTTATCATACATGATTTCACTTGTTCACGTTCCGTTAGCCAGTTCAAGAGTGTATTATAAATAACTGCAATTACTTTTTTCTTTAAATTCAGGATTTTATCCCAGATTGTTTCTTCCCACGAGAAGCCTATCTTGTTATCTTGCTTAATATATTCTTTCATCTGTAAATAGTGCAGCCATGTCAAGTTCACATTTCTTTCTTTCAAATATTGGTATGATTTAATCTCCGCTGTCTTCTCTATCAGAATGTCTTTATATGTTAACCATGTTCTCCAACCCAATAGTCTTCTTTGGTGGGCCTCCATTGGAGACACCCATTAAGGTGTTTTATTATAAAAGTAATTCTTGTATTTCGTCCATACTCTTATCAAGGATGCCCTTACGAAATGATTTCCAAAATTTTTTTCTTTTTTTTCTCTGTCATACCACATATAGGCATGCCATCCTACTCGTAAATCATGTCCTTCTAAATTCAAACCTTTTTCATTTCCTACAACATCCAATCTCTTATCCATAAGAGAGCACTTGCGTCATGATAAGCTTTTAAGTCTGGGAACCCTAGTCCACCTCTTGTTTTTTTATCAATTAAGTTTAAATATTTAATTCTAGGTCTTTTTCCATTCCACACGAATTTCAATAGTTCTTTGTTCCAATTCTTGAAGATAACTTGATTTCTGATTACTGGTATATTTTGAAATAAAAACAATAACTTTGGTAATATATTCATTTTAACTAATGCTATTCTTCCTAAAAGAGATAATTTCAGTGATTTCCAATTTTTAAGATCTTTCTGTATCTTGCTCCAAGCAAATTCGTAATTATTTTTCAACAATTGTCCATTCTTTGCAGTTATCCAGATCCCTAGATATCTTAATTTTTTAACAATCTCCATTCCTGTAGCTTTTATTATTCTCTCCTGGTGTTCGACCTTTACATTTTTTGTTAAAATTTTAGTTTTTCCCTTGTTAATTTTGAAGCCTGCCACTCTTCCAAATTCATACAACTTCTTTATCCAACTCTCCAAATTATTTATTGGGTCTTCTACAATTCCCAATAAATCATCCGCGAAGGCTTTAATCTTGTATTCATATTTTCCTACTTTTACGCCCTTAACATTCGTATCTTCTCTTATTTTCCTCATTAACGGTTCTAAAGCCATAATAAAGATCAAAGGGGATAACGGACACCCTTGTCGTGTTCCTTTCGTAATTTCAAATTCCTCAGATTGTTGTCCGTTTATCCGTATTTTCGCCCTTTGTACTTCGTAAATGGCATTAATTGCGTTTGTAAATTTCGCCCCCATATCCATTTCTTGAATTAGAATCTTAAAGAAGTCCCAGTTTAAATTATCAAACGCTTTCTCTGCATCAATGGATAGTATTGCAACTTCTTTCTGGTGGTTTGCTTCAAAATATTCTATCAGGTCTAAAACAGTTCGTATATTATCCTTCATGTATCTTCCTGGGAGGAACCCTGTTTGGTCCTCCCCTATCCAGTCTATCAAAAATTCTTTCAATCTTGTCGCCAAGATGTTCGTAAATATTTTATAATCTACGTTCAGTAAGGAGATAGGTCTATAATTTTTAATATCTTCTGGTGCTGAACCTTCCTTATGAATCATTACTATTTCAGCTTGTTTCCAAGAGTCTGGGATTTTTTGGTATAATAGTGCCTCGTTTAAAACCCTTTTCAGTATTGGTAAAACCGTTTTCTTCATTGATTTATAAAATCCAGCTGTGAATCCATCTGGGCCTGGGGCTTTATCCGAATCCATTTTACTCACTGCTTTATTTATCTCTTCCTCCGTAATCTCTTTATTCAACTTTTCCCGTACTTCTTCAGAAATTTTTTGTAATTTCAATTGGCTTATATACTCAGTAATTTCCTCTTTCTTTATTCCATCACTGGTATATAGTTTACTGTAGTATTTTTTAAATTCTTCCATGATGTCCTTATCCGTCGTCAATATTCTATCGCCATCAATTATCTTCGTTATCTGTGTAGCCTGTTTCTTCTTACGAACTTGCCTTGCCAGCCATTTCCCTTGATAATTTTTATTTAGTGGGACTAACTAGGAGTTGGGTAGGGGCTTGGAAGAGTCAACCTTTTAGCTTTTTCTCCTCCCCCCCCCTTCAACAATAACAATAATCATTATTAATCCTAGCAAACAAAATGAAAATCCTCATTCTCTGAAAACTACTACCACCTATTCACCTCTCTTTTAGAGTAGGAAGTAGAAAGTATGCCCACTACAGACAAGACCTGCAGTAGAGCAAAAAGAGGGTGTTTAAAGGAAGCCCAGGGAGATAGCTCCAGGTTGATCGCTCTTTATTCCCTGGAAAGTGGGAAACCTCCTTAAATGCTTTTGAGAGAGAGTGTGTGGGTCTGCAGCCTGTCTCCTCTGTCATAGAAAAAAAACAGCTTTAACAAAGCATTTAGCCCAGTCTCTTCCACAAATAGAAGCGAAAAGATCACAGAAAAAGTGTTATTTTAACTCTGATTCTTTTAATGCAGGTCTTAATGAAGGATATGGAAGGGGCGCCTTTGGGAAGTCCCCCTCATAATGGGCTGGATAGGGTGCTTTCTTAACCTTGTTGCTGATACCTAGGCTCCTTGAAGAAATAAGGAATGGATGCAAGGAATGGCAAGGGGAACCTCATAAGTTCCCCATTGCCACTAGTGAACTGGATCTAGCCACATTAGCGGCTATGGACCGAAAATGGCTAACCGGCCACCCACCCATTTTCAGGAGTTGAGTGAAAATGAATATGAGAGTCTACTGGTATCTGGCCAGCAGAAACGGATCAAGGTTTAGCTGAAATACACAAGCCTAGTCAGGCCCGTAGCCAGGATTTCGTTTCGGGGGGGGGGTGTGTGAATTTTTTTCAGGGGGGATTTCGGGGGGGGGGGCTGAGTTTCGGGGGGGGGGGGCTGAGTCTGAGTGAAAGAGGGTCTAGCCTAACAAACCTTTTGTATCATTACCCCGATACCCCCATGCATATGGGATATATTGAGTATGGTGATCAGATCATGATATGAATAAACATAACAGTTTAAATAATGCACCAGTAAGGCCTTCTTGCGAACCACCATGAGAATTCCGGGGGGGGGGGGGGCTGAAGTCCCTCACCCCCCCCCCCCCCCCAGCTACATGCCTGAGCCTAGTGGAAAGGCAGAATATAAATGAACAACGACAATTATAGAAGCAGCAGAATTTGCTGTTTTAAAGATTACCTCATTATCTTTGAGGTTTCAGTGAGGGACACTTGAATCAGATATAGTAATATTAGCTGTGTATAAGTATAGGAAAATCAGAAGAAGATATACAAATATCAGCTTTAAGTTTGAAAGCCAAGCTTTGTGAGGTGTGGTTGAGGGTGATGGGTACATTTAGCTTGGAAAGGACAAGGTTGATAAGAGACATGATAGCCATATTTAAATATTTGAAAGAATATATATTGAGAAGGGAGAAAGCTTTTCTTGCTGCTCTGGAGAGTAGTATATAGAGCAATGTGCTCAACTTGCATGGAAATAGATTACACCTAAACCTTAGGAAGAACTTTCTGGCCATAAAAGCTGCTCAGCAGTGACATATGCTGCCTCCTTGGAGGGTGGTGGATTCTCCTTCTCTGGAGGCTTTTACACAGAGGATGGATGGCCATCTGTCAGTGTTCCTGCATGGCAGGGGCTGGACTAGTTGGCCCTTGTAGTCTTTTCCAGCTCTTAAAGAATCTATTATTTTAAATATATCTTTGAAAGAAGATTCAAGCAATTCCAAATTCAGGGCAAATGTATCAATTGAAAGAATAGATTTACAGTAGACCCAATGTAACTTCTGGATAGTTGCATAGTACAAGAGTGAATGCTAAAGTTATTATTTCTTTCCTCCTACTAGGGTGACAGAGGTTTTGATGGACTTCCAGGTCTTCCTGGTGAAAAAGGTCACAGGGTAAGAAAAAAGATGCATGTTTTTTCTGAAAACCTATTTTGAAAAATTTGTCTATGCAGTCAAATCTTACGTCATTCAACGCAACAACAGTATTTTTCAAACTCAGCTGGGTTTTCTGGTACAATTTGCACATATCCACTGAGAAGTAAATCCCATTGAATTCAATATGTCTATTTGAAAAGAAAAAAATGATAATATTTTAGGGATTACTACTTTGTTTACCATGAGTGTATCTACACAGTTGAAATAGTGCGCCTGACACCACTTTATCTATCTAATACTTAGATTTATATTTTGGTAAAGTGCCAACGTTATTGGGCAGTGAAAACCTTGTAAAATGCTAGCTCCCATAATTCCATAGGATTGAGCCAAGGCAGCTAAAGTGGTGTCAAACTTGAAATAATTCTACGGTGTAGATCAATGGTTCTCAACCTGTGGGTCCCCAGGTGTTTTGGCCTACAATTCCCACAAATCCCAGCCCGTTTACCAGCTGTTAGGATTTTTGGGAGTTGAAGGTCAAAACATCTGGGGACCCAAAGGTTGAGAACCTCTGGTCTAGATGCACCTCATATGAGCACATTGGGATGTAGAGAAAGGCAGCTATAGATTTGCCCATTTTAAATTAAAGAATATAATAGGGTTTTAAAAACAGAATTTACTTCCCTTTGGGGAACATTTGAAGAAAGATTCCATTGTCTCCTTTTATTGGTCTCCTTCTGTAGATTATGTAGTCTACTTTTATTGGCAAATGCTTAAGCTGAATTGTCTAGTTGATTTTGCACTGTTTACTATCAGTTTATTCCCTTGTCCCTCATTAGGGCTTCAGGCCAAGGTCACTCTGTAAGACCTCATTCTAAGTTCAACCCAGTGCTCTTCAAGAGGCATCTACAAGTATGCCAAGTGGCACTCCCTCACTCTTCTCTTGGTCCTGTTTTTTGCTGGAGGAGTTATAGCTATTGTTATGATATTCTACCCATAATATTGTGTAGCTTCTGATTTGTATCTTCAGAGGTGAAAGGGGAGTGAGGGCATGTATGTATGTCCATCTCACTCAGACTAATAGTTGTATTTCAACATTCATTGCCTTTCTCATATACCTCTGTTCTATATTCATTCCCATTTTGTTTGCATAACGCGAGAAACTGCTTAGATAAGGTCAGATTAAACATAAGGGTTTACATGACAAAGTCAATAAAAAGAATTCTTCATAGAATAATTCAACATCATGTTTTAAGTCATTCACCTGTTAGCCTGGTTGTGCTTTGAGGCTTCATGCCATAATTTTACATTCTAGGTAGCTGATAACATGCTTATTACAGGACTAGTCCAATGAACATGGAGTACAACAGACAGAATGCCTAGCTCCCTTAAATAGGCAAAGGCACTGTTTGTAACAGACGAAGCCAATAAGTAAGCGCCATAATTGTCAGGCAATCAAAAGGACTGCAATTACCCTTTTTGTTCTTGCAGATTCAGTGGCTCACTAGATTGTACCCCCAACTATGAATTTCCCAGTTCAACTTGGATTGGATCTGAAAATCTGGAATAAATAGGGGCCATGGTGGCACAGCGGGTTAAACCGCCATTCATATTCTCCCAGCCTCAAAAGAAGGCAAAGGCAAACCTCTTCTGAAATCTTGTCAAGAACCCGATGATAGGTTTGCTTTATGGTTGCCGCAGATTTAAAATCAGTTGTAAACACTCAATCTGCGGCACGTGAAGGCATATGACAAAACAGGAAGGGAATATAGATTAAATCCTGAGTAGATTCTCCCACACATGATACCAAGCTCCCCATAGGTTGAGCCAAAACCATGTAAAATGTGACAACAAATGGGAATCCTAGCAGCTCAAAGTTGTCAGGGTGGAGACCTAAGGGTCAGCATGACAAAGTCTAATACTATACAGTTACAACATTGTGATTACACTTCAGTGACCATGGCTGCATTTTATGTAATTCTGGAATAGTAGACTGGCACCAAAGGTCTCTGATTGCAATTTTTAGTGCATCTCCCAAAAGTGCAGATCCCAGATGTACCCAAGGAATGGAAACATGGAAGCTAAGGTGGAATCATAGGGGCATAATTATGAAGTTAGAAAGGACCCCAGTGACTATTGCTTACTGTAGTTAATGAATGAAAGAAAAAGGAAGATAACTTAGACATAGCTGAAAGGGCTTTTGGAACTGTATTGTAGTTGTACAGATTACCAATGCCATTAGCCCTATTCATATGGTGAAAATTTGATAGACAAAATAAGTTTATTGTTGCACTTTAGGATACTTATAATATGTTTTAAGAAGGAGAAAGGGGGGGTCTAAATACCTCTAAGAAACCAGTTCCTACCCGAACCTGGTTAATACTTGGATGGGAGACTTCCAATGAATACCAGATTCTGTATGCTGTATTTCAGTTGAAGGAACAGGCAAAGCCATCTCTAAGTATTTCTTGCCTGAGAAAATCCTATGAAATTTTTGGGGTCACCATAATTCAATGGACAATTTGGAGACATACACACAGAAAAAACATAGGTTTCCTTTAAAAGTTGAACCAATGATGTGAGTGGCCAGCAGAGGGCACTGTACATTAAGCACTAATTTTGCATACTCGTACACTACTTACTCTCTGGCTAAGAAAACATTTTGAAGTTGCCCCAGAACCAATGAATATGTTCTTTCATCCAATCAGGTATTGCTAAATTAGCACATTTATGACCTTCAATTGTGTGATTGAATCATTTTTTCTTGCTATTTCACTAGACCACAGGTCCTGCCCAAATATTTCTTGTGCAACATTAACTCCAATAATGCTTTTCATCCCTCATGAGTGAATTATTGTTAAACCAAAGCCTTTCAAATGCAAAAAAGGAAGAGAGCCATACTTTTATAAAAGAGCAAAACAAATGAATAAATCAGATATCCTATTAGAAATTCAAAAAACAGAATACTTTGCAACGATATAGATTTCAAGTTATATGGTGAAGCACTGCGTGTCTGGGAGGCAGTAGCAAAGTACTTGTATATAGTACTCCATATTTTCTCAGCAAGAGCTCTGATATGAAAACATCCATATTTACAACTATATATGTGCACACCCTGAAAATTAAAATCAATACTGACCATAGTGAAATAGTATATATTGATCTGCCCTCTGGAGAACAGATTGGTACTTTCAGCTAATCACCCATAGCAGGAGATAACTGAAAGCACATTTCTTCTCCCTCAGAATCTGCTTCACTCATATGTACACTTAAGTTGCATTTCTGCTGAGCAATCTATCAAGGAATACTACATGTAGTCTTAGGCTCTGACTGTGATGGGTTCCACCATATGAATCTGTTGAGATAGATTGCTAGATAGATATGCATACATACATATACACACATATAAACATAAATATATCGTTTACACACACAGTGTTTTCCAGCCAGTCAGTTGCGTCTTACTACTACCAGTTTGAGAATAACATATAGGTTTTGCTATGTAGGAAGTTCGGTGTAAAGGACCATGGTTAATTTTCAGTGGCAGAGGTCAATAGGATCATCGGAACCATTGAGCAGATTTAATCCTTTTCAGAAATCCTTTTATTTTTCCCCATATGAATTAACAATTGCATTCACATCAGTGGAGATGATAACAACATTTGTCCTTCACATCTCTGCCTATGTGTGGTCTTCAACAGCAGGGTCCTTAGACTGCATCTGCATATGTTTATCAGAGAAAATGGAGAAGGGGGGAGGAAACGAGGAACAGGAAAGAAAGCAGTCAGGTTTCTTTCTCTGGAGAAATAAATAAATATACACTGGAGATCTGGTCACCAGAAAGAAAGGAGAGGCTACTTTTCCAGGGGACAGAAATGCAGCATGACTTCTGGGTTGTTGTAGGTTTTTCCGGGCTCTAGAATGCCTCTAGAACATGGCCATATAGCCTGGAAAAACCTACAATAACCCAGTGATTCCGGCCATGAAAGCCTTCGACAATAGCATGTCTTCTGTTGTTTTTCTCCATAGAGGAAGAAAAGGGTTTCACAGCAGACTGTGCTTCATGCCATATTTGACACCTGGGGAGGGGGCTGCTTTCAGGAGCTCAACATGGGCATATTGCATGCCAACTTGTGAGTCTCCACTTCAGCCATTCTTCTCTCTCTTAGAGAGCAGATGAGTTGGGGGGTGTGTTTTTTGATTATGTATAGCACAGTATTTTCTACTTTCAGTGGCATGATGACCAAGCGGAAAGGTAGCAGATATTGTGTGAAAATTAAATTAGGTGAAAGGTCCAGGAATGAATCTTTTGCATAATACACTGGCTGACTCTATAGAAAAATTTCTAGCCTTCATGCTCATACTCATCATGCCCATATGATAATCACATGATGCTCATCATCTTCACCACCATTACAGTCTAAAGGAGACCTGCATAACCTGTGGCCCTCCACGTGTTTGAGACTCATAACTCTCAGAAGCCCTAACCAGTTCGTATAATGGTAATGAAGTCTGGGAGCAGAAGTCTAAAATACTTGGAGGGCCACAGATTGTGCAGTCTTGATCAAGAGCTTTAATCTCAACTCTATCTTTAATAAAAGACATCTAGAATAAGATTCCATAAAAAAAGAAGAGTATACCCTGTCAAGTGGTTTGAAAAAAAAAAAACAACCCCAAAGGTATTATTCTGTTATCTGGGCAGAGGCCACAAGGGAGCACTAGAGAGAGGACAGTCCAGTTTGCTGGATTTGGGGGGGGGGGGGGTTGAAGGAAGAAAATGATTTCTCTCATTGTTGCTGGTTATTCCTCCTTCCCACTTCCCCCCACATGTAGACATGGGTGGGGGGAATAACAGGAAAAAGGGGAATGTGGATTTCCTCCTTCAACCCATCTTTCACCCCTGTAAAATGGACTATCATTTCTCTCTGGTGTCCCCTTGTGGCCTCTGCCTGGATAATGGAAGTCAAATATTTATGAATGATTTAAAGGCAAAATTCAATGTATAAACTCTCCAGCTGAATATGCCTAGCTTTCTGGTGTTCTTCTTGAAAGTCAGAAGATAGTAGTATTGAAGGAACACACAGGGAGAGTTCAATAATCAAAGGTTTAAATTGCCACACAATAATGTAATCTAGTTACAACTGTCATCACACCATTGTCTCTTTCCACTGTGTCCTTATCATGTGCAGCCAGTACCTCACCTAAGGGAGAAAATATTCATTCACATAGTGAGCTCTGCAGGCAAATTTTCTAATTGTTGTACTTTTGGATATATTCCCAAAAAAAAAAGAAGAACCAAACAAAACAATATTTAATGAAAAAGGGATCACCTGCCATTTATAGCTGACAATAAAATTATGTTCCTTGTATTAGTCTTGAGGATTCCACCTTGCAGTTCATAAAAACAATTTCTCTCTTGATTTCACAGCCATATCAAAGGAATTAATGGTTGCTAGTGTACTGCAGAGAGTCTAAGCAAGTAAATGAAGAGTGTTAGTGACAGCATGATGTAATGGTTTGAACATTGGACTGTAAGACTAGGGTTAAAATACCTGCCTGTCCATGGAAACTTCCTGGATTATTCTGGGCAATTCACATTCCCTGAGCATCAGAGGAAGGCAAAAACAATCCCACTCTGAACAATCGTGCCAAGAAAACCCCATGATAGGTTCACCTTAGGGTTGCCCGAAATCAGAAATGACTGAAACACATACAACAATAACAATAAAAGAAAATAATTTATGGTGCCTGTGTACATATGCAAAAATACATGGTCAAAATTTTGTATTTAAATACAAATTTAAATGCACAATTTTGAGCAAATTATATGATGGCATATGCAGTTAAGAACATCATTTTCAAATATGCAGTTTGAAATGTATTTTGGTATGATTTTTGAGCTAGTCATTCAATCAAAATCTCAGAATGATCCAAAGGAGGATGTTCTTTTGTTTGCACATTAAACTAGGGTTATGAATCAGATTTGATGTAACAGTCCACTGTTTTAAAAGAAAAATGGAAGCAATAGTGGGCAAATACTGTCCTTATAGCAGCAGCAGAGAAGTAGGGAATGTAGTTCCAGAAATGATACTCTCCTGAACTTCAAAATGCATGGTAGCTTCCTGTGAATACAACACTTTGCCCTGCCACAAGCAAAGTCCAAGTTGGCTGGAAGTCCCAGGCTATTCCAGGGTCTGAATAGCAGAATTTGGTCCACTTTGGACTGATTAGATATCCAGATTAGACATCGGTTCCCTGTGCTCATCAAAACACATCAGTAGAGACATCAGCACCTGTGTAGGACAAATATAGCTCTGTGACTGGCAACGATTAAGGATAATGTGGAGGAGATGACATGCAGTCCATCCCAGTAAAATGGATATGACCCAGGGCTGCTTTGAATGTGCCAGATTCGAAGTTGCTTTCCAAAGATCCATGATTTTGGGAGTTTCAATCCAAAGAAATCTCATTTACAGGCATGTATATTAATTCTGCTGTAATGGATTATACATGAAATGGCATCAAGCCCTGAAAATTGTATATTATTTTTACCTGATCCAGTCTTATCATTTGTTGCAGGAATAGAGCAATGTTGTTACTTGGTAAAATTGTGTTAAAGTAGCCTGGTGCATTACTAATGGGTTTTTTTCCTTCTTACTTTTAAAATAATTGTCATTGGGTCTGAGAAGAAAATAGTATAATTATTGAAGAAGTCTTATCAAAATACCTATAAACATTCCTATTTTAAGGAGTTGTTTCTTTTTTTAAGGTGCCTTGTTTCTTTTTTGTTTACTTACTAAGAAAACACAAATATTTTTACTTGGTGCAAGCCACTGCAAGATAGTGGGGTTTTGAGTGGCGGCGGCACAGGAAATGTGTTTATTTTTTTTTTTAAAAAATTGTCCTTAGTGTAAAATGTGCAGTATTGAGTAACTCAATAATAGTAGTCTTCCAGTTCAACTAGACACCACCACTAAGCTTTCAGCATCATTCTGATTTGTCAGTTCAACTTGATGTGCTATCTGTGACTTTATGTTTAGTTTCACCATGGGAAATGTCAGCTAATTTTGCTCAGACACAAGAGTTTTTCGCAAAGTGTATTGTGTACAAATTGCAGAGAGCATATTGAATCCCTCATTTCATGATTTGGCACATCCAGCATTGATGGCAAGATTTCTCAAGGGCTTAGGGAACCCTTGAAGTGGTGTTTCATCATGCTGAGAGAATCAGTCTTTACTAGGTACTCAACAATTGCAATTTTTCACATTCTTATTAAAACTCTTTCAGAAAGTAAACAGAAGCATTACCTGTTACAACAGTAAAGTAACTTCATTTCCACTTGTTCTGTTATTTTTGAAATGTCGCTTTTGTATACTTTCATTGTCCCCCTCCCAAAAGTAGCTCATTACAATCAAGTAAGTCAGTGGTCAGTTTCTGCTTTCAAGAACTTGGTGAGTGGATCATGAATGGCTAAGACATCATTTGATGTTCTGGTCAAGTAATGAATATGTTGATGTAAGCCACCCTGAACATAACTTCTTTACTTACCGAGGACATTGCTTGCCTTTCTGTCAACCTGTGAACATGTGAAACAAATGATTGCATGGTTTTTTCAATATTGTCTTTTGTTTATAAGAAATGTGAATGTGTGTTGGGATGATTACAGTCAGTTAAACTAGTGGATTTTAGTGTACTTCAGCATCCCCAGCTCTGTGTTGGATTATGGCTAACGGGTTAAACCCAAATGTGAATGGAAGTTTGCATATCATAATGCAGCATGTAGAGATTTCTATCTCTTTAGTCAAGATGTGTTATGACTTGCCAGTTTGAAGCTGAAGCATTTGCTTGTATCCCATTTTTATATTATATATGCATTGGCACGTAATCATAGTTCTTCCAAGCAATGTGATTTTAATGTTTATTTTTTCTCCAGGGGGATCGTGGACCACAAGGACCTCCTGGTTCTCCCGGTGAAGATGGAATGAGAGTATGTCATTCACAGTTTCTTACCATTCTTAGACTGCACAATATTAGGCAATATTGATTTCATGAACTAATGCTTTGATTTTGTTCTGTTTGCATCAGGGAGAAGATGGAGAGGTTGGACCAAGAGGCCTCCCAGGTGAAGCTGTAAGCAAAGCTTTATTATTGCTCACTATTCATAATGTCCACCAATTACCTATGTTGGGGTTTTAGCAATGGAAGGTATCATTTGCGCATCCAAATGCAGCAGCAATGTTATGTTCTATTTGGAGATCATTTCTGAATGAATACTCTTATAGTGATTTCGTCCATAAAGGTTCTGCTGTTTGAGTTTTTTCTTAATGAAGTAAATCAACACATTCCCTTTTTCATTTCTCAAAAATTATGTTATTTTTGAACACATATAATTTAAATCTTGTTAGGATTTCTTATTATAGAAGTGATTTATGGGTGCATTCCTATGAGTTAAGATAGAAATGATGCTGACTTTTGAAAACTCTTTAACATCTTAGTTTGTTTTACCTTGAAATATATTATAATCCTACTGTATCTGTGTTATCAATTACATATACTAATTTCTTTGGCTTGATTCACAGTTTGGCTTGGTTCACGTAGGCTCCAAAATTATATGTGGTAAAATGATGAGTGTTTCTTAGGCCTCATTTGCACTGCAGTTTAAAACTGTATTACATGGTCAGTGTAGACCCATGTAATGCAGTTTAATTGCGTTGAACTGTATTATACCAGTCTATTCTGACCATATAATACAATTTCATACTGCATTATATGGCAGTGTAGATGGCGTCTTAGTCTCTGTTACATGCAGACTCTTAGAAAACTGTGATGAGATTTCGTTTTAAGATGATTTTCTTCAATTATGTGCTTATATGTTCACATAGTCTTTATTTTATTATCACTTCTTCCATGTCTGACTACAAGAAAGAGAGCACATGGATAAGGATTACTTCTGAATATGTATGCCCACTTTGTTCTACAACATGTTCTACAAACAGTATAATAGAAAACAATAGATGCATTTCTGAGAATTACACACTAAAGGCTTCTGTAAACCAGGCTCTTTTGTCCACAAATACAGCGCATACTTCAGCAGGTAGAATTAGAAAAGACAGCTGC
The DNA here is from genome assembly GCF_037176765.1 of Anolis sagrei. Classification (NCBI taxonomy): domain Eukaryota; kingdom Metazoa; phylum Chordata; class Lepidosauria; order Squamata; family Anolidae; genus Anolis; species Anolis sagrei. Next base: position 143,904,285 of record NC_090024.1, read on the forward strand.
CTAAAAGACTAGAGCAGTGGTTCCCAACCTTCCTAATGCCGCGACCCCTTAGTACAGGTCTTCATGTTGTGGTGACCCCCAACCATAATATTATTTTCGTTGCTACTTCACAACTGTAATTTTGCTACTGTTATGAATAGTAATCTAAATATCTGATATGCAGGATGTATTTTCAGTCACTGGACCAAATTTGGTACAAATACCCAATACTCCCAAATTTGAATACTGGTGAAGTTGGGAGTGATTGATTTGGTCATTTGGTAATGCTGGAGTTGCTGGGAGTTATAGTTCACCTAAAATCAAAGAGCCTTCTGAACTCCACCAATGATGGAGCTGAATCAAACTGGGCACACAGAATTCCCATGACCAAGAGAAAATACTGGGAAGGTCTGGTGGACATTGACCTTGAGTTTTTTGGAGTTGTAGTTCACCTACATCCAGAGAACACAAGCAATGGTGGATCTGGATCAAAGTTGGCAAAATACTCAGTATACCCAAATGTGAATACTGGTAGAGTTTGGAGAAAATAGACATTGCCATTTGGGAGTTGTAATTGTTGGGATTTATAGTTCGCTCACAATAAAATAGCATTCTGAACCCCACCAATATAATTGGACCAAACTTTCCACACAAAACCCCCAACCAACAGAAAATACTATGTTTTCTGATGGTCTTTGGTGACCCCTCTGACACCCCCTCGTGACCCCCATGGGGGTCCCGACCCCCAGGTTGAGAAACACTGGACTAGAGAGATAATGCAAATTACCATGGACAGTATTGACATAGATGGCTAATGGTTTGACTCAATAAAAAGGCAGTTTTTTAAATGATTAAATAGAGCTTTGAAAATTGTAATGTTTCTGAGCTAATTTGAGATGAATATTTGCTTCAGCTCTGCAAGTTGCCTCTACCAGCTTGTTGACAAAAAGGGGGCAAATCCAACAGGTTATAGATAGTTTTTTTGTATTACTGTAAGGATGTGAAGTCAACATACACCTTGTTCCTTTTTGCTTTCTTTCCATTAACTCCGAGTTCTATGACATTGTAAATGCCAGAATATGAGGTGGAGCTCTCTGAGGTGTGCTCTGATGAATTTGCCCAACACTTTGCTAGCAAAATTGGTTTTACTCATTTGGACATGAGAGCAAACTCTAAAGCTGTAACTGATGAATAAATTGAATTTTCTGCAACTTCAGGGTTTGGATAAGTTGCTTGAAAGATCATGCCAATCAGTTATTTAGACCAGTCTTCATACTAGCTAATGAGAGCACCTAATGGAAGGCTGATCTCTTGGGCAGTGAGGCTCTAAACATTTCTCTGAAAGATGTATATATTCCATTCCTCTGTAAGGAAAAGGCTGTGAGAACATCAAGAATCATTTTTGATTCTAACGTCCTTTTAACGAATGGACAGGCCTTATTCTTATCCTTTTTAGAATAAGGCATTAAACATAATACATGAAGATATGCATGGTCAAGAAACTAAGAATTGGCCTGACCAAAGCATACTATCACATATCCCTATTTTTTTTAAAAATGTTTTCTTCTGCAACCAGTACAAACAAGAAACTGAAAGTCAACCACGTAAACATGGAATAAACAAACAAAGGAACAGAATCTGGGGTACATTAAATATTTATCCAAAACATTCAGTAAGCTATTAAGTCAATTAACAGGTGGCCAAAGTGTAGCCCCTAGAACATTGTTGTATCTCTTATGGGTCTTCATACACTTCATACTTCATACTTACCAAAACCTGTGCTAAGCTCTTGCTTAAATATTGCTTCCAGAGGTCCAAACCCTGTAGATGGGTCCAATGGATTATTTTCCACATGTGTGTGTGGGTGTTATTTTAGGCAAAATTTTGGCTTCTTTCCAAACATGAAGTCATAGAAGGATAGGTAGAAGAACCGGGGTAATGTTTTTTAGTACTAACATTACTATGGAGTCTAAATATTTTTAGAGAAACTGACAAAACTATATCTGGGTATTCCCAGATGAAATACCCTATGAAATTCATGTGGCTGCCATAAGATGATTTGAAGGCACATGCACATAAGCACTGTCAGGATAAGACTATAGAGTTGTTTAATTTCGGGCATGCTAATTGTCTCTCTTGGAATCTCTTGCCTACTACAGCTTCTTGTCATGTTTCATGTGAACCAACAATTTTATGGAGTTTTTTCCCCCTCACAGGGTCAGCGAGGATTACTGGGCCCAAGAGGAACTCCCGGGCCACCAGGACAACCTGTATGTATTTTCTAAAGAAATTCAGTAGCTTGTGTTTTGAATTTTCTTATAAATATGTCTCTGATTAGCATAATTTTGTTCTGGTCTTCAATATAGGGAATCGCTGGCGTTGACGGCCCACAGGGACCAAAAGGAAACTTGGTAGGTAGCTGCTAAGGGTTTGATGTTTGTGAAGATAAATAAATAAATAAATAGTCTTTTATTCCCGTGTTAGCTCTATCAGTTTCTTAATACTGATTACATGTGCTTAGATGCAGATGAATAGAATGGATGAATCTGTTTGTGTGTGGCATTAGTGAAAACATAGAATTATTAGCCCATCACAAATGCTCTTTTGCGTGAGGAGTACAGAAGAGAAAATTAAATAATATGCTATGCGCAATTTTTGTGCAGAATAAGTTTTGACATGTGAAATTTTCATCACTGCAGAATTCTTCATGTTCAGATTTTGTGACATTCTAAAAACACATTTTAGAACATTTGCCAAATAATTTTTAATATTCCTTCAATTCCTAACATATGCTGAACTTATAACACTTTTGGTGGTGGTCTAAAGGGGTGAGGAAATATGTCGAAATATTTTGCCACCAAAATAAAAATTTCCCCTTGCATTTCTTACACAACAGGGCCCACAAGGGGAACCTGGACCTCCTGGCCAGCAAGGAATCCCAGGCCCACAAGTAAGTATTCAGTGACTTTTCCACCAAAGAACGTTAAAGAGCTAAAGAGCAATAAGGGTGATGGTATGCCTTTTCCCCTTCAGTGAGCTTATTCTTGCTTCTAGGCTTTCATAAACTATCCTGAAAATATCCCTACTGCAAGCAAAGGCAGCCGGGGAATGGTGGGATCATGTTTGCACAGACACTTCCCCCTCCTGACTTTGCCCTCCTTTAGGGAGAGAGAAAAAAATGACTCATTTAGAGCTCTCTGAATGCCAACAAGAGCAGCCACACCTGGAGGAGGGATCCGTATTGGATCAAGTTGCATGTTCACTGCCAGCAAAGTAGCCAGAATAAAAGCTCTTATAACCTCTTGCTCTTTCTTCCCTTCTTTCTTTTAATGGAGACTTCATGAGGCAGCTAAATGGGGAAAGTATTATTGTTGTCTTTCATTTATAACAATCTGCAATCTTTTAAATAGGGACTTCCTGGTCCACAAGGTCCAATTGGAGTTCCTGGTGAAAAAGTAAGTGAAACTCCATTACTGAATAAACAAAAGATCAAATCTGAAATTCTTGGATGTGTGAATTGGTGTTGTCTTTAATTAGAACAAGGTTATTCATACTTGTCCCATGAAAAAGCATTGTGCAGCTATTCTGTCTTGTCTACACACACACACACACACACTTTGTTTGTATATGTGGTCACAAAATATAGAAGAACTGGTAGGGAAACTCAAATGGGAAATTTTCTTAAAACCAGGGAATTCTATAATAAAACCACAAGGGTCATTTTAAATTATAATTATGAATTGTCTAGGTTGTAACCATTGTTCCCTAAGACCACACAGCTCATTTATTTGTACTCTAGAAAATGGCTGTAATTCAGTGGAATAACATTGTGCTTTATATCTAGAAGGCCTCAAATACTCAGATTCAATCCCAGACATCTGTCCAAATGGGACTGGAACAGATTTTCATCTATGACCACTGCCATTCTGTGCAGTCAGTACTAAGCTACAGTATATGGACTAGTGATTTCATGCTCTCTTAAAGCAACAGTTTACAATTCTACAAGAACTTTTGACATTTTTATTGCAATGAATTTATGATATTGAAATAATCACCAAGAGAGTGTTCTGCACAGTTGTTCATCTTTGCATGGCATTTAGTTAATCTTGATTTAACTATTCCTTTCTTACGAAGCCCAGCCCATCTTGGACAGGTCTTTTTGTTGTCTCCTGTCCAGGAAAAGACTAAATCAAAGTCATTATAGTGTTGTCCCAGTGCTGTGGCATTAGATTGGCTTGGATCATACGGTCACAGTGGCAGCCAGTGGTTTCCATGTCAATGATATAGTGAATAATAATAGGTTATTATACTGCCAATAATAATCAGTTATATCCATGTGAAAATATTCATAGAGGTATAAACATAGGGATAGGGAAATCTGTCCCCCTTTTTCACTTAGGTTCTGAATTTCTTCTGTCCCTTCCATCCCTTTCTTTTTGGTTTCATCTTGGGTAGCAAGGCTTTCTGTTTTCTTCCTGCATGTTAATTCATACAATTTAAATGCATTTTTCATAATTTCCTTAAATTAGGCAGATTCCTGATAATTAAACACAGTTTCTTTCAGTAAGGCTTATTATTCTAGCCCCTTACATCTTTAAAACATAAATTTTGTTTATTGCACACTTTATCTCTCAGGCAAGCCCTGTAAGTCTCTCAGATGCTTGAGGCAAGGTTTGCATTTTCTCACAGCATCTCTTAGGGACTGTGAAAGAAGTGTACTACTTTGAATGAGGTTGCTCAGTTCAGTGACATTCCTTTCCATTCCTTGTTGGGCAATTCAGCTGTAGATCTTACATTTAGTTATTCTATAAGCAATTTAGCCTTTCTCATCTTAGTCTTACTTTTTGAAACCTTGTATTTCACACCAACTAGTCTTTTACTTTCTTGTATTTAATAATATTCACAAAACAATATTAAAATCATGAAGAAATTTGCATACATTTGGTTACTGATGTCCTGTACCTTTGTATCTTCAGTTAATGTTGTACCATGCTTTTGCTTCTTTCTTCCTCTTTCATTTTTATATAATATAAGTATTTAAAAATGTGCTACTACAGAGGAGTTTGAAAAGGTTTATGAATCAAAATGCATGTATTTTTGTTTTTAATCATGTTATTCAGTGAGATTGTAGAACACACAACAAATGCTTCCCACAATCCATTAAAAGAACCTTTTAGCTACCAGAGATTCAGAGACCCAGCATATATTATTTTCCTACATTGACTTGAAGTCACAATTTCAGAAAAAAATGCATTTTTCTACATTTGAAATAGACACAACATTTTCTTGCTATACTTAAAAGTGAATATAAAACAGCACACTTTCCACCTGGAGTTTAGCTATACTCAAAGCACCAACTGGAGTCAGTAACAGGGCAGGGTTTGTGGCGGAAAATATCTATAGGCATTTTTTGAATGTAGCTTGCAATATGTTCTGATGTACCATATGTCCGGATCCTTTTATTAACCTGACTGTTGAGGGACCATGTTGGAAGCATCAGGAATACCAAATCTCAGGAATAAGTTGTGGAAGGAAGGTGAAAACCTCAATGCAAATAAACTCATTCTTTCCTAGATTTTTAAGCAGTGGTTAACATGTGTTCATACAATGTAGGTCAGATCAAGTGAGCGGTATCCTAGGGAGATTCTACACAGACAGAAAATGCAAACCTGATAGATGCCCTTAGCCACCTTATGGGATAACCCTCTCCCTGCTGTGTTGTGGCTGTCGCCAATTGTGACTCCCCCACCTGCCTTCTGGAAGTCACTCTGGCTGACATTAGCCAAAGCACCCACTCCCCAAGTGTTGGAACTCAGATGCCTTTAAAGAGCCAGTATTGTAAACAATCAACAGTTTATTAAATCAAAGAAAACAGAGCTCAGAGACACTTCCTTCAGTGCCTCTGGCTTAAACTCAAAGTTTGCATCAATTTGCAGCTAAAAAACCAAAACAAGCAGATAAACCGGATTATACTGGCAAAAAATCTGGGTTAAACAAGAGTTCAAGCAAAATGCACCAAAATAACAAAGTTCAAAGATAAGGCCAAAACAAAACACTGAAGAGTAGCCGTTGTCCAAAATCGGTCCAAGGTCAAAGAAGTCCAAGTTGTCAATAACAGAGTCCAAAAGCAGCATCGTCATCAGTAAACAGTCCATGGTCAAGGAGAGGGAATTCCGCACTTACGAGAGTCCAAGCCGGTCATCACACGAAGAATACAGCAACCTGCAGTTCCAGGACCCAAGCCCAACAAGAGAAGTGACAGCAACAAAACCCAAGGCACGTAGCCAACACTTTGCCTACTGCAAAGTTCCAAACTTTCAGTGCCTTCCTTTATCCTACAACTCATAATCCGTTGATGAGCTGCCCTCCGCCCTTTCTTCATCACTATCAGCTGTCTTACCATTACAGCTGAGTGCCAACACCCATTTCTCCAACTTTTTCACCTCCTGTCAAGACTTAAGTCTCCCCATGAATCCCTGGTATCTCCAGACTGCCAATCTCCAGGATACGTGGGTGTGTTCTAGCTGCTGATAGCCATGGCATGAGGGAAAGGGATATCAAGAGGACTGGGTCAAAATTCCGGTTTTTCTCCAAGTTAACTTGATCTGGGGCAGAACATCCCTACGTAGTGAGGGTCTAATCTGTCTGCAGCTGTAATGGATGCTGTATAGAGATTCCCCTTATAGTGCACAGGAGCAGACTAGAAAGCAGACTGTCCCCATTCCTGCCCACTCCACTGAATGCTCTGTCCTTGTAGAGGAGTACTCCAAATTGACCCAAATAATCTTTCAGGGCACACATGACCTTACTGATTGCAATTCAAAATAGTACAGCGCTCTCCCTCCTCTCCCTAAGCTGTAGAGGACATAAATGGACTGCACGATTAGAGTAGGTGTGAAATTTTCTGAATATCTTATTAAGAATAATAGAAGTGCTTACCTGTAAAATGTCATTGACTTTGCTCTTGCTTTAGCTCACAGACTTTTAGCTCATCTTACAGCTTTGGGATGTGAAAAGTAGCTGTAACTTAAGATTTGAGCCCTCCCCCCCCCCACACACACACACTTTCTGTTGGCCATTTACTTACTTTTTGCTTTAGCAAAAATGCACCCAAAAAGGGAGTAAGCCGAATAAAGAATGCTGTTCCTCTCTGTTACTCTTCTCACTGATTATATCCTTGGAGAGCAAACAGACAGCAAGAGCAAGTAAGAGAAACAGGTGAAATGACCTGTCATTTTCCCATTAGGGATTCAACAGTTGCCACAGGAAGTCGGCTTTTAATCCTGGTCTTCTCAGCCTCTTTATAATGTCTGTGAATCTCTTAGATTTTAGTGAGATTTAATTTTTGTTATAAATTCTAGTTTGTAGAAGTAGTGTATTTGAGGGAGAGTTTGCAGCAGACTTGGAACATATATTTCTTCTACCCCATTTTTCTGTTTCCTTTCTTGGAATGTAATTATTTCAGGTGTGTGTGTGTGTGTGTGTGTATATATATATATATATATATATATATATGATTCACATATTCATTCATTTTAATTTCAAGGACAGTGGTCTCCAGTCTCCTGAGGAGAGTTTTATTAGCATGCATGATTCTCTGTATGGGAGAATATTTGATTTCCAAAAGTCACATTCTGTCTTGTGATAATTAGAAATGGCCCTCAGAATAATGTTTCTTTTATACATTGAAGGGCAAATCAAGCTTGTAGACACTAGGCAGACAGCCTTGAACTTCCAAACTCACTGTGTTGAAATTAGACTGACTGATTGAATAGAACATTTCCTCGGTTAAAACACATACTTACAGGGACTTTAGAGTGAATGTAGATACACTTCCAAAAAAATAGCGCTTGATGTCAGGTTATACATGCGTGTGATGTTTGAAAGGGCATTGAACTCCTAGTATTCTCTTGTTGATGAGGCAGTTGAATAGAACTGGTACCTCACATGCATCTTGATCAGGGGCATTTTCCGCATTCCCAGCTGCACACTAGAGTTCTTTTTATCGTATCAGAAGTGACTTGATAACATACTGCAAATTGCTTCTGGCATGAGAAAATTGACCGTCTACAGAGATGTTGCCCAGGGAACGCCCAGATGTGTTACCATCCTGCTCAGAGGCTTCTCTTATGTCCCTGCAAGCTAGAGCAGATAGATGGGAGTTCACCCTGTCTCACAGATTTGAATTGGCAACCTTCAGATCAGCAGTCCAGCTGGCACAATGGTTTAACCCATTGCACCACCGCAGCTCTCACACTAGAGTGCAAAATAGAGATATAAATCTTTACTAAGTTTTTTGTAAAAGGAAGACATTAGTAATTTATGAAATTTCTTCCTCTTACAGGAAAGTCCCTTAAAAATGTTCCTGGCTTGAAGATTAATGTGGGACTTACTATGTGCAAAATTTGCATGTGGTTTTCTCATTAAGGACATATAATATTCTTAATAGAAAAATAGTATTTCTGCATATAAATGCTGTTTCCTGCTCAGATGGTGTTTGGGTGTCTATCACTGCTTTTACATAACTTTCTTCCCTGTGTTTGTTATCTTGGAGGATTCCTAACCAATCAGATTAAATATTTAATATTTTGAGGTATCAGTTTATACTTGGTAAATATGAGCACTCTTGGCAAGCTCAGGGGGAAATGGCAAATGTTGGTGAGCTCAGAGAAGCACTAGCAAATGCTGATAGTCTCACAAAGGAGACTGACTGCATTCACTGACAATTTTCTAAAACTTGGAAATCTCTCTCTTTCTCTCTGTTGTCAGATCACCCAATTTTATTTGTGATTGTCATCATTCATGAAGAAATGTTGACACAGAACTGATTTTGAATACTGGCTCATTATATCTTAATTGGATCAAAGGAATGGGGTACAAACGGCATAAGAAAATAAGGAGATATAGACCTAAATATTCTAAAGGCATCAGATCTTGTCTGATCTTGAAAATTTATCCCTGTTTAGTACTTCAATTAGAGATTAACAATAAATATCAATTACTATAGGCTATATTTCAGAGGAAGAAAAGCCAAAACCCTATGAAATTCACGGGGTTGTCATAAGTAAACAGACAACTTAAGACACACACATACATACACAGGTGTGATAAAATTTTCTATTTTCAAAAGCACTTTGAAAGTTATTCCACAGCCAGCATGGGCAGTGCCAGTGGCGTTACAATGCAGTATGGCTTCTGAGAAGGATTATGGAGGTTGTAAGTAAAGTATCTTTTGCAACCTCTGCTAATAAGTTAGTATAACTCTTTCAGTTGTGAATGTAGCCCTTCCATGTTCAAATAACACATTTCTAAGTATCAGTCAGGTGTCAAGTTCAAAATGACTTTTACAAGGTTCTGAATGTGGGGACATTATCTCCTTTCCTTCTTACGGATTGCATTTTCACTTTGTTCATAAGTAATCTTTTGCTTGCAGCCATTTGCAGCCTTATGATATCTTATCTTTGATTGGTTTCTCAAAAGTGTTTCTTCATCTCCCTTCAGGGACCTGCGGGCAAGCCTGGCCTTGCTGGACTTCCTGGTGCTGATGGCCCTCCTGTAAGTAGTATAACATTTTGTCAATTTTTATTTTGTTTTAGGGAGACAAAAAAAATCACTTTGAAGCGCCATGCTCATGAATTTTAACAAGGCAATTGCATCACTGATAGCTAGCAGCAGAACCTGTAAAACATATCCCGTTTCATTATTTGAACTTGATCCATGTTTCTCATCTAGGTCTGTAAGTTTCATAAAAGAGCCACTAAAGGGCAGGCAAGAAACACCAGGGACACTGAAGAAGGAAAGAAGAAAAGAAAACACATTTAGATGTCTAACATGTTTGGTCTGGTGCAGATTTAAATTACGGGAAATGAATATGATGGAGAGGGTAGGAGAGACCTGTCTTTGCAAGGAAATGTGATTTTTTATTCTGTTGGCAGGATTTTTGTCTGTCATCCAACTGCTGCGATAAGGAGAAGGACTTGTTAATGCTGATAACTGCTTTTATGTTCCAACCCCAAACTAAGAAAATTAAATTCTGAGCAAGTAAAGCCAATTAATCATAATGAAGTGTTTTCTAGCACCTAAAAAAATAATTCATTTATTATGCCAAGCTTTTCTTTGTCAGTGAATCTTCATCAGAGGGAAATAGCCCTCTATTTAGGCTGTTTGACTTGGTGAAACAAATTATAGTTAGCTAGTTGTATGCATTTTCATTTATTTATTTATTAAATTTATATATGAAAAATCTGGTATTTCTTAAACAAAAAGCCCATTTTCTTTGTTCATTTATAATGTATCTGTCTTGGACCAAACATTCGATCTTTTGCAGAGTATGCTGGGATGTTGTTGTTATTGATTATTAGCCTCTTCGTTTAATAATATAATAATAAAACTTTATTTATATACCATTCTATCTCTCCGAGGGGGACTCCGAGCAGTTTCCAAGTAACATCACCGAAACATACAAAGTAAACAGCATAACATACATTTAACAAAACAACATAAGCATAAAATTATCACAGTAACACATGCATATTAAAAATAATCCTGCCTATTCAGAGCAATTAAAAAGAGCAGTTTCTAGGGTTATCTGGAAAGAAGGACAGACAGCTACAGTGAATTTTAGATATTAGTCAGAAGTAAGCCACAGTGAAACCAAATGTGAATACAAAGTTCAAAACTAGCCCTACCCAGAATAAATATACCATAATCAATGCGATTTCTGTTAGTTGTGACTAGGGCCCCTTCCACACGACTGAATAAAATACCACATTTTCTGCTTTGAACTGGAATATATGGCATTGTATATTCAGATAACCTACTTCAAAGCAGATATTGTGAGATTTTCTGCCTTCATATTCTGGGTTATATGGATGTATGGAACGGCCCCAACAAGTCCATTCATTTTAGTAAGGAACATGGCATTTAAAAGTAAGAGCTCAATTCAGTTGTTAATCCCATCTGGAGTAAACCAGTTCAAATGAATTTAAATAAATTTTGATTTTACCAAGTTTCCATTGATTAAGCTAGCCCCTTCTAGATAGGACACATAGTTGGATGTAGCCTTATCACTACTTTGTTGTTTTATATGTAATGAAGGATAATAGAATACAATAATCCAAGAGTGCATAACTGTAAACTGAGTAGGGGTTATTTTGTCCTTCCTTCAATTCCCTAGCAGGCCGCAATACTGGGTTGCAGTGAACCCTAAGTGACATGGTATCACCTCTAGCCACCATTTTGACCAATTTTCCTGATTTTTTTTCTATTTTGAGCAGGATTTTGAGGATCCAAGAGGGTAGGGAGTGAATTGTTACCTTTTGGGGGTGTTTTAGAGAGTTTTGGAGAGGAGACAAAACTAACTCCCAAATCAACCTGAATATTTTTTAAAAAAATATTTCAGAAAATCTGGGGGTTTGAGAGATTTGTGGTCGACACTTTGGCCACTCCTGAACTCTGTAAGAACCCAACATAGAGAGGGAATGTGAGGACAAAAGAGAACATAGAGGGAGGAAAATCATAATCTATGTCTTCTGACATAATAGGTTTTGTTCAGTGAAGTGATACTTTAGGTTTAGTGTATATAGAATTAGACCTGAGTCATTATTAAACTCATAATTATTTTGGCTTTCTGAAAATGGCTGTATGAATCACAAAACAGAAAAGTTATTACTATCTTCAACTGCTTGTGGATTTTGCCCAAGTGGAAGAGCCTTCTGACTATTGATTTCCTTGTGCTGTAAAATATTTTCATTGCTGTTTTCTTTCATCTTGTGGTGTTATAATTTTAATGGTGTGCCTAGTATAATGTTCAGTGTCAGATAAAAATAATCGATTCACAGCATCCATAGAAAAATGCATCAAATGTGAAAATTCACAAATGTTGACATGCCCTTGCATTCTTTTTATGGAATGACTTGGTCCTAAAACAAAACAGCAGCTTTCAAAATGTCTTTTTATCTTAGACAGTAATTTGTTATTTCATGAAAAGTCACTGAAGTGTTTTAATACTGTCAATATGATTAGATGAATCTCATGAGATTTCCTACAGCCTTTTGAAATGATTTTGGTATTTCCTTATGAAGTATGTCTGTGGGCTATTATTTCTAAGTACTGCAGAAATCCAATGTGTACCTAAGGCTGGCATGAGACATTATGAGTGATTGCTGCCTACCACTGAGATCAACAGTGCCGTTTCTCCTCTTTCGGGTTTCCCCGCTAACATCTAGTGCTGAAAGATGTATGATGGGATATCACTCTTACCAGGAAGAAGAAGAAAAGATCAGGAGAGACATTGCAGTTGGTTTTGTCAGAAATAATGTGCCTGGTTTACCATCCCTCCCCATAAAAGGCAGGAGCAAAACGAGAATTAGAGTAAAAATATGTCTGGGTTGATGACATCATAATTATCCATTTTTATTTTCCCCTTGCTGTTGATTTAGTAAAATGGAACTGAGCACTGGGTTTATGTCAATTTTAATGGCTCTCAGATGTCCCTTGTCATTTTAACTAATTTTAAACAAAATATCTGCATATCTCTTTGAAATCTGAGATGAGCTAAAGAAAGCACATATCTATACAATGACCACGATTTTACATCTAGGATTTGGAACCCATGCAGTTCACCTCCTGAAGGCAGCTTTCAAGCACCAAGTGTGTATTGCAAAGGGGAGGGCAGGCCATCTCTAAAAGCAGTTGACTATTGACTCTTGAAGAAATTGCTGAGATCTTGAGCAACCTGCTGAAGAACCTGGGAAAGCAAAGTCAGCTTTCTTCTCCCAGTTGTAGAACTGTAACCAGACCATGGGCTAACCGGGTGCCTTTCCCATCACTCATTGCCCCCCCCCCCAAACACACACACACACACACACACACACACGCTCCTGGTTAATGCAGAGATATGACATCACACCTTAAATGCGCCGAGGGCTGTGGAAAGTGTGGAACCATGGAATTACTAGTTCCTTCTTTATGATCAGAAAAGGTTAATATGCATAACCCTAGGCTGCACATGTCCTCAGAAGTATTCTGACCACTGCCACGAATTCATGGAAGTGAATCCTCCAAACTTGTAAAGGTGGCCACTGCTAGACAATGCAGTCCTTATTCAAAGATCTGCCAGTTGCAAGATTTTAGGATTAGGTGTTTCTTCATCCAGTCAAAATGTCCTGTTGCTTGCAGTTTGCTCTTCTTCCATGCATTTTTGGGAGACCTGCTGACAGAACAGCTTGCCAGAACTGCTTTACAATTGAGTATGCAGAATAGCCTTAAGGAAAATAAAAGTGGGAGAGGGGCTTCCAGGATTTATGATATTACTCTAGATCAGAACCTCCTCCAGGCCATGAACACAGTCACAATGTTGTCACATAAATTAAACTGAGAAAAATGTAATTCTACGTAGTTTCTAGTTTTAGGTTTTGATTCAGTTCCACTTCAAAACTTGATTTAACTTTCCCTTGCCATTTTAATTGGTTATGATTTCTATTGGTTTTTTAAAAGGTGGATAGACATATTCATTGAAGAGAGTAGTTTCATAAACTATATCGAAATGACAACCTATGTGTTGCTGAATGTATAATAACTGAAGGATACAGATAACTGCTGAATTCCCTGCTTGAGAGGAAATACCTAGATCTTTGTTCCAATGATCAAACTGGACTCTTACAGTCAATTGCAAATGCACACTGAGTTTATGGTGAGGATGTAATCTAAAAAAATCTTGAGAATTATAGCTTGAAGACTTGCGAAAACTTTGATTAGAAAATTCCAGTTTTCCCCAACTGCTTTCCTAGGAGAAAAGAAAACTATGAAATTAATATTCATTGTCTACAAAATAAACACCTGTTATGGAAGAATCAGGCTGAATTTATTCATATGTATAAATGTATGGATTCAACAGAATGTGCCTAATGGTGTCTACACATTTACATACTAACATACCATCATGTTTTGTAAATAGGGTCACCCAGGGAAAGAAGGCCAATCTGGAGACAAAGGAGCATTGGTATGTTTATCCTTTCTCGCTATGTGAATAAATGCTTGTATTATATTAAGAATGGGGTATATGGAACAAAGCCTTTTTATGTCCTAAGTTTCATTTATGTCCCAAAGGTAAATGTACAATTAATAATGTCTCTATTAAGAAGAATAAGAAGAATGGTAGATATATACATTGTTTCATATATAGGGTGATGCAAGGGGATATACTGAAAGTATAAGTTTTCTGTCCCTTGGCATTTTCTACCTTCTTCCTTTAATTCTTATATGTAATATCATTTGACAGTCTTACATCTATTCACCTCTTCCCTCAAGCCCCTGTCTCCTTCCCTTTCAGTACCGTTCAGTTATTACTATGTTAGGAAAGCTTTTTCTGTCGTGAAAGATTACACTATTTTGAAACAATTAATTGAAGATACCTCACCTGTTTGGGCTGACAAAGTGATTCAGCATGAGAAGGCATGCAAATGGACATGTTTATGTGTTTGCTCATGGTCGTAGGTGAACAAAAAAGAGCCCAAGCCATTTTGATATTGTAAGACTAATCAGTAATAGCCCTCTTGTGTTTTAGATCATTTCTGTAAAGTCTACATGGGTATTGAATAGCAGTTCATAGTCTAGCCATTTCTTTTTAACTGTTTGTTTAGCTATCTCTCTTTTCATATGTTAAGAAAGAAAATTATAACAGAATTGTGTTATAGAGAGTATATAGCAAATACTTACTGAGATGGATGGCAAAGCTGTTGAAAGAGTAGGGGCTGTAATTGAACATTTGAGGGCAGGTTTGAGTCAGAAAGCCTTTGGTTGAATTTTGGCCTCTCCTGTCTGAAACCCTGGGAATGAGATGTCATTCAGTGTAGACAATCTTGAACTAGGTGGATGGAGGTCTGAGTCAGTAAAAGGCAGCTTCTTTGTCAGTTTCTTAGATTTTTGACAGTTTTCCCTTCAATGCTTTCTTGAAAAAACTTAGGGGAGTGCAGTTAACTGTTCTCTCTTTTTTCTTCTTCTGCCAACTCATTATACAATTGAGATGAATGTCTGGGCTGTACAAAAGCCTATTTTTCTGCAGACAAAGTCCATGCCTTTTCACATATATTCTCCAATACATGCTTTGGATAGCTTTGCTTTCTGTCTTTAAGGATACAGCAATAATCTTTTTAAGCTTTCAGAGTAAATATATGCCCCATATAGTGTGCACTCTATAGCTTAGATTTCCAGATTCTGGGCTGAAATCAGTTCTGATGACTGATTAATTTATGCTATTAGAAGCACTGTTAGTTTCACCGGGCTCTGCCAATTGGATTTGCAACTCATCAGTGTAGCTGCAGAATTTTGAACTGTCCCATGACATGGAGGTGAACATGGCAGGTTGAAGCCTAAGCCCCCTTTGTGACATTCACATGGTCCATTTAGTACCATGAGTGAATGGAATTGGAGTACACAAACTGTCTAGAGTTTAGTACATATAAACACCAGTGTATTTGTACATATTTGAGTTTAAGCAATGACAGCACTAAAAGAACCTTGTATTCAGTTGTCACAATTGTAAATGTGATCATTGAGCAATCTGAAGAAATGCTAGAATGGAAAAGGTAATGTTTACAATTCCTTGATAGTAGGGAGTATCATGGGTATAGACAGTAGCATGGTAGATTCATTCAGAAACTATCAAGTAAATTCTGGGAGTTTTTTTTAGAAATGTTTTTCAATACAGCAACCTAAGACAAGTGTCTGTAAATACTATCTAGTGGTGAATGTCACCTTTATGAGAGATAAAATAAAATAAATCTTTGGATGTTCCTGACCACTCATGAATGATAAATGTTGATTAACCAACAGATTAATTATAGTCTTTTATAACAGCATAATGTAATTATAAACCATTGCTTTTTAGGGGCCCCCAGGTCCTCAGGGTCCAATTGGCTATCCTGGCCCTCGTGGAGTAAAGGTATGGCTATTTTTGCTCTTCTGTATATTGGATACAACATTTCTGTTAGTTCTGTTATTAATTTATTTATTCACAATCTCTCATTGTTGTCTCTGTTTTTGAAAAGGGTGCAGATGGTGTTCGTGGTCTAAAGGGTGGCAAAGGGGAAAAGGTAATGCTGTGTTCAAACCATTGTTTATACTTTGATACAAAATGGACCCTCTCTGTAATAGAAAACCATACGCTGTGTGTACTGAATCACTATATTGTTAATGTTAATAATAGATGTCCACATGCTGAGAGGCATTGGATAAGTTGTTAGATGTAAAAATGTGTAGCTACTTGTGTGACCTGTTTCCAGTTGGAGATGATTTTTTGTTCTTCAAAAATAAGTCAATGAGTTTTTCATTTTATTTTGCTGGATACATGGGAGCTGTATAGATGCAGCCAATAACATTTTTTAACTGTGTCTTATAACTTTGTAGGAATTATCTGAGAAAACATATTGTTTGCCAGCCTCAATATTTCCTAGATTTCCATTGCTCATTGGCAGTTGGGAACAGTGTAGAACAAAAGATGAGGACATTTTAAAATCTAAGACCAAAAGGTTTGGGTTATCCCTTCTTTGCTGACTCTAGGTGCTCTATATGAAACTGAACCTCAAATGCCATTGTTAGCCTGTACATTTTGCTGTCTGGCTGAGGAGCTGCCACTTCTGAGTCACCTAGGAGCATTTGAGCCATCCTAGAAAGCTTCAGGCTCTGTGCCATCAACCCAGTGACTCTTGGGAATTTCCTCTAGCTAAAAAATAGTTTGCCTTCACAGGCAGTTGCATAACATTAGTTCCCATCTGTCTGCGCTTGGTCCTGGGCAATACCTGGGAGCGATTATAGCCTAAGTTCAATATTCAGCCTATGAGAATGGAGGGACACATCTCAGCTGGCTGGCTACTGTTTCAAATGTGGGATAGAGGTTTCTCATAAGTAATGATGTGTTGATGCAAAATCCCTGGAGGTATCTCTCCAAGGATATCTGAAAATTGAGATGCTGGAATGGAACTGACACATTCCCTGGTTTCATGAGGGCAAAACTATTTCCCAAGTGCCCCCCCCCCCCCAAAGCACTACTGTTCAAAGCAATATTTATCTGTTCATTTGTTTGTTTACTCAATATTTATGTTTATCCTATCAAAGGTTGTCAGGGCAGCATACCATCCATCAACATGATCAGCTTAAAACTTTGTAAGCAGGAAGAAATTAAAGATAGTTAAATGTATTTAGCATTCATTAGGTCCCATCTACATGGCCATATAAAACAGTTTCAGAATGCAGTTTAACTGCATTGAACTGGATTATATGAGTCTACACTGCCACATAATGCAACTCAGTGCAGTTAAGCTGCATTCTGCAACTGCTTTATATGGCCATGTAGATGGGGCCTTGGTTGGTGTACAGAGGGATAAGGTCCTTTCATTTGTTTGTTTAGATTTTTTAGTCTTGTCAAAAAGCTTTTTTTAGTGATGGAAAGTAAGACGTTTCTGACTAGAGGGGAATGCAAGACAAACAGTTCTTTTGAGTGGAAGAAGAATGCAAATTTCTTGATGTTTTCTTAACAATAGCTAGTACTTATTGTCAATTGTTCATACCAGATGTCCTCAACTGACAGGAAGCAGTCTGACTTCCCTTTATACATCAGTGAGAAGCTTGTGGGCATTTCTGTGCACTCCTCTGTTACAAGCTTGTCCGGGCCAAATAGAATATACTCCACAACAAGACAGCTTACACTAATCTTACTTGGGTCAGCTAGTTAATTGGTGAGCCTCGGTTCCTAGGATATGATTGTCAATATGTTTAGCAGCATCCTAGACTTCAGAAACTGTTAGGAAAACAGTATACTTGAGTGAGTTATATTGTCTAAATTTCCTGGTATTCTAAAAGCAGTGTAGTTGCATCCAAAGGCTTAATCTTCTGTGCATCTCCTGCTGATACTGGACCTTATACACACCAGTTTTTTGTCTTGCTACAGTTGAATTAGTGTAGGGAATGGAAACATACTGGTTTCCATTCCAAAACCTCACAACCTCTGAGGATGCTTGCCACAGATGCAGGCAAAACATCAGGCCTAGAACATGGTCATACAGGCTGAAAAACCTACAACAACCTAGTGATTCAGGCCATGAACGCCTTCAACAATACAACATACTGGTTTTCAAACATTCATTATCACACTTATTTGCATTAAGGCAACAGCATTGCTTGGGCAGGCTTTCATCCTGTGATCTGTCTTCCGCATGAGCCCCATAACCCTGCTTTCCTGCTTTATGCCATACTTCATTTTTAATAGAATAGCATGAAAGCAGGGGGAGGGAGGAGGAGAGTAATTCCCATTGATATTGGAGCTACTGCAGAATAATAGTAGTCCAGAAACCAGCAATGAAGAGGCAGTGGGATCAAGAGTCATTGATGGGTTTTAACCATCAGTGAAAAGGTGCACTACACTAACAGATGGGATGCAAAGCAGCAGGGCCAACATAGTGTTGTGTGATAAGTACTGGCCACAGACACTTTTATCCTGAGAACTTCCACTCTGCCAGACTCTTGTGATAAAGTCCATAGCCATAAACATGATCTAAATAGGTGTAGAAAAAAATAGGTCATTTTCATGGGATCAATACTCTGAAGTATAGGCTTCATTCAAAATTGTCTGAGGGTTCCTATACTGAGGAAGTTTGATTTCCCAATCTCCCAGTTCCTATCTTTGCCATCAGGATGACATCACTGACACAAAAGAAATATGATTGTGTTAATCAGCTTTGAATGATTAGCTAACATCTTTGGGCCACATCCTAGTTGACCTTTGAATGTCAGTTGTCTCGTGGAGGAACTGCCCAAATTCTAATTCTGAAAATATAAGGAGGGCATTGTAATACTGAAGAGCAATGTTGTAATGAAAAGCTTCTTGATGAATTTAAAAATGAATTTTCCCTTTGCCTTAAGCACCTTTCTCATTATTCACTCTCCCATTTAATGCTCAAATGTAATTCAATTCAGCTATGGCAATAAGAGGTTTTCATTCTGATAGAAAAACTGCCATGCTAAAATTATTTGGCATGTTATGATCCAACTTTAGTAGTGTAAATTATTGAGAGTTAGAGCAAAAATAACTATGGCTGCAACATACATTATTTTCATGGATTCATTCAGATTCTTAAATCATTCCCATTCTGTTTCTAAATACAAATGTAACACGTTTTCTCTCTTCTTTTAGGGTGAAGATGGTTTCCCTGGATTTAAAGGTGACATGGGCCTTAAAGGTGACAGAGTAAGTCCCCTCCCCCCTCTCCTTCTCTCATTCACATATGTACATGATCTCTCTCTTTCAAGCCCAGTTCCCCAAAGTCTGAGAAACAGAAACTAGCTTTGCTAATGAAGATGAAGTATTATGCAGATAGTGGGTGGTTTCCCCCCTCAATGGATGACTTCAGGAGGTTCTTGGAGTCGACTTACAACTCAGCCACAATATGCCTCTTCACCTTTGATGAATGGATGGATTCATTATTATGCACTGCTACAGGAAAAAGTTAAAATATTCAGTATGATGACACAGTGCAGTGGAGGCAGATCTAACACTGAGCTAGGCCTTTTTGAACCTAAGTCATGTTGACACACTTCCATGCAAATGTGCAACTAGATTCCAAGAGTCTTTGTAAAACAAAACCCACTATTCCACAAAAGTGCATACCTTTCTGTTGCAGTTGTGGGTGTTTTAATATTGAGACAAAAACATCATTGTCAATTGCCATGAATATAGATAACTTTTTATATAAATCATATGAATATGTCTTAAATTCACAGGTTTTTAAAATATTATCGGCAATCATTGTTTTAAGTTAAGAAAGCACTAAACTATGAACAGTGGACGTTGAGCCTGAATATGTGTATGTTTGATGGTTAAAACTATGGTGAAACCACCTTGGCTTTTCAGATGCAGGGCATGGGCTGGAACTTACCATGTCTCTATCTAACATGCTGATGGTTGGTATCTCTCCCCACAATACTGTCACATTTTGAGATATTTCAACCAGAACCAATAAAAGAAGCTTGAGGGTGCTGCCAATCATCCTTTTATTGGGGGGAATAATTTAAGTAAAATAGGAGGAGTTAATTAGGCAAGCTTCTGGATTTCAGTTAAGGTCCTCTCTTTTTCTTCTCCTTGCACATACTCATGTTATTAAATACTCATTACACTATCATTTCATAGAAACGTGTAGCTTGTTTTTTACATTATATTTACAAAACTTTTTTAAAGGGAGAAGTTGGTCCTTTAGGTCCTAGAGGAGAAGATGGCCCGGAAGGACCAAAAGGTCGATCAGGCCCAACAGGAGACTCAGGCGGACCTGGTCAGGCTGGAGAAAAGGTTAGTAATGCAGTAACAGTACATAATTATGAAATGATGAGGATTTTCTAGTGTAATACTATGTTCTAAATTAGAAAAGGCAGGTGCAACATGGACCACTATTCCATTTTTAAATTCCATGTTGTTCAAATAGAATTCTTTGTAGAACATGCTTGTACAGCATATGTGGATCACATATGTGTGTTTTCTCAATAACTTAGGGAGAACTTGAATATTATGTACAAAATACCTCAGCCCCTTTTTCACATTGTGTCAACTCCTACATGTATAGGAGGTGATAACTTCGTACATTCGGAAATATAAACTGTTGAAATATTTATTTGCTAATGTTAAAATAACCAGACTTCTACTATTTGTGAGACAGAAGGTGGAAGAAAATATGCTAAATTATAGAAAAAGTGAAAAACAAAAGAAATCAACTTTTAAAATTAATTTATGTATATTTGCTTGTAGTTTAGACTTAGGCCCCATCTACACTGAAGGGGTACGTTATCATGAGGTGTCCAACCAATGCCTCATGATAATGCAGATTGTATTGAAATAATCCTGATAATGGTTTATTCCAGGTTAAAATAATAATAATCCCTCCAAAGATCCACACCTTTCACTGGAGTGGGGCCAGTGAAGACTATCTGTGTTCTCAACAGCAATCTCCACGGCAATCCCACCTTGTGGGCTCAAGGTCCACTAATATCAAGCAAATGGAGGGGAAATAATAGTGACATACTCCTCTCCCTCGCCCCCTTTCCTGGCTGTAAAAGTTTTTAAAAGGCTGCTTACTGTTTAAAACCTTAAAAGATGATGCTGTCAAGGTGATGCATGCCATTTGCCAGCAAATATGGAAAACACAAGAATGGCCATCAGACTGGAAAAAATCAACTTATATCCCCATACCAAAAAAGGGAAATGCGAAAGACTGCTCAAACTTCCGTACAGTGGCCCTTATTTCTCATGCCAGTAAGGTAATGCTCAAGATCCTGCAAGAAAGACTCCAGCAATACATGGAGCGAGAGTTGCCAGATGTTCAAGCTGGGTTTAGAAAAGGCAGAGGAACGAGAGACCAGATTGCCAATATCCGCTGGATAATGGAGAAAGGCAGGAAGTTTCAGAAAAACATCTATTTCTGCTTCATTGACTACTCTAAAGCCTTTGACTGTGTGGATCATAATAAATTGTGGCAAGTTCTTAGTGGGATGGGCATCCCAAGCCACCTTGTCTCTCTCCTGAGGAATCTGTACAAGGACCAAGTAGCAACAGTCAGAACTGACCACGGAACAACAGACTGGTTCAAGATTGGGAAAGGCGTCCGGCAAGGCTGCATACTCTCACCCAACCTTTTTAACTTGTATGCAGAACACATCATGCGATGTGCAGGGCTGGATGAATGCAAAGCTGGGGTGAAAATTGCTGGAAGAAACATTAACAACCTCAGATATGCAGATGACACCACTCTGATGGCCGAAAGCGAGGAGGAGCTGAGGAGCCTTCTAATCAAGGTGAAAGAAGCAAGCGCAAAAGCCGGGTTGCAGCTAAACGTCAAAAAAACCAAGATTATGGCAACAAGAATGATTGACAACTGGAAAATAGAGGGAGAAACCGTGGAGGCCGTGACAGACTTTGTATTTCTAGGTGCAAAGATTACTGCAGATGCAGACTGTAGCCAGGAAATCAGAAGACGCTTACTTCTTGGGAGGAGAGCAATGTCCAGTCTCGATAAAATAGTGAAGAGTAGAGACATCAGACTGGCAACAAAGATCCGCCTAGTCAAAGCCATGGTATTCCCTGTAGTCACCTACGGATGTGAGAGCTGGACCTTAGGGAAGGCTGAGCGAAGGAAGATCGATGCTTTTGAGCTGTGGTGTTGGAGGAAAGTTCTGAGAGTGCCTTGGACTGCGAGAAGATCCAACCAGTCCATCCTCCAGGAAATAAAGCCCGACTGCTCACTGGAGGGAAGGATACTAGAGACAAAGTTGAAGTACTTTGGCCACATCATGAGAAGACAGGAAAGCCTAGAGAAGACAATTATGCTGGGGAAAGTGGAAGACAAAAGGAAGAGGGGCCGACCAAGGGCAAGATGGATGGATGGCATCCTTGAAGTGACTGGACTGACCTTGAAGGAGCTGGGGGTGGTAACGGCCGACAGGGAGCTCTGGCGTGGGCTGGTCCATGAGGTCACGAAGAGTCGGAGACGACTGAACGAATGAACAACAACAACAAGCTTACTGGGTGTGGAAGCTTCTAGGGGCTTTGTTTTGCATGTAAACGACACCTGGTGCTCTGGAGGGGCTCCCTTCTCTAAAAACTCTGTCACATCCTTTAGATGCAGAACAAAGCCCTTAGAAGCCCCAGCCTTTACAGCAGAATTTCTCAAATGGTGTTCTTCAAATATTTTGGTCTTCAGCTTCCACAATTCCTAACATCTACTAAAGTTGCTGGAATTTCCAAAACACCTGGAGGAGCACAGTTGGGAAACACTGCTCAATAGCAAGAAAAGATGGTGAGGGAGGGAAGGGATGCAGTGGCCATACGCCCATAGCAATGCTTGTTCAGCATTGCTATGGGGGTATGTGAGGTTTTGGCCCCCTGTGTGGGCAGCAAATGTGCAGGGAACTGGAAGTTTATCTGTGGTTCCCTGCACATTTTCTGTACTGTGGAAGGGATTGTATATGTCATTCAGTGTTTCTCAAAATGTGCTTCTCCAGATTGAGAAGCACAGATGTCTTGGACTTCAGCTCCCACAATTCCTAACAGCTGGTAAAATGGCTGGAAGCTGAAATCCAAAACTTCTGGAAGAGCACAGTTTGAGAAACACTGATGTAATTAGAGAAGAGATGTATATGTTGCGCAATTGTTGCTACTGTTGTCTGCGTGTTGTTTATCTGTGAGTTTTTATGTTTAAAACAATTAAAATATGGGGGAGGGGAGAGAAGGGAAATCATAGAATCATAGAGTTGGAAGAGACCTCATGGGCCATCCAGTCCAACCCCCCTGCCAAGAAGCAAGAAAATTGCATTCAAAGCACCCCATATGGCCATCCAGCCTCTGTTTAAAAGCTTCCAAAGAAGGAGCCTCCACCACACTCCAGGGGAGAGAGTTCCACTGCTGAATGGCTCTCACAGCCAGGAAGTTCTTCCTAATGTTCAGATGGAATCTCCTTTCTTGTAGTTTAAAGTCATTGTTCCATGTCTCCAGGGTAGCAGAAAACAAGCTTGCTCCCTCCTCCCTTTGACTTCCTCTCACATATTTATACATGGCTATCATGTCTCCTCTCAGCCTTCTTCAGGCTAAACATGCCCAGCTCTTTAAGCCGCTTCTCATAGGGCTTGTTCTCTAGTTTCAAATTTTATTTTACCCATTGGCTTGGTTTTCAGTTCTTGCATACAAAAATAGAGATAAAATATACAGTATGTTGTTAAGAAGATTCCTAATGCAATGAATGTGGATGGATTGAGCATTTGGTACTGAATGATAATGATATAGTTACTACTGCTTTTTTTGTGAACATGTAAGAAAGATATCAGTCAAAGGGACAGAAAACAGGGACAGTTTGTAGTAAGTTTGTAGTAAGAACTTTGTTTTCAATTTTCTTTTCACATTCTTTAAAGAGTTTACTTGTGAATGACTAGTATTTTTCCCTCTAATTAAAAACAGTGCAGCGGCCCCAGTCTGCATCAGAAATCTTGCTTTTTCTTCCTTTTATTTTTTTAAAAACAGTTTGCTGTTGGTCCTAATTTAAATGAGCCCTGTTCATTTTCATGTTTCCCATATATTCCTTTACTCCAGGATTTTAAGCAATATTTTATATTTTTCCCCATTTATTTATTTCTGTGTCATGGTGGTGCTGAGTATACACAACCATATATAAGTGTGTATACACATATCTCTTGGAAATATAATTGATGCTTGCCAGATTGTGCTTGCTAGATTGTGGCTCTTCTTTTAACCAAAGAAGAACTAATGTGTTTTTCACCATTCACAAGTTACTTTCATATGCCCTGCCATTCCTGGACACAAGCTACAGTCATTATGAATTTAAGTTTTCATGCAAGTACATTTCTGTTTTACAAGGAGGTCAGCTTGATATTTCTTGTAAGGATTTTTACTCATATCTTTCAGCAATTCTCAGGGTTCCTCTGAGAAAAACCAGTCAATGATCTAGAAATTTGATAAGAGAAGGAAAGTACTTTGTTTATTATTTGATACTGGTGACCTTTATAAGGTGGTATAAAAATACCTCAAAAGTTAGGTCACTCACTCCAGAAGGCATTCCTCTCAGCTTCACTTAACTTTTGGGAACTGTGCAGGAATTAATGGTCCCCACAATGTTGCAAGACATCCTGCCAGCTGTTAACAAGGTCATGCATCAAGAAAGGCAATATTATAATTACGGATGAATGAAAACATAATTGGAATTTCATGACTGAATTCAAACTAAAACCCACTTCTATTAAAAATAGAATAATGACTATCAATTCTGACCCCCCCCCCCCCCCAAAGGCAAATTCCTATTCATCTTCTTCCATCTGTGTATATGGTATAGAAATATGATGATAAATGTAGAATTGGATGCAAAGACATATGGGTGGAAGGGGAAAGCTGCTCTTTTATTTTGTGAATGTTTGCAAAAGAATTTCAATATGAGTTTTCATAATACTAGAATACAGGAGTTCATTTTATTTTATTTACTTCATTTTTACCCCACCTTTCGCCCCTCAGGATATTCATGGCGTCCTACAACTCTGGCAAGAATTCAATGCCAATAAAATCAAAAAATAAACCATAAAACATCAACTCAATGTCCTCAATACTTCTATTTGTTTATTACATTTATCCATTGTCATTTTATTGTTGCTCTTTTTTGCATGCCTTAATTTTTTTTCAAACTTACAGTGACCCTAAGGCAAACATATCACAGGATTTCCAAAGTATGATTTGTTCAGAGAGGTTTTCCATTGCCTGAGGCTGAGAAAATGTGACCCCATGGGTTTCAGTGTGTTTTGTACTGAAATCTCCCAGAATCCTGGTCCAACAAAAAACCATTACCGCTCCCCCACATATAATTGTACAAGTATAAGTTGAACTCCTGTAGAACCTATGTATTCTAGCATTATGAAAACTGATTCTCACTTATCTTCCATTTAAATTATCAATCAAACATAAATTGCAAGATAAAAGGATGAGTATATAAACTCATTAAGTAACTGTTAAAAGTTAAAGATGCATCTGTAGCCATGATATAAACAAAAGGAGGCAATACTATTTACCAACAGAGAAGTCCTGCACCACCAAATATTTTTCCACAGATGGAACATGATCCTTGGTTTTAGTTTAACCCTTGTTCTATTATAGCTTTATCATCTATTATAGATTTAGTCAAAGCTGCCGGAGGGACAGCTTTGGATCCAATCCATGTTTTTGATTGATTCCCTTTTCATAAAAATATAGCATCGCAAAGGGTTTTTTAATCTATTATTTCAAAAGTTTGTGTATCACAAAGTTCGTGTATCACACACTAACTACATCTATGACAATATTTTCAGCAACAATATCTTTCTTTATTTCTTTTTTCATTTTTCTTTTTTCTTTCTTTCTTTCTTTCTTTGGGTAATTCCCATTTGGGTCACCCTCTTTCACCTTTAGATGTTGTCTCAGTAACCTAGTGTAACAATTTTAAAAGTGTAGATTCCAAGTTTTACAAACATTTCTAAAAGATTAGAGCTAAGAGCAGCAGTAAAGTTGGTAGAAATTATAATGAAATTATTATAAGTAACCATTGGTTAGAAAAATGTTTTGTTTCCACGAGCAACCGATTCCCCATTGCCTGCCTCTATTTCTGTTGATTTGGGGTGTTAGATCACACTAGTAAATGGACATAATTGTGTGTGGAATTCTATTTTATATCCTAGAGGCATAGTCTTCAGATCAATAGGCTATATTTTATTAGTTTTGGTTTTTATTGGCTCTTTCCTCCAGGTTTGATAAATACAGCCATAGAGACTAGAATGAAATTCCCTAGCTAGTTTTATTTTGCCAAAACACGTCTAGCTCTGTCTGTCCTGTAATAAGTGGACCCAAAAGCTAGATTGTTTGTAAAATGAATGTTTCGGCCCATAAGAGGAGATTGTAGGCGGGTGAAGTGTTTCTGTATAATCCAGTTTGGATGGACAAGAGGAAAGGACTGTGTGCAAAAAAAATTGTTCTAGCTTACCATTATTCTTTGATTTCTTGCTGCAACTTGCAGAACCTCACCAAGGAGTATATGTATTTCTTTGCTTCCTCTTTCCTTTTCAGTCTGGGTGGATCCAAGTGTCACCTTTCACTATGTTCTACATTCACTTTCTGGCTAAAAGCATGTACATTAAGGCACATCTAAAGTGACCATTTAACTCAGTGTGGAATCAGATCAACCTGCAGGCATCTATAAAATGTATGCAGGTTGTCCCAGTTTAAATCAGGGAAAGCCACTTAATGTGGCTCTATCCTAAGTTTAAAAAATAAGGGTAAAGCCAGAATCCTACATCAGGATTAGGTTTCCTCCTGCATTTTGGAAGTGCAGAAGCCCACCACTGATCCCTATGCAGAATTGGCAGTGGGTGTCTCGTCAGCTATCCAATACTCACCATTGTTTTAGGCCCGGGCATGTGGGATGACTGTCTCAGTCAAATGGCATGGAACTAGGAAGAGGAAGCTGTAGACCATGTAAGATGCCTTTTCCCTCATTTTGTCTGGCAGCAATACTATGGAAAACAGAATGATATTCACTCCCCGCCTAGTGACACCAAACTGGCGTTAGTGTGACTAGGCAGTAGGAACATCATCCCACAACTAAGATGGTTTGGGGTGTCCCTATTGGGCCACAATGTGACTAGAACTGGCATTTTGCATGCCAGTTCTGCCCCACATTTTGTAGTCATGTAGAAGTGGACTTAGTGTTCCTTAGCTTACGTCTTTGAATGAAAAAGAGTAGTCTACTAATTTCACATTTGTCAGAGCCCCTTTAGCTAAGATTACTCTTACTTTTCAAACAGGAAAATTTCTTCATGTGTGTGTCTGAATGATGAGCTATGAACAGTTGTTCTTTAGGTATAATTCTTAATCATATTACCAAAGGCAGTCCTTAGGTCACAAATTTTGACCCAGAAACTTCAAAACTTGAGATGATCCAGAACAAATGACATTCATCCTAACAGAATCATATTTGCATGTCATATGCATGTATTTCTTTCACCCTCTTGCTGTCTTCATTGATTAAATGGGTTTCACAAAGTTTTGGAAATAAAAAGGTCTATTAATATCTCACACCTCATCTACAGTGACCATTTAATGCAATTTCAAACCAGTATTGAAAGTAGTTCCACCGTGCAGATGACTGCATAGGAAATCCTGGAACCAGTTTGAGACCTGGATGATAAATACAGAACTACAAAGTAGTAATGCACATTAAGGGATTTCTTTATCGTGCTTTTGTGGGAGTTTGCTCTTTGGCCACCACAGTTTGAAGCTAGCTTCAAATTGTATTACATGATCAGTGTAGACAGAGCCTTAATCAGAGGTGAGAGGAAGATTAGTGTGCCTACAAGGATTGATAACTCTTTGGTCTCAGGTCTAATTTGATAAATTGTGTAATTGCCACTTGAATACCATGAACCAAGTGAAAAACTATCATTTCCCCTTTCTTTACCTACAGGGCAAGCTTGGTGTTCCAGGTTTACCAGGATATCCAGGAAGACAAGGGCCAAAGGTAAATTTGTTCTCTAAATGTCAGTATTGGAAAACATATGTGCTAAATGCAGTGTTAAAGGTTGTTTGAGTTATGTGGGGCAGCAGTTTTAAGCAAGTGGTAAGCATCCATATATATTGTATCTGTAATTAAGTCCACATGTTGCATTCATCATCCTGAATGAGAAGTTATATTGTATCTATAATGAAGTCCACATGTGGTTTACATTTTCCCAAATGAGGAGGTGATCTAATAATCCAGTTTAATTCAGTTCATCCAACTTAATCATGGTGGTAGTTGTGTTGAGAGCCATACAGCTATGAAGCTAAGATATGACACTGCCCCATTCTAAATCACAGTGACAAAATAAATTGGGGTAGCCAGCCTTTGCACGTCTGGAGCCACAGTTCAGTCTTCTTTGCTGTCACATCAAACCTATCAATCGTAAGACACAAAGATATAGGACAGTTCTTTCAATTTTTGATGAGATGGTTTATTGTATGAGTAAAGAGTTAGTATTAGGGAGGAAGCTGCATTCCTACAGTGTGCAAAATCTGCAGTTCCTGGAGGTCTCACAAATACACATGTTTCCTTAAGAAAATCATTGGAGTTTCTTGTTGAGGCTTGAAGACTATAAAAATGACTCTAATAGGTTTCACTTTGCTATAAATGGATGACAAACTATGTGCTCAGTATAAACATCAGCTGTACCTCTACTTGTAAAAATCATTCACTCTTAAGGTAGGCAAACAATATTATAATGATCTATCTATCTGGGTTGTCACTTGTAAACTAATAATATTTTTTCTGTCTTTTAGTAGATTCATTGGGACTTTTTTTGTTTCTAGTTATAAGTATGTATACCTTACTACTCTAGAAAAGGAAGCATAGGTTAAAAGGGGGAGGAGACTGCTATTCGTCTGAACTTTTATTTGTGTACAAAGCACATTGGCCTCCATAGGTAAAGATGGCATTTTAAAAAGGGAAAAAAAACTTTGAAGACTGCCCATTCTTGTTTAGCATTTAAGTTTGTTTCCTGAGAAAGATGTCTGATTAAGTTGCATCTTACACACAGTACTGTGCTCCTGAGGCAACAGTATGTCTTTGTACCATTGCATTTGGGAGTCATCCCTTTGTAAAAGGACGACAGATTTATATGATTTGTAGGAAAAGCAGGGGATGGAACACATGTGTGCAAAAATGCTAAATCAGAATGGGCAATACCACAAAGTGGTATCATCCCAGTAAGCCAGAGATATGCAAAGTGTAGTATTTTTTAAAATGTTGTATAAAGGCTTTTTCAGAGATGGGGACATAAAAACAAAGTAGATATGCTGCATAGTCATAAGATGTGGCCTCTGTGTTCCTCTGTAGAAATAGTGTGGCCTCCTAGACTCTTATAGTCACCCATTCCTGCTTTAAGTATAACCAAATAGGCACCTAGGAGTTTAGTCACAACATTTTAATCGCAGGAAAGACATGTTAAATAGATTTCCATGTAGAATGATTGATATGACTTCCAAAAGCATGAAGTACATATTTGTGGGGATTAAGAGTGAAGAATCCTCACTAAGGGGGATAAATGTATTATTTATTTATTTCAAACATTTGTACCCCATCCTTCTCAACCCCCGAGGAGGGACTCAGGGTGGCTTACATCCGGCACAATTCAATGCCATTACATATAAATAATACATACATTAATACATATAAAACACAGTAAATTGATAACAAAATTAGTTTCAAAATAAAAGTACATTAATGAAAAGTGCAATAATGCTGGCTGTCTAGCCTTATGTAGAAACAAATTCAGTGAGCACAACACAATTGGAAGCCTGTCCGTAGTCCATTTTCCGAACATTATCATTATTACCATTGTCAATTATTTGCCAGCTACCCAAATGGATAAACAATGACTAACTCCAGACCATCTACCCAGAGTCTCTGTAGAGCAGAGCAGCAGCAATGAATATACCAACCTCCTTCCAGTCTATAAAGCAGGAGGTTTGGGGAAGGGACAGCTGAAATATCTGCTATCCTACTTCACTGAAGCAGAGCAGTAGTGCCAACTGTTGGCACCCCTTACCACCAGATCTACAAATCAGAAGACCTTGGGAGGATGAGTGAGTGATATCTCCTCTGCTTTGCTCCCTAAACCTACAATAATCAAAACTGCAAGTGCGGTGGCCAGCTGTAGTAGAATGTTATACTCAGATCCTCTATACCATTTTGGATACATTCTTGATCATTTAAATCTTTAAGAATTTTGTCAATGTTTTGTAGCACAATCCTTCAGGACATTCTGCTATAATTTTCTATGGTAATGAACACACTCCTGGTAATGAACAGGAGAATCTGAGAGTTAGATTCATTCGTATTTTAGACCTCGATGAACACTAACCCTAATCACAGTTCCTCCTGTGGGGGAAGAAAGAAAAACATTTCAGAGAGAAAAAGATAGTTGAACCACACATTCTCAGTTCAGATTTTTAATTAGTTAACTGCTGTTAAAAAAGAGTCAGTGTTACATCTTTAAAGCACATAAAATAGACTGATAGATACAGATGGAACCATAGACCCATCTGCTAGAACATCTATCCTGAATAACTACCTGGTCCTGTGTGATATGTTTGCTAATTCATTGCATGAAAAGTACCACAGGTTTTTTAATTATTAGTGGGGGTTTTTTTTGTAAAACTTTAAATGGAAAGATAATATTAAGCCCCTTTTAAGTATTAGGCATCCATGTTTATTATGAATCTCCTTTCATTTTCTTCAGGTGAACTTTTTGTCCTCTTTTAAGGCAACAGTCTGTATTAATGTGATATACTGCTATTGCCATGGAAAGTATTCATCAAGAATATTCATCTTCAAACATAGGGCTTTGATGCACCTGCTTTTTTAACCTAAACGCCTGAGATTTCCATCTTTTCCTTTTTCTTTATTTTTCACTGTCATTGCTTCAAAACTCTCATGCAGTTTCTTAAGATCAAAGAGATCTTCCATTATTCAAAGTGTGAACACAAACGACATACTTCAAAGAAAATCTGTGGCCTTCCCCCCCGAAACAGAGGTGTCAGATTGAATTTTATTAAGCCAAATCTTCATTACATTAAAACTGAAATTAGGCAGTGTTCATGGCTTAATATTTTCAAGAGGGTTGAAAATGTTGAAAACCCTTGAAAAGTATGGCCATTAAATTATATTGCAAGCTTCGGGTTTTGTGCTATGATTTCATCTGTGAGCCTCACAGTCTTATGGTCTTTCTGTGTTGCTTGGCTGCAATACTAGGGCCATGTCAGTGTGGCCCAGAACAGTTCTTTGCTCCAACGTCAAAGGCAAAATATTTTCAGTAGAAGCAGAAGTTGACAGGCACTCCCATAATGCCTCTGTCCACTCCACTGAGTGCACTAACCTTGGAAGAAGCTTTCTTTTTTAAATAAATAAATAAATTATTATAATCTTTTTTTAAAAAAATTGAAACATATAATATTGTTCACACACACAAAAAGATAAAACTAAAAAGAGGTGGGAGTTGTGGAGCTCTGGCTAGTAGATTAGTAATATAAATATCTGCTGTATCACTGAAGAAGAGACAGTGGTTTGGGGAGATAAGAGAATATATATATATACACACACACATATGCTATAGTTGTTACATCCATATATTCCACATAAGTATTATTATACACATCATCTAAAAAATTTTAAAGTTCCAAATATCCGCTATAGCAAAGCAGATACATTTGTTTTGTCATCCAATGTCAAAACTTGTCATATCTTCTTGTATCCAGTACGCTTTCAATATTCTTTTCCACTGAAATCAGTTCCCTTTGTTAGTAAATTAGTATTGTATACATGAGAATTCATTATATTACATTGTCATGTATTCATTTATTTATTTCTTAACACTTCTGAAACGTTATGTATTTGTATAACAGTATATGCTTCTAAAATATCTAAATAACAAGGTTTACAATAATTTCTGTTCAAATCAGAAAGTACTATTAAATCAATTATCTAAGGCCTGAAGAGTCAAGCCCCGGGGCACTTGTGTACTCCTTTACATTTTGGTCATCATCATGCTTAATTAAATACGTATCATCTTCCTGCAGATACAAGGCAGAACAAGCACAAGGCCAAAGTACCATTGTCTATGCTAGCTAAAACATATGAGAGTTGCAGTCTCATTAATAGCATCTGGAGGGTCACACTTTCCCCACCTGTGGAGCAGCCAATGTTGGGTTGAATGAATTAATTTGGTATGGCAGTTTCATGCATTATAATTTTACAAAAAAAATTGCCTCACCCTTTGGACTTTTATATATATATTGTTGCAATTTATCCTTGTTGGTTGCTATCTGCTGTCCTGACCATGCAAATAGATAATGAAAGATTTATCCTGTATATATGATTTTTATCTATCGCTGTTCTTTCATTCATTGACTTTTCTTTACTGAAATGACCCAAGATATAGATGTATTAAAATGATTCCATTATTAATGTTTTTAATGCATTCCGGACTTGAAGAACCATGGTAAGCTAACAAGAGACCAGTTGCCAGTAATGATTTTCATACTGATAAGTATGTTGTCCCATCAGATTAATATATGACGTGATATAATGCACTTTGTACAACTTACATGAACCTGAGTGGCTGTGCATGTGCTTTGCATAGGCAAGGCCCTTGGTTCAACCCCTGGCATTTCCAGGTATAACTATAGCTATAAATTAACCCTTGTTGGAAACCCAGAAAAGTTCTGCCAGTCAAAATAGATTCTGTCGAGTTGAATGTATCAATAATCTGATTGAACAGATGCCTTGTCCCTGTGTTTTTCTGTTCTACTTTCTTATAGGACTTTCTCAGTGCTATAGTTGCTACATGGTCATGGATGTTTCCCAATTAAACATGTCTTTTCTGATGTAACTACTCATGCAGTATAAAATGTTTTGCAATTGGCCAGGTAGTTAATAAATCCACCAAAACCATGATCACTCTTATTATAATCTGTAGTGAGTAAATGATAGATGAAATGTCTGTTACTGTCCATTTATTTAATTGTCAGTAAACTGAATGTTTGTGTTTTTCCTACAGGGCTCCACAGGTTTCCCAGGATTCCCAGGTGCCAATGGAGAGAAAGGTGCAAGGGTATGATATACATTCTTCATAATGTGGCTTGTGAACAGGAAGATCACACTATTAGTCAATTCAAAGGATGAACAAATTGGGTGGTTGTCCATTATATAGTGACCTAAATCCAGCATGGCTCTGAGGAGCTTTTTTGCTTCCTTCATGTAGCTATTATAGCTCCCTGACACTGAGGTCTGGAAGGGTTCCTAGCTTACTAAACCAGACTTGTGGGCTGCATGAGAAGAGCAGATTGTTCATATTTCAGTGCAGTAAAGGAAGAAAAGCCTACATATCTCACCACATGTGGTTCAGTGTCAATAATTTATTTATCATATTTATCATATCAGAATTATTTCTTGATTTGAGACATGGGCATACTGGCTGATATCCGAACAGGGGATGGGCCGGAGATGTCATTACCCTGGTTCCTTCATTATTGGCTGCTACTTCCCGGCAGATGGTGCAATACCAACTAAACAGTATAGTTTCTCCAGTGGTGTAGGGCATAGACATCCTGTGATAATGCAGCATGTCTCATTAAGAGCCACATCCACTGTTTTATCATGATGAGATATGTTCCCACTGGACATGCATACTCAGCAGCAGAGTAGCAAAGTGCAAGGGCAGATGTCTTCACTATATCTGGTTGTGATCCCCAGATTGTGCCAGTCAGGTTTCGTATGATATTGATTCTAGCACCCTCTTTTTGCTTGATATTCAAGCAGTGCTTCTTGTAGGTCAGGTCCAGGGCAACTCCTAGGTATTTGGGTGTGCTGCAGTGCTCCAGTGGATTCCTTCCCAAGTAATCCTCAGAGCTTGAGATGCTTGTTTTAAGATGAAAACCACACATCTATGTTTTAGATGGATTAGGAATCAACTAGTTTTCCCTGTAATAGGCAGTGAGAGCACCTCAATCTTCGGAGAGTGTCAATAATGACCATCTCATAACCTGCCACTTGCAGTTTGGACAACCCATATCTTCGAAAGTGGCATAGGTGGTGGTATATCTATGATGGTGAGTCCATGGTCCAGCGAATAGTCATTCATGGAGCAGTCTGTGCCTTGGTCAGAAAGAGAATAGAGAAGACTCACTTGTGCCAAACTGCATTCTCATCATAATTTCACATTTTACATTGGTTTTTGACTACTGGCACAGCTCTATTTCCAGTAAGTCACATAATATTGGTTAGAAACCAGAGGGAGAGGAGCAGGAGGCAGCAGAGGCATTTGTAGTTAAGAACTGACAGCAGTCCGCATTTCCAGTTAATTATAAAACAAGCCTGCACTTTCTTCTTAGGGGGATTTCTCTTGAATCTTTTATGCATTCAAATTTGCCAGCACTCTTTTATTTAACATATATACACACACATAGAGAGAGCAACAGGAAAAATAAAACAAGTATGCAAAAAAATCATATTTAAATGGCAGTAAAAAGTCAAGATGGAGCTGCTTTGTTTATCTGGTTTGGGTGGATGGAATATATAACGCAGAGTTGGCAAGTGCTAGAAGGTCACTGCATCGCTATGCATAAAGCTCAACTGGATGTGGCTGATCACTTGTGGTAGAAATAGGATGAAGTCATCAAAGGGGAAAAAAGATGACTTGAAAATTGTGCTTGATGGTAGCTTAGCGTGCCATTAAACAAAACTGAAGTAATGTCTATCATTACTCTGCCCTCACTCCATTTTATTTAAATCAAAAGTAGGTCTGCAGATTCATCACTTCAGATATGAAATTAATGTGAGGTAATTGTATTTCCAGCATCCTTGGAAGGTCCTTAACTGTATTCATTTTCTCCAAGAGTGATTTTATCTGAGCTGCACGCATGACTCTTTTTCAAAAGCTCAGAACTGGGAGTGCTAAGTGATGTTCACGTCATCCTTTTATTTATTAAAAACACCTTATTCTCCACCAGAAAGGTTCCCAAAGCATCTCACACAAGATCAACAGCAATTTTCCTTCATTTGTTAGTATTCTTTATTATATTAAAAGGTTTTCTTAACATTAATAGAAAAAATATATGAGGAAAAAAGAAAAAATAGAAAAAGAAAAACGGATTAGGAAAAAGTATGCATAAACTTTTGATTTTCCTCATGGTAGAGTATTTAAAAAAATATTTCTCAGATTATAACAACTATTGATACTTCTTCATTCAAAATCCCCAGTAACATACTTGCCTCATGTTTCTGCAAAATAACTTGTTAAAAACTAGAGTCTACATGTTAATTTCATTTTTTTATTAATAAGTGTTTTGAGATTCCCAATCCTTTAAAAATATGTCATTTTTCTCTAATGGACATATATAACCCACCCACATCTACTAAACCAGGCTATAACAGGAACCCACATTTTTCCTTTAGCATTACAATACTGGCATGTTGAATGATGATTATTTCTTCCTCATAATAAGACAAATAATGATTACTTTCTTATAGTAAGACAACCCTGTAATTGGCAGCTATTATTATTATTATAACAATCCTCCTCCTTCTTGAAATCCATAGCAGCTGAAAACATAAAAATAAATTTAATTAAAAACTTAGACTATAAATATTAAAATATTGAAATATTAAAATTCAATTATTAAATCAGTTTAATTAAAACATAATTTAAAATCTATGGAATACATATATCTACTAACAAATTATTTTTAGTATAGCCAGAGGCATCCTTATACAGATATTTCATTATTCTAAAGCAAATATGCTTCATTGATTATTTATTTATTTATTTATTTGATGCATTTATTAACCGCCATTCTCAGCCCTTTAGGGTGACTCACCAACATATTATCTCTAATCTAATTGAAACCCTTGTATCTCACCTAGAGTTTCCTACCCAGTCCATCTCTTATGGGCATAATTCATGCAAGCCAACATAACCTGAAAAGAAGACATTGTCCCGAGTATATAGTTCACATTAATCTTGGTTACATTATTTATTCCTTCAGCTGCTTCAGTCCTCTGCACAGAAGCTCACATTCTCCATCTTTTCTCTCTTAGATATTTTCTCTTCCCAAGGCCCCATCTCCTCTCTAACCTGGGTGCCATTGATCTTTAGTACACTTTCTCCAAAACACCTTCTTTCCTCTTGTATTGAATTTCATTGTGTCAGCCAGTTCTTCCAAATTAGTTATTTCTGCATCCTTCCCTTCAAGAACTTTTGGCTTGCTTGTATTTTTGGACTCCCCTCAACCTACTTCTTTATACAAAGTAAATTATTTTTTTATGAAAATAAACTTGTGGAGTGATATTTGTTTGAGCAAGACACAAAGCATTTTTGTAAAACACCAAAAGGGTAGGAGTTGTACAAATTTTGTTTTGGTAGAAAAGTCTCAGACATCAGACAGAAAACCATCTTGCTTCATATAAGGTGACTATGTCCACTAGATGGTATCCTTACATGTTGAGACCTCTTTTCTCATTGAGGGCAAGAGCATTTCTTTACTTCCCACCTCTAGTTTGTCCCTAAGACATTGTGATTTTTTTTTAAAAAGTATATGGCATTACTTTGTATCATCTATTCAGAGGAGTTAAAATTGGCTTTTTAAACTTGTAATTGTCAGCTATCATTTCCATTTCTTGAGATTCTAAATAAGCTCCTCTCCAACTCTTCTTTCTTGTACCAGAAGAGTTTGTGATCTTAAATAGCCTGTCTTTCTTGCTGTGTGGATTTACAATTACAGTCTTGATTGAAAGAGGCTAAAGTGAGGAAAATGGGGAGAGCATGACTGGATTATACTGAAGAAGTGCTTTGAAACAGATGCCCATCTCACTGGGAGCTGAGATGAACTTCCTCCACATAGCTGTTTCAAGTAGCTCTCAGCCAATCTTCAGAAGAATAACTTCAAGCACAGTTTTCCTGTGGGCACCTTATTGAAATGAAGGACAATACAGTGTTCTGGTATCTCCCATTCATTGCAGTGGTGCTTATGGAAGAGATTCTTCCAAAGGCTAGGGCAGTGAGATAGTGAATCTGCTTTGGGTGTTAGCATGGACTTGAGTGGAGCTCTCCAACATGCTGATTCTGTTTCGGGCAGAGTTCAGCACTGTGGATAATGCCTTTCAATTTTGGACTCAAATGAAGTTGCCTTGGATCCTGCTTAGTGAAGAAGGTAGGATGTAAATGTAACAAATAAACCTAGGGCATATATACTTTCCCGCTAACATAAAACCCAAAAACCACTGGAGATCTGAAAGGTAAATTTCTTGCCATGTCATTATTATTATCAAAGGAATAGCAGGACAGGAAAAAAATTGGCAAGTTTCATAATGTTGCTGATTTGAAAATAATGGGGTTTGATTTTAGGCATAATGAAATTTAGTTTCAGTTTCGATAGTGGGATTAACCCATGTGTCTAGAGCACTAGGCTTTAAAATGAACAACAGGGAGCATATTTTGAGCTGAGAGAGCAAATCCCAAAGCTCAGAAAATTGGGTAAGAAGGCAGAGTTTTACAATGCTAAGGAGAAATTGGACACATTTAAATTATCCTACCTTGTTCATGCCCACTATTATTATTATTTATTATTATTATTTATTATTTTAAAATTTTTTGAATGATTACATTTGGCCCAGCCATAGGTTTTAAATGCTTGTTGTTATTGTTATTGTTTATTGTTTACTTTTGTTTATGAGATTTATTTTAACTGTTGCATTGATTGTTTTCTTATTGCTTTTACATGGGCTCAGCCTCATGTAAGCCGCACCGAGTTCCTTGGGGAGATGGTAGCGGGGTATAATAAAGTTTATTATTATTATTATTATTATTATTATTATTATTATTATTATTATTATTATTATAATGTTACCAATACAAATTGTGCAGATGCAGTACATTTTTTGCAAATATAATGAGATGAGTTATTAAAAGCCATATCACAGAAGGGCCAACACAGTTCTTCATGTGACGGAGATCAGGTTGGGAAAGGCTCTCCTCTACACATATTGGCTTGCACTCTCAGTTGCAATGAACACATTTGAAAGGAGAGAAGAGTTATGTGAGAAGGGAGTGCCATTGTTCTCTTTCTTCTTCTTGCCATGCTAATTTCTGATCTTAGCAAGAAATAATAGGGAATGGACAATTGTCTGGATGGATAATTTGCAGAGAGAAATATTAAACTGTGTTTATCTCTATCTTCTCTAACTGCAGCTTGCTCCCTTATGAACCTTTCAGAAACAGCCACGAAATGAGAACTCTTTACATTTTCCATACAAGAAGTAGTTCTGCATTTTCAAAAAAAAAGTGATCAGTATTTGAATAAGCTATTTATCAAAACTTGAATGCAAAGCAGGTAGTCAGATATAGCATATAGCTTTTGATCCTAGAAGGCTTTTGAAGCAGCACACCCAGATGCTATAATTAATTTGAATGAACTTTCTGTTCCAGGGCTTGCATGGCAAACCAGGCCCGAGGGGACAGCGAGGACCAACAGTATGTATTGTTCATTTCTGCCCATCACTCTTTTAATGTTATCATAATGATTTCCATATCAATTGAATGGTAGTTTGTTTATGCATGTAGTGCTCAGTAAATGCAATGAATACTAATCATAATCAGACACATGTCTTCTATTGCTCAACAGGGGCCACGTGGATCAAGAGGTCCAAGAGGCCCAACTGGAAAACCTGGTCCAAAGGTAATTTGACAGAATCTTAGAATCTGTTCCAGTGTCAGTTTTACTGGGACATTTTCTTCTCATGGAAGCATACATGTAATCTCTGAATAAATTGATATTTTTCAGGGCACTGCTGGCAACGATGGACCGCCTGGCCCACCGGGTGAAAGGGTATGCTAAGAGCAATTTATATTTCATGTTTTCTTTATGTTTTTACTCTTCCTGGTCTGTGGACCTTTCCTACTTAGCCTTTTGTGGTTGGAATAATAATCTCACAGAAACAAACATAAGAGTATTTTTTCATATAAGGCTGTTTCCAGTTTTATGAACTGTTGTTTCATCTTCCATCCCTTTAACATAATTACCACTGGTGATAATCCTTGAGAATTCTTGGAGAACAGAAGAAGTTCCGGCAGACTGGAGGAGGGCAAATGTTGCCCCTATCTTCAAGAAGAAAAAAAAAACACAAACAATTACCATCCAGTCAGCCTGACATCATTACAGGAAAGATTTTGGAGGAGATAATTAGGAGGCAGTCTGCAATCACTTAGAAAGGAATGCTGTGATTACTAAAAGTCAACATGGATTTCTCAAGAACAAGTCATGCCAGACTAATCTTATCTCTTTTTTTATAGAGTTATAAGCTTGGTAGATGAAGGGAATGCTGTGGATATCGACAAAGTCCCTCACGATCTTCTTACAAGAAAATTAGGCTAGGCAATTCTACTAATAGGTGGATCTGTAATTGGTAAAGCAACCAAACCTGAAGGGTGTTCAGCAATCATTCCTCTTCATTCTGGAAAGAAGTGACAAGTGGAGTACCACAGGGTTCGGTCTTGGGCCCAGTTCTGTTCAACATCTTTATTAATGACTTGGATGAAGGTTTAGAGGGCATGCTTATCAAGTTTGCAGATGACATCAACTTAGGAGGGCTTGCTAATACTCCAGGGGATAAGATCAGAATTCAAATTGACCTTAACAGATTAGAGAGCTGTACCAAAACTAACAAAATTAACTTTAACAAGGACAAATGTAAGATACTACACTTAGGCAGAAAGATTGAAATGCAAAGATATAGGATGGGTGGGGCCTCACTGGACAACAGTCCATGTGAGAAAGATTTTGGAGTCTTCGTGGACAACTAGTTCAACATGAGCCAACAGTGTGATGCAGCAGCTAAAAAAGCCAATGGGGTTTTGGGCTGCATCAAGATCAAGGGAAGTCATGGTGCCCTTTGTATTCCATTTTGGTTAGACTTCACCTGGAAAACTGTGTTCAATTCTGAGCACCACAGTTCAAATCAGATATGGACAAGAGGAGGGCAACTAAAATTATCAAAGGTCTGGAGACCATGTTGTATGAGATGTGTCTTAAAGAACTGGGCATGTTTAACCTGCAGAAGAGAAGGTGAAAGCCTTTGACAACACAAAATTATTTCACTTTGAATCATTGTTTTAAAGGGGAAGCATAGAAGGTATTTTTGTGCATTTAGTCTGGGGGAATCCTAAGGGATTGAAAAATTGGTCCCTGACCCCCACACAATTGACTCTCACACACACGTACCGCAATTACTATTCAGTATGAACTGTTGATAAATTGATGTATTAAGATTGCAGTTCTATGCACATGTACCTGTAAGTACGCTTTACTGCATACAATGGGGCTGATGTTTGCATTAATATGGGGATAAAATAGACTAGGGGAAAAATACTGTGCTTTTAGAAGATGAACAGCTGTGCCCAGCAGGGAGGCATTGTCTTATAAAAGAATTCTCTTTCTTCTCATAGGAAGAAGTACTGTTTCCTATTTTAATGTATTTAAAAAGCAAACAAATATAAATCTGCTAAGCAAAAGAGTTCCCATTTATCCAATTATAATATTTTAATTAATTAATTGAATTGCTGAGTCGTTCTCACAGAAGAGTAACAACTTCAGAATTAAACCGTAGGCAAGTGAAGCCTTTTTCTTGTCACAACTACAGTGTGGCATGGATCGGACTCTGTTAACTACTCCTGCAATATCTGCATAATCACCCAGTAGCATTTAGTTTTCAACAGCTCTTGGAATCTGTAGGTCTTGTGATGCTAGAAGAAATACTCATAGTTATTCATATCCATAGAGTTAAAGCCAAATGTTTTGCATATCTCAGAATACTTCCCCCATTCTGGATAGCTGTGAAGAAATCTAGGAGTATCCCTAAGATGTCCACATTTAGCATGTGCTGATGATTCGGGTTACAAGGACTAAAGGCTTCTCAGTAGACTCAGCATATAACCTGATGTGCTTGAGAACTTCTGTTAGATAAAAAAAAAACCCTTATGAGGTGTTACTGAAACCAGTTCTGCTCCACTGAAGGATGAGGCAGGCAGGTTCTGAATGGGTTCCAAAGTTGTAGTACTTCAAATTATTTGATCAGTTTGTGTAGTGGAACAAAAAAAAGTTCCTCTGATATGGAAGACCCATTTTATTTGGCGTTTCATACATCGGTAACTACATGTTACATTGGACTCAGCATATATGAAAGTGACAAGTGGAGTGCCGCAGGGTTCCATCCTGGGGCTGGTTCTGTTCAAGACCTTTATTAATGACTTTGGTGAAATTTTAGAAGTCATGATCATCAAGTTTGCAATGACACCAAATTGGGAGGGATAGCCAATACTCCAGAAGACAGGAGTAGAATTCAAAATGATCTTAACAGATTAGAGAGATAGGCCAAAACTAACAAAATGAAGTTCAACAGTGACAAATGCAAGATACTCCACTTAGGCAGAAAAAATGAAATGCAAAGATACAGAAGAGGGGATGCCTTGCTTGACAGCAGTATATGTGAAAAAGATCTTGGAGTCCTCGTGGACAACAATGAGCCAACAATGTAATGCAGCGTTTGAAAAAGCCAATGGGATTTTGGCCTGCATCAATAGGAGTCTAGTGTCTAGATCCAGGGAAGTCATGCTACCCCTCTATTCTTCCTTGAAAAGAACATACCTGGAATACTGTGTCCAATTCTGGGCACCACAATTGAAGGGAGATATTGACAAGCTGGAATGTGTCCCGAGGAGGGCAACGAAAATGATCAAGGGTCTGGAGAACAAGCCCTATGAGAAGCAGCTTAAAGCGCTGGGCATGTTTAGCCTTCAGAAAAGAAGACTGAGATGAAACATGATGAGTGCCATGTATAAATATGTGAGGGGAAG
Source organism: Anolis sagrei (assembly GCF_037176765.1). NCBI lineage: Eukaryota > Metazoa > Chordata > Lepidosauria > Squamata > Anolidae > Anolis > Anolis sagrei. The sequence goes on from NC_090024.1 coordinate 143,946,264, forward strand.
TCATAGGGAGAAGGGAGCAAGCTTGTTTTCTTCTGCCCTGGAGACTAGGATATGAAACAATGGCTTCAAACTACAGGAAAGGAGATTCCACCTGAACATTAGGAAGAATTTCCTGACCGTGAGAGCTGTTCACTTCAGCAGTGGAACTCTCTGCCCTGGAGTGTGGTGGAGGCTCCTGCTTTGGAGGCTTATAAGTAGAGGCTGGATGGCCATCTGTCGGGGGTGCTTTGAATGAGATTTTCATGTTTCTTGGCCTACAAGGTCTCTTCCAACTCTACAATCCTATGATTCTGTGATTCTGTGAAAGTATCAATGCAGAATTTGAATAATAAGTGTATTAGTAACTTAATGACCAAGACATTAGGTTGTTAGGTTTGTCTTGTTTCACATGGCTATAGTTACAATTGGTTAAACCATTGTGCTGGCAGGACTGTTGACCAATAGGTCAGTGGTTCGAACCTGGGGAGAGCGGGTTGAGCTCCTTCTGTCAACTCCAACTCCCCATGCAGGGACAAGAGAGAAGCCTCCCACAAGGATGGTAAAACATCAAAAACCTCTGGGTGGCCCCTGGACAACATCCTTGCAGACAGCCAATTCTTTCACACCAGAAACAACTTGCAGTTTCTCATGTCGCTTCTGACATGAAAAAAAAAATACTATGAAGAATCAATCAGGATTTATAATAAAAGGACCTTTATTTAAACAAGTCTGCACTCAACTCCTATCTGTCTCTGTCTCTCTAACCTAGTCTTTATACTAGTATGCTGAGCCACTTACTGGTCACTGTCCCTAAACCTGTTGTCTTCTCTCCTGGGTAATACATTTCTTTTCCTGTCTGCTGTCTTAACCATTCTACTTGGTTCCATATCCAGCAATACATATCTGTACCACCTGAAGATTTCAGAGTTTATTGTGATTGAGGGAACTATTAACATAGAATTATTATACTCATATGCTTGTTCTTATGCACACATACAAACACTCACTCAGGGTTTGTTTCTTTGTCTTTTTATTAAAGCAATTTACATCTTAACAGAAGTATATAATCATCCTCAACAACCATTCAAAGCAATATTCTAAACAGCCACCAGGAACCAAATCTCAGTAAATACCAACTACCAATTGTATTGATTTTTGAAAAGAAATCTTAAACAACCGGCCAATTAGTCTTTTTTCTTCTTAATTCACAAGTGCCTGTTTTTCAGCAGAAGAGGCTTTTTATTTTTAAAGTGGAAGAAACCAACACTCCAGTAAACACAGATTATTATAAAAACAAATGGTCAATTGAAAGATTTATTATGAAATGAACTGTGATTTTCAATAGAAGTATAAAAGGAGCCAAAGCCAATTATCTAGTTCTTACAGTAACATTAGTGTGGCAGATATGGATTGCTTACCATTACACCTGCAGGAACATGTAATAGTTGATGCAGATTATCCAACTAGAAATTTCCATATCAAATTGTTCTATACATTTATTTTTGTTGGTTTATTCATACTATTTATATTTCAAAACAGCATACAATGAATGTGAAAACAATATAACTAAAATACCCCAAAACAAATTTTAAACACATTCATCTTCCATTTAAACATTAATTTGTAGGAATAAAAATACTTAAAACATATTATACGTTAAGAAGTGGCATACCCACTGCACTATCCCAACTAGGTAAAAGCTGAAGGCTTGCTTGCATAGAAAGGTATTTGCCAACTCGTTAAAAGAAAGTATTTATTTATCATGTCAGTATCAACCAGACAATTGTATTATATTTTTAACAATTTTTTAACAAACAGACAAAACAGAGTTTGCAAGCTTGGTAGTTGATTAAATGTCCTTTGACCAGTAGATGGCCACTTGGAGTGCCTCTGGTGTTGCTGCAAGGAGGTCCTCCATTGTGCATGTGGCAGGGCTCAGGTTGCATTGCAGCAGGTGGTCTGTGGTTTGCTCTTCTCCACACTCGCATGTTGTGGATTCCACTTTGTAACCCCATATCTTGAGGTTGGCTCTCCATCTTGTGGTGCCAGAGCAGTCTGTTTAGCGCCTTCCAAGTCGCCCAGTCTTCTGTGTGCCGGGGGGGGGGGGGGAGCAACCAGAAAAGCAACCAGAAAAGAAAGTAGAGAAGGGGCCAACTGAGCCAGGCTTTGAAGAGGATTCCACAGAAATTGCTCTCTCTGAGTCCTCACCAACTGCACCAGTGGGAGTGAGAGACAACCCTCATTTGAAAACCTTATTTTTTATTTTAAAAAATCAAATTACTCCTCCAGATCCAGATTCCTATCATGATAGTTAAATTGAAATGTAGTACTATAATTGTGCAATGTGAAATGGCACTGAGATGGTGAACAAACCTATGATCCCAATAATGCCTACTTTCCAGTAGCAACCATCGTGTTGCATATGCTTCACTGTTAACAACTGATCATTCAGAAATGTGCCCAGTTCTAGATCAAATCTGGATCTAGAATCATGTCTGCAATCTTTGTGCCTAATAACATTGGCATGTGAAGTATGAAAGAAGTAGAAGAGGAAAAAGAATGATAGGACTGGAAGGACAGAAGAAGTGCCCTGCTCGATCAGATCAAAAGTCTATGTGGTCTAGAGTTCTATTCACATAGGAATCATGGAGTTCCTTTATGGTGTCCATGAAGATGTCAAAGGTGGAACTCTTCCAGTTCTGTTCCGTAGCCTCTATTCTCACCCTGTGGTAGTAGAGGTAATTCTGAGCCATCATAACTAGAGCTACTGGCAGCTTCTTTCTTCACGAATCATTATTGCTTAAAGAAAATAAGAACTTGATGAAATGAACACCACAACTTATTTGTTTCTTCTTTTGAAGAAGGAAATGATACTGTTTCCTTTGAAGAAGCATTTGAGAGAATAACTAGCATTGTGACTGATCTTGCAAATGAAAAATAAAAGCTAAATAATACATTTTAAAAGTGCAAGAATCAATTGGTCATATAAATGAGAAGGAAACTGACACGGAATTGCAAAGTAGGCAGCACCGGGGGGGGGGGGGGTGTCTGGCATTTGAAAGAACCATCAACAGACAGGCTGTGAAGCAGACTGGTTGAAGTTAAGAATCACAAGAATTGAATCCAAGGGGGATGACACTTATATCAAAATAAAATCCATCTTCTCCTTTTCTTTTCTCCCATTTTAGCTGTTTCACTGTCTTTTTCAGTGCATTGATATGCTGGGTTTGAGATTTGAGGTCATTTCATGTGAGACAGCACTTTGTTGTTTCCTGTTCTAATTTCAATGTCAAGTTTTCAACATCCTTGTTTAATTTATCTTTCTGCTTAAGCCACTTAAATATTTTCTGCGGTGATTGTTTTAGATCACAGTCCAACACAGAGATTGTCTGCTTTTCAATTTCCAGCAAGCCCTTTTCTACTTCTCACTTTGAAACATTGCTTTAAAAGCATCTTTTCCATTTCTTTCATGGCTTCAGACTTTGCTTCCTCCATGGATTTACAGATTTTGTTTTGGTTTGTTAGTCAGGCTGCATTTGTTGTATGCTGTAATTCTTCTTTGTCAAAGTTCTCTTGTATAACATTAAGCTTGCAAGTCATACTTATTTCCTTGTTTCTCTTCTCCTTTTCCACATATGTGTACCTCTCTTATAATTTTCTTTCCTCTGCCTCCATTTTAGCTAATGTGTGCTCTTCATCTTTCATTTATTGCCTTCAAATTAGATATTTGACACATGGTCAATCTCTGGCTCACATCTCTTTTAGATGTTAGAGGTGATGCTAGATTGAGCTGAAGCTCAGTTCTTATCTGTTATACCTCTGTTATTAGCTTCCTGCTGCTGAATCTACTTTGTACTTTCTGTTTGGTTCTTCCTGGACGTAGCTGCTGTTTTCAGACTCTATATGCAACAAGTTTTGCCTTCGTAAAGTTGTCTTTGTTGCTATATGGAGAAGTTTGACCAATGTCTTATTTATGGTCAAGCCAGAGTGAATCAAACCAATGTGGCAGGATTCTCCAGCATCCTCAAGTAATTTCCTCCCCCATTGTGAGAGCAAGACACCAGATCGATTTTCACATGGTTTTGCTCAGTATGTGTAGAAGATGTCTTTAGTACAATTTTTCTTTGTGAAAGTAAGCAGATATGGTCACATGCACATACACTCTAAGCAAAACTTACAGAATTATGAAATCATAGAAACACAGAATTGGAAGTTTTCTTTGGGGACATTGCATCTACCTTCTCCGAGAAGGCTCTCTAGCTAAAGGATCCCCAGCAGGCCACACTTTCTGAAGTTGTCCAAAGTAGACTTTACCACCTTTCTATGAAATTTGTTTCATTGCCAGATTGCTCTTACTGTAAAGAAGTTGCTTCTAATATTTAATCAAACTCTGTTCTCCTATAACTTCAAACCATTAGCATAGAACAGACCTGCCTTTTCTTCTCCATGACAGCCATTGAAGTAGTTAAAGAGTTCAGTCGTCACCCCCTCAGTCTTTTCTTCTCCAAGCTGAACAAACCCAGTTCCTTCAACCTCTCCTCATGTGATTGTTTCTCTGTACCTGTTATCATCTTTGCTTCTTTCCTCTGGACCTGCTCCAACTTTTCTATAGTCTTTGCAAAATGAACTGAATACAGTACTCCAGATGAGGTATGACCAAAACAGAATATAGTAGGTTAGCCTGAAGCACTTGACAGAAAAGCAAGCACTGTTATTTCACTCCCTTAGCTATGCTATGCTCCTGGCAGCTCTCTGGCTTACTTAACCAATGACAAAGGCAACTCAAAGCACCATGACTCTATATGTTCTGTACTATTTCAAATGTTTAACTTGTATGCACTTGCTAAAATGATTTTCTTCTATGTGCTACAGTGAGTATATCCACTATTCCTTCTCCCGTATGAATTTCTCAGGGCCTTTCCAGACAGGTCCTATATCCTAGGATCTGATCCTAGGTTTTCTGTTTATCCCAGATTATCTGGCAGTGCAGACATATAATCCAGTTTAAAGCAGAAAGCCTGGGATCAGATCCTGGGATGTAGGGCCTATCGAGAAGAACCCTCACTCTCAGTAGTGACAGATAGCTTTCCTATTAATGTAGTAGTGAATCCATCTGGGGTTTCAGTTTATACTATATAGGAGTGATCCAAAGTGCTGGATCAATTTTGGGAAGAAGATCTAGAACCTTGGATAACTAGTTAAAGGCAGGAAGTCTACAGTGAGTGCCTATCATGGAAACCTCTAGCTATCGCTCCTCATTATCTCCTTCTTTGTTCCAGACTCAACTTCATTGATTGAGTCAGAATAAATGAAAAACAGTGAGCAGCACTCTCAGCCATGCATCTAGTTCTTGTTTAAACTGACACACATGTATTTTTGCCATCTGTTTCTTACATCTTGGCTCCCCCATTAGTAAGAAGCTGTCCAAAGTCAGCTCCTGCAGGGAGCCATCTAAAAAGGCTTTGTAGATCTTGGAGAAGTTAGTCCTTGGACTATTGTTCCTAGAATCCCCATGTAGCATGGCCAATGGAATTTACATCCACTTAGCAATAGATATCTAAATAGGATCTACCTATATAACTATCAAGAGCATGTAGATTTTGCTTTTTAGAGCCACACCTTCATTCCAAGAGCCTAACTGCCGCTGCACAAAACTTGGAGAAGTTACCACTTTAGAGGGTGTGGAGATGATGATGTATTTATATCTCACAATTCCCTCAAAATTGGGAGTCAACATGACTTAATTTTTTTAAAAAAACAACACAGCTAAAACATACACAAGATTATCATTAAAATGGAGTTGCATTATTGCCTAAACTAGGACTCAAAACGATAAAAGTGAAATATCATTAAAAGATTAAAAACAATTCAACCAGTTCAATCTAAAATAACTCTGCTTCCTCAGCCTATTCTTTTAAAAACTTTTGTTTTATTTTTTAAAAGCCTGTTGGAATAAAAAGGCCTTTGTCTATTAACAGAAGGACATCTGTTGTGGGGGCCATTCTAACCTTCCTGTAACTTCCAGATTCTAGGGGCAGCCTCTAAGAAGGCAAGCTCTTATATTTTCTGACTATGCTTGTGATGGTGATGGAAGTAAAGAAGAGTCCCTCCTGAATATCTCAAGACCTAGGTAGCTTTGTATAGTCTGCCAGATAACCTAAAATTGAGTCACAAAGGGCTGCCAAATTCATCCCATCCATCATGGACACTGTTGGGAATTTGAGAAATGGTAGTTCAAAAGTATAACTTCCTCCTCTATTTTACTGTATTGGTTCATCTTTTTGAATTTAGGGTCATTTTCATATTTAGGAGTCCATTAGTTAGTTCTGTTTTTTTTTCTCCCAGAAAGAGACTTCCCAAATTGCAGTTTTTCTTCTGGCTAAATAATAATAATCTGAAAGACTATCAACTTCTAGGCACTTCCAATTCCCCATCCTTCATTTTGGATGGTCTAAGCAGCCCCAGAAAAATCCTAAGGGAGAAATCTGACCTCAAAACCGAATATAGTGCCCAACCTTTGATCTACATAAATTGACTATGAACCAGTCACAGAAGATTATTTTCCCTGTTGTTCATTCCATTTACCTCATCCTATTTGAGTGCTACCAAAGCAGTATAAGCTTTTCCACAAACATCTCCAGAGCTCTATAATGAAATGTGCACAGGCTGTGCATTGATATGCAAAGGTAAACACTGCAGTCCTGCTAAAAGATCATTTCATAAAAGAAAAACTAACACTTTGGATTGGAAAGTCTTTAATTTACATAGAAAATGCATTAGAGAAATCCATTGAAAACAGAGTATCTTGTTAATAAGGTTATGATCTCTTTTCAGTGTAGTTCAGATGCATTAGTTTTATGTATCCTTCTGTAGAACCTATGATTTGTGATCTCTGTTTACAACCAAAATCCTTCTAATAAAAGAAAAGCATGGGTGATACACCAGACAAGGATGATTACTGATCTACTGGATGTTTTATGTGTACGTTAAACATAGAAATAACATTTAAAACCTGGGCAGGCAGGATGAAGAACTGGCTTTTTGAATGTGAGGAAACAAGGAGAGTTCTGTTAAAAGCCCTTTCTCATTTCCACTACCCCATATTCTCAAATAGACTGAAGGATTGTACTTGCCCCATGGCCCAGACTGACCTGTTTTATGTCCCTTTAACATGGCCGTGGGGTGGCCAGCAAGAAGGCTGGGACATATGAGTGATGAGGACTGACACTGGGAGAAAAAATACAGTGTCATCTTCCGTGATCTTGGAACCCTCAGAGTGTCCCATCACCTTTGGACACTAGCTATGAAAGCTGTTTAAGGGTGATTCTTGCATGACAGATGTTCCTTGACCTCACCCATTTACTAGTGACCAAGCAAATGAGAGAGGATGGAGAAATATTTGTTGCTGGTTTTGATGTATGGGCCATCTTCCCCGTTTTCACGCCTCCCTCCCCTTCTACTGACTACTACATGACTGTGCTACTGAGAAAAGGCAAGGAGACACCTGAGTGGGACTCCTCATCCATCACCGACATGACAGTCAATGGCATAGTCCTCCTTGCTGAACTGCTTGCTTCATTGCACCTATTATCTATTGCTGGCTGTTACATGGCTGTGGTGGAGGGCTAGATAAAGGTGAGGAAGAGAAACTTACTACTAACTTTGAGAAAAAATTGAAGACATCCCTGCCCTGAGGAGAAGTTTGTTGGAAATGCTCAGTCTTTCTTGAAGAAACAAATAATTTAATCAAACGTGTACACCTAAAATAAAACGCTCAAATTTAACAGTCTTTGCAATCATATATGTGTATTTTCCAGAAACATTGCTAGCCAACAATGCCTTTTCTGCTTGTTATCAGTATGTTTATACCAATTTTCATATGAAGCTCATAAAGCAGTTTATATAAACTAGTATAAAGAAAAATCAGGTAATTGCAGTTTTCAGGCTTGGATAGCTTCTCAATACATGACTATCAGCTGTCTTCTGGGATTCTGTTCCACACAAGACCAGAAACCCAGCTGCCCCAAGTCCCTTCAGGGAGATGGTGGCAGGATATAAGAATAAAGTTGTTATTATAATATATACAGATCTTCATAATTTTTGGTTCTCATTTCTCCCTTTTTCTCCTTGCTGTGAGAAAGTCATGAAACACTGTGCTGTTTTCAAATCATGTTATTTTCTGTATAGAACAGCTTGTTTCTTTTTCTATAGATTTTTTGTGTAGAAATGATATCATTTCCTGTGCAAAAAAATAAATAAAATGCCTTCAAAGATGCCTATCCTTGTCAGGGTTTCCCAACACTTGAGATAACAGTTTTTCTAAGATTTTATTGAATATTTTTAAATGTTTTCATCCCTACTCCCCCAAACGCATTAGCTATTTTTTGAGTCTATACATAAGATCCTTAAGAGTACTCAAGTGGTCATGCGTTCTTTGAAGCAAGCCCAATTCAGGGCTGAGTAATGTGTGAAATATAGTTACTTTATGATTGATATGGTTTACTTTTTTATTACTTTAATAAGATTAAAACCTGTCAGGCTTGAACGATCAAAAATAGAGAGCAGAAATATACGAATAACAACAAATCATCATTATAAGTGATATTTACTAGCCTTATTTCAATATAGGAGGTGAATACTTTCATATAATTTGAGCAGTCAATGAACCGTTAAAATATAAGACTCCCCCTCCCCTAAAGGCGATTTTAAATCAAGGCAAGCATTTTTTTCTTGCTTTGTAAGCAGTTTTCAGCACCTTAATTTGTTTTGAGCTGTAATGCTGTCAGTTGAGTATAGGAATGGTAGATCGCACTATAAAACCTCTGCTGAGCAGCCACCTGGCTCAACAGGAACTGTATATAAATGATAATCACTTTTTAACAGGAACCCAGCTTGCATTTTGCCCAATTGTTTTTGTTTACTCTTGCATGCAGAATTCTTGCACATGCCTCATACATTTCTTCAGTTGCCAGAGACAGGTGCAATTTGTTCTCTCTGTATGTTTCACTCATATCCAATCTGCATGAGAGAATTTAAAAGAACTCCCGAGGAAGGCCATTCTCTGCCACAGCAGCAAGAATTACTCCAGGTTCAAGAGTGGCAATTAAATCTCTTGTGTGGGGCATGCTGGGAGAGGATACATGTTCCTTATTCTCCTTCATCTCTAAGTGTTATGAATAAACACAATAAAAACAAACCAGATCCAGAAGTGTCAAAATGCCTGAGGTTACAATCATAAGACCACCGTATTGGCAGGGGATGCATTCCCAGCCAACCTGTGGTGACCTGAAACAGTGGATATGATCAACTGCCATTAAAATAGCTTACTTTTGTCTCCATACCATAAAGTTGAATTAATGAGCTCAAGAATTTGCTAGGTCCTACAATACAACTCTATAATGTTCTGGGAGGATCTTATCATAGAATAGCCTGGAGAACCTAAGAAATTCCCAGGGAGACCATTTCCTTACTGGCGCAAATAATTTAAATTGCAGATATAGATTTAGAAGTCACAGGGGTCTTATTTTTCTTCTACTTGAAAGCACATGTTACAGAAATCAGTGAGAACTTGTGTATTTTCATTAGACACTTGTATTGTTTCACTATACAGATTATATAGGATGCTTCTTTCTATTTTAAAGAAACAAAATATAACTGGAATGTCTAAATATTCTATAGTAAAGATAAATATGTGTTATGTCATTGGTAAGAAAGTTTGTTTGCTTTGTCTATGAGTACATGTGTGCACTGGAACATTATTGTCAAAATATTTCTTCTACCTATCAGTAGAGATGGAAACAATATTTGAAAATATTCAAAAATGTAAAAAAATAGTAATGGTTTTTGATTGCAAAGAAAACCCTTTGTGAAGAACTTCTGGGTAATTTTCACAGTTTTGAATTTGCTCCGGGGGAAAAAATCTGCACATTGTTGTTTTCCACAGGGAACAACATTTTCTGCATGGAAAATAATTATTCTGCACAGAAATATTTTCCTGTGCCAGAAAAATCTGTGATTGGGGCTTTTTGAGTGTAAGGAAACAAAACTTTTCTATGCAGATGCTTATTCCATATATAAATTGAGTGCTGGCAGATAAAGTGGTGTCAAACTGAATTCATTCTACAGTATTGATCCACCCTTAGGGAAGAATTACATCTCTACTTATCTGCAGCAATGTTGATGCTATAGGCATAGGAACATTTGTTTCATTTTCTACATCACAGAGCTTCCATTGAAAAATTTAAACTATTCCCAGTATTACTATGGGTGGTAGTGATACTAAGAAAAAAACTCCTTTTTCTCATTTCTTTCCTATTAGGGACCACAAGGACCACAGGGGCCTGTTGGATTCCCTGGACCAAAGGGACCTCCTGTAAGTATTTATTTCAAAGTAAATATAAACATCATTTTTCAAATATGACATATCGAATGCACAGAAATAGCATGCCATTAGATGAATGACACTAACTAATTAAAGTTTCTCACTATGAAGTGATTTATGCTGAGGTTTGTAAACAGGGTGGGAAGATTCGTGCTTGTGGGATTTTCTTTTTTATTATAATTCCATGTTATCCTAGAACCACAAGGAACCAAGTAGAAATAGAGTCTTTATAGGTGCATATCAACTGACTATAAAGGAACAGTACTTGTCGTGTGCCTTTAAGTAACTGTATTACAAGGTTTTCCTAAAAAGATTTATTGAGAGATAGTTTGCCATTTCCTTCTTCTTGGAGTTACATAGTACAGCTTGCCCAAAATCATCCAGTGAGCTTCCGTCTGAGAGAGGATTTGAATTCAATTCCTCAAGTTCTAATCCAACATACAAACAATTACTCGATGCTTGTTCAAGAAACACTGTGCCTCTGAGTTTATGCTCATCCTGGAAGAACTCAGACTACTTCAGCTTTCTCCCCAGGTTTTCTGTGATTTATTGGTCTAATTCAGAAAAAGTGAAAGATCCTTGATAATGTACTGCATATTTTCCAAAAGTCTACCAGTAGATCCTAATACACCTTCCTTTCCTCCCCTAAAATATTTGGGAGGACTGGCAGAAAGAAGCAGACTAGATTATCTATCAATTCTCTTCTCCAAGTTCCCTATATGTATAAATTCTCATCTAGGTGAATACATAGCTTTGTCTTTTTCATTTCAGAATTAGCTCCCATTGGGTTTACTAAAATTTGCTTCCCCAATATTTCTAGCCTGAACTAGAGTGCTCCTGGCCATTGAGTGAGATAATCGCTAGATGAGAAGTTAACCAACCTCCACATGAGCATGTTGGACCTAAGTAGGAGCCACCATTTGTCTCATAACAGTTGCTGTGCAAAGACATCATTTCTGTGGAGTGATCTTCTAAAGAGGGGCAACTCTCTCTATTGGTGTCCATGGCAGCTTATGTCTTCCATATCAACTGTACTCTGAATTTGCCATAGATAGTCCAAACCTTGGATCCCCGGGTGGCGCAATGGGTTAAAGCATTGAGCTGCTGAACTTGCAGATAGAAGGTCGTAGGTTTGAATCTGGGGAGCGGGGTGAGCTCCCACTGTTATCCCCAGCTTCTGCCAACCTAGTAGTTCGAAAACATGCAAATGTGAGTAGATCAATTGGTACCGCTCCGGCAGGAAGGTAACAGTGCTCTATGCAGTCATGCCAGCCACATGACCTTGGAGGTGTCTACAGACAATGCCAGCTCTTTGGCTTAGAAATGGATATGAACACTAATCCCCAGAGTCGGACATGACTGGACTTAATGTCAGGGGAAAATCTTTATCCAAACCTTAAAGGAAGGTGCTAACCTTAGCATAATTTTAGTATCTTGGGTAGCTACTTCAACATTTGTCCTAAAAATGAGAGTGGATTCACCACCTCTTTGATTAGGGTTGCCATGGCTTCTTGCTGTCTTTGTCACTGTGGTTCAGCTTGTTAACTCCAGTTTATGGTGACCCTGTAATGGGATTTTCGTGGCAATTTTCATTCAGGGTTCTGCCATTGCCATCCTTTGAGGCTGAGAGTTTGTGACTTACTCAAGGGTGCCTGCTATTTTTCCAATTGGTTTGATGGGGATTCATACCTTAGTCTCATAGAATCCTTGTGCCACCTCCCTTTATTAGCTGCCCCTTATTCCAACATAGAATGTATGTGTCCATGGAGAAATTATAATTACCTCAGATATCCTTTTACTCGGTGCAACACCAACCCTGTCAAGCTGGCAAGTCACTTTTTATAGATTTTGTGTTTTTTCCCCTGACTAACTAATCTAAATACTGAATTAAAATGGACAAATAGCATCATCCCTGAGAAACGTAGGGCGATTTCCCTCTCCAAGTTGATTAGTTGCTCCATTTTAATGTGTCTGATCAATTCAGTTCTCCCACAATCAGCTCAGGGGAGCTGAATAGTCAGCAAATTGGACTGATATATCTAGAGTATGAAACTAGCTAAAATTGTGGAGTGACAGCCCTGGGCCAACCCAGTACGTGCTTTGTGTCTTTTATAGTGAATTGAGAAATGAATTCAAACACCACAAAATTAGCCCTGGGCAGTTCACCGGTTAGGAAGTAAGTAGCTAAAACTGGGCTGGTTCTGTAATGTAACGAAACATCAGAATGAGTTTGCTGGGAAATTGGATCACAACAATTGGAAATGGCTAGAAAACAAGCAACAGAAATGGCAGAGATTAAAATCAAAACTGTACAAGCTGCATAGAATACAGAGTGCTGTGCTTTCAATGTAGTTGTGCTCTGTAACTGCTGCTGATTTGTTGTACCTACTCCCATTGCTAAATTCATAGCTGCTCCCATAGGTCAAATCCCCTTTCATCATTCTGTGTACTGTAGCCTATACAAAGAAATATATGTTATTTATCATGTACACACAGACATTTCTTATTTTCCTCCTGCATGCTCTAAAAGAGAGTAGGCAAACTACAATCCTCTACATATCAGTGGACTGATGTTTCTTTGCTATTGTTTATGCTGGAGAAGGCTGAATGAAATTTCATTTGACCCCTATGTGGAATACAACATGTTTCCCATCCCTGCTCTGAAAATAGGCCATTTATAAGAATATACAAGGTTATTGCAAACAACCTGCCATGCAGACAAAACTAGTGCTAGCTACAACAACATTTGCAGGAAAAAAAACACACTTCTTTTGTAGGAGTGATCAGATGCCACTAGAGGTCTCTCTCCATCTCTCTTGTCTCAATCTTGGCAAGAAAAAATGTTGAAGTTAATAAGAAAGTTACATGATCACCAGAATGAGTATGCTATGGACAATGGATGGGTTAGTGAGTTTAATATATTATGTTCGTAAATGAAACTGAAGCATTTGGTCATTCAGAGTAATGTTCAAAGCAGCCGAAACTCCTAGAGACCCATCTGCCTTTATGAAATTGATCAGTCCTATTAAAATCAATGGGTTGCAATGTTGTTTTCTCCTAAATGCAACTCATGGGGAGCAAGAACCCTTTTTTTAGTGCCACTTATAGCATGGGTTTGTACCAACAAAAAGAAGGAAACTACCTGCCTGAAGTCATATTGATCTACATCATTCTTGCTTTTATTATCCTTGGTTGATAGGATGGCTGGTAGAATTCACTAGTTGCATTCTTCTTAGGTCCTACTGTAATAATGTGCATCATTGAAAACATGTAATTACGCTTATAGACACATGTGATGATTGAAGGAAATGGGACTAGAAAAATGGCTAGAATGAATTGGATCACATGCAGTCATCGCATCAATTTTCTCTGCTCTAAATCTTCTCCCACAGATTGCAAAAAAAGTGATTCAAGTTGAATCTCCTTTTCCCAAATGCTTTAGACCAGAGAGATTTTTTCAGGTTTAATTTTTAAATTTTTTTTTTGCAGATATATAGTGAATGGGAGAGAAAGGGATAGTTACACATCCAACCCCCACTTTTTTTTTCTTAGGGAGCTCTCACTCTGCCACTATTGGAAGGTTGATGGGAAAAAGGAGAGAACTCTGGGTTGTGATGCCCTGCAAAAAGGGGAGGGAGAAGTTCAAGTGCATTAACTTTCCATAACCTGTTGCAAATTTCTGATAGCCCAGCCAATCCACGCTGCACTGGAACCCCATTTCCAAGGTGCCTGCCCCGCTATTATTAGAGCAAAAAGAAAAGCAATGAAAATTGTCTGGGCAGCTGAAACATTGCAATATTCTGTGATCCTGTTGCTGCCGGATACTTTTGGAATTTTCCCTTCCCTGAGATTTAGTTTTTATGGGGCTTTGTGCAAGTCAATTATCAATCCCAGATTTCCCATCTTCTCTTTTCCCCATCAAATTTCAGACTGTGGTGCAACATCTCTAAGAAACAAAGCTCATTTGGGTCTTAATGTGTAGCGAGCCCTCTTTCCTCAAAGATAGAAGGGTGGGGGCATCAAAATTTACAAACAAGTGAACCTGCTTTGGATTACATTTTGAAAGTGGCAGCTTGGATCCTTACATATAATTCAGCTCTCAGCTGCTTTCTTCCCAGCTAAACTCCAGCTGCCTCCTTAAAAATCTCTTTGGCTCTCTGACTTGCAGTTCAAGCTGTGACAACAAATTGCCATCCAAAGACAGAGGAGAAAGATTTCCCATTCTTAGCTCCTGTTAGGGAACATGAACATCTCTCCAAGAGCAAGCAATCAGCTTAATAAAGGATTGCCACTAAGTCAGTATCAGAGTAATATGCCTGAAAGCTATCTGGAAGCCTTGGAGATGTCAGTGTGATGGTTAGACTTGGTAGTACCTATTTTTTTTCTAAATTAGCATTTCATTGTTCCGTTTCCCACTGCAGGGACCACCTGGAAAGGATGGCTTGCCAGGACACCCAGGGCAGCGGGGTGAAACTGTAAGTGTGTGCTTTCTATTGTTTTTCACGAAATCCTTCTGCTACACTGAGATTTGTTTCAGAGAACTGCTATTCATTTAAACTGAGATGCAATAAAACACTAGCATCAAAAAGCCCTGCTGTACAGACACTGCATCAACCAGCTGTTATGGAGGCCTTCCAACATAGTCAGAACATTAGAGAATCTACAGAGCAGTATATGACATCTGTCCCAGTATGGGACCCTACTATGCTGGGGCAATCAGTGGCTGTGTGTATTTATTGAGAGCCATTATTTCCTGGGAGAATAACTTGTGCAATGAGGTTTCATAACCCACTTTATAAAAAGGCACTACCATTCAGGTAACCAAGATTTGTTTTCCTGAGCATTGATTCCTGGGGCACATAAGTACTGACCACTTAGGTGAGTGTGACCTTTGATCAGCCGCATGATGGTTAAACACCTCCCAGGGGCTGATCAAATTTCTTGGGGAAAGCTACTTAACACAGCTTCCCCAGGGTTATAATGACCCGGTGGAATAACCTGAATCCTCAGCCTCTGCCAAACAGCCATTTTGATTAAAAGGCTGGCAGGAGGAATTGGGGTATTTACTTCCTTCCTCTCCCAAAAGCCTTAGCAACCATGTCAGTCAGAGTACCCTGAAGAAGCAGGTAAGTGGGGTGTTGTAACTGTCATGAATTGCAATGTGGGCGAGAGAGGTCCCCTTTAGGCTCTGTGCCCAGCAACACTAAACTGTGTTTAGCGTACCTGGACAGTGGGGGTTCCCTGCCACCACTGAATTGGCTTAGGGAGTCCCTATTGAGATTCAGAACCTTGGATGCTAATGTAGTAACAAGGAGAGGATCTAAATAACATTCTTTTCTATTGCACAGGAAGAATTGGTGCTATGTGTGTGTTTGTGGTGGGCTTTGGTATAGATTGGTTTCTGATACAGAAAGTAATTGTTGGATGCTATCTTCACGGAACCTCTCTTCTTCATTTGGGAATGTGGAATTGGGATGTTAGTAAAGCAGTATGCCAGTTATGTGTACCTCATGAACTAAGGGGAGCTTTGTGCATCCTCAAGACCTCCCAAAATTTTTAAAAAGACACTGGATACCTGTAAGTCCTTGGTAAAATTTTGTTTGAAACTATTCAATGCTAAATCTTGCTCTGGAGTACAATTCAATGATTAGATAGCTGTGGTCATAATTGTTGGTACCTGTTCATAACATTAAACTAAATATGAATTTACAATATGTAGGGAAAGCTTTGCATAAGTTTCAGCCATTTGTACTTGATTGCATTATGACAACAAACAATTGATGATGATTTAGTTTATATTTTATAATCTTTTGACTAAGCTGACTTCACTGGCTTTGTCATTGCTGCATGCACATACTAAACACATACACAGACTTGATTCTATTTTCAGATAAAGTTAATAAAGTTTTAAAAAACTTTATTAACTACATGTACTCTAATGTGACCTTTGGAATTACATGAGCTCCCCATTTAGTTTTGATTCCACTAATGGTCCTGTCTACCAAAAGTAATGCAGATTACTCACATGTCTACATTTGCTAGCTCTGGAACAGAATTAGATGTCTGGAAGCAGGCATAGCCGAGCAGCTGTCAAACAGGAGGCTGCGATTTCCAATGAAGAAATGAGCAGCTAAGCAGAAGGTGTTAATCTTCCCTTCATCTGCCATTTTTCTCCCAAAGCTCTTCTGCTCTTGTAAGTTTGTGGATATATTTCTGCAAGTCCCAATCAGGAAATAATAATCAGAGAAACTAACTCTTTGGGGCAAGTGCTCAGGCCTTTCCCAAACTCCCCAGTCATTTTCAAACTGCATGGTCTTTGAGAAATGTAAGAATATTCACAAATATTCTCAACCTCAGCAAGAAATGATGCAATAAAAGCCAGAGTATTGTGTACTTTTTCAAGCATTTTTCACTTGGACAACATGTTTTCTACAATATGTTCACACAGATTTCTTTGCTTCTGAACAAACATTTTGAGTTTTTTAAGTTATTTTTTTAAATGTTATAAAGACATCCACACCCTCAAAATCTCACCCAGGGGATAACATGAAATTTTCCTCCTATTTTCATATGTAAGGAAAAAATAATCAAAAATAAACATCCCTGTATTTCACTTTACAACTTTCTAGCTGTGATAGAATGATTTTCTAATTCAAAATGCCAATTTCTGTCCCAAAAACGGATGGGAAACCTCTAACTCTGGAGATGAATGTACATGTCTTAGTCTACCCTCCAGAATTAAATTGGCCATTTCACCTTTCATTCTTGAGCAATTTTCCAGACTTTTGTGGGCTTTTAGTGGTCAATGTGTTTGAAAAGAGATAAAAATGTATTTGAAGCCATGAGAGACAAGATTCTCATGTGGAAGATCTGATAGGGAGGAGTGGAGGAGGGGGCAATTTAAATTTTTACTGAAAATCAGTTTCTTATCGACTCCAGCTCCTCATGCAGGGACATGAGAGAAGCCTCCCACAAGGATGATAACACATCAAATCATCCGGGCGTCCCCTGGGCAACATCCTTGCAGATGGCCAATTCTCTCACACCAGAAGCGACTTGCAGTTTCTCAAGTTGCTCCTGACACAACAACAACAAAAATAAAGTAACATAAAGCTACCATATATTTGCTCATTTGGAGTAATCCTATCATGTTTGGAATATTAAAACTATAGTTTTATTCAGAATAATTAAAATTTGATTTAAAAATATTTATTGTTTCTTACACTGGAGCTAAAAAAATCTGAAGAGTAAGGCAAATTTGAATGATAAGGAACCTATATACACGTGCAAGTTCCTCACCAAACTACAAACCCCAGGAGTCCATAGTGTTAGTCATTGCAGTTAAAGGGGTGTCAAACTGCATTAATTCTATAGTATAGACACACCCCTAGAATATAACATATCTACTACTGAGCTGCTGGTTCATAGCACTCCATAGTAGATAATATAGGGTTTTGGGGGGGGGGGGGGGGTTGGGGTTTTTTTTTTTTTTTTTTGCAGTTCCACACTGGAAAATAATTAGCTAGACATTATACATTCTCTCAGAAGAACATGCCTTAGAGAACCATCCATCAATTCCTGGTACTTGGCTTCTTTCTTTTAAAGAAATGCTTTGCCATACTGCTTTATTAGCACACATATCTTTTAGTGACATGACCAGTAGTGTTTGTATCAAATGACTCAAAATTTGGAAGTGCTACTGGATTTTTCCCTACAGCAAAGTTTGAAGACAAGTCTGGAGGCTGTTGCAATAGTGAAAAGGACTTTCAAGAAATGCTGGAAGTGGTTTTTGTGAAATCACTGACATTTCTTAGAGAAAATCCCATTCATTCCTATCTGGGACATAACAGAAATCCGCCCTCCAAAGTTACTCCTCCATTTCACAAAGGAGGGGCTTCTTGAGCCGTCACCTCCCCAAACCTATTTAATTCACAATCAGCATTCTTTGCATACTTTTAATCATGTGCTTGTCCCTCTGTGTCTGCACATGTATATACACACACACACTTGTCTGTGTGCTTTTGAATATATCTATGTGTATACCTGCAGCATATATTAGAGTTGAATTGGAGGAATATCATCTATGCAATCAAAGCCATCTAATGCGTTTCTCAGAAAGTGTGATCTGTGAAAACTAACTGCCCCTTTGAACCTCACAACTAAAGCAGCTGAGCTCAGATGATTGGAAAGACACTTCAATGTTTTACATTTAAGTGTGCAGAGTAATAATAGAAATGGCAAACTTTATTCTTCAAAAAGACAAATTCCCCTGACACTGGACTTCTTGCTTGCCATCTCTTCCACAGAGAAATAAATGCCATTGTAATATGCAGAGGCATTAGTAACCATTCTTTGTTTCTTATTCTAGGGTTTCCAAGGAAAAACTGGCCCACCAGGCCCAGGGGGTGTTGTTGGACCTCAGGTACAATATTTCTGTTTAACTTTGACATTTCCAAAATGTGAAAGGAATATTTAATGTTGTCTGTCATGTCTATCTGAAGATGACCCAAGATTTGGCCTAAATTATGGTAAGGAGGGTCATGTTGAGAAAGCTCTCATATTCAGTCTATCTCCAGAGCAAATTACTCATTCAAGAGAGACCCCTTTCACAATGGAACTGACTCGGGCAATCAAATTGATACATTCTACCCATGCTTAGCTTCCAGTGACCATGCACTAAAACAAATATATGTAAAATTCAATACATGCAGTTGAGGAAAAGCATGTGTTATGACAAACTGACATCTTTCACCACTGGAGACATCTAGATTAGTTTGTATTGTTATGTAGATTTCAATATTACCTGATTTTACACTATGTATAGACATTCAGTGATATAATTTGTTTGCCACACTGCCAATGGAAAGGCTCTTCTTTATGGTGATATTTCCAATTTGGAAACAGTTTTGAAAACAGAGTAGCCTGAACCCCAATTTTAAAGTTGTTCAAAATAGGAAGGCTTCCAGATGGAATAAACTCTGGGGAAAACATAGCAGGTTGGATGAAATATTTCATAAGATTCCTCATATTACTACCACAGAACACAGACAACAGAATATGACATAGTTGCAGTGTGGTGATGATAAACTATAATCCTCTATACCAGTGGTTCTCAACCTCTTAATCCCCAGGTGTTCTGGCCTACAACTCCCAGAAATCCCAGCCAGTTTACCAGCTGTTAGGATTTCTGCTCTATCCAAATAAATCTGGTTTTTGTAGTGTCAAGATAGAGATGTCATTGAAAATCACCTAAAATTAGTTAAGACTAAAGCTTCCTCTGCCAACAAACAATAGATTTTAAAGAAACAAGAAGAGCCTTGATTGTAACATGTTTCAGCAGATTGCAGGGGAATATATCTGAAGATTTCATCACGTCAAAATCCAGATGGGCCTATATCAAACAAATACAAAGACATAACAGTTGTTCTTTTGTACAAAGTACCAGTATATCAAGCTTTTGCATATAAAACTGCTAGAAAAGACAAGTTATCCCTCAAAAACTGTCCTGATTTTTAGAATTCAAAGTGTCATCCAATGGATAGCTACTCAGAAGTAAACCCCACTACTGGAATATGGGATTGTGGCTTTAAGTTCATTTCTTGGAGATTTCAGCTGATTTTAGTGGAGTATGAAATCAATGGAATCAATAAATCAATAGAAATCTCACCAGTATCACTGGAGGGGAATTAAAAGTGTTCCAAGACAATCTTAACAAACTGAGCCTGTGTGAGAGATGATGTTAGGCAGCAGGATTCATGGAGAGCAGCCTTTGTTTCATGTTGAATTAAGAGGATTGTCAAGCATCACAATGGCAAGGCTATAAAAATGTTATAGCAAACACGTTAAGAAATGCTTTAGCATGTCAGCCTCTTTTCTTGTCTTTGCTCCAGCTCTTCTATCGAAGGTTGATGAATCAGTTTTTGTTTGTTTCAGCACTTCAGTGCACTGAAACTGCAGGCAGCTTTACTGAGATGGCAATTTGATCAGAATTATATTTGTTTTCCTGTTTTATTGACCAGGTTTTGTTTAACTATCTAATATCTGCCCATGTTAGGATTTTGCTAGTAAAGACGAATGAAATCTTAGCTGTTATTCTCCTTTGTTTTCTTTTCCGAAAACTTGATTTGAGCCTGAATCACTTTTTTTTCATTCTATGTGTGTTTTTAAACATAACACCTACTGTCACTATGAATTGGAATCTATGAATTAGAATCAACAAATTCTGTTTTACCATTCATATCTGTGTGTACACAGTGATTGGACATACATTTTTGTGATGAGCATAATTATCATGCTGTGATGATGTTTCTGATGTGGCTGTTTGATATTTATCATCACATAGCAGTAATTAAACTGTTGTGGCAAAAGGCTGCATTTTCTTTGCATCTTTCTTGAAACAGTTTTTAACAAACAGAAAGAATAGTTAGAATCCTTTGAAGCCAGCAGCGCTTGTCTTTTAAATTTTGAAAGGAACACTATCAGCTGAAAGGAACATTGCCTCACCAGGGTATATGAAAATGCATCTACAACAAAGCAAGGGTAGTTAATTGGGATTTTGCAAATGTAGGAATGGTGCCACTGATGGACCACCTGCCATAGAAGAAAACCATTCATGGGGACATGAAGCCCATTTTCAAAGCCCCTGTTCGGTGTTCCTGTCCATATGGCTCAAGGGGGCATGGCTTCTGGGTAAAACAAGAAAATGCCTTGTATCTTGATTTAGACTCTGGGCACTTAAAACTAAACAGGGCACATTCAGTCAGATCCTGTGGTATGGGAAATGGAACCCTTCCACAGCTGCCCATCCATATTAGCAAGGGACATCAGACATAATATATCCTTGCATTTAGTAATTTGGCCATGCTGCATAGAGAGCTTGTTGTTTTGTAAAGCCAACAGTTACATGCTGTTAGCCACATTCCAGTGAATTAGGCTGTCTGTGTATAAATGCTAATCATGTTATGTATAGAAATGTAGGAGACTGTGGGCCAGAAGTAAGGATCATTTGTCTCTCCAGGGGCCTCTCCATACCATAATTGTAGCTCTATGATTCCGGTTTAAGTGTCATATCTACTTTCTGTGAAATCCTCGAATAGGCAGGGAAGCACATAAGTCTCTGAAGGTTTTCCGCTAAACTGCATATTCCAGGATTCCATAGGATGCTGCCTTGACAATTAAAGGAGAATGGTACTAGGAAAAAGTAGAATGGTACTGCTGAAAAAGTATTGTCTTAATATTTAAAATCAAAATAATTTAAAAACATTAAAAGACAGAATAATTCCTTTAAAATATGAAAAACAGCACACCATTACATCCCATGATCTATTTATGTTACTGCTTCAGAGACTGGGTGATAATTTAAGCTTGATAAAACAATTTGTTAAATATGTTTCTTTGCAAAGGAGGGCAAATATTTTGGTGGCATGAACTGATTAATATTGTGTTTTTGTGTTTAGGGCCCCACTGGTGAGACAGGTCCAATTGGTGAAAGAGGTCACCCTGGCCCTCCAGGACCACCAGGGGAACAAGGCCTTCCAGGTGCTGCTGGAAAGGAAGGTGCTAAGGTATGAACAATGTGTGAATGTCTGTGTTGTCTTTAAATATAATACATTCAGAATGGATTCATATCTGTCTTCCTACCAGGGATTCCACTGTTGAATCCTGCACTATAGATGCTGCAGAGAACAGGAGACTAGCTGATCTTCTAACTCAATGTTTCCATGGATGTTTCTTTTGCAATTGTCTTAATAATAATAATAATAATAATAATAATAATAATAATAATACTTTATTATTAGAAATTAGGAAAGCCCCTTCCCTAAAAATCTTCAAAATGAACCTTAAAACCTGGCTCTTCCGCTGCGCCTTTGATGTGTAGGTATATAATCCCACATGATTGCTCTGCCTCAAAGTTCTGTCATTGGAGTATACATCCCCCCTCATGGGAAAGCTTGATTCCACAACTCCCACTAAAATGAGCCCTCCTCCGTAAATTACCTGCTTCCCTCTTTTATCTCACCCGGGTTTTTAATTAGTTTTTAGTTAGTTTTAATCTGTTTGTCCTTTTAATCACTACATGTAGCCCGCCCATTATTATTGTGCCTGTGCATATTTTTATTTTTTATATTGTTATGTATTTATATGTTTTATGTAATTATTATGTTATTGTTTATTGTTCGCATTTTTGGTTTGTGTTTTTGGTTTTTTTAAATTGTAATTGTTATTTGGGCTTGGCCTCATGTAAACCACTCCGAGTCCCCATTGGGGAGATGGTGGCGGGGTAATAAATAAAGGTTATTATTATTATTATTATTTATTTATTTATTTACAACTCCCCTCTCTCCTCAAAGGTACTCAGGGCAGTTTCCAAAATATAAAAATGGCAAACATTTAATGCCGAAAAACAGAGAAACAAGAATCAAGATGAAACATTAAATAATATGAACTCATTATAATTTATAAACAACCAAAGATTAAGAGATAAACTAAATAAACATAATAAACACAAGGAGTCAAACCAATTAAAACACAATACATTAAAAGCATAATATAGTATATAACATCAGCGGGCTGAGGTAAGTATCAGTATGATGTCAAGGTGAGGATGTATGTAAGATATGCTAATCCTCCTTCTCTCCGTAAATTAGATTGCACAAGAGGTCTTTTTAAAGTAGAGGAGGGAAGGGGTCAGTTTTAGTTCTTTAGGGAGGGAGTTCCAGATGTGAGGAGTAGCTATGAAAATGCCCCCTGCTCTCTCATTCCCACCAACCGTGCTTGAAACGGGGGTGGGACCGAGAGAAGGGCTTCCTCTGTGGACCACAGTGCTCATGCTGGTTTGTGTGCAGAGATGTGGTTTTTTAAATAGTCTGGGCCCAAACTGTTTAGGGCTTTATAGGTAATAACCAGCACTTTGTATTTAGCCTGGAAGTAGACCAGCAGCCAGTGTAGCTGCCATAATATGGGACTAGTTCTCTCCCTGTAGGGCACTCCAGTTAGTAACATGGTTTTCACTCTCTGAACCAGTTGCAGCTTATGAACTATCTTCAAAGGCAGCCCTACATAGAGAATGTTGTGGTAGTCCAGATGGGAAGTAACTTAGGCATGGACTACCATAGCCAGATCTGGCATCTCAAGGTATGGACACAGCTGGCACACAAGTTTTAGTTGTGTAAAGATGCTCCTGGCCACCGCTGACACCTGGGGTTCCAGGGTCAGCAATGAGTCCAGGAGCACCCCCAGACTGTGAACATGTATCTTCTGGGGGAGTGTGACCCTGTCCAGCACAGGCTATAATCCCACACTCTGATCTGCCTTCTGACTGACCGGGAGTACCTCTGTTTTTAAGGACAGTTTGCCACAGATATAAGGATATTCCGTTGTATGTGCTTATTTCTATAACTCAAAGCAGTAACTTGCTTACAATTGGGTGTCACTGCTAATATAATTCATATTGAACCTGAAGAGTTATTGGGCATAGAACAATTCTGAACATCAATTGCTGAAAAAAAAATTGAACATAATGTGTCCTGATTCCCCTTTATAATTACAATCTGGTTCACAATGATAAAACGGCTAATAATTTGTTAGTAATACAATGGAGATATAATTTAATCCACGATATATAACAGCAAAAGCTCAGACCCTGTGCCTCTGTTCTTAGGAGTGTTGATCTACTGTAAAATAAAACTCATTGATTATGGATGATGCAACAACTCCCAGATAACTGCTTTTGTGACCAAAAGAAAGGGTAAATCAAGTTAACAAAGGGAAGCTTACTTATAAAAGGTGTTGCACTTGCATGTATCTCCATCTCATGCATTAAAAGGAGTAAGTTCCAAAACAACTCTTTCTCCCTTCTCTTTCTATCTGGCAAAATTTCACAGAGGAGAAGATGTAGAATCCCTAGACAATTAATCCAGTTTACAACCCAGTATGCCATATAGCTGATCCAACATTCATAGCTGAGTTCTCTGAAATATGTTTTGAAACTGGTCTTTGCTTGTCATCCTAGGGTGATCCTGGTCCTCAAGGCATTTCTGGAAAAGATGGACCACCAGGACTCCGTGGTTTCCCAGGAGAAAGAGGATTGCCAGGAGCTCAGGTATAGTAATGTGCTATTGTTGAGGCAACAATGTTCATAACTAGCATCTAGCTTGATGCATCTCTTTACTATAGGGGGAAAAAATCAGCCCAAAAGATTGTGCATGTATAGGGAAATGTGCAGCCACATACTTTTCAGCATAGATCTAAATACAGTCGTTCCAGTGAATCAGTCACTGAATATTTGTGTCAGTATCTATGCAAATGCCATTAATTCTACTGGTGCATTCCAGTTGGGACTAGCAGTTGGATTGAGGCCTTTGTATCACACATCTTGTCTAACTGTTTGGAACATCATCACAGTACCTCCACAGCAATTCATGTTAAACCCAGGGACATTCCATTTATTTCTTCTCTGGTCAAAGTTTGATACTCTTACCAGCTACTCCACAACTGCTTCTCAGTTGTGAGACCTTAATAGGTTGAAAGGCAAAGTGGGGTGAAGTTGTAATGAAATATAAGTAAAAGTCATTTTCACAAGGATATATTATTCCCCTTTCATCTGAATTTTGGCTGTCATTTCAGCTGAGGACTCTTTCACATTACCTCACATCTGCACAACTTCTGATTCAACAAAATGAACAAAGCCCATAGAGGCACAATCAAGTTTCTGCTTTTTATTGCTTATTTGGAAATTCAAAGTAAGGAAGGTAAAGCATCTCATAGGTCATAATAAATGGCAAGTGGTGTGCATTCAGAATTAATTACAATTTCTGCAAATCTGCACTACCAAGGATGCATGTGAGTCCCAGGAGAATGAGACAGTGAATCTAGCCTGGAGTTTTGTCTACGCTCTTAAATCTAGAGCTGTTTTTCAAGATGCTATACGTATTTGGGGATAGTAATGGAGTTTGCACTAAAACACAGAATACATTCACTGTCCCAGTGTCATGGAAGCTCCCAACCACCACTGTGTCCATAAGAAGCTGGAATGTAATCATCTTGGGACTGAGATGGAATGATATCAAATATTAATTCAGAATCAATGGGCCCTTATACACTAGACAATTATAGCACTACGATTACAGCTTCAGTGTTGCCCATTGTCCTACGTTTTCCTGTGGATTGTATTCAGGGGATCACTAAAGCTCTGTGGATGATAATTCTGAATATCCGTCCTGAAACTGTAAATTTCTGAATTTCATTAATGGGAACAGCAGCACTTAAAATAGAATCACAGTTCTGCAATGGTTCTGTGAAAAAAAAGGATCCTTGTCAGCAAGGAATGGGTAAGAGATTAATCTACTCACTTCCCAAAATATGTACTTCAAGAATAGCAAATGAACAAGGTTGTAGGCATAAAAAAAATTACCTTCTGAAATTCCCATTTTTCAGGGTGGGTAGATACAAAGAATTGCGCATTTGAAAAAGAATTCACAAAATGTATATATTTTGTATTCTGCATATGAAAACTGTACATACTTGCAAAAATGATTTCAAAATATTTTATTCAATGGGGAAATGGCTTGAAAATCTCACTCACTCCACCCTTTATCTCCAGTTACAGAGATTTCAGATGTTTGATTACAATTGAAGCCAATTCTCTGGGGAGCCATCGGCAGTCAAAGTAGACAATACTGAATGACAAGGACGATAAAGCCCTCCCATTTTTTTCCTACTCCCTTATGATCTTCTCTGTGCCAGGTTATACAGGTGGCATATGGCACTATATGAAAACATTCAGTGCCCCTTCATTTAATTGTTTTTCCTATTGAGAGAATGGGGGATGGATTGGACTGGAGAAAGTAACAACAATTTTTAATGCACACTGCCCTGAGATCTCTAGACAGAGGGCAGGATAGAAACATTTAAACAAACAAATGATGGTGTGGATTGGAGGAGGGCAGAGTGAGTTTATTGACCAAGAAAAGAATCTTTCCAAGTTCATAAAATTGACTATCCCCTGTCCAGAACACTTCGGACTATCTCTGTCCAAAACACTTTGGTAAACACTTTAGCACCAACAACCTTAGTTAATGGTTAAATGTTTGTCTGGTAGCAGGTGAATGTACTGTTAATTAAGCTAGGTTTTGATAAAAGCTTGTAAAGGATTGTATGTTCTTGGAATGCAAGTGGTTTTTTTCCTTGCTTCCTTGCTTCCTTTTTCTTCAATCCTTTGAAAATTTAATGAGTAAATAATCCATATGCTGCAACATTCATATTATGTGGATACAGTAGGTGACAAAAAAAATCAGTTGCAAAATGCAGTGCAGTATCAATTTTCACATGAGGGTGGTGAGAATGGTGATAACAATATTTTCCTGTTTTGATAGGGTCCAGCTGGTCTGAAAGGAGGAGAAGGTCCCCAAGGTCCACCTGGCCCAGTGGTGAGTAGAATCTACATGGGCAAAGAACAATGAAATTTCCCTTGGAAGGATGTGTTAGTTTGAACAGTGTGTCCCCTTTTTATAAAGTTCTTTCATGCTGTTATATGATTTTTTTTCTTGTGAATAGTACCCAAATGTATGCCCCACATGACTGTCAATGTTAGTTTCCTGGTAATTATGGCAGACAATGAGTCCATCAACAGAAGAAACTATAAACATAAACATATTGGCCTATCTAAAACCTGCTGTTATCGGCAGGGAGCAAACTGCCTTTTCTTGTTGCTTTAGATAATACAAGTAGGTAAGAAAGCAATCTCTCGTGGTCTAGAATTGAAAGAGGGGAACTGATTTTTTAAAAGAATGCAAAGAAGCCACAATGAAAACTCTCTCTAGCATTTGTTTCTTTCTGAAATCATCAGGGGTTTGGGGCAAACAAACTATAATGTTGCTCATGATTTGAAAACATTATGCTTAAACTAGCTGTGGGACCTTGAAGCTGTCTAGACAGGGAAGTATGACACTTCCCTTCTGGAAATTATATTCCACCCCTCTGTCACACAGTTGTTGTGATTTGCCCATGAAAATACTTTTTCCTATGAACAGTATCTTCAGAGACAATTAAAGAACTGAGAGGAGGTGCATGGTGCAATGATTTCCACAGAACCTGACATTGTTGCTTCTTATAACCATACCTCCTAGAATTCTCTAGCCACAATAGCTAAAACATGGTTAGTGGCTATGCAGCTCTGAGTTCAAAGAAGGGTGATCCACAAAAGTCACTTTCCCAAGCACAGCGAGGAAGAGAGGACCTCTGCCTGTGAACAGTACACAAATACAAGGCATTGTGTTCATAGCAAGTAATAGCCTCCAGATTTGGGAAACAAATGAATCTATAAAAAGAGGAAACTGTAAGCACTGATAATGATATTCTAGATGAGGAACATACTAGTGTTTTTTTATTGACCAATATGGTGAATTTCATCATTTAAAAAAATGATGAATAGTATCATATGTATGGCTTTATCCCTTGTATGAAATATAAATTTCATCTGAAAGTAAAACTGAGTAGTGAATAGTTTTCCCATTATGAAGCAAAGCTATCTTTAAGAAATTGGTAAGGGCTGCTCGGGGGAAAAAGGGATATTAAAGGAAGAAATTGTAATGGGCTCTGTCATATCATTTGGCCTCTTTGATGTGTAGCTGAGGTGAGTGACAGCATGTCCCACAGCATGCTGAGGAAGGCTTATAGTACCCACTGTTGTGTGAACTATTCTAGTCTCAGCACCAAATGATCTGGGGTTTTTGAACACCCAACTGCTAGCCATGCCTAGGAGATGATTTTGACAGTAATCTTGTGAAGAGGCCTACATTTGTGTGCATGTCAAGGATCGGAATCCATTGCAGGGAAGCATTGTCCAGCAGAAGCGGCAATGCTGTACTGTGGAAAAAGGGACTTAGGCAAATGACCTCAAAAAGACTTTTGTTCTATTTGATGTAATTCCAAGTCAGTATGGCTATAGTGTAGGTCATCAAATCAAAAATGAAAGAGGATTCTTGTGGCTTTAATGGTTATATAGGAAAAAGTGCTGTTTGTATTGCAACCAAGTAATGAGCAGTAGTTGCTTACATTTGCTTTTCTGCACAGCCATTAAAGGTACAAGATCCATCTCCAGTTTTTATCCAGTTTACAGTCTTTCTACTGTGATACTTTGTAATCCACAAATGATATAGATTTCCTCATGTATGCTCAGCGTGTCTAGGTGCTTACAAGATGGTTAACGCTTTGCTAGGATTGTAAACGCAAAGGATCCATAAACTGTCTCTGCTAAATTTTCCATGGTCCTTGAATTCCCATGGGCCACACCTATGCATTCAGGCCTTTGAACTAGGGATGGACAACTATGTGGGGTTGAATGTCAATTTCTGACTCCAACTCCATCATATGCTCCCCTCCCCCAATACACACACAACATGCAAAAATGCTTCCTTTTTGAGCTGCATGCTGGTTAAAACAGTGTCTAGATAGTGGGGTTTCTGGGAAGAGATGGAATATAGGGTTAAATTGCTTGCAGGAGGGCACCAATCCTGTCCAGCCCAAAGGCAATATGTTCCCCATCCCTGTCTCAAGAATTGTTCCCAGTTTCAGAATCATCCAGTATTAATTTGGTCCACACAACAGTGATGGCTCCCATGTCATTGGTGTAATGAATCTGCTCCAGGTTCTCATTCAAACTGCAAATCTATCCTCAAAATAGTTTCAAGAAACCTTCTTTTAAAATCTAGAACAAATTCAACACACCACTGCTATGGAAGCCCTAGACAACATTGACCCCACAATGAGGAAGTGGAAAGTGAAATCATCAGCTGGAGAGTGATAGCATCAGATTAGTAGAATCTTGTGTGCACACCAGACCGGATTATATCACTTTTACTTTCAGGTAGGGTATTGCATACTTATGTGTGTTATATCCTAAGAACTTATTAGACACAAAAACTAATATGTGAGGGATACAATGTTATATACTAGCTTTCTGGAAATAACGTTAATATTTTACATCCCAGAACTGTATTGTGTGAGACTCTTCTAATCCATCTTTCAGTCCTCTGTTTCAGTGAAGTTCATAGAGGGCAAGGTTCAGAATCCCATTGCTTGTATTTTATCTTTTTGTTTGGGGATGATTTTTTCCAATTTTGAAGTCATATGTATGTCTCCAGTTTTAAAATCATATACATTTCTCAATAAGCATTCAAAACAAACCAACTAACCTCTGTGGGATAAGACTGTAATTGCCATAAAATTTAATTTTCATTCTCTGGAAATCCTGATGAAAGCCAAGCAGCTTTAATCCCTTTCAATGTTTTGCAGTCATGCCATGTTAATATTTAAGACCAGCCTTTATCCTTTGCCATCCAGCTTCTGACTTATGTATTTCAAGCACATGGTAATTGTCTTAGATAGTACAGAAGGAACAGAGACAACCTCAAATGGATTCTGTGATCTTGAAAAATCCAAACAAAGAGAAAGATCTTCAGAATGTTAAAGGGCTAGAAATTTGAAATTCTTGGAAAATCATCAGCCATCCCATTGAGTCTCAAACTTTGCTCCTTCAGATGTTTGGACTTTTAACTCCCAGAAGTCCAGCAAGCTAAGCATTTCTGGGAGTTGAAGTCCAAAACATCTCGTGGACCAAAGTCAGCTATTCTGTTATCTGTAAGTTGATTTTCTTATTACCTAAAATCAGTTGTTATTCTGCTTTCTTCCCTTTTTGGCAACAGTTTTTTTAAAAAAGAAGCATCATATTTTTGACAGATTATGTACTGTGGAATCAATAACATTGCTTCACCCTTGACCCATTTTGTTATATTTTTCAGTCCTCCACCTGAGTGCCAAACCACACTCAACTCAAAGTCATGCACAGTTTCCCAAGAGATTTTTAAAATTTTAATACATTTTTACAAAATTTGGGTAAAGAACACAGGGAAAAACTGATATATGTCTTTACCCCAAGTTAAACTAATTTGGAGGAAAACGTACATCCTGAAGCAGGCTCTGGTTGCCCCCCAAGTTAGGGATAGTGCAGACAGCTGCAAATGGTTCCCTCCCCTTTGTCATTGGTGGCAACACAGATACCTTCCTTACCCTTGAAGTCCAGCAGGCCTTTGCTGGGTCCTGTGACTGTGGCTCAGAAAAACTATTTAGAGCAGCCAACTGGGCTCAAAGTGGTTTCTGGGACTTTAGTTCAGGCCTGTTTTTAGAGTTGATGTAGAAGCACCCTTAATCTACAAAACCTCGTGCTACAAACTTAGTTCTCTCTATTAATATCTGAGGTGCGACAAGATCCTTTTGCATCTATATGAGAGTGAAACAAAGGGGTTTTTTTTTTTGCAACTTGTGCAGGAGGTTTTTTTTTAAGTCTATTTTCTGTTGGTGAAACAAAACACCTTCATAGAAAGCATAGAAGTGCCCACTGATGCCATATAACCAGCTTATCCATTTCTCATTTTTTAAAGTCTATGGGAATGACAGTTGCTATCATTCTCCATGTAAAAATCTCAATTTGTGCCCAGACAGAAAGACAGACAGAAAGTGACAGACAGAAAGACAGACAGACAGAAAGAAAAAAAGGGGTAATCACAAGTGCAAATATTTTCATTACAAATGCACACTTATATAAACACAAACTCTTTACTAGTACAGAAGCTTGAGGTTTTGCATTATCACCTACCAGAATGAAAAAGGAGAGATTTACACCCTTCATGCAGTTGAAAAAAACCCATATAAATCTTTTTCAACCTCTTTTGAAATTGGCCTTTGAGATATGTGTTTCTGATGGTACATTGGCAAACCACATGTTATGAATACAGAAGGCCCCAAGTTCTGTCTTTCCAGAAGGGGTTGATAAGTTCATCTGTCTGAAACCTTGAAGAAATACTGCCAAATCAGGTTAGACAACATTGAGTTGAAAGACCAATGATATTTTACCCATGGAATCTACTTATTTCCTGACAGGTAGGGGGTCAGGGTAATTTCAGTGTGACAGATTTCATGCCTCTGCTCAATGTTTATTAACATACACACACACACACACACACACACACACATGAGAATCTAAGTAGATAATGTTCACCCTCCTCATTAATTTTTTTTCTCAAAAACAACTTTCAGAGTAACCAGAAGGAAAGTGAAAGAAAAAAATGCACTTGCATTTTGTTATTTGACCTGGGGTGTCATGTTTAAAGTGTCTCAAATGTACACTGATAACAGCTTAAAAGAAGCTGTTATCCTGTATAGAACAAAGGCTACAGGCAGTTATTAACTAATATTAATTCACCCATGTTAAAATTAAATATACCCCAAAGTACACAACCCAAGCATTCACTTATTATCCACAGTGTGCTCAGGTATCTATGCATCAATGACTTGAAGGTATGGCAGAGACAGACAGAGACACATCAAGAAATAATAACCTTGTTTGAAGCATTTCATTGCTTTAGTAGTCCTGATTTCAGACTTTTTCATAAGAAGTGATAATAGCCAATCTTTCTTTCTATTCCAGGGTTCACCTGGCGAACGTGGGCCAGCAGGGACCGCTGGTCCAATTGGTTTGCCTGGCCGTCCAGGCCCCCAGGGCCCCCCTGGACCAGCAGGAGAAAAGGGAGCTCCGGTGAGTAATTCTGAAGAGAAAGCATATAAGACTGTTATATTACAGAAGTTATTGCTTTTCATATCCAATAATGTTAGTTCTTCACACTCCAATACCTTTCTATTGCATATGTGCCCAGCATACTCCCTTTCTATTTACAGTGGAGTAGTGGAGAAGTTTAATTAAATTCAATGACATTTTCTGGCACACTTTATCAAACCCTAAGGCCTAAGGAGAAGGGTTAAACAAAGCTGATAATTATGTGCACAATAGTGGTGGCCTTTGATTATAAAATGTATTGTCAAACCATAGCTTTGATTTTAACTTAGTGCCCTAATGCTCAACTTTATGAAGTGTTCCTTTATTTTTCATTTTAACCCATCAGATTTCATTACTAGTTACTACTACTCCCTGCTGTTTTTTTATTCTAGTGTAATTCTTAAGTGAAAAGCTTCACATAGAAAAATGGACATATCCCTCTTAGGGAAGCTGCCTTTGTGTGTGAAGTTCAATGTCATATTCACATAACTCTTACTTATTATCTAGTATAAGCTAAACTATATAAGTCTAGATCACACACAAACGCATATGTGTGTGTTTGTGTGTATATGTGTTTGTCTGTGTATATGTATGTGTGTGTGTGTGTGTGTATGTGAGAGAGAGAGAGAGAGAGAGAGAGAGATAAACTTCCCATAGGGAAAAACCCTCCAGGGTATGGCCAGAACTCATCACCAGAGACTCCCTCACACAACCCCCCCCCCCCCCAAACTACTCTGCCATGTGTTACAGTCAGTATTTTAAACTTGAAAAGAGTTTGAAAAGCACTTCAGAATATGATTTTATTCAAAGAAAAAATATTCTATAATTGCAAACGGGTTACCAAGACACAAGAATGGGATTAGCTGTTATAAAATAATGCTATGGCTGATCCATCATGCTTGAGATCTGGTAGAACATCCCTGTTATCATAATGTTGTTACATCACAGCTGGACTTTGGCTGTGAAACCATGTGATAAAAGCTGAATCTATTAACCCAGTTAATCTGCATTCAGATTGGCCGTGACAAAGATCTCACATTTTCTACTGAATATTGCAGAAGCAAAGATCTATTCTTGGCTCTTGCATAGTAGAAGGATGATCTCATCTAACTCAGTTCAGAGTCAAAGTGGCAACCTTGGTCTGGACCTAAATTTTAAACTATGCTTCTTATTAGGCCCCATCCTGTTGTTTCACCCATGCCCAGTTATATTACACCTAACCTAAATAGAAAAACACTTTGCCATTTATATGCCAAGTTTCCAAATCCTATGTAAGATCAACTAAAACACCTCACAATAAAATTAAGGCATAATTTGAAATAAACTTGTTAAAACATTTTTTTTAAAAAAAGTAAAACATTTTAAAACATACACACTGTGAGAAGAGTCACTTCAAACAGTTACTCTTAAAAACCCATGGAAGTGGCCCACCATTCCTAAAAGTATAAACAAGAATGATCTTTGTTATAACCAAATATAAGTATTTTATAAACAAAGACTTGGACTTTAAACAAAGGCAAATACTATAAAATTATGTGGCCTCTTTCTCAAAAATCAGATTTTTTTCCCCTAAAGAGCTACTCAGACCCCTTTTTCAGATCCCTATATCCCTGGATCTGATCCCAGATTTTTTATCCCAGATTACTTGGCAGTGGAGACTCATATAATCCAGTTT
Source organism: Anolis sagrei (assembly GCF_037176765.1). NCBI lineage: Eukaryota > Metazoa > Chordata > Lepidosauria > Squamata > Anolidae > Anolis > Anolis sagrei. Next base: position 143,979,909 of record NC_090024.1, read on the forward strand.
AAAGCAGATCAGATCCTGGGATATAGGACAGTGAAGAAAGTGGCTCCATTATTTATAGAAAAAATATTTTAGATACAATGTTTAAATCCACTTAGCAGAACTTTCACTCAGGGCCCTTCCACGCAGCCATACAACCCAAAATATCAAGGCAGATAATCAACAGTATATGCTTTGAACTGGATTACCTCAGTCCACACTGCCATATAATGCAGTTCAGTGTGGATTTTATACAGCTGTGTGGAAGGCACCTCAGTGAGTTCTCAGTGCTCGCAATATGCTGATCGAAACTGCTTTATTTTTATTTTAAACACAAAAGGAACTAACATTAAAATGTTGCAGGATGACGTATTTCCATTCGGGCTTTCAGCCAGTTATGGCTTCTTGTAGCATGCTTCATTCCATTCTTCCTCAGTTTTACTGCTGTGACACTAACCATATTACAGTGACAACTTATCTGATATACTGTAAGATTGGGAAATTGTATTCATGAGAGTTTTTTATTATTTCTTTTCCTATATATTTTATTTGTATTTTCATCAGTAATCTCTAACAGGATATATTATCTGTATTTTCATTTCTATTTTCTGACTCTTATTTCTATTGCACTTATCATAAAAAAGGTATTGAAATCCTGAAATGCAGGATTCTTATAACAGTTTAAGATGGTTTGCAAGGTAACTTTCTGGATTTTGTCATTTATATGTATGAGTCCTTATCTTGCCTAAGTAAGTAACCAGGAGTAAAGTTCATAGAAACCTTGAATGCTCTGACTTCACTGTCAAAGTGGATCTGTGAATGTGATATTTGAAAGGTCTGGGAACACTCTGAAAAGAATCAGATGGAAGTCTGTACTATGATCTAAAACTCTTTTTTCTAGCTTTGTCTTTTTATAGCCACTCATTTAGGGTATAAATATAACACTTGCAGGAGAATACCTCTAAGGGCCCATCTACTAAGCCCACAAAATCTGGGGCCAGTAATATTCTGGATCAGCTCCAGGGGTACCTAGCTACACAAGCACTTCTGTAACAGAAGGATGGAGTCCCGACCATCCAGTTGGACCAAACCTGGCTTGGACCAACTGGAGAGCCCCTGGTCATTGCCAGATGCCTCTTCTCATAACAGTAGAGAGACCCATATTACTTAGAAAATAGAGGTGACAATCCCTCTCCTTTCTCTCATTCTTTCAACTAAGTTTACAAGCATCTTTGCTAACATCAGCAAAGGCACCCAGCAATGGCCTGGAGTCATCTGATGAGAAGACCAATCAATTACCAATGACCAATGACCAATCAGTTACCAACCATTTACACCAGTGACTAAATGTGGTGGTGCTTTGTCATTTTAGGAAAACTGTAGATTGTTCCCTGACGTCTGCTAATGTGAAGTAAAACCATTTAGCCCCATGTTAGATGCTGGAAATCTCTGAACATCACAAGGATGTCTGGGAGTGATTTCTAGCCTAATTTTGAGATAGTGGCGAGGGTAGACAGACCCTATATTAGACCATTGTAATATGCTGCATTATTAATTTTTCATGTTAAAAGCATTGCACAAATAAAACAAGTATAAAACTGTTAAAATAGAGGGGGCACAAGTGACTGAATAATTTTAGACCAAACAATTTTAACAATTCTTCATCTGTGCATGAGGCAGGGCATTGTGGACACGCATACAGATATGGAGTTGTTTGTTCTGCTCCACAGTTGATATGTTGTATGAACAGCCACCTTTGATCTTTTGAAAATTTCAGCTAGTTAAGATCCTTCTTGGATGCCAAGCTTTGAGAAGTGAAATGGATGGTGACAGAATTAAGGTCCTTTTCAATTGGGATGTTTGAGGCTGGAATAAATCCTTCTGGGAAGTTGGTCTGGTATCTATTTTGATGCCATCTGCTCTGAGGCAACATGTCAGGCAAAATTTTGATGCCAGGCTTTAAAAAAATTCTAATAACAATATAAACTGCATTATTGCTGAATCCCTACATCATACACTGATATTCTTCCTCTTCAAAATATGGGGAGTTAAAATGATTTGGTGATACTTGGGGAAGGTGGTACCTTCTCAATTGTAATGATTCAACTCTTTTATGTTCCGCAAACTTCTCAAAGTTGAAGAGAGTTGTGAAACGTTGTGTCATTACTGCATTGTCAAGACCCAGGCGGACCAGCAAGGCAAGACGGCAGTTAAGGAGTTAAACAAAGGTCTTTAATGTCCATTAACATAAGAAAAAGGGCTCTTAAATCAGAGCTGTAAACACAAAAGGGCTTGCGGCTTGCAAGAATGTAAACAAACCAAGTCCCAGTCAGTCCTCGCTGGGAAAAGGAAAGCAACAAACACAGGCAGAAACGCTTGATTTCAGCAGCAGAAACTCAGTCTATTCTAAGTCCAAACAAAACAGCAAACAGGAATCCGCATGAGGAGCGGTCCAACGAAGTCACCAAGGGATAAGCGGAAGTGTAGAGTGGTCAGGCAGTCCGAGGGTCAGGGCAGGAGATGAGACTCACGAATCCAGTTCCAGGCAGGGTCGTCCACACAAACAGGAATCCACGAAGCTGAAAGCAGGTACTCAGGGCAAGAGTTAAACACAAGGCACACGGTATCACGACACTTTGAACTCTGCAACTAGTCTACTCCCAAACTGCTCCTTAAATCTCATCCGAGTCGCTGGAGTTACTTTCAGGTGCGTCCATCTCCACAGGTGAATCCCGACTTCTCCATTGCTGCCATTCTGTACTTGGGACTGCATCCTGCAAAGTAGTATCTGAAACCCAAGTGTCAGTAAAACCCAGAAACTCATCGCTAGAGGTGGGAGCATTAACCACATCTAGCACTTCCTGAACCTTGGTCCAGTCCAGCTCTTCCTCTTCGCTGTCAAACTCCTCACAATCAGCTACATCTCTAAGGCGTTTAGAAACAGATCCCACATCACTATCCGAGCTGCTTGCTACTCGCTTTACACCGCGGTAATCCTCCACCTCCATTTCCTCGCGAGTAAACCCCTCGAAATCCTCCTCATCTGTAGGCTCTAAGAACAAGTCTCTAATACGCTTCAGCTGCTGCTGGGCGTCTTCTGCTTCCAAACGTCGCTTCCTTCTACTACTACTAGTAGGTACATGAGACAGACGCTGAATCACAACAGCGTTGTGTCATTACTGTGTCATTACTGCCGGGGGGGGGGGGGAGATGGGGAGGGCTGAAGCATTCTCATTTTAATAACACCGAAGCTTTCCTGAAGTAATGGCAGAAGCATATGTAAGCACTCATCCTTCTTCAAAAATGTTTCTAATTCCATCACCAAAAGTATGAGGCCAATTCAGCTTCCCCAACCTATCAGAATAGGGCAAAGTCTGAAAAGTATTATAAGGAAGGTGGATGCTGCACACCCAGATTTGACAAAAAAAAATCCTGGGTTAAATATTTCAGTGCAGGTTTAATTTAAACCCTTGCTTATGTTTTGCTCTTTTATTATTGCTTTGCTTCCCCATACGCACTCTCCTTCCTTCATTGGTTAAATGCTTTCTGATTCCCAAACAGGATAAATGTGATAATAACAAACTTCAAAAATAAGAAAGTTGCTACTTAGTATTTAATGAAAATACAGAAGGTTGACAGTCTCTGCTCAGAAGTTTTTCCCCCCAGAGACAAAGGAGATAGCAGCTGAAACAGAGCAGCCAAGACTGCAAATGAGAAGGAAAGATGGATGTGGTGAGATTTAGGTGGCAGCAAGGGTGCAGATAATGTGAGCAGTGAATGCTTCTTGGGCAAAGGCATAGTAGATCAAAAAACATATTTTTTTAGTTATCAACCTGTGGTGTTTGCCTGCCAAAATGAAAGTCATTTTGCATTCTGGATTTTACAAAGCACTTAAAGAAGGTTAGGATAGTGGATTGGTGAACAAAGAGAGGAAGCAATATAGTTCAAGGATTGGATGTGGAGTGACAGAAAAAGTCAGAGTGGAGTTGGTAACAGATGACAGATATGAGGAAGAGGGAAAGAAAATAAGGTGCAAATGGAACTGTGATAGTGATAACAGCAGGGATTTTCTGGAAAATGTATATGAAACATGTTGTTTGAATTGTGTGTTAAAATAGTACACAGAGACACAACAATATGAATTCAGATATATAATTAAAGCTTCATTTTCTGGAGATAATCAATTAAACTGTTCGCTTATCTCCCAGACATTAGATGGTTTGGGATGCACAGTTTAAATTCCATCTAGATATTTACCCACTGGGCAACTAAAAGATAAATCTGTTTGCATTATAGCATGGTAAAAATATTGAGCTCAAGGGACCTGGTTTAAGCACCATTCACAAGTAAAATTTATTCCAAAGTATCATTTATTTGATTTCAACATGGTCATTCTTGTCACCTCATCTGAACCTCCTTCTTCATTATCCCGCTTCATGTTGAAATGTGGAGGTCTTGCTTAAGACTACTACCCACTATTTGTGACCCTCCAGACCAAACACAGTCCTCTAGCAAAGTATAATTATCTTATATGCTCAGTTAGAGATTTTGGAGGCATCTATTTACCTTATGTGTTGAAGGCAGACACACATCTACAATATTATCACCTTCTCAACCCATACTTTACTATTTTATTTGCTACAATGCACTTCTGCAATCTGACGCCAAAGATTTCTTCTCCTAACATGACCATACCACCCAAAACAACTCACAGCTACCTAGTCATGAAAAGCCTTTATAAAATGGAACTTCCCTGTCAGAAGCTTTGTATGCCTAATTGCCTATACATAGCTTAGTTATTGTAAAAAGACCTAATTACAAATAACTACACTGGAAGTCTGGACTAGATTTGAATTATGAAACATGGTAAATCAACATTTCTATATTCCCATTGATTTAATGTAACTACTCTAATTGAAATTAAGAGTTGGATTAATACATTATTTACTGTTAGTTGCTTTCAAATTCTGATCACACATGTGTGTGAAAATGTTTCTGCAAATAATAATAACAGCAAACCACTTATGTTCAAAATTACTGTTAATTTTCCTGAGTATCCTCATATTAAATAATATAGATTATTGATAAGCACATCCCCATCAAGAATGTATTTTCATTTTTGAAATGGAATGCTAGCTTTCAGTCGATAAAGTTTGTGAAATATATTTTTTGAATTCATTTTTTATCTTTATTTGTATTTAAAATATTTTTATGTAAATCTTCCAGGGCACCTTAGAACAGAATAATATAACACTCATGCATACATACAGGCAAAAATGAATGTGCTATAGCAAGTGCCCATTATACAAAATGGCAAGAAGGAGCAGTTAAAAGTGATAATATCATTCAGCAGCATACATAAAAAAGATCTATATTCACCTTTCAAATAAAGCCTAGGGACATATTTTTAAAAAGATCTTCACCTGACATTGAAATAGCATCAAGCTAATGATTTCAAAGATGGAGCACCACAATGAAGAAGACAAAAGTCTCCTGTAAACATCCAGCTAACTTCAGATGGCAGGTGGATACAGAGAAGAGTCTTCAAAGAGGGCCATGAGGCTACAGAGATCACTATACATAGAGACAACGATTCCCTTAAAGCCATCCAGAACTTTCCTAACTTTAAGTCACATTTTATCCAAGTTTTGATTCAATGAGCCTACTTTGAAATGTATGGCTAATAACATCATTGGTTGATGTATTAGTATATTTCCTTCAATGTGTTTAGTGTCCTACACTGCCCATTAATATCTAACAGGATGGATAATAATTGATTTGTCTTTTAAAAAAACAGGGTGAAAAAGGTCCTCAGGGCCCTGCTGGACGTGATGGAATACAAGGACCTGTTGGACTTCCTGGCCCTGCTGGTCCAGCTGGTTCACCAGGAGAAGACGGGGACAAGGTCAGTTCTTCACTGCCAAAAATGTATTTCTCTAATGCAGGGATCCTAAGACTTTTTAAACAGAGGACCAGTTCCCAGTCCCTCAGGCCTTTTTTTAAGGGGGGGGGGGTGTTCAGAGTATAGTTTGAAAAAATTAATGAATTCCTATGCACACTGAAATATCTTATTTGTAGTGCAAAAAACATGAAAGAACAATGCAATATTTAAAATGAAGAACCAGCATCAACTTCCCAGTATTTCAATGGGAAGTGTCGGCCTGCATTTGGCTAATGAGATGGCCAAGTTTATTAAGATTGTTGTTGTGTGCCTTCAAGCCATTTCAGACTTTGGGTGACCTTAAGTCTAAAGTTTAGAGTGAGGGCTGGGTAAATTACCTTGATGGGCCATATCTGGCCTGTGGGGCTTAGTTTGGGGGCCTCTGGTGAACTGCAAGAGTGGGCAAAGTGACAATTATTTTAGCTCTCAGGATGTCCCAGAACCTTGAAAATATAGCAAATAATGCCACCACATGTCCTTTAGAGGAACATTTTTCCATGTAAGGGCCCCCAGGACATTTTCCTTTTCCTCAATCCAAACGTGAAGCTATCTTAATTGTTCAAGAAACACAGCTAGGATCTTGGTTGGGAGGAGGAACTACAAAGGAAAAGTGGTGGAAAACAAAAGAGTGAACCTTATTGTTTTCTGCTCACTGCTTTTATGCAAATGCTACTTTTTGCCACATACATTGGGAAGACTCATGGATACATTGCAGACCTGTTACCATGCAGCTGAAATTTCTACTGCACTGATTTGGGCAATTGCATTTCACAGTAAGCAATGTGAAAAGCCTGAGCAGGGGTGCCTTGAGTCGCCTCCAGGTTGAGAGGGGAGGTATAGAAATATAGTAAGTAAATAAATTAAATTAAATTAACTGTGCTCAATCCCTGAGCTTCCATGGTTTTATGGTGTAATAAAATGGAATACAATTTGAGTGACTTGTGCGAAGGCGTACATCCTCTGGTTCCTGCCTTTGTGCAACACCTGAATACATGTGGAATTGCAGCCTATCACAGGTTTCTATTTCGTTTAAATCAGGAAACTGGGTTTGAATAAACCAAGCCCGGCTCATCAACATGTTTGGCAGCTGGCAGCCATCGTTTTCTGGTTTGGATTGAATGGGAAACTAATATTTGATACTTCCTCTAATAGCAGTCCTTGCAAAGGGAGGAGCAAAGAGCTATGTGCCCACGCAGAACATTCATTTGCATGTTGGCATTTTAAGCTCTGATAGAATCATCCAAATATAGCCAAAAGCAATAATTATTTCTCGTTAATTGCCTATAATCTGAATTGTGATGCTGTTTGTGCACAGGAGGAGGAACTCACCTTCAGCTGATCACTCACAATTATTTTATAGTGAAAGAAATGGCAGTGAGGGTCCTCCCTTTAAAATCCAATTATGGTAGGTTTTGACATGAGGCCATGTTGTGCTTTGAGCCACAGCAGTCAATGCATGTTCTAATCTGTCATTCCAAAATGTGGTTGATCAATGTAAAATTGCCCTCCTTAGGCCTTCACTCTTAAATTTGTGGCATAAAGCAGAAGGAATAATGAGATGACATTTAAAAGTACTACAGTATTGACACAGTTAACTGAAAAGCCAGCTTTTCTAAAGGAGAAATGTCACACTTTTCTTTCTATTACAGGGTGAAATTGGAGAACCAGGTCAGAAGGGGAGCAAAGGTGACAAAGGAGAAAATGTGGGTATCTTGTTACTTTTCCTCTGGCAATTATTTCCCTTTCCTTTCTTTTTTATGACATTTGAATGACTAATTAAATGAATGACTAAATGAATACTTATATCAAAAACCCCAGTATGTTTGAGCAAGACACTCGCAGTCGATTCCTATGCAGAACCGATAATGGGGGTCTCGACAGCCATCCTGCACTCCCCAGGCACAGGCAGCCCAAGGATGTGGGATGGCTGTCCAATTCCACCCTCTCCCACCTCACTGCTTCCAACTACAGCTGATACAATGGGACCTACCTGGTGCTTGTCTGTAGCTCTTCCTGATTTCATGTTGTATGACTGGCAAAGGAGCTTGGGAGAAGTAGGATGGGGGAGAAGTGGAGCCAAACCAGCTTCCATGCAGCTTGGAAAAGTGGACATCCTCTCACTGCTGAGGCACCTCAGCGTGCTATGCTGGGCCATTATGCAGGCCAGAACCAGGTTTCCAATGCTGGTTCAGGCCCACATTATGTCTGTGTAAAACCACCCCTAGATTGTGGATGAGAGTCATTTGGTCCTCCAGCTGCAGGTCCCATCATGTCTCACAACTGCCAATTGCTAGCTACAACATCTAGGATTTTTTTGACTAAATGTTATGATGCACTAAATATATGCATACAGCTTAGCTTCTTTCCCATTTCTAATTTTAAGCACACACTCGGGACCCTGAATACTTATGTTATAGTTATAGTTTCCTAAATGTACATGTCCTGTATGTGGGAGCAAAAATGGAAGGAAGTCTCAATTGATTACAGAATCATAGAATTGTAAAGTTGGAAGAGACCACAAAGGCCATCCAGTCCAACCCTGTGCCATGCAGGAAATGCACAACCAAAGCACTCATGACAGATGGCCATCCATGGGAATAACCTGCCCTTGTCTTTTTAGTTGGAGAAAGTATCCATCTTTGAGTTTTGCTATCTCAGGTCATGCCAATGCTCCCCTAAATTTGATCAATTCTAATGGAAAGATGGGGAACAAGGAAGTGCACCTCATCAGCTGCTGTTGATGTGTAACATGACAGTGTGGGCACATTTTATAAACCCAGATAACATTTTGGGTTCCCTAAGACTTTCTGTAGAACATACCAGGTACATACAACAAAGTCAATAGTGGGTGAATGTCTCCTTCCATTTTTGTCAAATACTTTGGAGATAGCAGATTCACCCCTTTCCTCGCACTGATGAGCACAGGGAAAAAGTGATAGCACTGCATCTATGTAGGCTGCAGGTTAATTCAAATTCTTGTCCAAACTGTCCCAAAACCCCAGGATATACTAGAGTTTCCAGCAAACTCTTGAGTGTCCCAGGGCCAATGTAGACAAACCTGTGACATGCACATTTTCACTTTGTATGTCATTCCATCAGTCTGTAGCAGAGGAAAAAGAAAGCAGGGCCACTTTGTTGATCTTGCTGAGTACTTTCCTCTACCTCTTCAACAGATATGACAATACAGAGAAAGGGATGCTAAAACAGTTCTACAGAATAATCAGCTCCATTTTAGCACCTTCTAATCTAGTACCCTGTTGTAAGAGCAAGTACGTTTTATGTTTTTCCTCTACTGTCCTTATCCTTTTATGTCATGCCTTTTGGATGAGAACTGAGAGAGAACAATTGAGTGCCTACTCTACTGAAATGTAGAGTTTTGAAAGGAGGTAGATAATTGATAGGCAGGCAGGCAGATGGATGTTTATTATGAAAATTAGCACAGAAAGGAGAGTTTGCCAATCACGAGAACAAATCATCATTTAATTCAGGAAACAGGATTTTAATGGGAAGCATTTCTTTTGGCAACAAATAAGAAAAATATTTTTCTCTTTTTTTTCTTGCTAAATCTCAAAAAGGCCTGATAGCAGAGAGATTGGTAGATAGATATTTTCTAGTTCTGGAAAAGTTAGGAGAGGCCATGATTCATTTTTGTATGGAAATACCCTGAAACACTGTGAGCATAATTACCTTTGATAAATGTCAGTTTCCAGTGTATTGTAGACAAAGAGGCAAAGACTTTGGGAGATGAGCAAATAATGCTCGACTGCTCTGAATATAAAAGACCTTGGAGTAGCAACAGCTTCCCTCCAAAGAAATGTGGAGATGCTTATTAGGGCTGAATAATGCAAAATACTCTCCTGTGAATCCTCCACTTGCTTGACTTTAGATGCCAGCTTTAGCTTATTTTCTTTTTCTTTCAGGGTCCTCCTGGACCACCAGGTCTTCAAGGTCCTGTCGGTGCTCCTGGTATAGCTGTAAGTATCCTCCTTGTTGTGCATAGCAAATGAGTACCTTTTCCCCAAATCCTCATTACTTATACCAGAACCTCAGGCACAATGTATGTACCTTAAAATGAAGAAGATCCTCCTCAAGGCTTTGTGTGTGTGTGTAATTCCACGCTTCAGGTTCCAGTTCTGGGTCAACACACTCCTGCTTTTGCCTTATAGGAGCGAAACTATTAAAAGGCCTGAGTAAGAGCAGAAAACTGGGGAAATGATTTGCCTCAGTAAAGTCTATGCTGGTGGTTTACAGATAGAATAGATATTTCCAATATATTCTTCCTCACTTAATTATTAATTACCAGCAAATTACATTGATCTTCTTTCTGACTTTTTACTTATTTTAAAAATAGTAATAATGTGATAAATGAAATGTAGGTGTTTAGACCTAAATCCAGTCACTGTTTTCAGCTATCCATTAAGTCATTTGTTATAGCCAACTGATACAGTGGAGATGCAACTACAATGATGCAGTTTGACACCACTTTAATTGACATGGTAAGGAGCCACGGTGGTGCAATGGGTTATACCCTTGTGACTGCTGAACAGCTGACTTGAAGGTTGGCGGTTCGAATTTGTGAGATGGAGTGAGCTCCCAACTGTCAATTCCAGCTTCTCATGTGGAAACATGAGAGAAGCCTCCCACAGAATGGTAACACATCTGGACGTATCCTGGGCAAAGTCTTTGCAGACAGCCAATTCTCTTGCACCAGAAGCAACTTGCAGTTTCTCAAGTCGCTTCTGACATGATGAAAAAATTGACATGGTTCAATGCTATGGAGTTATTTGGCAGAAAACACCATGTAAAACTGCAACTACCATAATCCCATAGCATTGAATAAATACAGTGATCTTAAATTACATTGATTCTGCAGTGCAGATGCAGCCTGGGTCTTTAATTGGATAGCAATCAGATTTGCTGTTTGGATGCTTTCTTCACTTCAGATCTTTCCAAAGACACAGAGTGTAACATTTACCTATAGTTTTAGATCTCTTTGAAAGAAAGCACCAAGCCATTATTGTGGCTTTGTATACTCAGCATCGAATGTTATCCTTTTATTTAACAATAGAGCAGTATTGATACTGTTATATGCAGTGTGCTGTAATAGATACTTTCTATGACTTTACTGTGATAGAGAACTGGACTTGCAGACTGTTTTATGGCCTTTTTTAAAATGTCTGCTTTGCAAGATTGTAATTTCTATAGACTTACTTGCAATGATAGAATAAATGTTACAATCACGCACATCGTTTAGTTGCTGAACTGTATCTGAAGTCAATGGGATTTTGATGCAGTCTTCAGAATTGTAGTCCAAACCTATGTGTAGTATTTTTCCACCATTCTCTGGACATTTCAGAAATAACACAGCCAATAGGTTAAGAACCTCACTGTTTTCTAACAATTCTAATATGCTTGTATTAGAATTAACCAGCATCTGCCAACTCTCAGCAAAATAGCTGATCAATAAAGTACATAACAAAATCTCATTTGCTGACTTTATTATGACTGGGCCACTTACTTTAATTGTTTCTGGAGAACACGAGTCTTTAGTTCACTGTAATTGCTGAGTGAATGAGTCAGAATACAATCACACAGTGCCACTGTCTTTCTATAAAGCTGATTCTTATCCCCACCACATGGTTTAATGCATTTATTTATTTATCCATAAAACAACATGTATTTCCTTCTTGTTGCAATTTCATACCACTTTAATTGCTAACAGTCAAGCAAACAACAGCAAGAATAAAATAAAAAGGAGATTTCACGTATCTTCCTCTTCTTGTACTTCCATACCACTTTAATTGCTAAGAGTGAGCCAAATAGCAAGAATAAAATAATTCCAAATACTAAGCAAAAGATGTCCTCTCTGTAGTACAGAAAGCCTTGATGGTGATGTGTTTCAGCTATTGAGAAAAGGCTGTTTTGCCTTGGCTTGCTGCCATTTGTGATCTCGTTGGAATTCCCTCATATATATATTAGATAACTCGATTTTTGTTGAGTCATTTTATTATTTATTATAGTGGCGTAAACTGCTTCAGGATTTGTGCAAATGGGATGCAGGGGAGTATTTCTAATGCATAATAAACAAATAAATAACTAAGTGTGCAGTTAAATTCCATTGCTTTTAGTGCCACATAATTTAGCATTAGAACATAAGTGAGATTAGTAGAGGAGGGCTTTTGCTGCTGCTACTGCTGCTGTTGTTCATTTGTTTCATGACTCATTATGTCTGTTTAAATCTGCTAGGGAGGTGATGGAGAGCCTGGCCCAAGAGGACAGCAAGGGATGTTTGGGCAAAAAGGTGATGAAGGTCCACGAGGTTTCCCTGGTCCACCAGGACCCATTGGTCTTCAGGTTTGTTTTATGATTCTTTCCTTTTTACAAAAAAAAAAGAGTAATGTCCTTGTTAAACTCTTTTCCCAGTTACCAAACAGACCTCACCTCTGAGGATGCTTGCCATAGATGCAGGCGAAACGTCAGGAGAAATGCCTCTAGAACATGGCCATATAGCCCGAAAAGACCCACAAGAACTTAGTCCTTGTTTCTGTTTCCATCATTATACAATGATGTTTTTAACATAAAGGATAGCAATCAAATGGACTAAGTACACTAAAGGCATCAGATCCTGCCTGATCATAAAAGCTAAGCAGAATCAGCCCTGGATAGGAGACAATCAACATATATCAGGTGCTGTCGGCTACATTCAGAGGATCAAACTGACAGAATCACCTAAGTACAGGCAGTCCCCGACTTATAGGCAAGATCGGTTCTATAGGTTTGTTCATAAGTTGAAATTTATGTAGGTCACAATAAGGTACATTTTAATTGTAACTCACCCCGCAGCACACACACTTTGGATAGCATAGGGAAGGGTTAATATCCCTGTGGAGTTTTGCTGTCTGTGCCCCTGTTCAGAAGATTTCACCTCACTTTCTGTCCCTGAAATAATTGGATCTTGAAAATTTGGCTTGTTGTAGAAGGAAGTATTGGTGTTAAAGCTTCAGTGGAGATGCCTTTTCCCCATGATAACTCTTTTAGGGGTAGATTTCTCTCACTTCTTTTTGTCTCAGCCCTGTTCTTAAGTATGGGTCATATGTAAGTTGGATGTCTGTAACTTGGGGATTGCCTGTATTCTTTGCCTAAGAAAACCCAATGAAATTCATGAATTTGTATAAGGCAAATACACATATAACAACACCAAATTTATGTATAGCGATCTTGTGTATTATTTATTTGTATACCACCCTTCTCAACCCTGAAGGGGACTTAGGGCAGTTCACAGTGTTGGTAACAATTCAGTTCTATCGATAAAAAAAGTATAAAACATCAAAATTTACCCTTCCCTGATTAAACATTAAACATTATTAAACACATCACATAAAATAACATCATATATCACACAAAGACATTGCCGTTGTCCATAAACAGTACTGGGTCATTGCACGTTCAACTTTCACTTTCACTTTAGATATTCCTGTGATGGGCCGAACACTTGGTTCCACAGCCAGGTCTTTAGCAACTCCGAAAAGTCAGGAGGAAGAGGGCTGACCTGATCTCACTCAGGAGGGAGTTCCACAGCCATGGGGCCACCCCCGAGAAAGCCCTGTCCCTCGTCCCCATCAGCCGCACCTGTGAGGCCAGTGGGGCCAAGAGCAGGACCTCCCCAGAAGAACTTAATCTATGAACTGGTGTAGTGTGTGTGCTAGACAATGGATCTGGGAAAGCTACTCAGGAAACCTACTGGACAAGTCACGCTCTCTCTGCCTAAGAAGAACTCAATGTTAAACCTCCTCTGAATAAATTTTACCAAAGAAACGTGTAGAATGGGAGCTGACCGGAAAGCACACAAACACAACAAAGATATGTTAATCAATACAGCTTACACTAAACATCCTCCCCAACCCTGCCCTTCCTGTTGAATCAAATAGACAGCAAAGATTCAATTATAGTGACTACTCCTAATAAATAAGTTCTCTAAAGACAAGAGTTCAGTCAGGGGCTTCCTGAAAAGTAAAACTGGTTGAAGTTAGTTGGAACATTTACTCCACAAAAAAAGTTTGGCATTGATGTTTTCTTTTGGTTTTTGTTTTTATTTGAAAAAAGAATGACTCGTTGAGGAATATGGATGTTTGTAGAGGTATGAATGCTCTGGAAAGAGTAAATATCCAAACACATTTTAAAATACCCTTTGATTGATATTTTTTAACCATAAGAGGAGATAAAAAGTAAGTTAAAATCCCGGCATTCAGTAAAAATAAGATGACAATAAATACAATAATTTTGTGGGCCATATTTGCAAACACCGAAGCCATTAGGTCCAAAAATGTGAAGAGTCCCACTTGAAATTAGTTGACATGAGATATAGAATTGGTAAAAGTTATTGTCAAATTGTAAACATATGGCACAGCAATGACAGGCAGATAAAACAGATTTTAAAAAACCAAAAGCTTATGTAATACTAAATGAGAGACCATTGCTTATTTGCAGCATGTCTGCTTTGTATTAAGAGTTCCAAAAAAATATGGCCTGAAACCCTGGAGTAGTAACATCAATTAGTGTAGACTACTACATACGAAACATTTTGGGTTTGAGGAAGAGTAAAACCTTGTCAGATGGACTTGCAGCAAGCACTGCAAGATATCTTTTTTTCCTATTTCACAACTTCTTTTGCAATTTTTGTGTATGTGTGCTTTCAGAAAATACTGCATTCTGTACAAAATACATTTTTGTGTGAAAAAGTATAAAAAGATGAAGAAATTATTGGTCCTTTTCATTTGTACTTGGAGCTGAAAAAATCTTTGCAGTTGGTCCCCTTTCCATTAAGATTGAGAATTATTATTATTATTATTATTATTATTATTATTATTATTATTTTCCATATTTCTTGTGCTAATTCCAGGGCCTAGCTATAGGATTGTTCCAAAAGATCAAATATAGATTAATTCATTTCTCTCCACCTGTCTTTTCTTCCTAACAAGGGGGATAAATGCACAGGTAGCAAGCCCCATATTATCTGAAACTGTTCATGGAGGCAGCATGATAATGCCACATCGTACTTACCTTTACATGGGGTGGACAAATGATTGGGGTAATTTGGAGTCGTGTGCCTCAAAAAATCTAGCAAACCAGATCAAGATATAATGGTTTAATGGCTGCTTTAATGGTTTTGTGGCTCCACCCCAATGAACAGGCAACACAGAGCTGCATATACCCATAGTTTGACACAGTGTAAGGCAATTTCTTATGTTCCTGATAGATAAATTCATAAATTATATCAAGAAGAAAGAACATTAAGGTTCAATTGCAATAGAACCTTTGTATGTAGGGACAATTTGTCCCCAAATACTGAGTGTTGAAGATCCAAGGTGGAGAAGAGTCTTTATGGGGCATCTCACTGGTTTCTACTCAAAATCGAACACCAAAGTGCATTGACTTTGGCCATCTTTGAGGAAAGCTCTTTGATATTCTCATGATTCACAGCTTAATATTCTATTCACTGTAGTGCATTTATGAGCCTCATGAGCATCTGTTCCCTGAGGTTCATCCTCATGGTGTTTCAGTCATTCCACTTACAACAGAATGTATATAAACACATATGCAACCTTTGAAGTGAAGATTCAGTGCAATATTCAACCCCCTTTTCTTGTTATGAAATAACTTAATAAGGCTCTCTAATATTTACCAGCTAAGGAGAATCGCATTTTGCCTTGCTTTTGTCTTTGAAACCATTATATTACAATAAAGCTGCATTAAACATCCTAGAATTCTAAGATGACTAACACAAGCTGCTCTTTTTCAGTATTTTAGAATGTAAATACAATTTCAGTTTGGTATGCACTAGGATGAGTGATGTACTTCACCTTTGTGTTTTTTAATTTAGTGAAAAGCTGTATAAGGCCAAGCACCCATTAGTTTGCATCTTGAACAAATGAATAATGTGTTCTTGTTGAATGATATTTCCTTGCATCTCATTTTTCTTCAAGTACATTGTTTCTGTGCACCTGGATGCCTCAGGCTGTAATGGTAATAAAGAACCATTGAGCAATCAAGAGCTCTTTTTAGTCACTGGGCTGATTCTCATAGTAACAAGCAAAACTCTTGTAGACCCTGTCCTTTGCTACTGCTATTATTCATAATATTATATGATATATACCAAACCTATTGATACTGTCTTCATGGTATCTCATTTTGATACCATTCATACCAAGAATGAAAAGTAAATGTAGTACAAATGATAATTTGAAAGATATAGTCCTTAATATCAAGGAGGTTGCATAGTACTCCTGAGAGTGAAGTTCTCTGTCCAGACTTCCATTCTGTAATAGCTTTTCCAGATAATGTAGGCTTATTTTCAGAAGACGGAACTTGCAAAACCACCTCTGAGTATTCTTTGTTTTGTTTTTCAAAAGAAATATGAAATTCCTAGGATCACCACATGTTGATAGATAACTTGAAGACACTATTACACATTAATCAATCCAAAGACTCAAAGAGTAGTTACTTACCATTGAACTAAGTGTAGATCAGGTCCTTTGCTTCAGAGAGTGGCTCCTGTCACAATGAAGATGACAAGAACAGGATTGGAACTAGCATGCTCATGTACGGCTGATGCCCATGCCAGTCCAAATCAGATTTCATACACTTGAACAGACCTAAGTTAAGAGGAAGTCTTATTCAATACTATTTATATCCCACTTTTCTCCTATTTGGGATTCAAAGCACATTTATTTATTTATATCCTGTTTTTCTCCCAAATCCAGAGTCAAAGCACCAAACAACATGTAAGCAAAACATATCTTACATAAAAATAAAAATAAGCAACAGATCAAAACATATCTGATAAAAGTATAAACCTGCAACACACGTAATATGTAACTAGCAAAAAAAAAAAACAAGTTAAATATTCAGTAGATTAAAACCCCAAACTAAAAGTAAAATCCAAAGCATACCATAAACTGAAACACAGCAGCTAAAACAGTATGAAGTAGAAAAGAAAAAGGGGAATTAAAAATAACGTTGCAATCAAAACATTATTTTAAAACAAAAATGCAAAACAATTGAAATACTTTACAAACACATTTACACACACACACACATACCATGTCTTTTATACATCAGTCCATTCTGGTCAGCCAAGGCTTACTAGTGATGAGACAACAGAGATGGGACTGCTCAAACCTTTCTTGAAACTGTGCCTTTGGGGCATATTTCAGCAGCCCCCATCTCTGTGTCCTGAATTTTACGAAATGTTTCAGCACAGGCAGGCATTTAAAAAGCTGATTTCTCCATGAAATTTAGTTTACATTTAAGGATTGCTGAAGCACATTCAGAGGCTTATCTCAGACTTCCTCCCAAGTTAGTTTGATAAACTCTTTAACCCATGCTAGAGCATAGTTTGGCAACGTGCCTTATCTAGCCACTTCAGTGGGAAGGTAGATTTAAATTGTATCATATGGTCAGTGTAGATGAGCTCAAAGACTTGGAGGGTATGGGATGATGAAAAAATTCTGCTGCCAAATACCATAACACTCAGGTAGGCACATATGAGGATATGTGATCTTCCAAATAGTCTGGACCTTAAATGTGAGCACCTTGAGTAATGCCTGAAAACAGAGTGGTAGTCATTGAAGCTGTTTTGGTCAAGGGGGTTATGTTCTTCTTACAACAAGTATCAGTAAGCAGTTTAGCAATGGCACTTTAAACCTGCTGAAGTTTCCAAACATATAGAGAACACTGCAGTAATCCAACTGGGATGTAATCAAGGCACATATTACTGTGGCCAGATCTGGCTTCTCAAGAAACAGGTGCAGTTGGCATACAGTTTTAACTGTTGAAACACATTCCTGACCACTGCCAAAGCCTCAGCACCCAGGTTCAGGAATGAAGAAAAAATATGTCCAAGTTACAGCCAGAATAGATTGAATCCCTATTTCCTGATTAGTCCATTGACTGACCAGGAACATCTCTGTCTTGTCTGGATTAGGCAACTTTTTGTCCTTATCTGACAACAGAGTAGCTTCCATTAACAATCTTGGCTCCATTGGAAGCAAACTGGCCAAAGTTCCCATAAGTTTCAGGGTGAAAATATTTCAGTGTAATTATTTATGAGTTTTTTATTTGCAAGATGATTATTTGGCAAACATCAATAAACATAAATTGAACTATATCTAGTCTCCCATGGTAATTAATGGCCTGGTTTATAGATTTAAAATTGAGCCTATATGTAACTTTCAAAATAAAAAAGGGCCTGCTAAGTTTGAATTACTAAAAACACGTTTATTGTCCAATAAATCTTAATAACAAAGCTCTAGGTAGACTGTTAGTATCTGTCATGGCAGCAAATTGTAATTGATGAGATACTTGCATCCACAATGAAGAGGTCTTCTTTACTTTTACTACAGTCACACCTGTGAATTAGTGATTTGTACTACATTTTTTTATTGTAAATATTTAGGACAGTGTTGTCTTCACCCTTGTGACTTTCCTTCACCTGTTCTGCGGTTAGGTATTAATTGTACTGCTTGAAATCCCATCCTTATCTTAATAGTGCGAACCATTTACACCTGAGGCATTTTGAATCTAAGTGGTTTCAATGGGAAAACCAAATGTATACTTGTATCATAAAACAGAATGTTGTCACAAAACAGAATTTTCATCCTTGATCCTTACACCATACTACATAGCAATGTTGCAAGACAAAGAGACTATTTGATTGTGATCCTGACTTCTCCAAAGTTCATGCCTGCTTCAGTCCACTAGAGAAGTTGTATGAGCACTACTTCTGATGAAATATTGCTTTTATGCAGTAGTTTTCTCTTATGTAATGTTGGGGAAAATTGATTTCAGTATCAAGGCTGCCTTTCTAGAGCCAATATTCAATAGCTGAATAGTAGAAAGCTGTTCTTCAGGATGCCAATAGATCAATCTGAGTCCTTCCCAAATAAGTAGCTATGGCTGTACGTACACTAGATAGATTACTTCAGTGTGAATCTCCCCGAGGGTAGTTCTGCTGCTAAATATGAGGGTTTGGGGCCACATTGCTCCTCCTGAGCTATTGCCTTATCCTTTGTGAATAGTAGGGCTGGGCAACCACGGAAAAATTTGATTCTAAAATCGATTCGTTTTTTGGGGGTTTTTTGCGTTTCGATTTTTAAAAGAATTCCGAATTTTTTCTTTTAAAAAGTTCGATATTTACGAAATTTCGTAAATTACAAAACAATACGAAACAATTACGAAACAATTACGAATCGATTCGTTAATGGCGGACGCAACCGCTCAATACGCTAAAAAACCTCCAAATGGGACAGGGGGAACTTCTGAAGCTTCCCTCTCCCTCTGTTGTTGACTGTTGGTGTGATATTTATAATTTTTTTTCACTGATTAAAAAAACAACAACTATAAAACTTGCCCCAGACATGCGGAAATAATAACGAAATGATTTCAAAACAATAACGAAACGAATACAAAACAAATTTGAAACAATTACGAAACGAATTTAAAAATTCGTTTCGTTTTTTAGTTGCTCCTGAATGGTTCGTTATCGCTTCGTTATAAAAAAAAAACGTATTTTTAACAAATTACGAAATTACGAAACGAAACCGCCCAGCCTTAGTGAATAGATCTGCATAGTAAAAAATGTGGGCTTGATTCAACAAGCCAGACCAGGGACTTTCCTCTACCCAGTTGTGTTAAACATAACCCCCCCCCCCGCAACCCCGGGTGTCTCTCCTAGCCTCCTTTGCAAAACCCAAATAATGGCAAAAGGCTGCCAGACCTGTGTCGGGGGGGGGGCTTGTCAGCCACCCTCTGAGATGGTTGTTGTAAAGAAAGCTTCTTATCTTAGGAGCATTTAACTCGAAATTGTTAAAGGCAGAATAAACTTCATACCACTGCCACCAGTAAAAGTAATATGCTGAGGTGAATTTCTAACTTGTTTAGAAGATCTTCAATAAAACTGCTTTAAATCTTTCTACGCAGAGGCTCATGTGAGGCAGATGTTGTTAACAATAAAACAATGATGTTTATTGAAAGAACTTGAATAAATCAGGTACAAAACTTAGCTGTTTCAAAGTATTGGCACTAAAAGCTTGTGGCTACTTTAAACAGTAGAATTCTTAAACACTTCTTGGTTACACAAGAAACACTTCACTCTTCCTCCACAAGAATCTAGCAGTTCTCGCACTGACTAGACTTCTTTGACTACGAACAATCCTCTCCCTAGGATCTGTTCCACTTCAGTATTCCAGCTATTTTCTCTCTCTAATAGCCCTCTGAATACTACACTAACCTACCCCTCCTAAAACCAGAGTCTACCTGACTCTCTAAACGACAGAACCTATCTGTTCAACATCCAGAGTCAATCTCCTGACAGGGTTTTAAAAACTTCTCTTTAAAGACATTTTTTTCCTTTTCCAAGTTAGGCTCTGCCCACCCTAACTCAGCCAATCACATTCCTCTCTCATTTCCCTCCAAAAGCTGCTCTTATTAAACACACCCCCTTCAGGAAATGAGTGACAAAATGAATTATCCCGGCACCCTTTCCAAGATGGCTGCCGAACTTCTTAGGCCTACTTTTTTCCTAGGCTTCTCTCAGCCTAACTGGTAGTGGGTTCACTACAGTTGTCAAGATAGCAGCGTTCTGGTTCCACTTAAAATCAGCCCAGCTTTCTCAACAGTTCCTAAATCAGGGGACAGCCTGATTCCTGCCTCCGGATATGGATTATCTCCTGTCAGCTTAACTCAGGGTCCTTCCACACAGTCATATAATCCAGAATATCAAAGCAAATAATCCACGATATCTGCATTGTAATGGATTGTATGAGTTGTTGTTGTTCATTCGTTCAGTCGTCTCCGACTCTTCGTGACCTCATGGACCAGCCCACGCCAGAGCTCCCCATCGGCCGTCACCACCACCACACACTGCCATATAATCCAGTTCAATGTGGATTTTCTACAGCTGTGTGGAAAAGGTCTCAGAGGAAAGTTGCATTAAGTGGCTTCCCCTGAGTTAATCCAGCTCAACTCAAGTTAATCCAGATCAAACCCAATGCAGCCACTGCAAGGCTGATCACAGACCACACTAGGGGCCCTTCCACACAGCCATATAACCCCAGAATATCAAGGCAGAAAATCCCACAATATCTGCTTTGAACTGGGTTATCTGAGTCCCCACTGCCATATATTCCAGTTCAAAGCAGATAATGTGGGATTTTATTCAGCTGTGTGGCAGGGGCCTAAGTGGTCGGTGTAGATACTGTGGAGCTCACTTTGAGTAGCTGGCCATTTGTGGCCACATCTGTTGGTGTCAGAATAGGGCACCTGCATAACCAACAAGAATTGCCAGTCACACAGGTGTCCTGTTCTGACATTAGTAGATGAGACCATGATGACCAGGCATTTGAACAAAGCTCCATAGGTGATAGGGAGTGACAATCCACATTAGACTCAGTTCAGTTGTCCAAACTGCCACAAAGGCCAGGGATATTATGGGTTTTCTAGCAAATCCCAGAGTGTTTTCCAATATTGGCTGAAGGTGGGTAAAGGCAGTCATCAGTGAATTCATTGTGAATTTGGGATTGTTGGCCAGCATAGACAAGTCCTATTGCTCATATCTCTGACCCAAGTACATCAAAGTCCTACCATTTAAACTAAATGTAGTGCCATAACTTCAGCGAGACTCCAATCAGCCTAAAGCAATATTACCAGTTTAACTAGGATCATTTTGAACTACCAATATGATGTTGTTGATAGCTGTGACTAACACAGTATCAATGAGAATTGAGCCACCTAGTCTTTGCTATTGTTGTAAAATGTGGAATTTTGGTTGCTAAGTGTAGTGGTTATTGACTGTGTATCTTGGTATCAAATTGGCCTTTAGAGACAATCCTTCAAATACTGCTTGAGATTCTATTGCCCCCTAGAGAATAAGACCATTGCAAATGGGATACTGCTCCTATTGAAGGAAATGGTGAAACTCCCATTGCTCTTAATGAATTTCAGGCTAAATAGGTAATTCTTTGACAGCTTTAGTTGGTTACACAATGTTGTATTTTCAGCCTGTCAAAAAAGAAAAGAAAAAAGAACCCCATGCTTTTTCATAAAGGCAGTGAAGCTGTGAATTTTCTGCTTAGGGAAAAAGTGTGTCTGCTGTCTGATTTTACCAGAAAGCATAAAAATGAAGGAAGAATTTATTATTTGCATGTGCACATGTAGCAGAATGATTATAAAACCCAAAGGATGCTTCTATCTTCCCTCATTTCCCCCATGCTCTCCTTGCTACATATATATAAGGAGCTTTAAATAGAAAGTCAGACTCTTTCTATGTCCTATCTTTTTCCCTTTTCTTTTCTGTTTTTCCCCCCCTCACAAAGGAATATTGAAAAACAATAGTTGAGAAATGCAGGGGAGGGCAGGGCGCAATTTTCTATGGATTCCCTGCAGGGTGCACCCCCAAAACAAGCCCATATACCTCTATTTTTATTTTTGTTCTTGTGAAAGCAGTGACAGGAAGTGACATTGCACCACTCCAAATTGCCAATTTAAGAGGGACTTTAGAGAAAAATGGTATTTGGGTGTGTACAGGAGTCTAGGGTGCTTGCAGAAGTTGTGGGGTATTCTGTGTTTTTGCATGCATTTGGTGGGTTTATGCATGATTTAGGAACAAGAAATGGTCTGAAAATTGTATGTTTCATAAATATTGGTGGTGGAAAACTTTGGGCAATTCAATTATTAGAGGTGTCAGACTTGTGGCAATCCAAGCTCCAACTTCCAGAATTCTTGGCCATTAGACAAGCTGGCTAGGGCTCCTGGCAGTTGGAGACCCAACTATCTGGAGGACTACAAGTTTGAAATGTCTGACTAGGATGTCCAGGGTTTGCATGTGTTTCACAGATTGCACTATGTCCAGCACTGGTTAGAGCAGTGGTTCTCAACCTTCCCAATGCAACAACTCCTTAATACAGTTCCTCATGTTGTGGTGATCCCCAACCATAAAATTATTTTTGTTGCTACTTCGTAACTGTCATTTTCCTACTGTTATGAATCGGAATATAAATATCCGATACGCAGAATGTATTTCCATTCACTAGATGAAATTTGGCACAAATACCCGATACATGAATATTGGTGGGGTGGGGAGGGGATTTATTTTGTCATTTAGGAGTTGTAGTTACTGGGATGTATAGTTCACCTACAATCAGAGCATTCTAAACTCCTCTGACAATGAAATTGAATGAATCTTGGCACACAGAACTCCCATAACCAACAGAAAATACTGTATTTTCCAATGGTCTTTGGTGACTCCTTTGACACCCCCTTATAATACCCCTGGGAGTCCTGACCCCAGGTTGAGAAACACTGGGTTAAAAGGTGGTAAGGCTTTTTAAAAAAAGGATCCATTACATGACTGTAGCAAATGGCTGCAGACTATTGAAGTAAAATGTAATAAATTGCATATTTGCTAGAAGAGGCAGATAGTTTCTCCCAAAAGACTGAGTGAGAATGCTGAAATTCTGAACAAATTCAAAGCACACAAATGCTAAGACATAGAACTGTGTGTCTAAAGACAAATACCCATTTAGTGCATCTCTAAATAATTGAAAACACCTACCACTGTATGCTGTTTGGAAGGTAGCAGTGGGACAAGAATGCATAGACTTTTCTGCTCCACACCTTTTGACAAGCAATGGATATTTTTCATTAAGCTTGTCATTGCTCATTACAGGCTTTATCTTTGAATACAGTATAGTCTCTTAAACTTCCAAATAATCAAGGGATGAAGTAGACAAACTGTCCATTAAGAAAAGTGATGCTGTCCCATTCAAACATGCTAGAAAATGGCACAGAAAAGCACACAAAGCAGCAAAACCCTTCAATGTTCTTTAACTGGTGTCTCCACATTCCTATCGATGAAAATTTTCCTCCTCCTCCTCCTCCTCCTCCTCCTCCTCCTCCTCCTCCTCCTCCTCCTCCTCCTCCTCCTCCTCCTTCTCCTCCTCTTCTTTGTTCCAGAACAGAACTTGCTGGTTTGGTCCTCAGTTTCACTGAAATCCCTTGTTGCACAAATCTCTTAATTGGCCAGAGGAGAGACATTGGGGGAGTACCCAGATCTGGATGCCTAGTTGATGATTTGATCCTCATGTCAAAACTACTTTGTAGTTCCTTTCCAGGCTGATGAAGAACTTGTATAAAGGAGTTCTGCATGATTAGTCACTGTGTATAGTCATGTCACTTCAACATATAATTACCTGGTTTGGAATACGAATTTGAATAGTGTCTTAATGCCTGGAAGCAATATGATTCAGACCTCTGAAATTCTTCTATGACTTGTTGTGAAAAATTGGATTTTGCAGGTGCACAAATAATGTTTCTTAAATTTAAAGAAACAACTCATAGTTATGTCGGATTGCATTATGGAATTTCCCTCCTCTCCATTCTCCCCACTAACCATAGAAACCACCTGAAAATCTGGCTCCTTTTAAACTATACAGTGTCAATATTGCCATGTCAATATCCTATGGAATTCTAGGTTTTGTGGTTTGGTGAGAAACTACTGCTCTCTAACTAAGATTTCACAGTACCATATTTAAACTACAGATCCCAGGATTCCACAAAATGGAACCATGGCAGTTGAAATGGAATCACACTACCATAACTTTTTAGAATGAAATAAATATATATCTGAGGGCAGGGTTTGTGATCATCCAAAGAGGTTTGGGTGATTTTTGACAGCTGCATTGGGTGGGTAAATTGTCTCCATCTTATGCTGAATTATTCTGGTTGCAAAAAGCAAACTCCAGCACTGAATACAGCCTTATATTCTTTGTTAGTTTGAATGATAGTGTCATTTCACAGTGTACAGTTTTACACCTATGATTCCACTTTAACAATCATGGTTCAATTCTTAGGAATCTTGGGATTTGCAGTTTAGAGACATAATGAATTCTCTACTAGAGAGAGTGTTAGTGCTTCTCAAATTACACAACCCAGGATTCTACAGGATTCCTCTTCAGCAGTCAAATCAGACTCATAGCACTATCAATGTTGTGTGAAAAGAGGCCCAGACCCCAAGTGATGCTGATGCAGAAATAAGGAAATGATGAATGATCATGCAGACATTTAGGGACCAACAGACAAGTCTTATGCTGTTCTTGATTTTTATCGGAAACAAGGCCTTGCGTGATGTGCCAGACATCTATTTGTCATTGCTGTAATTATTTGTTTAACTGATTTCAATTTTATAGTGGATTATTTGCTTTTTAACTTTCTATTCTGCTAATTTTAAGAATACTTGCTTTAATTGCTACATGCCACCATGATTCACAGATAGAGAAAGAATCAAATACTTTCAAACTTAAGCAGTATTCAAGTAGTTTGTTCCTGCTGAATGAATTCAAGTAACCATCAGAGAGGCCCCTCTTTTTAGTAACAGAACGTCAATTATGAGCATTAACAGAGAGTTTAGCCTAGCCTAACACCATCTTTGTTGTCATATCAGATAAAGCAATTTTTGTTCCTGAATATTTTTAATTTAAAAACGAATTATGATAATAAATGCACCTCAGATTCCATGTTTCAGAAATATTTTTAGTGTTTAATATTTTCAATTTTAATGAAATTTTCATTTTTGTATTTGTTAGGTAAGTTGCCCTGTAAATGTGAGAAATAAATGCAAACTACCTAAGATCTGCAGGAATATAAACTTACATGTAAAGATGGTCTGTTTGGTGATTGCATGGTAATTTATTGGATCTTGATATAAAATAATTCACTACATCTTTTTCTATCACTAGGGTCTTCCTGGACCACCAGGTGAAAAAGGTGAAAATGGTGATGTTGGTCCAATGGTAAGTTCAACTTCACCCAGCCCTCCATACTTAGATACTACTGGATGAATTACTCAAAATGGGACACCTGTCCTTCCATATGAGCATTCGTTTTCCCCTTAGTCAGGAGATTGTCCATTGGTTATAAACTTTCAGAGAAGATAAAATGTTCTGGGGGGCGGGGGAGGAGAGGAATTGAAGTTAGTTAAGTAATGAACCAATATTGTCATTTAAGAAATACAAGGACTAATATCAGCATTAGCAGTTGCATTGTAATTGTGATTACATTTTCCATGTACTGGAAGCTCCTAATCTATCTAGTTCTGTCAAACAGTCTATTGCATATTAATAATCTTTATTTATTCATTGATTGTTCTTGATGTCTTTGTGTCATACAGGGTCCCCCTGGTCCCCCTGGCCCAAGAGGTCCCCAAGGTCCAAATGGAGCTGATGTAAGAAACATACCCTTATTATTATTTTTAAATTTTGTCTATAAACAAGCAACACATGCTCCAACTAAGGTGTTTTATCATCTTAGGGTCCTCAAGGTCCTCCAGGTTCAGTTGGCTCTGTTGGAGGTGTCGGTGAGAAGGTAAGCAAGTCAACTTTGACAACCACAAGCATGTCAACAATATCAGTCATTAGCTTGCTTAAGGTGTAGGAGTGTGTCTGTATTCTACTCAGTGGACTTATTTTTATATCCCAAAATCCATGTCAGTAACTAAGGATTGAAGAGGAAATGCTGGGAATGTATAGCAGGCTGTAATGCAGATTCAGAATTCAAAATAAAGGTAGCAGAGCTTCCATAAGTGATGATAAACATAGAAGGCCCAGAAACTGGTTATTTCTACTGTTCTCATTCTTCAGAGGCTATTCAAGTTTTCAGTGGTACGAACTAGAGTTTGCAAGACAGGGGCAGAGTAAAGACACCGAAGATAAATAGAAAATTCTTCCCAGCAGTATTACTTAGCTGTCAAGCAGGATAGCCTTTTGCTCAGTTATACAGCTTCCCTTTCTCATTGCTCAATTGCTGGCTCTATTTTCTTAGTCCCTCTTATTTTTCATTCTAGCAAGTCAATGTTAATGGCCTGACCCTTCATTTGCACTGAAAGTAAATTATCCATTCTGAAGACCACAAGACATTTATTTCCCTGCCTTCTGCCCATTTCCACATAGACATCCAGATGAGAACTAGTGTGGACTTGTTCCTATATAACAACAACAACAGCAGCAATCATCATCACCAGCAGCAGCAGCAGCTTTATTTATATACCACCCTATCTCCCCAAGAGGATTCAGGGTAGTTTCCAACATAAGGCAAAACATTCAATTGCCAGAAGGGAAAAAAAACCATACAAACAAATTAAAATAAACATAATATCATAAACATAAAATCCTGCTAAAACAAACACAAAAAATTAAAAACCAGTTTCATTATAACTCCATCAGATGGGTTCAAAATACTGTTTAGGAGAATAAATGTACTGTGACACAACAGGTCACCACTTGAAGCCTTTTAGGTGAGCCACAGGGAAATAAGATTTCCTTCTTTGTGGTATCTACTTGGCCTAAATATTGCACAATGCAGACATTCTAGGCAATAAACAGACTATCGGAGAGACCACAGCACTCTTTGTAGAAGGTTCATGGCCATAACTGTATTTAAGGGAAATATCTCTCTATTTAGGCTGCCTTCGAGGAAACTGCTGTCAGTGCACATCTTTTTGTGGCAGTACAAAAATGGTACATTTTCTCCAGCATTAACAGCCTTTAGAGACAAAAATCTTGCAGCAGGTAATAATGTAGATCAGCCACTTCCTTAAAGCCCTTCATTACCCTTATTGTTGTGATACAAACTGAAATGAAGAAAATGCATTGTGAAAGCACTGGAGAAAATGGGACGATTTCTCACCTGTGGATTCCCAGAGCAGCACACAAGACATTTCCCCCAGGTTCCTTTTCTTCCAGCATCTTACATGTAGGGATGGAAGATTTCTTCCCATTGCAACTGGAAAAGCTGCAAGTGTTTTGTCTTGGCAATTGTTACTTTTTGTGTTGCTCACACAGTTATCAGTCATTCTATTTTTAGTTACATTCGCTGCAATAGAGCATGCTTGTCAGGAATATTGCTTTTCTGTTCAGTCTGGGAAACAGGATAGCTGCAGGGAGCTGCTTCAATGAGAACACCTTGCCATTTTAAAATGGCATGGCAAAATCTTTTCAGCACTAGTTTGGCATGTCAAAAAATACTGTCCAGAGGGGGCCAACATTAGTGTGTGTGGGGGGGGGGGAGGCAACCGGGTCAACTCACTGCAAATTCAAGATTATATACACCATGAATCACTAGCAGTGCTTAAAGGCTGTTGTTGTGCCTTGAGAACACTCTCACAACTCATGCAATATGTAAAATTCTTGATATTTTCCTTTATGAAAAATGCCCCCCTGCAAACAATTTCAACACACATATAGGGCCACTTTGAACGAGGACAAACCTATTTCAGAATCCGGAGTGCATCACATTAACTTTCTGGTTTTAAAAAGGCATGCTCAGGGCTCGAAATAGCCACAGGGGAAAGCGAAAACCTGTAACAAAATCATTCCCCATTCCCCCATTTTGGAATAATTATTGCTCCTTTAGATTCATTAAAGTTGTCAGTGTGCTCCTGGCAAAATATTACCTCTGTTATGTCTTTTCAAAATCCAGCACTCTTAAGATGTGTTAGACCAGGCATGGGCAAACTTGGGCCCTCCAGGTGTTTTGAACTTCAACTCCCACAATTCCTAACAGCCTCAGGCCCCTTCCTTTCCCCGCTCAGTCACTTAAGCGGCTGAGGAGGAAAAGGAAGGGTCCTGATGCTGTTAGGAATTGTGGGAGTTGAAGTCCAAAACACCTGGATGGCCCAAGTTTGCTCATGCCTGTGTTAGATTGTAAGATCCATCATCCTCTATCAACATAACAACATGTAATGCTCCAAGGGAAATTACACCCCCTCATCCTGGACCTACCATGCAATTCCTGATTGTCTTAGAATGTGATTGCCTTAGATGTGATTCTCTGTAGTACAAAAATACATAAATACACTATCATAGCATTATGACCATGTGAACATCAGTTTCACTGCTGTTCAGGCAGTCCCTGAGTTACAAGCATCCAACTTACAAATGACACACAGTTAAGAACAGGACTGAGACAACAGGAAGAGAGAGAAATTTACCCCTAGGAAGAAAAATTCACTCGTGAAAGAGTTATCATGGGGGAAAAGTGTCTCCACTGAAACTTTATCACCAATCTTTGTTTCCACAGCAAGTCAAATTTTTTTCAAAATCCAATTATCACAGGGAGAGAAAGTGTAGTTAAATCTTCTGAACAAGGACACAGAAAAACAAACACAACAGGGGTGTTAACCCGTCTCTATGCTATCTATCTCTATCTATCTATCTATCTATCTATCTATCTATCTATCTGAATGGGGATACATTTAAAATACACCTGTTTCAACTTACAAACAAATTCAACTTAAGACCAAACCTACAGACTCTGTCTTGTTTGTAACTTGGGGACTGCCTGTTCTAGAATTAAAACTGGTTTAAAAATTCTGTCATCCTGTCAATATTTCACACAAGTTTCAACTAAACACTCATTGTTCTTATTTGAAACATTTTGCTATTTTCCTTGAAACACTAAGTCAATTAGTAGTCATGAGATATTTTTTGACCAATTATAAGGGGAAAGGAAACCATTACATTTTTTTTTGGGGGGGGGGGGAGGTTAGTTGAACAAAATTATACACACACACACACACACACCAGCCAATGTAAGCAACAATATAAGCAAAAAGAGTATTAGGAATATGGAACACATCTAGATTTTTAATTATCATTTCCCAAAAACTTGAGCAACAATTTGCATTTCAGTGTTATCACATTTGCCAGATTTTTACTTTTATTCCTGTTATTGGAGCAGAAGGAAATTCTCTGAAACATTCCAAAGCGCAGTGGACTCCGGTAGTACCGTGGTTTAAGCAAATAAAAGCACCACAGTGTCAAAAGCTAATCAAGCTTTAAATTGAAAAATGGCCTCATAGTATAATATAAATAATGGCAAAGTGATAGACTGAATGCACTTTAGTGCTACCTGATTAAAATTATTTTAAAAACTGACAGACATAATGTAGCATGAACTTTTTAAGTTTATCACGTACCTGTGAGTTTGTACCTGAAATTTTGAATAGCATTCCATATTTCTTATGAAATAGGCCACGGTTTGAAAATACATACAATGACATTTTAATTTTTTTTAAAATGTTGCCTGTCAGCCTTAGGTCCCTTAGTGATCTGAGTAATGATATTGAATCATTCAATTGATCATATGGCTGTCCTTTTGGAACCTTGTTGCAATTCTGCCATCATAATTTCATTATTTTTTTGTAAATGTTCACAAGTAAGTGGTTACTTAAACCGTGGAGCTTTGTATGCTTGGGGTGAGGGTTCGACACAACAAGACAAACAAGACAGCTTTGGATTCTGACCTAGCGGTTAACTAAAAAAAGTGGGACCTCTTGAACTTTCCTCTTTGCACTCCACACAGTTGAAGTCCTCTCTAAATTATTTTTCTTCTTAAGTATACAGAGTCTTTTCCATATCCTTTTAATGCACTACTACACAGCTCCTATCCCTCCAGGTACAGATCTGTCAAAGCTCTGTATTCAGAAACATTGTCTGAAGTCACAGGTCAGTCAAAATAATTTGGATTTGTCACGGAGCACTTCTTAATCACTCTCAGAAATGGAGGCAGTTGGGTGTCACGGAGCCCTCAGGTGCTTTACTTTTCTCTACAAGTGAAGATGCATCTGCTTATTTTGGATGCCTGTCTTTTTTATTTCCTTTTTTTCAATCCAGTAAAATAACCTGCGATTCACCTTATCATACCCAATGTCATCCTTTCTTCTTACAGTCTTTTTAATGATATGTTCCACTAGTGTTGACATCTGTCACAAAACTTTGGTTCAGAGTTACTTTCCATTCTCTCCCCCCATTATTTGTATAGATTCCCTCCAGGGAAAACTTCTCTTCTATTAGCATCATGTCAAAACAAATCAGAGACTCTGAACCAATGTGTCCAAACTATTCTCTTAATAGAATCACTCCCAATGCTTCATCATTTTCCTACTTACCTGTTAGAATAAATCACTTACTGATCAATACTGAGGTTCAGAGATGAGCCGTGCAGAAACCATAAATATATCATGATAGCTTTATGGAAGACAGCCATCTTTTTTCCTATTCTGAGAAAAATTGATTGTGAGCTAATTATAGTAGATGTCATCATATCAAATCATCAAACTTTGCAACTAAACTTTGTTAATAAATAGTGATATTGTCCCATTCAGAGGCATTGGATAACACAATTCTGTATAGCAAAGAATACTCAAGAGGATACTGGCTTGTGAATTAGGCCCACAAACTTATCACAAACAACTATCCCTACTCCTAGTTCAACGCACACACAAAGCAACCCACAATAGCAAAACAAACTTTGCTTTGGGAGATGAGGAGTGGGAAAAAACACTAAGGTTTCTTCAGGAATTCTTGAGAAGACCACAAAGCTTCTGAGAAAGTCTAGAAAAAACAAATTGAATAATTATGAGAGATGATGGGGGGACTATGTATAGGGTCATGGAACTTACCTATCACAACAAACACATGATATAAGTTTTAGAATATATGCAAAAATACAGTGGATTGTGTTTTTCCTCATCTGAGCTGCCACACAATTTAGAGTCAAAAATTGTTCAGTCTGGAATTCCTCACACCATGAAAATACATAATATTTCTGCTTCTCGCCTCCATTTTTGCAACATACTTTTGTGAAAGCATGGTTTGCCCTAAAGTTCCCCCAGGCTTGTACTGCATCCTAGATAATACAATTTGCAGTCCATTGTAAAGAAGTGGAAGAACATTTGTCATTTTTGCAGGCACTGTGTCTGACTAATGTTGACTGAGTGAGTTTGAAAAACTATGTGGCTCAGTGGAAACAAAATATTCAGTCATTGAAAGTAATGTTTAAAGTCCTTTTAAATACGTATAAGCCAACTTCAGACCTTGATGTGTTCTGGTGATTGTATTTTAACTACCATATATACTCATGTATAAGTATAAATATGTATAAATCAAGGACATGTTTGGGGGACAAAATTATGTAATTTTTTTGACTCATGGATAAGTAAAGGTCAAAACTTAGGGATATGTAACAAATCTTTTCCTCTCCTTTTAGAAATGCATAGAGTGAGCATATTTATGAAGTAAAGGAGAAGGTCTCTTTATTTGAGAAGTTATGATGAAGAGGAGTGTAAATTACATTGCTAATCTTAAAATGTTTACAATTATACAAATACAGGCTCAGTACAAAGGCAATGATAAGAGGTAGATGAGATAAGTTCTCACCCCATTACCTCTCTTTTGCCCAAACTCAAAGTATAGAAAGCAGTCCTCCCATATTCCTCCTTCCTCACCTTCTCCCCATTTTCTGAGCAGCGTTCAGAAATAACATGAGGGAACCTGAAGAATGTGGTATACCTTGAGGTAAAGTAGAAATAGGGTAGTCATTTCTAATAGGTGCACACAGGTTTGTATAGTAAGTTTCTATTAAAAATGGCCATCACAGTTTCTTTGCAAAGCTGTTATTAAAAATGGCCACTACCTTTCCACTCTGCCTCAAGTGCCCAAAATGGTGACTGCATCAAATTCTCCAGGCTCCCTCATATTGCTATTGGACACAACTTGAGTGAGGGGAAAAGTGAGGAAGAAAATAGGAATGCCTTTCTTTCTCTAGTTCGGGCAGAGCCCCCAGTGGCACAGTGGCTTAAACCCTTGTGCCAGCAGGACTGAACACCAACAGGTCAGAGGTTCGAATCTGGGGAGAGTGCAGATGAGCTCCCTCTGCCAGCTCCAGCTCTCCATGTGGGGACATGAGAGAAGACTCCCACAAGGATAATAAAACATCAAAACATCTGGGCATCTCCTGGGCAACATCCTTGCAAAAGGCCAATTCTCTCACGCCAGAAGAGACTTGCAGTTTCTCAAGTTGCTCCTGACATGGAAAAACTCTTGTTTGGTCAAGTGATGGGAACTTCTTGCCTGTGCCTCTTGTCATAGCCTTCATGTCTGCTCCCTGTTCCAGCACTGAGTCACATATAAGATGACCCAGGTTTTAGGATCGGTTTTTTTGTCATTGCTTTATTTATTTATTTATTTATTTATTTATTTACAGTATTTCTATACTGCTTTTCTCACCCCTAGAAGGACTCAAAGCATTTTACACATAACTGACAAAACTTCAATGTTATACATTGGACACTGACGCAATGCCAAACCATAACAACCACAATAATAAAACCACAATTAAACATAAATCATAATTAGACAGTACATATGCAATCATTAAAACAATAAATAATTAAAACAATCTCGCCAGTCGTATTGTCATTCTAGTCCATGTCCTTTAAATTCTACAAACATCTACTGTCCGAAGGCCTGATCCCAAAGCCATGATTTTAATTTCTTTCTAAAAGCCATATGTACACAACTATTGTATATATTGGAATGTGTTGTCATCTTCTGTTATGTATGTTGTTGTATATACCAAAGCATTAAAAGGCAGCTACTATAAAAAATATATGTGGATTGCCAAATGATTAATGCTTCCACACTCCATAAGTGCAAGAACTCTATAAAGAGTCTCCATTGCAGTTAATCATAAACCGCTTGAAACAAACTATTCCCCCAAATACACTCTTTTAGAGCAGTGTTTGAAATTAAAGCAGTGGGTAGGAGGAAGAAAGGAAGGACAGTTTTAAGCTAGTGAGGAGAAGCTCTTGTTCAATATATGAAATGTGAGAAGGAATGGTAACCATGGGTGCAAGCTAACACATGACTGAATTAGTGGTGCTCTTATTTTACCTATTTTCTTTGTCCACTTCCAAATTGAAGCTGAAGAGGCCTCTTTGATGAGCTGACCCACAAATCAGTAGTGTATCCAGAGTTCAGAAGTAGCCCTGACAATGCCCCATCTCACCATGATTCCCTATCACAATCATTTCATCTATTTTGCAATAAATAGAGCACCAAGAGAGGATGAACTCAATTTATAGATTCATATGGAAACATCATCTATTCATATTGTTTAAGAGTGTTATTTCAATACTTTTGTCCTTCATTGGACAGGAACAGTTGTGATATATGTGTCCCTCAGGATGCTGTTGGACTACAGGTCCCATAAATCATAACCAGCATGGCCATTGGTGAGGGATGATAGAAAAATACAGTGCAACAATGTCTGCAGCCTGGCTATGCTTTAAGATTAGATATTTTCCATATGTTACTGTAGTTTCCTCCAGCAAAGGATCACCGCCTTGTCGGGGCGCTGGAGCTTGAGCACCTCAATGATGTCATGAGCGAAACCGTGAAGGGCCACCCAAGACGGGACGGTTGTGGCAGAGAGGTCAGACCAAGCGTGATCCCTGGGGAAGGCAACGGCAAACCACTCCAGTATCCTTGCCAAGAAAACTAAATGGACCAGTACAACCAGAGATATGTCGGTATGCCATTGGAAGATGGGACTCCCAGGTCGGAAGATGGCCAAAATGCTACTGGGGAGGAGCAGAGGATAAGTTCAACTAGCCCCAGATGTGATGACGCAGCTAGCTCAAAGCCGAAAGGAAGGCTAGCGGCCGACGGTACTGGAGGCGAACGACGAATCCGATGCTCTAAAGATCAACACACCATAGGAACCTGGAATGTAAGATCTATGAGCCAGGGCAAATTGGATGTTGTTATTGGTGAGATGTCAAGACTAAAGATAGACATTCTGGGGGTCAGCGAACTGAAATGGACTGGAATGGGCCACTTCACATCAGATGACCACCAGATCTACTACTGTGGACAAGAGGAACATCGAAGAAATGGAGTAGCCTTCATAATTAATAAGAAATTTGCTAAAGCGGTGCTTGGATACAACCCAAAAAATGACAGAATGATCTCAATTCGAGTGCAAGGAAAGCCTTTCAACATCACAGTGATCCAAATATACGCCCCAACCACAGCTGCTGAAGAAGCAGAAGTAGATCAGTTCTATGAGGATCTGCAGGACCTACTGGATAATACACCGAAAAGAGACATTATTTTCATTACAGGAGACTGGAATGCCAAGGTGGGAAGTCAAATGACAACTGGGATCACAGGCAAGCATGGTCTGGGAGAACAAAATGAAGCGGGACGCAGGCTGATAGAATTCTGCCAGGAAAACTCGTTGTGTATAACGAATACTCTCTTCCAACAACCTAAAAGACGGCTTTATACATGGACCTCACCAGATGGTCAACACCGAAATCAGATTGACTACATCCTTTGCAGCCAAAGGTGGCGGACATCCATCCAGTCGGTGAAAACAAGACCTGGGGCTGACTGTAGCTCAGATCACGAACTTCTTATTGCCCAATTTAGAATAAAACTAAAGAGATCAGGGAAAATACACAGACCAGTTAGATATGATCTCACTAACATTCCTAGCGAATATACAGTGGAAGTGAAGAACAGATTTGAAGGACTAGATTTAGTAAACAGAGTCCCAGAAGAACTATGGACAGAAGTCTGCGACATTGTTCAGGAGGCGGCAACAAAGTACGTTCCAAAGAAAAAGAAAACCAAGAAGGCAAAATGGTTGTCTGCTGAGACACTGGAAGTAGCCCAAGAAAGGAGGAAAGCAAAAGGAAACAGTGATAAGGGGAGATATGCCCAGTTAAATGCGCAATTCCAGAGGTTAGCCAGAAGAGATAAGGAACTATTTTTAAATAAGCAATGCATGGAAGTGGAAGAAGACAACAGAATAGGAAGGACAAGAGACCTCTTCCAGAAAATTAGAAACATTGGAGGTAAATTTCAGGCAAAAATTGGTATGATAAGAAACAAAGATGGCAGGGACCTAACAGAAGCTGAAGAGATCAAGAGAAGGTGGCGAGACTATACAGAAGATCTGTATAGGAAGGATAACAATATCGAGGATAGCTTTGACGGTGTGGTGAATGAATTAGAACCAGACATCCTGAGGAGTGAGGTTGAATGGGCCTTAAGAAGCATTGCTAACAACAAGGCAGCAGGAGATGATGGGATCCCAGCTGAACTGTTTAAAATCTTAAAAGATGATGCTGTCAAGGTGATGCATGCCATTTGCCAGCAAATATGGAAAACACAAGAATGGCCATCAGACTGGAAAAAATCAACTTATATCCCCATACCAAAAAAGGGAAATGCGAAAGACTGCTCAAACTTCCGTACAGTGGCCCTTATTTCTCATGCCAGTAAGGTAATGCTCAAGATCCTGCAAGGAAGACTCCAGCAATACATGGAGCGAGAGTTGCCAGATGTTCAAGCTGGGTTCAGAAAAGGCAGAGGAACGAGAGACCAGATTGCCAATATCCGCTGGATAATGGAGAAAGGCAGGGAGTTTCAGAAAAACATCTACTTCTGCTTCATTGACTATTCTAAAGCCTTTGACTGTGTGGATCATAATAAATTGTGGCAAGTTCTTGGTGGGATGGGCATCCCAAGCCACCTTGTCTCTCTCCTGAGGAATCTGTACAAGGACCAAGTAGCAACAGTCAGAACTGACCACGGAACAACAGACTGGTTCAAGATTGGGAAAGGCGTACGGCAAGGCTGCATACTCTCACCCAACCTTTTTAACTTGTATGCAGAACACATCATGCGATGTGCGGGGCTGGATGAATGCAAAGCTGGGGTGAAAATTGCTGGAAGAAACATTAACAACCTCAGATATGCAGATGACACCACTCTGATGGCCGAAAGCGAGGAGGAGCTGAGGAGCCTTCTAATCAAGGTGAAAGAAGAAAGCGCAAAAGCCGGGTTGCAGCTAAATGTCAAAAAAACCAAGATTATGGCAACAAGAATGATTGACAACTGGAAAATAGAGGGAGAAACCGTGGAGGCCGTGACAGACTTTGTATTTCTAGGTGCAAAGATTACTGCAGATGCAGACTGTAGCCAGGAAATCAGAAGACGCTTACTTCTTGGGAGGAGAGCAATGTCCAGTCTCGATAAAATAGTGAAGAGTAGAGACATCAGACTGGCAACAAAGATCCGCCTAGTCAAAGCCATGGTATTCCCTGTAGTAACCTACGGATGTGAGAGCTGGACCTTAGGGAAGGCTGAGCGAAGGAAGATCGATGCTTTTGAGCTGTGGTGTTGGAGGAAAGTGCTGAGAGTGCCTTGGACTGCGAGAAGATCCAACCAGTCTATTCTCCAGGAAATAAAGCCCGACTGCTCACTGGAGGGAAGGATACTAGAGACAAAGTTGAAGTACTTTGGCCACATCATGAGGAGACAGGAAAGCCTAGAGAAGACAATTATGCTGGGGAAAGTGGAAGGTAAAAGGAAGAGGGGCCGACCAAGGGCAAGATGGATGGATGGCATCCTTGAAGTGACTGGACTGACCTTGAGGGAGCTGGGGGTGGTAACGGCCGACAGGGAGCTCTGGCGTGGGCTGGTCCATGAGGTCACGAAGAGTCGGAGACGACTGAACGAATGAACAACAACACTGTAGTTTCTTCTCAACATATGTGTAGTATGCACAAATACCAATAAGTTGTGCATATTTTCATCAATATAAGGGTTATTTTTCTTACGAATATATTCTGTTTTGTTGCCTAATACAATATTTTCAAACTTTTACTTCATTCGGAGAGTGCCAAACAGCAGAATCAAACAAGATATGATTTTAAAAGTGGATTTATACTTCCATACAGCCCAATGTCTTTAGCAGAATCCTTAATAACTATTTCACTTTCCTGATAGATTTTTCATGAACATGATCAATGTCCCTATTGCAGCCAATTTTCCTATTCAGTAAAATGCAGTCTTACTACTACCCTATCATTTGGATAGAATACGTCCAGATTTTGAAATTATACTTTCAAATTTTCACGTCCCCTGCCAGATTTCCTCCCAATTGTGCACTTTTTGGAGATGTTTTTTGCACAACTCCCCACCTCCCAAAAAACCCCCTCAGAAAATGCAAAAAATATTGGAAAAATATCAAAAAATGCATATTCCTCCAAACAGGAAGAAGCATTTTGAAATTCCTCATTCTTTCATACATCTACAAAAATATGAAACTTTGGATGCCCTATTACTGAGCTATTGAATGAATAAACTAGGCAAATGTTCAAACAGAGATTGGAAATTTTTAGTGATCTTGTGAATGTGCCAGTGCCATGTAATTAAAGAAAATTGATTTTTACATCAAAATTATAGAACTGATTTTAATATATTAAAATTTATAAAAGTAATAATGAAAAAGATCAAGAATGAATTAAAATGAAAATAATAATTAAAACTGCTGCCAATTATTAAAATAAAATTTTAAAAGCATAATTGATGGTAGTAGATTAGGGATAAACATTGAATGTTCAATAACTTAGTTTTGGGCTCAGTGTTTGAGCCATGAGTAGTGGCAATTGTGTTTATCACAGCTCCCAAAAATCAGATTATAGCAAATTAAGCTACACTTCATGGAGACCAATGTGGCAGTGTACATAGTACTGACAATGTATTCAGCCACACCAACATTACCAGCCAAGGCAAAATTATCAGATACCAGAAAGAATGTTCACAAATAGCAAGAAAGCTCATAAATACCAAGCTAATTTCAAAACAAACTGAGCAGAGCTCATCCGTCATTCCTCATTACCGAAATGATATATTCAGATTTTGTGGGATTCGGAGCTGAAGAGAAGAATAAATTAACTTAAGCATTTATTTCATACTGTTTAAATTTTGCTTTCGCAGAGAATTTTTATGGATGTCTTGCTAGCCATCTGGTTTACTAAAGAGCTATCATCACCAATAAATAGTGCAGTGTTTGCTTTTGAGACCTGCAATGAAGATTTTATTATTTGTTAGCATATTATTTCATTTACTGTCATTCTGTTTATTTATGATTACTTTCCTAGTTTGAGCACCTAACATCATTTTCAATTAAACTAAATCACTTTAAAGTAGTTTTCTATTAGCATTTTCTAATTTGCAGGGATGTACTTCTAGACTAAAAAAGAAAACAAAACAAAATTCTGTTTGAAGAAAGTTCAAGCAAAAAATGTTTCATTTTTCTCTCATAAGAAAGATGGAAGTAAAAAAATCCTTTAATTTGTCTTCTTCTAGGGTGAACCTGGTGAAGCTGGTAACCCTGGACCTCCTGGAGAAGCTGGCACAGGTGTAAGTATCAGTTCTGCAAATACAATGGTGAAAGACCTAGGATATTTATATGTCCTGTTTTATTCTTTTGTGTCAAGAATCAGGACTGTTGACGATGGGGCAGCTGGGTCCCCACAAGCCCAAGCCTTCTCTCCTCAGATCCTTGGGTAACCTTGGCCCTTTTCCCAACCCTGCAATGTTGTTCACCAATTCCACCCATGAATGGGCCCTTATAGTGTGAATACTTTCAACCACACAATTTTGTTGCTATTGAAATGCAATCTGATTGGTTGTTAGGCCCATGGCTTTTCAAAGCAAATGTCTGGACACTCAGTTTTATGTGCTGTTGATTTTCCTTATATTATTTTGTTGTGTGTATTTTTTTACAAATCTTTATTCTGCCACAGTTCCTAGGTTCTCATTAGCTGTCTGCTTACCAGCCTACTAGCTGGCTTTTTAATCCATTGGATTTTCTAGCTTGTTGACTTGAAATGAGGGTTGGGTCTACACAGACAGTTTAATCCAGTTCAATGCTATCTTGAGATTTGGGCGTCCACAAAATACACACTCCCAATGTGTCCTGAAGCATGGTTAGCTGAAAGGTTAAGATAAAAAAACCCCCTCATTTTCTGGATATTGCGTTTCCCAAGTTCTATTCTGATTTTAAGTCAGAAAATCAGTTCTTAGGGGGTTTCTATATGCACTACACAGTGACACTGGTTCATTTTAATCCACTTAGAAACTGGATTATATTGTCTGTGGTTGATTCATGAATCTAGATCTCTTTCACTCTATACCATTGTAGCACATTGCTACCAGGCGCATCCTATGGAACACTTAGATCTGTTGGTTGGTGAAACATTTGAGCCAGACATGTAGCCGGGGGGGGGGGGGGGCTTGAGGGGCTTCAGCCCCCCCCCCCCCCGAAATTCTCATGGTGGTTCGCAAAAAGGTCTTACTGGTGCATTATTTAAACTGTTATGTTTATTCATATCATGATCTGATCACCATACTCAATATATCCCATATGCATGGGGGTATTGGGGTAATGATACAAAAGGTTTGCTAGGCTAGACCCTCTTTCACTCAGACTCAGCCCTCCCCAAAACTCAGCCCCCCCGAAACCCCCCTGAAAAAAATTAAGCCCCTCCCCCCCCCCCGAAACAAAATCCTGGCTACGGGCCTGATTTGAGCTATTTGACAGATTTGACTGAGATTTCTTTCTGCTATGACTTGAACATACACAGCAGCCATTTATTGTACTTGACCGAAGCTCTGCAAAGGAGTTCTAATAGCATACCTTTTGCCAAATGCCTCCCTGTCATTATTTTTCAATATGGACTTTAGGGCTCTTGTGTTTAATTTCACTAAAATTCTATTTACTTAGGCCATCAGCATGAGCTGTATTATTCATCATTTACTTTTGAATTGTATTACAAACTTGCTTATAATTGGGTGTATCTCCTCCAAAACACACAATTAGCTAACCGATTCTGATGCGGATCTTCTAGAATTCAACAGATTGTTTTTCACTATGCATTTGCTACCAAAAAAAATCCAATAGTAAATAAAATCTAATTAAAAGTTGTTCATAGGTTCTCACCTGAAATTCTGTCTGTTGTTTAGGGTCCAAAAGGAGAAAGAGGTGAAAAAGGTGAGGCTGGACCACCAGGTGCAGCTGGACCCCCTGGTATTAAAGGACCTCCAGGAGATGATGGACCTAAAGGAAATCCGGTAAATGAACCTACTAAAAACATTGTATAAGGCTATTGATTTAATGTGCAGTAGTCCCATTCCACAGGTTCATCCTTTTTAACATTTTCTTGAGAGATTTATTTATTTACACAATGTGTATCGTAACCAAATTTTATCTATTTCAAGTTACCTACATCTGTCATTCGTGAATAATATGAGCTTTATCTTACTGTCTTTTTGTTTAGGGCCCTGTTGGCTTTCCTGGTGACCCTGGTCCTCCCGGTGAACCTGGTCCAGCTGTAAGTATCTTTTTAAAAAGGTAAAAAAGTATATATCTATTTTCATGGCCAAGAAATACTCTGATTACATCAGACTATTGCAGAAACAGCAAGGGTGACAGCTTTCCAAGGAGCACCTACTTCTTTTACACTCTGACTTTTTCTTTTTATAAACCTTACTGTGTCTTGCAAATAACCCAATTGGTCGTCACTCTG
Source organism: Anolis sagrei (assembly GCF_037176765.1). Lineage (NCBI taxonomy): Eukaryota > Metazoa > Chordata > Lepidosauria > Squamata > Anolidae > Anolis > Anolis sagrei. The sequence continues at coordinate 144,021,104 of NC_090024.1, forward strand.
ATGCCAGGTGGAGTCAAACTAACCTAAAAATCTTGTAGGGATGAAAGCAAAATGACTTTAATTACTGTATTAAAGCCGCATTAAGTTCAATTGTCAGATTATGTTTCCTCCTTCCATCCAACTTGCCAAATGCCGTATCACTTTCACACTCTGAAACAGCATCTAAAACCTTTCTTTCTGTTGTTTTCTTTCTTTCGTCCTTTCACCTTAGAATATACTTCCAATCTTATTTGTTTCATGCACTCATTTTATTCTCCTTTATTTTAAATAACAGGCAGCTAGAGAATGGAGCACAACTGTTATGCTCCCATTTTTCTCAACAGCAAACCACAGTGTGGTTGATATTTTTGGCCACACTCTTTTAACTTTCCTCCTGCCCACCACATCATTGGAATACACCTGCACATCCCAAGAACCTCTTTGAAATTGACTTCACTTGTCAGCTGAAAGAAGTTTTTCACCTATATTTAACAGCTTGTAGCTTTTCTCTGCAACATGTTATTAGCAATCCGGAGGCTGACAAAAAGAAAAAGATTGGCTCAAGGTCACCTAGTGCTTTTGGTGGGTGAGAGGAGATTTGAAACAGATTCTAGTCCCAAATCCCAGTCCAGTCCTATAAAGACTCTATCACACCTACACTTTTGTACAAAGTGAACTCTGTAAACCCTTTATTTCTTTTTTTCTTTTATTTGCTTTCCCTTCCCTAGGGGACTGATGGTACAGGAGGAGAAAAAGGTGAAGACGGTGACCCAGGCCAACCTGTAAGTAGAGTTTCTATGATTTTTCTCTGTAATAATGCGCCCACATCTTCATTGATAAGGTGAATGTCTGCAGGAAAACCAAGTGCTCCTTTACTTCTCACTTCAAATAATGCTTTAGATATAGTCTGCTTTAAAACATTACAAGATTCTTTTTTGAATCATATAAGTATCCAAGAGCACACTTTTTCCTAACATTGTCGCATTTTCTAATATTAATACTTTATTTATAACCCACCTTCTCTCCCCAAAGGAACTCAGGGCGGTTTCCAAAGTATAACAAAAATGACAAACAAACAACAACCAAAACATAATATGAAATAAAAGACCAGACTTAACCAAGGATAAACCAAATAAACATAACATAACACAAAGGGTCAGACCAATTAAAACACAATACATTAGAAGCATAATATAAAATAATAATATAAAATATTCTCAGGTTTTAACTTTTTCCTCACTGTGGGATGAGGAACATGGATGAATAAGCATCAGAATAAGTAATTCATTCTGTTGTATTTTCCCTCAATCTTTCTGAGAGTGTGCCACTCTAAGTCCCCTTCAGGGTTGAGAAGGACAGGATATAAATATGACAAATAAATAAATATTTTGTTACTTCCAAGTTCAGGCTTGCTTGGTGTTGATGCTTTAGTGCAATTATTTAGTGAATATACAATAAAGTAGAACTTTGCAGAAAGTCATCTGTAATATGAAACAACATGGAACAACATGGGGTCCAATCAAGCTACAAAATTACTATGTTAATTATTATTCCATTTTATCTGTCATAACTCCACCATATGGAATAATGTAGGTCTGTAGTTTGGTGATTTAATACAGGAGTTCTTTAGCTAAGCACTGTCCATCCAAGATACCATAGGAAAGAACTATGGCAATTAAAGTTGCTCAATAGTTATGTAATTCTGCAGTGTGGAAGGGCCCCAATTCACTTTCTAGTGGTCAGTTGAAAATTTCTAGACATACATGAGGAAAATTGAGGGGTGGGAAAACACTTGAAGGGAGTGTGTTGCTTAATTTGAAATATGTAAGTTCTAAACTAAAAGTAACTTGGGGACGTATATTGTATGAGTATTCATAAACATACAATCCACAATAATACCAATCTATTGTTGATTGGCTGATTGATTTGAAAACTTCTACTTAGCTTTAGTATTATATTGGTTTATCACTATATGTGATTTAAGTCCCATGCCATCTTGCCATCTCAAAAAGTCTCTTCTGAATCATCTGAGATGGTTTTTCATGGATTCACATTTGGTGCTTAGTGTTCTGCATGGCACAGTAGAGAAGTTGCTAAATATTTAAGGATGGCTGCAGGAGATATACAGGAGCAAAGGTTCTGTTTTTTCTAATTAGCTTAGCTGACCCCATACATACAGACAATAAAAAGGGTGTGACCTCTTTTGATGATTTTCCCTCAAAATGGAGGCACACACAATTTACTTCTGTGACCATCTTGAAAACCACAGGTCAAGCACACTTGAAGTTGTTGCCTTTGAAAACTTGTTACCAGTACAATAATATCTGTTTTTCAGAATCATGGTCATAATAACATGTATGGGTTTTTTTCTCTTTAGGGTCCACCAGGACCATCAGGAGAAGCTGGCCCCCCTGGACCACCTGGAAAGAGAGTAAGTTATATTATCTGCAATTCTCACCACCTCAGCTGGCAATTGATCTCAATATTATTTCCTTGTATGTATTTTAAGACATGATTGGGGTGAGATACCACTAAAACCAGGTAAGGTGTTGGTGCAGTTTCATTATTGTTCTGCACTTCCATGTGAATGTTGCATCTTATGGCAAGGCCATGCTAGGATATTCTTAGTAATACATATTTAAATAAGGCTTGCTATTTATTTCCCCTTAAAAGAGTGTGATTTGTCCAAGTCCATCTAGGGCAGTGGTTCCCAACCTGTGGGTCACCAATACTTTGACCTTCACCTCCCAGAAATCCCAACAACTGGTAAACTGACTGGGATTTTTGGGAGTTGTAGGCCAAAACACCTAGGGGCCCACAGGTTGAAAACCACTGATCCAGTAGGTTTTCTTGGTTGAGTGGGAATTTGAAGCCTCCTACCTTGGAGTTACAGTCCAGTACTCAAAACCACAGTACCATTAGCTCAATACTTTTGCTCTAGTCACTACAATTTGTATTGATTAAAATATATGTAAATAAAGGGAAACCTTATGTAAAAAATACACTTTCCCATCGTCTATTATTAAAATTAGAATTCTGTACTCATTCCCCATTGACTCAGTAAGACTATGTACATGTAAATATGCACTGTTTTGTTTGTTACAGCTGTTTCTGACTTATGGTTATCATATCATGGGGTTTTCTTTGTTCAGAGTAGGGCTTCCTTTCCTAGGAGGCTGAGAGAGTATAACTTGTCAAAGGGGTTACCCAGTGGGTTTGCAGGACAGAGCAGGGATTTGAACCCTATTTTCCAGAGTCCTACTGCAATGTTCAAACTTATTATCCATGTTGGCTTTCATAAATATGCATGCAAAAGTCTTAAGTTTCTTCTCTATCAATGTCTTGAGTTTATAACAACTAGGAACCATTTGATTCTAATGGCACTCCACCATTTACTGCACACCAAGACATTTGTCAAACATGGCTAGAAATTGAGGGTAGGGAAAGTATGACCCATACATGATAAATAGACATTTGGGTCCATCTTTTTTGGGCTCAGAGCCACTCAGGCACAAAGCAATTCTAAAGCTTGCAGAATCGATCTTAATACTAAAACGATAATGTTGAATAACTTCTGGCCTCAAAATACCATAGAGTCATGTTGAAGGACTTAAAAATGCCTGGAGAGAACATATTTTGGGTTGTTGTAGGTTTTTCGGGTTGTATGGCCATGTTCTAGAAGCATTCCCTCCTGATGTTTCACCTGCATCTATGGTTGTGACCTCACAACCTCTGAGGATGCCTGCCATAGATGCAGGCAAAATATCAGGAGGGAATGCTTCTAGAACATGGCCATACAGCCCAAAAAATCTACAACAACCCAGTGATTCTGGCCTTGAAAGCCTTTGACAATACCAGTTCCATGCTTATGGGAAGCATACTGTACCCAATGGAATCATCAATTATATATAAGACAGAATCTATAAGGTAATGTGGTGGTGTTCTTACAATTTCAATTCCCAACCCTTTAAATATTTTACAAAATGCTTGTAAATACAAATGGAGCATCAACTGCAGACAGAAGTATATCAGATCACACTCATAGACACCTGGGACCTCTATGAGAATAAATGCACTTAAGTTAAGTTCATCAGCCTATCTGAGTTATAGATCACAAAGTTTGTGATAATGACCAATTATTCAATGTTAGAACAGCATTGGAATTCCTATAATACATGCTGAGTGCATTATATAATGAGCACATGGTGGTTTTATATTTTAAGCAATCCTAGCACAGATGTATTATTTAGCTCTTCATTCTCCACCATTTTTTCTTTTACTGAAACTTCTATAAAATAAAGAAGCAGTCGCCCATTAGCACATGCTAATCGATTTAAACTAGAGCAGCAGTCTTTGATCCATTTAATTGGCATAGTAATCAACTAAAGACTTAGTTGATTAATAAGTGAAGAACAATTTTAATTGGTAGGCCCTTGTCTTGAGGGCACACCAGTTTATATACGGAGGCTATTATGGTTCTGGTGTGTTGTTGCAACAGGGAGCAAAAACTAAAATATTAATGATTGCCTTTTTTTTAACACTGATTATATGATTTCATACACATCCGTTAAAAATCTGGAAATAGGAAATTTGAGTCCTTAACCATTTTATTTAAACTTACTCTGCTAGTTAAAAGGTCATGGATGAGTTAAATGTATTGGTTTACAGTTTAGGTAAAGGTTTCCCCTGGCATTGTCTAGTCATGTCTGACTCTGGGGGGTGGTGCTCATCTAAGCCTCAGAGCTGGCATTGTCCATAGACACCTCCAAGATCATGTGGCCAGCATAACTGCATGGACCACTGTTACTTTCCCACAGAAGCGGTACCTATTGATCTACTCACACTTGCATGTTTTCAAATTGCTAGGTTGGCAGAAGCTGGAGCTAACACTCAGCTCCTCCCCAGATTTGAACTGCCAACCTTTTGATCAGCAAGTTTAGCAGCTCAATGGTATAACCTTCTACGTCACCGGGGGGGGGGGGGGGGGAGTTTAGAGCCATTTTAAAGATGAATTTTATATTTAAGAAACAACGAAACATGTTCAGTGTCCTTTATGTTTGGTTTGTAAGCTTGCTTGTGTCTGCTAGTTATACAGTTATTGAACTTCTACTGGGATTGGGTTCTGGAGTAAGTTGAGATCAAATAAGTGAATTTACTATATTTTCCCATCTGGCCTTTTTCCTTAAATAGCCCCACTTGGCTAGATTGATTGTCGCACAGTCAGACTCTTGTAATCAGCTGCTTGAAAATACTAGCTTCTAAGACGAATATATCTTGGAATTAACTGTAGAGTCCCCACCTATTTACCTCCTAGAAGGAGAATATTGTGTGCAAGATTTGTTTAGATTTTGTATTGTATCATATTTTGGACATGTTAGTGAATATTTAATGGGTAGGTTGCACAAAATATAATTTAGGGGCAAAAGTGTCAAGTTTGTGTGTGTGTGTGCTGGAACGGGGGAAAATATGGCAGCTCATCCTCTTTCCCCAGCCCCATGAGATATGTTGATTCACTGTTTTGAGGAAATTGTTTATAGTGCTAGCTAAGAAAACACTTTGGAGCAATAAGGTGTACATAAGTGTTAACTCACTATTCAGTGTAACTGGCTCAGACCATAGAATGCAGGCCTAAGAATCAAAGTATCTGGAAGTTTCATCATTTAATCTCAAAAGCTTCCTCACCAAAGCTGAAAAGACCTTCCAAATGTACATGCTATCTTAGATAACAGTCTGGCATTAAAAAGTTCAAGGATTACAGTGTTCTCAAGAAATAATATATTATCCTTCCTGGCATCAAGCAGTTCTAAACCTTTCAATCTAATATCACTCATGCAATGAAAGTGATTCCTCCCAAACCTGTTCCAAGCTTAATTATAGTGTCAGTCTAGATGGGGCATTAGGACATTTTTTTGATGTCAGGAGGGACTTGAGAAACTACAAGTCACTTCTAGTGTGAGAGAATTAGCCATCTGCAAGGATGTTGCCCAGATGTTTTGTTGTTTTTCCGTGCTTGGAGAGCTGGAACTGACAGAGGGAGCTTATTCTGCTCTCCCCGGATTGGAACCGCTGACCTATACTTCAGCAGTCCTGCCAGCACAAGGGTTTAACCATTATGCCACTGGGCAAATGATTCCAGATGGGAAGGACACAGCAAGGAAGGGAAGTGGTTTGCAGTTTAATAATAATAATAATAATAATAATAATAATAATAATAATCTTTATTTATACCCTGCTACCATCTCCCCAATGGGGACTCGGCGCAGCTCACATGGGGCCAAGCCCAGAAATGCATTACAACAAAATAAAACCCAAAACACAAAATAAACATCACAATAAAATAAATAAAACATAAGAGTACAATACAATAATGCAAAATACAAAAATAGATAAATCACAATCACAGTGAGCAGGCCACGTGTACAAGGTAAGATGATAAAACTTGGGATGAGATAGAAATAAAATGCAAATAATTGTAAAGGAGGAACTCATTTAAAAAAGGAGTAATGGAGACAGTAGGGATTGCAGGTTAAGTAAATGAAGACCAACAAACCAGTTGGGGGATACTCTCCACCTCATTTGCAATTTGAATGTGACAGTGTACATTTTGAATCAGATTAGTCATGTCATTTTTAGTTTGGCAAGAAATCACAGCAGTAGTGATGGTGAGTTTCTACACATCACTAGCTTTTGTTGCATTGCGTAGACAATACATTAGTCCTTTTTGGATAAAAAAGTGTGGCCTCATTCCCAAGTAAAATCAGAATGTAACAAGGTAATGTTTTGTGCCAAATAAAAAGTAATAACTTCAGAAAAACAACTACGTTTTAGTAACATCGGAAAAGTTGATAGGCCTATAATTATCCCACTATCATTAGTCTTTGAAGCAGTACAGATATACACTCTGAATAATTTTTGCAGATGTGTGAACAGCTAAGTATTCTCTGTCAAGCAATTAGTTTAATTCTTAACAGTTCCCCCCCCCCCAAAGAAAACCCCACTGAATGTAAGCCATAATCTATTTAACAAAATGAGATAAACTATTCTCTATAATAGGCTTGGGTGAGCAGACATGCTTAATTAGTTTTATCAATTTTACACAATAATCTATTTGTTCCACCAACTTACTGCACATTTATAATGCTGAAAACAATTACAGTGGTATTAGTAATCTTTTTACTGGGGCTAGAATAGAACTCAGTTGAAATGTTAACAATAAATGTATTTGTTAGAGTTGTGACCAATTGTACTTTTTCAAATATATGGAATATAGAGAGTAAAATAGGGCATATATATCTGCCACTGATACATGGGATGCTTCCACTCATTTTTCACTAGCCATAGATCTAGGCAGACCACATAAGGGAAAAATGACTAGTTATTTATTTCTGATTTTCCCCATAATGCTATTTGAATCCAAGCAAAAAGTATGGAAAGGTAGGTAGTCAAATAACAGAATCACACTCTAAGGTGCCCCATTCATCTAATCAGCCCTCGAAAGCAGGCATCCTCAAACTCCAGTCCTCCAGCAGTTTGAGCTTCAAACTCCCAGAAGCACCAGCCAACTTATTCAAAAGGTCAGGAATTCCAGGAGTTGGAGGCCCAAATAGCTGGAAGGCCAGAGTTTGAAAATTCCTACTCTAAAGAGATGTTTTCCTGGAACCTTTTTTTCAGTGATGGGAAAAACCAGAGAGGGGCAAGAATTCAGAAAAAGCACAACAGACATTTGTATAATGGATTGGTCTACCCTGAAGGGTTGGTGTATAAGGGTTTGTGTAAAAGGCAGAGGGAGGACCTGAGCTGACACACCAACTCCACCAGCTCATAGAAAAAGTGTGGGTGACCAAGAAAATCCCAACAGATTTCAAGGACACCACCATCATCACCCTCTTCAAAAAAGGGAAAAGAACAGACTGTGGAAACTATTGAGGTATCTCCCTTCTAACCTCCGCTGGGAAAATCCTTGCAAGAATCCTTGCAGACCGTCGTCTACCCTTCTCAGAAGACACCCTCCCAGAATCCCAGAACGGCTTCTGCTCCTCCAGAGGAACTGTGGACATGATCTTCACTGCACGACAGCTCCAAGAAAAATGCAGGGAACAAAATCAACCTCTGTACATGGCATACATTGACCTTGCAAAGGCATTGGACACAGTGAATCTCAGCGCTCTCTGGACCATCCTCCAAAAAATTGGGTGCCCTAACAAATTTGCGAACATCCTGTGGCTCCTCCACGATGACATGATGGCAACAGTCTTGGACAGCAATGGCTCCCAAAGTGACCCATTTAAGGTGGAATCAAGTGTCAAACAGGGATGTGTTATTGCTCCAACCGTATTTTCCATCTTCTTCGCTCTGATACTTCATCTTGTTGATGGAAGCTTCCCACCGGAGTGAAAATCATCTATCGGACAGATGACAAGCTATTTCACCTCAGCAGACTGAAAGCCAAAACCAAGGTAACAACAACATCTGTTATAGAACTCCAATATGCTGATAACAACATTGTCTGTGCGCATTCAGAAGACCTACAAGCCACTCTAAACACCTTCGCAGAAGCATACGAGAAGCTCGGCCTGTCATTGAACATCGAGAAAACCAAAGTGCTCTTCCAGCAGGCATCAGACAATCCCTCTCCAATGCCAGAAATACAGCTTAATGGTGTAACATTAGAAAATGTGGACCAATTCTGCTAACTTGACAGCCACCTCTCCACAAAAGTCAACATTGACACTGAAATATAACACTTCCTGAGCTCTTCGAGTGCATCATTTTTCTGAATGAAGCAGAGAGTGTTTGAGGACCGGGACATCCGTAGGGATACCAAGGTGTTGGTTTATAAAGCGATTGTCCTCCCAACCCTGCTATATGCCTGCGAGATGTGGACTATCTACAGACGTCACATGCAACTCCTAGAACAATTCCATCAGCATTGCCTCTGAAAAATCCTGCAAATCTTCCAGCGTGCTGGAAGAAGCAAAGACCACCAGCATTGAAGCGATGCTCCTACGCCATCAACTTCTTTGGAACGGCCACCTTGTCCAGGTGCCCGGCCATCCTCTCCCAAAGCAGTTGCTCTACTCCGAACTCAAGAATGGAAAATGGAATGTTGTTGGGCAGGAAAACAGATTTAAAGATGGGCTCTAAGCCAACCATCTGGCATAGACACTGAGAACTGGGAAGCCCTGGTCCTTGAGCACTCCAGCTGGAGATCAGCTGTGACCAGCAGTGCTGTAGAATTTGAAGAGGCACGAATGGAGGGCAAAAGAGAGAAATGTGCCAAGAGGAAGGCACATCAAACTAACCCCGAACGGGACCACCTTCCACCTGGAAACCAATGCCTTCACTGTGGGAGAAGATGCAGTCACCTAAGGACCCACCGCCAGTACACCGATCTTGGAAGACAATCCTACTCGGACAACGAGGGATCACCTGAGTAAGTAAGTAAATAAAAGGCAGAAGCCAGGCCCATCTTGCTGAAGCTAAGCAGAGCTGATGGGTGGAGCAATCAGCAGTCTCTAGAGCAGAAGTGCAGTCTGAATGGTTGATGAAATTGGAAGGAAAAGCTCAGTAGCTGGAGATGGACAGAATCTGAGAGAAAGGGAAGAAGAGAGCAGCCATTTTTAGTTCAGTTAGGGTTTTGGAAGTGAAGAAGAAGGATGAGGGGTTGTGAAGGGGGGAAGGAAGGAAGAGAATTGAGAACTGTTTGTTATATCTATGGTGGCATTGCTTTCCAGTAGAGAAGTAATTCTAGAACAAATTTCTTCTCAAAGGAAGAAATTGGTATTTTTAGCACTTTTCTTCCCACTGTAAGAAAGCCTTCAAGAACCATCAAATCATCAAAGGCTATTTAGTATTCAGGATTCATTCTGTGCAGAATTTTCGCATGGTGCAAAAACAGCATTTTCTGCACATGAAACATTTTCTGTGCAGAAAACAATATTACTGCATAACAATACTCTATCCAGAAATTGTTGCTCTGTGCAATATCTTAAAGGTGGCACTACTGTTTTATATGAGTGACTCTTATGATGCTAAAATAGTACCACTATGAATTTATATTTCTGCCTATCACTTCCTACCATCTTCATATTTACATACACTGATCCATTTAGTCTCCTTTCTCTTTTACTTCTGCACTCCCAATTCTACTCAAAGTTTCTTGCATTCTCCTAGGCACAAGCTCTCCCTTTCCCTGTTTTTCCCTTGTTCTCTTGCTTGTCTTCACAAATCAATTTCTCCCCCCACCTCCTGCCACCAGAGTCAATTAGTCATCCTCCAAAGCCCTTGAATCAGCTGTGATGTTATTGGCAGTTGAATTCTATTTCCCTAAACCCTCAAGAATCTATTACTCTTATCTAGCTATTCACAAATACTGCAGTTGGGGTCATTTCTTCCTTTTCCGCCATACCTAGTGGAACAGAGACAGGGAGTTTCTTGTTATGCTGAGAACTAAACCATTTCAGGCAGGATCCTTTGTACTACAAAGAGAAATAGCTGCTCTTTTCATGTGACTCTGCTTTCAGTAGCCTATTTATCATGCAAAATAGATTTACAAAAATCAATTCATGTATAAAACATGATATATGATGACATATATATTTGTATATGGATATATAGATATAAATATATCAATATAGATATATTTCATATAATTTGTGAATCAATCTTTATAGATTAGAAGTCTTCCATTGCTAAAGAGTTTGTCATTCTTCAAGTGCACTTTTAATGTTAAAGAGATGTACTCACACGGCTAGTGAACACAGTTCCTATTCCATGTTGTTGTATATATCTAGGATTAATATCATGGCAATTAGATGATATGCTAAGGCCAAAACAAATTAGGAGCTTCTTATGCTGATAGATGATCACTTACTTTATTTTTCCCCCAAAAGGCCAGTGCTTCCGCCACTTAAAAAGTTGGCCTTCCTTAGGGGCTATACAAAAAAAGTACAAATACAGCAGACTCTTACTTAACCAGCACTCATGTGAATTGGTAGGTGCTGGATAAATGTAATTTCTTAAAAGTTTGGCTTAATAAAAATACAATATCCCATGCTATACCATACCATAAACTTTGCATTTACTTGATATTCATATTGAAATGCAGCAAATAAAGACAAACAAAAGGTAACACAATTTTACATTTCTTCTAAACATTGGTTTTATTTTAATCTTGATTTAAAGCATTATTTCGTTGATTTTGCTGTACCATACCATAATCTCTGTAATTACTTGATATTCATCTGGAATACTGTGTCCAGTTCTGGGCACCACAGTTGAAAGGAGATGTTGACAAGCTGGAATGTGTTCAGAGGAGGGCAACTAAAATTATCAAGGGTCTGGAGAACAAGCCCTATGAGGAGCGGCTTAAAGAGCTGGACATGTTCAGCCTGAAGAAGAAAAGGCTGAGAGGAGACATGATGTATAAATATGTGATAGGAAGTCATAGGGAGGAGAGAGCGAGCTTTTTTTCTGCTGCCCTGGAGACCAGGACGCAGAACAATGGCTTTAAACTACAAAAAAGGAGATTCCATCTGAACATTAGGAAGAACTTCCTGACTTTCAGAGCTGTTCAGTAGTGGAACTCTCTACCTGGAGTGTGGTGGAGGCTGCTTCTTTGGAGGCTTTTAAACAGAGGCTGGATGGCCATCTGTCTGGGGTGCTTTGAATGAGATTTTCCTGCTTCTTGGCATGGGGTAGGACTGGATGGCCCACAAGGTCTCTTCCAACTCTATGATACTATGATTCATATTGAAATACAGCAAATAAAGACAAACTAAAGGTAACACAATTTTACATTTCTTCTAAACTGGTTTTATTATAATTTTTATTTAAAGCATTATTTCTTTGATTTTTTGCTGGTTGTTTGAATTCATGTTATTTAAGAATTAGCTGTATAATTCTATTTAATACATTAATAAGAACAACTCAAAACCAGTTATATTCTCTAAAATCATATATACTGCACTATTGTACATAACATAGTGCATATACATATATTTACACAGAAATTTCTGGAGATTGCATGTGATTATTTATATTCATATACTTTGTTTTCATTTTTGTCCATCCCCCCCCCCCCCTCTATAAGAAGCACAAAATTGTTATGGGATAGATTAGAATGAGAGAGTAACATGCATGAGGTTATCCATTAAGTTTAAGATACAACTAGTTTGAAGTTTGGATGTAGGGAAATTGATGACGTATTCTTTAATGCATTATTTCTATATTCTGGTTTTTGAGAACATTTATACTGACTAATTTCTCCCAATGCTACAAAACCCAAGTGTAGGGAAGTAAGATAAATAACAATTAGCCATCTTTCCTTTGTAGAAGCTCCATCTGCCCATTGCCCGCAATCAGAGGGTGTTAACAAGTGCTGTTCATTTACCCACTTTGCATTCAATGCAGAATTGGCACTGTTGGATAATGAATTCACCCCCTTTGTTTAGCAATCATGATTCATTGTGCTTATAATTTAGCGATCACAGTGTTCTTAAGCTCTCCTAATTGATGTTGCAGCTGCATTCCTAGATTATGCAAGAAACATATTTATAATTGTTATGAAGGTCTTTTAGGGCTTCTCTCACCAGAAAAAACTTGGCTTTAACCAGCATAGAAGTGTGCTTGAAGTGAGTCTTGTGTGGTGAAATAACTCACAAATTGTCCTGTAGAAAGGGTTTGTTTCGTATATTACATAACAGGTAACCTGTATTTGACCAACCAGGGTGCTCACAGTCTCTTTGTCAACTACCTTGCAGATATTTTTAAAACACTCCATAGACATATTCACATTTTTAGATATACACAATAAAATGCATGTACAGTATATCTAAAAATTACAGTGTGTAATAACTAAAAATGGGCAAAGGATAGTTTCTGATTATCTGCCTTGTTGTTAGGGGAAAGCATCTGGTATATGTTTATAAAAGTTCCCTCTTGTTACATGTTTATAAATGAGGAAATTCAAGCATCGGAAAGGTGTATGCTATTTGTATTTCATTTATGGGGGAGGGTTTCACTCAAAAAAATCTATTTGAACTAAACACAAAAAAGCAAAAGTTTTTTTTTCTGTCAGTGTATTGATATGAATAGATAATTGTTTGTTTTCCTAGTTGTATATAAAAATGCTTACTTATTTTATGTGATAGTATATTTTATATTTAAAGATGGATGACTTGATCATGTCTCCTTTTTTGAATGACTTTTATTATTATTTGTAAATTGATGGTATTTTTATTGTTCCTTTACATGTATATGCACATACACCATTGAATTTTGCCTTTTGTGAGGCCACCCTGAGTCCCCCTCAGGGTGAGAGGGTAGGGTACAAGTGTGGTAAATAAATAAATAAGCTAGTTTTGCCTGCAAAGTGTATGCCAAAGCAAATTAGAAGGTTTATAAAATAATTTAGCAATGACTGGCCCAACGGTTCTGGCCCAACTTACCTATCCGAACGTATCTCGGCCTATCAGCCCACCAGGACCCTAAGATCTTCTGGGGAGGCTCTGCTCTCTATCCCGCCTGCTTCACAGGTGCGGCTTGTGGGAACGAGAGACAGGGCCTTTTCTGTGGTGGCCCCTCGGCTTTGGAACGCCCTCCCCATAGAGGTAAGATCAGCCCCCTCGCTGATGGTGTTTCGAAAAAGATTGAAGACATGGATGTTCGAACAAGCATTCGGTTAATCCGGTGCAATGAGTTTGATGATTAAGGATTGGTAATCATGGACGATGAAATTGGATTGCGATTCTAGTTAAGAGATGCATTGGATTGTATTGGAGGCCCGATATTATGTATTGTATGTTGTTTTTATGCTTTTTAAACTGAATAATGTTGATTGTTGTAGAGTTGTAAACCGCGTTGAGTCGCCAATTTAGGCTGAGAAACGACGGTATACAAGCGCAGTAATAATAATAAATAATCATAAATGTTTTCACTTGACATTAAGTCTAGTCGAATCCAACTCTGGGGAGTGGTGCTTATCTCCATTTCTAAGCCACAGAGCCAATGTTGTCCATAGAAGCCTTCTAGATCATGTGGCCGGCATGACTGCCTGGAGTACCATTACTTTCCTGCCATAGTTTCTTATTGATCTACTGATATTTGTGTGTTTTTGAACTGCTAGGTTGGTTGTCGGAAGCTGGGGCTAACAATGGGAGCTCACCCCATCCTGCAGATTCTAACCACTGACATTCCGTTTAGCAAATTCTGCATCTTAGTGGCTTAACCCACTGTGTCACTGTGGCCTCTTAAATCTGACAAAGTATAGTTGTGTTTAAAAATATTTTTCCATTGAGTGCATGAGTGCATCAGTCCTAGTTTTTGGAGGATCTTTATAAAGATATCATCAGTGGGGTTTGTTCTTAGCACACTCCAGTTTGATAAAGTTTTATCCTCTCTTCTTAATCACCAACTCAACCACTCACCTTGTCACCAAATGGGCCCAGTAGGCCACTAGTAGCTGTTCCTGCCCTTCACTCTTTTCTCAACTCCTTTACAAGGAGGCAAAGAAAGAAATAGCAGCATGAGAAAATAGAATGTTGGTAGTTACCTCTTGAATTCTCAGGGTTGAGGTTTGACCATGAGGATGGAATTCCTTCTACTAGCTCTGAAAACAAATGGATATGCTATTCAAATAGCAGTAGATGGTGTATGAATCTTACTGAAGGCATTTCCTAGTCTAAAAACAGGGCTGATTTGGGAGGAGCAAAGTCTCCATGCCTTAATCTGAGCATGAGGGAAGTATAACACCCCAAGTGAATATTCTCTTTTTGAAACATATTGTAAGAACCTGTTTTCTGCCAGGCAGTTACTTTGATATTTATATGTATTAGGGTGCTAATTTTTGTACTCTGATACTTGGAAAAAAACACACAAATATGATAGTGATTTTATAACCCTACAGTAATAATAGCAAATTGTAATACGAACAGTGGCACTATAGGAGTTTTTTTTAAAGCTTAATATGCCATTTTTTATTTGGGGTGTTTCGTTGTGTGTTTTATTGTAACTTGCTTGGAAATGGTTATATGAAAAGTAGTAATATCTGTAAAGGTATTTGTTTCCAACGTTGTAAATCACTGAACCTACAAACACCATTTGAACTCTGGCTTAAAAAAAAAAACTTTTCAGCAAGTAAAAAAAACACATGTTCAATATTACTATTGATCTCTTTCTCTTTTTTATCATTTCCTGACTTTAAAAAAAAACTGAGGAAATTCATTGGTCTTATTTAAATTCAGTCTGATGCATATTTTAAAAGGAGATAGATCCAGATTTTGTCTTCCAGGAATGGAAGAAATTGTCTTATTACCATAAGGCTCTTCCCCCTGCAGTCCTAGTACATCTTCCAATGTTATTTATTTATTTATTTATTTAAAGCATTGATATTCCATCGTTCTCACCCCAAAGGGGACTCAGTGTGGAGCACAACATAAATACAACAAGCATTCAATGCTGGAATAAATACAAATTATAAATATACATTAAAATCAGTTGTATCCACTTTAAAATCAAATTGTTAAAAACCATCTCAATAGTGTTCTGGAGGGGGGTGGTGGTCTCCAATCTTCTGGAAGAGAATTTGGAAGACAGAAGGGGTTGTAGGGAGGTGCGTGGCAAATCAACAAAAGTAACTTCCTCTTCCCCTGCCACCCGTGGGTTCCCCAATCAAAGCAAATTTTAATCCTTGCAATTGCTTGAATATACCCTAACTTATCACTTTCCCTCTATTGTGATAGGGCCCACCAGGAGCAGCAGGAGCAGAAGGAAGGCAAGGCGAAAAAGGAGCAAAGGTAAAACTGATATATATTTTGTTACAGAAGCAATGGATTATGTTCCCTTCCAAAGTGCATGCTTCCTACTCTGTGCCCCTGACTTGTATGTCTGCCATTTTAAATCTAAAAACGAATCTGCTGATTTATCTACATGGACCGAGGACCAAGTCACATGACAAGAGGTTCACCATCCGGGCAGGTTGATTCTTGCTGATGGGCAATGGTTCCTCCTGATAGGACTGTTATGCCTGTTGTATCTGGATTGCACTATGCTACACCTTAGTCTCATAAGAAATGCCTTTATCTCTATGCTTTGTCCAAAGGATCAAAAGAAAGATCAGATATGGGTGGTATCTGCTTGAAGTCTGAGTTAGATATGGTAGAGGCAACAAGAAGGAACAGGATCATGTGGGTATATATGAGTGCATGTTTTCATCTACAAGAGAAAATAGAAAGGTTATAAAACTAGTAGCTGATCTACAGAGGTCAAAGAAGCTTATATACAGATTGAGCATTTCCAGCCCAAAAGGTTAAAGACCAGATTTTTGTAATTTGGATTTTTTTGGGGGGGGGGGGGTGGGGGGCTTTGAAAAATTTATTGTTTGCACAAACATGCATAATAAAATATCTTAAGATCAAAACAATGCATTTATTTATGGTTTATGTACACCTTATACACTAGCCAGAAGGAAATTTTATATAGTATTCATAATTATTTTTGGGTATCTTGAACTATCAGAAAGCAAGTGTGTCACTGCCTCAGCCACCCATGTAGACAATTTCAGATTCTAGAGTATTTTGGATTTTGGAATTCTGGATAAGAGATGCCTAGTCTGTCCTAAGGGGACAACACAGAGTATGTTAATGCCACTTATTAGGATCCCTAATGTTTAAAAAGTGTTGCATGGTGGTATAAGTATTAGGTAACTGGGGAGAATCAAATCGTCCCACAATCTGGTGTGGTGGGTTGATGTACTTCTGAAGATACAAAGGGGTTTTGATTTCTTGTTTCTCATCCAGTCCTCTACTTTTTGTGCTATCATACTTGATGAAGACTTCTGGAAGAATTTAAAAGTTCAGAATACTTTTGTACCACTTATCTAAGCTATTTTGTAGTCCTAATAAAAGGTGCCACCCTTTTCTGCATTTTGATTTTTTTGCAGAATATCTACTTTGCTTTTTTTTACTTCAGGAAAGTTTCTTCTAATTGGCAGAAAGCCAATTGGATTCATGCTTCATTTTTTCTTTTGATCTAAGTACAGATAAATGCTTGGTAAAGCTGGAAGGTCTGGGGAGGAGTTAATCCATTTCCTCCTTATTTTTCTATTAGGAACCTACTTAAACTTTGAAATATCTAGGATTTTCCCCTAATCTCAGTGCTGTGATAAGTATCCTGATATGTTTTTATATACATGTTCATCACAATCGCACCATTCATGCTTGGGACCTATTTGAGTTTTATTTAGGTGTTACTTGCCATTTTCTTTTTCAGTACCTGAGCATTTTGTTCACTTTCCATTGCTACTTTCCTTATATGGAAAAAACAACATGTGAATCAACCTCTTTCTCATTACAATTTATACAAAAAAAAATCTAGGGCAGAGAGTAGTGGAAGTCATTTTAAAATTTTCTAATACACAGCACCTTGAGCCTTTTACCCTATAAGAAAATACACTGGCCTATTCATATAAGGAATGAAGAACACTTCTTAGTCTCCTTGTATTTCTTCAGTTATAGAGGAATGGAACAAGCAATTCACAATTGTTACTTTGTTCCATTTTGTTTAAGTGTTTTATATTTTATAGGGTGAAGCTGGTTCTGAAGGTGCTCCAGGAAAAACGGGTCCAGTTGGGCCACAGGGTCCTGCAGGGAAACCAGGCCCAGAGGGACTTCGAGGTATTCCTGGCCCTGTGGTGAGTGGATTTGAATAGAATTTTAATCAATGTTAGATCATTTTCCACATTATACTCTTATTGAAGAATTCTGATTTATGTCACTTCTACAGGGAGAACAAGGTCTACCTGGTGCACCAGGTCAGGATGGCCCACCAGGCCCCATGGTAAGTTCCTTTCCCTTTGGGACTTTTTCATAAAAGAAGAGTACCCAATAATGCATCCTGTATTCATGAGGAAGCCCAAATATATGATAAATGGGCGCTCCTGGCTTTTGCCACTTTACTTGAGACAGGATTAGGTCTTCATCTGGTTTAAAAGAAGGTTTTACAAGGCCCGTTCTGTTATGAGAGTTCTTAGAACAGACGTTCTCAAACAAAGGCTGGCAGGCCAGATGCCTCCCTCCGAGGTCATTTACCCAACCACCACTCTAAACTTTAGACTTAGGGCCACCCTAAGTCTGAAACAGTTTGAAGGCAAACAACAGCATTCCTAATTAACTTGACTATCTCATCAGCCAAAAGCAGACCCACACTTTGCATTGAAACCCTGGTAAAATTATTCTGATTAAGATTGTCTTCATTTTAAATATCTGCACTACTAATAAGAAATGTGCAGTGTGCATAGGAAGTTGTCATGATTTTTTTTTTCAAACTATAGTCACTGTCATGTTGCCATGACCCACCCCCCAACAGTTTGAGGGACCATGAACCGGGCCTGTTCTAGTGCTCATTTAAGTCGCATGACAGATCACTGTATCACATACTAGAAGATTATGTCCAAGGGATGGATATATATTAGTCTGGACATTCAATACCAGCCATGGCATTAAAGTGCATGAACAGTATGATTAATAGCTGTTCCTAGATGTGTTTCCAACTGCAGAAGAAGACAGTTCACCCATCACAATTGTATAACATTGCCTGTTCAGGACCTCATTACATCTCCAGTTTCAAAATAGATAGCAATTCATACTTATTACTAAAAACCCTGCTTTTTAGTTCAGCAAAGCTCATTCATCTATCTTCAGATGGAAACTTCTGAAAATGCAAAATAAAATAAAATGCCATAACGGGTTTAAGCTATTAGGAAACTGCTGCACAGTCCTATAAGTGCCTTTTCAAACATAATCTCTATTGACTTCAAGGAAACATGCATGCAAGTAAATGTCTGCAATGTTTGCCTCCTTTTCATGACTTTGAACTCTGTCCTCATTATTTGCCTTACACAATATTAAAGGCAAGAAAACTGGGGTACATATATTTTAATACATGCACTTGGATAATGGTTTGAATCCTAAAGTTTGCAAAAAGTTTTCCATCTTCTCTTTACAACAGCTCTCTCCCTAATATTTGGGGGGGGGGGGTGGAGAGAGAAAGATGGAATCAAGGAGGAAAGGGCAGTAAAAAAAATTTCCTTTCACTAGGATGGGAATCCATGTTCTCAATGTGTGCTAAAATTCACCTTGTACTTAAAGTAATATGGGAAGAGGAATGTCTCATTTGTAAAACAAATGTGTCCTGTATAGAAAATATTACAGCTGAACAATTATTGTTGAAGTGGGTCTCTCATCAAGTTCTCTCCATTCAGCTCATTTGCAAAAGGGAAGTGGTGGCAAACTTTTGCCCATCTCACAGACATGGTTGCCTGAGGGTGGCTTTGAAAAGAATTTTAAACAGAACAGAAAGAAGGAGAAAAATAATTTAGTTTTTTCTCCTTAATAATATGAAGAATCAAATCTAGAATGAATTCTAGTGGGTAGGAGAAGGCATATTATTATTAATTAGTTATTCATCCTTGAAAATTTAGACTTTAAAATTTGAATGCTACTTAAGTTCAGACACTGTAGATGCTGACTTCGGGTTATATCCAGTAGACTGCCTCTGTGAGTAGAATATTAGATAAGGTGGGAGGACAAAATCTCCTGAAGGCAAAAATTGCACCCTGCGTCTCAGAAGCCTTTAAAAAAAAATAGTACCATGACTACTTCACTTTTTGTTTATGAATTATGTATTACTCTTGGCTCTTTTCATCTAATGATATCTTCAAGAAGGGATGAGAAACATAACACTCCAAATGATTTCTCCCCCTCCCTATACAAGGAGAGTTTGGGCTGTTTTTAGTTTTAGTTTCCACTCCCCCCCCCCACACTTCTCAATCTTTCAGCATGGTTGAAACAAACCCTTTGTAATTGCTAGCCATCCCATAATTGCATTGATGGCCATTACTGGCAAATAGCAGCTCATACTAATCAGATTCTGAATATGCCCCATGAATTTTTGTTTATAAGAAAGAGTGCAGTCCTACTCAGAAGTAAATCCAGTTGAATTGAATTCCTCTTACCTCCAGATAAGTGTATACAGGATTATGGTTTGCATCACTTCACTACCTCCTCCTTTCATATCACCCCAAGCCCTCAAAAGTTCAGAGTTGCTCATAGAGTCCCATGATGTTCCAGTTATAATCCTATATCCACTCGCCTAGGTGCAAACCCCATTGTACCCACGTTTGAATAGAAATCTATAGGGTTGTTCTGTTATTCTTTGGGTATCACCTTTTGAAGGTGCAGCTTAACAAATGCCAATTAAATCTTCCCAATTCTGATGTATTCTGTAAATAGGCTTGCATATGGTCATCTGACATTAATTAAGTTCTGATAAGTACTGTATTCTTTGTAACAAAGGAAGACAAAACAACTGCTTGTTACTACTTTTTCGTGGTCAATGGGTAGGGTTGGTTGTTCTCCTCCATTAATCTACCATCCTCTGTCCCATGAAGTTGAAGCCATAATTTATTCTCCTTCAGTTCTGCAGATTCATGCCAACTACCCATTGGAGTTGACCTTCTTGGCAGGGTTTGGTGTATCAAGACTTCCTACAGAATATACTCTGCTACTTCAGAGTCTGGCCCCACCCTTCCTCAGACCACTAGTCACTGGTCCTAGGAGGATGGTAAAAACAAGATTTCATTGACCGCTAAGTACTGTTGTCAGATATTATAGCACCAATTGTATGTTCCAATAGCACCAACTGTATGTTTCAGTGCAAAATCCAGAGGGAGTAATAGTACCCATAAATGTAGTCAAGCCAGTAATAAAAATGGTTCTGCAACATGCAACTTGTTTCAATGGCTCATGCTTTGTTCTACATGAGCGGCTTTACATGCCATTTAAAGTTGGATCAAAATCACAGGTACTTTACTCAAATGAACTACTTTTATTGTAAAATATATTACAGATAACTTTTGCCTCTTTGCTAGACAGACAGGCACCACTCACTGAACACTTCAAGGAATAATCTGCATTTGTGGAACGTTTTATGGCTCAGGTGAATACTACGAATTACAAAATAGAGGTGCCTCCATTTAAAGTTTTCACTCTTTATCTCTAGGGTCCACCTGGCTTGCCTGGCTTGAAAGGTGATCCAGGTTCCAAAGGTGAAAAGGTAGGTAAAAATATATACATATTATATAGCTTCTGCATTAGTATATCCGCTCATGCAGTGTTCTCTCACAGCATAGTTATGATACCACTATGTATTGATTGTCAATTCCATTTTCATATTTCACCTACAATCATATATTTTATATATTTCCTAGGGACATCCTGGCCTAATTGGGCTGATCGGACCTCCAGGTGAACAGGGAGAAAAGGGTGACCGGGGCCTGCCTGGCACCCAGGGAACCCCAGGACAAAAAGGAGATGCGGTTAGTGAAAACGCACATTCTTATCATACCAGCTTTGTCACATAACTGTTCAGTCTGTCTTGAAGCTAGGATCATAGTACCGACACTGCGTATCCTGAAGGCTTGTTTGATCTCAAAGAACACTGGGTTGAATCTAGGTTTGCCTTTGTGGAAAGAGAATAATTCCTTCTATGTAGTGAGACATCTGAGATGCAGCAGGAAAACATGCAGTAGTTTCCCCCTTTCTTCATCCAGCAGGAGGTTCTCCTGGATCCAACCTCTCTGTAGGAGGTAGGTCTCCCAGGAACAAAGTTCCACCTGCTGGAAATTTAGACCTACCATTCAGGTTTTTACAGGCAAATAACAAGCAGAAGCACCATTTCACTTACCAAATAAGACATCCTGTAAATATGAATTGCTAATATTTCTTGGGAATTCTGTTCATTTTCAAACAGTTCCTTAAAATATTTGTGTCCATGCACATATTCCCTTATGGTAATAATTCTCACTACTCTTGCTCTTCTATTGATATTTGGAATGTTTTAAATTATATGACAATGTGTTATTTTGAAAAGGTTTTAAACAAATTTTGTGCGCTACTTGCTTTTTAAAATAAACTGCTTGGCACTTCAATTGACATCAAGTAGTTTACAAATCAAATACATTTTAATCTTAAGCAAGTAAAAAAAAAAGCACCCCAGAACTTCACATGTGAAATGCCCTGGCTTGTCCAGTTCTTTTTTATTTTAGTGTTGCTTCTATATATTTTTAAAATGTGCCTTCAAGTGTCCCTGGTTGTTTCCTTAATGAATATTTTATTTACATAAAGAAAGTGCTACAGAAAAACAAAAGTACCAAAAGCAATTGAGGAACACATCAAACAAGAGAAAAAGAACAAAAATATTCCCTGAATGGAAGCTCAAAACAAAGAAGATTAGTTCTGCATGCAAGATGTTTGCAAATGTACTTTCTGTTAAATTAGAACACTGACAGTGAGCAGAGACACAATATTACTTCAGCTAGGCTTAGCCTTATTTTAGCAAGCAATATGTGACTGACAATGGGAGTATATTTAGTTCTTTCTAATCAAATTAGTATAAAGGTTGTTTCCCCATTCATCACTTTTACACTCCAAATCTTCTTACCAAGCATCACTGTTCAAGAGTTGATGAAGAAATAATCAAAAATTCCCTACATCGTTTTCCATGTTATATTATAATTACCAAATTATTATCTACATTTCTGTCTTGCTTTCCCTCCAAAGCATTCACAGAGTTGTAAATGGTTGTCCTCCGTGCTTTATCTTTGCAAACATCCTGTGAGGTCAAAATGAGAGAGAATGCTATCCACTCCAGTGTCCCCCAGTGAGCTTCATGGCTTCGTAGTCCATTCAAGTTGGATCTACCAAGTTGCGTTACAGTAGTCTAACCACTACAACATGTCAGTTCTGTTCCAATCTGATTTATGCAACTTTTAAAAAAGAGATTTTTGTGTTGATATAAATATTGATTTATATAATCCTTTAGATTATTACACACACACATCCCAAGTTCTTAGCTATATAGGAATAATATCTAGTTCTATCACTTGATACCTTCAGAAATCCTATGAAATTTTGCTGGTGTATAATAATAAATAATAATAAACTTTATTTGTACCCCGCCACCATCTCCCCAATGGGGACTTGGAGCGGCTTACATGGGGCCAGGCCCGAACAACAATTACAATAAAGAAAATCAAAACACAACCGAAAACGCAAACAATAAAGAACATCATAATTACATAAAACATATGAATACATAACAATATAAGAATTACAATAGACACAGGCACAGAAACAATGGGCGGGCTGCATGTAATGATTAAAAACAAACTAATTAAAACGAATTAAAAACTCAGACAAGATAAAAGAGAGAAGCACTATTGGAGTAAGATCTTCATGTTTGTATTTTATTTGAAATAAAAAGTGCATTGTCAGAAGGAATTGACTTGTGTACACATTATTTTTAAAGGGAATTCCTGGTCCTGCTGGCCCACTTGGCCCTCCTGGACCACCTGGTTTACCTGTAAGTAGCTCCTTTCCATGCATATCATTTTTATGTATTTTGACATTAACATCTTTATAAATACATAATGGATTAATCTTACCTATATGCTATTTGTTCCCTTTTAGGGCCCTCTAGGTCCCAAAGGTTCTAAAGGTTCAACAGTAAGTAGTCTCATTTTATATATAACTCTTTTTCCATTGTTGATTATTCTTTTCCCCATTTATGAAAAAAAATTGCTCATGTGGTCTGTCTTATATTCCTTCATAGGGTCCTGGTGGTCAGAAAGGCGATAGTGGTTTACCTGGACCCCCTGGACCTCCTGTAAGTAAAACATCTTGCATGATTCATGTTATATAAATTAGTCTACATTTGGATGTAGGATACTGCCAGCAGGAGATGTCACTTTGACTGTAGTGCAATATATGTGGCATCCAATACTCTGTAAGAGAAGCTGGCCGAGAAATTGCTACTGTAAACAAAGCCACATTGTGGATAACTCTGAGGCAGACGACTCTGTGTGTTTACCAATCACTATTTTTCAAAATTAAAAGTGGCACTTCAAGATGGCATTTTTAGTAGTCTTTTCAGTCTCTCTAAATACCCCAGGTTCACAAATTCTTTCCCATCAGACTTCCTGCAGCTGTCCTCCCTTCATTTGATCATAAGCAACTGGTGGCTGCTATATTAGTGGAAGGGCGAATCCATGCCAGCTTTTGGATAGTGATAAGTGCATTATGCAGTGCTGGATCTATTTAAGAATAAAGTTAAGCACCTTGGTGGTGTTCCTTTAAAACCTGATTTAAAAGATGGTTTCAACATCCCTTTCAACCTCACCATTCCACAGTGAAACCAAGAGCTTGATCATATTGTTAGCCCTGTCAGTTTTAAGGCATTAAGGAGTCCTTCAGATTCCATACGTCTCTCAGGGTGGGATATCTTGACCAATCTCCCACAGCTACAGGGACAGTCTAAATATTTATTTATTTAATAATTGACCTCTTGGTACAGTAACGTTGTTTCTTCAAATGTTCTCTCTTTTTTCCACTCTGAATCTAAATAAGTAATGTAAGGATCTTCACCTTAGTTTGCTTGCCTGAATGTTGTGGTTCTCAAATACTGAAAGACTGAAGAATTGCATTTATTTTGTATTGTGTTCCTCAGGGCCCTCCAGGTGAGGTTATTCAGCCTTTGCCAATCCAGTCACCCAAGAAGACCAGAAGATCTTCAGATGCCATGATGTCTGATGCAGCTGATAGCCTCCTTGATTACACTGATGGCATGGAAGAGATTTTTGGCTCCCTTAATGCTTTGAAGCAGGACATAGAGCACATGAAATATCCCATGGGCACTCAGAACAACCCAGCACGGACATGCAAGGATCTCCAGCTCTGTCACCCAGACTTCCCAGATGGTACGCTAATATTACATGACAAAAGCAAATGTGCTGAAATTACGGTTTGCTAAGTGATGATGTCAGGTCATTTATTCTAGTTTTATGGTTAATATAGCCTCTAAAAAGAAGTTAGCAAAATACTTGCTAAACCTTTTAAATCTTTGTTTTAAGTCAAAGCTCAAACTTTTAACAACAATGGAAGAAACTTTCTGAATAGAAATACTGTTCGCTTTTTGGGGTGTGGGGAGGAAAGCATTACCACCATAAAATATGTTCACGTTTGAGAAATAATCCATGTGCTTTGCATATCTAGGAATTTTTTAAATGTTTGTTGTGAGATATTTATGTATATCCTGATCATCTACTAATAAATATGTACAACTACCCCTACTTCAGTTAACCATTAGGAGAAGATGTACACATTTCTCTACAGAAGAAAGCTGTTTCCATATCCATATAGAGGAGGAGTGGACCTCCCAATGTGATACAAACCTGACTCAAAACAATCTCCAGTGTGAAAAACGAAGAATCTTAGCACATTCAAACTTTACAGAGTCTTTTGTTCCAGCCATGTAGGATGATGACTTAGGAATAAAGATGGGAAAACCTAGAAAAAACTAAAAAAAAAAATGGAGGGGAAACAGCAGGGGGACCTGTTTTTTCCCCAAAATGAAAAAAATGAGAATTCTTTGCTTCTATTACTTGTGTCTTGTTTCCATTTTTTATTATTTGTCAACCTAACCTTATATTTTGAGATCTTTAAAGATAATGCCATATTTAATTGAATCTAAGGCACATTTTTTCCATTTAAGGGGCTTCAAATATGAAAAGCAACATGTCTGCTCCAGAACACTTTGTTTTCACTGGCCTTATGATGGTCTCACATTCAGTGAAGAAATTAGTACGTTCCAGTTGGGACTACCTTATTTCCACTTCTGGTTAAGCAAATCACACACATGCATATTTCTCAATGTTAGCAATCCCCTGCTGACTGAAAGCTAGTGATATTTAGCTTTCTTCAGAACATGCTAAATTTCTAAATGCATATGACATTTGGAAACCATGGAATATTCAAACATGGGGTGCATTCTGAAATAGCACAGTCCTAGAAGACTCAGACCATTTGCCAAGCTTTAGAAGAATTCTTGCTTGTTACACTTCTGTACATTTGTTCTGCTCTCACAGTCCTTATATTGACAAGGATCCAATTACAGACCAGAAAATGCAAAGCAGCCTATGGCTTTACACTACAAGTTGAGTGTGACCTGAGGGAGAAGGTGCATATTGCCATCTTTATGTAGCTTCTTATTCCCATTGAGCTTATAGATCCCACTCAGTGCTACAGAACTATTCTTTAAAAACCCTTGCCCAAAGTTTCTTAAACAGGCATACTTACCAACTCTGTTTTGGAAACAATAAGGGAAATGAGGACCATTTTATTCTGTGAAAAGGTACAAAACATCTAATTTTATCACTAAAATTTTATAGTCTCATTTAGGAGGCAGTAAAGCCTTAGAATCAGGCAAATAAATCCTCTGATGCAATTCTCTTCTTACTCGTTTCAGGAGAATATTGGATTGATCCCAACCAGGGTTGTTCTGGGGATTCTTTCAAAGTGTACTGTAATTTCACAGCAGGTGGGGAAACTTGCATCTATCCAGATAAGAAGTCAGAAGGAGTAAGTACCAATTTGTTATTATATTCACTGCTGACGGTTCCTGCTGAGTTGTTTTGAGATAGGGACAAAAGGCAGACAAATGCAGTCACGTTTTTGTTCAGGCGTCTTTTCTTAATTTGCAAGATAATTACTCTGCCACATTTACATAAACTCAAACAAGGCGGTGAAATGATAATACGCCATTAAGAAAGTCCAGCCTCCATCGGACATAAATGCTCATTCTATGCAGATGCAGTTGTTCATTGGAAACATTTTCCCTCCATCCCTTGCCACAGCTGTGCAACCATTTTAATGATGCAAAAAGCACACTCTGATTCATGGGAAATGATGTCATTTTTAAGATTTTCTTTTTTCATTTCCTTCCTGGAATCAGTCCAGCATGTGTGTGGGAAATATCTGTGTCAAAAACAGCAACCATACATATTTAAATGCATAATTTATGGAACTGTGTGAGGACATTCAGGAAACAGAGAAAAAGGCAAATTGTTCTAAAAGGTATAGATTGGCCCAGACCTTGAAAAACTTGTTTTTAATTACAGTTCCTAGATACATTTTCTCCATAACCAGCACAGCCAGTCACCCAAAGAAGCCACTTCTTTCAAAATCCAGACTTTAAATGCGTTGTGATCCTTCTTTGAAATGAGAACTGTGTGAGGACATTCAGGAAACAGAGAAAAAGGCAAATTGTTCTAAAAGGTATAGATTGGCCCAGACCTTGAAAAACTTGTTTTTAATTACAGTTCCTAGATACATTTTCTCCATAACCAGCACAGCCAGTCACCCAAAGAAGCCACTTCCCCCACCTTTTGTTTTTGTTAAAATTGTTCATTCTGGAATCCATGGAGATTAAATTCCTCAAGTATTTCTCCATATTTGTTATATAGTCATAAATAAATATCCAGATGCAAACTAAAGATGCCCCAAAGTCTTGATGCATTACTTTGATACAGACTGTTGGAGAACATGATCTTTTAGGGAGAAAAGTAACAATCAACCAAACAAATAAATAAAATCTGATGCAGCAGAATTCCTGTAGTGTTTTTATATTTCTTGTGGGTCTTCAAGATCTTTCCAGCTTACAGTGACAATAATATAAACATGTCTTATGTCTTGAATGTGATTTTCCTGCTTCTTGGCATGGAGTTGGACTGGATGGCCCACAAAGTCTCTTCCAACCCTATGATTTTATGTCACAGGGTTTTCTTGGCAAGGTTTGTCCAGAGTAGGTTTCTCTTCACCTTCTTCGGTGACTGAGAGAGTATGATTTACCTAACACCAACTAGTAGGTTTTCATGACTGAGCAGGAATCTGAACTCTGGTCTATGGAGTTGTAGTTCAGCATTCAACCCACAATACCATACTGGTTCTTGCTTTTATATTACCTCTATCAAATATCCAAATCACAAATATCTTGCTCACAATCAGATATTTAAATGTCTAGAACTATTTAGCATCAAGATCCAGAGGAAAATTTGGAAGAGGAAATCAATCAGCAGTAAGGGAAAAGATTAGAAAGATTGTTTTATTTGGAATGGGGTTATAATTCAAGTATTCCACAGCCATGGTGACTGGGGGATTCTGGAAGCTATAGTCCAAAAAACCATTTTTCCAAACTGTGCTCAAATGGTTCTCAGTCTTTGGCTTTCCAGTGTTTCAGTTTTGGATTCAACTTCCTAGACTTTCCAATCAGCATGGCCAGTGATCATGGATTCAAGCAGTTGATGTATTAAGTTTTCAAATCACCTTTCTCTATGGAGCTGTAAGCACTTTACAGTATTTACCCCACCACATGGACTCTTACCCTGGCACTGAATATCTGCTGAACTGCAGCGGATATATTTTTGCTACTTTTTTAGTGGCCAATCATTCTCTCTTTGAGGGAAATGTAACTGATTCAATGAGAATCACAGAACCATAATATTTGAAGCGAATAAGATGCCATCTGGACCTATATTCTGCCAAAAGTCAAAATATCCACAATTCATTTCCCACAGATCTGCCTGAACAGTTCAATTAATGTATTTGCTTACTTAGTTTTTCTTTGGATAACTCAAAATATTATTAAAACTAGGCAGAAAGCCCAGGCATTTTTCACTATTTCTGCCTGAACCCCCCGTTGTTGTTATTTTTAAAAGATTACTATAGTAGTGTTTCTGTAAAACTCTTTTAATTCCCATTCATTCGTGGTTAATATAATTAACTCCCTTTGCTGTTTCCCCCTTCTAACAGGTAAGGATTTCATCATGGCCAAAGGAAAATCCAGGAACCTGGTTCAGTGAATTTAAGAGAGGGAAACTGGTAAGTTGCCATTTCTTTCCTTTGGGATTTTTATGCAGTGTTGTCCAGACTTAAGTGCCCAAATCTAAGTGCACAAGGCTAATAAGTATGTGCAAACATTTAGTTTGCTTTTCCAAAAAATCAGCATACCATGCCCATCGTTTCTTTGTATCTATCTAAGGCCATAGAGCATTGTCAGAAATGTGCAGCCTGTTTTCCTTTGAATCAGCAGTATTTCAGGGCCAAGTTACTCTCTGAGGGCTCAGTGGACAGGTTCTGAGCTCATGAAAACAAGGCACACAACATATTCTTTGCTAAGTGTTAAGAGAAAATGCATTCCACAACTGAGGCACAGCTATTAGGATTTCCCCCCCCCCCCCTTATATATCTTTGTAATTATGACAGTTGCCTTCAGAAGGTATGAGGTCCACTTTTTCATTCCCAGGACCTATTGTGATTGTTTCTGATTTTAAAAAAAGAAAAGATATAGTTATGAATCTGCTTCATATCTAACTTTTTAAAATCCTTTCAATCTTTTAAAACACACGAACACTGATCCCAGAAGCTTCTAAAATCAGGTTTTCCTCTAAAAGAAGAAGACTTCACCCTGCCCCCCCCCCCCCCCCCCCAAGTAAGGCCAAAGGAGTCTTGGTCCACCCCACAGACTATATTTTCCCCATTTCTAATATAGAGATTTGTTCAAAATATCTGAGATAATTCTGCATTTTTGCATACAGTTGTATATCCAGTGCCTTACTCCTTGGGGTGGATGCATTCACCCATCCTGCAGCTTTTGGTGTTGAGTTGACATACCTTTTTAAGCAGCAACATCTCCATACTGGTAGGATACAGATATCTGTTACAATCCTAGCTATTGGTCATGTTTTATCCAAAAGCCATCAGATATGTGGCCATCAAAGACATAAACTGGACACATAATTGAGTATTGTGTGGAGCCCCCGAGGGCACAGTGGGTTAAACCCCTGTGCCGGCAGGATTGAAGACCGACAGGTCGCAGGTTCGAATCCGGGGAGAGGCGGATGAGCTCCCTCTATCAACTCCAGCTCTTCATGTGGGGACATGAGAGAAGCCTCCCACAAGGATGATAAAAACATCAAATCATCCGGGCGTCCCCTGGGCAACGTCCTTGCAGACGGCCAATTCTCTCATACCAGAAGCGACTTGCAGTTTCTCAAGTCGCTCCTGACACACAAAAAATATTGAGTATTGTCATATATAGTTGTGGAAGGATGATCCCATGTATAGGTTGAGACAAGGTTTTGATACCAAAATTACGGGTTTTGATATGACCCATGGATAAGTTAAAGAGGAGAGGGGAAAGTGCCAGCTCTACCCCTAGCTGTCACTGCCATTTTCCTATCGAGGCATTTAAAAAGGTTAGAAGTGGCTCCTCAGTTGAGAAAGTAGAGGTGCTACTTTACATTCTTCTGAAGCCAACTAGTCTCTCAACTTGCACTACTCAACTCAGAGAAAATGCTAAAAGAATACACTGATATATGTATGAGTTGACTCAACTTTTTTGGGGGGGGGGGAGGGTCAATTTTTGTCTTAGAATTTCTAGACTTCCACATGAATATATGCAGTGTGTCCAATTGTGGCACAGAATGTTATACCATTTTGGTAACATTTTTGTTGTCATGGCACACCCTTTGGCCTGAAAGCTAATAATACACATCCAGTATTATGTTCTCTTCAAAGTAACCAAGATGTAATCGATATTAGTATCCATCACAGACTAAGGATTCTAACTTTATTGACTAGTTCTGAATGTGCATGTGAATTTCTTCAACTGATAGATAAGGCATATTTTAAAATTAATTTTATTTCTGAATTTATTATGTTTTGAGGAAGACCAAGAATTATTTTACATGCCAAACTATAATTTTCATCTTGTTCCCAATGGAAAGCAACTGCTTCTTTCAGACAAATATTTTAGACTAGCTGTCTCGATGTATGAAGCAATATTATTAAATTTCAAATAGGCTTTCTGCTGAAGAATTTATTCTCCTCATGCTTTTGCTGGAGAATATATGGCTGAATTATCAAAACATGTTGCCACTGTGGAATTTATTCAAAATAGTGAAAGATCTTTATTTCATACAAAGTCAAATCTGGTTTTCAGGTGCCAGCTCAGTAAAAGTTATGTATATGCAATTTGCAATTGATCTGAAATACTAATGAAGGAACATTGCCAGGAACAAAAATATTTTAGTATAAAATGTATTTTTACTAACAAAGGGAGAATAATGAAGTATTGGAACTAAAAGGGGCTTCTGGATGTACATTTCCTTTGAACATGAAGTTGTCTCTTCAATATTGTGGTTAACTCCTGTAAAGGCAACTTCAACTGATGGGAACTCCATGAATGAGAAACTTCTAAGTTACCCCATTCGCAATAGTCCTGCTCAGGACTTTCAGACTCAGGGTTGTAGCTTCCTTGATTGGGTCTATTCATCTAGAATGCAATCTTCTTCTTTTCCTACTGTCTTCTATCTTACCAGGAATTATTGTTTCTTCTAATGAGTCAATTCTACTTGTGAAATGGTTAAAATATTACAGTCCCAGTTCCATTATCTTGGCTTCTAAAAATGGTTCAAGTTGCTCCTATATCACCATGGCAGCAACCTCCCATTTTTTGAGCAATGGGGGGAAGCCAGGCAGCAATGCTTGCCCCCGTAGGATGGGTTTCAGGCAAGGCATGGAGCAACGGGTTCTCCATGCCCTCACCTGGACCCCATGGATTCATCATGATGTGTGGTGAATCCTTACCTCATTGTGATGAGGCCCTGAGAGTGTCATGCTCCACACTGCTGCTGCCCAGTAGCTGTTTGGCACATTTGACCTGACTTCTCAGCAAAAGCCAATCTGTCATAGGAAATGCTACCAACAACTCTCTATGTCCCACATAGCCTCTTACTTATAGAAGCATCACCACCATAGAAATAAAATGTGGAAGGGACTCATTAACCTGACTCTTGCTTGCATTTCATTATTTTTAAAAAATGATTTTCATATGCAGCTTGCAGCAGCTTTTAGTCAAATATAATATTGCATTTGACTTATATAATATTTGAACCAAGAAATCCCTCTGAAAATTCAGAGTATTGTTCACAAATTATTCTGGGATGTGAGTTTGCTTTAAAATGTCAACCAACTGAAATTTGTCTTGAACTAAAATTAAACATTCAGTGGCAGTATACATTTTGAATGTCCCACAAGCCCTTCCAAAGGGTTTGAATGTGTTCAGTAGTCAAAGGTTTCATTGTCATGTTCACAATATAAGGGGATCCATGCAGCTAGCGATGTGCATAGAAAGCCAAATTGTATTACTTTTTTTCTTATTGTGAGTGCATGAAGGACAATTTTTCAGGCCTCTCTATATGTGTATCAATGCATACCTACAGATGTCCATTATATATTATCATTGTGGTGGAAGGAAGCATTCAGTGGCTTTTCCACTATGAAAGGAGAACATTGACTTATGTGAGCATAGAAACCAGCCTGCGGAAATACGTCAAAAGGAAGCTGTATCCTTGGAAGAATTTTAGGATACTTTTCAGGTTGCTGACACTTATATGCAGCCCAAAAGCATAAACATGTAACATTACATAAAGAAAAATCTGTTTACTGATTCATAGCTTGACTGCATTCTTAATCGGAGAACAAACAGGAGGCGTGTATGTCAGCTGATTTACAGGCAGGCCAGTTAATGTGTTTTTGCGTCAAATGTAATCTTGTTTTGCACTATAAAAGGAAAACCAACCATATATTGATGTGCCTGTTTGTGGGCCCTTGTTTTTATTTTTCTTTGAAACAACTCAGCTTTCCTACGTTGATGCTGAAGGCAGTTCCATTAATATGGTCCAAATGACATTCCTTAAACTACTGAGTGCCTCCGCCCGACAAAACTTCACTTACAACTGTCACCAATCAGTGGCGTGGCATGATGTATCTTCCGACAGCTATGACAAAGCACTGAGGTTCTTAGGATCAAACGATGAAGAGATGTCTTATGACAACAATCCTTACATCAAAGCTCTTCATGATGGCTGTGCGGTAAGTATAAGCTCAGGATACTCTTTTCTACTTAAGATGGCAGGTTAGCTTAGTAATCAAATGAGTTCAGGCTTAATGCCATTATGACTCACATCTCCAAAGTTCAAAGTATCCTTTCATTGCTGCTGTTTGTTCTTCGCCTACACAGAATTGGTCTTTTTTTGAGGGGAAAAAAGTTATAAAGGAGGGACATTAGCTAAAACATTAAAGCAAAGGCAAATCACAAAGTAACAAACAATGCTCTGTTTGTTCAAGATGCAATTGTAAGGAAAGTCACTGGAGGAAGAGCATTGAGATATGTGATGGTAATTGGGAAGCATTTGTACTCTATGATGTGGAGCAGATGAATAACAATAATGCTGGAAATGAAAGGTCTCTCTCTCTCTCGTTTTAAGATAATTTCACTCTAAAGCAGATAATGACAGCTGCAGCAGTGCCAAAGCTTTCTTTCTTAAAAAGTTAAAGAAAATCTTGTATATGTTCCCCTTCATATGCAATGAACTGCTGTTTGAAGTGGAATTGCAATCTGATAGGGATAGAAGGGTATTAAAGAGAAGATGTCTGAGAAACATTATTCATTCTGCCCTAAATAGCCCCAGTGTGTTACACAGCCCACTAAAGCCCTACAGTGTGACAATGTATCCAGGTTATTTGGAACAAATTTCTATTTAAATGAGTTAACCTTATTTACTCAATCTCCTGTTCCAACAGTCCGGTAACTCATAGCTTTCTTTCTGGCCACTATGTTTTCTCAACCAATTTAAGAGTCTCCAGGCCTGTGATGAAAAAAAACCCTTTCAATATTTTAGCTGGTTGTAATGTATTTTGAGGTGCTCAATTCGAAAAGCACAATAACAATGTTATACCACACATAGTTCGGTCAGTGTCATTACTAATTTTATTTAGTCACATATTACTACATTAAAAAGTCAAAACTGTATGTGATGGGGCAAATCTGAGGTCACTTTTGGGTTTAGAATGCCAAATTCAGCATATACTTTTCTTTAGGCTTTTTGAAGTTAGTGCAGGTATGAACTGTTTTGGTTTGACAATGCATGCATTGTCAAAAGATTCGTCTTTTGTATATTCAAAAAAGAGCAAAACAAGTAGAAAAAATACAAAACTTAAATTTTACTCTTGTGCAGCAGAGTTCACAGAAAAAACAGCAACTTCAACACAAACTTTCGAGTAACAATACAGTCATAGTTCCTCTTGAGTTTCCAACTCATGTATGGTCCTTGCGTTTAATTCATGCAGTGCTTTCTATCAGAAAATATGTCTTCTCCCAATCTTCATTTCTTGTTCATGGATGAGCATGGAAGACAAACTTGACAGTGTAAAATATTCTGCAAGCCAGGAACTTACACTGAGTATGCCCAGAGGCAAACATTTAGTAAGCCCAAAAACATACTCTCCCCAGTTATATCCCTTCAGGAGTGGACCAAAACTTGTTGACCTTAATTACCCCAATTACTCATCTTGTGGATTGTAATCAAATAGGGTGAGTCTTTTTCTCTTAACACACACACACAGTAGAGATCCCACAGTAATTTAGCCATGTACCTTAATATGAACAGCCAAATCTTTGCTGCCTCAGTTCACTAGATAATGACAACCAATGTTGTTGCTGTTTGCTCCCATGAAGAATCAACTTAAGATTATGCTGTCAGTGTTCAATGAGTCTGTCTACACAAAAACTAAAAATGTGTGCTGCATCTACCAAAAGCTTAAGGTTTATTGTTTGTGTTTTGTACTTGCAGTCGAGAAAAGGCTATGGAAAGACTGTTATTGAAATCAACACTCCCAAAATCGACCAAGTGCCCATTTTTGATGTGATGATCAATGACTTTGGTGATCAGAATCAGAAGTTTGGATTTGAAATTGGTTCGGTCTGTTTCCTTGGTTAAATTTAGAGCATTGAGAAGACTATCAACCAGAAAAAAATGCACCTTGGTGCTACCACCAATCCACTTGATGCCACATGCAAGTTTTGAATAAGAATGGAATAGAAAATTATGTTTCACCATGTATGTATGTCTTCTTTAGGAACACTCAGTGCCCCATAGGACCAGAATCACATGACTTAAACTTATTTGACAAATTATAAAGGATCCTGTGGCAAAGACAGGCAGCATGGGGTTAATTTAATAAATGCCATCCACCATCCCATTCCATGCCACCCAACCCAACTATACCTCCCTTGATTTCACGGTGCTGTAAAATGCAATGTCACGGTGCTCTTTCTATTGCAACACAAGAGGTGCTACGAAGGTCTGTTTAATAAACTGTAATTATTCTATGTACAGTACAATATTGCCCTTTCTCTGTCCATTTCCAAAACTTGCATGTGTCCCTGAGTTGAAACTGGCTCTTATGCTATAATGATTTTTAAAGTATGTTGTCAATACTGTGTATGTATTATGAAAAATAAAGTTGTAATTTCCAGTGAATCCAATTCCATTTTTTCTGATATGATAATAGTAATATTATTATTAATAATAATAAATCCCTTTGTATATATTGATGTTCGAGAACTCTGTTATTTGAAGTCACCAGCAAAACCTCAGGTGGCAAAACTGGAAACATTTGAATAGCACACTAGTCTGCTGTTACTGCTTTGTGATAAGGAAATCCGAAAAGGAAAGGGACTCTTTGAGGTTCTCTTCCATGGTGCTATACCTCAGACTTCTTCATTTTCTGTTTCTGATGCCAGGATATGTCCAGAAATGTGAGTGCGTGCAATAAGCAAGTTTCATGTTTGGGAATGGGAAACATATGTATGTGATTAAAATGAGTACGTAAAAGATGTAAGAGAAGATTCCTACCAATGTAAACTTTAAGGAGCTGTTGCAGTACTGTTTCTTCTTCAACAATTCTGGTAACTTCAGAAACTTAGACCATGTAGAAGACCTCAAGATGAGGGCACTTGCCTCACAACCTCTACTGTCAATCTCCCAAACTAAAGCAAGGCTGGTGTATAAAAGAGGTGCGATGTAAACTGCTCTCACAAGGGTCGATCTTCAGATTTTACTAGAGTTGTATGGAGAAAAGCAAATGTTGTGGCTGCACCCTATAGGTCATCTCCAGAAGGATAGTCAAATGATTAGTCACATAGTCATTTCTTTCAACAAATCTAAACTTTTTCACATCCATATGAAAACCAAATTCCCATATGAAAACCAAACATTTACTTGTGGATTATTTTATCTCCATTCATTTCAGGTGTGCTTAAATTATATCTGTGCTATAAATAATATTTACTTCCCTGAATGAGGCACCATTTGATACAGCCCATCCCAGATTTTTTTCTGCCCATCCCAATAATATATATGTATTTATCTCTCTCTCCAGTTAACATCTGGGTGAGCTTTTGAGTCTCCAGTCCTGATCAAGTGTCCATTTGCTCTTCCTGCTAAAATGATCCATGCAGTTGGCTATGAAACATGTTTCATAGTCTCCTCTTTTTTGACCAAATAGATGTAGCTTTAAAAGAAGCCTGAAAACATAAAAATAAGCAAACTCTTAAATGCTTCACCATCTGATTTCTGTGGATCAAATGGCTCCTAAAAGCACTGGTGGACCGATTTAGTCTTACCTATTTCCAACTTAGGATGTATCTGCACTGTGGAATTAATAGTTTACATTCTAATTACCCTGGCTCAGTGCTGTGGAATCATGGGAGCTGTAGTTGTAAAGGTTTGTAGTCTTCTCTGCCAGAGTGCTGGGACCTCATCCAATTACAAATCTTATGATTCCACAGTCTTGAGCCATGGCAGTTAAAATGGTGATAAGCTGCATTAATTCTACAGGGTAGATGACCCTTAGTGGAGGTCAACTACACTCTGTGCTGACAATCATTTCAGTGATGTACAGATATTAGAGTGACCCCATGTCCACTCAGCCCCACATTCTGGATTTGTATTCCTAGAATCTATTTGCTCCTCTAGCAAGGGAGATGACAAAAGTGGGACCTCGTATCTATTTATGGATCCCCCTTGCTATACTTGTGGCAAATAAGTCTAGGTCATGTGATTCTACCTAGCTGCCAAGCAACCTATGAGGGACCAACTACCTATGGAGCTTATTTTCTGACCCAAAAGGTTATAATTTGCAATCCATACTTTTTTTTCCAAATGGCTGTTTTGGCCTGACCTCAAGACATTTTTCCAGGTAGTCAGACATAGATATTAACTTAACAAAACAAATCCTTTTGTACCTATTTTTCATAATATATGTAAGACTTGAAAAGTAAATGTTTGTTACTATTTCTTATATAAATTTGTTTAAATTAAATGATATCAGATTCCACTCGCTCATTTCCAGCTGTTTTTTAAAAAAATCGTGGAAACATTTTATATGTAAAACAGATTTTAAAGTCAACTGTTTGCTGTTCAGAATTCCTTTTAAAAAAGACCAAAGTTTGTATCTGTCACCTCAAAGAGGAAAAGTATACATTTTATTAATAAAATCAAGTCTTGTCTACCTGGACTGATCACTTTCTTTCTTATACATAGAATGTTATATCTGCTTCAGTAATATCATGCTATTGTGGCTCCAGATACTCCATCACATGAACCATGAAATATAGATCAGTCACAATCCAAAATGTGACTGAAGGGTATTTTTAATGGTCCAAATGTTCATTTTCAAAACCTGAGTTTGGTTTTTATCTTATTTTACCAAATTGTATGATACCTTCCCCAGAGGTTTTTGTCTCTCATTCTTTATCTACCTGTAGCTAAAATCATTTGTAGATAAGCTAACACATGCACATCACTATCTACATACTAAATTTTTGAATGTGTTTTACATTTTTGAGGGAGAAAATATGGGCGACTTAAATACTATGACTAACTATAAGCTTCAATTTTTGGTGGGTTAGCTACCTAGCACAGCACATAACAAGAGCTTTTGCATGCATTAATAGCTTTCCAGATTTGAGAAGACAAGAGAGAGATGAAGCTTTAATCTGATTTAATATATCCAGTAAACTGACGTGATGAGCACAATAGCTGGGTTTACTTGATTGGGGAAACACTCTCCCAGGGCCCTTCCACACAGTCATATAATCCAGAATATCACGGCAGAAACTTCCACAATATCTGCTTTGAACTGGGTTATCTGAATCCACATCCCATATATTCCAGTTTGAAGCAGATAATGTGTGGAAGGGGCCCCAGTCACTAATTTTCTGTAGGATATTTGAAGGTAAAGCTTTTTATAAAGATAATGAATTTAAAAGTGACTCCAAAAAAGAAAAAGAAGTCCGCTAAAGCGCATATATTATTATTATTATTATTATTATTATTATTATTATCTTTATTTTTACCCCGCAAAATCTCCCGAAGGACTCGATGCGGCTTACAAAGGCCAAGGCCACCAACAACAACAGCATACACACACACACACACACACACACACACACACACTGACTCGTGATCATATTTAAGGAGGCCGTGCATCCTGCAGTTAAACATAAAAGGACTTCAAAATAAGCCATACACAGAATTTCGCACCCTCTGGTATGAAGACAAGTCCAAGTTAAGACATGGTCAGTTATCTAGATGAAGGGGACTTTGGAGATTTCTTCTATTCTTAGTTGTGGAATCTTGCTTTAATTCTTCCCTGCTTTCCTATCTAATTTCTGGAATCTCTCTGGAATATCTGGAATCTTGTGGGATCTCCCTCTGTAATAGTTTGAAAGATCTCTGGAATTTCTATCTTTGCTTTGCCCCTGTAGAGATCACTCTTTGTTTTGCACCTATATCTAATCTACTCCTGATTTAATCATAGAATCATAGAGTTCCAATCCAATCCAACCCCCTGCCAAGAAGCAGGAAAATTGTATTCAAAGCACCCCCGACAGATGGCCATCCAGCATCAGCTTAAAAGCTTCCAAAGAAGGAGCCTCCACCACACTCCGGGGCAGAGAGTTCCACTGCTGAACAGCTCTCACCATCAAGAAGTTCTTCCTAATGTTCAGATGGAATCTCTTTTCTTGTAGTGTGAAGCCATTGTTCTGCGTCCTAGTCTCCAGGGCAGCAGAAAACAAGCTTGCTCCCTCCCTTTTTCTTTCTATTTGGGTGGAAAGAAAACACCTGAGTGGGGTAAAACATAGCCTTAGTGCTATTCTGTGTGGAGTTAAAAAGAGACTTCATGTACTTGAAATGATGAGTGCAGAAAAAAGAAGGTTTTATCTGCAAAGGACATGTATGAACATGACCTCTTCTGACACTCTATGGTAACATCTTCCAGTGGCTCCTAGGTGGTCCTCTGAACATACAATGGGACTGCAACACATAGAACTAAGCCCACCAAGTATAGGTGTACCAGTTGGCAAGATCTCTAACCATTATAAGTAGACAAGATAGTTAAGCACTGATTGCTCTGTTAAATGCAACAAGGAAACCATTTCCTTGTCAGTAGGAGGGAGCAGGTTTCATAGGAAAAAAAATCAAATTTTTACTTTTAAAATGAGGCTTGTCATCTTCCACGATGGCCAAGGATCCAGAAGAGAGCACTTCCTGTCAGTCTCTTGTTCAGAATATGGAAACCTTTTGC
This sequence comes from Anolis sagrei, assembly GCF_037176765.1. Lineage (NCBI taxonomy): Eukaryota > Metazoa > Chordata > Lepidosauria > Squamata > Anolidae > Anolis > Anolis sagrei. The sequence continues at coordinate 144,060,469 of NC_090024.1, forward strand.
TTAAAGGCCTGCTGGCAAGTCTTATTTATTGAGCATAGCTCATAACAGATGGTTCAAATTAGTGTAGATTTTACAGGGGAGTAATAAATAAGTTTCTCCAGGATTTCACTAAAAATTCTTGTAATAGATCAATTTTTAAAAATTGAACTGACACGAGTTCCTAAATCACTGTTCATTGCCTTGTAAATTAAAATTCAGAGAGCATTTACTAAAAATATTTTTCTATCCAGATGTGGATAGATTTACCTGTAATTTTTAAAAACCTTACGTAATGTATGTATATATTCCAAGCCATGATGAATATTAGACCATCGTTCTTTTACAAAATTAATAAAATTAGCCAGGATATAGGATGATCGTTATGAGATTTCTGTATGCTGTGTGGCTAACACTGTTATAAGCCACATTTTGGCAGGCATAAATATATGGATTTAAATGCATACATTTCAGCAGAATGGCTCCTGCCAGGAAGAGAAAATGGCAATTAAGAAAAGGATTGCATTGCGCTCTCCACATACACATATGAATAAACAAAAGTGTCATTCTTACTGCACATTTTTGCTTTATTAAATTCTGTGCCCAAAGTAAACTGACTTTGAAAGATACACATGAAACTTAATCCTTAACCATATTTCAATAAATGGGATTAAGATTTCAACAATTACTAAAGAGGCAAAATCATTTTCATTGTGTAGAAGAAAAAAATCATTACTGTTATGATTACATTGCCTATTATAATGTATTATGAAAAATATCAACCAAGACCTATTTGAAAGTGATGGAGCGTAAAGTTCCACCTGAATAGTTAACATGAAGTCCTTAGATTCAGAGAGGAAGAACAACAATTGGGAGCACTAGGGAGGTGCATCCCTGAAACTAACTGTGACCAATTGTGTCAAGGCAGCATTGCAAAACAGTAGAGTTATATAGTTTGGGGAAAGTAGGTACACTAGCATTACCACTTGATTAGACTACCAAAAAGACCCTTCTAACCCCTTTTTACAATTCAGAACTGGATGTACATACCAGGAAAGCATTTATTCAGCAGAGTAAAGGACTGTGCATAATAGAAATGGAGGTGGAATGGGTGCAGCTTTCTATTTTGAGTTTCACTTTTAGTTTTTTAACTCTCTATTTCATTTCATTTGGTTTCTGCATCACTTATTTCCCAAAAAGGGAAAAGTTTTTAAAATATATATTTAAAATGTCCAAAATGCCTGGTTGAGACAGTACAACATCAGATGAAAGTACAACAAAGTTCTGTTGTCATGGCTACTTCTGCTAAAGCCAGGGGCGGCTCAACCCATTACACAAAGAAAGCATTTGCAGTATAGTTGATTTTGCCCAGGGGTGCTCTTGAGGTGCTCTTGGGGGAAAATAGACCTTGACATATGCGAGTTGCAGTTACTGGGATGTATAGTTCACCTACAATCAAAGAGCATTCTGAACTCCACCAATGATGTAATTGAACCAAATATGGCACACAGAACTCCCACCATATTAGTGATTGGTGGGGGGGGGGGGTGGGCAAAATACTGTTTGCTTACCATTGAAAATTACCTAGGGCCGCCTCTGGCTAAAGCCATTCCTCCCAATAAACTACCATATACAGTAGAGTCCCGCTTATCCAACCTTCACTCATTCAACATTCTGCATTATCCAACACAGTCTGCCTCCCAGCTGGACCCACAGCTGTTTCAATACATTGCAATGTTTTTGTGCTAAAATCATAATACAGTAATTACTACATAATATGACTGTATATTGAACTGCATTTTCTGACAATTTGTTGTAAAACATGTTTTGGTGCTTTATTTGTAAAATCAGAATGTAATTTGACATTTAATAAACTCTTCCTTAATCCCTCCTTATTATCCAACATTTTTGCTTATCAACCTTCTGCCAGCCCATTTATGTTGGATAAGCAAGACTATACTGTATACTCATATATAAATCTAGGAATTTTAGTCAAAAGTCATTCCAAAAAACTTGGATCAGCTTTTTCACAGATTAATTTAAGTAGTGCCATCACACCCAGACACTATAAAGTTAAAACTAAGATGTGCTTCTCTCTTTATCTGGGTGAACTGCAAATGCCTTACTTAGAAGCTCAGAATTCCCAGCAACTGAGGCCAGTCCAGATTTGAACATCAAACAGAACATTTATTTCTTGAAGTCCTTGACAGACTTGACACAGCTGGATGAAGTTACAAACACAAACAGTTAATTTAGGAAACCATATAGATGTTCTTTCCTTCCCTTTTCCTTCAGCTGCTGAGTTAACTTTCCCCCAACAGTAGAAAAAATCCTGGGATCTTTTACCTTAACCCTGAGCTGCTATCTTTTAGAAAGAGCAGGTTTTCCCCTATCCTAGCTCAAGGTTAGGTTGGGGATGAAGTAATGGAGCCTCTCCCAATGGCAGAGATATTCCCTGCCCCAGTGCTGAGCTGCTATCTTTTAGAAAGAGCAGGTCTTCCCCTATCTGAGCTCAGCACCAGTTTCAAAGGCAAGAGGGTAACTATACTCACAATGGCCTGTCCGAGCTGCCTAGCTTGGCCACCAGCACATCTGAGGCTTTTTCTATACTAAAGAGGTCTCTTCCAACTCTTTGATTCTTAGGCAGGAGAGCTTTTTCCAAAATGGAGATCTCATCCCCAGGAAAAAGGGCGGTTTCTAGACCAAAAGGATACTTTTTTAAACCAATAACAGCAAAAGGCTTGCAGGCTGGCTTCCAGCCTCTGTTAATGTTTAACTTTCAGGGTGCTGCTGAGACTGTAGCAACCCTGAGGGAAAATGCAAAGGGATGCTATTTTATGCAACTAAGGGGCAATGCAAACCAAGCTCCTGGAAGACGGAACAAGTAATGTACTTTAACTCTTGTTTTAAAAGAAAACATTTCTTTCTATGAGCAGAGTGGCAAAGGACAAAAGCTTAGTTCATCCCAGGAGAACCTAAAAGAATCACCAATCCCCTCTATTCTGTTTGCCATGGCACCATTTCTAGCCTTAAAAATGACCCCCATATCCAACACCCACCTACTCCTGCTATAGAACCACAGATAATAGCCAATCCTATGGTTTGATTATATTTGGGCTGCGGGTATATCATGGATTAGAACTTGAGAACCTAGTGGAGTCCATAAACACTTTTGGGGATAATATTTTTTGGAGTGTTAAGTTAAACCATGGCTATTGCATCTGAGATAAGGACTTCATACTGTATTAAAGTGGTTCTCAACTCATTGGCCATGAAGGGTTTTCTGTGGGGTTGCTGGGCAATGGTGAACTATGATTTTTTTTTTAAAAAAAGGGAATACAAGATGTCACATTATCACATCCTGAACAGAGGTTTGTTTGCATAAATGTGTATTGATCTTTTGTTCACCAAGTTTGCTTGTGAGGTCCAGGGTCATGCGCAATTCGGTGATTGTCTCTATGGAATGCAGATGCTGTTCAGCTTGTGATTGGTCAGTTTTTAGTGATAAATGCATACTGAGTGTCTAGTCTTGTTTCTTGTGGTGGGCAATGGTTATTCTTCGATACCAGAGAATTCTGCAAAATATATAAAAAAATCATATGTCAACACAAATTGAATGATCCCGCATCCAGGAATCTGACACGCAGCACATCATATTATTTCCCTTCTTTGGCCAACCACACAGCCAGCCAAGACCAATCAACCATGAGCCAAGCAGTGCTTCAAGGTCTAGACACCATGGTCATCACTATAGCAGTGCCAACAGCTCTAATTTTTAATGTACCAGGGTTGCAGATCATTTTGCCTCTATAAAATGAGGCCGTGACTTGAAAAAGGTTGGGAGCCGTTGCTGGGTTAGATATATAAATATTATTTTTAAAGCAATTTAACTGTTCTAGAATTAAAGCCATTTACAAATCATTGGAAGATGAGATATAAAAAACAACAAAATGACACGACATTAAAGCATGGTAGTGTACATGCTGGTAACCTCATTTCTGCCAGTGTCGGTTTTGACTATTAAAAGCCCTACATCAATGGCGTCATACTTGTGGCCCTCCAGATGTTATGGACCAGTTCCCAGAATTCCTGGCCATTGGAAAAGCTGGCTAGGGCTTCTGAGAGTTGGAGTCTGAAACATCTAGAGCAGTGGTTCTCAACCTGGGGTCCCCAGATGTTTTTGGTCTACAACTCTCAGAAATCCCAGCCAGTTTACCAGCTGTTAGGGTTTCTGGGAGTTGAAGGCCAAAAACATCTGGGGATCCCAGGTTGAGAATCACTGATCTAGAGGACCACAAATTGAACACCTCTTCTCTACATGACTTGGGCCCTGGTTGCCTACAAGTTCGCCTTCTTCCATACAATCTGCCCCTTAGGACACTGAGGATCCCTGGGAGATGTTTACTACAACCAGCCAGAACCTGACTGGCTACCATCACCCAGAGGCCCTTTTGATTAGCTGCCTCAAAATTGTAGAATGACCTGCTGGAAGAGCTCTAACATCTAAATCAGCTGTTGCAATGTAAGAGAAATTTAAAGACCTCTCTCTTCCAGCAGACCTACCCAGTCAGTTTTTAACCATGAATTTTAAACTCCCGGCCCATGTTTACTGTGTTTTATAGTATATGTATTTCACAGAAATATGTTTTAATGTATGCATTTTACATAATGTTTTATGATGGACTTTTTAACTATGTTGTGCCCCACCTCAAGCCTCAAGGAGAGTTGGGTAAGAAATAATCACCTATAAATAGAAAAAATATATCCTATGACAGTGGAAGGACAGCAATCAGTGAACCATTCTAGTTGCTCTAAGAAGGAAGTTTCAAAATCTGAGAGCTGCCACTGAGAAGAAGCTTTTCTGTGTTGTCACCAAATGAGTCTGGGAGCTTGGGGGGGGGGGGCAGGTTTGCCCAAATATCTTGATTAATCAGGTCATATTAGAATATTAGGTTCTTAAAATATCTTGGAACTGCACCATGTGTAAAGTTTCTTAGCTGTGAGAAACCATGAGGTAAGATGTGCAAGAGTCTTAGGAGGTGTGAAATAGAAAAGATGAGAGTGAGAATCTCAAAACCACTTAAATGCTTTTCCATCCCTGTTAGAAATGTCAAAATCAATAAATATTTGGAATCACATTAGTCCAAGAATGGCAATTTAGGATGCTCCCTGTAGGAATTTGCTATTGTCAGAGTATTTTAGCATCTCTAACATTTGTAGCACAACCTTTGATGACATAAAACTGCTCTTTCCATTAAAGTGAATGGGAAAAATGAAGAATCTTGTTCATGGATTATGCAGAACTCGTGGAGGATGAGCTTTCCATGGCTTCTAATCTGGATGACTATATAGTCCTTCAAATATATATAGAAGTAATAGATAACTGCCTCTGTAATATACCAATTGCTGGAGACCATGAGCTAGAGACTGTTTTTGAATGAATGTTCTGCTTATTGACTTTCCAAGTGCCCGTAAGCAGAACATTCATTCAAAAACATTCATTCACTGTGGAGAACATTTGTGTTGGATATATCTTTGTTTAGATCCCTTTCACACTATATATTATATGGCTATGATTCCACTTTAGCTGCCATAGCTGAATCAAATATAATATCCTGGGGTTAAAGTTTTCTTTCCTAAATTACAAATCACAATATTCTATAGGGCAGCATCATGGCAACTAAAGTGGAATCATAGTACTGCAATTGTATCATCTGAAATGGCCCCCGATTCTTACGTTTTTCTATAAAATGGGTTCACATTCACCTTGAAAGCTAGATAACTTGCTCCAGACATCAGTGTGACTGGCATAAATTAAACATGAGTCCAAAAGGCTGCAACTTTATATTTGTAAATTAAAGCAACTGTGTTCCCATTTGAAACCTAGGGGGATATATGCATAATATCACTAGATAACAGACTGTCTTTTATCCAGCAGCTCTGAAATGTACCAGAATGTTTTATGCTGTAAGACAGTCAGATCTTTTTATATCGATGTTATATTTCCCTTCTAGAACTGAAGAAGACCTGTAGATGTGGGAACACTGTGCTCATAGTTACAAATGTATTTGAACAGTTTTCATTTGCATTTATTGTTCTGAAAACTATAAACTCCAGCTGAGACCAAGTTTCTGTGGATTAAACAACACCATAGATTGGGGCCTGGTTACAGCCCATTAAATTTAGCTCCGTATGTATGCTGAAATGGGTTATAATTTTTTAAAATGCTAATTTAAACCACATACTGGAGACTATCAAGGGCTGAATACACTATAAAAACTCAAGAGGCTTGAGGGAACCTTTTTTTAATGCACAACATAGAATACAACTGATTGCAACTGCAACCAGCAAAATAAGCAGAGGAAAAGAGAGGAAAGAGGGCATATTTAACAACTAGGATCAATAAATCTAGACATAGTTCAGCATGTTTACATTTCAGTGAATTAAACATGGCCTAAGGTTGCCTTCACTGTATTCTAAGTAAACAGGTGATTCTTGAAGTTCATCCTTGTATATTGAAGCACAGCACAGATCTGGAAAGTAACAGGGGATTTAGGACTTTGTGATTGGTTTCTGTTTTCATGTCAACTCTGATTTAGAAAAACTCTAACCTAGGCTTTTCTTGACAACGTTATTCAGGGGAGGTTTGCTATTGCCTTCCTCTTAGACTGAGTAAATGTGATTTGCTTAAGGCACATGTGTCAAACTCAAGGCCCACAGCTCGAATCCGGCCCACCGTGTCATTGTATGTGGCCCTCCAGGTGGTAGACTACGATTCCTGTATTCCTCCTGTTTAAACCTTGTGACTAGCACTGATGTGAGTTGGAATACATTAACATCTGAAAGGCGGCTGTTTGTTCTATTTCGTCACAATTGTGGGGTGTGAATTTAGATACAAAACTTGTGGAGATGATGCCCGACTTTAAAATGTCATTTAACCTTTCCCCAACCTCAGAGACACAAGTGCTGTTGGATTGCAATTCCCATTATACCCAGTCTTCATGGAAGATAATGAAATGTGATGGGGATTATTGTTTTATAACATCTGGGGATTCAAACTAGTTAAAAACTAAAGAACACCTGCCACCATGTAAAAAAAAATATATAGCCAGAGCTCTGTATCGACAGATTCCCCATCCATGGATTTAACAGCCCTTGGAAGGCAACCACAAGGCTGATGTGGACCTTGATGAAAATGTTTTCAATACCCCTGGCTTACGCTGACCCAATGGGCACCTATGAGTGAGTGGAAACTTGAACCTTAGTCTCCTGGATATCTAATCTAATGCTCAAATCATTTCACCATACAGATCCTTGAGTTTAGGACTGCCTGGAAAGACTGGAGCGACATGGCTCCCTGGGTCACTGTTGTAGGGATGAACAAGGACTCTAAGGAGGAGAGGAAACTGAGAACTGCCCCCAATCTCTGGTGATCCCTTTCTTCCAGATGCTTCAGCACACAAACTTTAGGAGCCTGTTTTCCTACCACTTTCTTAATGACATCTTTGCAGCTAAACTCCAGCCTCAAAACCACAACACATGCAGTTGGCAAGGATGGTTGATCACTACTCTAGTATAATGAACACTCCCATATTTTAACTGTATTTATTTAAGCAGCCATCACTTTGAACAGTCATATCAATTTCCTTTCTTTATAATCCGATTACGTTCTGTATCAGTGACTGAGATTGACTGCTCTTGAGGTTTGGAAAGCTCTGTTAATATTTCATGAAATGTTGCCCTTTAATAGACTAACCCAGACTCAGCTGCATTTAAAATACATTTTCCGATTGTTAGGCATGATACTCCCTGGTGACTCACAGGATGTCACCATCCTCACACTCATCTGATATTTTCTCCTTAGCATCAAGCAGAGAAAGGATTATCACTCCAGCTTCTTCATGACTCTAAAACAAAAACATCTGTGCTGAAAAAGCTGTAGACAGATAACATGAAAATGAGAAATTAATCACTTGCCTAAATATACTGTAAACACCAAACTTGATGGAACATTTATCATCATTTTGCCTTCTGCTTACCTAAAGGGAGAATGTGGGCTTATAATAATTACTTTCCAAGTACTTACTCCCAATACCCATTTTAATTTATAATGGAAATTATTCATTGGTTTTGTAAGGCTAATGGTTAGTTTTGTTGATTAATATTACAATCTAAAAATTGTCTACTGAAATGTAACACTGAGCCCAGGACTACAACTTAGGTATGGCAAAAATAAATGATTTCATTCTCTCTCTCTCTCTCTATTTTTTTTCCTCTCTCTCAGTCTTAACATAAAAATATATGTGCCTTGCTCTGGTTGCTGTGTTGGATGAGACAAGTTGATGCACCCATGAAGCCCAAAAAAGGTGATACTCAGGAACTCATCAGATGAACTCTAGAAAGCTGGGGAAATTGTCTTCTTAGCACTGCGTATTGTAACATTCCATTTCAAAAAAGATGGTTTTGTTTTAGATTTCCCATCAGACACATTTGTTCCCCAGCCTTTTTATCATTGTGTCTCATGTTTGGAACCACCTCACACATTAGCCTACTCCATATTCTTTCTTTTTTTATTTGGAAAAATCTTCAAAATTATGGAACTCCAAAACCTTATTGTATTTTACAGGAGGAATTTCCTAACTCTACAACCACCAAGTACCTGAAGGTCAACAAGTTATTATATCATAGTGGGTATATATTTTAATTGTGCTAATTTTTCTAGTTAAAATTTAAAAAATTAAAAGGTCCAGGCTCCTATGGAAAGGCTTGGAGCACGAATTGGAGCATCAGTGCTTGCCAGAAGACTGCTCATAGTAAGAACTCCCACTGCTCCATGTCATTGAACTAAAATGACACAGGAAAACCTAACAGATCCCCTCACACATGTTTTTAAGTGCTCTTTCCCATTTCTGAGTGCATCAAGAGCTCAAAAGACAATTTCTCCCCATCTCCCATCCACCCCCCCCCCATCCCAGTCCCTGTTTCTCCACACTTTTATTACATCTCATGGACAAAATAAAACAGATGACACCTAGAAGTTGTTTTTGTTGGGAATCAGGAGCTGTTAGGCTCAAAAATAACCCTCTCTTGGGTGATTCCACAAAAATATAGCAGAGTGCCAGATGCACAGTTCATAAGCATCAGAAACTTATGTGCAGTGAGTAAGGATTAGCTTCTATTCAACAGGATGGAAGAGGATTGCAGATCCACAACTTCATATGATCAAAAATAATATGTTTTTTAAAGATAAAAGAAATCTATTCTGGATCGGAAAGGTTCTTGGAGCTAACTAGCTTCACTGAGCTATTTTCTGAGGAAAGGAAAAAAAGGAAAAATAACAAAATAGCTTTATCTACTACATCTTGCCTGGACAATGGCAAGATGCCTCCTCACTCTAGAAAAGACAAAGGAAGAAGAAGAGACCAATATGGAGAACTGACCACATGGCCTCACCAGGGCAATAAAAATACCTTTAAAGAGGAAGTTACGTTTTCTCTGAAGAGATCACATTGCTCAGTATTCAAAGGGGAGGAGACAGTGGCATGCAAGATAAGTAAGACAACCCCCCCCCCCCTCTAAGCCCCTTCTTAAGATAAGCATGCTTGAGGAAATTGGGAAAGGAATCCCTCACTCTAATCAATCTAGACTAACTGCTCATTGAGGGCTGGAGACTTGTACAGTCAGGGATGAAACCCAACAGTTTTACATCATGTAAAGGGCTCTATGGCACTTCATAAAAAAAATGTCTTAGAAGTATGTAGAAATGGGGAGGACTTGCATCTGATGAAGTCCTTAAGGGAATTGTTCTGGCTTTTCTGTGATGTTTGCTTCTCGATCTCACCACAATAATGTGGGCGCCTTGCTCTGAATGTTGTGTTTGCTGAGACAAATCGAGAGACTCATCCTGAGACACAGTAAAGTGATGTTTAGTGTAGATGGGAATTGTCCTGGGTTCCTAAATAATAGTGAAAGATAGCACCAATATAAGAAACTTTGGTATTACTATTTTAATTGAATAGGGACCAAGATGGTAAATTACCTGCCACTTTTTTTAAAAAAGAGGACAATACTGTAAAAAAAAACCTGCCAAGCAACTCAAAACCAACAGTTCTTCACATAATCGCTGCATGTTCTTGTCCATTTCCTGAGAGTAGCTCAACTAGGTATAGTAGAGTTCACTTCTGAGAAAACATGAAGTACAGATTGTGCTATTTCATAAAGTATCTAAGAAGAGTCATATTGAATCCAACCACAGATCAGTTTAGTTCAGGGGTTTGCTCTTGTGAAAGCCAACCAGTAGTCCTTTTGCCCCATGCTGCCTCCAATATAAAATGTACCATACAAAGAACATGATGATTACTCAGTGACAGACTTATTTCCTGGGATCTTGTCTTCTCATCATAAATACATCCAAGACAGGATTCTTGAATATTCCAAAGAATATTCCGTTTGGTATTCTGTCCTGAAAAAGGATGAAAGTAGATATTACTTCAACCATACAAGATCATTTCCGCTCATAACTCCTCTGAGTCCGTCAACAAGGGAGAGAGGGCAGGATATAAAGCAAAGTAAGTACATAAATAAATACATTTCAAAAACATTATTAAGAAAATCAGTAATAGCTGTAACAGTATTTTCATTTTTGTGGAAATGAGAATTAATTAGGTTACATGACTGGCATTCAGTTATGAATGTTTCAAAGGAAGAAAATGAACCTGTTTGAAAACTGATGCTAAAGGAGAGTTCTGTGAATACTATGAACTGCTAGATCTTAGAGGAAATCAAGTCTGAACTCTCCCTAGATGTCAAGATGGCTAACCTGAGACTGATGTACTTTGGATATATCATGAGAAGACAGGACTCAGTAAAAAAGATAATGCTTGGCAACATAGAAGGCAGAAGGAAAAGAGGAAGTTCACATTCTAGGTGGCTAGACTCAGAGAAGGAAGCCACAGCCCTGGGTCTGCAAGACCTGAGCAGAGCTCTTGAGAATGGGGTGCCTTGGAGGTCTCTCCCTTATGAGATCACCATAAGTCAAACTCAATTTAACAGCAATCTATATAAATAAAAATGTAATGTTCGTTTGTGGGATTAACATAACTCAAAAACCACTGGACAAATTGACACAAAATTTGGACACCACACCCCTAACAGACCAATGAGTGATCATCACTCATAAACCCCTCCCCCAAAAAGCTAAATAACGATACAACGCATATGTGAAAATGACAGTTCCAAGCATCCCCTAGACCAGGCCCTTTAGGGGAGGAGGAAGCTCCAAATGCACTGCTTCCAAGTTGCAACCTTGCTTCTCCTTGGATTTCTTTGAGCACACCCAAATCCGTTCATATTTCCTATTTCCTATTCCTGGACTGCAATTCCCAGCTATCCTCCAGATAGATAAGATATATGGATTAGATAGTAGGTAGTAGATAGATAGATCAATCAGGAGGACTGCTGGGGGTTACAGTCCAAGAAAAGGTAGAGAAGGAAGAAAGGAGAGAAAGAAAAAGGGAGGGGAAGGAAGGTAGAGAAGGGAGGAGAGAAGGGAGAGAAGAAAAGAAAAAAGGGAAAAGGGGGAAGGAAGGAAATAGGGAGGGAAGGATGGAGAGAAAGAAAGGAGAGAATGAGGGAGGGAAGGTTGGCCACAGTAACGTGTGGCCAACAGCAACCGCTTGCAAGTACTGTGAATAGACAAACTTAAGAACAACCTGCCTTCTGATGATGATTCTTCCCCCATCTAATACATGGAGCTGGTTTCCAAAAAGGAACTAAACCCATTTGAACAAATGTCATAGGAATTGGAAAAAGCATGCTGAGGATATGAATTCTTTTGCACTTTTCCAAACCCTATACCAAAGAGATTTGATACATCTTGACTGTTTCGATCCGTACATATTATTCTATTCCTAATCAACAAAATGCTGCCACCTCTGACTCATTTTTCTTCCTTCTTTCTTTCTTTTGATTCGGTACCCTTCGGAAACAAACTCCGCATATATAGTTCTGGTTTTTTTCCTATTGCTATTTTTATCATGCTATCTATTTAAATTGAACACTGAATGCATCATATGTAAAGCAGGATTAGATCTGTAGGAAGGAGTCACGAAAACTGAAGGGACATCAGCAGTTTATATACGTATGACACTATGATAGTACTAGAAAATAGCAAATACTTAGGACAATTGAGGTGTTGCATGGTTTCCAGGCTGAATAGCCATGTTCCAGTATCATTTTTTTTCTCCTGATGTTTCAGCTGCATCTGTGGCTGGCATCTTCAGAGGATCTGAATACAATTATTGAAAAAGGATATGGAAGAAACTGCAAAGATAGGTTTACGGTAGAAGAGCTCCTAGGGAAAGAAAAAGGATGTATTCATTTGAGAGCAACCTGGATTTTGTCATTTTTTTCAAGTTTGCATTTTGATGCCTAAACTTGTGCTTCACTTACCCTGCTGTCTGCTTGTTTTGATGCTGGTTATTGACAGAAAAAAATGGTGTTTTCTTAGGACTTGAGCATCTACAGATTGTACTATTCATGAGACATCCTGGAAGCAAACCCAAGCAGATACTACGAACCCAAGTAGATCCTCAACAGTCAGAGGCATAATTGTTAACTCTAACACTAGTTGCAGTCTTTCTTTACCTCCCACGCTCTGCGCTTTTTTATTGAACTGCACTATAGGATGGAAACGTTCAGAATGAGCAGAGGAAATCTTGGAGTGACTGTGAAAAGCTTATCCTTCCAAGATATTAATAATTAACCTACAGGAGGTTTTGTAATCTCATCTTGCCGCAGCTTCAGAAAGCCCTTTCCTGTTAGATTAGAATGCCTTCTGCATGTTGATTCCTCTAAAACCATGTCTTTCATGTTGCCCAAAGCCCTCCCCACAAGCTCATCAATAAAGAAAACCAAAATGCAGGATGGCTGCATCAATCAATATTCTTAGAACTTAAAAAAAAGAATATTAGAAATACTGAATTGACTATAGACATTCAGGGTCATTCCTTTAACAGAAACACAACAAAAGGTTTTGTTATAGGTTTCCTTTTCTTTTGTGTAATTCCATCACAGTGCACATTTATCTCTATTTCTATATCTTTGATCTCATGACAGATAAAACTATATATATGTTCTTTGCCCGTAGGCTTTTGTTTTATTTAAATGGAATCTTGTGTTTCTTTTCCATATGTATAGCCTGGAAAATATAAGAGACACTTTCTGCAGACTCCTATTCTGTATGGTGCTGGATCAAGAAAGGCAAGATGACATGCTATGAAAGAAAGAAAAAAGAACCTGCTGTCATAGTTCTTGAAAAAGACAATCTCAGAGTCAGACAACTTGGTCCTAAATTTCAAATTTTAGGTTTTTGAATTTGTCAGCTGGCACATTTACCACATCTGACATTCTTTGCAGGAATACGACTCTCAGTCCCATCACTATCATAGGTAAGGCTGATGGAAACAAATAATGGATCTTCTCAGTGGTTGCCCCTCACCTTTGGAACTCACTCCGTAAGTAGATTAGGTTGGCTCCTCCTTCCATCAGCACATGGAGACTTTTTACTTGAGATATGCTTTCAAAATTGAAGGTTTTTAAGGAAAGGGCAGAAAGCCAGTGTGGTATAGTCCTTTGAATGTTGGCTAATGACACTGGAAACTCCTCAGAGGAAGGCAAACCTCCTTTGTAGGAATTGTGCCAACAAAACTCTGTGATAGGATTGACTTAGGGTCACCATAACTTCAGAATAACTTTAAGATGTACAGCAATAACAAAGAAGTAAAGGTAAATGTTTCTCCTGACATTAAGTCTAGTTGAGTCCGACTCTGGGGGTGGCACTCATCTCCATTCTAAGCTAAAGAGCCGACATTGTCCGTAGACACCTCCAAAGTTATGTGGCCAGCATAACTGCATGAAGTACTGTTATCTTCCCTCAGAAGCGGTACCTATTGATCTATTCACACTTGCATGTTTTCAACCTGTTAGGTTGGCAGAAGCTAGACCTAACAGCAAGAGCTCACCTTGCTCCCTGGATTCAAACAGACAACCTTTCAGTCAGCAAGTTCAGCAGCTCAGCGGTTTAACCCGCTGCTCCACCAGGGGGCCAATAACAAGGAAAGAGCTGTACTAATTTGAATTCTATTGTTTAGCTTTTAAAAAATCTTCTTTGAGCATATACTTTTTTAATATAAGGAAGAGACAAAGAAACAAGAAGCATCAATCACCAGGGTTTCCTAGTCACTATTTTCCTTTTTTTCTTCATAGAAGGACTAAGAAGAGATATGAAAATGATTTCAAATGAAGATGCAATCTGAAGATTTTGCTTTGATGATGAAACAATGTTGGAGCATTGCTTTACACTTGTGTATAAGATATACCAATATGTGTGAGAGGGTGAGCTTGTATGTGCATGTGTGAGCTTGCTCTTTTCTCATACTTTTTGCAGTGCTGGCAATAGGAAAGGGCAGGGTGAGGAAACAGCAGCAAGCTGGTCTGATTGCTCATTAAATTTAATGAGCAGGTTGGGATTAGTTACTATGAAATGTAAGATGAAAGCAAAATCACACTTTTGAAAATGGAGCTTGAAGTTGATTGAAATATATGCAAGTCCAATTAGTCATATAATGACCTGTGAATATGCACATTGCCAAAGACATCTTAGGGATATACAACAGATTTCCAGTCTTGTTACTCAACTGGAACACAATTGCCACTTTATTCAAAATGTTATATTTAACTCTAATGGGATACATAACTTCATGGATTCCCATGTGCTCTAATGTTCTCAATATACTCTCTTGCTTTTCTGGAAGCCCTTTCTAGCGGATGACATTTCTGATAGTTGCAGGATGTCCTTGACATTATTAGTGTGTACAAAGGTAGGCAGCTTAGTTACTGTGAGAGGAATATTTGGCAATTTTTGACTGCCAGCTCAATAATAATAATAATAATAATAATAATAATAATAATAATAATCTTTATTTATAACCCACCACTATCTCTCCAATAGGGACTCGGGGTGGCTAACATGAGGCCAAGCCCAAAAATACAATACAACACAATAAAAAACAGAATGCAAAGAACCGAAATTACATCAGAAAATAATTACAGTAACAAAATAAAACAATAAAGCAAATTAAGACAATATAAAATCGAACAGGATGGGCAGGCTACTACACATAGCTATTAGCTATTGGTAAGGGAATTATATTTCATGAGATATAGAGGAACAAGGTTTCTGATCATAGAACTAGGTAATTCTTTGACAGATCTTGTTGAAAATATATATATTGTAAAGCAGAGATAGCATGATAAAACTTATCTCCATTTTAGCATATTCACCAAGTCTGAAAAAAAATCAGAATGATCTGAATTTTGTTTTTCCTGGAAAAATTTTGTTCATTGGGATGGAGAGAAATTCTCCAGACCAAGTTCAAAACTTGAAATTGGCTCTTGTCCACTTTGAATGTCTATTTTTTAGTACATAGTGATCTATTTTTACCCCATGTTAAAGCAAGTTGGGGGAATACTCTTTAAGGAAATGCTGGCCTATAGTATATATGTTCAGTAAGTCTCACATAAATCCCTGCAAGAGTGCAGATTCAAAATTACAGGTTTATTGTGGCTCACACATCCAAATAATGTGGTAGGACTTTGTTGTCATGCAACTCTTGTTGGCTTCCAGCTACCATGTTTGATAAACACTAGTTATGTTTTTAAGGCCAATATCATAAAGCAACACAGGTGGGTGTAATAGTCTGTTTCCAGCCAATATCTGGAGATCCATTGGTACCTTTATTTTGTAAAGTTAATCCTGATACAGCTCTATGCACCTTTGTCTGTTGCTTTAAGTAGAAACAAAAATATAGTTCTAGTCACTGTAGATCAAAAACACAAAACAGAAGAATTGTTCTCACCAATATATGACAAACAATATCTCTGATGAGTTTTCTTCTTTACCTACAATATGCAAACATATAGCAAAATAAAACAGTCTCTCTCTACTTAGTTATCAGTAGAATGTCCTTATCTTGCTATATACAAGCCGTTTCCAGATTCAGGATGCTATCTTCAGCTTCAGTACACTGTATAACTGCTCCCAGTAACAGACAAAGGTTTCTTCAGCTCAAAACGAACCATCAAGCTAAGTCAAAATACAAAACTCAAAGCTTGCAATCCTTGGTGCCTTGTTATATGCAGGAACAGAGAACACATCCAATTAACTTGAGGCAGCTGTAACAGAAAAGGTTCTGATCCTCACTGTTACTTAGAAAAAGCCTGTTGTAAACCCTTAGTAGCAACAAGTCAAATCTCGGTTGGCATTAAAAATGGCCAACAATCTGTACTTGTGCTCTTCCTTTCAGTCATGAGGAAGACCACATGGTAGGAGAATGCATGCTCCACAGCCAGATTGTGGCCAAGGGAGGACGGAAGATCTCGGAGTGGCTGCAGTTGTACAGGGCAGGTGCCACTTAGAATCATAGAATAATAGAATCAAAGAGTTGGAAGAGACCTCATGGGCCATCCAGTCCAACCCCCTGCCAAGAAGCAGCAATATTGCATTCAAATCACTCCTGACAGATGGCCACCCAGCCTCTGTTTAAAAGCTTCCAAAGGAGGAGCCTCCACCACACTCCGGGGCAGAGAGTTCCACTGCTGAATGGCTCTCACAGTCAGGAAGTTCTTCCTCATGTTCAAATGGAATCTCCTCTCTTGTAGTTTGAAGCCATTGTTCCACGTCCTAATCTCCATGGAAGCATACAACAAGCTTGCTCCCTTCTCCCTGTGGCTTCCTCTCACATATTTATACATGGCTATCATATCTCCTCTCAGCCTTCTCTTCTTCAGGCTAAACATGCCCAGCTCCTTAAGCTGCTCTTCATAGGGCTTGTTCTCCAGACCCTTGATCATTTTAGTTGCCCTTCTCTGGACACATTCCAGCTTGTCAATATCTCTCTTGAATTGTGGTGCCCAGAATTGGACACAATATTCCAGGTGTGGTCTAACCAAAGCAGAATAGAGGGGTAGCATTACTTCCCTGGACCTAGACACTATGCTCCTATTGATGCAGGCCAAAATCCCATTGGCTTTTTTTGCCACCACATCATGTTTACTCATGTTTACCTTGTTGTCCATGAGGACTCCAAGATCTTTTTCACACGTACTGCTCTCGAGCCAGGCATTGTCCCCCATTCTGTATCTTTGCCTAAGTGGAGTATCTTGCATTTGTCACTGTTGAACTTCATTTTGTTAGTTTTGGCCCATCTCTCTAATCTGTCAAGATTGTTTTGAATTCTGCTCCTGTCCTCTGGAGTATTGGCTATCCCTCCCAATTTGGTGTCATCTGCAAACTTGATGATCATGCCTTCTAGTCCTTCATCTAAGTCATTAATAAAGATGTTGAACAGGACCGAGCCCAGGACGGAACCCTGCGGCACTCCACTAGTCACTTCTTTCCAGGATGAAGAGGAAGCATTGGTGAGCACCCTCTGGGTTCGTCCATTTAACCAATTATTGATCCACCTCACTTGCACTCAAGGGATCTGCAATCCTTTCTGTGTCTGGATGCACAAATGCCACTCCCCATCCAACCCTGACCACTACATTGCTGTGGGCCCGACACATCTTCACCAGGGTTGCAGGAAAGTGAGAATATGAATGAGCTAGCGGAAAACCTTTTTTCTAGGAATTGAAAGAATATTGATAATTATTCACCCTCAGATGAATAGATCATTGAGGATTTTGTAAAATTTTCTCCTGGTATGGAACTTCCTGAAGTGCTGCAAAGCAATTATTCTGTGGAAAGTAGGTTTTTGTGCACAATAATTTATCTGCAACACTTCAAGATGCTTGAATACCAGGAAAATACCACAATGGAATATTCATCTTCTTCCATTATAGAAGATGTCTACCATAATTATTCATCCTCACATATGAGGAACAAATAGGCAAGGATTTACATCCCTATCTCATTCTACCCACACCATAAAGCAACATAGTCTGTAATAATCTGTCACTAGTACGTTCCCAACCAATATCCGGAGATCCATTGGTGGCTTTATTTTGTAAAGTCAAGTAATCCTGATACATCTCTATGCTATCTCAAGTCATTCTGTCTCAATGTAGAATTATAGCAGAATGATGCAAACTGAGTAGGAGATGCCAGTTGTATCTCTGCTCAATCTTGTTCATCCTACTTTCCTTGAAATGGAGATGCAAATACAGAACAATGGTCCAAGCAGAAGTGTACTTTCTGAGATCAGAACTCATTTTCCCTCTCCCCTGCTATTCCTTCTTGCCCAGTGAAATAAATAAAAACAATTTTATGCTGGAATCAGTTCCAGCTAATCACCACCTCAAAACAGCTTTCCTTAAAGACTGGAGGTACATATAACATTGTACAATAGAAGTTTCTTTCAGTAAACTTAATTCCCAAATTAATTGGTGTTACAGCTCATCACCCAGTGTAATGCTTCCAGAATCCTTCCCCTATTATCTTGTGTTGTCAGGTTAAATTTATCTTTTCAACATTAAAGTAGCTAAACAACATACAAAAGGAAGAGCAAGAGCTACATTAGCCAGAGGGATTGGGAGGATGGATGATGAGAAGAAGCCACACTATTACGTTTTATAACACTAAAACTTTTTTTTGTTTTTGTTGTTATCACTTGTTTTCAATGAAAACTATCAGTGACTTTACTGAAAATAAGAGCATGTTTTGTTGAACTAAATGCTAATGAAATGCTGAGAAGGAATGAATGTTTCTCCCTTCTGCTTAATTCCCCCCATCCCACAATCACTCTCAAAGAACTGTCACCTCTTATAAGAACATAAAAATAGATCCTGAATAAACATCACATTTTGTAGGCAACAAGTCCATTTCTCAGCGGTAAACTGGGCAGAGACTTGAAAAATCCAGGTTCTAGTCTCCAATGAATCAAAAAGCTCACTATATCATATACATACAAAAATCTACTGCTTGGCACATGGAAGAAGATGTATTAAAAGATTTATGGTTAGATGAGCTCAAAACATAGGCCAAGAGATAAAAATGGCCCAATGGAAAAAGACATGGAAAAGAGGAATTAAATACATGGCATACCAAATCCTGAAGTGAAATGTCTAGGAAATGTATCTACATTGGTATATACCTCCAGAGAGACTAGCAAAGATGTGCAACTGTGCCAACAAATGTTGGAAATGTGGGAAAGAAAAAGGCACATTTTACCACATGTGGTGGACATGCAACAAAGTAAAAAACTACTGGAAACAGATTTATGTATATCTAGAAAAGATGCTGAACACCACAAATGTATTTTTGAACATGCCAGATGAATAACTAGAAAAGAAATTGGGGAAAAATATTTTACATGCCAGTGGCAGCTTGAATAGTATATGCTAGATATTGGAAAACCTCAGAGATACCTCCCTTAGAAGAATGGGGAAAATACATTATAGATTTGCTAATAATGGATAAAATAACTGTACTCTTAAGAGGAGAAGAATTAGAGAACTTTGAATGGCAACCAATGATTCAACATCTCAATAAAAAAGTACAATTAAATTAAAATGTACATAGGGGATCCTATCAGACTGTCGATAAGGAGGAAGCAGATATTAATTTAGGGCCTATGATGCCTTTATTTGTACTATTCAAATAGAAGACTATGACCCCTTAAAGAAAATATATTATGTGATAAATGATAATGAAACATATTAATGTTTCCAGCTATTAAGCTGGAAAATATTGCACTATATGCAACAAACACTTATAAATGTATGTCTATTTTAATAAATAAATAAATACATTTTTAAAAAAAAGAAGAGCTCACTTCATGTCCTCAGGTCATTCTCTTTCTCTCTCAGCCTGATAGTCCTCCCAGATTTGTTGTGAAAATAAAATAGAAAGGAATAAGAGACCCACTATGATACACTAGAAGGCAGAATAAAAAGGCAATAAGTAAGCTATAGTCATCTATCTCCATTATCCTTTTTTATTTCCTGTGTTTCTGGGACCATGCCAAGGTACACATTGAGGATAAAAAGCAAAGCTGGTGCTGCAAGTGGCAACTAAAGTTTGCTTGCCCAAAGTGCCTTTTAACAATGCTAGTGATCTTTAAAAAGCATTTTTGAAAACAAGAGCCCCGTATTAGCTCTGTGACTCACCTCCCCCACCAGGCTGCATGCTGAGCCTGGGCTTGATACATACGGAAAATAATGAATTAAGAAAGTTTTATGTGAACTCAACATGGTGGAAAGATATTGGAAAAGGAATATAAGAGCAGATGTGAAATTTTACTTCCATCCATAAAATGAGGTTTACTAATTCTACTAGCCAAAAGCAGAGCAAAACAGAATGGTAAACATCTGCTCTGCACCCCACCACACTGCCCTCCCTCAACATCCACATGTTCGGACTGCAAAGAAGCAGTGATGCATATTGAACTTTTCCTGTGAAGGTTTATGCATGGTTGGAAATACTGATTATATAGGCTCACTATCATGTGGAAGCCCCCATATAGAGTGCTGTACAGACTCAATTCTCCATTCACTAACATTTAAATGGATCACATATTGCCATGCCTTTCCAATGTCCCAGTTTCTCTCTCCTCCTCTTTCCATGTTCCCTAATTATTTACAATTTTCTTCTGTTGCTACAATATGTACAAAATAACTGGGCACTCAACTTAGTGGGAGTAGGAGGTTGAATCTTGCCTTTCCCTGCTGACTTAGGACTTCATCCCATGGTCTTTTGGTTCAGTTTCCATGCACTTGGAAAACAGAGCTTCATGGGAGTCCCTGGGAGGCCATCAGATGACGTAACAATACTTTTGTGGTACTCCATGGTGCTCCATTTCCAAAGTATATGGAAACAGTCTGAAGACTTCTATCAGGAGTCGAGTTTCAATTGACCCATGACAGAGAAACACAGGATAAAGCAGAGGAAAGATGGCGGAAGACATGGTAAGGACATGGGATGGCTGGCTATCTCCGAAGAAAGAGGAAAATGGGAGGGAATGGTTTAAGACAGTTCATTCAGCTTTCCCCTGCTTTCCCTCCACATGTCTGATGATGTCCTTGAGCAAAATCCCAACCAAGATGGGAGAACCTATTTTAGGAAAAATTGGGAAGAGGCATTTGCACCAGCAACATATTCTGCAAAATAGACTGCCAATTAAAACCAAAAAAACAACAACATATGAGCTGTGGAATGGACAAAGGCCAAGTTTGGGACACTTCAGAGTGTTGGGCCCAGGTATTATGCCCATGTAAGAAAAGGAGAAGGGTATCAAGCTTGATAATAAAACAAAATATGCTTCTTTGTGGGCTATGCTCCCAGGTGTTAAAAATACAGAATCTTACATCCAAAGGATGGAATGCTGTTCTAATCAAAGCAGCATACTTTGATAAGAGTGAGAGGCCAGACACAGAAGTACAGGATAGCAAAAATTCTACTCCAATTTTTAGATGAACAACAAGAAGAATCCAATTTGATAGTGAATGCAACCAATGAGAAAGTCAAGATAACTGGCCCACAAGAAGGAGCTAGAGCGGTGAGACAAAGATATTAGGACAGATCTAATAAAGGAATATCACTCAGTTATCTTTCCTAGCTTGTAATATTGAAGGAAAAACCAGAACCACCCACATTTTCTGCCTCGATATTATGAGTTATATGGCTGTGTGGAAGGACCCCGAGTACCCTGTACACAAACATAACCTGGACACTCAGGCCGCTTCCAGACAGCACTTAAACACATGCTGCTGCAGGTTTAAGAAACCTGCACTAAAGAATTCATATGTAAAACCTTTAAAGAAAATGGATTGGAAACTCGTTGATGAGAATATAACAGTATTGGAGAAATGAAAATATCACAGCAAATAAATAGTACATTAATTAAGACTATAAAAAAAAAGTTGACAAGATGACAGGATAGAAATATGGAAAGGTGGAGGAGTTGAAGAGGGAAGAGACTATTATTGATAAGACGGAGAAGAAGATATGGAAGTCAACAGATACCCCCCCCCCACCCTACCCCTCACCACACCTCACACTTTTTTCCCTTAGACTCTCCCTCACATGAATCCACCTTTCCCCTCCCCTACCTTGTTTATCCTAGTTTTTCCTATAGAACCCAATGTTGTGTATAAGTATGATATAATTACAATAAAAATTCATTAAAAAAAGAAAAAAAGAAACCTGCTTAGGCACATGTTTAAACCACACACTACCCACTAAATTGTATGCTTTCCCCAGGGGGTGTCTAGATGACTGAGACACCCAATGCCCCCCACAAAGTCCTTAAAATAGAAAATAACTTACCCAGTCACTATTATGCCTTTCAACATGATTTTTTGAACATACCAGTGTAGCGCAAAGATATGGGGACAGGAGCAACCCCCCCGTCTATTACTATTACATTGGTACATTTCAAAAACCATGCAGAAAGGCATAATGGTGGCCAGGTAAGTTTTTCTTTTATTTTAAAGCTTTTTTTGGGGGGGGGATTTGGGGATGGGGTGAGATCACTCTTTGCTACTCCGGGACCACTTGGCCTGAAAAAGCAAATTGGGTTGTGCAGTCTGATGCCTCGATAGTCCCAGGGCTACCCAGGGGTCTGTCTACACAGGGCCCATATTGCATTAGACCTGGGTCTTTAATGGAGTATCAAATTAATTTGGGACAAAGTAGGGTTTTCCTACTTGGTCTCAAATTAATTCGGTTTCATCTGAGATGTCATTTGGACACCTCCAGTAAAACCGCAGGAGCTCCTGCGTTATAGGTGCAGTATAGATGGGACCTCACAGAACTACCACAAGGAAGGAATCTTGTAAGATGCAAATGGATTTTCAAAATCAATTATAGTGAAGATTGAATAATTCAGCGGTACAAAGCAAGGCTAAATGGTGAAGAATACTCATTAGAATTTGAAGAAAATTATGATCAGACATTTGCACTAGTTATGAAACACACTGCAATGAGAATACTCTGAGCATTGCAGCTGCTAGAAAAATACTTGTTGAAAATGTAGACATAGACACAGGTTTTCTGCATGGAGATACTGAAGAGGCTATTTATGTAGAACAACCTTTGGCTTCAAAGATAAAAAAAACTCTTGTGTGTAAACTCTAGTAGAGCATTTATGTATTCAAACAACAGGAGCATGGGACAAAAAGCTGAATAAGATGTTCCTTGTGAAGTGGTTTACCCAAGGAAAGGCTGATATATGCTTATACTCAAGATATAAAAACAAGAAGTGGATATTTATTTTAACATGTATAGATGTTTTGATTGTTCGCTATGAAGAAAGAAGAAAGAGCAATGAAGTCATAGATCATCTTAGCATGCATTTGCACAGTAGAACGAGTGCAATTGGCACTACTTTAACTGCCATGGGAACCCCCGGTGGCGCAGTGGACTAAACCGCTGAGCTACGAAACTTGCTGATCAAGAGGTCAAAGGTTCGAATCCAGGGAGCAGCATGAGCCCCAACTTCTGTCAACCTAACAGTTTGAAAACATGCAAATGTGAGTAGATCAATAGGTACTGCTCTGGCAGGAAGGTAACTGTGCTACATGCAGTCATGTCGGCCACATATCCTTGGAGATGTCTACAGATGTCTTCGGCTTAGAAATGGAGATGAGCACCAACCTCCAGAGTCGGACAAGACTGAACTTAGGGTCAGGGGAAAACCTTTACCTTTACTTAACTGCCATGGCTCAATGCTATGGAATTATAGGAATTATAGCTTTCTCTGCCAAATAGTGCAGGTGCTTCAACAATCTAAAAATCCTAAGATTTCTCAGCATTGAGCCATGGCAGCCATAGTAACATCAAACTGCAGTTATCTTACAGTGAAGATGCACCCTTAATCCTCTTCTGGTTCTAGCTTCAGCCTATCAGTCTTGAAGAGCTTCCCTGTCTCTAATGAAGTCCCAATAATAAAAGTGTGGATTATTTCATATAGTCATTGGTGTCATTTCTCCTTATTGATCATGATAGCTATTCAGTCCACTTATCCACTCTCTAGACTGGTATGGGGAAAATGGGGAAAATTGAAAGAACAGTTTTTCCCTTTCTTCTGGGATGCCTCTCATCTCATGTTATTTCCCATCCTCTCCAGTCCTTTCCCCACTTCCTCTTTGTGTTCACCTCAAAAGGCACTCGGGACTTCATTTCTCTAAACTGCTGAAACAGAGCCCCACAGAGTCCCATCAGAAGTTGTTTTGCATCTTGTGATGGACTTCATGGGATTCTATTTCAGCAGTGTAGAGAAATGGGGAGAAGATGCAGATGGAGATAGATATACACAGCTCTGTCCTCAAACACTTCCCTATCCCTTCCTTCTCCTCCAACATCTGCTGCTGCCTGATATTATTGCTACCTCTTGTTTTTCTTCACTCTGCCAGTACTTCCTTTGTGAATAAGGAAATATCAATCCACAGTGACAGTGCAAACAGACTCATTGCTTCTCTGAATGAATAGATTTGTTATCTCTGCTATTAGGCATTACATAACTGTCAGATACTACTAGCAAAGAGGCATTTAGTATTGACAAATCTGTGTGTAAATATGCATTTCAGTTTTTAATGGGTGCTGAAAGAATGTCACTTTGAGGAAGGGTCAAGCTTGGTTTCTGATTGTATTGTCTGGCCTGGCTGGGGGTTGGATTGGATGGCCCTGGTGGTATCTTCCAACTCTAGGATTCTATGAGAGCAACACAGAGTTTTATTTTTCTTGAGCTTCTTGATTTGCACCCTTACCCAGTGGCACAGTGGGTTAAACTCCTGTGCCAGCAGAACTGAAGACCAAAAGTCAGAGGTTCGAATCCGGGAAAAGTGTGGGTGACCTCCCTCTATTAGATCCAGCTGCTCATGTGGGGACATGAGAGAAGCCTCGCACAAAGATGGTAAAACATCAAAACATTCAGGCATCCCCTAGGCAACGTCCTTGCAGACAGTCAATTCTCTCACACCAGAAGTGACTTTCCATTTCTCAAGTTGCTCCTGACACGACAAACAAACAAACAAAACAAAACAAAAAAACCTTGCCATCATTCTATTTGCTTCATTCTTTCAGGAGGTGGTATCAGAACGTAACATGGGGTCATGCTGTTTATTTTGACAGTTGTGTCTGGAATGCAAGCAGTGCCTTGACAGATGCTAATAAAGTCAATCAGCAGAACCCGTCTCCTTCCCAACCTTAAGGCTGTGGGCAATCAAAGAAACTGAACATCTGGCTGCCTTCCCCTGATTGCTGCACTCGCTGATTTAGTGCACCCAAACAGGCAACAATTAGTCAGTACAGCTTGTGTCAAAAGACCCGTCACGTTAATTCAAATTAAGTCAGGATAAATTGAATCCAATTGGCAACCGTGCATTTTGGTATGCATCGTTTTAAATTGAGTTCCTGCTGCATTCTAAAATCTTTTTAGTTAAATATAAAGTAAACACATGCTTTCTTTTTTAAACTCTTAGTCCTGTGGTGCATTGCTTTTGGTTGAAGCCCTGGTTGCATCTCCACTGAAAAACAAATGTAGTTTGACACCCCGTTAACTGCCCCTGCTCAATACAGTGGGATCATAGGAGTTGTAAATTTACAATATCTTTAGCGTTCTTTGCCAAAGAGTGCTGGGGCCTTACCAAACTACAACTTCAATGTTTTTGCTTGAGACAGGGCAGTTAAAGTGGAGACAAACTACATTAATTTTACAATGTAGATGCACCCTTTTGTCAATCACACTGGTTTTTACTTCAGCGTAAATGCTCATAGCTTCAAGCCTCTCAGCAATTCATTCTGCAGCGTTCCTGATTTCTGTGCAAATCAAATGAAATAATTTTATGTATTTCCACTTTTTTGCCTCTTCAGCATCCCACAGGTTCATGTTTGCTGGTGTTGCAGATGTCAAAGTGTCACATATTTATGCTACACATTCGAAGATATTTTCACATTTTGTAAATATGCTTGTCCATCATATAAGTTCTGATGGTATGGATACCTGCAACACAAACAAAATAAATTGTGTAAATTGTATTTTAACAAGCAATAATGATGTGAAAAACATCACTTTGGGTGATGTTTTTATGGAAAGTGTCCTCTCTACATAGAGCTTTCAACATTTTGGTTTCTAAGGAAAATTGTAAACTTCAGTCTTAGGCAATACTTTATATCATTAGCTAAGGATGGAAAGAATATTCTCTTTTATTTGTTTTCTAATTTACAAAAATGTTTCTCAACAGTTGGGAGATTTATTGGGAGATATAATGGAGCAATGAGACCTTCAAACAGTTTCCTCCCAGTTTTGAAATGAACTA
This sequence comes from Anolis sagrei, assembly GCF_037176765.1. NCBI lineage: Eukaryota > Metazoa > Chordata > Lepidosauria > Squamata > Anolidae > Anolis > Anolis sagrei. Next base: position 144,086,761 of record NC_090024.1, read on the forward strand.
AAGTGTTCCAGGAGATTTCTCTCTGTGTGTGTGTGTGTGTGTGCACAAAAATGAGGAACTGCAGAAAAGTACTCATTTGCCCCATAGCTAAGAGGAAACTGGCAAATACTTGTCCTTTCGTGTGAGGATGAAATAATTGAGGAGTTGCATCCATATCATCATCTTAAGGACCAGTGGAACTACCAGAAGTACAGCTTTCATTGCCACTGTGGAGTGGAGAGATTTACAATATATAAACTCTGCACTGTAGAGATTTGGCTCCTATACAGCATGAAGAGATCTTGTGAAACTATACGTTAACCCTCTGCCACACAGTTGATGTAGCCATCTGAGCAATCCTCAACCCCTACCCCAATTCCCTTTAATATGCACAGGTGATGGAATTAATTGGTATCTGAATTGATTGCCAACTTTCATCTCTGTGCCAGTATATATAAAATTAAATAAATTAAAATAGTGCATTTGCTGAACATGCCTTTGAATTTTAAATCCTGGCAGGAAGGTGATATGGTCATGACTCTCCATTACCTGAGTTCTATCATTTAATGTTTGGTCACAGGCTGCAAATCGGTGTGAGAGAATCAGCCATCTACAAAGACATTGCCCAGGGGACACCCGGATGTGTTAAGATCCTTTGGGGAGGCTTCTCACATGTCCCAGAGAAGTGCAAACCACAGACCAATTACTACAATGCAACCTGAGCCCTGCCACATGTACAATGGAGGACCTTCTCACAGTGACACCAGAGGCACAGCTTCTGGTCAAAGAACATTTAGAAAATGCCAAGTTTTTAACTTTGTTTGTCTTTTTAAATACATTATAATTGTACCCTCAATTCGCTTCTGACACGACAAATAAATAAAATACCATTTAATGTGGATAGTTCAACTCCTCTGTCATCAAAAAAGCAAATGAATGTGTGTGTGTCTGAGATGAGAGGAATAAACAAAACATGGTTTGTCCACTTGAGACTAACCTTTGCTTTGTCACTACCATGTTATCCCCTGTGCCTTTTTCTGTACACTCTTTTACAGCACACAAGGAAATGGACAAGCTGGGAGTACATTGCCTCATAAATGTGTGGTTGTCCTGCAGGCACAGGCTGTGTTTATTAAAGTGATGGAGTCACTTCTAACATAGGTAAAAGCACCAGATCCTAAAAGTTAAGAAGTGTCAATTCTGCTTAGTAATTTAATACCAGTGCTGTAAGCTATGTTCCAGAGGAAGGAACTGGTAAAACCACTTATGATTATTTCTTGCCAAAGAAATCCCTATGAAATTCATGGGGTCACCATAAGTCAGCAGGTGACTGGAAGGCACTTACTTACTTAGGCGATCCCTCGTTGGACGAGTAAGGTGGTCTTCCATTATGGATTTCCTTGTGGGTCCGTATGTGGCTGTGGAGCCCTATTCTTGCTCTGCATCTTCTTCCGCAGTGAGGGCATTGGTTTCCAGGTGGAAGGCGGTCCCGGTCGGGGTTGGCTTGACGCGCCTTCCTCCTGGCACGTTTCTCTCTTTCACCCTCCACTCGTGCCTCCTCAAATTCTGCAGCACTGCTCGTCACAGCTGTCCTCCAGCTGGAGCGCTCAAGGGCCAGGGCTTCCCAGTTCTCAGTGTCTATGCCAGAGTTTTTAAGGTTGGCTTTGAGCCCATCTTTAAATCTCTTTTCCTGTCCACCAATGTTCCGTTTTCCATTCTTAAGTTCGGAGTAGAGCAACTGCTTTGGGAGACGGTGGTCAGGCATCCGGACAACGTGGCCGGCCCAGCGGAGTTGATGTTGGAGGACCATCGGTTCAATGCTGGTGGTCTTTGATTCTTCCAGCACACTGACGTTTGTCCGCTTGTCTTCCCAGGAGATTTGCAGGATTTTCCGGAGGCAGAGCTGATGGAAACGTTCCAGGAGCTGCATGTGACGTCTGTAGACAGTCCACGTCTCACAGGCATATAGCAGGGTTGGGAGGACAATAGCTTTATAAACAAGCACCTTGGTATCCCTACGGATGTCCCGGTCCTCAAACACTCTCTGCTTCATTCTGGAAAATGCTGCACTTGCAGAGCTCAGGCGGTGTTGTATTTCGGCGTCGATGTTGACTTTGGTGGAGAGGTGGCTGCCAAGGTAGCGGAAATGGTCCACATTTTCTAATGTGACACCATTAAGCTGTATTACTGGCATTGGAGAGGGATTGGCTGGCGACTGCTGGAAGGCACACACACACACACACACTGAATGAATGTGTAATGCTGTGGGATTCCTCCCTACCAATGGAGTAGAGTAATGAAGCTAATTACATTCTAGATACATTTCTAAAAGTAGACAGGTGCATCTCTCCACGTCCGTGACCTATTTCTTGTAATTAGACTACTGGCAATGAAGTGAAGGTTAGAGACTTTACAAGCATTTTAACCAACATTTACCTAACATTTTCCTCTATTGCAACTTTCAGTTCCTTCTAAGAATTTCAGAGACTTTGTTTACTTTTTCTGAAAATGTTTAAAGACCAAATTTTATGCCCACACCCAGCCTCATCACTAAACATATGGTAGCAAAGTAAAAGTGCCTTGGTTTGAATTGCTCAAGATGCAGCATATTTTTTAATACATGTGAACACTACACAGAGCATTGCGCTTTTTTTGGCATGTTGTTCTTAGAGAAGACATAGGATGAAGACTGGGTTCATTTATCATCTCTGTGAGAGTTTAACCTTAGAAGCAGATTAGAAGTTATGATGAAGGGAGTAGTTTTCTTGACCAAAAGGTTACTGTGGTCATGCAGATCAGAAGCCTATAGCACATTAATGACCTCATCACATGGGTAAATTTACGCATGTAAATTTACCCATGTAAATGAGTCTGCCGGATTCCATTCAATGTACATCTACTTCTGGTGGGGCTCTGTCCCTCAACTATGGTGAAATCATCATAGGTTAGGGACGATGTGGGTGATGTGGGGTGCGGGGTAATGGTGCCTGCCAGATTTCCCCACTCTACATGGCAAATCCCCCCACTATTGTCTGCCATGTGAACCTCAATGTGATGAGCTCCTAAGTGTGACCTTTGATCTAACTTATCTGAAGACTACCTCCCAGGCTTTTTCACACGTTTGAACAGCTTTATACTTTCAAGAGTGACTTATGATGTAGCTCAAGAAACTTTCACTGTAGGGAATGTAGGAGGATTTTCATGAAAAACAGGTCAACCAAAAGCTATCACTCAAAATGGATATATCAGGGGCTCTCCAGGTGTTTTGGACTTCCAGTTCGAGGTAGCATGAGCTAAGATAACTACTGGGAAGGGATGATGATAATGATAGTTCAAAACATATGGAAAAATAAATCTTCCAGATTATTATGCTTTTAGAGGATCCTCCATGTTCACTGCCACTGAATATATTAGTAACTGTGGGATACTTCTGTTCACTCCATCACATCTTTCTTTCTGACTTTCCAAAGTGGAAATGCACAAAAGGCTGCTCTCTCATTTATCAGCTGCTCTGAACCTGCAGCTAATTGATTTGATCCACTTTCCTTATCATATTGTCTTTATCATATTGTTGAATTCAAAGAATCAACACTGCCAGTCCCATCTTAAATATTTACTCTCACCAAAATGTCTTGGCCCCATAGCTGACTGTTGAGAATGACTTTGGCCCTCAATCTCTTTAAAGGTCCACCCTGCTAGAAGCTTTACAGAGGGCATGTTTCTCTGCTTCCGTTAAGTTTGATACAAAAAGACTTTCAAAAAACAGATTTTGGAAAATATGTCTCCAACTACCTGGATTAGTTTCCCTCCCAGCTTGAAAATCTGGCTTTCCTGCCAACAGCTGGAAAAGCAGAAGGGGAGATGAAGAAAGTATATCTTAGCTTAAGAAGAAAGGCTTTGCTTGCATAAGATCTCAGGCTCAGTCAGTCCCTTTTCTGCCTTGCTAAAAGGATCTCATGTAATACGTCTGCGAAGAGACCTCAACCTGAGACCTTGGAGAGCCTCTGTCAATCAGACTCAGAATAGATGGTACAAGGAAGACTTAATATAACAGGGCTTCAATATTCATAGGAACTATGCGCAGCAGAACTTGAAACAGCTTAGTTGAAAACAATTAACTTTCATTCTTCATCTTCTGCAAAACTTATTTTAAAGCCACTGTAGTTCTAGTGTGTTAATATAGTTCAGTACTTATCCACTAACTCAATATCTATGGTTTCACTTATTCACACTTCAAAAATATTCCCTCCTGGAAGTGTTTGTGGGCTTCTCCGGTTCTCTCTGTGTTATTCTATAGTTTACATTCAGCCCAGGTATAGTCAAAGTTCACTATTACCCACTATCTCTGGTATCTATGGGTGGTCTTGTAATATTCCTATAGCTACAGGGGACATACTGTAGGACTTTTTTTAGATTCCTAAATTTATTGAGAAAGAAAAATATTAGAGATATGGTATTTTCTTTCCTTCTGGCAATAAGGGCATCTTTAATTTCTTCTGGTGATGAGGGCAGCATTAATTTCTTGTACTGCCTGGTATCTCACTCTTTTTAAAATGCAATCGTCTTTTAGTATGCTCAGAACCATATCTCCATTGAATTTACTATTGAACTAAAATCAGCTAGGCAATTTTAAGAAATGTGTGATTAATTTTAATCCTTATGCTTTCATACTTATTGTATATCTTTGGAAATATATCTTCAGAATGTGCATTTTAAAAGGACAGAGTTCAGAAATTGTAGGAGAGGCTCTGATAAAATACAGACCAAACAGTACTTAAACATATCAACACTAACATTATCCACTTAAAATGGCTACTTAAATGGCCTGTGATTTTCTTTCAACTCAAATCTTTGTTGGATCATGCAGCAGGGTAATTCAATGGACTCAATTGGTACTACAGATTAAAAATAGCATTTCATAAAATGTATATTAAACTTATCATTACCACTGCTGGAAAATGTTGTGATGTCCATTAGTTAAGAAGTAGTGAGAGAAATTCATGGAGAAGAGCCATGAGACCAAAATAGGTTTTCATCTCCAATTTCTAACTCCTAACTCTCACATTCTAAGTACAGACAATAAGGAAGCACTATTGTAGGGATGGTCAACGTGTAGATTTTCAGATACTGTTGGAGTGCAGCACCCATCAGTCCTATCCAGCATAGCCACTGATGATGGGAGATGCGGCCCATCAATAGCCACATTTCTTTTTCCTGTGCTAATGTTTTGGGGATCTTATGGCAGGGAATTGTTACTAGGTTTGCCGGATTGGCAACTAGATCTGCTGCATTAGTTGTATGCTGATAAAGTTTCCAGGTCCCCTTACACTTCTAAGCAAAAGGAAATCTGAGTTGAGTTGTCAATGCAACTCTTAATATGCTGTACCAGCAAGATAGCTGTTCAAGTCGGATATTTCTAAATTTAATAAATCCTTCACTTTAGCTATTAATGTTCTGTCACCAGCACTGTATATTTGGAAGTATACCTTATCTGGAACAGGTAAGCCAGTATGGTTTGAATGAGGTGGAAAAGGTTAGCCATGTCCTATTATATTGCCATTTCTACAGGGACATGCGGTCGAAATGTATTACTCCTATTATGCAGCGAATTCCAGGTAGAAGTGCTTATTATTTTTTTAAATGCTTAATAGAGCAAAAGAATCCACAGATCACTTGAAAAGTGCCCATGTTTTGTGCAGATGTTATAAAACTGAGGAGAAAAGTGGATAATGTTAGTGTTGATATGTTTAAGTACTGTTTGGTCTGTATGTACTAAGTGAATTCTGCACTCTAAATACACTATAAATACCATTGTAAATAAGTCACTTTTTATTGTTTATGGCATTCTAGTTTGTGACTGAAATAAATCCATTCATTCATTCTCTACAAGCCAAAGTTGGATGCGCGTGAGATGGAAAATGACATCATTTCCATTTCTTTTTCTTTACTTACAAAGGAAATTTAAAATGATGTTGTTTCCCTCCCAAAAGTATGTGGAGTTTCAGGATGTTGTATCCCTTCCAAAAGTATGTGGGGTTTCAGGACTTTATCACATGAAGGAGGTACACTGTAGTTGAAGTAAGGCTGTCACTTTTGGTGGTGACCCATATTGCTGGCACATCCCATTGCAGGTCTGCCTTATCTACATAAGTAACCCATAACCTGCTATTGATAGGTAAAAACTATCAAAAGCTGCTCATCACATCACTTTCTTGCACTGAAGTGATGTCAGAGGAGACAGAAGGGGTAAAATGGAATAGAAGGAGAGGTTGGAACCATTGGGTTCACTGGGAACTGGGTTTTCTTTGGAGCAAAGGAGTTAATTTTGATTGGAAGACAGAAGGGATGAACTGGAGTAGAAGGAGAAGCTGGAGTGGTTGGGCTCATTGGGAGCAGCAAGTTTAAAAGTTGGTTAGGTTCTATTTGAAGGAAGGATGTAATTTTGGTCATGTGAGAGAAGGGATAAGCTGGAATAGAAAAAATGGTTGGGTTCACTGGATTCAATAGGAGCAGGTGACTGAGTTTTCTTTAGAGTAAGGGGGTGGTGATTTTTGCTGGATGAGAGACATAAGGAATACATAAGTACAGAAGCGGAGCCTGGGTCCACTGGATTCAGAAGCAGGTTTAAATTGTGTCTGGATTTTCTTTGGAAGAAGAGGTTGATTTTGGCTGGGTGGGATATGAAGGGAATAAGATGGAGTAGATGGACAGGTTACATATATTGGATTCAGTGGGAGTAGGTTTAAATTACAGAGCAGCAGAGTCACAAGGCATGTGTATAGGACCACAGATTGGCTAGTATTCACACCTCTTTCACACCTCTCCATTCACAGTTGTGTGGATGGAGAGGTGTGAAATAGCAAGGGATCTCATGCTGATATGTATCATGAAGCTGCTGTGGTAAAGCAACTTCATGTGATAAACCCCTCAGGGTGCTTCCAGACAGCACTAAATCATTGGTTTAAGTGAGGGGCAAAAATTCCCAGGACTTCGGGAGAGGTCCACATACAGACCTGTTGGTCCCAGGATTTCTTCCTCCATTGTCCAGACTTAATGCTTTCTTCCGAGATTTAGAGGCTCCCAAGATGTCCATCACAGGACTTCCACCTGAAACCAGTAGTTTTTTAAAAAAACCTGAAAGATGCAGATATGCGAATATGTGGAGATTTGGTTTTGTGGATCACCACAAAAATTCCATTCTATACAAGCCAGAGGAACTGTTCCTCCACATATTTCATAAAGTTTCTGGCACACAAACAAAGTTTATGGGGTAGGGCTACTTTTGTCCAAGTCAGCACTACACATTGAAACAGGAACCCAAACTCTTAAGCCAGGAACATAACTTTGTCATTACTGACACTTTTTAGAGCTGGCTGCCTGGCCATCTGTCCAGATAAATTTGATTGTGTACTTATGGCATCAAACAACATGGTGCTGTTCCTGGGTTATATATGGCTGTTTCTGATTGCTCTTCTTGTGAAAACATGTACAACATTGTCTAGTGGGCCACAACTTTGTCCTAGCCAGAGAAAACGTGCCCTCCACATGTTTCATGAAGTTCCCTGGTACACAAACAATGTTTTTGCCTTCTACTCAAGTCACCTTCTTTTTAGGAACTGACCAGTCAGGAACAAGCATCTAAAACCCAGGAACAAACCCAAATAAAAAAAATCCTATGATTTCCAATTGCAAGGACAGACAGACATGTGAAGATTTGGATATTTGGCTCAAACCCACAATATTCCCACAATTGGAAATCTTGCGTTTTTTGCCTTTTGCAGCGATTACTTCTGGGTTTGCAGGGAACGTCATCTGGCCACCCTCCTGTTTGCTATGGAAGTTCCTGGGATAAAGGTACTGTCTGGATGGGTCCTCAGTTCACAACCTGCATTTTTTGGTTGAAATGGCTTTTTTTAAAAAAAGAGAGACAAAGGAAGACTACCACATCCTCATAGTAAGAGTTTGATGATGTGCACCATATTTGGGTCTTTTTGTAATTCAGCTGAATGGGATTCAGTAATGATATGAAGATTAATGAATAGGTGCAACTGAAGAGAAATTGAATTGGGAGCCAGATGTGGTAATGGGGGGAGGAAACTAATACATTAGCTAATCTGAATGGCTTGATCTAGGATGGGTTGCAAATTAATTGAACGTTAGATTTGGGGTGACTTGAATGGGAAATTAATTGCCTTGCCTTTTGTGAAATGTAAATTCAAATCATTATCTCTAAATTTGCATATATGCATATAAATTATTGTGCACACAATTTATGAGACTTTGTAGACTAAGTGCCTAGTCTCAGGTCTTGTTAAGTTCTTAGTAGAGATGTGTGATTCTTTAAAAATCTCATTTTTGGGATTTTTGAGGAATCACATTCAAGCCCTTCTCCCATTCCATTTATTGGAAATATCTGAATTCAGAAGGGGAAAAATACTATTCCGTGATCCATTGGCTGGAAGTTCTGTTTCACTCCTGGAAGATCCAGCCCATTGGCAGCAAAGGGGGGACTGGTGAGATTCCTCTTTCCAACATTTTTATGGCTATCAGGACAAAAATGGCCACACTTGGAGGACACATTTATGACTACAGGCTCCACCCCCACCCCCACCCCCACCTCCCCAAGTTTCAGAATTTTTGGGTCATCCACTGATTTTTAGGAAATGTTTTATGTTTCTACAAATAATGGAGGAAGGCCGCTGGACTGGTGCAGGAACAAACACACAAGCCAGAAGGTAGGGCTGGGGAGAGAATAGCAGAGATTGAGAGTCAAAGAGGTGAACTAGAATAAGAAAGGGATTTTTTTATTTTGGGGGGAGGAACTTAGGCTGCTGTTGCAAGACAGAATACTGAAGCCAGAAGATAAGGCTGGGGAAATTCTCCCCATGAGGACTAAAGGGAGTCAAGCTATTCCCTAAACCTATCCCACACTCAGTCAAAACAAAAAACTCTAAAATATTTAAACAAGCAAAGACAAAAAAAATCCCTTTTAAAACTCACAGCCCCCCAAAACACACACCCATCCACCCCGCAGCAAAATTACTAGTAAAATAAAAGTACTATAAGAAAAATATTAACTAAGAAAATTTATTGCAGAAGAAAAAGTTTGGAATTCTCAAAAAGCGATCCCGAAACATTAAGAAGCAGTGATGGAACTAAGAGAGAACACACAGAGCTAGCTAGCACACAAACTCTCTCTCTCTCTCAAATGCAAAGATGACACAGAGAAATGGCAGAGCTCACCCTAGTTTGGATAGTCCAGCTTTACAAAAAGGTACATGATCTGCTTTCTTCTTCCCATTGGCTCTGGCAAAACTAACCTGGGGGGGGGGGGGCACACACATGCTCTTCTCATGTGGCAGCTGGATACAACTGAAGATCAACTGCCACATGGTCCATTATTGCTCACCTTCAACACGTCCCATTTCCAAGGATCCAGCTGCCGAGTCACTCAAATCCCCCAAATACGGTGCCGAAAAATGATATTGCAAACACCCCTAGTTCTTAGTAATGTTAGTGACTTGTAGGTCTTGTAGCTGAACTAGGTGAAGCCATCATCCCCATCCCAGTTGTTTTATGTTCCTCTCACAAAAATAAATGAAAATTGTTGAATTTGCAACCTAGTTTTTCAACTGGCATTCACTAGAGTAAGAATGGAAGTGAAAAGCCTTGTGACAGAAAACACTCAGAGGATTGAATGAGTACTGAACAAAATGTGAAATGTACTGCTGAGAGGCACTTTTTAAGAAAATCCCTGAACAGCATCTAGGAATGTCTTTTGGTTGTGTGTGTTTAAAAGAAAGATCTTAAATGAGGAGGAAAGGACACAAGATGAAATTGTTATGTCAAAATGTGTCATTTCTGCACATGTAGTCTCCAAATCCAGGGTTGCTGGGGTTTGTTCCTTTTGTTTTGTTTTAATAATAATAATAATAATAATAATAATAATAATAATAATATCTTGTTTGCTGTGGCATACTGTGTTTTTGTGTCAGTAAAATACCACCACCACCACCACCACTACTACTACTAATAATAATAATAATAATAATCTGCATGCATTATTCATTGATACATCACACAGTCCTAGACACTTAGAAAGTGTCGGACATGTGATCCAATATAACAGCCAGCAGAGTGATCTTGTCTGCTGTGGACTCATCTTGTTGTGTTTCAAATTATTATTATTATTATTATTATTATTATTATTATTATTATTATTATTATTATTTATACCCCTCTACCATCTCCCCAAAGGGGACTCGGGGCAGCTAACATGAGGCCAAGCCCAACAATTACAACAGATCAAAATAAAAATACAAACAGCAAATAATAACATCAAATAAAATGTAAACAAAACAAGTTAATACAAAGTCAAACTCAGGAAATGAAATAAAATAATAAAAGTGCCCCTTTGAATCTTTGAGAGGCAGATTATTCAGATTTCAGGTAAAGATCAATTCGAAAATGTTCCATATTCATAGCACAGAATACATGATTTTGGAAGGAAAGGGGACAGGTGTTGAGATTTTATGCATTATGTTGATCATTTAGTGTTATCCTCATGTGAGGTGAGGTAGGTGTGTGTATAATGTGTAGATTGTGCATTTTTGATGAAACACAACCTGTAACCCTGTAGATGCCAACAGAGTGTATTTTCCTGAGAAAATGAGATTCAAATGTGTATGCCTGTATCATTCTGAGCAAATGAATTACTTTTTGCACCCCTACTTGAAATATAAAACTCTTGGTGAGAAGCATTTCCTAACAAGAAAGGGAAATCTCTGGAATTTTCATGGCCATCAACTCCTCTGTTGGGGCTCTCAAGGCAAGGATTATGTGACAGACCCATTTAACTACATGAGCCTCTTAAAAGCTTCGGCAGTAAAGTTGTTCACTTGGCGGGGATACTAATAGGCCAAGAAACCTTCATGTTCAATTTTAGCACCTTCTGTCTCTCTCATTAATGCCTGACAAGGCCCTTTGCCACTCAGTGATTGCAATAGAAACCGATTAAACTCACACAAATCTCATCCTGCTGCTTTTCTTCTTTTTCTGGGGAAAAAATTATGCTATGCACTAAAAAGCAAACTGATGATTCACTGATGTTGCTGCCATTGCTGTTGTGTGTTTTCAGGTTGTTTCCATCTGATGGTAACCCAAACACAAGCCCATCAAGGGGTTTCTGGGATTGAGAGTGCGAATATAACATCAAAAGACCAAACTAATATACCAGGAATAGTCTAGAAAGCAGGAAACTTTTAAAAGTAGTTTCTTCCATTTATCATCACCACTCCGTGAAACTGTGTCCCTAGTTTTCAGAACTAGGCATAACACTGGAATGATTGAAGTAGCATCCCAAAGTGGCTAGATCTGAATGCCAAGAAAAGGCAGTCAGTGGTTTTGCTTTTTATTTTTCCAACTAGGGATGAGGATAGTTGCTTGTGGGATTGTCACAATTTTCCAAGAGAAACTATTTGTATAATTTTGGAAAAAGGTTTGCAGTTTGGTGTTTATTTCACACAAAGTTGACACATGGGGGGTTGAATAGAGTTTTCCCCATAGAAAATAACATTTTCTACAAAGGAAATTGTATTTCTGCACAAAAATATGTGAATTTTGAATAAAATAAATTTTGAATAGCAAAAATTCTCCTCAGTCCAGGAGTCTCATCAGAGTCCTAACAGTTGGGAAACATATTTTTGGAATGTTTTTAAAACTTCCAAATGTTTTGACAATCTCTTGTTAATTCTTTCTTGTTTAGAATGAGAAAAAATTGTGATGATTGTTCACATTCCTAAGAATCCTGGCAAGAGAGCAGGAATTAATCCAACATTAAGTAAAAAGAATGAACTTGGTTTTTTGTGTGTGTGTGTGTGTGTAAGTAATGGTGGCTACATATTATAAACAGCATTTTGGTAACATTTTAATAATGCATCATAGCCAAAGATAAGGATGAACATAGAACCCTCGGTGGTACAGTGGGTTAAACCACTGAGCTGCTAAACTGGTTGACTGAAAGGTCTCAGGTTTGAATCTGGGGAGCGGCGTGAGCTCCTTTTGTTAGCCCCAGCTTCTGTCAACCTAGCAGTTCAAAAACATGCAAATGTGAGTAGATCAATAGGTATGGCTCCAGCGGGAGGGTAATGGCTCTCTTTGCAGTCATGCTGGCCACATGACTTTGGAGGTGTCTTCAGACAATGCTGGCTCTTTGGCTTAGAAATGGAGATGAGCACCAACCTCCAGAGTCGGACAAGATTGAACTTAGGGTCAGGCGAAAACTTTTACCTTTACTAAGGATGAACATGCAACACTTACCTTTTTGTAATGCCACCCCTTTATCCCACTGAGCACTTCTTTAATATATAATTAATTAAAATGTTGTGTAGAAATGTGATGAAAGTCTTGCACGGCAGAGGGAAAAAGTTTAGTACAAAGATGGAGTTAATTTAATTCTCAGTCATAGCAATTTTTTATGTGCATTCATAGTGCTCTCCACATTTTTTCTCATTTAGGTCTATTTTTTTAAAAATCAGCACCAAAATTTGAATTGAGATGTACATTTCTGAACACATTTACTCAGAAAATGCCAATAATTATGTCACAAAGACAAAATAGCCTTCTGTCCCAAAGCTTAGGACAAGCACAGATGAATCCATCTATCTCTGGCTGATGTCTATTTCATCTGTGCCAGAGGTGTAATTATAGGCATTGCAGCACCTTAAAACTTTAGTTGAGCATTAGAAATGCAGTTCGAGTATCCAAAATATAAAGATTACAATGGGAATTCAAACACAGCAAATGTAGGATTTCTAAGGATGAATAATTTTCAGTGCCTTACTTTTTTCAATGGTAGAAATTTGGGAACTGAAGAAAGCTTTAATTTGGAGGTAGGAGCAGAAATCATAGGAGGCACTAATTTGGCCCCCTCCAGAGCTACACCCTGGCTGTGTACTCCTAAATCTTACCACCCTATTAATGATCCTGTTTGCTTGAAATTCAGTATGAGATTTTCTACTTAAATATGCATTTTGTACTTCTTTTATCATAAAACAAATATTTGTGAATTGATTTATTTAAATAGCCCTATTTCTAAATACAGTTTCATCTAAAATACAGCACAGAAGTGTAACATTTGGAGAGGCACAAAATGCTGAAAACGGCAGTTATGCTGTAAAGCATGAATGTAAAGAAAGGATTTCTTACCTGCTCAAATTTCCTTCCGAAATCTCAGTGGAAACACCTATTTCAGCTTCAGTGCTTTGATCTGTAAGGACCAGACGATTGGCCCATCTGGCTGTGTGATATTATAACTAATGCTAACTGTCGTAGAACTTTCTGGCAAATCTATTGTGCATGTTGAATAACACACTTTACAAAGAAATGTAAAGTGTGTTATCATGGAGAATGTCTTCACCATGGAGAAATCTCCACTCATCCAAGTGTCATAAAGTCATGCTGTTGTAGGTCAGCATGATGGTAACGTTGCTACTACTGGTAGGAGGGAGAAGAGGGCTGTGCAGGTGTTGGAAGAGGAGCAGCAGGGAAAGCGGATTAGAGAGATAATCATGGCCCCAAGTGATTCTGAAACCTTTTTTTAAAAAAATATTTTATTGATTTTCTAACATATACATCGAAAGAGTGAGAACAAAATTTTAGAGAGAGTTCAGAAAAGCGTAGAAAGAGAGAAAAAAACAAACAAAAAAAAACACACATACACAACAGAACCCTATACTAAACACATCATACTAAATAAAATTGACTTCCGTTTCACACTTCGGTTTTTTAAGTCCATTATTTCCCTTTTCTATCTACAGTTCCTCTTGATCTCTTCTTCTTTTTGTCATATTCACAAAAGAGGGCCCAATCGGTCCTCTTTATCGACTTTTTCAAATAAAATGTCAAAGTATCCATATCTCTTATTTCTCTTATCTTCTCCAACCATAAATCCATCTCTGGGATTATTTCCTGTTTCCAAACACTAGCAAAAGTTATTCTTGCTGCTGTTGTTATATATGTAAACAACCTATCCTCATTATCATTGAGCTTTAAATCTTGGTCGGTGAAACCTAGTAAGTAGTATTCAGGTTTCTTTTTGAAAGGTTTCTTCAATATTTTTTGTACCTCCACATGTATTTGGGCCCAATATTTCGTAGATTCCTTACAGGTCCACCACATGTGGAAGAAAGAGCCTATCTGTTGACATCCCTTCCAACACTTATTTGACATATTCCCATACATTTGAGCCAATTTTTCAGGTGTAGTATACCATCTGTGGAACATCTTTATCCAATTCTCTTTCAAGTCCGTCGCATATGTATATTTTAACTTTCTGTTCCACATTTGTTCCCACTCCTTAAAGTGGATAGGTCTTCTTAAGTTCTCCGCCCACCTGATCATACAATTTTTAATTTGCTCCGTTTCTGTTGCCCAGGTCAATAGTTTTCTATAAACAGCAGTTATTCTTTTCTTTTTCATATTTAAAATTTTGTCCCAAAAAGTTTCCTCCAGTTCAAAGTTTATTTTTCTATCTTGTTATGTGATTCTGAAACCTTTGAGGGCTTCTCCTACTGTGTAATGGGGGATGGGGAGGAAAGCAGGGGAGTCAAGCGGGCTACTCGCGAACAAGAGTTTGACGAGGAGATTCAAAGGAAGCGTATCTGTGATATACTTAACGCTCCTACAGAGGACGAGGACTTCATGGGGTTTAAAGGGAGTGATGGGACTGGGAGTGACATGGGGGAGGAGGATGGGCTTGATTGGACCAGTGTACAGGAGATTAGGGATATCTGTAACCAACCCACCTCCAGCTATGACTTTGAGGGGTTTACAGGAGAATGGCAACCGAGGAGCACTTGGCAAGATCTAAGTCTTGAAAGACGCTGGCAGAGGTGGAGGGATGGGCACTCGGGTTCAGCTGCAGGGAATGGGGCAGCTTAGAGCGATGATGAAAGGGTGGGGAGCACCTCATCTTCTGATGAGGAACTTTAGGATAAAAGTGGGTTTTGTTTGTATGGATCTTTGCAGAAGGCAAAGTATCTCTTTTGGGGTGTGAATCTTTGTTCCTGCCACAATTCTTGAGCTTGGGTCCTTGGACTACAGATTCCTGTGTTCCTGTGTTCACTTCTTGCGATTCCATGAACGACGACTTCTACTCTACCACTTTGACTCTGGACAGTTTTGGACAACACTTTTTTGCCTCTTGGACTTGGTCAACTTGCCTACATCGTGCTTCGACTTTGGAACGTTTTTGGACTCTGTTTTTGCCTCTTCCTTATGTGCTTTTGAACGTTTTGTGAACTGTATGAGTTTAAAGCGGATTGCTGTATATTTTTGTTAAACCGGATTATATGCCAGGATAATCCGGGTTATATTTTAGTTGCTTATATCACCTTGTTTTTGATACCAACTCCTTGGTTGGACTTGAAACACTGAATTAAGTGTTTCAAAGACTCTTTTGTGAACAATAAAACTGTGTTTGGACCTTGCATTCTGTGTTTGGCTTTACTGAGGCTTCTGGGTCTTGACACATGCTTTTATTACAGGATGTAGGTCAGTAGTGGGCACAATGTGACCCATAAGTTTCAGGCATCCTTAATTATTATTATTATTATTATTATTATTATTATTATTATTACTACTACTACTATTATCATTGTAGGGGACTCGGGGCGGCTTACAACGGACAAGTCCAAAAATTGCAAATAGAACACAACCAATTAAAAATATCAGATAAAATATGTATACAAAACAGTCACAATTGTAAACAACATCAAAACAATATAGTTGGGAAAAAGAACATGGCTGAGGTTCAGGCTTCATGAGTGCAACACATCCTGAAGGGAGTGCAAGGAAAGTGCAACAACCAAGTAGACAGGGCTGGGAATAGTGTCATCAAAAGTGTTGAGTGGATGATAAGAGGGCCGACATAAAGTGCTGAACTTAAAGTAAGGACAGTGAAATTACTGGTGGACTGCTTAATCAAAAGCACATCAGAACATCCAGGTTTTTAGGTGTCTCCAGAAAGAGAACAAAATAGGAGCCTGTCTGATCTCCCTTGGGAGGGAGTTCCAGAGCCGGGAGGCCACCACCGAGAAGGCCCTCTCCCTCATCCCCACCAACCATGTTTATGATGGCAGAGGGGGAGAGAGCAGTGCCTCCCCAGATGATCTCAAGATATGCACTGGTTCATAGGGGAAGATGTGATTACAGAGATAAGCAGGTCCCGAACCATTTAGGGCTTTATAGGTAATAACCTGCACCTTGAATTGGAACTAGAAACTTATTGGAAGCCAATGGAGCTGTTTAAACAGGGGGGTAGACCACTCCCTGTAATCAGCTCCTGTAAGTAGTCTGGTCACAGATCTTTGAACCAACTGTAGTTTTTGGGCTGTCTTCAAGGGCAACCCCATATACAGTGTGTTGTAATCTAACCTAGAGGTGACTAGGGCATGGACCACCATGGCTAAATCAGATTTCAAGAGGTATGGGCACATCTTTCCCAGTTAGCTTTCATTCACACCTGCTGTGTTGCCTTGCGACTGCTCAAACCTTGTACCGAAATATTGATGGCGCAACAAAAACCATATTACAAGTGCAATCATTTGGCAAAACCTATGCTTCTTTACATGTCCCCTTGTCCTCTTGACCATCTCCACCCTCCCTTCTGTGTTTTCTTCTCTCACCTCATAGAGAGCACATGGCAAGGGCTTCTGTGTCCTATGGTTTATATCTTTGTTTAACACGTAGAATAGCTTCTGAAGTTTAATGGGGTAAACAGCCAATCTCTGATAAAATGTGCAGAGGTTTCCTGTCAGTGGATACAGTGAAATGTGTGGACAAGCCTGCCCATTCAATTTCTATCTGAAGAAAGCGTGCATAAATTTCTCCCCTTGCTTGTGGATAAACAAATGAAGTTTCTGGAGGTGTCAGTTTTTAAAAATTCTCTTTTAAATAAGATTTTAATAATCCTTTCTATCTAGGGAAGGTTAAAATTTGCTTTATGCCAAGTCCTTTTGTGTCAGAGCCCCACTATGTATGACAGGTAAAGTTTTTCTTCTTGTATGCTGCTTTTTAAACTGTATTTCATCTCAAATATCCCAACCCTCAGCCTGATGGAATAGAACATTATGTTTTACCTTTATCTATAACTGTCTACTTATCTGTCTGTGTATGGATGTGTCTATATATCTGTCTGTCTTCATGCTCGTCTAACACTTAAGGTCAGGCAAAGCAGAATAATGATATGATGCAATCCATGTAAAATAAGAAATACTTTATGTGTTTTAGTCGTCCCCCCCCCCCTTCTTCTGAGTACCACTCTTCAGCTGGAAAAATCACTTATTTAGTAAATGAAAGGTTTTAAAGCTACCCTCTATCAGTGGGGATGCCAGGGCTATAAGTAAGTGTAATTAAAATAACACAATATATATTTTTTTCAAAGCACAACATCCACACAATCCTAATTTTTTAAAATTAAATTGCAATTGCTGGCATGAATGCATGTAAATATCTGTATCTACATTGTGTACAACCACATATTTTAATGAAGAGGAGGATACTAAGCTTGCATTCTTCTCATAGGATGACCACTCTGTGAAGAAAATATTGGCCTAAATAGGCCATTCATCTGACCCATGTGTTGTCTTTTTGTATGTTTGGCACTTTGGAAGAGTTTTCCCCTAAAAGATTGCCTAAAATACTTGAAATAAATAAATAACAATTGAAAGTTATCATGACTGGGAAATAGATACACACAGAAAGTTTAAATACACAATGTATATCTAGGAGAGTACATCTACTTATCCTACTGCTACTTCATATGTAATGAAACATATGACCCTGTTATCCATAAATTCATTTTGTGTGTGTATGATTTCAGTTACCTACAGTCATTGTTACTTGAAGTGTTTATTATTTCTCTTCATCCTCCAGTGTTGTTGTATAGTATGCTTGGGCTGAAACTCTACATATTCTCCCTTCTTGTTGTGGAAACTTCTCTTGAGGAAGCAAAAGAGAAAAGTTGGAAGCAAGGGGTAAAATATATTCCCAGTGCATAAGGGAGCCTTGCTGTATTTCATTTTGAAATTATCAGCAAGCAAAAATCAAACAGGTTGATCACAAATGTGCTATGCAATGTATGGCCAAGAGCCAGAATGTTCTTTTTTTTAAAGTTTATACTTAACTATGTTACTCTCATCCAACCCTGAGAAGCAAGTTCATGGGGAGAAGGAGAGCATTTATGCTGACAACCAAAGCGTGATTGAATTATGTTTCTGTCAGGTTTGGAGAGGCTTGCCAGGAGCCCTTGCTTAGTGATGTACTTAGTTGCAGGCCACCTCATCAGACATGGTCCAGATTGATGGCATATGCCAGTTGAACTCTTCTTTTGTGATTGAGTCTACCAGCTCCCATCTCATGACATTAAACTACTTTCA
Organism: Anolis sagrei; assembly: GCF_037176765.1. NCBI lineage: Eukaryota > Metazoa > Chordata > Lepidosauria > Squamata > Anolidae > Anolis > Anolis sagrei. The sequence continues at coordinate 144,105,177 of NC_090024.1, forward strand.
GCACAGCTCCATTTCCAAAGGAAAGTTCAACCAGAAAATGCCACCATCATGGGAAGAATCACATGGTACACTGAAATCAACAGGAGGAAGCCAGGTGGTAAATGGGTTCCAGCATGGAATGAAGCAACCGGTAAGTCAGATGATGCGGGGTATGGGGCGATGTGATTCTGGTAACCCACATGATGTGGTGACCCCCCCCCCCCACACACTTGTGGAATTCATTCCCCATTGAGATTAGATTGGCGTCCTCCTGCCCTCCCTCCTTTCCTTTAGGAAAAAACTGAAATCTTTGTTTTGGAACCAGGCTAGCAGGCACAATGGCACTTTGGACATTGAACTGGACCATATGAATGTTATGATAATGGAAATGGCCATATGACTGTATAAGTAATGTTATTGTTTTTAATCTATTGTGTATTATGGTTTTATATTGTTGTTTATATCATGATATTGCGGCATCGAATTGTTGCCAGTGTTAGCTGCTCTGAGTGCCCCCTCAGGGGTTGGGAAGGGTGGGGTAGAAATGTTGTAAATAAATAAAGAAATAAATACCACAGAGAATTATGATACCTTATCTGTGACATTTAACCTACTCAATGTTAATCAAGTATTCAAAAATAGAATATGATTGTATAAAAGACAAAGCTAATGAATACTTAGGAAAATACAGTGCAATTTCGTCTATCCAAGACACCTGCGGTCTTGATAGGAAACACTGGATCTCTCTTTCCTAGAACTGAAAACACTTCAAAAAGTGTTCTATAGTACTCTGCAATAATGTGTTTTTTCCACTCCAGAACAACATATATATATATAAAAATCAACAAAGCAATTATTTTGCATCTAGCTTTCTTTCCTGAAGTTTCTTTGTCTAGTGATAATCTCCCAGCTGTTGAAGAAATTATTCCTCTTGTAGTTATTGCCTTGTAAATATGCACCCCTCTAGCAGACATATGTTGAAAAACAATGCACAGCTACTCCCGAGAGTACATCTACTTATCCTACTGCTACTTTAGGAATTCATGCAGATAGATTTATCATAATGTTTGTCTAACAACTGCCACTTCATACTCAAGAAGCCCCAGAGAACAATAGTGAAGTGAAGACAAGAGAATGAATGTTAATTAGGATATACTTATTAAGGGTAGATGTTCTTAATGGACTGGCTTTTTGAAAATTTGATATTGATACATCATATAATTAAGTGAAGGAATAAACCACAAGCAACATCTCAAGAAGAACAATATTTCAGATTTCCATCAACAGAGTAGGCTTTTGGAATAATGAAATATCCACATTTCGAACCTGATCACTTTTTGTCTGCTGGGTGGTACAGGGGAAGTTGCTTGATTTTTTTTTTTTTTTTGTCCATGGTTGCATTTTCCTGCCATCTTTAATATATATTATCAGTCTCCTCTGGGTATGGAGACCAGCCAACTACCTGTATCTTTCCTGGTCATGATGAAGCTAAAGCTGTCAAACTGCAATTTATTAACAGACTTATGACAAAGGATGTCTAATTATCCAGCCTGAGTTAATTAATAAAGAAGTGGCATGCTATATATCTTTGTCTTTATTGTATCTGTAAGGCAAAATTAGCTCCTTAATCTCATTTATATGTGGTTTGATTTTCAGTAAACTATCATCCAGGTCATAAAAAACAGCAAAGAGAACAAAAGATCTAAAATGGAGATAGAGTGTTATTCAAGTTTATACTTTCCCCCCTAGGCATGAATTTACATTCATTAAGATGAGCACACCTTTACTGGAAAAACAAAGGAAACACGAGTCTCTTTGCAACATTGACTGGGCCACTAGATTTGCAGTGTGCATCAACTTGGAGAAAAATTGGATTACAACACCCAGAAATCCCTACCCTGCATCACCACTGGTTATTCTGTCAATGTGTTCTAGTAGCCCAACAAAACTTACATAAAGTGTCTCTATGGTTTGCAGAGAGATTTTACAAAATAAGTGACTTCGGTGCAAATTAAGGGAAATTAATCAGTTTCAAGAAGAAGTCCTGTAGGTATTTTAAAATCAATGAAGAAAATTGGACATAATGTGCTACCTTGTTCCATGATCTTGGTTCACTAATCTGAAAGTTGGCATAAAAGCATACAGAAATTAGAGTTGTATTCGGACATGTAATCTTTCTTCCACAGACACATTCAAGCAACTTTAGGAAAGCCTTTGTTTATTGGAGAAAAAGTGGTTGAGGTATTTGAATAATGTTCAAGGACACACAAGGTATCTGATTATCCTCAATAACTGTTCTGTTATGCTAGTTGATGTATTGGGAAAATGGGGTTTATACTGTGATGTTGTCTTACCAATTTTCAGATTCTGGCCTCAAGAGAAGAAGGACAAGTGAACATCCATAAGTTCATCAATAAGCTAATTCTGAGAAAGCAGTTTCACTTGACTATAGCACTGTCTGGTCTTGATCAATCATGCATCTAAACATTGATTTCAAAAGGATCTTGTATACAGGGTCTCAAGATGTTTCCTTTCACATAAATACATCAAGAGGCTTGAATGCTTGGAAGCCAGGTGAAAGGACTTATCTATATATACATAGAATTCAAGACTTCTAGGCCTAGGACTGTTTTCCAACTGCAGGATCTGAATTGAGTTGCCAGTCTTTCCCCACAAAAATCAATTTCTAGTTGCCCCTTTATAGACCCAGAGGAGTAGTTTGCTTTTAGTTTTTGTTCTATTGCAAATGACCCAGTATATTCATACCAGTTTCTGGCCATGAGTACTATATATGTGGTGAGGTGCAAGAGTGTGCTTCATGATGTCAACAATAAATGTATCTATCTATGAATATTATGCTGTGCTTCTGCTTAACGTTACACCTTCTACCATAGCCGTTTCTCAATCAAGATGTAATTTATAGCCAAGCTGGATGAATGCAAGAAAGGAAATATATCCTATTTTTTTTATCTCTCTGTAAGGAGGCCTAAATCTTGCAGATTTGAAGAGGAAGATCAGATATTGAATAAATTTCATTAGCCAATGGTGGTTTCAATGTCAACTGAATGGTAAATCCACTATGGCACTTGTTATCAGCCTGTGGGTCCCCAGATGTTTTAGCCATCAACTCCCAGAAATCCTAACAGCTGGTAAAATGGCTGGGATTTCTGGGAGTTGTAGGCCAAAACACCTGCAGACCCACAGGTTGAGAAGCACCTCACTATGGGCTTAGGTTTGAACATTCAAAGTGCTGAACCTGTATGTGGGTTAAGATGCAGCACCTTGGACAGGCCCTTTAAGGCCTAGAAAAAAGTCCACAGCTAATTCATCACACCATGTTCAAATACACCACCAAATGTGAAGAGGAAGAGGAAGAGTGAAGAAGAGAAAAGAGAACTGGAGGTCAAATTCCATGTAACCTTAATTGCAGTACATTTTGCATCTGAGAGGGCCAAGCAACAGCAGATTTGGGGGGGGGGGGGGGATGCTTGTGAAAGCATTTGTGTTAAATGGCATTTTGCATAAAGAACATTTTTGTGCTAATTTTTTTCATAACCCTCCCTGTGAATCATATATCACTTCATAGGGATGGGACAATATCAAAAAATGGAAAATAAAAATAAATTGCTAAAAAGTGTTCTTGAATTTTGAGAATCCCTGAGAATCCTTGATCAATGGAACTCTTTGCAGCCTGGGACTTATTCTGCAAGAAATTCACACTTTTTGCACCAAAAATAGCATTCTCTGTGGAGGAAACAGCATTGTCTCTGCAGAAAGATTATGCATATTTATCCAATAGAGGAACTATTAATGAAGACACATGCTGTATGCAAAAGTCCAGGTGGACATGAAGGACAAATACTGCTAGTCAAAGCTCAGAGATAATGCGAAGAATTCATTGGAGTGGCCATACGCTGCTGTGATGTAAAAAGCATGCAATATGTCCAGTTGGTCTCTAAAAGAGCCACAAATCTCGAGCAACAGATGCTGTTCTGATTGGAGTTCTCACTAAAAACAGCCAGCTTTCATGCAGTCATCCAGAGAAGAACAGAATGGGCCAGGAATTGCCAAATGTGAAGGCTACCTTGGACAGCGCCAGGCTGTAAATCCCTTTCAGCAGGTCTAGTTTAAAATGGCATGTTCCACCTGACAACGTTCAGCACCCTCTGGGCTGGTGTAATCTCATTTACTGTGCAGGTGAGCTAGCTTTTAAATACTGCTGCAGGTGAAAAGATCGGTCTCTTTTGTTCTCACAGATTATCTATCTTTATGAAGAAAAACAGATCAACACCGTAAGAGTAATCTTCCTTTTTGTGTGACCTTCTCTGTGGTTGGGTACACAATAGACACACAGTTCCTTAGCCTGGAGACAAATGGTAGAGCGTTTTGACAGAACCTGAATTATATTTCAAATGGAATTCTCACTGACTTTGATAATGCTGGCATGAATACGTTTACTTTGGTTTTCTGTATCAAGACAGACATGTCTAAAACCTATGGTACTTAAAGGGGAGGAGAGATAAAAGCTTGCACATGGCATATTCAAACGTTAGAAGGGAAAAGCCATTTCTTATGTAAGAAGGAGGCTGCTAGCAAGCTCAACAATCTGGCATCCCTTTGTTTAAATTTTGATGGTATTTGGCACCTCTGAGGGAAGTCATCTGCTTTAATGTGGTTATGGCAGGACTGCCTCTCGGAATCAGGGTCTTTTTGAAGAATCTTTCCACTATATCCACTCATTTGAATGACATCTTGGCATTTAATTATCTTCAGAAGGGGAAATCTCACATTCTGTCTCATTAATTGACAATCTGTGGTGGATGATACAGACCAAGAACTCCAAAAGAAACATCTCTGAACCTGAAATGAGATCAGTAGGCATTGCTCACTCCAGAAAAAGCTGTTAAAATTACCATGAAAAGCATGAAAAGTTACCTGCCCAGCTTCTTGAGGGTTTTTTTTAAAAAATAAAATAAAATATATAAATACAATTCAACAGAATACAATTAACAGGCTGTCCATATTTTTAAACAAAACATGTCATAAACACATGTACTTGATTTTTTTCTAGTCTTCAAACTAAGATGTCATTAGAGGGATGAATTCCCCATCACATTCCTCCTCACAAAACAAAACCATTTTAATAACCTAAAGGCACCAGATCCTGTCTGATCTTGGATGCTAAGCAGGATCTCCTCTGGTTAGTACATAGATGAGAGATCACCAGGCGTTACAGGTTACATTTCAGGTGAATAAACTGACAACACCAGCCCTGAGTTTTCATTGTTTAAGAAAATGAAATTCATGGAATCACCGTGAGTCAGGCATATGCACATGCACACACACATCCTTGCCATTAGTACTGGATTGAAGCTTCCTTGTGTTTCTACTTTGTGAAGCCTCATGTGAAGATTGGATAAGCCAAGCTGTTGTTGGACACTACCATTTGTTGAAGTACTTTTGGACATGGGCAACTTCAGCCCTTTAGGTGTTTTGGACTTCAAGTCCCAGAAATCCCAGCCAACTTACCAGCTGTTAAGAATTGTGGGAGTTGAAATCCAAAACACTTGGAGGGCTGAAGTTTACCCATGCCTGGTCTAAATACACTAAAGGCAACTGATCCTATCTGATCTTACAAGATAAGCAGGTCAGCCCTCATCACTACTTGGTTGTGAGACTGTAATCAAAAACCAGATGCTGACAGTGATAATTCGGAGGAAGAACTGGTACAATAATCTTTGAGTATTCATTAAGAAGACCTTATAAAGTTCATGGGACACCATAACTCACATTTCTTGAAGTCTCTATTTCTAGAGCATTACAGTTTTGCTATATTATAGAATCATAGAATCAAAGAGTTGGAAGAGACCTCATGGGCCATCCAGTCCAACCCCCTGCCAAGAAGCAGGAATATTGCATTCAAATCACCCCTGACAGATGGTCATCCAGTCTCTGCTTAAAAGCTTCCAAAGAAGGAGCCTCCACCACACTCCAGGGCAGAGAGTTCCACTGCTGAACGGCTCTCACAGTCAGGAAGTTCTTCCTAATGTTCAGATGGAATCTCCTCTCTTGTAGTTTGAAGCCATTGTTCCATGTCCTAGTCTCCAAGGAAGCAGAAAACAAGCTTGCTCCCTCCTCCCTGTGGCTTCCTCTCACATATTTATACATGGCTATCATATCTCCTCTCAGCCTTCTCTTCTTCAGGCTAAACATGCCCAGTTCCCTAAGCCGCTCCTCGTAGGGCTTGTTCTCCAGACCCTTGATCATTTTAGTTGCCCTCCTCTGGACACGTTCCAGCTTGTCTATATCTCTCTTGAATTGTGGTGCCCAGAATTGGACACAATATTCCAGGTGTGGTCTAACCAAAGCAGAATAGAGGGGTAGCATTACTTCCTTAGATCTAGACACTATGCTCCTATTGATGCAGACCAAAATCCCATTGGCTTTTTTTGCTGCCACATCACATTGTTGGCTCATGTTTAACTTGTTGTCCACTTGTTGTCTTTTTCACACGTACTGCTCTCAAGCCAGGCCGCTGATGTCTTAGCCTAATGCCTTTTATTTCTTCTTTGCCTCAAATGTCCTTGGAGGTGGGTGGGAAAGGAGTAAAAAAATGCTCCTGTCCCCCTAGGACAGGCATGGGGAACCTTCGGCTCTCCAGGTGTGGTGGACTTCAACTCCCACAATTCCTTGAGGCCAAGGTAAGCCTTTGGGGTGAATGCCGAGCCTCAAGGAATTGTGGGAGTTGAAGTCCACCACACCTGGAGAGCCGAAGGTTCCTGACCCCTGCCCTAGGAGATATTTTGAACCAATGTTTTAAAAGTCAAACTTTTGCTTATTTCTAGAGTGCTTTGTAAGCCAAAAAAATTTGACCTGTGGGCCATATGTTATCCACAGATTATACTTTGCTTACCTCCTATTTTAGATGGTTGGCACTCCTCCTCAACATAGTGCAGCTCCAGGAAAAGCAGCATTAAAATCAAGAGTGGATTTGTTTCTCCCAGTTCTGCTGATCTGAGGCAACTTTTGTTGGCCTGTATTTTGTGTGCTGGGTCTAACCCAGTATCAAGTGCTGAGGTTTATTAAATGAACACAATATACATCAAGATCATATTTCCTTATAAAGAAAACAAAATGTTTAATCTTTCAAAAATCTGACCGAAATAACAAAATTGTAGCACACAGTTGGAGTAACAATGACTACAAGTCAAAGTTAAACATCCAATTCATGCATTACAAAGTCAGTAAAGGAGTAAGAATAAACAACAGGCAAGGTTACAATCCCATAGTCAGATGTCAGGAATTTACTTGTCAGAGTTCATAAAACAACAAGCAAGAATCCAAGAGTACAAACCAAAATCAGAGTTTCCAAGTTAAGACAGATAGTCCAGGTCCATAAATCAAAGCAAAGAATCAGAGTCAAGGATTCAGGATACAACAGGAACGAGCTCAGAATCCAAAATTCTAACCCAGAGGCAGCAGAGCAGTGATCCAGGATAAGAGTACCAAGGTACGGTATTATCTTCTACTAAACAGTTATTCTTTTCCAGACCCTGTTGTATCATCAGCTGCTCATTTCAACAAGCCTTGACAGTTAATCCCAGAAACCCGTGATAATTTCCTTAAGGGGAGGGTCAGATTAACTCCTTCTAAACTTACTGCAATACTGAGAAAATTCCTCCTCTGCTAGAGACCTGTCCCCAGTGGCAGATAAGTTGCTGACCATGACACTGAAAGTCCTATCATTCATCGCTAATGGTGAGGAATCATGGGAGTTGCAATCCAACAATCTTGGGAGGGTCACACATTATCAATCTCTATTAGATATGTACCCTTGTAGTTCTCATCCATCTCTATGATTCCACTAGTCTATGTTTTATTTTCTGCCCAATGAGGTGACTACTTTTCCAAAATCTCCTGGGGGAAAAATAAGAAGGATCTACCATGACATTCATCTTGAGAATGATACAGAATCACATTCAAGGCACTTGGCAAATAGCAAATGCAGTGAATGAAGTGCTCCTTCCTCTCTCTTTTAAGAATTTGCTCTGAGAAAGCTGCTATGAAAAAGTTATAAAAAGCGTCATAAAGCACTCACAAACATCTGTTTTTTTGGAAATGAGCCAGTGCTAGCTTGAATATTTTGGACACACAGCAGAATGATTTACTGGCATACAATGTCAGAAAAGATGATTATCTTAATCCTCCTAGTTTTGATTGAATTTTCTTACAATTTGTTTCCTTTCCTGTTTGCAAACCTAAATCCGTTTTGCATCCTGTGCTGTAAATCACTTATTTTCATTAGACAGGAAATATGCTCAGCAATCAATGTTGTTTGGTTATTTGTTCCTTTTTCCCTTTCTTACTTTTCACTATTGGCTCTCTAAACCTTTGGAACACAATGTATATGGAAAACAAGAATAGATTGCGGAGCCTCACAGTTGTCTTTCTCCATTCCAAAGCAATATTACCCAGGGATTTCCAGGAGCTATGGATGAATGTGTTCACATCTCATCATATCTCAATTGCCCAATATTCACAGACATAAATATACTTCTCCAAGGCCTTCCAAAAGTCCTTGATGAGCTAGAAAGATATTCAAATCCTCTAAATGTTCCTCCAGCAGCAGCAAGTATATCCCTGTGGGCAGCAAAATCAGGCAATTCCAAAACTGGATGGCCAGCTACAAGGGCCTTCCTCCAGGGCCAAACCAAGAATGGGCAACTTGGAAGTTCCTCAACAGACTCAGAAGTTGAATTGACAGATCAAAAGACAACCTGGCAAAATGTCACTTCCTGGAAGAATTCTCCACCTTGTGTGACTGTGGAGCAGAACAAACAACTCTGCATCTGTATGCTTGTGATTCCTTTATTTTATCAGTTTCAAACTTATTTATTTATGCAATACTTTTGACATGAAATAAATAAATAAATTCTTCCCCAAATGCCCGCTGGTAGAAGAAGGTCTTGATCTGCTTGCAGAAGATTAGTAGGGATGGGGCTCTTCTCCTCTCTCTTGGGAAACAGTTCCACAGCCTGTGAGCAGCCACTGAAAATGCTCTCTCCTATGTTACCAAATGCACTTGAGTGGGTGGAGGGACAGAAAGAAAACCCCCCCCTCCACACCAGTAGATTGCAAATGTCTACCACATACAGTCCTTCAGATAAGCTGGACCAGCCGCTGGGAGAGAGCTGTTTGCTGGCAGTGATGCAGCACTGACAGTGTGGGCAGTGCATCGAACTGGATCTATTCTGATCCAGCTCCCCACATCACCAAGATCACTCTGGGGCTTCCAGGAAACTCTGGAGTGAATACTGTCTTCTGTAGATGCAGCTGTTGTACTGTGAATCCAGCCATGCATCGTGTAGATTGTCTACAGAAGCTGAGCAGGGAGTCCCCTATATTTTGGCTGTGTAGATATGACCACAAACAGTTATTCAGTCTTCCTAAAGAAAAGCCAGCAGTGATCGAGAATGAACTAAAAGTCACACATTGAATATCTGTAACCAACAGCCGGCCACTTATTGACAACTTGCTGATTGACAACTGCTTTTGCCACCAGACTGCAGAAAGCCTTCTTTCCAAGATCTACTGGAGAAAAAACCCACAATATTGTGCAGTCACGTAGGAGGCAATGAGAGAGAGAACATTTTAATGAGGCCCCATTGGACTGGGCTTACTGGTCATTAGGACATAAATCCCTCAAGATCAATGCTTTTCTCTTCCAGTGTTTGCCTGGAGCAGTCTGGGTGAAGCTGGAGAAATACATTCTTACCCTGAGACTGAAACAATTTTCATTTGAACATCAAAGGATATTGCCCAAAGACATGATTTTTAGCATATGAAGGAAGCTGAAAAAGTGGGGAACCTCGTACCAACCATAGAGAATAGTGACACCTCCTGGGATAATACTTTAGCTAAAACTCCATTAAGGAACTCTTTGCAGCCATTAATTTATCTCAGTGATGTTCTCAGAACTGAAGAACTACTATAATTGCTCTCCTTTAGAGTTGCTTGATTGTTGCTGCCCTCTTACTTTCAATATTATATAAACCCTCTGAAATGCAAGAAGAATTAGTTGGTGCATTAATTCAAGGCAATCATTATGCACCTTTATTGTGAAGAAAGTCGCACTTTCTCAAGTCGCTCCTGACACACACACACACACAAACTGTGAAGAAAGTTCTCTCCCCCTGCCTCCATGTTGTGGCAAAGCATTTTGCTACCTCAAATGGATATGGTTATATCTAAAATAATAATGAGATCTGAGTTCACTCTCTGCAAATTGTAATTCTATTCAAAAGAGACCAACATGGGAGAAGCCTGTAGAGATTGTACAACCACATAACTGTCCAATTGCATGAGCATTTGTGTGTTTTACCAGATTATGTAAAGACGACTCAGAAACCTCTTTATGCAAGTATTACTTCAAGTGGCTGAACTGTCTATGAGATCTCAAGAATGATGGCAGGGCACAACATCACCCTCTCTATCTGGTCCTCTTGGTCCTTTCTGAAATCCAGTCGTTATCTTGGTTAGTATTACACAATGCAAATAATGTTTTGTTGTTCATTTGTTCAGTCGTTTCCAACTCCTCATGACCTCATGGAAAAGCCCATGCCAGAGCTCCCTGTCGGCCTTCACCACCCCTAACTCCTTCAAAGTCAAGCCAGTCACTTCAAGGATACCGTCCATCCATCTTGCCCTTTGTCGGCCCCTCTTCCTTTTTCCTTCCATTTTCCCCAGCATAATGGTCTTCTCTAAGCTTTCCTTTCTTCTCATGATGTGGCCAAAGTACTTCATCTTTGCCTCTACTATCCTTCCCTCCAAGGAGCAGTTGGGCTTTATTTCCTGAAGTATGGACTGGCTGGATCTTTTGGCAGTCCAACGCACTCTCAGAACTTTCCTCCAACACCACAGTTCAAAAGCATCTATCTTCCAATGCAAACAATACTTATAGATCATATATAGGTTACTATTCTCAAGGCAAGTCCCACTCCCTCAGGCTCAGAGGAAGGCAAAGGAAAATTCTTTCTGAACAAACCCTGCCAAGAAAATCCCATTAAAGATTTGCCTTACATTTGTAAGAAATTGAAAAGGACTTGGATGCACACAACAGCAACAGAAACAACAGTAGGCCTGCTTATTACATGAACTTGTTGAACATGGCTTTCCTTATATGAGACGATAATAATATAACATCTGATAAAATGCCAAGATCATTTTATCTTGCACTGTACTTGTGTCTGGTTAGAACTGTAGCTTTTTGAAAGTATAGAAACCTTCCTTGCTCTGTTTGCTAATTTCCTTGTTGTTTATCTGCTCTTTCAGTCTAATTTTCTTCATGATTTTAAAAAATACTCATTTTTTCATGCGCTAGGAAAAGTGACACATCATATGCAAAATGATCAGATGACACTTTGCTAGTTGTATGTTTGCAGTTAGCATATGAAAATGTTTAGGAAGATAGCTAAATATTTGCCAGCAATCTTAAGAGATTTTTCTCATTTTTAATACACACAGAAGAGATAAACATCAACTTTAGAGCTTTAACCTGCAATATTTTGCAAAACACTGAAAGATGTCTTTCTGTTTCTGTATGGCTGTACAAATCTATAAAACATATATTAGTTCACATGACTGCATCTGTTTACAGAAATTGCTCCTATTTATTGAGAAGGCATTTCACTGAAGTGAGTCAATAAAAGAGCATGCACTAAAACATCCTATCATTCTTTGCAAAAGCAAAAAGAGGTCAGAGAATCAAAAACGTATGCCTATCATGTTTAATTATATAGGAAATTTCTCGTGTGTTTCCATTCTCTAATTATTATGCTGGTTTTAGGATTCTTGGAACTGTAGTTCAATTTGCATAACACTAAAGCTCCCAAAGTTCCCTTTGGTAGTATATGTGATATATTGATCCTCCTAGCCTGTCAAAGTAGGAACTGTCAAGTACATCAGTTTCTTTTCTCCTGCCTTTTCATCAACAATCTACTGCCGTCATTCTCAACCTGTGGGTCCCCAGATGTTTTGGTCTTCAGTTCTCAGAAATCCCAACAGCTGGTAAACTGGCTGGGATTTCTGGTCGTTGTAGGCCAAAGCACATGAAGACCTACAAGTTGAGAACCAATGGTCTACTGCATGATCTCTGTTCATGGTTTCAATTTTCTAAGTGGCTTTCATTTCATAGAGCTGATGTTAGGATATTTATGAGCTGCGCAGAAAGAGGGGAAAAGGAGGCTGTCACTCTGATGAAACATTATGAGCATCCTTCACCAGCTCTGTGTGCCTATTGTATATCACCTTAGATACTGTAGATCTGAACTTTGCATTCCCTAACAATTGGGGGGGGGGGGGGAGAGCCACCAAGAGTGAACTACAAAAATATGACTAATATCAAACCATGTCTTTTTTTGGGATGGAAATGCAGCAACACTTAGTACTGAAGATTGAAGAATGTCTCACAGTGGTCAGGATTAGATAGTTTGAGTGACCTAGTGGCCTCCTTCTTTGTCTAACTATCCTGACCTTAAAGATATTTAAGGTATTTCTCTTCCTCTTCTTTTTCCTATGTTTCCTCTCTCGACCTTCCAAAATGTACCTAGATTAGATCAGCTCCATTCGTAACTTTTCTATGTTAGAATGGAGTTCTTACAATAAATTTTAACTTATTTCCACATGCAGTTGGTGTGTTTGCTCCTTAAATCAAGATTTCTAACTGCTGTATGCACTGTAGGTATTTCAAATTTTTTGAAACTTTTATACTTCAGTACTTTTATACTTCAGTACTTGTCATACCAATAGTAATGCCTACACTGTCTGGTGCACTATACTGTTAATTGGACCTCTGATATCAGCAAGATTACCTAGTAGGGAATTGCGAACCAATAAAAAATGGTTGAAAAGTTATTACAAAACTGGGGGTACTGGCATTTCATTTCTAAAGTGTTTCTAGAGTGTAGTTAGTGAAAAAAAAAACTTTACTAAAACATAGTTTTTTAAATCAATATAACTGGGGAAACTTTAGGGTCTCCTTTCTCCCTGATTTTAAAAGCTATCAGGGTGAAACTCACTACAATGGTAGAACACATTTACCACTGTTATCCCATCAAGTTTCAGAGCATATCACTTATCCATGGATTTTGGGAGAATTTTCAAAGATTTTATAAACAATGTTTTTAATAATAAAGAAAATATGTTCCTAGTTTGAAAATATTATTTCCTGTTTAACTGTGTAGTCCTTACTTTGAAAGTAGTGGTTCTACAAGAACTTTGTTTTTATGCCTGATGGCTCATTGTCATGGAGGAAAGAGCAACAGCACCCCGTGGACTCGACCCCAACCTTCCATGGTACTGCCTTCTGTTCTGTCTGTCTGTGTATTGTCTATACAAAGTGGCATTGGACGTTTGTCATGTATGTGTAGTGTGATCCGCCCTGAGTCCCCTTCGGGGTGAGAATGTCAGAATATAAATAAAGTATTATTATTATTATTATTATTATTATTATTACCCAGAAACAAAAATAATCTTTTTTTTGACAGGCCATGGAGGGGCAAATCTCTCAGATGCTGAGCAGTGCACTGCATCCTGGGAAAAGTAGTTTAAGGCAGGGCCTTTTGAATTCTTTGGCATAGTGCTCCTTCTTTCCCAAACTAAATTTCCCAGAGTGCTATACTGTTCCCAGCACAGTACAGCACTACTTCCTCTCCCCCCCCCCCCCCCAATGCCAAGAATCCATTAATTTACAGAGGAAAGGCAAGGTACTAAGGCAGCCTATAGCTTTGCTTTCAGTTTTACTTCCTTGCACTGAATATGAAACTGACTTTGGGAGCCTTACGAGATTTACAAAAGTAAAAGAGAAAAGTATGGGGTAAGTTTTGATTCTTAAATTTTTGGCATGGACCAAGCCCATGTAACGATTTTTATCTGAGTTATGAGGACTAACAAAAATGCACACCTCTATTACCTAGTTATGGCAGTGTTCCCTTGTGGGATGATGAGCAGACACTTATTTCCCCTTGGTGCTGGACAGCCATCATTTTCATGCCCTGTACCCAAAATGAAATGGATCTACACTGCAAGTCCCATCCAAGGCTGTATCCATAATGCAGAATTAGCCAGTTTGATACCACACTAATTGCTATGACTCAATGCTATGGGATTGTGTAGTTTTGTGAGATCTTTATCCTTCTCTGTCAAAGAGCTCTGGTGCCTCAAAAAATTAGAAATCATAGAATTCTGTAAGTTGTGGCTAGGGTGATTAAAGAGATGTCAAACCACAATAATTCTGGGTTGTTGTTGGTTTTTTTGGGCTATATGGCCATTTTTCTAGAGGCATCCTCAGAGGTAGTGAGGTCACCTCAGAGGTAGTGAGGATGCTTGCCATAGATGCAGGTGAAATGTCAGGAGAGAATGCCTCTAGAACATGGCCATACAGCCTGAAAAAACCTACAACAACCCAGTGATTCTGGCCATGAAAGCCTTCAACAATACACAATTCTGCTTTGTGGATGGCCTCCAAGTGGGTCTGGATTTGGCAAGAAGGATATTCCCACTGTCTCCATTTTGGAGTCTATCTCGACACTCAATTAATTCATTGTGTATTGCTGTAGACAATAACAAAAACAAATCATATCGAGATTGAGGCACAAAACTCAACAAAGTAGATTTTATATCCTCCATTTCTAGTCTCTCTGTGTGGAAATAAATGAGGTTTAAGGCAGAAGGGTCTTAGCAGCAAAAGGATCTCAAGCCTAATCTGATTTATAATTACAAGGCATTTTCAATTCTACCCTTGTACTCATCCAAAGAATATTAATTATTAAGAATTTAATTTCATCTCTCATTCAATAGGCTATCTCATGCTTCTAGATCTAATGAACCTTTTTTTGCTACTGGCAATCCTTTTATATTTTTCATGTTTCTACTTCCTATGTCTTCTGTCATTGTGGTAGGCAAGTCTAAGACTTTCTGTGTGGTAATTATTGCAAATTTTTTAGTAATAAACAGTTTAGAGTACTGAGTATTTACTTTAAGCATATGTATGCATCCATCTAATCATTAAATGTCCAGACAGTATTATTATTATTATTATTATTATTATTATTATTACTTTGTTTGTACCCCGCTAGCATCTTCCGAAGGACTTGATGCGGCTTACATAGGCCAAGGCCTCAAAACACAATACAACAAAACAATACCTAAAGCAAATTAAAAACAGTTAAGCAGTATGAACAACAAACAATAAACAATACATCAAGACACTATAAAACTGGACCGGGCCAGAGTAATGGGTACAAGATTAAAAGTGCTGATGTGGCAGGAGGTATGTAGGATTATAAGTAAGTGCAGTGTGCAGTGTGCAGCAATCTTAATTCTACTAAAGTGCTTCTAAGACTTGGTATTGGAGATCCCTAATCTGAGAAGGCACATCAGAACAGCTAGGTCTTCAAGTTCTTTCTGAAGACTGCCAATGTAGGGGCCTGTCTAAGATCTTTTGGGAGGGCATTCCAGAGTGGGGGGCCACCACAGAAAAGGCCCTGTCTCGAGTCCCCACCAAGCGCGCTTGTGACGCAGGCAGGATCATGAGCAGGGCCTCTCCAGATGACCAAAGGGAACGCGTGGGTTCATAGATGGAGATGCGGTCACGCAGGTAGGCTGGTCCCAAACCGTTCAGGGCTTTGTAAGTAAGCACCTGCACCTTAAATTGGGCTCAGAAAATAAATGGCAGCCAGTGGAGCTCCTTAAACAGGAGGGTTGACCTCTCTCTGTAATGAGCCCCGGTTAACATCCTGGCCACTGCCCGTTGGACCAGTTGGAATTTCCGAGCCGTTTTCAAGGGCAGCCCTACGTAGAGTGCATTGCAGTAATCCAATCTAGTTCTTGTTAACTTCTTTCAAACATTGTCTATTCCATTTCTCCATCTTTCTGGTCTAGTAAGATTTCTACTATTTTCATTGGATAATTTTTCCCTCGTTTTTTCATCTCTAGAGATTTCTACCAGTTCATTCCTTCCTTGTATTTGGTCCACCTTTTGCTACGAACAAATGACACTTGGTTGCTAATCATGTGCTTTGCTATCATGCCATTAATCCATAATCCTTTCCCTTTGTGACTGAGGATTTGTAATCATAGCTCCAACTTCCCTCTTATTTCTACTTGATGATAATGTTATTCTAAACAGGTTTTCTTTTGCTGCCCACCTTAATAAAGCTAAATGAATAAAGGATACGCAGAGGGTCAATGAGAGTGTGGAAAGCTGGTACATAATACCAGGCAAGCCACTTCCAATGGAAGCATACTGTAGAATCGCAGTGGAGGATGTGCATCTATCATCTCAGATCGATCATTATTTCCCTTTTTTCTTGACATCCCTTAGAAAATTGGGGATTTGAAAGAAAATAATGGCAGACATATGCATTCTGCTTATTGTATGTACATTACTGTATGTACAGTATGATCCTGTATCCACAAGACATACATTTCCAGTTAGATGGTTGTTACTACCTAAAACCACAGATACTGCCTAACACCATTAAAGTACTTGACTTTGAGTCCCAGCATGCCATAGAATTGTGCTAGTATATTGACAGATCCCTAGATATTCTATCTAGAAATTTACCATCCATTACAACTTTATGGTACCTTCCAGGGGAAGCATGCCACAGGACCATCTCGCAGATCCTAGAGAGAACATTTTTTCCTGGGAGCAGATAATTAAAACCACAAGTGTAGGTTCCATGATTATGGAGCTCTCACTATGCTAGGTATTAGATGTAGTCCCTTGCACTATGTTGAAGTTAAACTGTAAAGCACTATTTGCTAGCCCTTTCAGCATTTGTGGAAAGTGTACTCTTTCTTGCAGGATGCTATGAAAAAGTAAACAGGTATTTGCACAATGCACAGAAAATACATATACATTTATTTGGGGGAGATCCATCATTTTCTGTTTTGTTCCACTGATTAAAGCAATACTACCATTTGGAAAAAAAACAGGGAAAGTTACCCAGTTACCTAATTATGAAGAAACTTTCCTTACCTCCTCATATTGCATGATCACCTTTTCACACTGTCAATCAGAATTGCCACACATTGTGGCGAATCTGGTGACCACTGTCTGGTGGTATGGGGAACCTGTTACCCCACATCACGAAGCTAACCAGCCAGATGATCCCATGGGAGGAAGAGTCAACCTTCCAGCTTCCCCCTTTCAATCCAAGACCACATGGGAAGTCTCCTCTTCACCACCCCTTTAAGCACAGAGTCCTGCCAGAAGTAGTAGTGCATCTTGTAATGGGAGTTAGCAGGGTCCGTGCTTAAAGGGGCAGTGAAGTGGAGCACGCCGTCAATTCTTCCCCCATCTGATGAAGTTGTTTTATTGATGTCACTGCGCATATGTGATATCATTCTCCCTTGGGATCCTTGATTGGCTGCATAACATAAAAAGGGATAAAAGGTAAATGAAAGATATAGAAGACACAATAAACATAGTCAAAAGGTCTATGAATAAGCAGATATTCCTTGTGAGAGCCCACATTGAGCACGATTTGATATATAACACACACCCGTACCACCACTACCTAGTTTCTTACCCTTTTGACATTTCATTCTCTCCAAATCTTCATAGTTCCTTCACTATAAGAGTAAGATCTTAAGGTTTTACATAACATTCAATTTGCTCGGGAAAAGGGGGAGATCCAGATATAGTTGGGCTTCAATTTCCAGAATCCTTGAAGATTAGCTATTCTTGACTGAATTTAAAGCCCAATATCAAGAGTCTCTCATTGACAACCAGTGAGCAAGCCAAAATGATTTAATGCTTGTTTTTTCATTGAACTGCAAGCTGAAAAGAATCCTTTGTGTTAAAAGTCTCAGACCAAGTCACATAGAACTGAGAAGAGCTTAAGGTGCAAAGTGAGTTAGTTATCTGTGTCAGTCCTATTTTCTATGGTTCTTGAAGTGAAAGTATTGTCAGAATAAATTTTCAGCCAATTTCTTCCTCTACATAGATTTCCCCATTTTACAGAGAGGTGTTAGTATGTATTACAAAAAAAAAATGTCTAAATTTGTCTCTGTTTTGGAGAAATGGCTGGCAACTAACAGTAGATTCACACCCTCAACTCTCTTTTGCTGCACTCTTTTGGTCCATTACAGGATGAGGAGTTAGCTGGTGTTTAAAAGAAGAAACATGAGATTGGATCTTCCTATTCATGATCAGATCATTACCACTGACCCCATTCATCCTGTGCCCTGGGGACATAATCCCAGGCCCACAGGAATGCAGCCTGACAATATATTTCCTTTTAACATATGTGTTTTTAAAATGCAAATAGCACCAGTATCAGAACAGGGTTGGATGGAATTGAGATTTCAGATATTGGGATTATCCTGGAAGAAAGTCATTTGAGAATGACAACTCAGTAACCTAACTTTCACCTAAGAAGGGGTTATTCCATCCACTCTGTTTCCTGTCGGCTTTCTAGATTTCTGTTCCCAGATGAAGTTTGCCCTGGTTCCATATTTATGTCAATTATTTTAAAAGAAACCCATACAGATCTGCAACTTTGATTTTTTACTATTCACGTGATATTGTGCAGCATTCTATAGGGTTATTTTATACTATTTTCCATATTTTGCATACAATATTAAAATGTGTGAAATTTATTCTCAGAAAATACTTGAGTCTCATCTGTAGGAGAAAGGTAAAATACAAACAAGCAAACAAATGGCTGAGTATGAAATTCCAAATAGTGCCATCTTGGATTGTAAAGGGATTTAGTTTTAGGGATTTAGTTTTGGTTGTGTGGAATTGGTAAATTTTCCAGCAAAACCTGAACCCAGTGAAATTCTCACCTGCCCTTATTTCCATAGCTCTGAATGAATTACATATGAAGAACAGCTTGATACAATTGCCGGTTGCAGTGCTGACAAGCTTAATGTCAACTGAAGAAAACAGCCCAGCTGTGGGGAGAAATATGTTTCAAACATAACACCTGGCAACCTGACAGTTGTTACGCATAGAAGCATGGAGCCTCACAGTCTTTGTGCCTCCCGAAATACAAGTCAGTATGATTTCCTCCACTTGAAAAAGCAAAACACCAAAACTCTCAAGAGAAAGGTTGTTATTTATGGACTAATTCTCACAGAGAGATCTTAATTCCAAGATAAAATAATATACTACTGTTCATCTATTTTTCTCTCATTATAAAAACTAAGGAAATATGGGCACTTGGGTAGTTTTATGGAGATCTCCATAACTACTCCACAGGAATCATGATTTTCACATGGCTAGTTTCAAATAAAGTTTTGCATTGTCGAAGGCTTTCATGGCCAGAATCACTGGGTTGTTGTAGGTTTTTTCGGGCTATATGGCCATGTTCTAGAGGCATTTTCTCCTGACGTTTCACCTGCATCTATGGCAAGCATCCTCAGAGGTAGTGAGGGATAAGGGGGAGAGGGGAATAAAACAAAATATACTTGTTGTAAGTAGATAGAAGATTTTAACAGAATTATAAGCATAATATGTCTTAAGTGGGGAAAGTTCTAACCTAGATGGGAAGCATCTTATTATTCTTATTGTTATTTTAGATTAACAACTACGTAAAATGTTAACATTCGTAATGATGTATTAAGACATCAACCATTTCTCTCTTTTTTTAAAAAAAGGTACTCTTTCAACTTAGATACTGTTCTCAAAATGGTTAATTGCTGTTGGAAAAAAATAAAAAAAACCTTAGAAACCAAGTGAAAGAAAAAGAAAAAAGTATGTTTTAAATACCTTTCTTTAATATTCTCAGCATCACTTATTGTGTAAACTGTCTCAAGCAGAGCTCAACATATTTTCTATATGCAACACTGTTTAGAGCATTTAAGACACCATTTATATTCAACTGTTTCTTTTTTTTCCTCTTGCTGATTTGCACTGAAATATTGCTGTTTAATGATGACATCGTTCTCATTTGGTGCAGCAGCACAAAACAGAACCTGCTTATTTGATTTTTTTTTTTAAAAAAAAGCAGAGTCTTTTGCCAGGCTCATTTACATTGCCTTAACACATGTTCATTTTTTAACTTCACTTTTCCCCAAATGATAGGTTATTAATGTGAACAAACTCATTTCTCTTCTGCAGCAGAGAAACATGTTAATGTGAAGTTATACTTCATTTGGTTTAAAGGATAATAACTAACTTTCTTTCATAACATTTTTATTTTTTCTATCTCTGAAACTTCTACTGTCTATCTGTGACATCTTTCTCCAGAAAGCTCATTAGGATATCCAGAATTGAAGGTGGGGGAAGATTAATGGTTGAATCTAGGATTTTTCCTTCTCTGGCTGAAAAATGTGTTGATTATTATATCAATGCTAATTTACAAATACATTATCTGCCATCTTCAGTATATGCCATTTAGCTGTTTTAGATATCCGTTCTACATGCATTATCTTGCATATGAATGACCCGATTGCAGACATTTTAGCAATAATTATTTCTGGCTTCTACAATAGGAGTATTTCATAGGGATGAATCTAAAACAGCAATGGAAGACTTAATTAGTATGGCTTTACAAGTTACCTCTTCCTGCTAAGACAAAAATCCACCGTGAATTTTCACAGAAGCCTGTTGCTTAAAAAAAACCTATTTCAGTACAAAATAATATCTAATAATACTATGTGATCTTGAGCAGATTGGGAATAATGGGTTTCACAAATGCATGGATGAGCCAACTATAGCAAAGATCTGTAGAATCAGAGCTGTCTTTTGGAAGAAATGCTAGTACAGGCAGTCCCCGAGTTACAAACATCCAACTTGCAAATGACGCATAATTAACAACGTGGGTAAGACAGTAGGAAATTAGAGAATTCTACCCCAAGGAAGGGAAATTCACTCCTGAAAGAGCTATCATGGGGAAAAGGTGTCTCCACTGAAATTTCTCACCAATCTTTGTTTCCACAAATCCAATTATCACATGGATAGAAAGTGAGGTGAAATCTTCTGAATAGGGCCACAGACAGCAAAACAAACACTTCCTTGTGCTATCCAAAGCATGTAGATAGATAGGTAGATGATAGTTCGATGGAATTACACTTAAAATGTACCTTTTCTGACTTACATATAAGTTCAACTTTAAAATAAACCTACATAACCTATCTTGTTCATAACCTGGGGACTTCCTGTACCATATACTCATGTATAAACATCAACTATTAGTCAGGTGTAGATTTTGGCCCAAAATTATGGATTTTGATGTGACCCATGGGTAAGTAAGTAGAGGGCCATTCTGCAGAAAGCAGAAAGGGCCAATCTTGTCTAAGTAGTGCAGCCATTCCTGGTTGCCACCACCACTTTCCCACCCAGGCATTCAAAAAAGGCCAGAAATGAGATTATCATGGAGAAAATAGAGAGGGTTGGTATTTCTTTTGGGTTTTCCTAGTATGCACTAAGCTCTTGGCTTTGGTCACTTTACTGAATGGAAGGGAATACTTTCTTTAAACAAAAAGAGTTAAGGTACTTTACTTACTCATGGATAAATCATCCAATTTTGGATGTTAATTTGTCGGGGAATGCTGGTACATGGAGTGATTTATAGTTTCCAAATCATAACCTCCCCAAATTGCTGAAAGCTGGATAGTAAGTGTCCCTGAAGCAAGCAAAAATATAGCAGTCCTTTCACAGCAAAAACATGCTTCACCCGTCTATGAGCAGAGTCCATCTGCCAGCATTTGACTTTATCTCTATATGGTTTAGCAAATTCAGGTTTTCATCCAAAACATCCAGAGGCTTTAATCTTCATAGTTTCAATATATACAAATATACAACCAGGATTTGCCAATCCACTTTGATTTTTTGTCATTACAACCAATCAGTGATCAAATAGTCATATATAACATAGGCAGATATTCACACAGAGTCACACAGGAGAGAGAAAGATGGAACCTTTCACACCCACCTCCTTTTATAGCTACCTGCAGATAGGTCATCAGTAAAGGACAATGGCTGTTGTGACTCAATGCCTTAGGGCTGAGAATGGCGGTATACAAATGAAGTAAATAAATAAATAAATAAATAAATAAACCATTACCACACCCTGTTAGGTTTTGGATCATGGCATTCAGTCATTATCCAGGTGCTATCAATATTCCATATGGTCATCAAACAGTATTTTTTATGTGGCTAGCAATGCTTTGCCATTTCTATATAACAAATTGTTTAAAATTTCTAGACATACGTGAGTATATACAGTAGTTTTGCTGAACTTCTTACTGGCTCCTTGTGGAACCAGTTAGATATTTTGCCCAAGTGTTAGAGCTAGCAACTACTGCATGTTTATGCTCAACTAGTTTGCATATGACTGCCTTAAAGTATAAATATGTATTTAGAGAAAATTTTCTTCACCACACCCATGCTCTAACTTTCAGCAGTGTTCTCTCTGTCCTCCTCTGAATCATGCATTTAATCATGCAGCTATTTTGTAAGTAAAGTGTGCAGGTAGATTTCGAACTGACTGTTCTTCACATTCTACTTTGTCAATTTGATTACTCTGCTAAAGATATCCACTGCTATCCTTCACATCTCTCAACAATAGGAACTTTAAGATTTGGCTTGCGGCATCACTCCTTGGCAAAGCTGCCTCATTTTTCTCCACTGATCGATGACCATTCCTAATTTCTAATATTAGCTATAAGTTGGAGAGGACATGGGTATAGGTCTGAGGGAGACCTGGGATTAGGTCTGGAGGGACCTCTTCTCTGTCCATGTGCCCTTGATGTCATACTTGTCAATAGTGTGGAAAGGCACTATTTTTGAGTAATATGGCATGGTTGGTGGTAGAAGATTAATTCATTTTGTTGAAATATTCCAGACTGTTATACTAGGATCATTGTGGGGAAATAAAACGACACCTAGACATGGCTTCTCTGTACACCAGGTTGAATAATAGAATAAAGGGTATCAGTGGTGAGCCCTTCTCAGGAATGGAAAATCTACCAGGTCCTTTTCTCCCCTGTTCACTTTTAAAAGCCACATAGTTGATTATTTCTTTCTTGAGTATAAATATATTTGAATTTTTGGTAGCTTTGTTAAAATAAAAACGCACACACTATTTTCCCAAACAATGTCACTAATGGACAATATGGCCACCAATCTAATGGACCTTCTTGACTCTGCCACTAATGGATCAACAGGACAATAAGTCCATCCTTTTTCAAAATTCCAATACTGTTTTAAGATCTTTTTGTTCTGTTCCCTTTTCTGACTTCCATTGACTTTTGCATCAAAAACAAACAAACAAAAACCTGGGCAGATTCAGTTTCTGATATTTTATTCCTAAAAGCAAATTCAGCCCTGTTCATACTAGCTGAATTTGGTAAGTATTTTCTGAATCTATCTGCCATTATAGGTGTTAAAGATAAGAAGCCAATGGAAAGGGGGAGAAGTTTCAAACTGAATTTAGCATTAATATGGACAAATGCAAAGGAATGGAAGGTTACATTTTCAAGTCCAGGGTTTAAGTGAATAAATATATTTTGGTTTTAGAATATTTTTTTGAAAATTACAAGTGCTTTCCATCTCAAATGTGATGAAAATTGCAAATGCTAATAATCTGGGGGGGGGGGGGGGGGCTTAAACAACAACCCACTCATCCATAGCTAGTGCATTGCACCTGGCAAAAGATACCAGATTTATTTGACTCTTAATAAGATAGATCAATCAAAGTACCAGTGTGAATTATTGTTTATTTTGTGTCTCTTAGCCAGCTACTAGAAATAGATATTAATGAAAAATAATTTTTATAAACCATGTTAGCACTAACAACATGAAGCAAAATCAGAAACTAGCTGTTTAAAAAGAAAATTTGAATTTCATTCCATAAGGTTTCCTCTCATTCATTTGTGTTTATTTTCTAATCTGTGGGCAAAGGCTCTCTTTAGGAAATCATTAGAAGTTTAACCCTCTCAAATTCTAAAAAGCAGCTTGGGAAAAGTAAGTAAACAGTAAGGCTAATGTGTTTTGGAATCTGTGGACCAATACTTAATTATATTCTGGGATATTCTCAGTTGTGTGCTTACTTTTAATATTAAAATGCTTAACCACTGGAACAGTATCAATACAAATATCTCCTCCATTTCTTTTCCCACACTGCCATGAACACTAAAGAGGCAGATTATGCAGAACTTTCCCAAAGAAAGCAAATAGTTTTTGTTCCCTACCATACAGCTATGAGAGAAGGGTGCACTCACTTACAGATCCATAAAATGTATCAATTTCTCTCTCTCTATATATATGTGTGTGTGTGTGTGTGTGTGTTCCCCAGTTCCAGCAACAGAGACTGCCATCATGGCCAACAACCACAAGTTATGTTTGTTACATGTAGTGCCAGTCCTCAAGAACATTGTCTTAAACAACAAACAAGTTCTGGATATATTCTTCACTACCACATATGCATTAGACAGATATTGCTCATGAACACCTTTTCATTGTCTGCAAACCTCAAGTTCTATAGAATACTGAGGCTTGAAATAAACTTTATCTGTCTCAACCAGTGCTGTGAGTAGTTGCATTGAGTAGTTGCTGTGCTGGGGTTTGATAGGTCTTTTGGCTGAAGCCATTGTTTGTGGACTGTTTACCTTCCTTCTCATTCTAGCTCCGCATCTCAATTGGGAGAAGTAGTAGGGCTGATATTTCATTTCTACACAACACGTCTATTTCAGTCCTATGCAATATGTTATACCCACACATGCAGACATACTATATGATCAATCTTATTTGTACTTGTTTTTTTTTAATGTCAGGAGCGACTTGAGAAACTACAAGTTGCTTCTGGTGTGAGACAAATTGGCCATCTGCAAGGATGTTGCCCAGGGGATGCCCTGATTTTTTTATGTTTTACCATCCCTTGGGAGGCTTCTCTCATGACCCTGCATGGGGAGCTGGAACTGACAGAGGGAGATCATCCATGTTCTCCCCAGATTCAAGCCTCTGACCTGTCATTTTTCAGTCCTGCTGGCACAAGGGGTTTAACCCATTGTGCTACCGGGGACTTTTAATTGTTATTGCAGTGGTATTTGTTTTTAAGTGTATGTATATGTTACATATACCTGTGATCAATGGTATAACTATGGGGGAAAAGAGAGCATTTTCCCTCAAATAAGAATTATCTCTGCTCAAAATTGCACTTGCCTTTCCAATTTTCTAGAATTGCAGTAACATAAAATATTGCTTGTTTAGAAATATGGTTTAGGTCTTTATTTCCTTAGTATTTGTCTGCAAAATATTACACAACAGAATCCTAGCATTTTGTCTTGTCAGCTACTGAGAAGTTATTGCCATAGCAAAAAAATATATGCTTGAATACATTGGTTAAGATTCTGAATATTTTTATTACTGGTTCAAATCATGGCCACTTGCCCTGAGGATGAGATAAAAGATTAGTGTGTGAACTTGAGACACAGTGCCTAATGAAAGGGTTGCCATTCTCACTTTGTTCAGCATAACTTGTCGGTTTCAGGATGTAATTAGAACCACGGCAGTGTTGACATTATTAAACACAGGCAATTTCTTTCTTCTCCCTTTAAAAATCAAAGTGAAATGTTAAGCACTGAAATCCACATTAATCTTTCATAGATGATGTTAATGGTCCAAAGAGTCAGTACAGGAAATTATCAATTATACTCATAGAGTATCAGTCACCTTCATTTAATGGATATATCTGGAATAAACATATTTAGTATCATCGAACATCTATACTTAGAGTGCTGCCTTCAGTTTCAGGAGCTAACGGACTTTGGCATTATCAGGCAACATGTCTGAATGTGGGCTTCACGGATGCTGTAAAAGCAGACTGAGTCGAGATGAATAAAACATAAAAAATAAGCAGGAAGGCCACTAGCAGACTGGCTGAGATGAATTCACACAAGTAATTAAGGATGAGAATGTGGGTATGTAATTCTTGATGAAAGTAGTCATTGCACTCCTGTTGAGATTTGTTGTAAAATGAAGGACACTCTTCCCAGGAAATCCACACATTTTGTCAGGCTTGTGGTGTAGGGAATGTGCTTTTAAAACATTGTTGCTTTAACCAAGATTTTGTTTTGATTTTGGTTGTTTAATTGCGTTTTGCTCTGCTGTGCACCACTTGGGGGGCCTCAGAGAGATGAAAGATTATACATGTTTTGATAAACTGATAAATTTTGGAGAAACACAGTAAACAGAAAATGAAGAATACGCTGTAAAATGTGAATAACCAAAAAAATTATGGGGACTCTATCTATCTGTCTGTCTGTCTGTCTATCTATCTATCTATCTATCTATCTATCTATCTATCTATCTATCTATCCATCCATCCATCCATCTATCTATTCATCCCCCCATCCATCTCTCACACTTGCCAGAGCACCTTGTCCTTCTTTGCCAGTTTCCTTCCTCTGATACCCCTTCTATACTGCAATATATAAAACCCAGATTATCTGCTTTGAAGTAGATTATATGGCAGTGTAGACTCATATAATTCAGTCCAGAACAGATAATTGAGATTATATGGCAATGTAGAAGGGGCCTCAGTGTCAAAGAATTCCATACAATGTCTAAGCCAAGACAATAGCTAGATGAATAAAATGCTACACTTTGTGGCTTAATTTTTGGATGTGTAGCATTTTATTCATCTAGTTATTGTCTTGGGTTGGACATTGCATGGAGTAAGGCCTCCCTCAAGCCACTTTTGCCGCCACTGTTTTTCTACACCTACAGGGAGCTGACAAAGAGATCAAGTAAAAAGGACCAAACACATTAAAATAACAAATATTTTCCTCATTGGTTTGTATTTTTAATTACTTCGTTGTTTTTATTTTAGTACACTGGTTTGTCATTTTTAATTGAGATTGGCCATCTGGTTGTAGATGTACAGGAATACTGCTGGAGACAGGGATAGCATCTCATTGTATTCAGATGAGCTGATTGGTATTGCTCAAATGTTCACAGTAAGTAGAGAGGAATGTCACAAACAATTATAGGCAGAATTCGTGTTGATAGCCACAGGCCACAAGATCCTTTTGCTTTAACCTCAGCTGCTCTTTTCTTTTTGTACAAGCAAATTTGGTAAATTTGTGCTTACTTGGAGCGGAAAAAGGAAACTGGTGGACAAAAGACTGGTATTGATGTTGGAATGTCATTCTTTGCTAATTTCATTCTCAGAAAAAGCAACTAGTAATTCTATGCTTTCTTTTCCAGCAGCGAGAAAGCCTTTGTAAACAAGATAGTTTTCAAGACTGTTTGCAGTTCAGGCTTATTCTTTGCAAAACTTGCATGTATTTATGCACATGTGCTGCATGTGACAGAACAAGTGGCACCACCTATAGGTAGAACTGTAAGTTGCAAGATTTGAACTGTTGTATCATGCCTGATTTTGCCTTTTTACCCTGTAAATGTTGGATTGATTGGTTATTTATAGCTGTCGATCAATGTCTGCATCAGCTGAATTGCTCCTCCTGCTCAATTGTTTGACCCCGCCTCTTCCTCGAGAGCAGGGCAGTGTTTCCTTCTTCATTCTACCATCAGACATCTCAGCAGATGGACGTGAGAAGGGGACTTGGCTCTAAAGCCCTTGATTAAGTTACCTCTCAGCACCAATTCTGAGGTTCTTACCCTTGAGACTTATGCTTCATGTTCAGATCAACCTGGACGATGTTGAGAAGTCTCAAGCGCCTTCAAACCAGTTCTTTGGCAGAGGAAGGCTTTGTGCCTTCAAATTATAGGCCATTGGAATTGGGGTTGTGATTATTCCAATATTCACAGCCATTGAGAAAGAGGGACCTGAAAAAGCTGCTCAGCTGCAAGACTCCTTGGACCCAAGACAACCAGAGACTGTAATGTATATTTTCCTTTACCCCTTTGAAACTTCCAGCTTATTGCCTTAAAGGGATAACTCTTTGTGAACAATTAAACCTATTTTCAGTTATCTACAGTGTTTTGGTCCTTGGGAGTTCCAGTTTTCCTAAAGGAGGGCAAGAAGCAATCCCCTCAGGCACGACGGCACACTGCACGTGGGCTGAAAATTATCATGACGACTCTGATTCAGTTTCTTACTAAAGTTTACTTAAATAAGCAATGTATCCTCGATGTTCCCTCCCAAACGGATATAAATGTCATTCACTCATGCTCCAATGTCTTGTAGAATTGACTTCTTTCACCTATGCAGTTGATACCCAATAAGTGGATTGCAATCCATGGTAATAGTGTTACAATCCTGACAAGCAGTCATGAATACAGAACAGTTACAGATGAGTAAACTCCCAATCAACTCCTATTTTATTGGGCATCAGCTGTATAGGGAGAACCTAGTTCATTCTACTGGTGACTGGATCATGGGTAAATGACATTTCTATTAGATTTGGGAAAGGTTGGCCCAGGAGATATTAATTAACTGTACAGTATATGCCGTATTTACTTCACTAAATAGCTAATGTAGACTATTGACCTATGTTGTTATTTTCTGTGCAGAAAATGCCATTTTATGTGCAGAAAATCTGTGTTATGCACAAAAGTGAAAACATTGTACAAAATAAGTATCAAACTGCAACGTTTTTCACCAGAGTTCCTTGACACAAAAAGAACAAATGTATTTTACCATTGTTTTCAAATATATATTTTGAATACTCTTTCCATCTCAGACTTTCATCATTATGAGGGAAGCTTGTAATAGCTAATGGATTTCAGAACAGAAATAACTTGTTTTTGAAGAACCATCACTACTCTTTCTAAAAGTCTTCTATATTATAATATTCAGACATGTTCCAAAAGTTGTTGTGAAGGCAATAACAATCTTGGGTCAGAGAAATCTATGGGAAAGATAATGCATTTTCCTTCTCAGGGGTGGTTTTGCAAGATATTTATGGGATTGGCTGTACCCTATTGTGTGAAGTTGCCATTAGGCTATTATGTTCATCGTAGAAGAAACATTCTCAGATAGACATCGTCTGCTTTACTGGAATGTTTGCACAGTGCTTGGGTAATACTGTCAATCAATTTCTTTTATTTTAACATTTTTCCTGGTTTTTGTGCATGTATAAAAAAACCCACTGCAACTGATTACAAGCCTGCTATGGACTTTACAAAAGGCAATGTCACAAAGAAATCTTCTTTGTGACAATTTTTTAATAAAAGGGAAAAAAGACAGTGAGAGATCATTACCAGAGATGGAGCCCAGAATCAAACAGTCTCTTGTCAGATCATTTTAAAGCCTATTGCTTAGTGGCAAAGGGCACTCTCGGCTGTCTTAGTGGTATATTATAGAGGGATAAATTATTTAAGGAGAGGTATGATATTCCACTCTCCAGCTAGAAAATAAAGTTTGACATACAGCTAATTTAGACATTAGGGAGAGGACTGATCCATAAAGTAATACTGAAGACATTTAAAATGGGAATTTGTTATCAAGACACTGAACCATTTCTAATGAAACCCGTTGAAAACAGCAACATCTTTTTATTATTCTTTACTTTCTACCTTTTCTATGTTAAATATATTTTGGTTTAGAGAAAATACTTTTACTTCTGGCTTTTCTGAATCTCTCTCTCTCTCTCCACTCCCTTTTCTACAGGTCTAATTTAGTGGGAGTTTGTTCTTGTGTGAATTAACATAGCTTAAATGGCCTCCCAAAATAACTCTCATAGGGACCAAAGAGTTTTGGAACAGGAAGAAAGGGTTACTAAGCCCCTCTAATTAAAGGTCATTAATGTTTAGTTGTTTGGCAGAGCTGGGTTGTGGTTAAGCCAGAATCTGAAAATGTATTTGTAAGCTTTAGATCTGCTGATTTGCTTTTCTTACCTGAAGGATCTCCCACAGCTAAGAGAAGATGGGCTGGAAAGCCAGCCCAATAGTATACATAATTGCAAGAAGATTCAGGCAAGGGAAAAACATTTTTGAATTTCCAAATTGAATCTAAAGACAACTTTTCTTTTTTTATTTTGTAAACAATTTTCTCCAGCTTTGGGAAAAGGGTATGAATAGAGAAGCAGAACTGAATAGAATGGAAAATAATAGAGCAGTGATTCCCAATCTGTGGGTCCCCAGAAGTTTTGGCCTGCAACTCCCAGAAATCCTAACAGCTAGTAAATTTGCTGGGATTTTTGGGAGTTGTATGCCAAAACACCTGGGAACCCACAGGTTGAGAACTACTGGAATAGAGCCTATAATGACTATTATTATAGAGGAGACTGCATTCTACCAACAATAATGCATGTTGAGAAAGGTACGATTACATAATAGCATTCAGTAAAACGATTGTATATTATGTTGTTAGTGATTCTAAAACTTGGAATTTTATATAGATATAAAGTAGCATAAACATCAAAGGGTGCTTCTACTCAGCTACATAATCTGGATCAAAATGGGGATTAAAGAAATCCAGTTCCACTCTGGAGAGTTTCCACACACCCCTGGAACCATGAAAAAGCTCCCCTCTTGCCAAATTGATCCCACAGAATGACATTTTTTCTTATCCCATTTGGAGAAACTTGTTGAACTGCAGCAGTGCATTTTCTCCTGACTTTTTGAAACATGTGTTTCTTATAGGAATGCCATTGCAGCACACATTAGAAGTGTGCATTTTATACCCCCCCCCCCGCAATAATCCACAGCATTCTGAATTTAACAGCATGTGTAGATATGGCCATAATCACATCTGGATGGTATATTTGAGAAATATTCTCCAGATTTCAGAGCAACAGAAAAGGAGCCCCTGCATACATTATTTAGACAAGGAGATATTGCAGAATTCTGGAAGCTGGAGTGAGGCTATGCTGTAAACTGGTACCATAATGCTAGTCTATTTTCAGAAATTGAGTCCAGATATTAAAAAATAACTTCTTGCAAGTAATGCATGAAAGAAACAAGTCAGGTAAACACGATAACCCCAGTCAGCAGAACTTTCACATTGATGTGGCATTGGGGGCTGTGAGGTGGTGGTTGGAGTGTAGAGGGGTGGATGTGTTGTTTTTGTGATGTGTGTTGGGGAAAGCATTTAATTTTGTTGTACAATGTACAATGGCAATAAAGTTATTCTATTCTATTTTAGGTCCTTTGAGGGTCTGCTGATTTCAGTCAGAACCTGGAATTGTTGTTTTCTGGGATTGTACCTCCCTAAACTCTCCGGACAAAATGACAATGTCAATATACTGAAAGCTGGCAATAGAAAATTAGTGCTTATGGTATTCTCAAAAATGGTATTCAGGATTAAGTATTCTCTTGATTTTTTTGGAAAACAAGTTCCACCATAATCGATATTGCGATGATTAGGACATAGTCTATTTGATCTGATTATATCCTGACTTGTTTAGGAACAACCGGTGTTAATCCCTCAGTGCCTTCCCATTTTCCATTTTGTTCTCTTTTCTCATTTGTCTTCCTTATCATATTTACAAAGTCCCCATGTATAAAATACCACAATACTGATGGACAACTGTGCTTAAACTTTTTCAAAAGTTTCTTTCTGTGGATTAAAGTTTTTCCCTTTTGGCTGTACTATTCTTATACCATTATCCAATGACTTCAAAGCAAATGTCAGAGATGAATTCTGAAACATGAGCAGAAGATGTACAATAAGGCAGGCAAAAGTCTGATATGGGAAAGAGCCTACTTAAGGTAAGCTGGCTTTCAGTTTGTCTATTTGAAGGCTGTTTCAAAGCATAGAACCTGCAACATTGAGCCTTGAGATAGAGACAGCTCAGACGTCACTTTTATCTAATCCCATTATCGGAATCTTTCAAAGAGCCTTGGCTTTCAATTAAATAATGCCAATTCTGGGTTATTTTTTTCAAAAGCATTTCAGGTATAACTACTTTCATTGCAATCCTACACAAAGTTGATGGCTGAGATTTTATAGGAATGAGTGCAGTTTTAATAACACAAGCACACACAGAAGAATGGAAAAATAATTGCTGTCACTTTATATTATTATTATTATTATTATTATTATTATTATTATTATTATTATTATTTTATTTCTACCTGGCTTTTTCTCTCCTGAAGATTTTTATAGTTTGCATAGTGCATGCTACCAAATGAATCAGTTTATTCTAAACACCCTATTATTACAAGATTCTGTCTGATCCAGGAAGCTAAGCTGCCTCAGGTCTGGTTACTAATTGAATGGGAAATTCATAATAAAGACATGGTGCTGTTGGGTATATTATAGATCAGGGGTGTCACACTCGTTTTCACCAACGGTGACATCAGCCTTATGGCTGTAATTGTAAAAGGCCTATTGTAATTGTAAGAGAGTACAAATGCCCTGGCATTGAAAATCTTGTGGGTCACATAAAATGATGTGGTGGGCCAGATTCGGCCTGCAAACCTTGGATTTGAAAAGAGAGTTATAGAGGAAGGAACTTGCAAAACCATCTCTGAGTATTCTTTGCCTAAGAAAACTAAGAAATTCACAGAGTTTCTATATGTTGGCATGCAGCTTGAAGGCATACAGATATCACCAAATATGGGTATATCGATTTTTGCTTGTTTCCTTTAGTGGTGTTTTTAAGGAGAATAAAAGTTGCACTTTGAGAATATCATTTTTATAGCTTGCACAGTGCATGCTACCAAATGAATCAGTTTATTCCTTTGTTCACACTTGTAGGCATATACAAGCATGCTGTGTAACTATCTGCCTAATTTCAGAAGCATTGCCAGGTATGTGTCTTGATAAAACACTTCCATGCCATCTTGGATTGTAAATCTAATTCATATTATTAAGTTCAGGCAAAGAAACAGGAAGGGGTTTGCTTTCAATCCAAATGAACTTTTTCTGATTTTCTAGAGCTTTTAAATTAACAAGTCTCCTCTTTAGTGTTTTTGTTTTACTGACTTTTAATGCTGTTTCAATGATTGTATTTAATTAATTCTTTATTGCAACTTGTGTTTGCATCACTGTTTTAGTGGCCCTAGATTTCAGGTCCCAGATCTCAGTCTCAGGGCTTGCCCACTCTTCTTTCTCTCAGGATGAGAAAAGGAATCTCTGGGAAAGAGTTATGCCTTACTAATAATAAATTTTAAAAAAGATGTGACTTGTTCTGGAAACTGTAAATGCCCATTGCCACAATCTGCACTTAATAAAAACCCCTAGTACAGAGACTCTAGAACTGTCTTTCTTTTGAGGCTGAATGGATCTTCTTAATAATCTTGTCAGGCCCTAGCTCCCAGTGATATCACTAGGTCTCAGGTTTGGGGTATAAAATCCCAGGGTCTGCAATCCTATTTTATACTTATTGTCCTTTGCCCTAATCTCCATTGAGGATGCTTCATATATATCCAATCAAATAATTAAATTCTAAAAGATGATGGTTTTGCTTCAGATTGGAAAAATCCCCCAAACCAGAACTGAATCCAACTCATTTAGACCACTTTGAGAGATGTCCAAACTAAAATTGGATATCTTCAGAGCAGAACAAATCCATACTGAAGCATTCATCAGGAAGCTGGGCACTGGAGAGCACAGAGAGTGCTTATCCCACAGTTGATATAGCTCTACCTAAATCCTTCCATAAAGGGAAAATAGAGGGATGGAAGGAGTGCTATACATGTCTAGCATCTAATCAGCATGCTTTTTTATACCACAATTTTCCAATCCCAGTGCTTTGGGAGAAAGAGGTTGAAATACTATATCACAGGACTGATTTAGTATTGAGATTTTTTTCCAAAGGTTAAAACTGTTTTGGTGGACTCTAGGTTCCTGAGGATTGCACTGGAGCATGTGAGCTGTTCAAGCCCTTCTGCTTCTGCCACTGAATGATCCACATCCATAGCTTACTCCATCTTATTATGCTTCCTGTTATTTTGATACAAAGCATAACTCCTTTATTCCTGTACCTATCTTCCTGAATCTACAGCAGAGGTCAGCACTTGTGAAGAATCTGGGGACAACCTTCCATTTCCAGAAGCTGCTATTGCCTGATAATATGCAAAGGAAAAAAAAGACAAAACAAAAAGCTGATTTCAGTTTACTTTACTTTTTGAGGCATTTTGAGGAGCCAGCATTCAGCAAACCAGATTTCTCTCTCTGAGATGTACCAATGTAACCTTTCTTTAAATCCAATATTCCTCCCTTCAGCTATTTTAACCATAATCCTAGCACTTCCTTCAAAATCCATTGCTCTCTCTCTAGGTGAAAAGTTTTTGTTGTGTCATTTTCAAAGCCTGGTTCTGCATCTCTTGCTTCCAGTTGAGTTTTCTACTTGTTTCATCAAATCTCTGACATCCTCAATCAAAGCAGAAAACAGACTATATGTCATAATTTCTTTCTATATCTTTTGTCACATTTCTGCCTTCATCTCTTCACCTAATGACTGCATTTACTTTCATTTAATCAATGAAGAATTAACACCTTCAGCTGATGGTCTTTAGCACATCTCTTCTAAAACAGCATTGCAATCAAATATTCAGCTTCTGTTGTTTCATCGAAGGCAGTGGTTCTTAACCTATGGGCCCCCAGATATTTTAGCCTTCTACTCCCAGAAATCCTAATATCTGGTAAACTGGGATTTCTGGGAGTTATAGGTCAAAACACCTGGGACCCACAGGTTGAGAGCCTCTAAGAGCTTAATTGCACCTACCACAAAATCCAACTCCAGTCCAGAGTAGCAATACTCTTTTTCTCATGAAAGTCCATCTCTCCCTTTTTCTACATCCAATTCTAAATGCAAAATACATATAAAACAGCCAACCTTCATATTTTAAAAAGTTATTCTTATCATTTCAAAGTTCTGTGTTTTAAGACTCCCCACCCCTGTTCACATAGAAAAGGTTTTCTGCTTTTAACACGTCCATGGTATTTCTCTTGTAAGAAATCCAAAAGTATTGGAATTCACCAAAAGCACTAAGTAATCACTGACTTGAGAGCTTCTTTTTACTCTTGAGTCCAAGAATCAGTATCAATGGGGTGATAGTTGAAAAAGATAATGTGATGATGACTTAATGAACCATAAGGGCTCATGTACAGCAAGAAGAGCAGAGTGCATTCTCCTGGCAATAACTCCTAACTCCTTCCTGAATAATTGCAGCAGTCTTCAGAGACTTGTGGAGTTTACAGACACCCTTGGGCACAATCCTTATTACCCACTTTCCACACTCAGTAGAAATTCCATGATAGACACTTGGCTCTAAACAAGTGTCTATAATGGAGTCTCCATTGAGAAGATCTCAGAAGTCATCCCTTTACCAAAGGCAGAACCACTTCTGTTCTATATGCCATCAGTATCAAGGGGAAATGGATCCTTCAATGAAAATGACCAAATAAGAAACATTCAAGTTACTGGCAACAATCCTTTAATGTAAAGAGAATGTAACATGGCTTCAACCGAACTCAGATAGTACATATTTAGTATTGATTGAGTTACATGTTGTTGTGTGAAATTAAGTCATTTCCAATTTATGAGACCCTTAAGGTGAACCTATCATGGGCTTTCTTGGCAAGATTGGTCAGAGTGGGATTTTTTTTGTCATGCCAGGAGTGAGTTGAGAAATTGCAAGTCGCTTCTGGTGTGAGAGAATTGACCATCTGCAAGGACATTGCTCGGGGACGCCTGGATGTTTTACCACCCTTGTGGGAGGCTTCTCTCATGTCCCCGCATGGAGAGCTGGAGCTGATAGAGGGAGCTCATCCATGCTCTCCCTGGATTCAAACCTCTCACCTGTCGGTCTTAAGTCCTGCCAGCACAAGGGTTTAACCCACTGCGCCACTGGGGGCTCCTTAGAGTGGGATTGTATTTTATTTACTCTGAGGCTGAAAAAGTGTGATTTTCCCAAGGTCACTCAGTGGGTTTCCATGACCAAGTAAGGATATGAATTCTGGTATCCAGAGTTGTAGTCAAAAAACTACACCATTCTGGCTGGGAAACTTCTAGCAAACATGGCTGCTGCAGAGAAGGAGGCAGGGAAATAAAAAATTCTCTGTGAGACGAGATTGTAGAATAGTTTTCGGTTTGGCTGGGTAACTAAAGTCCAATTTTCATCTTATAGCTCCCATGTGGGAGCGGCAGCTCTATGGAACAGCCATAAAATCATATGAGAATGACTCGCTATATGGATGACCAATCATAGCTAGCTATAACAGTGCAAAAGGAGGATTTTATGAAAAGGCAATAAATGGTTAGCTGTTTAATGCAGGTTAAATAGTAGCAGTGGTAACAGTAGTACTAGTTGCAAATGCAAAGTATTTCTATTTTGCCCTTTGTTTGCTAATTTCAAAGTAGTATACAATATTTACTGAACTGATCCATCAGGATACAACATAGATCTCACTAACAGCATTATTAAATTCAGCATACATTCAACTAAGCAAGACCAGCTATGCACTCAAACATCAGTTATACTGTGAAAAAGAGGATGCTATGACTTAATACGCTTTATTTCCCTGGTTGTAGATGCTTTCCTATATTCAGAGAATTCTTGGTTGTAGATGCTTTCCTATATTCAGAGAATTCTTGGTTGTAGATGTTTTCCTATATTCAAGTGAGAGAACTATTTGAAAACTCTGATTTATACCTTTTCATGAAAAGGCTGATCAGTGAAATAGAAGGCACTATGTCCCTGGCACAAAGTTGTCTGTGGTTTTATATGCCAGTTTCTGGAAATGAAGGATTTGCTCCTTTGCCATGAACAATAAAATGGCCTAGACCAGAAGTGATGACTCTGGATGCATCTTCTACACTGTAGAATTGATGCTATTTGACACCACTTTAACTGTCATGACTCAATGATGTAGACTGTAGTTTGGTGAGGCATGAGCACTCTTTGGCACAGTAGGTGAAAGAGCTTGTAAAGCAACAAATCCCATGATTTCATAACATAGAGCTATGGCATTTAACACTTATTAATGCTGCACTAATTCTACAATATGGATGCACCATCTGTTGGGAATCTATCACATCCATTATCTAAGCAATTGACAGATAACTTCATAGTGAGCAAATTAAAAATGGCAACACTGATATGTGAGAGTAACTCTGATGGCCTCTTACATGGAGGGTATGCCAAGAGACCTAGATATAGGTTCACAATCTATAGCGAAAGTGGCATAATTGGCAACAAATTAGAGGGAGAGTATAGCCCCATAGTGAGGATAGTGGGTGATCTGCCACTCTCATAAAACTGTCCCCTCATGATCTGTATAAGAAGTGAGGTTGTACTTTTAATTTCTGGCAAAAAAGACACCATCTCAGTCACACACAACATATCTTGAAAATTGGTTTCAGAGCTATGTGGCAAGCTTCAACTTGCCCCCCTTCCACTCAGTAGGAGACATTCACTGAAACCATAGGGTACCTAATTTAATTCAGTGCAATTTTCTGCTTTGAGCAGGAGGAGAAAAAAACCCCTATATATTTTAGACAAAAGAAACTGGAGGTGTTTTGACAATGTGTTGCAAATGTCTAGCTTGATGGGATGCAAAGAAATAATAGTGACAGGATATCTCTCTTTCTGTAAAAAAGGAAACTATAGCAAACATGTGATGCATGCTACCTGTTCTCCTCTAATGTTTGCCATATTAATCTCATTTCCCATGAGTGTAGTGACAATAAAATGATTTCTTCATTAGCTGCTGCAGTGGCTGAAACCAATAGCACTTAGGTAAGGTACCTGAATTCCTTGATTGAATGAAGCTACTCAAAAAACAACCCAGCTGTTTTTTTCCTGAAATATTTAACGTTGACTGTTCTACACGGCCAAAAGTAATGCTGACTTACTGTTCATGGCCAAAATAACATGGACCCACAGCACATCTGCTGCATCCAGCCTTGACTCTACAAGAATAGATCTTGGGATTTTTTTTGGAGCTTCCTAGATTTCCAAGATGATCCCACAATTTTGGAGGTGTGGATAGCTGGATCCAGTTAGATTTGGCATGATCTACTGTCCACAGTTCTAATGGACCCACTGCTGCATCTCCAGCAGCAAAAAGGTCACTCCCAGAAGCATCCTGGTAACATCATATTTCTTGTGATGTCATGTTGGTTGCTAAGCCACATGACCAGAAATGTGATGTCATCAGCAAGCCTCTTGGAGAGACCAGCTTGATGGCAGTGCTGTACTGGTGGCCCCAATGCACTCTTGGCTAAACTTGTCATGTGAACAGTCAAAGGACTCCAGAGATGCTTCCAAAAATGCATCAGAACAGCTCTAGAGCCCTTTAGGTTGTACTACTTAAATTCTAGACACAGCCTTAGAGACTCAGAGTTCTTGGTCTTGATTTCCTTGAAAAAAAAATGCCTACATGGCAGCATGAAAGACTGAGCCACTGTAGTTATATTTCCCTTTCATGTCCTTTGCTGGCTGAATATTCTCATTTTTTAAAATTTTAAGTAATAGGTGGAATCCCATGAAACCATCTGGAAAAAACTGTCTGAGCCCGTGGAAAGAAGGAGGGCGGGGGGTTAATCCCACTTCATGTGCCCTCAGATTCTGCTCTACAAGATTGGGATATGCTACCAATCAAATATTCATGGGCACAGAGGGCTGCAGAAGAAGATGAAGAAAATTCCATTAGATGAATGGATCACTTTAGATTCTACACCACTCTACAGTGCTATATATAACAAATCTAAATTATAGTTACCCTGGGCCTCCCCAGATGAGGGTAGGCACATACTGGCATCTGTTTCTGAATATAGGAAAGCAAATACCACAAGTGAGGCTGTCCCTCAGGAGGGCTATCATGGCAAAGGAAAAATAAGCTTTATACCATCCATTGGTCAGAAAAAGAGCTGTTTGGGAGAGGTTGTTCCTTGAAGAACACTTGACTCCAAATACTACATCTTTGAATTTCCAAATGGGAGAAAGGAAAATTTCTCCATTCAGCAGGTATTCATGGATTGTACATGGATACATTGTTAACCATTTTACCTTTAGCTGATATGAGAAGCATGTCATTAAAAGGTTGAGTATAAATAAGGTAAAAAGGTAAAGGTTTTCCCCTAACATTAAGTCTAGTTGTGTCCAACTCTGGGGGTTGATGCTCATCTCCATTTCTAAGCTGAAGAGCCGGCGTTGTCCATAGACACCTCCTAGGTCATGTGGCTGGCATGGCTTGCATGGAGCGTCATTACCTTCCCACCAGAGCAGTACCTATTGATCTTCTCACATTTGCATGTTTTCGAACTGCTAGGTTGGCAGAAGCTGGGCCTAACAGTGGGTGCTCATGCCGCTCCCTGGATTTGAACCTGCGACTTTTCGGTCAACAAGTTCAGCAGTTCAGTGGTTTAACCCACTGCGCCACTGGGGGCTCCTGAATATAAATAAACAAATCAATAAATAAAAAAACTAAAGGTGAAACCATGATTTTGTATGAAGAGGGAATAAGAAGAACTTGGTATATTATCACATATCCAACAGAATGGTATCATTGTTCTGAAGCCTAAAAGACTAAGAACATAATGGCAAGCATAATATTTATTATGTTATTTTTCCTATACAGGCAGTTCCCAAGTTACAAACATAATAGGTTCTGTTGGTTTGTTCTTAAGTTTATTTCTTTGTTAAGTCAGAACAGGTATTTTTAAAATGTAACTCCAGTCAAAAATATATACCTTTTAGCTTTGGTTATCATGGAGAAGGGTTAACCCTGTTTTGTTTGTTTTGCTCTCTGTGCCCTTATTCAGAAGATTTCACCTCACTTTCTATCCATGTGATAATTGGATTTTGAAAATTTTGGTGATAAAACTTCAGAGAAGACACATTTTCTCTGTGGTAACTCTTTCAGGAGTGTATCTCTCCTTTCCTAGATTTCTCTCATTTCCTGTTCTCTCACTCTTGTTTTTAACTATGAGCCATTTGTAAGTCAGATGTTTGTAACTTGGGAACTGTCTGTCTATGAAAGTTGCTATGAACTCTTGAGAAAATTCTTTCCATTTTTAAACTTTGAACTGCACACCACCAATAGGAATGCAATTCACCTGGAGGTACTTTTCTTTTGAGAACAGAGAGTCTGTATAGGATACAAGTTTGCTTCTCCATTCTGACCACAGATCATCTGGATCAGATAAAATGATACTGATACAATTCCTATAACTTTATCAGACAGGTGGGAGGAAAGCAGGGGAAAGCGAAGGGAATAATCTTACCCATTCCGTACCAACTTTCCCTGTCTTCTGGGATGACTAGCTGTCCCACATCTTTTTCTTAACTTTCCCTGTCTTCCCAGGTTTAGAGTCAGGTAACACACAACTCCTGAAGATGGACTTCAGATTCCGTTTCAATGTGCTTAGGAAATGGAGTCCCTCAGAGTCCCACTGGAATTCCCCTTACATCATATGATGGACTCCCATGGACAGGCATGTAGCCCGGGGGGGGGGGGGGGGCTTGAGGGTCTTAACCCCCCCCCCCCCGAAATTCTCATGGTGGCCTGCAAGAAGGCCTTACTGGTACATTATTTAAACTGTTATGTTTATTCATATCATGATCTGATCACCATGCTCAATATATTCCATATGGATGGGGGTATTGGGGTAATGATACAAAAGGTTTGCTAGGGTAGACCCTCTTTCACTCAGACTCATCCCCCCCCCCCAAATCAAACTCAGCTCCCCCCGAATCAAAATCCTGGCTACAGGCCTGCCCATGGGGCTCCATTTTCTAAGCACGTCGTGTCAGAAGTCCATCAGATGAGGTCTATTCTTCAAGACCACGATCTTCCCAATATGATTCACAATATAAAACAATAACATTTAATAAGAAAGGCTGTTTATAAACACCTCCAATTTAAACTGATTTAAAAGTCAGTCAGTTCAAATATAATTCCAATTGTCTACTGCCAAAAATGTATTTTTGAATTAGAAATGGGGAAATTGATGAAATTTTTCAAGGTCACTTTGCTTTGCACCCCCCCCCCCTTTTTTCAAATAAATAAATAAATAAAAGTTGATGTTTCTTTACACAAATAGAATTTTTGGATGTTGTCAAAAAATGTAAAGACATCATAAAAGACTATAAAAACTTTGGTAAACTTGATCAGTGGGGAGTAAACTTCTGAAGTTCTTTTTTTTCTTGAATGCAAGAATGAAATAAGGGAATATTTACATCCCAAACAGCTGGTGTGACAGAATAGACAACTAGTATGACAACTAGTAATAGCTCCTTTTGTTCTCCTTCCATATATAAACCTTCTCCCTACACACATTCTCCCTGTCACAATGACTGTCATTTTGCTAGATCACACTAAAGTACTTTGGAATTCAGGGACAACATTCTAACATATCACTATTTTAATATATTTTATGCCTGCCTCTACTGATAGTCAGGTTTTTATTGCTAGGACATAAAAGTGTCTAGTAAACAAAATTCCATTTTATCAGCAGAAAGGTATATTGAGTTTGGAGACTTCCAAAGGCCCATAAGTACAAGAAAAGAAAACTTTTAAATAAAGATAAGTATATTCATCCTTATTTCCCACCCCAAGACAAAAAAAACCAAAAAAACCTCTCAACCATTAACAAAGACATTTGCTTCTTGGGGAAAAATGACTAAATGCAGTATAGGCTTTGTGAGTGGAAAGCAAATGCTAATTATAATTGAGGGCTGGAAAAATGATAATGAGTTTTGAACTTTGACTCATGTTTTCTTCCCATGATGATATTTTCAAGCCTTATTTGCTAAATTATGATGGCCAGATAAAAATGTAATTACATGCATAATTTATATGTGATTTTTTTTCCCTTCACTGCGGGAGTTAATTTTGCTAGAATGGTTCAGGACAGGGAGATTTATTGTACATTTGAATAGAACATTGCAGAGTAGTTTCTAGCAAATATATCCCGCAATCAAGGTTAAGCACCTTTAAGTTGCATTGATTTTGGCGGGGGAAGTTTAAGCATGTACTTAATTTCCGCATTGGAATCAATGGGACTGAAAAGTGCTTAGTCTTAGGGGGTTCGTCACATTAAATTGCACCATGTCTCATCAGTGCAGTGTTAACAGGCATTTACTTAAGTGAATATTAGAATTGAGTTGACATCTTTCATTTCTTTCCTGAGTTGTTTTTTTTTTAGTTTTTTTCCAACCCTGCTAGAAAAATTAAGTCAATTTGCATTGTTTTCTTGAAACATTCTCTGCCATATTTTAGAACTGCCAATTGTTACCACAATGCCACAAACATTGCTAAGACTGGAGTATCTTCAGCAGCCAAATCACAGTAACTATTGCTGCCACTTCAAGTGCTGACAACAATATTCAGTACTGTTCCATTATCTGGGTGGAGGCCAAAAAGATGGCACTAGACAGAGAAGGATAGTCTATTTTACGTGTGTGTGTGTGTGTGTGTGGGGGGGGGGGGGTTGAAGGAGGAAAACCATTTTCCCCACTTTCTCTGGTTGTTCTCCCCACTTCCCATTTTATAAATTACATTTGTTTCATGATGGCATGGGTGGAAGAAATAACAGGAAAACAGGGGAAAATGCTTTTACTCCTTCAAACCCTCTCCCCCATAAATTGTACTATCCTTCTCTGTCTACCGACCCCTTTTGGCCTCCACCTGGATAATGGAACACTACCCAATATTCTTGGAAGTCTATACTACCACCACTTTAGATGAACCGTTGAAGGATTTCTGCACTTTTATGGCTTCTTAGATTCTCCAAAGAAATTAGGATGTTAGAGGAAATACCTCTAACATCCTAATTTCTTTGGAGAATCTAAGAAGCCATATTTGGTCACATCCAGTTACCTTAAAGGCACCAAAAGTAAGCAGGGTCAGCTATGCCAATTCTTGAATTGAGAAACCACCAATTAATATTAGGAGCTGTAGGTTTGATTTCAGGAGGAGGAACTGGACAAACCACCTCTGAGTATCCCTTGCCCAAGAAAACCTTTTGTAATTCATGGGTTGAATTGACAGCCTACTTGAAGGCTTATTATTATGTTTATTTATACCCCACTTTTTCTCTCCACAAGGACACTCATAAATAAATACACACATGTATACTTTTGTCCTGATCTATTCTTATGATGTGTCTACTTCCTTGTGATAGAAATAGATGATAGGTAGATAGATCTGCCTCAATACTCTAAAGGAACAAATCCCATCTGTTCTTAGAAGCTAAGCAGAAGCAGCCCTGGTTAGTTTTGGAGGAGATACCATCTCTTAAAACAAGGGAGAGTAGGCTATATCTCAGAGGAAGGAACTGTCAAAGCCATCTCCAACTATTTCTTGTCAAAGGATTTCACCATAGGTCAACAGTCAATTTGAAGGCACATACACTCACAGTTAAAGAATGTCTATTCTGTGAGATCACCTAGACCTCTATTTTTCAGATGTTCCCTTTTTATTGATCATGTAGAGATTTATTGGACAATTTTATTTTATGTTCTCTAATTAAAAATGCTAATATTTCATGTGCCTGACTTTTCCTGAAGTCCTGCCCCCTGGCCTACTGGAGGTTATATAATAGGCATGGGCAAAGTTCAGCCCTCCAATAGGCTGTTATGAATTGTGGAAGTTGAAGTCCAAAAAACCTGGAGGGCTGAAGTTTGCCCATGCCTGTTATTTAATCTATAACAGCTCTAGCCTTATGTTAGGACCTGAAGAGGCTGAAAGAGGGATTGCAGAGATGCATTGGGGTTATCATGATAATACATTGCTCCCATTGAGCATTTATGGTAAACACTTGAGAATCCCCAATGGGATTTCTCTGAGAGTGTGACTGCTGAATTGAGACAGAACAGTGACTGCCTTCTCTGCCCACCTCTTGAAGAAAAAAAACCCCATGATTGGACTGACTGTGTTAGCAGATTCCTCAAAAATCAATAATTGATATTGCTGTGACCCTGCTTCTCTGTGTGCTTGATCTTTCACCTCCTCAACATCACCACAACCTTTTGGAAATGAATCAGGAAATTGATTGTTTTGGTTTGGAAATGAATTCAATAATATTAAACATTAGAAAGTGAGGAAAGAATTCATTTACCCAAACATCAGTAATTGAAATTCTTTAATTAATGTAGTCGATTAGCTCATTGTTGAAACTATCAATTGCTAGGGCAGATTCTGGGACTCATAGGCAATGGCACTGAGTTTGTCACTTGTGACGGGGAGCACATTATATAACTGCCACAATCAAAATGTTCTTTTGTCAATTTAATTTTTTTTTCAAATTGAGACACCTCCCCCCTACACACACACACACCAGTGAATTTGGAAGCCGATAGTGCAGCTTTTTCCAGGGGACAGTGGAAATTGCCAGACTGGGAAACTCCAATCCAAAGTATTGATTTCCTTTTACAACCTGTTCAGTTCAAGTTTCTTTTCACTGATCGTCTGTACCTCTTTTTTCCTATCTCCCATTTTTGCCATCACACACAATGTTTAATCGCTCTTCCTATGGTTTGGAAAGGAATTCAATAATATTAAAACATTGTTTTAGAAAATGGACAGCAATA
The DNA here is from genome assembly GCF_037176765.1 of Anolis sagrei. Taxonomy (NCBI): domain Eukaryota; kingdom Metazoa; phylum Chordata; class Lepidosauria; order Squamata; family Anolidae; genus Anolis; species Anolis sagrei. The sequence continues at coordinate 144,149,566 of NC_090024.1, forward strand.
GTCTCAAAACAGGAGTAGTAATAATGCAACCATCTCAAAATTGTGATGGTTGCATTATTGCAACTTCCAGCATTGCAACTTCCAGCATTCCTAGCCCTTGGCTACATTAACTAGGGATGCTAGTCCAACCACATCTTGAGGACCATATTATGGCAGGCCCAGTGTCAGTATAGAAGTGTGGCAGACTTACTACAAAGGCAAGATGGGAAATTAAGTATTAAATGTTTTGAGTGATTGAGCCACTAGAGAATATTTCTGCAAATCTGAATTGAAAACAGCATGCTTCTATTCCTTATAAAAAGCAAGAGTATCTAAAAATCAGTGGTACAGGATATTTAGCTAATTTGATTCAATGGGACCTGTTTCTGGGTAGATTTTTAAAAGACAGAAACAGAGATGAGAGTAGAAAAATTTAGCATTGGTTAAAGTTTGTTCCCAACTTTAACCAATACCAGTCCCTCAAGCTGTGTGATACAATGAGGGAGTGGTGGTGAAAAACAGAATGAGCGATAGAAAGGAAGAGAAAGGAGGACAGAGTGAAAAGCCAAGAGAAGAGGAAATGGGGGAAAATCACACTTAATTGTTCAAGTGTCGAGCATCAAATAGGATGCAATAAACAAACTAATGGAATACAAATGGGTTCACTGCAGATTAAATCAAATAATAACATTCAATATGAATATTATGCAAAAATAACAGCAATAGAGGCAGAGTACAAAAAAGAGTAGCAACACACCATGTAACCTCCTCCCCTGAAAGATGGACAGGCCAATTGGGACTTAAATGCTCTAATATTTGAAGAAAAACTCTCTAAGAAAAAGAAAAGAAAAAGAGCACCGACTCCATCTCATATCAGGATTCTTCCTATCTTTCCATGCTTCTTCATTTTCTCTTTAACCCCAGCTCTTAAATTGGTCCCTACCTATATTTTTCCTAGGTAATTTTCAATGGTAAGCAAACATTATTTTGGCGCCCCCAACCAATCACTGATATATATTTTCTGTTCATCATGGGAGTTCTGTGTGCCATATTTGGTTCAATTCCATCATTGGTAGAGTTCGGAATGCTCTTTGATTGTAGGTGAACTATACATCCCAGTAACTACAACTTGCATATGTCAAGATCTATTTTCCCCCAAGAGTACCTCAAGAGCACCCCTGGGCAAAATCAACTATACTGCAAATGCTTACTTTGCATAATGGGTTGAGCCGTCCCTGCACATAGTCATGATACAGCAAGCAAACTAGCCTGCTTAGCAAGAGACACATGATACATTTTCCACTACTAAACTGTCCTCACTTTAGGTTTTTCCAGTGTTACTGAATCTGTCAGCAGAAGAGCCAACAATCTTTAGAATATTAGAATTTGTTATTCTCAAATCACCTAATTCTTTAAAACATAGGATTTACTTCATAGTTAGTTAGAAAATTTAGTGAGTTGAGCCAGCTTGGTGGGGAAAAAATCCAATGAGTTAACAATGTACTAACTTAGTAGGTATTCCCGAGTTCTGAAATAAACAGATGAATCCAAAGACAACAAAGAATCCCAGCAGACCACCTTTAAATTAATCTGACATTATAAAATCTGATTGAAATTCTGTATTACTCAGGAAATTATGGCCTCAAATGGCCAAACCCATATAGATTTATAGTTAAGGCATAGTAACAACCCCCCCCCCTTAAAATAAGCTCTGTTGTTGCTCAGCTCAGCAAAGGCAACTGCTACAAGACATGGAAATTCACTGTAGTGTTGGAATGAGAAATACTAATTTTCTAAATATTTCAATTCAGTTGCCCTTCTGCATATAAAATGGTTCATCTCTACACACAGCATGAGTGTTGATATAGGCTACTCAGTTCAGTACAGAGGACAGTCTAGTTTACAGGATCATTTCCTGATGATGAAGAGAGTTGAGGTTGACTTAACTGATGGAAAGCCCTGCATATGTACTGGAATCCTGTGGAGCTGTGGAGTCCAGCCAGTCTGTTATCCAAAAAGTGCATTAAACTTGACAAAAGATGCTTGCACTTTTCAGTGAAAATAGCAGAATCTTGCTGGTCTTAGATTCCTAAAGGAACTTTTCTCACTTCATTATGGATCGCCTAATCTCTTCAATTATTAACTGTCACTCCCCTCACTGGGCATCCTGTTCTGCAGATACAAGAAGACCTTCCTCGTCACATTCCTTTCTCTGTCCTTGCTTTTAACTCATTAATCTTTCATTTCCATTCTGCTGAGTCTGTATAAAATCCCAGTCCATTGCCTGCAGTCAGCTCACCTACTTTCTTTCCCTCTTTGATGTTGATTCCTTGTTTTCCCACCACAGTTCCAAGGGCTGTGTCATATTGGGGTCTCACTGAATCATCTTTTCCCCAAGCTGTCTTTAGATCTCTCTTCTATACTGAACTCTTATCTAAAGTCAGACAATGACCTTGAAATGCGAAACATTTCTTGTGTTTAACATGTTGCACTGGCTTTTTTTTTTTTTGAGTTCCCATTTCTTGTTGTATCTTGATAGGGATATGTCCCAGAAGGCTTCTTTGCTGACTAATGAAGTTCAATTGCCTTTCATCAACTCCTTTTTTGGTGCTAACAATGTTTATAATCCTTTCATTTGTCCCATTGAAGGATAAGACAGTATTCCTCTGTGACACTTTTCTTCATTACTGTAAAAACACCTGGTATTTCTCTGCAATATAGAGAGAAGGCCATTTGGATATTTTCACTGATAGAGAAGTACATTTCTACTACTGGTGGAAGTGAACATTACTAAGTATTCCTTTTGATTTGTTATTATAGACCTATTGCCATTTTCATTAATGCTGTTGTAGCAATTACAGAGTACACTTCGTAAAATAGATGCAGTTTTGCAAACAAACATGGTCCAACCAAATGGGAACAAGTGCAATGAAATTATGTTAGTTGGGATCCAGAGTTTGCTCTTTCTGGAATGGCATCCTACCCAAAAGTGAAGAAATTTTCTCTTTGCCTTTGGGGACATCTCCAAAATCTGTGCTATAGGGTTGGGAGCATTTCTGGGATAGTTGGGGAAAGCAAATAAGCAAAACCGACCTTCCTTTTTTCCCTAGTGATCATTTATTTGTTCTCAATTCCATGTGTGAACAGAATTAGGCCTTCTTTTCACAGAGGATTCAAGGGATCCAAGCTATTGAATCCACTAAGATAGTTAAATATGTGCACATAGGCTTTCTATTGGTTGCTTTATCATATAAACCCCAGCCTATTCTGTGAAAATTGTCAATAATCCACATAATTTCCAGTTGCTTTCTTTCATACTTCTTTCATACTTCCCTTTCTTTGGTTGGACTGCAGCATGCATGGATTACCAAAATCAAAATGTGCACATGCACTGTTTAGATTGGTCTACTTTAATCTAACATGTGCCTTTTTTCTTTAGAGGACCTCTAATAAAAGTATTTTTTAAGTTGAAATCAAAGGAGTCAAGAGACAGACTATGGGGAATTCATGAACATTGTTCAGATGTTTGTGATACACTCCATTATTTCCCCCTTTTTACACTAGGTCAACCCATTATATAAACATTTCAGCAATTCACACAGCAGTTGACACTAAGATCTTACAATAAGATGCCCAATCCTCATAAAACAAGCAGCAAAACAAATAAAGGGGGGGGGGCATAAACAAAATAACCACAAGGTCCTTCAAACCATCCAACTTCAACCAATGAAAAGAGACTCTCCTTTACTGGAATTCCATATTCTGAAGCCAAGGAAGGGGCACCGGATTCTTTCATCATCTGAGAATGGGAAGGGGTTCTTAATGTAGAAGAAAAGTCACCCTGTGGACCTCTCCTTTAAGATACCAGGTCACATCAGATAGAAAATATCAAAGTTTTCTCACTATCACACTTCAAAGAAAAGTAATTTTAGCTACCTCTGAAAAAATAGCAGTTTGAAATGTTGGTGAAAAGAAAACAGCAACACAACAGTCAGGCTAGAATAATACCCTTGAGCAGAGGCATACAGGTTTGTTTGACATCTGCCTTCGTGTTTTGTTTTATTAACTATGGTTAAATATGTGTACAGTGTAACACATTGAAACAGGGAAGCTTTATATTGTGGCACACATACATTTGACAATAAAGGGCTCCCTAATGATAATATAAAAACTACTCAAGATTGGAAACACTCATCAGAAAGACAGAAGGACTTGAAAAGGGTCACTTGCGCCGTCGAAGAAAAAAGACATTTGCATGAGGTGCTATAAATAAGTGGAAATGTCAACAACTAGCAATAACAAATCCAACATTTTTAAATGACAGTCATCAAATGCGGAAGAACATAAAGAGCAAAAACCTCTCTCATGATTTGTGATATACAGCTGTCTTCATGCCGCTGGGTTAGCACCTTCTACAATATGATGTATGAATTTGTTTTTCTTTGACAAGAACTATACACATGTGTGACAAAGAAGTCTCATCACCACTGTCAAGTGTTAGGCAGGGACAGAATAGGTGTAATTTTTAAGAGAGAAGGAAAGCAACAGGTTGTTCTGTGTTAAAGTGCTTTAGCAAAAAGTTCCCAAGCACTCTAGCAACGGAGGCAATAAAAAACAAAGTCTTTTCCTTTTCCCATCCTGGTCTGATATTAGCATGAAGATGAGGAAGAGCATGATGCCCTCACAGATGGGTATGTTAATGTATTCTGAGAAAGAGTGGAAAATGTATACTAGGCAGAGAAATAGTCCAACTGTGGCAGTACTGCTCTGCTGACATTATGCATGGCATAAGTACAGTATGACCCCATATCCAATGAAAATATGTTCACAGACTTTACATGGATACATGAAACCAGGAATAATAATAAAACCTATACCTTTCAATAAGACAAATAATGGAAATACTAAGAAGAGCTTGTACAGGAGGTCCTAAGTGAATACATGAAACCATGGATAAGTGAAACCACTTATATCTGTTTGGCCGATATGTGGGCTGCATTGAATTCATAGCTAACAGAAGTACCCAGCTTTCTACAGGCTGCAAATCCCAATACTCTTGCTCTCTGTTTTGGTGTGTCCCTCTTTTCTCTTCATCTAGGGCTGCTCTCTTCTTCCCGGACATATACATACCTCAGCCTAAAGCAAAGTGCTCTACTTTGCCTTACCCACTGAGGTGATGCTTGGCACCCCATATCTATTCACCCAAGTGATTTTTCTCTCTCCCTACCATACCGCTCTTTCTTTCCCCTTCTGTTTTTTCTTATCTGTTTTTCTCCAATTGTTTTCTTTCTTGCTTGTCTTTCTTCTCCTCTTCCATACTGAGGCTCACTCAGATTTGCTTGAAGGATTTGGAGATGAAAATTACAGCTATGCCAAATATATTATTTCCCCACTGTACTATCATCCCACTCAGAACTGCCCAGAAACATACAGTGCCTCACTACAGCTTTCTCTTTGATGTTTAGCAAGATTGCCAAGTGGAGTCTAGAGATGGTCCTGTATTTGAATTAACTAAGATCTATCCATTTAAAATGGGAAGTAACCCTGAGGTGTACACCTAGGGGATTCACTAAGTATGAATTCTGAGTTTTATGTGTCAGTTTCATAATCTTGGACAAATGTGTAGATGCATATATACTGTATTTTATTGAATCTAATGCTCACCTTTTTGACTAAATGACCTTACCAAAATTGGGGTGCACATTATACAGAAATCTTAGTACTAAACCAAAGGGAAAGGGAAAGGTGCTTCAGGAACTGCACCTGGAGCTCCACTTTGAGGAACGTCATCTCCAATTTAATTGCCATGGCTCAATGCTATGCAATCTTGGGATTTGCAGTTCGGTAAGTCATCATCACTCTTTGGCAGAGAAGGCTCAAGATCTTGTAAAACTACAGTCCCCAGGATTCCATAGTATTAAACCAAGACAATTAAAGTGGATTCATTCTGCAGCATGATGCATCCCAATGCATCTTTTCAATTGCTGAAAGCTGTAGTGTTTTAACACAATTGCTTATAATGAAGAAATTGCAAGCATGCAACAATAGTAATGCACATCTTTTTTTTCTTTTTTCTTTTGGCCAGATTACAAAATTTCCTTTTTGCTGCTGTGCATTACATTACATTCAGCAGGAAATGCTTTTTTTTTTTTTTTTTTTTTTTTTTTTGGTTTTAGGGTTTTGAAAATTGAGGTGGCATTATATTCTATGGCACATTAGATACAAGTAAATATGAGTACTTAATTTTATTGATTGATTGATTTGATTTATATTCTATCTTTTAGAGCAAAAGAGGCCTATAACAATCTGTCAGCATAGTTGTAGATGGAAGAGCTGCTGCTACATTTTTTTCCTTTTCAAAAAGAAAATTAGGATAAAATTAATTATTCTGTGCCTTCAAGTTAATTTTGACCTATTGAGATCCTAACGTGAACCAATGATAAGGCTTTCTTGGCAAGATTTGTTTAAAAGACATTTGCATTTGCTTTCCTCTAAGGATGAGAGAGTATAACATTCTCAGGCCATCCACTGGATTTCATAGTTAGCCAGAGATTCAAACTTCATTCCCCAGAGTAATAGTCTGACCCTCAAACTAGTACATTGCTAATACAAGTACATAAATAGCATTTCCGCCATCAGACTATTTATATGTACCTCTGGGACTATTGTGTGTGTGTCATATAGAATTGCAGAAACATTGTAATTGATGCCGATGAATCACACTGAATACAAACTCCATTACTCCCATTATCATAATGAATATAGTTAATGCCACAAGAGATCCTAGATGTTATACTTTGCTGGCAGCTGTAGAGATGACATGTGATGTCATCCCAGCTGATCATTTGATTCATTCAACAATCGAGTGGGTCTTGCATTCTCTGGGACATTATTGGCAAATGGCCACCAGTTCTTCAGCTATCAGTTTCCGTGGGAAATGATTGCTAATGGAAGTGAAGAAGCAAAAATTCTGTGACATGGTGTAAAGAACACCAGTCATCCAGAAAATTGGCTTTTTCAACAGAAAGATGGGTAGCATTATTCATTTTCTTGGTTTAATGATGGCTGCTTGTGAACACAGATGCTGCATAGCTAAGCAGAAATGTGTCTTGTATTTTGATTGGACAAAGACTGGTAGCCATGTTGGCAGAGCCTGCTGCCTATGTTAGAATGGAAATGGATCTTAAATTGAGGGTGGAATGAAAGAGAAAAGATATTTGTGAAAGAAAACAATTGTTATAAAAGCAAACTGTGTGGAAATTGCCCTTTGATATTCTTCATCCCATTTATGGCCACAGAAGTTCAAGAATTGTTTTAAAATATTTCCCTGGGGAGAGTGGCAATTGACCTAAAGTTTCTTGATTTAAGCTTTCTAGTACCAGTCCTAGTACAGGGCATTCTCGGTGGTGGCCCCCCGTCTCTGGAACTCCCTCTCCAGGGATATTAGATTGGAACCCTCCCTAGCCACATTCTGTAAGGAATTAAAGATGTGGATGTTTTGTCGTGCTTTTGATTGACAACTTCTAAGACAAACGGCCTGTATCATGACCTGAATCGTCATTTAATCTGATGTCCTATATTATATTACCTGAATTGTTTCTGATCCTATTGATTTGCTGTGTTTCCATGATATTTCCTATGCCATTATACATTGTTATCCACCTTACTAAACCACCTTATCCTTTAACCAGCTCATGTAGTGGCTTTCTTTCTCCCCCCCCCCCCCTCCAAAATTAGTCTGCTGTTATTGTTGTTGCTAGCTATTATTGTTATGTTGTTTTACGCTGTTTTATGCTGTCTTAATTGTTATTGCTTTGTTTTTATTTGTATTCTGCCTTGGGCTTGGGCACCATGTAAGCCGCCCCAAGTCCCTTCGGGGAGATGGAGGCAGGGTAGAAAAATAAAGTTCTTCTTCTTCTTCTTCTTCTTCTTCTTCTTCTTCTTCTTCTTCTTCTTCTTCTTCTTCTTCTTCTTCATTGGTATCCACTGGGGTTTGTTTCCAGAATGCCTTGTGACTATCAAAATCTGTGGATGCTTAAGTCCCATTATACAGGGAGTCTCCAAATTACAAACAAGGCTCTGTAGGTTTGTTCTTAAGTTGAATTTGTATGTAAGTCAGAACAGGTACATATTTAAGTGTGTGTGGATAGCATAGGGAAGTGTTAACACTCCTATGGTGTTTCTTTTGCTGTCTGTGCCTCTGTTCACCTCACTTTATGTTTCTGCAATAATTGGATTTTGAAAAAAATCATCTTGTGGAAACAAGGATTGGTGCTAAAGCTTCAGTGGAGAACCCTTTTCCCCATGATAACTCTTTCAGAAGTGAATTTCCTTTCCTAGGGGTAGATTTCCTTCTCAGTTCTTGTGGGTTTTTTCGGGCTATATTGCCATGTTCTAGAGGCATTTCTTCTGACGTTTCGCCTGCATCTATGGCAAGCATCCTCAGAGGTGAGGTCTGCTGGAACTAGCCCAACTTACAAAAGCCCTTTGTCTCACCCTGTTCATTCCACAGATATATAAACCCCCTTTTTCCCCAGTTCCAGCAGACCTCACCTCTGAGGATGTTTGCCATAGATGCAGGTGAAACGTCAGGAGAAATGCCTCTAGAACATGGCAATGTAGCCCGAAAAAACCCCACAAGAACTGAGTGATTCCAGCCATGAAAGCCTTCATCAATACAGATTTCTTTCTCTTTCTGTTGTTTCATTCCCGTACTTAACTATGAGTCATTTGTAAGTTGAATGTTTGTAAATCAGTGACTGCCTGTATACAATTGTGTAATAAAATGGCATCCCATATATAAACTCACAAAGAATACAAACAAAGACGTTTTTCTTCCTTTAATAAATCTGATGATTGAATCTATGGATACTAAACCTGCAAACATGGAGAGCTGACAGAATATGGTACCTCATCCCAACACATAGAGCCTTTGGGTTGTTTGGGATTTCTCTTGCAATGTTTGCTTATGTCACAAAGGTACTATTTCATTATCTGGGTGGAGGCCACTGGGGAGGCCAGAGAGAGAAGGATAGTACATTTTATGGAAGTGGAGGGAGGGTTAACGGAGGAAACAATTTTCCTGTTATCTCCCCCTCCAATGTCCTCATCCTTGAACAACGCTCTTTTATGATATGGGAAGTGGGGAGGGGGAATAACCAGTGAAAACGGGGTAAATTGTTTTCCTTCTTCAACTCTCCCCCAGAAAAATGGACTATTCTTCTCTCTCTAGAATTCTTAGTGTCCTCCACCCAGAGAATGGAACACTACCATCACAATGAATATTTCTCATAGGAGTATTCAGAAGTTGAATTGCAATTCAACACTACAGACATAATAGAAAGCAATAGAACACCAACCTGCAGAACTGAATCTGGGCTCTTCCAGATTGATCTAAAGAAGCATGAATTCTCTTGTCATGGCCCCAGTTATTATTGCTTCTGCACCTACTTGATCAATTTGAAGAGGGCTGCTTGTACACATTTCATGGAGTTGCACTGAGGCTCTTCCAAAGACTTCCTTCTTTTAAAAAAATCTTGGTGCATCCAAGTGGCTGTTCCCATGATTCTCCCATTGCTGAAGAAATATACACATAATAGGTGCATCTGTTAATCTAGTTTGACACCACTTCATCTGCCATGGTTCAATATGATGGAATCATGGGAGTTATAGTATGGTAAAGCATCAGCACTTTTAGGAAAGGGGCTAAAGTTGTTGTAGAACTATGATCCCATAATATTGATCCACGGTAGTTAAAAATTGTGTCAAACTGCATTAATGCTACAATGCTTCCTTAAAGGCTCCCAAAAGTGCTGAACAGCTATCGGAAGTAGAGAGCTGCATTTACGTCTATCTAATGTTGAATAGCTGACTTGTGGCATTATATACATATATATTTAGGCAAGCCTTATAGCATAGTTAGGATCAAGAACATTGGCAGAGAAGAAAGTGCTACCGAAAGGCATATCCAAACCCTTTGAGGGTGCATTGAACCACCTTCTTATATAATGAGGCACTGTCTAATGATGGCAGGCATCTGCTTTGTAGTTGATTCAAGAGCTTCACCTTTTCTCTATTAAGCCTATCCATGCAATTTTCTGGATTTTCCATCAAATTTGCAGAAGATGCCTTTAGAAGTATATTTGCCTTTCAAACCCTCACAGGCAAAACTTCAAGGAGAACTTTAAAAACCTGATCATAGCGGCAGATGAAGCGATGCAGAAAGGCCCTCGAGCAATCTGCGGGGTTTTCCTGTCAGCAACCTGAGAGAGTGTCAGCACCATCCAAGGGGACTTATAACAAAGCTTTCGTCGAGTTCACATGAGCTCAAATAGAGAAGCTCCTGCTGTTGGAGGAAAGATTTACTTAGGATATGTGAATTCCCTTTTCAGATCAGGAACAGAAATGTCACAACCAACCATGTTCCACCCACAGACATTTTATTCTGTCTTAATCATTAGGTGCATATAAAACACAACAAACTGAATTTCCTTCACTAAAGAGAGAAAAATGATGGGAATTATAATGGGTTTCTAGTTGGCTTAAGCTGAGACCAAATATATATATAGAAATATGGTCAAAATCTGTTGGAAGTCCATTTTAAACAGAATTCTAATTGATTTATATTGTAAAGACCTAAATGCAGATCCAAACACAACCTATGCTCTAAAGTCCATATATGTTTAGACTGTGTTCCTAAATATCTGTTTTCACATGTTCCTAGATGTCTTTTTTTGGGGGAGGGGGGGGGATGTCCAGCAACAGACTTTGGTCAATAGGAAAAATGTATAAATATTGATAATATACAGAATTAATACCCCCCCCCCCAATACTCAAATATATATTCATGGAGAAGTTCTTACAACACAATATGGGCATCAGTCAAAATCAGTTTTGCAGCAGAAGCTGGACATAAATAATTTGAATTTTACAGATTTTAAGATCCCTACTTAGCAGATTGAACAGCAGTTTCTGAAAGTCTCTTATCTTCTTCCCTCCCACTCATCCTCCCTCCTCATTGATAGCTATCAAACTAAAGCATGTCAGATCACTGCATCGAACATTTCTCCATCCTACCCAGTGACAAATAATAAAAGCAGTACAACTGAGACAATTTAGTAGATGCTAGAAAAGATGTGGATTTTATGATAGTAGATGACACACAATCCCTTACTGAGCCTTACTTAAAAGTGTGTCACCTTGAATTCAGTTGAACTTCCACAACTTCATTAACTGGATATATTATTGATGACCTTTTATTGCTTGAGAAGGTTTTTCATCCTAATGATCACAGCCAGATAGTTCTAAGGGGTTTCTCAGAGTAGAAAACAGACCAGATTTATGGGCTATGAGACTTAGAGATGTCTCAGCCCAATCTCCCCAAAGCTTAAGAAAATATCATTCACTCATGCTCTGAGTGCCAACAAAATAGACCCCTTCTCCCTATGCAGCTGATGTCTGTTAAACTAGTTTTGGGAGGAAATTTCTGTGAGATTTTTAATAGTAATGTTCCAAAATACAAAATGTTTCCCCCCCAGTACTGTGCCACCAGTTGAAGGCAACCTCTTAATAGATAAAGGATTGTCACACCTTTTGAGTTCGACATGATGAGTTGGTGTTATATTTTCTTACATTAAAAAATGTCAGTTGCAGAAAACAATAAACAGCAGGGAAGATAATATCTCTCAAGCTTGAATACTTGCACAAGGATTCATCTAATATTTGTTTTCTATGTTCAATATTGAGGTTTTATGAAACAAGCTAACAGATCAATCTCCTAGTGAGGGATGGCATTTGAAAAGTTAAGACTATTTTACTGGCACATAATTTGTACAACTCTTCTTTCTTGTGTACAGTTCATTATGAAGCATGTGACGCTTTATTAAAAGCAAATTAGTGCTACCTTTAAACTTGCGATCGCTGATTCTTTATTGTTTGTTTTACTAGAGATGATCTGGTATATACAAAATAGAAATTAAGTGTAATAATGTACCTGGGTCCAGTAGCAGATGAAAGTCCTCCCTCCATCCCAAAGGCCTCTGTCCTGGCCTCAAAGGGAAAATTGAAGAGGCAGGCATAGCTCCATCATGCTTGGACCCAGTAGCAGATGAAAGACCCTCTCTCCACTCCAACTGCTTTTGCTGTGGCCTCGTAGGCAAAGAATAACCAGCAGTTTCTGCTGCACCTAATCCCCTTTCCCACAGCTAATCCCTTTTCCTTGTGTGCCATGTCTTCCTTCGATTGTAAGCCTGAGGTTGGGGAACTGTCAAATTCATGATTTCTAAGCCAATTTAAGGGTTTTTGTGAGTGAAGAGCAGAGTACAAGTACTATACTATACAAACATACACATTATATCGGCCTTTGTGGAATCCAGACATTGTGCCATCTAGCAGAGAATTGTCAGCTCTGACTGGCAATGTCTCTCTGCAGATATAATCTTTTTAAAAATTGAATTGTATTGAAATATTGAAATGCATTACAGATGGTGACAACTGATAGTCGCCTCATCTGTTTAACTATTATAGCAATTACTGAAGCATATTAGTCATATGTGATGAAGAACTTCAACAATACATTAATGCTGGTGCTACCCTATCAGGAGTGGCTCAGGTCATCATGATCACTGGGATATTCATGAGTTTGTCTTGATATCTAGTCCAACCCATGCTTCTGGCCACACTTTGGACCTTATTTTCTCCACTGGATGGACTGAAGATGCTCTGAGAGTAACATTCTATCATTCAGTGGTGGACAGATACTCGTAACACTGGACAATACACATTTTGGTGCCTCAAATGTTATACTGTTTTGGGGTATATTTCTCCTGCTAATTCTTAAAATGCTGTCAGTTTTCCCCTATCAGCTCTAGTTCTTGAGATACAGCACATATGTTATATACCAGTCTTCATCTGCTCACCTATAGAAAACCATAATAACCAAATTTTTGGTTATTATGGATAACTGCATCCAGAGCGGCTGCAGTCTATCCAATTAATCAGCACTCCAAATAACCCCAGAAACAGGCCAAAAAACAAAGACGCCAATAATTTTTTGTTGGGCTGTGTAATTATCAAATCAGGCATAGACTCTCTGGGACTCAGACCCTTTACAAGAGTGAAACACCTATTAAGATGATGGGCCCAGAGACCAGTGGAGCCAGATGTTTCTTTTAAAATTTTAAAGGGTTTTCCTGTTGTCTTGGCAGGTGATTCCAACAAAGTTATAGTTAACCTCTGGAAAGGGAAAATATTGAGAGCAATGGCTAAGATCTCCCCAAGTGTCTTCCTTTACAGATTGGAGTTCTGTCAGTTCCTTGGTTCTCTAAGGAGCTGGTGGCAATAAAATGAATGCAGTGGAGATTAGAATTATGTTGGCTGAAACCTTGGAACTGATGTTGAACTTGGGATGCCTCTTCATGCCCCATGACAGAAAATAACAAAAGATTAGATGAGGGGCTGCTGCGGTTTTGAGTTTTGAATATGTTTTTATGGATTTTAACTGAATTTTTTAAAATACCAGGGATATTTAATTCTGTTTTAGTGTTTGTATATTTATAGATTTGAAATTATGTTGAAATGCTTTTAATGTAAACTGCTTTGGGTCTCCTTGTGGAGATAAAAAGTGGAGTATAAATAAACAGAAGGAGAAGGAGGTACATGTAGTGCAATATTCTGTTTTCCACAATGGACAACTGAAAGCTAAGGATTGAAGACTGTCTCTGATCATTCCTCTCCAGAAAATATTATTTAGGCATAAACAAGGAGATATCATTTATAGTAGGAGCCATATGGCAGATACATTTCCACAAAATTAGCTACATTTAGAGCCATATAAGCTGATGACCATCACCAGATCTCATGGCAGCAAAGCATTTACATTCTAGAGTGTTGTGTAAAGAAATACATGCATTTGCCTGTCTTGAATAGTTTACCCATCAAATTTGTTAGCAGCTCGTGCTTTTTAGCATGATGAATGTTTGTGTCTCTGTGTGTGTTTCTATGTATGTGTGCCACAGAAAAATGTGCACTTTTCTGTAGTTGAGAATTGATCTTAGGTTGGTGAAAGATGTGAGATAGCTGCAGCACTCCGTTTCTGAAATTATCTCCCTTTGGAGGCCCAACTGGCTCCATTTGTTTGTTTGTTTTCATTGTCTGATAAAGAAATAGCTTTTTAGTAATGTTTTTGTGGCCTAATTTACTCTTATGATTTCATCAGAAAGCCTAGGCAAAGCATCCTGCTTCACTGGGCTTCTGCAAGGAAAGAGGGTGCAGCAGGGTAACTCTGTCACCAAGCATGCTGCTCCCTCTCCACGATGCTTTCCCAATAGAATGGGGAAAGCATCGATCTCACAGGGAAGTCCCATGCTGGCGCCATTGAAGCAAGCACAACATGGGAAGCCTCCTGTGTTGGGTCAAAGCATTTGGTGATGCTTTCACCCAGGTTGAGGGCGGGGCCTATGCTGGAAATCACACAATGTTGTGTGATGTCTGATATAGACTTCTGTCTTCCAGACCGGGGCGGGGGGGCGGGGGAGGGACATCCTAGGACATTGATTTTTCCCTATCTAATGAGGCCACAAATCATGTACATGGTTTTATAACCATTTGAACTCTTCTAATTCTTCTAAACTTTTCAAGCGTTTTAACTTGTTTAAATTGTTTACTGGTTTTAGATTTGATTTTAAAAGCCCTATAAGATTCTGGCCCAGCTTACCTGTCCGAACGTATCTCCCTCTACGTCCCACCTGTAGCTAAATATTGTCTGGGGAGGCCCTGCTCTCGGTTCCACCAGCCTTGCAAGTGCGCTTGGCGGGGATGAGGGACAGGGCCTTCTCGGAGGTGGCCCCACACCTGTGGAACTCGCTCCCCAGTGAGATCAGGTCAGCTTCTTCCCTCCTTTTTTAAAGGAAGAAGGTCAAATCATGGCTCTGGGACCAGGCCTTTGGACAGCAAGCATGACAGCACCTTGGATGTTGAACCAGACTGAAATTGGCTATATGGTTGATGACAATGTTTTTAATGTGTTTTTAACTTAATGTTTTATTTACAGTTTAAACCATTGCCAATTGTGTTTATATTTGTATTATATTGAGGCTTCGAACTGTGGCTGGTTTGTAAGCCGCCCTAAGTCCCCCCCTTGGGGGTTGAGAAGGGCGGGATAGAAATATTGGAAATAAATAAATAAATAAAATGTCATTTTTTTATCTGTTTGCCATCTCAAGTTCTGATAAGGAATGGGTGGGATAATGTTTTAAAGATTTATTTATTTATTTATTAATCGAGTCATCAGCAATCAGTCATTTATATTACATTTCTAACAGAACAAAGCAAACAAACAGACAAGATACAAAAATACAAAATACAGAATACAAAATTTATGAGTTTGGTAGTTGATTAAATGTCCTTTGACCAGTATCTGGCCACTTGGAGTGCTTCTGGTGTTGCTGCAAGAAGGTCCTCCATTGTGCATGTGGCAGGGCTCAGGTTGCATTGCAGCAGGTGGTCAGTGGTTTGCTCTTCTCCACACTCGCATGTCATGGATTCCACTTTGTAGCCCCATTTCTGAAGGTTGGCTCTGCATCTCGTGGTGCCAGAGCGCAGTCTGTTCAGCGCCTTCCAAGTCTTTTAAGATTAAGTAGAGTGTAATGTTTCACAAGTACATCTCACTCCAACCTCAAAGCAGTTGCAAAGCTCCAGGAGAATGCTGTTTACTAGCCAAAGGAGAGCAGGGTAGGCAGTGCCAAAGAAGTTAGAAAGTAGAAATGAAGTTGCTCTCCTGGAGATCTAAAGGAGTGTCATCATTTCTCTTCCCCAGTTCCAACTGTGGCCAGCGTGGGAATTGGCTGGTGGCTGTCGTCTCCCTCCCATCCACAGTAAAGAGTAACAGGAGCACCCCAAGAGCTTGCCCGCTACTTTGGAGGATAGACTGAATAACTCCTTGCACAACATCCAGAACAAGACTTCTACTCATGTTACACTGAATTATGCACATATATAATGTGTGCATAACAGCTGAATTCCAGCCAGCATCTCCCCTCTACAGTATGTACAATTTTATAAAGCATGTATCCTAGACCCTCTAATTTATAAACGTCCAGATATGTTAATCTTTCACAGTAGGGAAAGTGTCCAAACCCCTTTATAATGCTGAGTGAGCCTTTCTGTACCATTTGCCTAGTCTACAATACTTTTTAAAAAAAGAAATGGCAGTAAGAAATGTATACGTAATATTTCAAATGCAGTCATACCATCAGTTTTGATAAGGATATTAAGATGTAAGTTTTTGGCCAGCAGCCCAGCGACCTGCTTCATACCAGAAATTTTCATCTTGTAGCATTCCTACAAATACCACAAGTGCAATGCTGTAGATTTATTTCTGGCAGAATTGTGTCATCCTTTAGGAAACCAAACTACATCTTTAGTATAACAGCTTAGATTGAACAAGATGGCAACTGATCGATCCAGAATATATCTAGCCAAAATGCCAGTACATAGACCAATAAAAGTAACATGTAGTATCACAATTTATTTATTTTGTATACAAGATTTCAGTGGTTATTATTGCTTCTATGTCCTACAGAGAGTGCCCTTTTTGCTTTTTCTGAGAATTAAAAGTGAACCCAAGGGCTGTCAATAGGATCAATAGGCTGCTTAATTGGTCACTACAACATTTACATTGGCTGGCTATAGTAAACCCCTTGTTATGTGACCAGAATACCAAATGAGAACTTTGACTCAAAGAGTTCAGAACACATATTTGGCTTCTAGACATGATGTTGGATGGCTTTGAAGTGCAATTTCAACATAATAATGCAAGAGAGGGCAATTGCCATGCATGCAATTTGAAGAAATTGCTAAAAAGAAGAATGAAACTTCACCAACTGGATGATTTAAAAGAGTGCATCTTGTTGTCATACAACAAACTATTATCAAACTATTATCTTAGTAACTATCTTAGTAACTTGCTCACCCCCCACCCCCAATGCAACATAAATATGGATAAGAAAATTTATAAATTTTGGTTTTTCTTCCATTCCAGGTTTTTAGAACTTAAATCATTTCTCCCTAAAATGTGCATAAATTATCTGTTCTTGGGCTGAAGAGGTCTGTGCTGTGCTTACAATGAAAGTGTTAAAAGTGAAAAGTTTCTCATGAGAAAAACTAAAACAAATGTAATTCATAGAAACATGTTTAAATAAGGGTATTCAAATTTATATGGCTAACTGTTGAAATCTCTGGAACTGAATAAATGAATAAGTCAGTTTCAGGATTGTTTCACAACAAGCTTTTTTAAATAAATAAATAAATAAAATATATCCTATAGTCTTAACTAGTGGAAGTTGACTGAAGAAGGACCTAGAAATGTCTAGAGAGAACATCTTTCATTGGGTGCCTATAGGGCAGCAGTAGAGTTGGAGGCAAAGACTGTCATCTGCAAATAAATAATTCCACAAATCTTAATCCACAAATGTTGAGACATTATTGTAAATACAGATTTTTTTTAAAAAAATAGCATTTTCAACAACAGCATTTAGAATAATTTTCAGATAATATAATCTTATATTTAAATATGATTCTCCATCTATATCTTATGACTATTTGAAGCAGTACATAGATGTGTTCTGCATATCTGGTGCGTGAGAATGATACATTCTATCGTTTAAAATACCTTGCCTGACTGGACAATGAGGTTGCGTTGCTAAATGCTCTCTCCCACCATCCTACAGAAGCTTCTCTTTCCCAGCAAGCTTTGCAACATACTTTGGCACACTAGGAGCTATCAGCTCATTCTGATTACCTAGACTGATGGACCAAAAGGACAACATCTTCCCTCAAGTCTGCTGGCCAGCTATTTAAACCTTTGCACTGCTCCACCCGGCCAATTGCCTTCCACGGGCCTTGAATCTGGGGCTAATTTGTTTCCCCTCCTTTCAGGAGGCTTCAAAGTGTCTGCAAGAGGTGTGCTGTTGCAAGTAAACTGGAGCAGCATTGGATGGGAATCTGCACTGTGCCCCCTCTTACTCCTTGCCAGTGGCAGCTTTTCTTGAGCTATTCACGTACTTCCAAAGGCTCCTTCCATGGTGTCATCGGAGCAGGAGCGGGGCTGTCCGACACGGTTATCCAGGATCAATGTATGGCTGCCAACCCTGTTTCAGCTGTAACTAATAAATCAACTCGTGGCCTTTATTTAGCCATACTCATGTGTGACTTGTCTTGCTTGGGGTAGTGGGGTAGTTGCCCCTCAACACGCAATAGCATTTTGCATTGGACTATTAGTCATTTAAGAAACCTTTATTCAAAGGCACTGATGTGTATGTATGTGTGCATCTGCATACATGTGTGCATTACCCCCTTCATTGATTGATTTTTCCCTTCTAGGCCTGACCTTACGATTAGGCCAGTGAGCCAACTATCTCAGGATGCAGATGCTGAGAGCAGGAATGCCATCTCACAGCCATTATTATTGGACACCCCCACCCACTTTAAAAGTCTACTCCCTTTAGATGTTAGAAGGTTCATGTACTGTCTTATCACCAGCCTTGAAGAAATTTGTCAGTCCCGTTGCCTTTTACATGCAGAATGGAGGATTGTCAACCATTTTTTTTCCTTTGGCTTGGACAGTAAATTGTTTTTGGGGGTCTCTGATCCCTGCCCATTGCGAAAGATGCTTGAACTCCTTCTAAAGTTGGCAGTGTGCTTGACAATGCTTCTTCACTGCTGTCACACACACACTCTCCCAATGGCTATGGTCTGAAAGGGAGAATTTCTCCTTGGACGCAAGCAATTTGTCCATGAATTGTCGAAGGCTTTCATGGCTGGAATCACTGGGTTGTTGTAGGTTTTTTTGGGCTATATGGCCATGTTCTAGAGGCCTTCTCTCTTGACGTTTCACCTGCATCTATGGCAAGCATCCTCAGAGGTTGTGACCACATGGCCATATAGCCCCAAAAAATCCTACAACAACCCAATTTGTCCATGACATTCCTCATGAATTATCAGTGATCTCAATGACTCAATATGAAAAATTTGGGAACCTTTTCAAACTATAAATTGCTAGCTCATCCCTCTCTTTTGCCTTTCAGCTTAGTATGAGCTAGAATGACAGGATTTTTGTGTGTGTGGATGAAGTAGATCCATTCTCCTTTGGGCAAACTGCTACAACAAGAGAGGATACCAACTCCTGATCCAGCCATCAATCACTTCATGGAATGTTAATGGAGTTATAACTTGAAGCCGAAGAATTTCTCATCTGGTGAATCTGTTTCAAATTGCATTCCAGCACACTGCTATAAAGATCCAACATGCAATTCCAAGGCCTTTTCTTGGTGTACTTCAGCTTTATGTGAACTAAATTGGACATACCTTTTCTTCCTATCCCCTTGCCTCCACGAGGTTTTACTGCAGCCACAAATATATTTGATGGGGACTCTGGTTCAGCTCAATCAATGAGAAACTTCCTACTGGCTTAAGTGAGCCAGTAGAGATATAACTGTGTGCAATTGATAACCATACATTCTTAAGGGAAAGGGAGAGTCCCTCATGCCCCCTAATAACACCAAATGGCTGTAAGAAGGGCAGAATAGAAATTAGATCAGTTAATGGCCTATGGAACTGCTTCTTCCTTTTTATTTTTGAAGTGATCTAGGTCAATGGGACATTACATGGGTATCTGTTAGCTCAAATTGGGCACGCTTAGCAAAGCCAAACTTTAAAATGTCAATTTCAAACTAGGATATTCAAGTAAGAAATTACAAACTGTGAAGAATTTGTAATTAATTCCTTTCCTCAGTAATTAAAATGTTAGTATATTATATTAGAATTTTAAAATGAATAGTCATACTCCTTTTGTTCTGTAGGTGTACATTTTGTTACAGTCTATAGTGAAAAATATTACTTCACCAAGGGTTGGAGGAGGGGCATCATGCAGTTAAAGTGCTGGCTTCTATTATGCCACATGCTTATTTATTTTATTTTATTTTATTTTATTTTATTTATTTACAGCTTTTATATTCCGCCCTTCTCACCCCACAGGGGACTCAGGGTGGATTACAGTGTACACATATATGGCAAACATTCAATGCCAATTTTGACATACAGACATATACAGACTTTACACAGAGGCTATTTAACTTTTTCTGGCTGCCAGGGAAGCTGTCGCTTTCATCTGCAATGCTGATGAAGTACCTCTGCATTCCTCGGATGCTTCCCCACTGGAGTGCTTCTTTATGGCCTCATAAATTAGTTAATTTTAGCCTCCCCACACTTTTAAGGTGGTACCTTATTTTCCTACTTGACAGATGCAACTGTCTTTTGGGTTGCAAAGGTCGACAACGGGCTACACAATGGTTGGAAACCCACTCCAACCCGGGCTGGCTTCGACCTCATGACCTTTTGGTCAGAGTGATCTTACTGCAGCTGACACTCAGCCAGCTGCGCCACAATCCTGGTTCTGATATTCCAAAAACTTTCATTTAAAAAGTAATTAAAAATAACTACACAATTGTTGTTGAGAATGAGAAGGTTGTTGTTTGTTGTTTATTCATTCAGTCATTTCCAACTCTCATGGACTAACCCACACCAGAGCTTCCTGTCAGCTGTCGCCACCCCCAGCTCCTTCAAAGTCAAGCCAGTCATTTCAAGGATACCAGCCATCTATCTTGTCCTTGGTCGGCCCCTCATCCTTTTTCCTTCCATTTTCCTCAACATCATTATCTTCTCCAAGCTTTCCTGTCTTCTCATGATGTGGCCAAAGCACTTCATCTTTGCATCTAATATTTTTTCTTCCAGTGAGCAATCATGCTTTATTAAAATGTGTTCCACTGTCTATATAAAAAAAACTACTTTGGAAGACTTTAGAAGTACTTATGTGATAGCACTATTTTGAAAGCAACAACTTAAGCTTCGCTGTAGGCTAGCTTGATGCTAAGAAGGGCTTGATAACAAAACGTTACACATTTTCCAGATGGTGGGTTCAATATCTCCTTCAAATTTTAGTGTAAACTGCAAAGGAACTGCCTCTGGTGCTGAATTTATTTGGAGGGTGAGGTTCAGTGCGTCTCATTTTTTTCGTTAAAGTCTGGTAATAATGTCCAGATTGGATTCACAACCCCACTGACATAGGAGCCACACATTGCCAAGTTGTTAGCTGGTTTTTAAATTAAAAGCAAGGAGGGTGCCTATGTCAGAGTAGGGAGAGACACATGTGAGATCATTGAGACCAACAGGGCCTGAGTGAATAGTTAAACGAGGGCAGGAAAGACAAATATATTAGTATAAAATGATTTATATATTCATTTATCTGTTACCATCTGTCTTTCTCCCATGGCGGTTTACATACATAATGAATTGAAACATGGAAGAGCTTTTTAAAAACCACCAATCAGTTATAACACTGAAAAATACTTATGTGACAATATGAAAAGCTCATATTTCTTTCCTGCATTTTGCTATCTATCTATCTATCTATCTATCTATCTATCTATCTATCTATAATTGTTGTTGGCATGAGACTTTGAGTCTGCCCTTACTTTAGAATAAGCTCCAGAAATGCCTTTAGTATTTTCTTGGCAAGATTTGTTGAGAGGGAGTTTGCCTTTGCTTTCCCATTAAGTCTGAGAGAGTTTGACTTGCCTAAGGTCATCCCATGCATTTTGATGGCTATTTGGGATTCAAGCTCAGGTCTACTGAAGTCCAAGTCCAACCCTCAAATGACTTCACCATGTTAGCTCTGGTTTAGCTTGCATGTATCAATTTAATTTTTAAAAATTGCTCATTAAGATACACATTTCCCTTGAATCAATTCTAAATTTGTGGGGTGTCCTTTTTATACTTTCTTTGGCAGGATAGCACTCTTAACAGTTGTATTTTCATCCTTTTTTTATTTTGGTATCATTTTTCCTTTGATGCCTGCTGGCATTGCTGGATTTTCTTTTCAGAATGTCTTTTCTTAGAGCTGAAAACAAAGGCCTTGTGCCAAGAAGCCAGCAAGATTAACAGATGGACAATTGTACTGGGTATTGAAACATGCACTGCCTTTCAAAATATGTTTTAAAATGAGCACTTTCTCTCAAAACATGTCCAAATATAGTTTTGATATATGTAAATGATGGAAAGCCCTGCACATTATTGAAAGAACATGTGAAATATGATGGATAGCTAAAATAACAATGAAACACACTCATACAAATATACCCAAAACCAAATAATAAATGACAGATATACAAACTACCCAGTCTGTATCTTATAGTTTTTTTTAATCCTTTACTGGTCTAATTCATTTAAATCAGGAGTGTCAAACTCATTTTCATCAAGGACCACATCAGCCTTATAGTTGCCTTCAAAAGGCCATCGAATCCATGGATGGAGAATCCATGGATATAGAGGGCCAACTATATATTTTGTACATAGTGGTTGATGCTCTTTAGTTTTTGTCCAGTTTGGGTCCCTGAATATATGTCACCTGCCATAAGTTTTGATTATCTGCCATGTGTATTGGGGATAATGGGAATTACAACCCAGCAGAACTTGTGGCTTTGAGGTTGGGGAAAGACCAAAGGGCATTTTATTTATTTATTTACTTACTTACTTCACTTGTATAATGCTTTTTTCACCTCCCCCCCCCTCCCCGGTCATCATGTCTGCAGTTATCATGTCTGCAAGCCTTGTATCTAAATTCAAACCCATCTGTCCTGACTAAAAAGAACAAACTGCAGCCTTCCAGATATTACTGTGTCTCAACTCCCATTAGCTTTAGTCATAATGTAGTCCAGTATCTGGAGGGCCAAGTAAAATGACATGACAGGTCAGATTCGTCCTGTGAGTCTTGAGTTTGACACATGTGCTTTAAATGTTATTATTAGGCATTGTTAGGTTCCGTTGGAATCTTCGTTATTCGGAATAAAGTTGGGAAAAATCCTTTTTGAAGCAATTTTGAAATTTTTAAGAAAACCAGAAGTCCCTTTGCCCTTTCGAAGCTTTTCCAACATTTTTGTTATGACTCATGAAGTGGGTCGGAAATTATTCAGGTTTTCCCCGCTTCTGGTCCCTGGCCTCGTCTCAAGCTATAGAAGCCAGTTTTAAAGCCAGAGATGCAATTTATAAACCAGAGAAGCATGAATTTGCTCCACTTCTGTCTCAAGCCAGAGAAGCAAGTCAGTTTTAAAGCCAGAGAAGCCAGTTTTAAACTGGAGAAGGAAAGAATTTGCTCCGCTTGCTTGTCCCCACTCCTGTGAAAATCGGAATTGACTTTCAAATCGATCCACCGGCACACCCTACATCCGAAATGAGTTTTGAACCTTTTTTTTTTTTGGATCAAACAAGCTTAGTTATTATATAGTCACACTCCTACTTTTGGTATCACTCTACTAATTCATGAATCCTACAATTGATAAGTGCCCCCACTGTTGTTGCGAAAAGGTAATAAAGTCCCAAACTTCCTTAATCTTGATCAAAGATTTCTCCTTAATCAGTAAAATCAATCCATCTCAGTTAATTCACAGACTTTCATCAACCATTCTTCTTGTGATTTAACTTCATCATTCAGACTACAGCTGTTTCAGAAGAACCACTCCACTTGCCTATTCAATGTATAGTTGGTTGGTAGGTTGGAATGCTGTAGGTTTCTCAACTCTTCTAAAGTATTCTCTTTATACCTCATGCCCATTCTCACACCTCAGTGTTATACTGGAAGTAAATTAATGGTCAAATCTTGTCGAGCATAGACCACATTAAAGAGGACATTCAGTGATTAGATGTATAACACATATCATCCAGTACTGACTGTATATTATTATTATTATTATTATTATTATTATTATTATTATCAACTTTATTTATACCCCTTTATTTATTTATATGCCTATGGGGACTCAAGGTGGCTAATAATCCCAAAAGCACAATGCAAAAGTTAAAAAAACACAATTAAATAGTTACATGTGGTACAAATCAAAATATAATAAATAGACTTAAAATATCCTTTAAAACTCATATTCCCCCATCCCACCCACAGTCTTCCCAAAGTCTGCCCCTTATCCTTCCCCAAATGTCTATATTAGACACAAACATATCACACACAGCATTAATATGCTTGCAGAATTTAATAATCTGAATATATAATGCTGCCCTTATGCTGAATCAACCTACTGGTCCATTAAGAACTGCTCTGGCTGCTCTATCTTGTAAAAGCTCTCAAAGGACTTGGCCAGAGGTCTGCACAGCCCTATGGCTTATGATCCTTTCATGTGTAAATGATGGGGAGTTTATGTAGAAACTTAGGCATGCAATGCATGTCTTCAGAGTTATGACACTTATTCAATGCTGCATGCTAATTCTATTGCACACTTATAAATATCATATCCCTAGCTATTCATTTTGAAGAAGCTACAATCTCAAGGTGGAAAAAATCTTTGGATAATTATAGATAGGCAATATACAGATAAAATGCTGAAGTTTTGATTCTCCTATTAAAGATTCAAGTTTATGTTAGGCATAGTCAGCCTGAGGTCTAAGGACCACATTTTATTTGGTTTATAACCCATCTTTCTCCCAAAATAGGACTCAAAGTAATGCAATGCCTCATAATATGCAAACTAGAGGGAGAGGGGACAGATAAGAAAATGAAGTGTAGCAGTTCTCAAACTGTGCTCTATGGAGTCCTTAGTTAAAGTTTTAATACTTTCCTTGGTGTTCGGAGATAATATATCTGTATTCCAATTTAAATCAGCATCCTGATATTCCTCAGAACAGCAATTCAAGACCCTCTTTACACAGGCAGAAGTCCTCATGACTAGGGAGTTTCACCTACTTCCACACTCAGTTTTTTTTTCAACACTGAAATTCTTTCTAAATATGAAGAACATAACAGATTTTGATAAATTATTCAAAAATTAACTGAAATTATATTCTCCTTGATTCATACTGGCCAAATTCAGTGGTCATGTCTATCCTTAAGCAAGTTTAGGACCACAATATGCTTGGCTACTACATAGTTGTCACAGTTAAAGATTAGATGATTCCCTTAAGTCCCCCAAACTTAAGGCAATATGAAGATTTAAAACTAGGCTTTTAAGAGATAATGACCAAAACATCCCAACCTCAATCAATAAACATGTAAATTTTGGTTTCTGTCAACACTTAAATCCCTCCTGAATATGAAGACATTTGCGAATGTGGGCATATTCTCATTTGAAATGAAATGAAATGTCTCTTTCTGACAGACAGGATCAAATAGCTTATAAAAAAATCAGAAGATTTCATTGACTGATACAACGATCAACTTTATTGTAGACTTCTTCTAATGACTTTATTGCACAAGGGTGACAAACCAGCACAAAACAGGACCATCATCTTTGGTAACCATCTTTACCACATGATGCCATGCGATCTTCATTTGTGGTCTGCAACTTTCATACAATGAAGTCATTCCTAGCTATTGATGGGAAAAACTGTCAATAGCCCTGGATCATGCCATAGTGTCACAATCTACCTGGTGCAATACTGGGCTCATCTGTGATAGCATGTTAGTGAAGCAGGAGAAATAATTGTCCTCCTCTTCCAATCTCCACTTGTTGAATAAAAGAATTTCTTTCATGCAAAAAGGGCATTCCAGAGTGATATCACTCACCTAGAAATGTGGCTGTAGGGTCTCACACTACACGTTGCAGTTGCATGCTGTGCAATGAGGAGGGTGACTATACAAATCTGTTGCCACTATCCTGACCGCAGGAATGACACATGTAGCAGAGTCACAGATTTTAAGATGCACCCTGCCATGAACAGGCACCTCTACATTTGGAAGTAAATGTCTTGTATTTCTTTTTGGTTATTTCAGTGAACAATTGCATCCACCAATTAACATTTTTGCACTGTTTCAAGAATATCTAACTTTATGAGGAAACTATGGCAAAGGGGAGGCAAAATAATGGCTTCTTTTACTGATACTAGTTTTTATTGATCCTGAAGGACAGACTTCAGTGATGTTGGAAGGCAATTTGGTTGGGGTATCTGTAAAAAAAAAAAAGAGAATATGATTACTTAAGTAGCAGCATCTATTAACTTAGCACTATATGTAAGCTGACGCAGAGCTTCGGAGCGGTGCTATTAATCATGTCTTAATGTAAAAGCATAAAGCGCTTGCTGCTTTGTAATGTTCTTTCCAAATAGTCCCAGTGGGAATCACAACTTTATTTCATTAAAATGCCTGCCTGCTGTTAATTGATCTTAGAAAAACATGAACAAATTAACTAGACTTTGAGAGGCATCGGTGTAAATTTATATGTCTACGTGCTTTGCAGCAGCGGATTAAGCATGTTCTGGATTGCTCTTCCCAACTGTGAGGAACAGTGTGCTGCACTTGGCGTTGCTGACCCGGTTTAATTAATAATACTTTGGGTAAAACGTTTCACACACCAAAGGTTAAAAAAAGGAAAAAAAATATTGTTTGCAAACTGTAGTATTTTTCAAGCCAGCTGGGACACAGTATGAGTTTGGGTCATGGGCAATTAATTCTAAGTTCTAATGACTCCTCTTATGTGAAACAAATGCTTTTATTAGGAGGAATGATTGATGATTGTTAAATTTCGTTCATTTTGGAGAGATTAAAGGGATTAGTATTTTCTTTAACAATGAACACCCCCTCTTAATTACTATATATAATGTTGAGTATATAAGAGAATCATAGAGCTGGAAGAAAGTACAAGATACATCCAGTCCTATATTCTGCCATGCAGGAATACATAGTCAAAGCACTCCCGACGGATGACCTTCCAATCTTTGTTGCAGGTGAAGAGAGAATCTATTTCTCTATGATATGCATCCAATGTACTTCCTTATGATAAGGAAAATAATTTGGTAAAAAGTATTCAACATCAAACTGAGAGGCACATATAGCTATACAAAAGTTAAGATTAAAAGAGTATTAAACTAACAAGGGAATAAAATAATTTAAAGTCTTACTATATTCTGGCATTAACTAGTCATATCACTATCAACAGGGAAGTGTAATGTTAGAAAAACACATTTTGAAAGTAAAAACTTAATGGATTGAATAAATTAGATAAAAATCCAGGTAATTAGGAGATATAAATTTCAGAAACATAAAAAATAGTATATTCCTTAATGTGCCTGCTACCACCACTTTATCTAATACCTATATTGGGAGAAAAGTGGGATAAAAAATAAAGTAAATAAATTTATATTATTTCTTTGAAGTTAAGGGAAGAATAGAGTGATAAAAGTAATTAAAATGCACTGTATGGAATCCTATAGTTATTATACACATTTTAGTTATTTATTTACCATGCTTGTATCCTGCTTTTCTCAACCTTGAAGGGAACTCAAGGCGGCCTTACAAAGTCAACAATTCAATGCCACATGTATACATACATCAATGGATAAACAAAACATTAAAACCATCCAATTAAAACAAAATCATTAAAACAACAATTAAAATCACATAGTCTGGGTCATATTCCAAGGCCAATCTGGGTCATCATTGAAATTAATATCTCTTATTGCCTCGCTCCCATCATTGATTAAAAGCCTGATCCCAGAGCCAAGTTTTTAGTTTTTTTCCCCTGAAGGCCAGGTGGGAGGGAGATGATCTAATTTCACTGGGGAGGGAGTTCCATAGACAAGGGGCCACCACTGAGAAGGCCCTCTTTCTTGTCCCCACCAGACTCGCTTGTGAGGGGAGTGGGACTGAGAGCAGGGTCTCCTCTGGTTATTTTAGCCTCTGAGGTAGATCATAGAGAAAGATATGTTTGGACATGTGTAGGTTCTCCATAATATGCAGCAATGGACTCATTCAGAATGCAGCAATGTACACATTCACCTCATGGTTGCATAAATACACTGTAATTTCATAAATATAATCATGTTTGCACAAAATATTAGTGTTAATCCTAACTGGAATTATTGAATCTGATAGATGTAAGTACGTCTTACTATTCAACAACTGATTCAATTATTCTATTCTAGTTGGGCCTAGCCAGCCATGCTGCTGCACATCCTTAGATGATGCATCATAACTATTCAGTAGTGTCATTAATGGAACATTGCATTCACTAAGATTTCAGAAGCATGCATTCTGCATTCCTCCTTGCATTGTGCGAGAAACGAGTAGGAGAACTTTCATGTAGTACAACCACCATACAACTACATGAGTGTAAATGTACGCTATGCAAACACAATGTAGGATGTGGTGTTGAAGTTATGGAAGAAAGAATGGGCATAAGTGGAATCTTATGAATCTTATGAGCAACTCTGATCAGGCATCTATTTTCCCACCTAGAAGTGGGATGGGTTTTAGGAAAATTAGAAGGACATCTTAATTAATTTCTACTTTTCTACTGGAATGAATATTACTGCACTCCTTAATATTATTATTATTATTATTATTATTATTATTATTATTATTTACATCTTTTCTACTCCGCCCTTCTCAATCCCCCTGGGGGGGGGGGGGACTCCTAAGAATGCTATCTTGCAGTAATTCCTACAAGTTCCTACCATAAGACTTCATGTGTCTTCTGTTTAAATGTTTTAAACGTTTCAGATAAATTAGATTGGTGGTTTCCTAAATTTTAATGGCTGATTACCTATATAGTAAGTATTTTAGAGATTACAGATAATACTTAAAGTTTGATTTGTTTGGGGGATTACTTGTGCTTTGTCAGAATAGATGTATTTTAATATTTTGGGCTTTAGATTATTTAACATTGCTTTATAAGAAGATTTAGAATGATTTAGATTATTCATACAACCTTGATGGAGGAATATGTGTACTGTATAAAATAAAATGAATTATTCTACACTAGACTGTTCATATTCTTAAATTTTACAAGATGAATATCAACAAACTGGAATGTGTCAAAAGAACAGATAACAAGATGATTAGAAATCTAGAAACCAACCTTATGAGCACTCTCTGAGGCAGCTGGAACTTGGAGAAGAGAAGACGTGACAGCTATCTTTAAATATCGGAAATTATGTTATTTAGAAGATGCAGTGAGCTTGATTTCTGTTGTTCCAATGTGTGGAACACAAACCAATGATTCAATGGAATCAGTTGGGTCTCTATATGTTTTGATTTGCCATTCTACTGTTGTTCAAATTGGCCTACTCTAGTTAGGATTAACCCACAGGAATTGGTTTGACTGCTATGAAATTCTTGGTTTGATGGTTTTATCAGGAATAATGAAGTTTCTTATAGAATATTCATATTCAATATGCTGCTTCCCAACTGTAAATATCAAGGCATGCTACACTGAGAGAAAGAAATAGAGGTAGCTATTGAGAAGCCAATAATGTTCAACCAGTGGTAGGACACAGGTATATTTGACACATTCTTGATAGGCTTACAGTTTGGCAACCTGGATTTCAATTTGGCAACTCTCAATCATCTGGGTAACTACAAACAACCCATTGGTTTTATGTGTCCAACCAAAACAATTTTGTATCTCTTGACTGCTGCTCATGTCAAAATTCAGTGGAAAACCAAGGAAATCCATTTAAATCAAACATTTTCTGTTTCACATACCAACAAATTCCATTGGTATAGTTTACGGTGGAGTGGTCTGCAATAGATTTCAGTGAAGACCAACTGCATCCCAGAGTTTCAGAGGTTAACTGCAGTAACATTATAGGAAGATAGCATGTATTAAGTAGGACTGTTTGTTGGTTTAGTTCCATGTTGTCATCTCTGATGGCAACACTTCTCTCAGGGAATGGTCTTCCATGTGATCCTTTTAGCTAGAGAAGCCACAGATTTAATCTGGGATCTTCTGGATACAACACACATGCTCAATCCCTTGAGCTATGGGTGCCTTTCATAACACAGTATAAGAACATACCCAAAATGACCTTCAATATTTCCAGAGGTCTTTCTGAGTCATTCCTACTTCATGAATGTTAACACTGTTAGCATCCACCTCTGGAGAGAAATGACCTATATGGCTTTTCTCACCTTTGCACACTCCTTCAGCTTTGGGCAGTTTTTCGCTCATCTTATGAGTGAATTTAGCTTTCTTTTTGTTCATTGTCAGCAATCATGCACTGAGTGAATTTTAGCAAAAGACAACAACAAAAAATGAAGGCAATGGATAAAAGGTTTTTCACATGACGATGACAGAATGAACAGATTGGAATTATTTGCTTTTAGACAGAGGCAGAAAAAAACTAATGTGATCAAAGCTCACACAGAGCAATGAGTGACACTAAGAAGATGGATCAAGAACTTTTGATATCAGGAAAAGACAACATTAAATAATGTCAGAATGCATCAGATTCAAATCAGATGAAAGGACCCTTTGATTGGGACCCATCATTTCACTCATTGCCATAGGGGTATCTATTTCCGTTTTCCTAACTTCACAGAATAGAATATGAATCATGTATTGTACATGGGTTGGACAAGCTTTGCATTTTTGAAAGATATTTCACTGGGAGCATTATTATTTTCTGTGGGGGGTCTGTCCATGACTAGATATAGAAACCAGAGGTCTTGTGAGGTTTCTTCAGCATATATACCATGGTATTTCACCTCAGTGACAGGTAATGAAAATGAGCAAACTCATTTGTTTATGAATTTTTGTGGCTCTTATCCAGTTGTTGGGTTTACACTGCAGTGGTGTTAACAAATCATTGTCATTGACTTCCTCACTCTGCAACCATTTTGTCTAAATTTGGGATTGAGCAATGCTGCCAGAAAGAAGAGAATTAAAAAGTACTGTTATCAGGACCATCTAACTCCTGACCATTTATCCTAAAAGACAGAAATTGTTATCCACAGATAAAATGGCTTCGGTAATGGCAATAGGGGACGAAAATGGCCAGAATTTGGGAAGGTGGGGCTCAATTTTATCGCAACCACCCCAATCTTTTGAAATGTGGGTATTTTCCTTAATAATGATGTATTTGAAGGCAATTCATAAGTAAGTAAGTAAGTTTTATTTTTTAAAAAATAGGGAAAACTAACACCATTGTTAGGAAATGGTGGATCTAAAATGACTGTCTGGGGAAACATAACATAATTAAATTGGAGCTATTTTTAAAAATAAAAACAAATAGAAAAATAAAAACAGGCACTGGAGGTCTAATCTAAAAACAGTTGTAATTTATATTAGGACTATAGACGGCACTTTCTCCAGCCCTAAGTAGCCTTGCACCATGCTAAAAGGGGAAATCCTGTAAGAACAATTATTATGATAACCAATTATTTTAATAACTACTGATATTTTATTTTATTCCATAATAACTGGGATATGTGTGATCAAGATATCTTATAATAAGAGAGGATGAGAAACAGACAGACAGATGAAAGCTAGAATTTAAATCCAATGGATAGTCTCAACTAGAGGAAACCCACTGAATAAATTGTTTTACCATTCAGCAACTGATTAAATTATCTGCTTTGATTGGAATTAACAATTGGATCTAAGCTAGAAACAATACAATTAATGTTAAACTATATATCTTGCAAATGATTTGCACATGATTTATCCCAAATCATGGTTGCTGTTGTTGCTGTATGCCTTTAAGTTCTTTCCAACTCGAAAATTGTTTCCAACTTGATGACCCCAAGGTGATAATTTCATTGAGTTTGGTTTGCCACTGTTTCCATCTGGGACAGCATGACTTCTCCAAGGTCATCTCATGGATTTCGATACCTCACCAAGGATTCAAATCATGGCCAAACAATGTCATAATCCAACACTTAAACCACTACATCGAGGTACAGACAACTGTCACTCTTGTTTTAAAATACCCTTATTCAGTCAGAGGGTGAACAAGTTGAAATTGAATCCAGACAAGACATAGGTACTCCTGGTCAGTCATCATTTCAATTGGTTCAATCCGAGGATGTGGACAAGGTGCTTGGAGGAATGAGAGCTACCACATGCATCCTAGACCCCTGCCCATCCTGGCTTCTGAAGGAGGCCAGAGGGGGATTGGCCGAGTGGGTGAAGGTGGTGGTTAATGCCTCCCTTCGGGAAGGCATATTTCCAGCCAGCTTAAAGCAAGCTGTGATAAAACCGCTGTTGAAAAAACCATCACTGGACCCCACTCAATTCGTCAACTATCAGCCTGTTTCCAATCTCCCCTTCTTGGGCAAAGTCCTGGAACATGTGGTGGCCTCACAACTCCAGGCATTCTTGGTAGACACGGATTATCTGGACCCGGCACAGTCTGGCTTTAGGCCGGGGCATGGTACCGAGACAGCCTTGGTTGCCTTAGTCGATGATCTGCGCCGGGAGCTCGACAGGGGGAGTGTGTCCCTGTTGGTGCTGCTGGACCTCTCAGCGGCCTTCGATACCGTCAACCACGGTATCCTTTTGGGACACCTCGCGGGAATGGGTCTTGGAGGAACTGTTCTACAGTGGCTCCGCTCATTCCTCGAGGGTCGGTCTCAGAAGGTGTTACTGGGAGACTCCTGCTCAACCCCACAACCTTTGTCTTGTGGGGTTCCTCAGGGTTCAATATTGTCTCCCATGTTGTTCAACATCTACATGAAGCCGCTGGGTGAGATCATCCGGAGTTTCGGGGTGCGATGTCATTTGTACGCAGATGATGTCCAACTCTGTCACTCCTTTCCACCTGTCACTAAGGAGGCTGTCGAGATCCTGAACCGGTGCTTGGCCGCTGTGACGGTCTGGATGGGGGCGAACAAATTGAAATTGAATCCAGACAAGACAGAGGTATTCCTGGTCAGTCGCAAGGCCGAACAGGGTATAGGGTTACAGCCTGTGTTGGATGGGGTCGCACTCCCCCTGAAGAAGCAGGTTCGCAGTTTGGGTGTGATCCTGGACTCATCGCTGAGCCTGGAACCCCAGGTTTCGGCGGTGACCAGGGGAGCATTCGCACAGTTAAAACTCGTGCGCCAACTGCGCCCGTACCTTGGGAAGTCTGACTTGGCCACGGTAGTCCACGCTCCGGTTACATCCCGTTTAGACTACTGCAACGCTCTCTTCGTGGGGTTGCCTTTGAAGACGGCTCGGAAGCTCCAATTAGTCCAACGGTCGGCAGCCATGATACTAACTGGAGCGGAGCGCAGGGAGCACACAATTCCTCTGCTGCACCAGCTCCACTGGCTGCCGATTTGCTACCCGGCTCAATTCAAAGTGCTGCCGTTGGCCTTTAAAGCCCTAAACGGTTCTGGCCCAACCTACCTATCCGAACGTATCTCGGCCTATCAGCCCACCAGGACCCTAAGATCTTCTGGGGAGGCCTTGCTCTCTATCCCGCCTGCTTCACAGGTGCGGCTGGCGGGGACGAGAGACAGGGCCTTTTCTGTGGTGGCCCCTCGGCTCTAGAACGCCCTTCCCATGGAGGTAAGGTCAGCCTCCTTGCTGATGGTATTCCGAAGAAGACTAAAAACTTGGATGTTCAAGCAGGCATTTGGTTAATTCGGTGCAATGAATGTGTTGATTACAGATTGGTAATATGGATGATGAAATTGGACCAGGATTTTAGTTAGGAGATGTATTGGATTGTGATTTACGTGTAATATTGTGTATTATGTTTTTATGGTTTTAATTGTATACTGTGCACTGTATATTTTGTTGTAAACCGCGTTGAGTCGCCAGTTAGGCTGAGAAACGGCGGTATACAAGGACAGTAAATAAATAAATAAATAAATAAATAAGGATATAGGGTTACAGTCTGTGCTAGATGGGGGTCAAACTCCCACTCTTGTTACATCTCAAATAGACTACTGCAATGCACTCTATGTGGGGTTGCATTTGAAGACTGTTCAGAAGCTTCAAGTGGTCCAATGAGCCACAGCCAGACTTCTCACTGTACAGAGAGCACACATCCCTCCTGTTGTGTCAGCTCTACTGGCTGCCAATTCAAAGGGCTATCTTTAGCCTATTAAGCCCTAAATGGCTCCAGCCCAGCTTATCTGCCTGAATGTATCTCCCTCTATGAGCCAGCTAAGAGGTTAAGATCTTCTGGGGAGGCCCTGCTCTTGGTCCCACCTCCTTTACAGGTGTGATTGGTGGGGACGAGAGACAGGACCTTTTCAGTAGTAGCCCTTCAGCTGTTGAACTCCCCCCCTAGTGAAATCAAGTCAGCTCCTTCCCTCCTTAAAAATGTGGCTGTAGGGCCAAGCCTATGTAGTGCAATAAGTGAAATTGGAACATGAGCAATAATTATTGGAATAGCTCCTTGGATTATGATTTCAGATTGTGTGGTTTTTAATAATTAGTTTTAATGTTTATTATGGTTTTAATTTTTCTGTTTTTAATGCATATGTTTACTTTATTATATGTTTGTTTTTGTGTGGCATTGAATTATTGGCTATTGTAAGGCCACTCTGAGTCCCCTCCAGGGTGAGAAGGACAGGGTATACTGTAAATACATTAAATATAAATAAATGTTTTATACACTGCTACTGAAAGAATGGCAGTGAATTTTCTTCTGACACTTGAAGTCTTTCCCTTGACCACTGGATACTGAAGCTATATTTCTTGTCCTCAGACAGTTCATTCTCCTTTTGAGAAGGACATGGTAGTTCAATTCAACAGAGAGTATGTACACTGCCTAGAGATTCTGAGTCAGGAGCAAAGATACCAATGGGTTAAGAATCAAACTAAAAGGCTTTATTCTTAGAACTCCATGTATCTCAGGAAAATTAACTAAGGAGATAATGTAATACTGAGCTAAACTAATTTCACTTTTGGAAAAAGCCAGGAGAGGAAGAAAGGCAGGAAGAAAAGAGATAGAAAGATCACTAACAGTAGCAGTTTGTATTATAGAAAGTTCAGGAGAGATGGACAAGAGATGAAGTGACTTGGGGACATTGAAACTATTTAGTGCTGTTATTTTTGCTGTGAGATATGTTTCATTCTTTTTTTTTCTAGAAATTGTTGTGCTTCTTTCAAAGCTGTGCTCAGATTGAAATCCAAGGGGTGAGTCTTATTTTATTGTTTTTGAAGTCCACTGCCACCTGAACTGCTACTTCAGCATGGTGGAAAGTAAGTAAGATCTGTTGGATAAAACAGGGATGGTTAAGATAATGGGGGTGCCGCAGTAGGATCTACTGTGTTGGATCCAAATTAACCATTTTATGAATAGAAGGGCTCCGGTCCACAGAAGGCTTTGGCATTCAACATAGTTACCATGAGATGAAATGGTTGGGGTGGACATTTTCACAGCTCCTCATTTCCCTATCATCCTTTTGGCTCACACCCTGCTTTTGGCCTTCTGGGGCAGCTATTGATAAAAGCAGTGAGCTGGGTTTACTAATTTTAGGAAAAAGCTCTCCCAACACTAACTCTCTGCAAGATCTTATAGGCTAAAGGTATTTAAAATGGGCAATTAACTAAAGAAGCTACAAAAAAGAAAAAATCAGGTCAAGGACATGCTAATTTTGCAGAAAAATCAATGTTTTTATTAAGAAGGCAGGAAAAAATAGCAGTAGAAATCCAGCTGAAAAGTCTATGTTTAATACAAACTGTTTCTCAAAGGAAACAGAGAGGAATGACAGCATTTGTTGTTTGTTGTTCATTCGTTCAGTCATTTCCAACTCTTCATGACCTCATGGACCGGCCCACGCCAGAGCTCTCTGTTGGCCGTCACCACCCCCAGTTCCTTCTAGGTCAATCCAGTCACTTCATGACTGACACTTCATGAATAAAAGCATGGTGCTAAAAAAATCTAATCCTGACCAATTTAAGGCGACCAGGGAGTTCTAGCTAAGCTTAAAGGGACTGCAAATTAAGACATATACGGATGGTGTTAAGATGAGTTACATGGATAAAGACTTAGCAGCAACACTACCAATTGAGAAGACTGAGAAGCAGGTTCCTGACCATGTGGATCATTCAAAATGAAGCTCCTTTGAAGAGCTTTGCACCCCCCTCCCCACCTTTTTGGGAGGTGTGGCTTTGGTACTCTCTCTGTGTGTTGACCCTTAGGAATATCTTCCTCTCTTTGGAAATTATTTGAAACCCCTCTCTCTGTGCATCCTTTGGAGACTTGCTATCTGTCTCTGTGGACTCTTTGGAGGCTTCCCCTTACTTCCCTTCTTTGTCTATATGCAACCTATTCCTAATTTGGGAGTTGACACCTGGAGTGAAGGAGACACCCCTGGGTGAGGCAAAACATGGCTTTAATGTTATTTAGTTTTGAAAGGAAATTTCAATTTGAATATTAAAATGTGGTTTTTCTTTCCCAAGATGGCCAGGGATCCATGCTGACCCTGGTCTACTTTCCTTGCATGCCTCTTACAATATGTTCAAACTGCCTAAAACATCAAAGTTTCATATTTACCAAACATAACTCACAACACTATGGGGGGGGGGGGGGAGAAATCACAAAGGTTGTCTCCTTTGCTCTTCCTCTAGTTCCTGGAAAACTGTATTGAGTGATAGTTTTCATCTAACACAATGAATTTTCAGACAGTGAAAAGGAACACAGCTGGAGATAATCCAAACCGTGTCTTTTTTTCTACACTACTTTCCTTTGGTTTGTTTAAAACTCTGTCTAAGGGCCAAGCTAAACTAAACTAGATATCAGATCTCCTGCCAACATGTTCTTTGGGTAAAAGGAACAGCAGGAAAGTAGCCAATTTGGATTAGGCCTACTGCACAGGTGGATGCGGGATTGGATTCTTCCTTCCTGTGCCATTTCCTTGACCTCAAACCATACCTATCTCTTTACTTCTCAAAATGCTTGACTTTGTCTAACCCATTCTTGCAACTTTGGAAGGCCATTATGTGCCCTTGGTAGCACTTCCCCTACAGAAGGAAAGCTTAATAAACTCATTCTGAAAAATGTAAAAAAAAAAACAACCCATGGCTTGGAGGAGAAAAATTAATCAATTTTGAGTGATGTTAATTAAAAAGAAGGAAAGGCTTACATGACTTCTACCTCTGTTAGTTTTTCATTTCTTTTTCCACTGAAGAGCATAAAACTTGGGAAGTGTCCTCTTTTAAAGTGAAGATTTTCTTGGCAGTGGGATACATGCTGTTCTATCCATTGTGAAGTGGGCTTTGCCATCAGAAGAGGGAGGCAAAGTAGGTAAGGTTTCCTTGTTGCAGACTTTTTATGGCACTGTTACTATCTGCTTTCCACTGAAAAGTGCACTATAGAGGAAATAAATGTGTAATTATATTTCCAAGGCAACCTCCTTGTAGGTAAATTTACTGCATGCAATATAAATCAGATGGAGCATTTTAACAAGCAATTTGGTTATCAGCTTGTGGCTAAAACAGATAAACAAATGTGTTAATGGATCTTCAGAGTTTTTGTTTTAATCGGAAGTATCTGGATGTGGAAGATGGATGGGTGCCTGTTATCTTGAGCTATGGTTCCTATTCATAACAAGATTATTGGATCTGCCAATGGTATATTCAAATGAGTGTTGAAGACAAAGTTCCTAAAATTAAGGATATCAATGTCTGCCAGTCTTTACATTGCTGTTGTTCTCGAACTCCTGCCTAGATTCTTGTCCCTTCTAGGGAATGTGGAAGCAGAGGATTAAAAATCAAGGGGGAAAGCCCTAAAACAGAGATCTGGATGCCCCTGAAGGCCACAGAACCACCTTTGGGAACTACATGGAAGTTACATGCTGCTCTTAATCTCCGTCCCCACCGCCACCATCAACAGCCTATGCATTGGTTTTTCTAGGAGTTATGGTGGTGCAATGAGTTAAACCTTTGTGCTGGCTGAATTGCTGATCTGAAGGTCGGTGGTTTGAATCCACGAGACAGGGTGAGCTTCCATCTGTCAGCTCCAGCTTCCTACATGGGGACATGAAAAAAGCCTCCCACAGGACGGTAGAACATCTGGGTGTCCTCTGAGCAACACCCTTTTTTGATGTTTATTCGTTCAGTCACCTCCGACTCTTCGTGACCTCATGGACTAGTCAATACAAGAGCTCCCCGTCAGCCATCGCCATCCCCATCCCCAGCTCCTTCAGAGTCAAGCCAGTCACTTCAAGGATGCCATCCATCCATCTTGCCCTTGGTCAGCCCCTCTTTTTTTTTTCCTTCCATTTTTCCCAGCATCATTGTCTTCTCTAAGCTTTCCTGTCTTCTCATGATGTGGCCAAAGTACTTCATCTTTGCCTCTAATATCCTTCCCTCCAATGACCAGTCAGGCTTTATTTCCTGAAGGATGGATTGGTTGGATTTTCTCGCGGTCCAGCCCTTGCAGACAGCCAATTCTCTCACACCAAAAGTGATTTGCAGTTTCTCAAGTTGTTTCTGACACACACACACACAAAAGCGGTTTCTCTGCTCTCCCTCCCCCATTCTTTTGTTGCATTTGGTTGCATGACTGTTTTTTTTTCTTGTACTGAAATTTATCCATTTCTGATTCATCTCTTTTTATCTTCCTATTTGATTTTGCACTTCTCCTATTCACTACATGTTTCTTTGTATCCTTTTCTCAACCATTTTAGCCTCAGAATTTTAGCCATTCTCATTTTAAATTATGCAAATGTTGTTGTTTTTTTTTTTAAAAAAAAATGCCCTCTAAGCTTTTCAAATGCTCAAGGCAGGGTGTGCATTTTTATACAACACATCTTGGGAGGTGTGAAGATGCTGCTTTCATTTGGACTATTGAACACAATGAAATTATTTTCTATCCTAAGTATTGAAGAGGCATAAGGAAGCTAAATTTCTTACTTTGTGGTGACATTACTTTCATTGATTTTATTTATATAACCTTCTGAGATATTCAAGATAGAGCCCCAGAGACACACACAGTTTCTCCAACTAGTAAGAATATATGTAGGATTTTCCACTTCCTTTTATGTGACTCATCACTGATTTATAGCAGACTAGCAACAGAAAAAACAACAGGAATCATCTTCATAACATAATGTTTCCATATTTAAAAAGAAATTCTGATGGCCTATGGAGTTTTGTTTTGTAAAAATACTAGTATTCATTTGGTTGACTGCTTCCTTCAGTGGTGTCTGGTGGCATCCATGTGGCAGTGTCATGATCCACTCTGATCCACTTCAGGACTTCATTGCACAGAGGTGGCAAAACAATATAGAACCAGTACCATTTGGTGATACCATGCACAATCTATCGCGAGTGTGCCACCTCCTTGCAACAAAACCATGTCCTGCTATTGATGAGCAAAACCTACATCAACTTGTCTGTTGTGATGATCCGCAGGCACTTCTGTGTTGGCATGTTAGCATGAAAGTGACTTCAGGGATTGGAATTGTCCCACGCTCTACCTCTTCTTCTCACATACTTACATTTTTTTTTTACTACACTGAAATTGCCAGACCATTTTGATGACATAAGTGAAAGCAAACAAAAAACCAGAATGTGGCTATGGGATGATGATCATGAAAGCACTGCAGTTCTTTCAGGTGTGATAGAGACAGTTACATGCCAGTAAGTTGCCTTTATCCCTGATTGAGCAAATGGCATTGGATAGCTACATCATGCGTTACAGCTCCCAATTCAAATGTTGAAAATGCCATCCAAGGTGCCGAACCTCTTTGGTGATTTGGCTCAGCACCTTGGATAGCTCCTCTGGAATAAAAGCCATCCGTGATCTCATTTATTCCTTTTTCTTCTTGTAGTCTCCTGCGCAGGTCCAATGAGTGCAAAGGTGGCTTTCCTGGAATAATGTTTGGAGTGCTACAGAAGGGAAAAAGAGACAATAAAGAAGATCCCTTCCTTTCCTGCCATTTTTGCTGAATCTGCCCTTTCAATTAATCGTAGACATCCTTGTCTACATGGAATGTCCACTCTGGAACCACCACCACCCCATTACAACTGTACGTGGCTGTTCCTATTAATATTTCTTATTATTTGCCTGCTGTATCTTGTTGTTACTGTATTTTTATGTAGCATAATTTTCATTGTTCCTTGTAGTTCCCTTGAGATGCCTGTGTATATTGTGTGTGTAAGACATCCTATATATGGACTCCCATTCATCATCAGGACATCCCTGAGATGTAACTATAATTGGTTTAATTAAAGCTAATGATCATCTACTATTGTAGAATAGGTGCCCCAGATGCTATGTGCCATATGGTGTGTCCACAGTGAGAGGTATCTTTAAAAAAAACACCTGAGAAATGAACATGGGGGGGGGGGGGCATATGGCCAAATAATATCATTTTTTTGTGGATTAACCTAGGGTGATTATAAGAAAACAAGGGAATATAGAGTGACTGATTCAGGGCAGAGGGAAAGATAACATTTGTTTTGTTCCTCACCTTCTCATTATTTTCTTATTTCTCTGTTGGCATGGCATTTGGAGTCCATATAGCAAGCTAAGCACTTTGTATAACATTAATTTTGATAATCTGACAGGATCTTAAAACAAGAACATGACAGAGTGGCAGAACTGCAGAATAGAGAGTATTTTTATTTATCTCACCACTTTGACAGAAGGTCACACCAACCTTTCAAAACATAGTAGGTCTTGAAAGGACTGCAAACTTGATGAAATATTTGTATTGTTCATGTTAAATTAGTCTAATGATTCTAATTCAACCCCACTCCAAGGGTCCACATTTTAATGCATTATAGAATTTGTGGTTCTAATCCAGAAATGTATGCGATGGAAGGTTACACACAAGAAGTTCTGTTATAACCCAATCTGGATGAGGAACAGGAAGGTTTAGAAGACTAAAGTTCAAAACAGAATTAGAGACTTTCAAGTCCTCATACTTGTCTAACAGAACAACAAGTTGTAATGGTGAGTAAACTACATTCCTAAAGTCAACTGTGCCCAACATTTCTAAACCTCAGTTGCAGAGGAATAAAAAGTGTCCATTTTTAAAAACCTTCCCTGAACCATTGGCAATTCCACAACTTGACTTCTAGAACAAGGCAGAACAGAGTGAGGAAAGATTTAGGGGCTCTTTTGTGTATTAAATGCAATGAGAGAAGTGCAGGGTAAAGCAACAAAGAAATACTGGGAAGATCAACTTTTGAACCTCTGATTTGATGTTGGAAATATTTTGGTTTTCCTCAGATTTTGGTGTGCACATAAACTGGAATATCAAAGAATTAATAAACAAATCAGAAGAAAGTCTTGGAGGGCTTAGACTTAAATGGAATGTGGTAATAATCTATGGTAGTGAAAATCTGAAATGTTCCCTAGTATCCTGCTAGTGTGTGTGTAGTAGTAGTGGTAGGGAATTATACTTGTGAATGTTCGCCCACAGAAGAAGCAAGCTGCCTGCATGCAGCTCCTAGCACATAGAAAATCAGCTATTAAAGTCTTTCACATCATGTTAGTGTTCTATGAGCATTATAAAACCCCAAGCCTCTATGGAATGACAACTCTGCTAGCTTCCTTTAGCCCAA
The DNA here is from genome assembly GCF_037176765.1 of Anolis sagrei. Classification (NCBI taxonomy): domain Eukaryota; kingdom Metazoa; phylum Chordata; class Lepidosauria; order Squamata; family Anolidae; genus Anolis; species Anolis sagrei. The sequence continues at coordinate 144,190,836 of NC_090024.1, forward strand.
GCTTCCTTGCCAAATACAACTTTTGGGCATGATGGCTGGTGCTGACAGGAGCTAAAACATCTGGAGGGCATTGGGGTGAGGAAGATAACCTATCCTTTTGTTTTTTAAAAAATAGTTTGTTGTGGAAACAAAGATTAATGAGAAAGCTTCAGTTGAGACACTTTTCCCCCATGATAACTCTTCTAGGAGTGAATTCCTCTTCCTAGGGGTAGATTTACTTCATCTCCTGTTGTCTCATTCCCATTCTTAACTATGAGTCAGATGTAAGTCAGAGCCCTCGGTTAAACCACTGAGCTGCTGAACTTGCTGATCAAAAGGTTGCAGATTCAAATCCAGGGAGCACCATGAGCTCCTGCTGTTAGCCCCAGCTACTGCCAACTTAGCGGTTCGAAAACATGCAAATGTGAGTAAATCAATAGGTACTGCTCCAGCGGGAAGGGAACAGCTCTCCATGCAGTCATACCAGCCACATGACCTTGGAGGTGTCTATGGAAAACGCTGGCTCTTCAACTTAAAAATGGAGATGAGCACCAACCCCCAGTATCAGACACAACTGGGCTTAATGCCAGGGGAAAACCTTTACCTTTACCTTTACCTACAGATGTAAGTCAGATGTTTGTAACTCAGGCACTGCCTGTAGTTAAATCTGTCCAATGTGTTGATAATCGTTTTGGTTGGGCAAATGTGGCACCTCTGAGTACAATGTCACTCACAAGTCTCTGTCGATCACCACATCTAGGTTTTTGGGACATCATGTATAGTTTCACAAATGCAGAAATGCAAACAAGAGTGTTTGAACCCTTTACAAACCTTGAAAAAATATTATAGCACTTGTTATTATTAATATGCAACAGAAGCATGTGGAAAGGAGGCATGAACCCCAGGATCTCTCTCACTATTTTATGCTGCTTCTTTAAGAGCAAGACCAAAAGGCCTCAGTACTAGAAGGTCATAGTAGTTTTCATCTGCAAAAGCTAAGAGACTTTGTCAAGACCTGCGTTGCCTCCTCAGAGGCCAGGACAATCCTGTGTCTAGCCTGTTAAGTTCTGTGTTTGTTAAAGTTAGACATTATTCTGTATTCCAGGAGATATTGACTAAATGATTGTTAGCAAACAGATACCTAGGCAAAGCTGTTTCTCATCTTCAAAATCCAGGCATCTCTGTGGAGCCAACAAATACTGAATGTTGTCCCATGTTATCCTGATAACAACTCAGGGAGATAAAAAAGGCTGCAAAAGAATGGGCCTTGATTCCAGGTTTATTTTTATTTTTCAAAACCCAGCACACTCCTCCCCAGCATGCTGGGTCTCCTAGGAAAATGAAAGTGGAGATATCTGTAAGGCATTTAAGGAAGCAGAGGAGGGTCATTTTGTTCAATTTGGAGATATAAAATATGCTAGAAATGCAACATAACTTACGTTAAAAGCAAATTTAGAAACAGGATTACAACTGATGTACCATGGAGTAGAAGTCTGAGCTGAAATTAATCATTGTTTTTGTGAACCTTTCTCCAGCATGGCAAAATAATAATGCCTATTCCCATCCCGATCTTCCTCTCAAAATGCTCTCCTATTTATTTAAATTTCTGACACTTGTCCTTAGTTTCATTTGCCCATATGCAAAACCAAAAAATAATGAGTCAAAATTACCTGTAATGAGACCACTTTTGAAAAACAGTTTTTTGCCACTAAGGTCATAATGAAATTTCCTGAAAGAAACAATTGCAAAGAAGAGGCGTACATTTATTTTACTGAATTAATAGACATTCTTGTGTTAGTCTGGAATATCAGTATGCAAAAGATTCTTGTAGCACCTTTGAAACTGAGAAAGGAATCACAGAATCAGAGAGCTGGGAGAGACCCCAAGGGCCATCCAGTCCAACCCCTGCCATGCAGGAAAACACAATCAAAGCACTCACAACACATGGCCATCCGGGTTCTGCTTAAAAGCTTTCAGAGAAGGAGAATCCACAGTACTCCAAGGTAGCATATTCCACTGTCAAACAGCTCTTACTATCAGGAAATTCTTCTTAATGTTTAAGTGGAATCTCCTTTCCTGCAACCCTAATCCATTGCTCAGTCTCCTAGTCTCTAGAGCTGGAAGAGAAGTTGGCAGAGTAAGCTTTGACTGAACGCACCTTCCCCCTATGAACCAATTTGGGTCTTAACGTCCTCTGGGAGAGCCTTTCTCATGGTCCCACCACCCTCACAAGCACGGTTGTTGGGAATGAGGGAAAGGACCTTCTCAGTGGTGGTCCCTTGGCTTTGTCTTTAATGCTCTCCCTAAATGATCAGACAGGCTTCCTCTTTAGCTACCTTTAGAAAAGACCTAAAAACTTGGACATGGCAGCAGGCTTTTGAAAATGGATGATTACTACTTAATATGATGGTGGTCTTTTAATTCTGTCAAATATCTATTGGTTTTTAACTGGTTTTGTCTCTGGGGTGCAATGTGTTTTTAAACCCACTACACATTTTAAACAGTGTATTTATTGTGATACTGTTATGTTAATTTAAACTGCTTATGACTGTTGGTTATGTAGCATGTCCTGTCTTTTTGCTTTTGCTTATGTATGTGTTATGATTTAATTTTGTTATAAGCCACCCTGAGTCCTTTTGGAGAGGGAGTGGGATATAAATAAGGTTTATTGTTTTTTATTATTATTAGGCACTGGATTATTTTGATTTAAGCCAATGAAAGTTTAGTTTCCACCTTCTTTTCTATTATTCAAAGGAACCACAAAATCTATTTGCATATTGGTTTACTGAGTAACACTTTCAAAGATATTTTTTTGTGTATTTTGGAGGCAGTTCAACAGGAATTTCTCAAATGTTTTGTGATGCTTTTATCATTCTAAAGCAGGGCTTCTCAAACTGTGCTCCATGGAACCCTTGGGACTCTGCGGGTAATAGTGTGGGGCTCTGTGGCACCATGCAATTTTCTACCTCCTCCTCCTCTTTCCTCTTCCTGAGAAATGCAGGAAAATTAAAGTTTTGAGCTGCCAGAAACAACACTACCAGTAGCAGTAGCAGCAGCTCCATTCCAGGGCACAGACCCTTTCTCCCATGTCTCCCTCATTCCCCAGACCTATTTCTCGCCACCCAGCCCCCCTTTCTTTGCTTCCAAAATCCTATTTCCCTCCCACCACTCAGGGGGTGCTTGATAGTGTTTTTCCTGCATGGCAGAATGGGGTTGCACTGGATGGCCTCTGGGATTTTTTCTACTACTACTACAAAGGCTGGATGGCCATCTGTTAGAGATGCTTTGATTGTGTTTCCTTCCTGCAGGACAGAAGGGGGTTGGACTGGTTAGGCCGTGGGGTTTCTTCTTCTTCTTCTTCTTCTTCTTCTTCTTCTTCTTCTATTATTATTATTATTATTATTATTATTATTATTAGGCTGGATGAGGTGCTTTGTGGTTTTTCTGCATGGAAGAATGGGGTTGGACTGGATGGTGTCAGGGGTCTTCCACAGATATATTATTAAGTTTACGTTGGTTAAAATTGTTCTTCATTTTAAGTATTGTATTGCTCTTTCTTTCTTTCTTTTTTGCACTGTGAATTAGTTCACATAAACACTCTTCATCCATCTGCCACTGGCCTGGCTCAGGCCTGATAAATAAAATAATATATAAACATTTCTTGAGGCTCCACAATAAACTTTTGCCTCAAAAAGGACTCTGTGGTTGAAAAGTTCGGGAACCCCTGTTCTAAAGAATGGTCAAGGTGGATTTAATTGAAAGTATCAAAAATGTAACAAGCAGCAAGTTACTTTTTGAGAAATTACTTTTTAAACATGGAAGCAGCAGTGGGAAGCGATCCTTTTCTGGTCTTTCATCTCAATTGTAAGAGAGCTTTGAAGGTCCTGAAGTTTGTCCTCAACAGATCCTTGAACAACTCCTATAAAGCTGGCATTAGGCCCTCTATCCACTGATATGGAAGTCACCAATTACTTGAATGAATAAGTGTAATTAATTAAAAGGTAACTTCCAAGCTTTGCCCTTGTAGAGAAAGTTCTCAAATATTAATAATATTTGTTTATGTACAATGAATTTCTAGTAACATTTACTTTCCTCTCCGAATGAAGTTATTTAAACTAGCAAAGCATGTAAAGGAAATAGTAATCCAATAATTAAAAACATAAATACATGCAATAACAAAAAAAAAATCATAAGTGGTGAAAACAGACTAAGAATAAAAGGTGCTTCCAGACAGCTGGTTCACAGCACTACCAGTCTGAACTGTGGGTTAAAACATGGGAGAATTAGAAATGGAAGATGTCATCTGGACCCCTCAAAGATGTCTGAGACAACGCAATTTAATGATAAAAGCCTGATCTGGAAGCACCCTAGGAGAACCATTTAAATCTATATTGCTAAAAACAGTGAGAACAAAGTTTTTAAAAATACTGAGTAAATGAAACCAGCCAGACAAGTTTTAAACTGTTGAATGACAAAGGCATTATATGAATGTTAAAGGAGGATAAGGATTTTTAATGCATTTATTCCTCCTCGTTTAATTGTACATATCAATTAATATGTCTTGGCTGAATTCATACAAAATTAGAGGAACATTACAAAATGGACATCAAGTAATTCAAATAGCCTTTCCAAAATTAATTGCAATTCCATGTACATTCTTTTATATCTCTTCTTCAGCCATTATTCCATTATTACCCATCTGTGGCAACTGAACTGTGTCCTTCCAGAATTTCTAGTGATGTTTTGGTAGCAAAAGGTGCTGCCAGAGACTGTAATAAAAGAGTACTGCAACACAATGAATGTGTCCCTCTTCTCTGTTCCTTTACACCAACAGACTCCTTAATCCATCCTAGTGAACCTATATCTAAATAAAACACACTCAGACCCTGCAAACTGAGGGATTGGGCATCTTGTCAGGGAGATATTATCCCAATTGACTAAAGTGACTTCACCTTCCAACCCGCTGCATTTCATCCACATATGGGCCCAGGGTGCATGACCTGCAGTTTGATCTCCCTAAACTGAACAAACTCAGGCTGGGTGAGATCATCCATGGAACAAAGTTTGGAATTCTGACCATTTGAGGACTGAATTCCAACGGAAAAACAGTCATGTTGGGTAAAAATACAAGAACCAGACATTCCAAGGGGGAAAAAACAGAGTACAAAAACTGTGTCATGGCAGGGTGATTAAGGGTGGCATCAACCAACAGCACCCTGGTAATGAGCAAGATGAAAAGGAAGTTTATATATTTACATGATGTGCTACAGTAATATCATTCTGCCTCACTGAATTGTTTTGATCAGAAAATCAAAACTTACAGATATTCAACAGATTTTTTTCCTTTCGAAAAGGAGTAGCTTTAGCTACTTCAAAACTTATTCCCCTTCAAATCCATGCATTACATATCTTACCTAAGTCAGAAAATTAGTAACACTGTGCAATATCATCTTAACTATTGCGGCTGTTTCACTCCAGTTCAGGGCGAGTCTAAGAGCTTCAATGCATGTCAACATCTTATTAAATTTCTCCCAATTTTATTTGAGGCAATACAAATACCTGCTCCTTTCAATAGCATTTGAATTCTTTCATTATTGGATCTATTTTTCTTTTAGTAGTACCAGATAATTTATGAGATCTTGGACTGGAACATCAATGCCTCCATTTTAGGAATGCATAAGAAGACTTCTCTTATTCAGAGAGTGACTTGATCAATATTAATTGGCTCTATGAACTGGTTTCTAGTAAGGCAAGTCAGAGCCCAGTGGAATAACGACATTAATTCTCTCTTTGAAAACACACATTCGGTAATATTACTCTAATAAATCCCTCTTCTATCACTGCAGTTAGAGCAGGGCTAAAAGGAAAGCTTTAGCACTCTCTGTGTGTTCCTAATATTGTAGCAGACGATCTACTAATAAGAGGATGTCAATAAAACATCTCTCTTTTTAAATCTTTCATACACACTCATGAATCCTAGCTTAAAATTTCAGGAATCTCTGCGGTACAGTATACACTGGGATTTAATGACTTGGAACTTACTGTTTCAAGTGATATTTTGACAAGCTGTTGGCCTGCTGCACCTTCTTTCTCTGTTTTTCCCTCCCTCTGTTTTTCCCTCCCTCTACCCCTTTCCCCATTCCTGTCCTTCACAAAATACAGCTAAATTGGTAGCAGGTTTTTGTTGCAAGGTCAACATAGCTTCTTTACTGAGATGTGTGTAATTGAGCAGATGTACATTATGGAAGAAGTCTTCTTTTCACCATATTAGAGATGTCTGCAGGTAGGGTTTTTGTTGTTATTGTTTGCACAGGCTGGAGGTGAAGTTATATGGAAACGAAAGATGGAGGAGAAACTTGTTTGGTTTACATTTTGATGAGTGCTTACCAATTTCAGATCAAAACATGAAGCAAAACACAGTTTTCCTGAGAAATGTACATATTTCTCAGTTTTTTGGCGTAGTGCTCTAATTCATTACACTTGTATCAGAGGATAAACTGAGCAAAAAATCATATACTTGTGAAAATAACTGCAAAAAGCTTGCATTGGCAAAACAGCTTGTAAAATATGTCTAGTGGACAAAACTCTTGTATTTAGATTGATTATGTAAATTTTAAGTGTTCAGTTATTACAAAATGTGTAAGATCTAAAATGATCTAAGGACCTCATCACACTTACTAAAACAAGTGTGCTAGGATGCTTCAAGACTTCTACAGGGAAAGAGCCCCATGCTAGCCACCACACAACATTGTGTGACTTCCGGCAAAAGTCCTGCCCCCAACTGGGGTGGAAACATCTTTGGATGCTTCCCCACAAACATGAGAGCATTCCCATATTGTGCTGGCTCCAATGGAGCTAGCACGTTTCCATCCTATTTTATGTGATGAGGGAAGCATCGCTGTGCCAGAGCAACAGCCCATATAGTAAGGTTGTAAGATCAAAATTGAGTAAGTTAAGAATGAACTCATTTTGAGAACTAGCAGATTTGTCTACGTCTAGTATGAATGAGTGTGTGTGAGAGAGATTTTGGAGTCAGAATTGTTGCTTTTTTAAACAGGTCACTCTTAACTGGGTAATTGTTGAAGAATAGAGTGCTACAAGCTATATTATCTCCACCACCTATACTACCCTACTGTTCAGAGGAGTAATGGAACAAGCAAAATTCCAACTGATTATATTCTGGTTGCTTTTGTATTAAGCAAAGTTTATTGATTAGTCCACTGACCATATCAACATTAAAGACAAAAACAGAAAGGTACACAAATAGACAATAATCACTATCCTAAGACTCCCATAACAGTGAACTAACATACATTCAAACTTGATTAGTTAAAAGGTAATTAAAAATACCATCATTAAAATGCCAAGGTAAAATTTCAAACCACAAAAATTAAAAACGAAGGTTAAAACAAAGGTTAAAATAGACCAGCTATTACACAATCCCAAGCCAGTTCAAATATCTGCTTCACTCCTACAGTTTACCCCAATCGCCTCCAGATATTCAGTTCTCAGCTGCGATGCTTTATGAAGAAAAGGGCCCATTTGGTGTGTTATCTTAGCATTCTGGCCAGCCATTAGGAATGTAGTTTTGATATGGGGATCCCAGTGAGTCTTCTGTGTAATGAATGGTCTGAGGTATTGATTTCTCTCTTTGTTGTACAAAATACAAGTAAACAGTACATGTGTAATATCCTCTACCTCTGTTGCCCCACAGATACAGAATCGTTCGTTATATGGAACTTGGTTAAACCTTCCATGTTTTACCATTGCATCCATCTGTTCAAATCTGGTTCTAGTGAATACCCTCCTTAGATGTTGAGGTCCTTTTATCCACTCCCAGAAAGTTACGCAGGTGCTGTGCATGAGATTGCTCTACTAATGATACCTGGTTTAGGCCCCAGACTTCCACTCCATACAGGAGCATGGGGGTAACCTTGGCTTTATATACTTTAAGAAGTGGGTCTAAGGATCCTGGTTGGCTATGGTTTGTTAATTTTAGCAGTTGGTTTACCTGTTCTCTCACTCTGGCTGAGCTGGTTAGCTTTTGTACATAGGATGCACAGGAAAGAAGGACACCTAATACTTCATTTCAGCAAGCAGATATCTTGAATCAGTTTGCATGCTAACTTTGGGAAGTTCTATTGAGCGACCTCATCACATTAGAGAATGAATCCACTTTTAATCCAGTTTCTGCCTCCTGCAGAATTCTGGGTTTTGTAGTTTAGCGAAGGTGTTAAAGGCTGCTTCCTAAATTACAAACCCTAGAATTCTGCAGGAGACAGAAACTGGATTTAAAGTGGATTCATTCTCTAGTGTGATGAGGTCCTTAGTCAGGAAAAAATGTTTGCCTTGAGTTTAGAAATGCTATTTAAGAACACTTTTAATATTGGGTTAATATTGAATGTCAGAACAGTTGGTTGTTTTATAAAGTACAGAATGATCACAAAATATATAGATGGGTTTTCCCAACATTACGAATTCAATCAGTTATCTCTAAGTGTGATGGCATGGCACCCTCTTGCTCCTCTCATTGTTGCTATCATAGACATGGGTATGTGCACTATTTGATACACTAACTGGGGCTTTCTTTGCTGTCTGAGATAAAGAAAAAGATGGCACCCATGGTTAGGTTGACAGTTAGATTGTCTATTGACAATACTGAAAATGCGATAGCTTTCTTCGTCACACACTACAGCAACAGACTAATTTAGAAGAGAAGGGCAGAGAGTGTGGGAGAATCAACATCATCCTCACAAAGCAAAAAAAAAAAATACCCAGGAAGCTTGGGGGCAGGGAGGGGAGCCAAGGGATGATCAGCATCCTACTTACTGACAGGACCAGCCCAGGCACAACATGTTATATATGCCAACTTTACTGTATCAGTAAGCAATGAGAAATCAATGTTGCTTGCTATATACTTGCCAAGCATGAGCATTTTCTAAAGCAAGGGGCCTTTAAACTAAGGCTCATGGGCCAGATACTGCCCTCCAAATCCATATGCCCGGCCCCACCCTAACCTTAGACTTAAGATCACCCCAAGTCTAAAACAACTTGAAAGCACATAACAAAAACAACAATCCTAATTAATTTGACTATCTCATTAGCCAAAAGCCCAGGTCCACATTTTCCATTAAAATACTAGTAAGTTTGTGTTGGTTAAAATTGTTCTTCATTTTCAATATTATATTGTATTGCACTACAAATATGATATGTGCAGAGTGCATAGGAATTCATTCATGTTTTTTTCAAACTATACTCCAGCCCCGAGGGACTGTGAACTGAGCCTCTGCTTAAAAGGTTTGAGGACCCCTGTTCAAAAGCATGTCAAGATGAGCCACCCTCATAGCAAAGCTTATGGGAAAGTGCAAGCAATCCATGGAGCCCTTGGTCAGCTTTCTCCCACTGCTGCAGCTGTGCACACAAGAAATGGATTGTTGGTATGAGATAAATTATATAAGCAGTAAAAGGAAATTTAATCAGAAAAACTCAAACATGACATATGCAAACATTGATCACAGGCAATATCCATTCTTAAAGGCAAAATGATAAAAGAAAATTTAGCTCACTCTAGTGAGTTATCCTGGCCAAAATGAGCAAAATATGCATATTAGAGTATTTCTGAAATTTTCTTCAGCACAACCAATGAAATATTAATACAGAGAACTTAATTAACATTAAAGTTAAGTATTGCATAAATGAATAGAAATTGAAGGCCAAAATGAAGACAATACCCTTTAACATTTAACAGCAATTGGATGAAAGATTTCAAAGTCTAAATAATAGAAACAAGCACATATTCCTGCTCAGTACTCTGGTAAGAAAACAAATGTAACTTTTTTCTCCTACCATAGTCCTGATCCACTGGGAACTACTTTAAAATCCATTCTCAACATTGCTAATTGTATAAATGGTGTATTTAAGAAAAAAAAACACTTCCTCTTATATTGAGTTCAGTGGAATCTACTGGAAGGTTTTTATTACTGGATGCAACATCATAAAGTTACACGTAAGGACAGAGGAAAACAAAGTTTTGACAGCCACTCAAATGTTTTGAGTCGCCCCAAGGGTGAGAAAGGCAGTATATAAATACTGTAAATAATAGATAAATAAATAAATAAATGACTGAGAAAGAAAACTATGTTGCACATGCACTCAGTAATAACTACAGTGAGTCCTCTATGTTTGCAGATTTGACTTTTGTGGATTTAATTATTTGTGGATTTGAGTAACATGTTTTCTCTAGGAATATCTAGGTCTTCCAGGCTGACTCTGTTGTGAACTTTCACTGGGGCCATACTCATTCTCACCTTAAGCCAAACCTTTCTCTCTAACACTGCAAGACAATAATTTTCAGATAACTCTGGGGCAATGAAATTATGTGTGAAATTATGTGTGTCCACCATTTTAATTTAAATCCCAATTTTCATGTTTTTAAGAAGGAGCTATTCACTTCAATATTAGCATTTGCCAAAACATTCTTTATGGAATTAATGGACCTGTCAGTGCTTTTTTAGAGGAGGGGAAAAAAAACCTTAAATATGGATACTTAAGAAAATGCATTTAAGTTGTTGTTTTAAGAGCGAACAGTCCTGCAGAACCGTCAAAATTTATTACATATGCTCACCTAGCTGTCTATTTACTGTTCATTTCATTTTCCCTGAAGGTAGCAGCATGTCTGTGGAATTTACACTTGTCCAAATAAATGTATCAAAAATGCCCAGAGAAACAAAATAGCCATTTGTAAGAGTGAGCTATAATGTTCAATATCACATATAAGAAAGAGAGAAAATGGATTAAAGTTTGTCCAAGAAAAACACGTTTCATTTTCTTAAGAAATCTATGTATTTCCTCCTTTAGGTCTGTAAATTCCTAAATATATTGAGTCTAATACGCTCTCTTGCACTCTCCTTATTTTGTTTCTAGCTCCTTACAATAGCTGAACTGTTTGTCAAAGCAATACAAACTTGTGCAAATATGCATGAACTTCAATCGTTCTTGTTCATTTCAGTAAGATTTAGTCAACCAAGGGAGAAATAGAAAGTCCAGAAGTTATATATTGGAAACCTCCAGGTTTGCAGTCTCAAACCACTTTCTTCTCCACACAATGATCAAGTTGAGGAAAGACGGCCACAAATGAAAGATGACAAAATAGTTGGAATAGTAAAGTCTGAATCAGTTTTGCCCATGAAAATCAGTTATGTCCATTTGGTACAGTGCTAAATGTAAACTTTGTGTAAGTGTAAGGACTATTTGGTTATTTCATCTCCATACTGTTGTTTTCTCCCTGCTCAGTACTCTAAATACTGTGGAGGGTTTTCCTTCACTGTATTCACTTTATATTTGAATGTACTACTGTGTCTCAAATTTTAATTTTTAAAATTTAGATTTTAAAAATTAAAATAAACTTTTTTTGTAGGGAAAACATATTTTCTGCACAGAAAAATGGAGCAGAATTGCACTAAAATGTACTTTTCTCTAAGGAATTATTGCTCCACAATGCTTTGAGATATTGGAATACCAGTACAAAATTGTAGGAAATTATTGGCAATCTACTATTCTTTTGAATTGTTATTGGTTCCATTGTTTAAACCTGGGAACAAATAATTATGAATATTCACTCCATCTTTAGAATACTATACAATGGTGTGATGGTAAATGCAATGTAGTGTGACACTGCTAATGGAATGTCCAGATAGGACACTCATGTTTCTTTATATTAACAAGACACTTTTGTTAATATAAAGAAACATGAGTGTCATGTTTAATAGGGAGAATTGGTTTGTTAATATAGAAATGGGTATATTATCCTAAAAGTGGGGTACAGATGCTTAGTGTGATTTTGCCCTGCACTATGAAATGACAGCATTCCACACTATGTTGCGTGTGTGAACATCAGGAGCAATTCCGATTTGAATCAGGCACCACAGTTCACATGGGCCAGTTCTGCCATCATTTGTGGAGGAAATAGGATGTCATTTTTGTCACTGAAGCAGCAGCCACTGAGCTCTGGAGTGCTCCTGGTTATCACTCTGTGATTTTGCCAGTGTTAGCAAATGCACCTGTGTGACTTGGAGAGGGGAGGAGGATTGCTCCCTGCTTTCCCCTCTCTTCTCTGAATCATGCAGGAGACTTTGGCTGGATCTATGATGTCCTATATCCTAGGATCTGATCCCAGATTATCCATTTATCCCAGAGTATCTGGCAGTTCTAGATTCATATAATCCGGGTCTAAGCAGATAATCTGGAATCAGATCCTGAGATATAGGGCAGTGTAGATCTGCTTAGAGTTCCCAAGTGAGGTCATGGTAAGAAAAACAGTAACAGTTTTTCTCACTGTTACCAGAGTACAACTCAAAAAAAGAAGATCTCTGTCAGTTTTCTTTCTTCCTTTTTTAAAATAAATAATTATTAAAGCTTTTCATTAGGACATAAAATCAAACAGCAAAAACATAAGAGTTGAGGGAATAAAAAACAACAACCCAGAAGGAAGGGGATCACACAATAATAAAGATAAATCCAAACAAACAAACAAAAAAGAAACAAGATACATTACATCAACATTAAGGTAAAATTAAGGTACATATGTATTTACACATTGACTTCCATCTACTTCATGGTGTTGTTATTATTGTTTTATTACTTTTACTTTCTTGTCTCTTCCATCTCTCCCTTCTCGAAACAAGAAAGAAAAGAGCATGCATACTTTAGAATCTACTGTTACATCTATATAAATAAAAATGTAATTTTCATTTGTGGGATTAACATAACTCAAAAAACACTGGACGAATTGACACCAAATTTGGACACAATACACCTATCAGGCCAACAAGTGACCAACACTCATAAAAACACTGAAAAACACAGCAGAAGAGACTTAAAAGCCCAAAAAGAAAAAAATACATTACAACGCATGTTCAAAACTACATAAAAACACATATACATATATACACACACACATATACCGGGATTGTGGCGCAGCTGGCTGAGTGTCAGCTGCATTAAGATCACTCTGACCAAAAGGTCATGAGTTTGAAGCCAGCCCGGGCTGGAGTGGGTGTCCAGCCATTGTGTAGCCCGTTGTCGACCTTTGCAACCCGAAAAACAGTTGCATCTGTCAAGTAGGAAAATAAGGTACCACCTTGTGTGGGAGGCTAAATTTAACTAATTTATGAGGCCATAAAGAAAAAGACTCCGGGGAATGTGGAATGCGGAAGAACTTCATCGGTGTCGTTGATGGACGATGAAAAGCAGCAGCTCCCCTGGCGGCCAGAAAAAAGTTAAATAGCCTCGGTGTATTTGTCTGTTAAACATTGTTTGTCAAACTGGCATTGAATGTGTGTCATATATGTGTTTACTGTAATCCGCCCTGAGTCCCCTGCGGGGTGAGAAGGGCGGAATATAAGAACTGTAAATAAATAAATAAATAAATAAATATACACATATACACACAAAACACATACACAGCCTGGGCCACAGCAATGCGTGACAGGGGATGGCTAGTGTGTGTGTGTGTGTGTATTCTTATTATGTCAGTTATATTAGTAAAATCACTTTTTCTTTTCTTAAGTAGTCCTTAACTAATTGCTAATCAGTTCAGAATCTCTTGTTGCCTTGATTTGTTTTAGTAGACAGGTTTTAGTAGACAGGTGTGTATATTCATTATTTCAATTATTTAACTCTTGTCAGTTTTCTTAATGCATAGTCCAGCTGTGTGAGAGAAGGCAATTGTGAAAAGAAGTAGGAAAAGAAGTTGCTTGTCCCTGTACATGATCAGCAGAACTGTATCAGGACTCGTTTGCAAAAGTGCCTTCAGTGTTGTCATTTGGAACTTGTCATAAGTAATTAAACAGATTGCAAATCCCCACATACAAATAACTCATTTTCATTTAGAACGCAGGAGCAGGGATTTCCAAATTCAAGTAATCTTTCAGACAAGCAAGCAAGACAGAACTGTACAGTCATTATTCCTCATCCACAGTAAGTGATAGCTTAGCAGTCTTCAGTGCAATGGGGCCTCTCTTTTAATACTTTCTTTTCTTCTCTTGCCTCCTCCAGTGGGCCATTCAGTTGCATTGCAACATCCATTCAAATAAATAGGTTGCTTCACAGCAAGATGCACTTCGATTTCTAGAGCTTTGCAGTCTCCCTGTACTATTGCCGATTGTCTCCTTTATTTTGGATTGATGGTTTTACATCTTGCCCTACTGAAACATCATAGTGGTATTTGTCACTTTTTGGAGTACATGTTGGCATTGGTTTCTTGCACATGGTAACATTACAGCACTTTCATACTATTTTAACTATGAGGGCTCAATCTTATGGAATTCTGGGATTTGTAGTTTTGTGAACTATAATTCCCAAGATTTGGTATTGAAAGTGGTAGAATTGTGCAGTGTGAAATATATCTGCTGTAGAGTACATGAGGGAAAATTGGAACATTATACACTCTACCAGGTGTACAGAAATACTGCGATAAGTGTAGTTATCAAAATGATAAATCATGTGCTTGCACCATTCTTTTGGATAACAAGAAATTGCTGATTATCTATAAGATACCTAGGATATTATCTACCTCTCTGGGAAGATGCAGGAAAAAGAATAGTATGAGCACATGATTTATCATTTTGAGAACTACGGTGTGGAGAATGAAATGATATATAGAGAGATGCTCACATGCTCACATCTAGGGCTTGCAATGTTACATTATTTCCCTACACCTGGCAGAACTTATAATGTTCCAATATCTGCTTACCCACAGAATAAATAGCAAATAAAGTACAAAACATGCAAAAAAATGTAAAGAATCAATTTGTTAAAATATTCAAAAAATGCTGAAACTATATGATTGGCCTCCTGTTATTAGCACACACATGCATAATTATCCAATATGCCTACATACGTTCTTTTTGCGGTCAGTCAGAGGTTGGTAATCCCTTCTTCCCACCTTTACATCATGGAAAGTCTTCTCCTCCATAGATATCTATTCTATGCCTCATGGGGAGTGGCCAGGATCATCTTACTATATAACAACAACAACAACAACAACAACAACAACAACAACAACAACCAAACAACAGTAATCTTTATTTATATCCCGTCCCTTCTCCAACAGGACTTGGGGCGGCTTACAGAAATAAGTACAAAACCAAAAAAAAATTAAAAACATAATATATAAACAACAATATAAAAACACAACCTCTGAGGATGCTTGCCATAGATGCAGGCGAAACGTCGGGAGAAATGCCTCTAGAACATGGCTCTATAGCCCAAAAAAACCCACAAGAACCTAATATAAAAACACATAAACTAAAAAAAACCCAATAATATCATAGAACTGGAAAAGACCACAACGGCCATCTAGTTTAACCCCCTCTTATGTAGGAAAACACATTCAAAGTACTCCTGGCAGCTGGCCATCCAGCTTGTTTGAAAACCTGCAGAGAAGGAGATTCCACCACATTCTCAAGCAGCCTATTCCACAGTTGAACAGATCTTACCATCAGGAAGTTATTTTTAATGGTTAGGAGGAATCTGTTTTCTTCAGTTGGGATCCATTGTTGTGTCCTAAGTTTCTAGAGTAGCAGAAAACAAACTTGCTCCCTCCTCAGAGTGACATCTTTCAAATATTTAAACATAGCTATCATGTCCCCTCTTAATTTTCTCTTCACCTAACTAAACATACCCAGATCATGAAACTGATCCTCATAGGACTTGTATTCCAGGATTTCTACCATTTTGGTCACCCTTTTCTAGAGATGTTCTAGTTTGTTGATATCCTTCTTGAATTGTGGTGCTCAGAACTGGACACAGTATTCCAGTTAAGGTCTGATCAAAGCAGAATATAATAAAACTTCCCTCTGTGATTCTATTGATGTAGCCTGGTATTTTGGCACTGGCTTTTTTAGCTGCATCATCATGCTGTTGACTTATGTTCAGCTTGTGGCCATTTCTCAGGACTGTTTTGCTTGTGTTCTCCCACATAGTAAGACTGGATGGTGTTTGTGTTCTCTCTGATTCCAAAGCTTCTTCTACATAGCTGTATAAAATCCACATTATCTGCTTTGAACTGTATTATCTTGCAGTGTAGACCAACAACTTTGTCAGAAGGCCACCGGAGGTACTCTACATCATAGAGGGCCATAGGAAACCTGGTGCCCCATGTTTCACATCACCCAGCTCCAGCCGAGAGCGAACAGATGGGGGGGGGGGGAAGCATGAATGTGCAGGGAGTATGCAGCTTCTTCCATGGGTTTCAATGTCAACACAGGAGCCTTCCTGTATAGCCTGGTGGTGGCATGCCCTGACTCTGCCCTCCTTCAACCATGGAATCCGGCTAGCACAGTGGGTGGCTGGGACTAAATCAGCGAATGCCAGATTAAGCCCCTTGTGAAGAGATTGTAAAATAATGCAGTCCAAATCAGACAATGTGGATTTTCTGCTTTGATAACCTGGAATATCTGACAGTGCAGAAGACCGCTGGTTGTTCAGCAGAGATTTTTACATGTGGAATTCCACGTTGATAGTGTTATGCACACTTCATGTAGAATGGCAAAGTTGTGCCACGGAAAGCATGTTTGACTATGTGAATGACCAACTAATCTTTATGCCCATTCACATGCGCCCCTCCATGCATTCTGACATCATATGCAAATCCACATGCAGAATGACATACCATACATACCTTTGCTTCTGCAACCTTGAACAGAATGTGTTCTATGCTGGACAAACATATTATTCAACTTTTTTTGTGGAAAAGACACTAACTGGATTCCAGTCTTAATGAACTCAATGGGATGCCCATCCAAGCCTGTCAATGCAAGTGGTCACAGAAGCGATGACTAAAACCTCATTGACAGAAATCATCTATGAATGTTTTTGCCTTTCACTGATGAGAGTTTAGGTTGATTTACTTTTCTTGATGAAGCAATTTTACTCCGTGTCTTGAAGCTGATGATTAAAGATTGCAATACGGATGTTTCAAGCAATAGTTCTTCATGATACTTTAGTGTATGCCATCTAATCATTGTAAGATTTTGAATAAGAGAAAGAATTGAGACATGTTAGGAATTACACAACTGATTTTTTAAAATGGCAATTTCCCTTCTCAAGATTACATCCTATCTTCCATCTGCTCTTGAGACAGTTTACAGACAAATGTGCAAACAATACAAATACATTCAAAAAAGAAAAGATCGCAAAAATATCCTCTCAGTCACAACAAGCACAACAGCAACACAATAAAGAACCAAAGTGAATACAAAATCATATTTCATATTATATCCTGACAATGGCTTGTGGAATTACAACGTCCACCTGCTGCCAAAAACATAATAAATTGAGTGCTCAGCAATGGTATTAAAGAGCTCTGGTGATCGGTTCACACACACCCCCCACCCCCCCACCCCATACAGACATCTAAGACTGGAGATATAAAATAGAGTGTTAGTAAATTTCTACAAGAGCAGATTGTCCTTCACTTTGTTTTTGTAAATTTTCAGTCAGTATCTAAGTGTTTGTCTCAGTCCACCTCTGGCTGTGCTTCAAAATTGGATTTGTGTTTTACCCAATCATACTTCATATCTTACATAGCAGAACAGAGCAGATGAACTGCATTTCCACATAGATGCAAATTCCAGTGCATATCTGGATGGGTATCTTGATATTGGTCTGTTATTATTGATTCAGAAGGCACCCCGTGCACAATAGGCTGTTTATTATGCACACAGATTTCTGTGTTCTTCATTAGATTTCATCTCCTGCTTTTAAATGCAAACTAAAGTGCCCTAAACACAGTTCCTCCCCTCAATTTAAATAACAAAACCAAGCTGAAATTCCTATTAAACTCATCTCTTTTACATGCATCAGCACTAAGAATCCAATATTGGTTCAAAGACACTTGAATTTCTATTGACTTGGTGACTGTTTTTAATTTAATGGAAGATGAGTTAATTTTTCCAGGGAACCAGTGTGGTATAGTAGTTTGGGGTGTTCAAGGTTTGAATCCTCACTTGGGATAGAAGCCCAGTTGGTAACCTTGGACATGTCACATTCTCCTGGCATCAAAGGAAGGCAAGGGCAAACCCCACTGAAGAAATCTTGCCAAGAAAACCCTATGATTAGTTACCTTGAGATTGACATTGGTCGGACATGATCTGAAGGCACAGAACCACAACCACAACAACAACAACAACAACAACAACAACAACAGCGGCAAATAAGGACTATAAAAATTCAACTTCTGCTACACCAGATTTCACTAGTACTATAAACCTCCTATATTATAGCTTGAGAAGTCTGTCAAGCCAGGGCTCTTAAATTAGAGTCCTGCCTGATGAGATTGGACACTTCGACTTTAGAGGCAATCATCTATTTGAAGAGCTTGTTCTGTCCAGAATGTCACAGATGGAAACTGGGGCACCTGTAGTCAAGAGTGTGCTCAAGATGGCAAAGGTTATTAATGAGTAAAATACACAAGCTAAGAGAGTTGACTTTGTGTGGGTTTACAAGGAAAGGCAATTTTCTACCACTCTTCTTATATAGTTTGGCCAAATCCATCTTAGAAATCTAGTTTATGTTGAATGTGGTCTGATAGGAGCTGCAATGAACTCTGTTTTATTTTGCCATGTTTAAAGTGTTTTTATTTTAGTTGTTGTATTTAATGATGGACCTATTTTCATGTGTTTTATTTTATGGAGTGCTTTGCTTTTATGCTTTTATGGACATTTGTCCCATCCTGAGTCCCTTTGGGGGAGATGGTGGCTGGGTATAAAAATAAAGTTGTTGTTGTTGTTGTTGTTGTTATTATTATTCTCTTACTTTTGCTGAGCTACTTGAATGCAAACTACTTTTTCATTTTAAACTTAGTTGCCAGCTACTGAAGTAAGTATTGAAAATATGGGACAAGACAGTGTTAGTCATAACTCTCTGTGTCAAATCAGGATAGCTGGGAAATATGATAGCTGTCTGATTTGAGTTCGGAAAACCTGAGAAAGAATGATATAGCCCTCTAATATGCTGATCACCACTGAGCACATGGGCATTAGAATAACATGCACAAAGGTCCCCTCATCATAAGCTTTCCAATATCAGTGTTAATGGTCATTGATTTCTGTATTTTAATCCATGTAAATACACTTATATTCACTTCTAATGGAAATATGTGATACTATCTTTTCTTTAATAGCCACCTTTCTCAAAACTTGAGTGAAATGTCACTTTAGAATGGCAAATGTTTTTACTTTGAGAAAGGAAATTCTTTTTTATACACACCATCAGTTGAAGCTCATACATTGTACTTCATTTAGAAAACATTATACAGCAGAAAATGAGTAGAAATTAGGAATGTGCAATTTGGTTAAATTCGGTTAAACTCAGTGCCAGGTTTTAAAGGATTCAATAAGATGATAGTGGTCCAGCAAGCAGCTGACCCATTTGTGTCAGATGAATGTACTGAATTTAATTGAAACTCAATTTGGTGAAAGCAAAGGCACTACTACACTGGCCACTCCAGGCTGGTTCAGAATGGTGATACTCTGGCCCAGCCCTGGGGACTGCTACATTGCCTTCCTCAATTCCTCCTTACCCTCTCTCAGTCCAGCAGGTACCTTTACTTACATCAAAAACGATCCGAGGGATAGTCAGGAGCTTTTTGGAGCTCTGTGGCTGCACCTAGGATGAAGACAACATGACACAGATAAGTGCCACCCCATTTTCTCTCACCATAGAGCATCAGGAAAGTGGGATGGCAGTACCAGCCCATGTGAAAAGTGAAGCCAGTTCTGAATCAGACCCAGTCCAGGGTTGCTCTTGAGCTTCAGAGAAGCTGCAGAAGATTTTCTGACTTTAAAAAACATGGAAAACCACTGCATTAAGCAGCTATGTCTCACATTGAGGACAGGATGGCTCTGTATGTCATGTAAATGCACTTCTGGGTTTAGTGCCTGTGCCCTAAGAAACGTATCTGAGGAGCATCCTTTTTGCATGTGACTAGGTTGTACTAGGATGCCAATCATTTAAGGGTTGACCTTGAAGGAGCTGGGGGTGGTGACGTCCGACGGGGAGCTCTGGCGTGGGCTGGTCCATGAGGTCACGAAGAGTTGGAAACGACTGAACGAATGAACAACAACAATTTCAAAATCACCATGATAGTCTTTTCACTCTTTTTTTGTTTTTCTGTCTTAGAGGGCATTGCTAGGTCTGGGTCCCAAGAAAGGTGACAGGAGGAGCTTGTGTTATTTTGGTTGCTCTTTCCATGGTACTGCCTGCCTATGGGCTAAGGGCTTGTCCCTTATCAGGGAGGGTATCTTTATGTTCCTGCTTGTGATTAGGCTATGGTCAATCTTGGATAATCGACAACATCAAAGTTATTGCTGGCAACAGGCATATGTGGTATGTCCAAGTAGAGAACATATACCTTTAGCACATGAGAAAAGATGGTGGAAAATTAACAATAGGTCCCTGGGACAGTTGTATAGAAACTTGAGCAGTGAAATGATCTATGTCAGAAGGTACCTTTAACACCACAAATACATCTAGGTGGCGTTTCAAGCAGTTTTTCTGTAATATATGTACTAACTCTCAGCTGTATAGCATAGCATATTAAATTGGCTTAGGACAATTGTGTTCTTTTCATATGATTGTAATGAATGCTGTCACAATTTTTTATGATTCCCAACTAATTTAATACTACACAGGAGTTTTGCTGGAACCAGGGAAGACTCTCAACTTTGTTCTTCTTTCATTCAATTGCAGACATTTCCTGTGGTAACTAGTCAGTTTCAAATGAGACAAGCTCTTTCATTTAAAAACTCAGTGAACTGAACCTGTTTCTGTAATTCCATAATAAGGACAGTATATTAGTTTCACTTTTTAAATCTATGACCTTGGGTACTTGAGCTAGTGATTAACTTCCTGAAAAATCTAATCAGCTGCATACTAAGTCTTATTTATTCATTTTTAATGTATTTTACTGAGTGTCATTTTCTCATTCGGAAGAAAATAAGCTTGCATTGTTAATTCTTTTAAATCACCTAGAACACTAAAGGTCCAAATTTTAATAGGCTAGGTAAAGACATCTTTTACACACAGAGTGATTTAAGACTTTCATAAAAAGAATATTCTTTTACAGATTAAGAAAACAGATTAAAGTTTAATGTACAATACAGTTGGCCCTCTGTATCCATGGGTTCTGCATCTATAGATTCAGCCAACTATGGCTTGAAAATATTCAGAAAAAAAATCCAAAAAGCAAATCTTGAATTTGCCCTATACCAAGCACTACTCACTAAGCTGTCCTATGTCAAACACTACACTGATGCAGAATCTCACTACTTAACCAGTTAGTTCCGGTCTACTCACCTGCCATGCAGGAATACACAAACAAAGTAGTCCCTATAAATGGTCTAAGAAGGAGACTCCATCACTCTCCAACACAGTATATTTCACTACCAAACCTCATACCTTCAAGAACTTTTCCTAATGTTTAGGTGGAATTCCATTTCTTGCAGCTTAAATCCATTGCTCTGTATCCTAATTTCTGGGGGAGCAGAAAACTAGTTCACTCCATCTTCAATACGCTAACCTTTCATATATTTAAAGATGGCTATCATGTCCCTTCTTAATTGTCTCTTCTCTAGGTTAAACTCTTCCTATTAGGGCTTGGCTTCAAATGTTTTACAATTTTTGTCACCCTTTTTTGGATACATTCAACTTGTCACTATTCTTCTTGAATTGTGGTGTCCAGGACTGGACCCAGTATTTCAAGTGAGGTTTGACCAAAGCATTCTTATATCCCACCACCATCTCCCCGAAGGGATTCAGGGTGGCTTACATATGAAACAAAGTGCCTAAAACAAACATAAAAATAAAGTACACTAGCCTAGGTCCTATGCTACTACTAATATAGCCTACATCATTTAGCTGTGCCATTATATATAAGGAGACTTGAGCATCTATGGATTTGGGTGTCCACAGGGGGTCCAGGGACTAACCTGTGGATATCAATAAACACACTTTCCTACTGGTGGCATGGTACCACCTATACCAGTGGAATGGTTCTGAATTTGAATGTGAATTTCCAAAGAGCTATTTTAGTTTCTGGATCAATTTGGTGGATTGTGTTCAGAAGCTGGGATAGCTCAATAAAATTTTAGACTAAAACTAATAATGCATTAACTCCACTATGGACTGCCGCTGCACATTCTCATAATCTGTTCATATTATAGACTTTTCCTGCCCTTCAGAGATTTTTTTTAGGACCCCACAGTGGTGCAATGAGTTAAACCCTTGTGCTGGCAGGACCAACAGGTCAGCAGTTTGAATTTGGGGAGAGCGCGGATAAGCTCCCTCTGTCAGCTCCAGCTCCCCATTTGGGGACATGAGAGAAGCCTCCCACAAGGATGGTAAAACATCAAATATCCAGTTGTCTCCTGGGCAACATCCTTGCAGATGGCCAATTCTCTCACACCAGAAGTGACATGCAGCTTCTCAAGTCGCTCCTGGCAGGAAAAAAAATAGTTGTTTTTTTTTTTTAAAAAAGATTCCGATTAGCATACCATTTAGCATACCCCTCACTGCCATTGGACATCTATCGACCTATTCTGAATTATCATTGTTGACTCCACTCCATCTCCATTCCCATATTGTCCAAGCTTGTACACTGTGACACTTCTATGCAGGAACCACAGTAAAGTTCTTACAGAGCACTTATTGATACTGTAAAAAAACACTGTGCTTACTTCTGATGCAGTTGTTGCTGTTCTTTTTACTACTTTGAAAAAAGTTATCCATATTGCTGTGGCTTTCATCCTTTTTGCCTTCATTGTTACTGTGACTGCTGCTAGGAGTCTGGTGGTAGTTGCACTTGCCAATTTTCTGAGTGTCCATACTGTGTAGGGAATAGGGATAGGAAATTTGAAGATGAAACTATATAAACAGTTGTGAACTTGGGAGCAGGTTATGCAAATTAATATATATACACTTTCATGGAACCAGGCATGTTTGACTGAGTTTACCATGGTAAGCACAAAAAACAGCAACGAGGTTGGCATCCATCTGCATATAGTTAGGTGTTCTGATATTTTAATGCTTTTGTTCACTCATCTGTCTTGATTAATTACACTATAATTATTAGTATAATAGCATTATTATCGCAATTATTATACTATTATATTAATTATTATAAGCAATTCTGCAAGTACTTAAAGGTTTTTATGCTGTTTAAAGCTTTCATAATAAGATAAATCAACACCAAACACTGGGTCAGATCCAGAGTTGGATGCAAAACTGGTTAAGCGGAGATGAATAGAGAACTTGAAATATCATTTTCAAATCTTCATCTCAATTCCATTTTTCATTTATGCCATGTGTAGCAGCAACATATTAAAACCAAAACAATCACCCCCACTCCACCCTCTAATTTGGTGGAACTATAATGTGGTTCTCAATACATGACGAGGCATCATTCTCTAGAAATATGTATATTTTCAGTGATTTACATATTCCATTGCATCTTTCTTACGGCAATTATAAGGCTCAAAGTATGAGCAAAAAACAACAGCATATTTCCAGAAGGAACAATCCAATCAGCAATCCTCTTATATAGAACAAATTGCAGTTCATGCTGAAATCAGCATCTTCCTTTATTGCTATTAAACCCAGAAACTTAATAAAAGGCATCTCTTGTTGCATATGCGTTCGGCAGGGGATATTCCATCCTTGATTAATGTGAATGTCTGAAAAGTTCAGTTCTGAAAGGTTGATATTCAGATACAAATGTATGATCAAACGTGTGGCAATAAATAACCATGACTGAAATGTAAGTCGCTCTAATGCACTAGTCCTAAACAAAAAGAAATCGTTTTATTATAAAATTAAAGAGCTTGAAATGGATTGCTATGCTGAATTACAATGCTGTTGAGAATGATTATGGCATCAGTAATTAAATGTGTGAGAGACCATAAACAAGAAGAAAATCTAGGTGACATTTTGAGAAAGAAAATACATAGAATCCTATTTTACTTGTTTTTTTAATTTATGCTAAGGAATGTGTATATTTGATGAAGCGACACCACATTACACAGGCTGACCATCAGCCAGGGACAAACTCCATCAAAGATCTAGGACTCACAACCTCATCAGATGGGGTGAATTTAGCATCCTAGGATGCTTTCACCCTGTCTAATGAACAGAGCCCAAGCCAGACAGCACACAACATCATGTGACTACCACTGGAAGTCCCGCCCCCAACGTGGTTAAATCATTGCAGGATGCTTTCCCCCTAACATGGGAGGCTTCCCATGTTGTGCTGGTTCCAATGGAGTCAGCATGGGACTTCATCGGGAGGGCAATGATTTCCTCATGTGATGGGGAAAGTGTCACCAGGAGGGAGCTGCCTCTCTCTTTTCTCCCAGATGCCAGGCAAAGCAGGACATTTCGACTGGTGTTTATGATGAGGCCCTCAGTCTACCATAAGACCCAATCTACAACAGTCAAACAACCACTCCACAAAACTGAAACCAGAAGTAGCCAGGAATACACCTTCATTTATACATATTTCATTTCAGGGAGCCCAAGATGCCTGCAGATGTGCTTTTTTTAAAGGAAAAAATAATGGTTTCTGGAGGATCCAGGAAAATGCTTTCTTGTGTATGGTTGTGTGTAGCAGAGGGTCTTGAAACAAAATTGGGTAGGGCTATGTGTTACCCAGTCCTGCCATATATATATAAATCCAGAGGAAATTGCAATAACATTCACACTTTCTGGAATGGACAATGTAGATTTGTAGACAGGGGCGGCTCAACCATTACGCAAAGTAAGCATTTGCAGTATAGTTGATTTTGCCCAGGGACGCTCTTGGGGGAAAATAGACCTTGACATATGTGAGTTGTAGTTACTGGGATGTATAGTTCCCCTACAATCAAAGAGAATTCTGAACGCCACCCATGATGGAATTGAACCAAATATGGCATACAGAACTCCCACAACGAACAGAAAATATATATCAGTGATTGGTTGGGGGGGGGGGCAAAATACTGTTTGCTTACCGTTGAAATTTATCTAGGCCCGCCTCTGTTTGTAGAGTATTTGCTTTGAACACACAGACCTCTTCTGACCCTCAGGTAGTTGGAGCTGGCTCTGGCCCTTCAGTCAGTAACTAAGAACTGGCCATGTTTTAAAGTTCCACGGCGCAAATTCTAGGATGGCTGGAACCTGTGTCCCCTTTGATGCCTGTGGTGCAGGGGCAGATATAACAGCTCCTGGTGCCTACCTACACTTGAAATTAGACTTTAAACAAGGCAACACATTAAACAGATATTGGGGAGGATGGAGGAGAGAGAAATTACTGAACTGAACACATGACACTCTTGTCTTGGTCCCAGGGACTGTTTTGATAAACTCCCTGTCCCTCTCTTTTTTCACTGCCCAGGATTGCCTGCCCCCCCTATAAAAGAGAGCAAGCAAGGGAACAAGTAAAAGCAATGCTGCTGATGCTGCTATACAAAGAGCTGGGAGACCAGATGATAAAACCCAAATTGAAGGGAAATTGAAGCAGAACAATGGTGGAGAGAAACTTAGGCTGGGTCTACATTGTAGAATTAATGCAGCTGGATATCAGTTTAACTGCAATGGCTCAATGCAATAGAATCCTGGGACTTGCAGTTTGGTGAAGGACCAGCAGTTTTTTTGACAGAGAAGGCTAAATACCTTATAGAACTACAATTACTTTGATGTGGCTGTTCAAATGGTATCAACTGCATTAGTTCTATAGGACCCAAACTGCTAAGGACAGAAAGGGCAATAATGGGATTTTTCCCCTCCAACATCCACCACTGTAGGTGAAACTGGCTCTGATGAAATAGAACTTTTTTCTTCTTGACATTTAAAACTGCTCAACATTGCTCAATCAAATTGGTTGTGAAGAACAACATACTCAAAGGAACCATAAACACCATCCATGGCTTTGTTGTACTCATCCTTCTTAATTTCAATTACTCCAAGGCTTTCAATGCAGTCTTTCCAAGGAGTTCTCAGAAACAAACATTTGATAGATTTTCTTCTAAAAGCAAGCCTTTCTTCTAGAATTATAGAACTGAACCTCCTCATTTGGAAGTGGAATTTCAATGATACTCACAAAAGTCTACCTTAGGTGTGACACTTAACTCATTGGCTAAACATGATCAAAAGTAGGGACAGATTTATTTCTGCCCAAAACAATGGATGAAAAAGTAATGGCAGATTTTGCTCTGTTTTACTCCACTTTTACAATCAGTGAAAACTTTCTGCTGTGACCCTTTCTCTATTCTTAAATAAATTCCAGATGTGATGATTGTCCGAGTAGGCACTGGGTGACATACTTGCTCACAATCAGGCATGTAGCCGGGGGGGGGGGGGGGGGCTTGAGGGGCTTCATTCCCCCCCCCCCCCCGAAATTCTCATGGTGGTTCGCGAAAAGGCCTTACTGGTGCATTATTTAAACTGTTATGTTTATTCATATCATGATCTGATCACCATACTCAATATATCCCATATGCATGGGGGTATTGGGGTAATGATACAAAAGGTTTGCTAGGGTAGACCCTCTTTCACTTAGACTCAGCCCCCCCGAAACTCAGCCCCCCCCAAAACCCACCCTGAAAAATAATCCCCCCCCCCCCCGAAATGAAATCCTGGCTACGGGCCTGCTCACAATGGAGGAGAAATGGTCTGAACTGGCCACTAATGCTACCCACGCACCCTATCAAACCCACTGATGCAATGGTAGATTGGCGTCCACATAGTTTGCAGTTTCTCCTGACACACACACACACACAATCTACGTAGTCCAGATTTTCATACCTGTGTAGACTTGGTCCTAGTTGTGATCAAAGTTCTGGTAGCTACATAAAGACATTAAGAGTCTCCTTACTCTGGCTAGTAGTGTGATTAGTTAGGCCAAAACCGCATTGGCCCTACAGGGCCAATTTCCTAATTTCTTTCCTGGTTGTATGGATCCCTCAACTGATGTCAGTTCAAGCTGCCCATGATGACCAGGAGCTTGCATGGAGCTCTGCAGCCTATTGCAAGTTGGTGACATGGGCACAATACACCCTCTTTTCTCTGTACTGATGAGAGCAGGGAAAAGGTGATGGTGGTGATGTTCCATATGGACAGTGGACCAGTCTCAATTGGACCCGACTCAACTGTCCACACTGCCCCAAAGCCACATAATATGTAGCAGTTTAAATTGGACCCAGTTTAACTATCCACACTCCAGAGTTTCAAGCAAACTGCAGTGCATCTTCTGGAAGTGGGGCAAATCCTGTTTAAACTGGTAAACTCTGCATAAGAATGTGAGTAAAGTCAGAGTGAGTCCAGATTTTCATACCTGTGTAGACTTGGTCCTAGTTGTGATCAAAGTTCTGGTAGCTACATAAAGACTTTAAGAGTTTCCTTACTCTGGCTAGTAGTATGATCAGTCCTGTTTTTTCCTATTATACTGAATTCATTTCATTAGGTAAGGAGCCCCTGGTGACGCAATGGGTTAAACCCCTGTGCCGGCAGGACTGAAGACTGACAGGTCACAGGTTTAAATTTGGGGAGAGCGCGGATGAGCTCCCTTAATCAGCTCCAGCTCCTCATGCAGGGACCCGAGACACGGATGATAAAACATCAAAACACCTGGGCATACTCTGGGCAATGTCCTTGCAGATGGTCAATTCTCTCACACCAGAAGCGACTTGCAGTCTCTCAAGTTTCTCCTGACATGACAAAAAAACTCATTAGGTGCATCAAATATGTTATTAATTTCATTAGGTGCAACAAATATTGCTATGTCAGCCTCTCAGAATATGGAATGTTTTATGGCTGTCCAATACAATTCTGCAGATCACATAACTCTCTGCAATGTACCCTGTATCCAAAGAGTAAACACAATTCTGTTAATTTTTTTGTTAACAATATTTAGGAAATTCAGTTTGGTATACCAATATAAGCAGTCATTTTCTTTGTAGACTTTAAAGAATGATTTTGTCGCCTTTATTGAACTGAGTAGTTCAAATGAGAACTCTTGGCTAATGTTTAATTTTCTCAGCATGTTTTGAAACAGCTCAGTCAACAGGTATTGCCATTTTAGAAATCAATTTAAGTCTGGTGAAGAAGTTATAAAGCACATTGCTCAAATTGAAACCTTGACCTTCTTTTATTATCACTAGAAAATTCAGCTAGAAATTGAGTGCGGTCTCTCCCCCCCCCCCCCTCCTTGGAATTATGAGCTTTAAATGAAAGAGCAGGGCATTTACAGGTATAGGGTATCTTTATTTAAGGTCTTCTTTGTGTTATTCCTAGCAGGATGAGAGGTATTGCACTGTGTCTCTTGCAGCTCTTGGTAATATTCAGAGTGGATAAGCAGAGACTGTTTTTCTCCTTCTGTCTAAAATTCAGGGACATTTGAACAAACTGAAATATTAGGAGATAGGAAATAGGTGGAGCGGGGGAGAGGAGGAAAAAAGCTTCTCACTTTGCAGAACTATTTTATACCTTTTGGTGATGCATGGTAGCCTTACAAGTGTGTTAAATCAGTGAGAGCCAGTGTGGTGAAGTGATTTGAGAACTGGAATCAAATTGGATTAGAAAACCAATTCGATTCCAGGTTTAAAGATTTGCTTTAAAGTCATTGTAAGTGGGAATGGCATAAAGGTCCACAATATATATAAAGTAGTAGAAGAGAAGTCATATCTCTAGCTATTTGCCATGTTGGTTCTATGCCACCTCCAGCATTCATGGAGTGTTGGAACCCAGATGCCTTAAAGAGCCAGACTCAGGAGTATGTCCAAAAGAATAGTTTATTAATACAAAGTAAACAAGACTCAGAGATACTTCCATCAGTGCCTCTGGTCAAAACTCAAAAGTTGCAGCAATTTCCAGCTTGAAAAATAAACTAAGACAATAATCCAGATTATCCTGGCAAAAAATCCGGATTAAACAGGAGTACTTCCAAAACACTCCAAAATCACAGGGTAAATGGAAAACAATCAAACAAAGAGCCGTGAAGAAGAGCCGTCATCCAAATGAAGTCCAAAGTCTAAGAAATCCAAGTCCAAAATTGCAAGGTTCCAAAGTCCACAGGGCAGCGTCATCGTCAAAAGCAGTCCGAAGTCGAGGAGAGGGGAAATCCGCACTTACGAGAATCCAAGCCAAGTTGTCACACAAAGTAAAACAGCAACCTGCAGATCCAGGACTCAAGCTCAACACGAAAGCGGCAGCGACAAGACCCAAGGTATGAAACCAACACTTTGCCTACTGCAAAGTTCTACCATTCAGTGCCTACTTTTATCTTACAACTCATAATCCGATGATGAGCTTCCCTCCACCCCGTCCTCATCACTTTTTAGCTTCCACCGCTGAGTGCTGACGCCCATCCCTCCAACTCTTCCACCTCTTGTCAAGACTTAGGTCTCCTGCTCCCGAGTAATCTTCTTAGTTCCCCTATTCATATCCATTATATTCCCTTCCTCCTCCTCACTCATTTCACTTCCAGAAAACCCTTTGAAGGAATCTTCAACAGTGGGTGACATAAGTATCTCCCAGATCCTCTTCCTCTGCTGTTCCTCGTTTAACTCCTGAGCACTCCTTTTCCCTTTACCAACACCCCTACTACCAGTTGCAGCGTTGCCATCAGACTCTACTACAACATGGCGAGAATGCCTTGGAATATCAGTTGCTGAGACGCAACTATGTCTTTTTTTGCAGGTTGGCCATTATCAGATATATAATGCTGTCCCGCAGGCTTCTGATCTCATCTAGAAGGGCTGTTTTTAAGTTCTGATATCAGATTGGAGCTATCTATATCACAATGCTTTCCCATACCAGAAATCATGGGAGACGTCTTCGTGAATAAAGAGAATAGAATGGAGGAGCTCTATAGCAGCTTGCTTACTGCAAACGGTTTTGTTTTATTTCAAAAGGCTCTAAAAGCACAAAAATCTCCCATTGTATGAAAGCCATTTTACATCCCCTTCCTTGGCTGACATTTCCATGAAACAAAATGAATTCCATTTTTGAAGCTGCAAAGAAGGCTTCAAATTATATCCAAGCAATTTCATGTTAAATTGTTTTATCGATACACTAGCATATATTGGAACGGTGTATCCTGGCATAGTTTAATGTATTAGAATGAATACAGAATAATCCAAAATTGTCCAGCAAAGGGCAAATGCTAAATGCTTCTTGTGATGTAAATTTCTATGGTATCCAGTAGATGAAAACCAGTTTTCCCCAAAATGTTCAATGGATTCAGTAAGAGTTGGCACTCAGGGAGCTTTTTGAATTTGTGGCTGTACATACTTGTCATTTTCACTCATTTTTAAATAGTGTCCATGCAAGGAAGGAGGGGGAGAGAGGAAAAGAGAGAGATCTCCAAAATTTCAAGATTTATTTTCACAACCGTTATCAAGGCTTTCAATATGATGTCCATGGAAGCCTTAGCTGCTTAGATAATTTGTTTCATTCCATGTTTGCACATCAAAGGGATTTATAACAGAATTAATGAAAGAACTTGATGCAGGACACCACTTTTCCAATGCGATTAAAGCAATTTACTCCCTACAAACAGCGAAAATAATAGTGAATGGACAAGCATCAGACCCAATTAAAATATCTAAGGGGACAAGGCAGGGGTGCCCAGTATCCCCATTGATATACATTATGACCCTGGAGATACTGCTCGACAGCATTAGGAACAACAAAGAAATCAAAGGGCTAAAATTAAGATCACACAGTTACAAGATAGCAGCATTCGCTGACAATGTGGTAGGAGTGATAGAAGATCCAATAAAACAGTGGGAAAAATGGTGGTTAGAAATTACATCCTTCGGTGAGGTAGCAGGACTAAAAATAAACAAAAACAAAACGAAATTTTTGGTAAAAAACATGGCAAAGGAGAAAAAGGAAGAACTCCAAAGAATATCAGGAGTGGAAGTTACATCAAAAGTTAAATACTTGGGAATATATATAACATCTAGCAATGCGCAGTTAATAAAAAATAACTATAACATCAGATGGAAACAAATAAAGGAAAAGATGTGTAGATGGCAAAGGTTGGAATTATCCCTCCTGGGGAGAATCGCACTGACAAAAATGAACATCTTAGCGGAGATCTTATATCTATTCCGCATGATTCCTGTAATAAAAACAAAAAGCATAATAACAAAATGGCAGAAAGAACTAAATAAATTTATATGGCAGAACAAGCGGGCCAGAATAAAATTTAGGAACATGTGCGATGACCCGAAGAGGGGAGGGCTTGGGGTACCAGACCTCCAACTTTATTACGACGCAGCAGCGCTTGCATGGGTGAGAGAGTGGGCGACACTAAAAGACGATAAAATGCTATCACTTGAAGGGGAGGGCTTAAATAAAGGGTGGCACAACAATCTATGGGGAGGGAAAGCTGCAAAAGAAAAGAATTTCTCTAACCACCCCATCAGAGCATCCCTAATAAGAGTATGGAACAAATATAAGGGGAGATGGTATGCAAAAACACCAACATGGATCTCCCCAAATGAGGCAGACCAAAGGAGGGAAACGGCAAAAGGCAAATGGTTAAGATACAAACAGCTCCTGAAGACAAAGAACCAGGAGCAAAAATTAAAAACGCTAGAGGAAATAAGGCTAATAGAACCGGACTTTACCTGGTTCCAATACTGGCAGGTAAATGAGAAATTTAAGGAAGACAACAAAATAGGTTTTGAAACAAAAGAGAAGGTATGGGATAAGATACTAAATAAAGAGAGAAAAGTGATTAAAGGACTATACAACCAATTACTATCATGGGCATCAGAAGAGGAACAAGTGAAGGAGGTTATGGTTAAATGGGCGAGGATGATAGGACGCACAATAACAATGTCGGAATGGGAGGGAATTTGGAGAAAAAAATTAAAATATACATACGCCTCAGAGCTAAAAGAAAATTGGGTCAAAATGTTTTATCTTTGGTACCAGACACCAGAAAAAATAGCGAAATATAGTAAAGGAAGATCTGACAAAAAGTGCTGGCGATGTGGAAAGAAACTGGGAACTTTTCGACACATGTGGTGGGACTGCAAGGTCATTCGAAAATTTTGGAAGGAAGTACACCACAAGATAAAAGAAATGCTACAAATCAACTTGGAATTTAAACCGGAACACTTTCTGCTGGGACTGAATGACCCAACCATGAACAAAAACGACGAAAAAATTATGTTTTACCTCACCACGGCAGCACGAATTTGTGTGGCCCGCCTATGGAAGAACAAAGAGACAGCAGACTTCAGCCAGTGGATGAGTAAATCCATGGATGTTATGAACATGGACTTACTAACTCAGAAATTAAGAAAAAACGAACAGACAAGAGAGTACACTGACTGGAGCAAACTCATGACCTTCCTAGAGAAATATAACAAGAAATGAGAATAGAACACGAAAGAAGGAGAAAACCCAGAGAATAGTAACCAACCAAAAGAGTACCCGACCAACATAAAACTAAGAGAACTAAAAAGATACAAGGAACGATACGCTTAAATACCCTGGAAGTCAAGAGATCTATATAGCTGTAATATACGTTTGTAAGTTTGTAAGTTTGTCATGTGTCCTTATATTTGTTTGGTAGGGATATAGTACTATAGACTAGAGGGGAGGGGGAGGAGGTGGGAGGGGGGAAGGGACAACAAAGAACTGCCCACTACAATAAGATACACCAAGAGACTGTAGAAGAAAGAAAACAACCAGACTAAGGTTAGAGGGGAGCATGAGCGAAAGATTTACCAACGCTGATATGTACAATAAGAGGGTAACTGTCTATATGTTACATGTATTGCACTGTCTCAATGTACATGTTTGTATGTCACTATGTGGGAGCAGCATTGCCCCATCTTTTAAATTATAAATTAATAAAAATAAAAAATGACAAAAAAAAGGAATGCAGGAATGTGTGGAAAACTGAGCTGCACTGCCAAACTATGTTTGTCACCTTGCAACCAAGGTGTGCGTGCTACTTTGAAATCATCACCCATTTTAGCCTAGATATCAATTCTTTGCCCAGTGCTGCTCTATTCTTAATGCCTAGGAAAGATCTTTATTGGAATTATCTGGTATCTACTGCAAGAGATAATGGGATAGGACTTCATAGGCCTCACTACCCTATAGGCACCTATCTCATCTTGAAAACTAAGCAGATTCAGTTTTGGGTAGTACTTGGATGGGGAGCCCATCTGGGAGGAGGGGGGAGGCAAAGATTACTGGGTGCTATGAGATTTATTTCAGGGGAAGGAAATAAATCCTTCCCCTGGCAAAACCACACCTGAGGACTCCTTGTCTAAGGGCACATCTTGATATGCCATTTACCACATAGGGGAGCTAGTCAGCTACATATTGTAGTTATTATATGATGCATAATGTGATCTTAAACTGTATTACCTGAAGTTATTGGATAATCCAGAGTTTTCCCAAAGTTCCAGATTATCCATCAATTGTGGGCCCATCTAATATCAAATCAGGATATGATGATGATGATGATTATGATGATGACAACGACTATGATGATTATTATTATACCCAACTACTGATTTAGCTACTGCTAGTTTATTTGTACTAATCCAATCCACTTCCTCCATTGTGTTTCAATGTTACATATTTGGGTTTTATGATGACACTTGTATTGTTCAATTCCAGGTCCAGTCTATACTTAACAGCAGATGCCTCCCTTGATGTCAGCATATAATGTAATGTCTGTATGCATGCATCACATCTAAAGTTCAAAAACTAGTATTTATATGTGTTGATTATGCTGTTGCTGCCTCCCATGATGCTGTGCATGACTGACTAAAGACACATGGCAATCATAGCAGTCCACATGAGTCCTTTATGAACAGTACAATCTCTCTGTAGCCTTGGGAATGTTCCAGAGCTAAACAAGAGCAATACTTTCCCAATTGTAAAGAATTTAAATTCATATTCATGTGAGTATCTGGGTTCCTGTTTCCTTCTTATTGACATGCTACATGTAACTCTCATTTTTGGTTTTCTTTCTTGCTTCTAGTTTTGCTGAGCTTTCACTTGAGCTTTGAACTTACATAGTGACTGCAGGCATAGATCACGTTTACTGAGTGTCACATTAGGAAAGTTGTTCTATCCTAATGTTGCTGAGGTTGCTGTTGAAACCTTTGGCTCAGCGCCTGACCCTACCAGAAACAGCAGCTGGCGCATCTTAAGCATTGGTGATTTGACCAGAGAGATGTTACACATTCGCAGATGCAAAACATCAAAAATTAGTAATGTTTAAGTCAGCATATTATTAGCAGAAAGTGGTTCCAAAACTAGACAGTCAATGAGAACTTGGTATCTCATGAAAGACCTGTACATTGGTGCCCTACATATGTTGTGGGTTTTCAAGTGGACAAGTTATTAGATGTAAAACTAGGAAAGGTAGGCTCAGCTTCCAGTTTAGTGCTCGCATCATGCAATGTGCCAAAATGATGATTGCTTGCTTATTTTCAGTTCTGCAATAGTAATTATGGCCTGCCTTTTAGAATTAAATTGCAGGAATGAAATGGAACACTGTTAATATACAATATACATACAATACACAGCACAGTAAATACATAATACACAATAAATTCATAATATACATATATACAAATAGAATATGCTATCCTGCAGCCAAACGGCAAGGCTGTCATGGCAAAAACAAAAAACTTGAATGTCTTCCATAATTCAAGGCACACCCTAATCACATGATTCCAGGAGCTTTGCATGGGCCAGCACACATGAAGAGGGGGTATGCTCATGCTTATTTAAGGCTTGCTTCCCCTTCTCACAGCCTCCTTCAACATCTTTGGTGAGAAAATATTGGAAGCTTATGTTCTAATCTGTTTGAGGTTCATGTTCATTGAAGCCTGCTGTTTTGTGGTTTACTTTGACTACTTATTCTGTTTTTCTTTATAGGGATAGAGGAGATTGAGTTAGTATGGATGTTGCCTGAACCAGTATTCTAAAAGTTACTGAGGTTCTAGAATAACCTGAAGTCACCCTGCTTGGCTATGAAAGCCAGGAGAATGCCCACTGGATGAGCCACACCCACAACTTCTCATTTCTTTCCAACAATCGATGAATTCTGAGAAGACTTCTCATTATTTTTCCAACAATTGATGAATTCTGAGAAGAGTGCAGCTTAAAACCCTGGCAGTCTCTGAGAGCACCCTAATCCCACATATAACACAGTGGATTTTCCCTTGGAAAATTAAATCCATCTGTTTGGAATGACCACCTTTGTTAACCATGCCCTCAGTCAACTGACACTGATCAACAGACATTGTTTACCTAAAACTATTCCATCTTGAGCTGAAGTACTTCCCAAGGGCAGAAGTAAGTGGGAAAGGTGCAGAAGACAAGAATTCTTTGTAACCAGATAGTCCAATGATATGTTCCACTTACCACAGAAGGGCCCCCTCTTCGCACTCTTCTCACTTAGAGGCATCAATCCATTCCACATGAGACCTCTTCTCCTCAACCATTCATCTATGGCCATATTGTTCAATCTCAGTTGAATAATCAGTTGGCATGGCTGCTTCAGGCCTCTCTTTCCAGTAGATCATGCTATGAGTACAAATCAAAACCCTTCTCCACATGGGAACTTGGTACAAAACCAAGGAGAGGAGGGTCAGTTCTCCTGAATGTTATGCAGAGAAGAAAACATATTTTTAATGTCATGGAATGTCACTGCTCAATTTATTGTATGGCTTCTGAACAATATCCAGGCACTGTGAAAACTACCAAAATGCAAAAAAGAATGGCAGTCACATTTAACACCTAAAAGCCCCACATCCAGCAATGTTTCTGTTGTAACACTCCAAAATGGATACCTACGGGGGAAAGTGGTCTTGTAGAGAAATTCTTGACTCGATAACTATCTAATTATATTCTAGCCAAGAAACAGCTTTAGGTTTAGACTGACAGTTTAGATTGATTTAGACTGACTGTTTTTCAGTTTGGCAGCCAAAAGATCTGGGAAGATCTGGCCCATTGCTGGCAATGAGGAAATTACGAGGCTCCCCTTTCCATCAGTTTTAGGGCACAAGACTTAGGAAACACCTGTTTTTAGCATCCTTTTCTTTAATCTCCTTCAACTAGCTTTGGGTTAAGGCATCAGACTTAGGAACCCACTGTTTCTGGCATCCTTTTCTTTAGTCTCCTTCAGCTAGAACTGGATTAAGGGACCACTGTTTCTGGCATCCTTTCCTTTAATCTCCATCAGCTAGCCCTGGGTTAAGGCATTAGGTTTAAGAAACCACTGTTTCTGGCATCCTTTCCTTTAATCTCCTTCAGCTAGATCTACATTAAGGCATCAGAATTAAGAAACCACTTTTTCTGGTATCCTTTAATATCCTTCAACAAGACCTGGAGAGAAATTGAATTCTTCCCGTGGTGACTCAAGGGAGTCAGGCTATCACCTCCCTTCAGTAAACCACCCCAATATTTAAACAAACACCCCCATGCCCTTTCACAGCCCATAAATCAGTGGTACTCAACCTGTTGGTCCCCAGTTGTCTTAGCCTACAACCAGCCAGTTTACCAGCTGTTTGCCAAAGGAGAAGACTGGAATTGAGTCCAAAAGCAGATCCTAAAAGCAGTGAAGCCACTGAGATAGAACACGGAGCACGTGAGTGGCTTTCTTCTTCTGATTGGCTCAGGCAGGCAGCAGAGCTTACAGCCTCACAGGCAAACCACTGCGCGCATGACTGCCTTCCTCTCTGTACTCCACCTGCACTCCACATGTAGCCAAAAGAAACTGAAGGCAGCTGTTTTCAGCAGCCATGTGATCTGTTGAGGTTGGGAAAAATGTCAGCGGCACCCGTGCCATTACAACTGGCCAAAAGAGCCAAAACAGCTGGAAGCCATTTTGAAAAATGCATCTATGCACGGACTAATTATATAACAGAACTAGCCATCCCCTACCACACGTTGCTGTGGCCCAGTCTGTGTATATGTGTTTTGTGTGTGTAAATATGTGTATACGTGTGTGTGTGTGTATTTTTGTGTATATGTGTATATTAGGCCTGGGCGGTTTCGTTTCGTTAATTCGTAATTCGTTAATAATTAGTTAATTTTTCCAATTACAAAACGATAACGAACCAGGCGAGGCAGGCGAGGAGAGCTTCCGCGATGCCAGGCGTCGCGCGGAGGCCTCCTGGCCTGCTTTGCACCGTCGCCATCGGCGAGAGAGCGAGGCAGGCCAGGAGGCCTCCGCGCGACGCCTGCCGTCCCAGAAGCCCCTTGTCGCCTGCCTCGCGCTCTCGCCAATGGCCTCCGCGCGAGGTGAATGGGGAAAGCAACAGCGTGAGAGGAGACTGAAGGGAAGAGAAGAGGTTGCAAGGCAAGCGAAAGAGCGAAGGAACAGGGACCCAGATAACCCAGTCCCCTTCCACACAGCTGAATGAAATCCCACATTGTCTGCTTTGAACTGGATTATCTGTGTCCACACAGCCAGATAATCCACTTCAGTGTGTATTTTATGCAGCTGTATGGAAGGGGCCTCAGATAACCCAGTCCCCTTCCACACAACTCAAGTTTGGTCCAATTTAATTGTGGTTGGATTTCAGAATGCTCTTTGATGGCTGGGGAACTAAACACCCCAAGTCCCAAATGCCAAGGTCTATTTTCCCAAAATCTCTCCAGTGTTTTCTGTTGGTCATGAGAGTCCTGCAGGCCAAGTTTGGTCCAATTTAATTGTTGGAGTTCAGAATGCTCTTTGATGGCTGGGGAACTATACATCCCAACAACTCCCAAACGCCAAGGTCTATTTCCCCCAAACTCCACCAGTCTTCAGATTTGGGCATACTGAGTATTTGTGCCAAGTTCTGTCCAGATCCATAGTAATTTGGGTTCACAGTGCTCTCTGGATGTAGGTGAACTACCTCACCCATAATTCACTATCAATTCCTCCCAACCCCCTCCAGTATTTTCTATTGGTCATTAGGGTTCTGTGTGCCAAGTTTGGTCCTGGTCTGTATTTCGGGGGGGGGGGGAGGGGTGTCTCAGTGGTCTCTGGAAGTCAGCTGCATCGGTTGAAGGTACTTCACATCCCATCATCCGTTGCCCACACTCCCCCAAACATATTGTTTTTGTGATTAATCACTATGCTTTAATTATGTTCAATTTGTAACAATGAAAATACATCCTTCATATCAGACATTTACATTACATTTCATAACAGTAGCAAAATTACTGTTATGAAGTAGCAACGAAAATGTGGTTGGGGGTCACAACAACATGAGGAACTTTATTTAAGGGTCACGGCATTAGAAAGGTTGAGAACCACTGGCCTAAAGGATATCTTCCAACTTTTATTAGTATTAATGTTATTGTTGTTGTTATTGAGGCTGGGTGGCCATCTGTCAGGGCTGCTTTGAGTGTGCTTTCCCTGTATGAAGGCAGAATGAAGGGGATTGGACTAGATGGCCTTTAGAGCTCCCTTCCAATGCCATTATTAATATTAAAAAGACTAGATAGCCATTTGTCGAGAGTGCTTTGATTGTGCTTTCCCCGCAAGAAGGCAGAATGAAGGGGGTTGGACTAAATGGCCTTTAGAGGTCCCTCCCAACTTTAGGATTCTGTGAAAGGAATCTTTGTCGAACATGAGCCAGTAGTATGATGCTGCAGCTAAAAAGGCCAATGCTGTTTTAGGCTGTGTCAATAGGAGAAGCCTGAGAAAAGGCAAAAGGGAACTGATATGACACTTTACCTTGGCTGGTTTTTATAATTGCTTTAAATGAGAATTATTTCATGCAACAGTTTATTTTAACTTATTGCCAGCATGATGTAAAGGACCCAGAGTATAAATGAAATTCAAGGGAGAAAGAGCAACTGTAATGTACAATGTAAGGTACAATGTCCCTCTCATGGGAACCTGCATGTCATAAGCATTTGAATTAAAATTACCATCTTGAATTCAAATCTGATTTTTAATTTTTTTAATTTAGTGTGCATTGGAAGAGGGGTGGTCTTATACGGCGAGTATATCCCAAACTCTATATTTTAACTGAAAAAATTGGGGGTCGTCTTATACGCCCAGTCGTCTTATATGCCGGAAATACGGTATATAGATTCCTAAGTCTGGAACACTCCAGATATACTGAACTACAACTTCCAGCTCACTTGTTTCTAAGCAATGGATATGATGGCTACACATAATGTGTTTCATATTATATATAGCTGTTTCTTTGCTAGAATATAATTAAAAGGAAGGGACTCTTAAATATATGGCATAAAGGCGAATTCAAACTTGGGTTTGAATAATTATAGGAGTTTCTTGAATAGGTGCTGATATAAAGTTGGGACTAAAACTAGAAAGAAAGAAAAATCACTTGAATCAAGTGACCTCTTCTAAGTCTGCCGCCAACCTCATTAGTTAGTTGAAAATGCCCAGGGGCTTCTTCTAAACCCGTTGAAAGGATAATAGCAAGGAAGAGCAACTCAGAAGTTCTCAGACAGCAAGTTAATAATAGGTTAGTTGGCTGAGGCCAGAGGTTCTGTCAAACTACTACAGCCAGAAAAATACAAAGTGACTTGAATGGAGTAGACATTCAAAGGTTCAGACCATCTAACTGTGCTCTGCAGAGTTAGGTCAAGTGACTTTGGGAGAAGGTCAATGGTATGTCTATCCCATACCTTGGATTTTAGCCTCTATGAATTCCACAACTCACCTTTGCAAATGGAGAGACATGCAAATCTAGGCCTTGAGTCAGTAGTGCAAATGAAAAATGGCCTACCAGGAGACATCTTCATGTTATGGCAAGAGGAAGTGAGTAGTACAAAGCAAAGCTTAAACACAGACACTTCAAAAGAATGATATAAATGTTGAATATAGCACACTATAATGGTGCCCTTTCAACACAGTTGCCATGCATTCTCATATATAATGCATGCTAGAAAATGCCCTCATGCTTTAACAGGCTCTCACCTCTTCACCAGCTTCTCTCACCTCACAAGGTGATTCTCTTTGCAGCTGAAGTGGTGGTGTCACAAGGCAACTTTTGCTCATAGAAATGCAAACAGTAATTTCAAATATCCTTTTTTTTTTTAAAGGAATAATTCAAATCCCCTTACTATGCTGCAAAAAAGTATGTGAAAACCAGGAATGGGGGAACATCTGGCCTGCTATATATCCAATGATTTGTGATGTCTTTTCTTTTTAGGTCTTGGCTGTTGTGTGTAGGCAATTATGAAGTATAATCCCCCAACCTCCCTCCAAAGGTTATGGAAAAAAGATGGAACACAAATATTCAATCAAAAGGGTGGGTAAGTGAGTCTCAGACCAAAAGTCAACTGCTTGAAGTAGCTCTCAACAGCAAACTATATAGTCCCCACTTGGCCTGGTTAAAGACCTAGGACCTCATCACATTGATGAGCCTCCCCCCCCCCCCATCTCATTTTGGCAGCAATCACTGGAGAAATGAAAGGCATGTGTGGCACCTTACAGTAAACTAAGTGTCCTCCCTCCTTCCCCGATCGGATGGGGGAGGGGTGGCATATAAGGCAAGGCGTGTTAGCATCCTGTTGCTCCCCCCAGCAGATTGTGGGGGGGGGGGGGGAGAGAGATTGATTGTTGCCATTTCCCAAACCAGACAGGGGAGAAGCATAAAAACTGGCGGTAGCTCCGTTGGAACGATCCAAAAGACAAATTACTCACTGTGGTGGCGAGGAAGTTTCTTGCAACACTTTCTCACCACTTCACCCACTGATGGCACAAGGCTTTGGCCTGCGTCATCAGATGTGGTACATCTGGATCTGTGGCTGAGGAGAAACCCCAGCATGGTAAGGGGCAAGAAAAAACCCTGTGTGATGAGGTGGCTAGTCTTCACTCAGGTTGGCTTCAGTCAACCAATGAGTTTCAACCTACAAGTTCAAAGTAATTAGCTGTTGAACTCGCCTCCCCATCCTGTGCCTCCCCAAGAACAGAACAAGTTAAGAGAAGAGCTTGCTGACTGCTAGCAAGGAATGGTGGCCCATATGATGTACTGCCGTGCCCAGTAAAGTCAGACAGGCTACATGGTCTTCTATACATGGTCTTCCATATCCTAACTTGAAAGTACCCCACCCAATCTCAGCACACATCCAAACAAGCTGATTGGTATGGTTGGTGGAAAAATGAGAGAATGTCTGATCACTGCTCCTGGTACTGGAATTTCCTTGCCAGGAAAGCCAAAATGTATTCCTTCCAACAACAGCTTTTGCCATTTTCTATATTAGACACCATTTTACTACACCCTTGTCTATACAAACAAACCAAATGAACCCCAAACCCATACAGTTTTCTAGAGAAGCTCTCAAACAGCCCTAATCCTAGTTTATGGCACTTGGATTATTTTGTTGGAGCTGTTCTATACACATATGACTTTCTGTCATTTTCTGTGTTTTATTTTGGCTTACCTTGGTCTTGTTCTATGAAGGAGAGTCTGTCATGGGAGTAGTCATCACACCCAAAAACACTGCTGGGTCTAGAGCTGCAGAAAAGGGTTCTTGAAAGAAAATATATGTTTTGCAACAGATATTATCAATGCTTCATTCAGATTGGTATATTTGGTTGGAACCTTCTCGGTGGTGGCCCCTCGGCTATGGAATGCCCTACCCATTGACATCAGACAGGCTCCTTCGCTGCTGGCGTTTCGGAAGAAGGTTAAGACCTGGCTCTATGAGCAAGCGTTTGGCTAAACAGTGCAATTGAACATAGGAAGACGGTAAAATTGAACATAGGAATGGCACAAGGATTATGAGAATGGATTTTGCTCTGTTATCGAGGCGTCATGAATTGATAATAATTGTGGATTTTGCTATTGTGTATGATGTGTTTTAACTGTTTATTGTTGTGATAACCTGCATTGTGTAAACCGCATTGAGTCGCCTAATTAGGCTGAAAAACGCGGTATAGAAATAAAGCAAATAAATAAATAAACACGAGAATGTACTCGACCACAGCCCATAGTTTCTGGAATTTCCTTCCCAGGAAGGTCAACAGCAAGTAAAAACCTTTTATTCAGGCAG
Organism: Anolis sagrei; assembly: GCF_037176765.1. Lineage (NCBI taxonomy): Eukaryota > Metazoa > Chordata > Lepidosauria > Squamata > Anolidae > Anolis > Anolis sagrei. Next base: position 144,232,866 of record NC_090024.1, read on the forward strand.
GCTTTCAAAACAGAAATAGTCTCTGGGTACTAATTCCTTAGACTACTTTTACATTTATTTAGTAATTGTATTTTGATTGAATGTTTTAGTAATTAAATTAGTTTAGTTCTATTTTAATGTTTAGCTTTTATACGTTTTAACTGTATCTCTGTCTAAGTTGTTTGCTGCTTTATGTTCCAATCTGGGGGGAAGGTGAGGTACTGTATTTCTTTAATTGTAAGAAGATTGAAAGATGCACTCTAATTTCAGTACAACTTTCATCAACAAAAATACATATGATACACCTGTGATTGAAAGATGTACCCCATTTTGAGAGATGTGTATCTAGGAGGAAATGTATGTGTTAGAATTGAAGAATTGCAGATGATAATAATAATAATAATAATAATAATAATAATAAGCAATAGTAATTTACCTTCTCCCCCCCCCCCTCCCAAATATCTGAAGAAAAGATCAGCTAAACAAACACATGAAATCAACTTAGAGGTTTTTGGAAATGTATACGTATTTTTTCCAGGACACAAACAAGAATGAATAATGCTCACTGTTAGTTGATTGATGATCTTCTAAAATTAAATGTAGTATTTCCCCATTCTCCAATTCTGACGTAATTCATTATAGGAACAAATTCATCTCTGCCCAGATGACCAATGCTATTATATGCTTCATTAAAGTGCCATGTATGTCCTTAAGACCCACATTGATTGACTGTGGCAGTGAAGGCCTCATAAAATTTTGTGACTGAATGTTATTGGATAAAGCCTAAGATGAGGTCGTCAAACATTCATCCTTGTCACTAAAGTGAGAAATAAGTTATTTGACTGTCCCCACATGCCTGCTTTCAGACCTGTTCAGAGGAAACTAAGAAGACTACACACAGAGACTATTTCCATGTTCCTGCTTTTAATTTTAAATGTAATGTTTTGTTTTTGTTATTTTTTTTTGCCTTTGCTTTTGCACTGGAACCCAGAAATTGAAATAAAGCCTTCAACAATACATTGAAATAATGTTGTTGTTTTTTTTTTTAAAAAAAAGAGAATGATATATTATGAAAAAGGACAAGTTTTTTGTAGTTCAGGACAAAGTCAGCATGTAAAATGCAGTAATGTGTGTTCACATGCGTGTACAAAAACAAAACAAGAAAACATGTGGCTTTTTTGTGTGAAGTCTAAGTACACAACAGCAAATAATTCTTGAAAACGGCACAATTTTCATGACCTTTTCCAGAGTGTGGAGAATAATAGCAGAATGATTTGTCCTTGCCAATGAACATAACATTTACAATGATTGCATCCTTGTGGAGTTTCTTTTTGGGTCACATCACGGAACAGAGCTTATGATGGATCCACCTTTCTCTGAAACGATCTGTTGGTGAAGGTTAAAGTAAATAGGAGAAAATAAGATAGTGTTAATACAAATGTGGATCTTTGGGCTTCCAAATAGTTGGGCCTACAACTTTCTTAGTTGCTCGCCATCTCTTAACTGATTGGTACCTGATTTTAATCTCATCTATAAGCAGGGTGTGGGCAAGCATACAGATGAGAAGGTGTTTGTTCTGCTCCACGATCACACAAGGTGGAGAATTCTTCTAGGTTGTGCCAGGTTGTCTTTCAATCTGCCCATTCCACTTCTGAGTCTGTTCAGGGACTTCCAATTGGCCCATTCTTGGTTTGCTTCTGGAGGCAGACCCTCATGGGGGTGGGGGGCATCGAATTTGGATTTCCTGGTTTAGCCGCCCAGAGGGATACCCTTGCTGTTGCTGGGAAAACATTAGGAGGAGTGGTGGTTCTCATGATGCTAGTAAGAAAATCACTGTGTTGGACTGAGAATAAATCCCTAAATAGGTGGCCCTTGAGGGCCCCTTCCAACTCAATAGGAGAAGCATATCAATTTGTTTAGAGGTTGGATGGCCATCTGTCAGGAGAGTTTTGATGGTGCCCTTCTGCCTGGAAGAAGGGAGTTGCACTAGATGACCCTTGGGGGTTTCTTTCCAACACTAGAATTCTATGAAACTGTAGAATTGGTTAATATTGGTTTCTATTGGTTAATATGAGAGACAGTAAATGAGATAACTATGTGGCTTTTTAAAAGGTTCTTGTCAAAATTAAAAAAAAATCCTGAAATCAGTAGATGTATGAATATTTCTGAAAGTTGAGGGAATGATCCCTTGAGGGAATGATATAATGTATCATTATATAGAAAATTCAAGGAGATACCTCTTGGATTTTTTTAATGTTGTTTATTTAAAAAATGAAAATTCCCCCAAAATCCATGGATAAGTGAAACACCTGAAACTTGATGGGGTAACAGTAGTAAATGTGTTCTACTATTGTAGCATGTTTTACCCCTATAGCTGTAAAAGTGAGAGCAAAAGCAGCCCCTGAAGGTTCTCCAATTATAGTAATTATGCATAATTACTATAACGAAAAAGAAATGAAATTGTGTTACTTTCATTGTAGTAACAAAATTTTCACTAGCTATACTTTAGAAACACTTTAGAAATGAAATGCCAGCATCCCCTAATTTTGTAATGACTGTTTGGACACTTGGTGGGCTTGCAGGGGTAAAATATGTCCCGCAAGTGTGGCCACTTTCATCCAAATAGCCCTAAAATGATGGAAAGAAGAGCCTCTGAAGTTCTCCCATTGCTGCAAATGGATCTCCCCGGGGCGAAAACAGAACTTCTAGCTGATGGATCAGTAAGTGGTGTTCCCCCTGCCAAATTTGGGCAGTTCCTGAAATAATGAAATGGGGGCAACCAAAAATCAGGCAATGAAAATGACATGGGGTATTCCCAAATTGCACACTCCTACTGAATACATACAAACCATATCACACTTGTGGTTCTCTTCTACCTGTATCTATTAAAATAATGTACTTTGACTGGTTACATAACAGATAGATGACTCCTCCCAATCCATCCAACATTCCCCTATGTTACAGGTTCTGAATCAGGACTTCATAGCCATAACTGCACCCACACCTTCCTTCTCTCCTGAGCATGCTCCTGTATCTCCCTGCCTTCCCTCCTGTTTCCCATGCCTTCTCTCCCAGGCATATGGGTCTCTCTCTCTCTCTGCCTTCCCTTAAATATCTCACATGTAAAAAAGAACTGTGGGTCAAAAAAGATTAAGAAACTCTTATATAATAAGAGAAAGCCTTTTAGCAACATGGAAAAGGTACAAGAAGGGAATAGAGCCAAAAATCCTCTTATGGCTGCGCCCACTGGAATCAATGCAGAGACTGGCCACACACACTTAATCTGGAACATACAAAGAATACTTAGTCAAACAGAAAGGGCAATGGGCACTTAAAGGTAGAGAAGAATTGGGGATAAAAGATTGGTTTTGCTTCTTTCAATTGCATGACAAATTTAGGAAAGATGTAAAGGTAGGAATTGCTTCTAAAAAAAATCAGAGTTAGAATATATCTTTGAGAAGGGTAACAAAGGCCTAATAACTAGGCTCTACAAATATATCTTAGAATACAATTTAATAGACAACCAGATAAAAACTGTTATGATTACGTGGTCCAAAGATTTAGGTAGAAATGTTGATTTGGAAGAACGGGAACATTTGTGGGGAAAGAGGTTTAAATTTTTCAGTGGCCAGCTCAGGTAGAGAAAATATGTTTAAAATGTTTTATAGAGCTTACATAACTGCAGAATTATTGGCCAAAATAGAGAAAACAGAACAAGGGTCTTGATGCAGATGTAAGAAGGTGAAGGGATCATTTTTCCATGTATGGTGGACTTGTAATATAGTTAAAGAATTTTGGAAAAAGTGGTGAAACAAACAAACAATATGATTGACAAAAAGATCAAGAAAAACCTGGAAATGTGCCTATTATGACTATTTAGAATGTATATCAGTGCAAATGATGAAGAAATTTGTCAGTATTGGTTTTTTTGCCACAAGATTAATAATAGCCAAAACTTGGAAAAGGGAAAAAGAGTTATCTATTAAAGGTTGGAGATATAAATTAGTAGATTATATCTAAATGGCCAAATTGACAAATAGCAGCAGAGGAGGAAATAATGAAAAATTTGCAAACAAATGGAGGCTGGCACTTGGGTATTTGGAAAAGAAGACAAAAGTAAACTTGAAGATTGCCATAAAGGGGATTCTGTGAAAGAAGATATATGGATAGTTGCTGGTTAGTTGTGTGATCCTTTTTTGAGGGGCTTCGGAAGTCGTGGGGTGGGGTTCATGGGTGGGGGGGGGGATAGAGAGTTGAGAAATGTTATGGTATAATTAACTGTCCAGCCAAGTCTGATTGTTTATATGGTTAATGAGCACTGAATGTATACCCTTTTGTAAATCTTTTGCATTTTTTCTTTATTTTTTCTTTTGTTTATTTGTTTTGTATCCTATATACACTATAAAACAATAAAAATATTTTAAAAAAGAAAAAAACTCTGCCTCTGACATGTGGAGAAAAGAAGGATGGATAAAGATAATTGAGAATATGTTTAACAAAAGGTACAGTCAGCAGATCCTTTGCATATGGCTTCCTACGTGTTCCCAGTGAAAGGGACGTAATGGGGTCCATAGGATGCAAAGGGTGTCGGAGACACTGTGTTTTCTGGTGTGATAACATCCTTAGTCTGCTTTTGTGTGGGAAACAAAAGGAATTGATAACTTATCTTTTTGTCTCAGACAGCAAAATGTTGAGAGATGGACCTGCCTAAACAGAATCAAAAGGTTCCCTGCTGCAGATGTTCTCCCAAGAAATAATAATGGGAATGAGAAAGAACCATACAATCTTGGAAGTATGGCCAATGCCATGACCCGAGAACACCCTTGTATCCATGTGGTTATGGTCCATACATAGATTAATAAGAGTTCTGGCCACATCATTTCTGTAGAACATCTGGGCACAATCTGCTTCTTTACAAAAGAGCCTTCAAGAAAAGCTGGCTGGCTACTATAAAAAGCAAAGTGGCATCAATTAATGAAATATCAAGCTCAGCGTGATGAGGCAGAATGACATTTTCCCCTTGCGTTGCATTTCCTTGTTTGATATGCACTCATTCCCTTCCCTGTGGGACCCGGTAAGGCCATTTCATAAGATTGCAGATTACTTCCTCTGCCAGATCAGCTCCCCCTCATTCCCCCTTTAAAAAACACTGAAGAAAGAAGAAAAGGAAGCTGGAGTGGCAGGTGGTTTAGAAAAACAAATCCAAGCCAGTGCAATTACTGCAGGACTGAGCTTGTCTTGGGAATGTAGGCTCTGAAGCAGCTATCTGCAAAATAGATTCTAATTTAAATCCTACTGGGAAACTGAGAATTAGACATGGTTATCACTGATGTGCTATCAGCGGATGTGATTTTCCCAGGAACTGGGCAGTCGCTGAATAAAAAGGGATCACTTGCTTTAGGAATATAAACCATATGGATGTGTCTGCTACAGATAAGGCAAGAACCATAGAGCTTGATGTTGGCATGCAACTCTCCAGCCCACAAAAGTTCAACCATTGAAAGAACACAACAAAATGTTGGTAGGAAATGTTCCCAGCATGTTACTTCTCCATTGTCACTAACTTTTAAAGTGATACAGCACAGCTGTGGTGGGTGATGCCCACAGGTCAACTGCAAGGTGACCAGAGATAGTGTCCATCACATACAGTTTGCTGTGTGTGTTATAAGGTCTGGCTCAAGGGTGAAAAATAGGGCTGGGCGGTTTCGTTTCATTAATTCGTAATTCGTTAATAATTCGTTAATTTTTTCAATTACAAAACGATAACAAACCATTCTGGAGCAATTATTAAAAAAAACGAATTTTCAAAAACGTTTTGTAAATGCTTCGTATTTCGATATTGCATTCGTTTCGTTATTGTTTTGAGGTCGTTTCGTTATTATTTCCACATGTCTGGGCCAGTTTTATGGTTTAATTAGTGAAAAAAAAATTATAATATCACACCAACAGTCAACAACAGAGGGAGAGGGAAGCTTCAGAAGGTTTTGGAGGTTTTTTAGCGTATTTCGCGGTCGCGTCCACCATTAACGAATCGATTCGTTATTGTTTCGGAAATCGATTCGTTAATTTTTTACCATTTACGAAATTTTGTAAATATCGAACTTTTTAAAAGGAAAATTTTGTAATTATTTTAAATATCGAAACAAAAAAAACCCCCAAATACAAATCGATTTTAGAAACAAATTTTTCCGTTGTTACCCAGACCTAGTGAAAAATAATGAAAGGTGTGTCTTGCACGCTACAAAAATAGAAGTTATTTTCAGTTACTGTCATTTTTGGATGATTTTCTGGACTTTGGGATGAGGTTAGCCTATTGTTATAGAATCCATCAGTCCTGGAGACCTCCAAGATTAGGTATTGTTTACCTTTATATCCATACTGATATTTCCTCCCAAAAGCACCCACGTGTTTTCAGGCTGTGGGTCTTGGTGGGACAGGGTTCTAGGGCCATGATGAGTCCAGTGGCCACAATGTATTATTCGTAATCTAAATCTACTGTTTATTCACCACTAATTGTGAGAGAAGTTGGAGTTTAGGTGGGCTGGGTCAAATCTACCATGAAGTCATAATTATTCATGGTGCAATTTGTCCATGATCTAGTTCATACTTTGTAGCCATGTGTCTAGAGAGAAGAGAACTATTTAGTTCTTCTTTTCATTTTCATCTATTAAAGTTTATTGAGTCAGCTCTCTTTCACTGACTAACAAATCACAGTATTCTCTTTGTTTCTTTCTGATTGATTTCTATGGAAGATTCAGTTGATGTTCACCTGCCTGTGACTTTTGCATTTTCAATCTTATTGGCATGATATTTTCAGGCATTTTACTACCTGTCCAAGAGATGAGAAATGACGCATTTCAGACAGATAGAAAAAAGTGGCTTTTTGTATTTAAAAAGGTAAACAAATGCCATCTCTGTTATTTATAAACTAATAGGGAGGAAATGTGATAAAAGCCTGAGTGAATATAAAATGTTTCAAGGGGCTTTAAGGTCACGAGGAAGGTAAAATTGTGTTGTTGACTGGCTGCACAAACAAAACATAAAGGCACATGAAAGGGCTCTGTCTCCAAGGATATAAAAGAGCTGGGAGCCCTTTTATACTACATTAGTGATTCCAAATGTTGGTCCTTCACTTGCTTTGGACTTCTACTTCCAGAATCCCCAGTCAGCTTGTCCAATGGCCAGTAATTCTACAAGGTGAAGGCCAAAACAATTGCAGGATAAAAGTTTGATATGAAGATTCCACCGGTAATCCCTTTCTTCCCAGATGTCATGTGAAAGGCTTCCAGAGGAGCCATCTTGCCCAGGGATGGAATGAACAGAAAGAAAAAATAGAAACATTGCAAGACAAGAAAGAAACGAGGAATAGTCCAGCAAAGAATATATCAGCTCAAAAGAAGAACAAATGCAGTGAAAAGTAGAGAATGGTTAGATCCAGAACAGACATATTTCTATTCATGTATATAACAGAGCAAATCATCACGAGGTTTTGTTCAGGGTTTCCATCCATAGAATTCTAGAGTTGGAAGAGAACCCAAAGACCATCTAGTCCAACCAGGAGTACACACTCCTGAGAGATGACCATCCGGCCTCTGCTGAAAAACATCCAGAGGAGACTCCACTACACACCAAGGCAGCATATTCCATGGTCAAACAGCTCTTAGCATCAGGAAGTTTCATAATGTTTAAGATGGAATCCTTTGCTCTCTGTCCGAGGCCTCCAGAGAAGAAGAAAATAAGCTTGCCTCTTCCTTAACATGACACCTTTAAACATAGATATCAAGTCCCCTCTTAATCAATTGCTTATTGTATCTTTTAGATTATAAGGCAGAAGGCAAGGATTTAGTATAGATTTTTCTAAGCTGTTTCTGGAAGCCATTTTTTGGTTTGAGTGGGATGCCCAGGCTTGGTTAAATAAATCTGGAGTGTAATTTTATTATGAGAAAAAAGACCTGTTGAGATAAAAGCATATTGGATATCCAAGGTCCAAAGATAAATCAGGATTGATTTATCTTAGGATCCAAAACTGGCTACCACAGTAAAGAAGCTACATATCAATGGATAGAGGAGGATGAGGCACATACCACATGGCAATGTTGCCATTGTGGTATCATAATAAGCTCTCTCCTCCCTCCCACACTTTGCAGAAACTCTGCCTACTTTCCTGTCCTGTTTTCTTGTAGGGTCTCCTTTTGAATCAAGAATTAATATGTTCCATTTTAGAGAGAAAATTCTATTCTGCTTCAGAGGAAATGACAACCCACCCCCCACCCCCTCGCCCGCCTGTTCTTTGCCAACTCCTTGGAGGCACACAAACATATTGACACACCATTCTGCCATTTCTGAAACAAAAAGAAATAGCTGGGGAAGCTGAGATTTTTCCTTCCATTTGTTTTAGCTGCAAAAGAATACACAGCTTCACCTTGGGACTGTGCATAATTTCAGACAGCTCCACACTACTGTTGAAAGACTGTACGCGATACCCCATAGAAGAGGCCACAGTGAATAAAGAATAGCATTGGGGGCTGCAGTATTCCTTTTTTAAAATGATCAAGAGGAAGAAAAAGAACTCTAACAAAACAGAACAATAACCCAACAACTTCGCTTCTTGTAATTATCTCTTACCAGATAAGATTACAGGTGCAATCTTGCGTCTACTGAAAGTAAACCATATTTAGTTCAGTGGAATGTACTCTCAGGAATAAAAGCATAATAGAATTCTAGCCTGATTAAAAAAAACCCGCAGAAATTGTGGGGGCTCTTAACTCATTCCATTATTTTCTCTTGTCAGAAAGATATAAGAAGAGCTGTCTGGCTGGGCCAGTGCAAGCATTAGACCAGCATTTCTCAACCAGGGGGTTGGGACCCCTGGGGGGTTGTCAGAGGGGGTGTCAGAGGAGTCGCCGAAAACCATCAGAAAACACAGTATTTTCTGTTGGTCATGTGGGTTCTGTGAGGGAAGTTTGGCCCAATTCTATCATTTGTGGGGTTCAGAATGCTCTTTGATCGTAGGTGAACTATAAATCCCAGTAACTACAACTTCCAAATGTCAAGGTCTATTTTCCCCAAACTCCACTTGTGTTCACATTTGGGTATACTGAGAGTAGTCATGCCAAGTTTGGTTCAGATCCATCATTGTATGAGCCCACAGTGCTCTCGGGATGTAAGTGAACAACAACTCCAAAACTCAAGATCAGTGCCCACCAAACCCTTCCAGTACTTTCTATTGTTCATGGGAGTTCTGTGTGCCAAGTTTGGTTCAAATCCATGGTTGGTGGAGTTCAGAATGCTCTTTGATTGTAGGTTAACTATAATTCCTAGCAACTACAACTCCCAAATGACAAAATAAATCCCCCCCCCAAACCCCACCAGTATTCAAATTTCTGCGGATCTGGTATTTGTGCCAAATTTGGCCCAGTGAATATCCTGCATATCAGATATTTACATTACAATTCATAACAGTAGCAAAATTACAGTTATGAAGTAGCAACGAAAATAATTTTATGATTGGGGGTCACCACAACATGAGGAACCATGTTAAGGGGTTGCAGCATTAAAAGGTTTGGGAACCACTGCATTAGACCATTCAGCATTAGTCCTGCATTAGACTGTCTTCAGAAATAGCCAATCAGATGTCTCTGGAATGTCATTAACAGGACATAATGACAAAGACCTGAAAAATAAAACTAAAAAATGGCTTTTGCTTCTCCTTTTCCTTTCCCCATTTGTCCTCGGCTTACTTTAACTGATGCAAATGGAGCTTAAAGTGAAATCACACTTTGCACTGAACCATTGTAGCAGATTAAAAAGAGAGGAGGGACAGACTCTAGCCCTTCCCAGTAGACTTCAGAAAAAGTAAACTGCTACAACCACTTTTAATTTGTATGCTCATTTCATTAATAACTTTTGAAATCTTGATCATATTCTAATGTTGTTTGGTTAAATATATCTTGATCATATTCTAATGTTGTTTGGTTAAATATATTTTCACCACTGAAATGTTAGAGGGTTTCAAGAATGAGTGCATGCATCCCTTAAATTTAACATTAAGAAAAATAAAGGTGGATGGGACCCTCCTAAATTTTGTTTCATAAGCAGAGCCCATTAGAAGAATTGGAGAAATCCCCTGCTTTCCTAATTAAACAGCAGATAAATAAAATGCATGTACACACAGAGAAAGCTCTCACATCTTCTTCTCAGACTCTCATTAGCCTTTCTCTTGCCCAAAACAGACCTTACGCTAAATAAAAGGAGAAAAATTGAAAGAGAAGAATAATTTCAATGATATCACACAAAACTCCTTCCCACACGTTAACTATATAACGGTGATGCTAGCAATTGAGGACCTGATGGAAAAATTCATGGGAAGAGACACAGAACTGGGTTGCTATGAGTTTTCCAGGCTGTATGGTTATGTTCCAGAAGCATTCTCTCCTGATGTTTCACCCACATCTATGACAGGCATCCTCAGAGGTAGTGAGGATGCAGCCTCTGAGGATGCCTGCCATAGGTGTGGATGAAATGTCAGGAGAGAATGCTTTTGGAACATGGCCATGCAGCCTGGAAAAGTCACAGCAACCCAGTGATTCTGGCCATGAAAGCCTTTGACAACTCATTAGACACAGAATTCTTATTTGGCGGCAATGCCTTCATTTTTGCCTCCCCTTCCCATAGCTAACACAGAGGAAGGAAAGCTATGGACCCTTGACTGTAATTCCCATCATCAGAAACCACTAGCTGCTATTCAGGAATAAGCCTCCAGATATTTATTTTTACTCATGAGTCCAACAATTCAGAGTTTTAGAAACTTCAGTCCCAAACATCTGGATGCAAGAAGTCTACCCCAAATGCTGATAAAGTTAAATAGATTGTGTAAGGCACTAGATGCCACCACTGTCCTCACCTCTGTTATCAGTGGAGTAGGTTCAATTATATGAACCTTTGCCTGACATCTGAAGTTTTACAGCCCAAGGAAGTTTTTCTTCTCCCTGAGAAGAAAGCAGCCTCTCTTCTGATTGTGCTTTAACACAAGAAAATTAGATCTGAAATCATAAGTGACCTTTATCCTCCCCACCAGTCACTTTTCACATTCACAGTGTTTTCCTTAAGGGGATTGTGTATTGGAGCCTTTTCCAACTCGAGGCATTGTGCTGAATGCTTGAAAGCCAGACCAAAATGCAAACTCAGAGGCTGCTTGGACCTTAAAGATCAAGGTCAATAACAATTCACTGGTAAGTTACATTAAATTCTTATTACACATTCACTACTGTCATTTCAGCACATTTTTGATGAGGATGTGGAACTGCCTGCTATGAATGTCATTTCTGCTTGTTTTCTAATGGCTTGCCTCTTTCTATTTATAGCACATCAGAACTCAGAGCTAAACACAATCTGAAGCCATTTTTATTTTTTAAAAATACATTGTTCTTGTCTTACCTTAACAGGCATTGATGAGAGATGCCTAGAGGATTACAATGGACTAAGACCACCGTGGGAAACTATTTTACCGCTGTGATTAGAACCCATGTCCATGGGCAGTAATCCTACTCTTGGGTTTAGTTCTGATTTATAGATTTGGCCCTATCCCTAATTAATCCATTAAATAGATCTCATACTTAGGGTAGCTCATTTAAAATTTGGAACAAAACCCAAAGCAGATTCATTGTCACACTGACATTGAAGTTACGTGCTACCTATGCATGGCTGGAAAGATGTAATACCATGTTATCTCCTTGGGAAAGTATGGGTGCCTTGTAAGCTTGTACGCATCTCATCTTTCTTTTTCAGATCTTTGAATCAAACACTCCCTCTTTTTCAGATGTAATCATGGTTAGTTCCCATTGGAGCCAACACAATATGGGCAGGCTCCCGTGTTGTGGAGGAAGCCTCTGATAACACCTTCACCTTGGTTGAGAGTGGGGCCTTTGCTGGAAGTCACACAATGTCATGGGGTTCTGTCCCCAAGACATGGTAGAAGCGCCCTAGGATGCTAAATTTACCCCTACTATACACATTTCGGTCCTACAACAGAAAAGAATAGTCAGGTGACACAGTGAAAGCAGATGGGGTAAAGCTGACTCCAAGCAAGTCCAGTTGCTTCATTCATGTCTCATGATACTAGCATCCAACTAGCAAAGTCTTAGGAATACCCTACATTGCTTTGATGTGGAAATGAGGAGGCTGCTACACTGAACTGGTGGGAATGAGAGAGAGGGCCTTCTCCATGGTCACCCCCACCTCTGGAACTCCCTCCCTAAAGAAATAAAGCTGCCACCCTCCCTCCTCTCCTTCAGAAAACAACTGAAGACCTACTTCTGCTCACTAGCATATGGAGAGGAGGAGGAATAAATGGTTGAGAGATCACTGCTGGGCCTCTGGTTGAGAACTTCCATATATACTCAAGTATAAGCCAACCTGAATATAAGCAAAGGCACCTAATTTTACCAAAAAAACCTGGGAAAACGTATTGACTTGAGTATAAGGTGAGGGTGGGAAATGCAGCAGCTACTGATACATTTCAAAATAAAAATAGATACCAATAAAATTACCTTAATCAAGGCATAAGTAAATTAAATGTTTTTCAAAATTTACATAAAACTGTAATTTAAGATAAGACTGCCCAACTCTGATTAAACCATTATTGTAACCTTCTTCGATGTAAATGTGCTTACATATCCTTCCAATAATTATAAAGAGAGTAAAATAATAAATGTAATAATAATAATAGAGTAAAACAATGGAAATTTAATAATAATAATAATAATAATAATAATAATAGAGTAAAATAATAACAACAACAGTAACAACAACAGAAAATAATAAATAACCTTGATTCAAGTATAATCCAAGGGGGACTTTTTCAGCCCAACTAGACTTATACTCAAGTATATACAGCATTTGTATTTGGGCTTTCCTGCTCCACACCAGCCCAATGACTTCGTTTGGCAACATAATCAACCCACACCGTTTTGTGAACCCTTGCTGGTTGTTGTAAATTAATATGTGTGTTTTGTTTAGATTTGATGTTATTATATAATTTTGTCTGACTACATGTAGTTTAATGTATTAAAGTTGATTTAATTTACTGATGTTAGGCTTTAATTTGAGGTTAGGTTTTAATGTTATTTTTATATGTGGGGTTTTTCTGGGATTTTATGTCAGTATTGTTTGTTTTATGTAGGAATTGAATGTTTCTATTATTATGTTGGAATCCATTCTGAGTCCCATTGGGGAGATAGGGCGGAATACAAATAAAGTATTTATTATTATTATTATTATTATTATTATTGCTAAAAACCATGATTGTGAAGCACATTCTTAATCTGAGTCATTTCTTCTGAGTCATGTGCTGAACTGTTGGCCTTTATATAACACATGGTCTCTCTTCTTGCTCCGCAGCAAAGTACAGGGTTAGTCAAAATGCATAGGCCAATAAGCCATTCAATTGAATGGCTTATTGACCTATGCATTTTGACTAACCCTGTATAAGGAGCAGTTTCACATTGCTCCTGCAAATGAATTGGCTTTCTGTCTTTGGCAATCTTTTGGAAATGCAACATTTGTTCCCATCTGTCAGGCTGGCAATCTCCTTGCTCCGAACTTGCTTGGACTTCCCTTGAGTTAGCAGTGCCAATGTTGAAGAAATCATGAGCTTAAACAAGAAGAAGACAAATTAGGAATGAACTGACTGGAAGTCCTTTTTCAATAAAAACAACAGCACATCAACAGGGGGAAATCAAGGACAGACTGACACATTTAGTGGATTGTGTCACCTCTCATGCATTGCCTGCCTTGCTTGTTAACCAGACAATAAATAATGAAAATGAATATGCCCCTTCAGGATTCTACATTACTCTTCAACACTCCAATTAGGAGTGAAGCAGAATTTGATATGGGAGCTTACACAACTTTCAGAACCTGGCTCTTTTCTCTGTAGGAGTTTCCTAACATGCGGGGATACTGTAGAGATCAGCATCTGCTAAGTACAGATGGAGATAGGAATACCCTGGATGCCTTTATTATTTCAACTGGAGAGGAACAAAAACAAATCCTGAAGAAAAACTGCTGAATTCTTCTAATGATTGCATACATATGAATCTAGAGAGTAAAACAGAACTTTTACTCTGTATATATAGTCTTAGTTATATTTATTCAGAGATAAATCTCGTTTAACTCTAGGGAAATTACTCTTTAGTAAACATTTGACTGCTTAGCACAATCCTCTACTTGTTGTCTTATAAATACGTCCCATTGTGTGCTCAGGGGGTATTACTCCACGGATCGTGATGCAAAATTCCACTCTTAGTCAAAAATGACCTAAATCAGAAAATATTACTGACAATCCCACTAGTGTGTACAATGGATTATACATTGTAGATTGATCCTGATGACATCATCTGATCTTGCACAGTGATACAAAGCTGTAAATAAATTGCATGCAAATTCATTTCCTAATTTCTAAGGAAGTATTCATATCTAAACTACACAGACCACAACAAGCTCCTTTGTTTCATCAAGTGTTACACATCAAACTGACAATAATGAAGAAGCAGTTTTATTATTGAATGTGTGTCATTGCATTTGAAATCTGCTTGTGTTTCGATTGTTTGTGTATAAACAGCCCCAGAAACATGAAACACTGTTGTTTAGCTGTTTGCACAAGGAGAGAGAGAACCATGAAGTGTTATGGTTAGCTGGTCTAGGCTAAGATTTGCCAGATCCAGATTATATTGCCACTGACCCTGAACTAGGTGACCTATGACCAATCATTGTCTTTCTCTTGATGATATGGTTGCTGTGCCTTCAAGTCATTTCTAACAAAAAGCAACATTAAGGCCAACCTATAACAGGTGTTTCTTGATGAGAGTTGTTCAGAGAGGCATTGCCTTTGACTTTTTCTGAGGCTGAGAGTATGTGACTTCCCCAAAATTTCCGTAGTTGAGTGGAAATTTGACACCACATCTTCAAAATCATAGTCTAATATTCCAACTACCTCCCTATAAGGCCTTCTTAACATGAGCCCTTTCACAAACTTTCAATTACACTAGAGCTGAAAAAGTGGGCAAAGAGTATGCATCCCATCTGAAATCCTGTGGTCCCCTCCTGCAGAATACTGGGCCTTGTAATTCAGTGAGACACGGGACTTCACTGGCAGAGCATTTTAAAGGCCCCTTCCCTTAACTACAAGCCCTAGAATTCTGCAAGAGGCAGCCACAGAATTTCAGGTGGGATGAATAGTCTTTGCCTACTCTTTCCACTCTAGTGAGATACTGGCATGAGAAGGTGTGGAAATGAATATACAACCTTGAGCTCAAAGTAGGAAGATAAATACTAACCCACTAATAACAAGCGGCCTTTTTCCAGCAGCATAAGCCAGCTGGGCCCTAGATGATCCACAGGGCCCACCGGCTTCCATCAAAAGTCACGCAAGATGTGGGGCATGGGGCCATGGGTTCCCCACACCCTTGGGGACAGTAGCTGGATTTGCCATGACGCATGGAGATTCTAGCATCCCATGTGACAAAGTTCTTAGTATCTTAAATATCCAGTAATTCATTCATCAGACTTATGCTTCCTGCAGTGAAGTTATAAGGGCCTAATCACATGGGGCAATTGAAATGTCCTAGGACACTTCTGCCCCAGTTCATCAATGTAGCCACCGTGTTTTCCATAGGAACAATGTGGCTTTGGCACAGTGGTAATGCTTCCCCACATAAAATGGAGAAGCGTCAGCTGGCAATTGGGGCACCGGGATTGCCCTGCTGCTGCTCCACTGCTGCCATGATTCACAGTGCTGAACCTCATCCATGTGATGAGGTCCTTAGATCCTGTTTGGTCTGGGAAGCTAAGCAGAGTCAGACATGTTGAGTAATTGGGAGAGAAACCATTCAAGAATACCAGGTACTACGGGCTCAATTCAAAGAAAAGCAATGGAAAATCTCTTTTGAACCAATCTGAAATGACCCTCAGGATGGCACATTTTATATTCTAGCTTCATCCAATAAGAAACCACCTATTAAACCTAGTGGGCCATGCTACATCTAATAAAACATAGCATGGTCCACCAGGCTCCTTGTTGAATATATTTCTGTTATTATTGTATGCACATATCTTGGAATTTTCCCAGACTTGTAATTCATGCCTATTCATTTTGCAATTGTTTAATGCTTACTAATAAAGACTTGTCAAGGTATAATACTATTAAGATGCAATAATAGCCTTTATCTCCTTGGTCAGGCATGTATAGGCAAGCCCACTTGACATCTGTCAGAGGGGCCCTCTCCTGACTCCTGCCTGTGAGGAAATATAAAATGGGAGGACATGGGAAAGGATCTACTGTGGCACCCTGTTTGTGGAATGTCCTTCTGTTGGAATCCTTTCTAGTGGCAACTTTTGGGTCAAGTCAATATAACAACTTTTTTGTTAAAGCCTTTTAGGGGTTCCATTTGTTTTTAAGCATGTACATTTTTAACAAGTCTTTCAGCTATTTCAAATTGTTTTAACTTGTTGAGTGGTTGAAAATTCATTTATCTTATTTATCTCCATTTTAACCTGGAATTGTTTCATCTGTTTGTGCTCTGAAGTCTCTAAATAAAAGGGAAGGATAAAAAACTATTTTTAGGGGGGGAAACATTTAAAACTATAGAACAAGTCCAAAATTGCAAAACAATCTCCCAAAATTACAGAGCTGTCGAGTTCTTTCTTTCAGCCAGGGAAAAACTGATGACATTATCTGTGATTTCCCACGGGAAGGAAATGCTATATTGACAACCCTACTTCTGTAGATAAAAGATGTGTGACTTTCCTTGGCCAGAGTTAGAAGGTGAAAGAACGAAAGTTTTCTCCCTTCCATACATCTGCAACCCATGTATTTTACCCAGAAAAAAACCTGACTCATTAGAAACAGTGGCTTGGATTCTATATCACTTGTGGACTTAATCTCAGAAAAGAGAAAGGGGAATGGCATTTCATTGGGTTTTGTCTTTAAAGAAAATGGAGAATTTACTTACCTCCATCACAAGGGATCACGTCCTCCTGCTTCTAGCTTAACCATCCTCTTAGAGGAGACACATGCATCATTCTTTAGACACCACTTCTATAGGATCTTTTGCTTCTCAAGCCTCTTACTCTAAAGTAGACACAAAGCATTGTTCTTAAGACACCACTTCTATGGGATCTTTTGCCCCTCGAGCCCTTAATTCTAGAGAAGACAAGAACTCTTTTTAAAACACTTATTTCAATGAGACCCAAATCATCTTTAAACCAGTGATGGAACCATAAGGACCATTAGCAGACTGCCCACAAGAAGACCCACACTTTCACATCATTAACACGATCTAAAACGGAGTTGCCATCCCACCTAAATTATGTGTCTTTAGCCCTTTCCAAGTGAATGGGGAGCTCTGGAGTCAATTGCTCCTCAACTCCAAACACCTTTTTGACACACTTCAGAAATGAAGTCCCAAGGGCAACTGACAGGAAGTACTCTTGTGTCATTTGATGGGCTCCATGGTAATCTGTCATTAAGTGTCATCAATCAATGATTTATTACGGTCTTTGACCAGCAAAGTAGATTAAGTGTCATTAAATAGTATAGAAATGGGGGAAAGCCAGTATCCGATGAGGTCCTTACATCATTATGAAAGAAAACTAAAGAATTTCTTTGGGCCTCAACTCCAAACCCTCCTTAATAGTCAGTGGCTGTACCATGTGAAAAAGGTTTGTTCAGCTACTGATTGGGATGCAACATGATGTTTCCAGTTCCTCCCACCAGTGAATGATCTGTGATATGAAATAATCAGAAGGAAGGCCATGGATGCAATTCCTCATTATAGCCTTGCTCCCTAGCAAGTGCTAGAAAAATAATCTTGCTTTGCCCTGATTGTCAGCAGAGCAGATGTCCGTTGCTTGGGGCAGCTTAGGACTGCTAAGGTAGGTTTGGGAGGAGTAATTACGATCATGGCGATAGTGCTACAATTGTGAATGCATAGTATTAATGAATATGGATAACTCCAGGATATGAATCTGTAACTTAAATACATGATGCCCATCATATTTCTAAGCACAAACATTGTTTGAAAAGGGTGCTAAAATGCTTCATAAATTGTTGTATTTTTTGTTTAAAAACCACCCTCCTTCATACAAGTGCAACAGTTCCAGTGTGTGTGTGTGTGTGTGTGTGTGCTTGCATATAACAGTAAAGGGAGCCTAAGTGCACATTACATATTTAACACAGTGTGTAGTTTAGCTCTTAGGAGCACTTGCCCAGATGAATGAATGTAGAGTGCTCACTATGGGAACAGAAAATGGAGGGACATAAAATAAACATTTATTTTTAAAAGATCTGTTTAAAAAGCACCTGGTGGACCAGTACAATACACTCTTGGCTCATTTGGTACCTGAAACCAATACAGACTCTTTGTCTGCATTAACTACACTCCCTGCTGTGCCCTGTGAAATGATAATTGGGTATAAAAACCAATGTAAAGTGACTGTCAGTATTCTAAAGTGAGAGGACTCTTGTACTCCTGAGCCCTTCCGTATGTACTCCAGGAAAGCAGTTTCTCCAAGGCAAGCTGAGATCCACAATTTGTATTCACAGATTGTGCAGAGGAGGACATAAGTAAGAAAGTCAATACAAAACAGAAATTTGCTCTATGTATTGTGGTCACATACTGGCCTGCAGTGTAGGGCTGGTGTTTGATTCCTTAAAGGCCAAAAGCCAAGCAGCCATTTTCTTAGCTCAGAGCTGAGGAGTGGAGCAAGCAGGCATCCATTTTGTTAGCACAGAGCCAAGACAGGGAGAAGCCAGCAGGCAGCTTTTAGGGTATGTGGCACCACGTGGGCAGAGCTAAGACGAGGAGAAAAAGGAACCATTTTAAGGGAGGGGTGTTTGGGTTTTGAAACTGTAGGAAGAACTAAGGTTTGGGTTAGGCGTGGAAGTTCAGCTTGTGTCATATTCTTAAATAGTTACTTCAAGGAAGAACTATTGTTTTAAACAGACCCTGGTGATTGGGCTGGTAGTAATTGACAGTGACACCTACATACGGAGAGCACTGTGAACCCAAATGACTGTGCATTTGCACCACACTTGGCACAAATATTCAATATGCCCAAATTTGAACACTGGTGGAGTTGGGGAAAATTGATCTTAACATTTGGGAGTTGCAGTTGCTGGGGTTTATAATTAACCTACAATCAAGGAGCATTCTGAACTCCACCAACGATGGAATTGAACCAAACTTGGCATACAGAACTCCCATGACCAACAAAAAATACTGGAGAAAATTGGGCAAAATAGACCTTGGCATTTGGGAGCTGCTGGGGTGTATAGTTCCCCTGCCAACAAAGAGCATTCTGAACTCCAACAATTGAATTGAACCAAATTTGGCATACAGATCTCCCATGACCAACAGAAAATACTGGAGAGGTTTGGGCTAAATAGACCTTGGCATTTGGGAGCTGCTGGGATGTATAGTTCCCATGCCATCAAAGAGCATTCTGAACTCCAACAATGGAATTGAACCAAATTTGGCACAGAGAACTTCCATGACCAACAGAATATATTGGAGGGATTTTGGCAAAATAGACCTTGGCATTTGGGAGCTGCTGGGATGTATAGTTCCTCTGCCATCAAAGAGCATTCTGAGCTCCACCAAAGATGGTATTGGACCTAACTTGGCACACAGTGCTCCCATGGCCAACAAAAAATACTGGAGGTCTTTAGGGGAAATCACTTTGATTTGGGAGAGTTGTAGTTAGCTTACACCAGCACTATGAACCCAAACACCGATGGATCTGGACCAAACTTGGTACACATACCTGGTATGCAGATACTGGATTGCTAGAGGGCTTTGGGGGGAACTGACCTTTCTTTCTTGGAATTGTAGTTCACCCATAAACAAACTTACCTCCAGTGATGCTGAGGAGCTTGGCAAGGGGCGAGGGCTGGAAAGCAAATGCTCCCTGAATAGCCAGCCCATGCGGGAGCCCTCCTGGCTCTGCCCCTCCTGAGTTCAGAAGGGGGCGAGGGCCAGGCAACAAAGTCTCCTCAAATGGCCTGACCGTGCAGGGAGCCCTCCGCCCAGCCCTCGCCCACTTCTGAGCAAAGGCCGGGCAGAGGGATCCCCGCATGGCCTGACCATCCGGGGAGCCTTTGCAGCCCTGCAGGCCAGTCTTCTCCCTGCGTGTGCCTTTACCTCTAAGCTCCGCCTCCTGACTCCCCACAGCCCCGTGAGAAGAGCAGGAGCAGGAGCCAACCAGGAGTGTCTAGCTGTTTGGCTGGCACATGGGGTTGACAGCCATTTTGGAGGGGGCGGGGCCAAACAAGGTGGCTTTGCGACTCCCCCCGAAAATGGCCCAACAACCCCCCTGGGGTCGTGACCCCCAGGTTGAGAACCATTGGTTTAGTGGAAGACTAAACGTTTCTTGGATTTTAAAGGTTTTGACTGGAACCTGCAATTCAAGCTCTGAACTACTTCTGAAACCATAACGCTCTGTACGAGCATTACTGCAACCATTAAGCTTCTGTGCCTGTTCTAAATAAATAAGTAAACATCTTCCTTTGTTCGTACCAAACAAAAGTCTCTGTGTGCCTCACATACAAACTACACCTATAAGGAGGTAGCCTGTTCAAATGTTTCTATATTTGGTGGCAGCATGTATTAAACTTTAAGAAGAATAAAGGAGACAGAATCCTCTACAGTTGACTGACACATAGTGTGATATTCCTAACAGCTATTAGGGTATCAGTTACTATTGTCATAGAGAGAATTCAATGAAAACACAATATAATCTTGAAACCATTAGCAATTAAGGGTTAAAACTTGTTTTACCTGTGATTGCTGTACTGGTTTTATTTTTTTAATGTGTGATTTTTTTAAAAAAAAGGTTTTGAGCTTTTTTACTATTTTTATGAATGATATCTGGGAAAGGTGAAATAAAATGGTTATAACTGCTGAGTAAATGAATGATTTAGCTCATTCTACTCAGGTTCAAGGTATATGAATGACTAACAGGTCTCTTCAAATGGTCTCTTCACATGCTCAGTGAGTGCAATTTTTAAACTGAAGGCATTGTAAACTCAAGCCTGGAACACATATTTTAGTTCATGCAGAGCTAATATTTCCTCAAGGGCAAGGTATCCCTCAAAAAGAATAGTTAAGATTGCAGGGATGATAGGACAAGCCCTGTGGCATTTCTGAAGCATGGAAAACTTGGAGTTTTTAAGGCAAGCAGATGAAAAGGGAGACTATGCTTCTGTTTTTTAAATAGCTGTGTAGAATAGGACATTTCTGTAGGGATAGTTTGTAACGATGAATTGCTCCTGCCAAAATATATTTTTTTGCTAAACAAAACAGCCCTGCCCTGTGTTTAACCGACTTCCCAGAGGGAAAAAACCGGGCATCTTCCCAATTCAATTCATACTCTCTAAAATTTCACAGATGGGTTCCAGAACATGTGTGGCCAAGTAATATCCGAGTTTAGTCAAGATGGCAAAAGGCATTAATGATGAAAAATAAACAAGCTGAGAGAGGCTGCAGCAGACTGCTTCTGCTTGAGCCTACAGGGAAGGGCAAGATTTAATTCCTTCCTCTATTTTTCTTTTTTGCAGAGTTAACTGAATACATAGGATTTTTGCACTTTGAACTCAATGTGCTGTGAGCCAAAGAAGAAGAGAAAAAAGTGGGACATTTGAAAAAGAGATGGAAAAAGTAGCATAATAAATGTTGCATTAGGGCTGTCTATGTCAAATCGGAACAGTTGGAGATTATGCCAACTGCAAACCTGAAAGCTTTTATAGCAAGCTACCATGCCTGACACTTGACATATCACACCAAAGAAAGAAAGAAAAAAAGAAAGAAAGAAATTTCTTCACTTATGATTAATAAAATAAAAGAGAACCATCACCAAATGTTTTTGCATTGCAACACTTAACTATGTTCCCTTGCACACACTGGAAGTGTTTCCTTCTGCTTCGTAGTATGCAGAAGCAAGCGATCAAGCTTTAGCACAGAAGGAGAATCAAGGCATGGCTCAATTTAGCAGCAAGGGAAAGCAAGTCTGCTTATGTAAGCCTCTGAATGAAAATTGCACTCCAATGAGATGGTTAGGATAAAGATCAGCCAGTTGCATCTTTGCCTCCTTCCCAGCCTGGAAGCAATTCGGTAGCAGCTCACGCAGTCAGACACTTTGGGTTTCAAAGGCTTTATCCAGAGGGGTGCAGAGGAACTATCCATATGTATTTTATGTCAAACGGTTTCAAAAATATACACTAATAGAACTGACTTAGGATCTTGTGCCTAAAAATAATTACAGAAATCATTCTCTCTGTCATCTGATGGGCCCTGAATTAAAAGAGCTGTCAGAAAACATTCAGTCATGTTACCACAGCCCCATCTCTCTCATTGAATGTGGGGCAATTTGCTTTGGCTTTCCCAGGGGATACAGTCGAAGGTGGTAGTTTTCCTCGGGGGGTTATGCTGTCCCTGGGAGAACTGTGCTATTCTGAAGAAAGGGAGACCTCTTGTTCATTCCACCTCCTCCCTGTCTCTTAGGGAATGCAATGCCATAATATAGCACTAAGAATGTCTGTATTCATAGCATGACCTTCGTGAAATATGTGCATTGTTGAATGTGCTCTCACATAAATCCATGTAAATCAGTGCTGGTGCCAACCAGGATGGTTACACAATTTCTGCCCTTGGGAGGATGGAGACAGTGTTGTATCATTTCACTTACTAGGTTCCTGATGATAATGGTGATGGTGATGCTTTTTTTCCCTATCCTGCTCTCCCTTTTTCCCACCAAACTCACTTGAGAGGGTGGTAGGACAGAGAGAAGGGCATGCCTAGATGATCTTAGAGTTATAAAAAGCTCATAGAGTGAGATATGGTCATTCAATTAACTTGGGCTCAAGCCATATAGGATTGACACAAGGTGTTTTTACGGCAGGGAGTAAAATCCGATAAGGTGTCCATGCTGATCCTGTTCTACATGAAGGATTGTTGAATTCTACATCACCAGTTGAAATGAGACAGTGTCCTCCATCATATCCAAGATATCAGACTAATTTATAGGGACCAGGATTATGGCATATACAACTCCGTTCTACAATAGAGAGGAACAGCTAAGGAGAACTCCTGGTGCCAATGTCTTCTACATTTGGCTCTGTGACATTTGTATCACTACCTCCAGGACTAGCTGTGTTCATCATTCCCTTTGTTTAATCAGCTCCAGGTAAACAATAAAGAAGTAGTTTTATTTGGCTATAATCTGTATACTATGTACAGATACCATGTACCATAGGTGAACGTGTCTGTCGAAAATAGAGAGGCCTTCAACAGCCATATTAGGAAGGACTCCACAAACCCAATGCTCCATCAGCTCCAGCTTGCTTTAGCTGGAGCATCACATCTTGGGTCCCTGATGCATGTGCAGAGTCACAAACTCTCCCTACCTCCCCCCTCCCTCTCCCCCCCCTCTCTTTATATATATTCATGTGCATTTAATCTTCACATTTTATTTTAATATTTAATTAAAATCAGGCATTTGGAGAAGGTGTTGTGGGGATGTCATTGAACACTTTAGTTAATATAGATATATGAAATCATACGGGTTTTACTGTAGTTCAGAAAGAAGTCAGCATTCTTGCCGGTATGTTAGTTTAGAAGGCTAATTTTTTGCTAATTCATGCCTATGATTGACATTGCCCAGTATTGCCCATTATATTTGTCAGTACTTGTGTTTGTGTTGATGAATTTGCTTTAGTGATTCAGAATCACCATTTTGCCTTGAAGGTAAACTGTAAATCCTTCATGTTTTACTAAACTTCTGTTGTTGTTGTTCAACCAGCCAACTATCAGCAGAGCTATTATGTTTCCTATTTAAATGCTATTGAATTTTAGTATTGTTTACAGTCACAGTCACAGTCACACCTTCAAGCATCATTTGATACACTTGCTTATGCTTGAAATGTATGACTTACAACATATTTTGTTTTACAGTATCACTGTACACAGTGGAGCTCATTTTTGTAGGAATAATTATCAGAATTTGAAAGATCTACAATATATCATCCCATTCCATTATACTGTCTCTAAAGAAACATTTTTGGTCAGTTTGATATTAAAACTCGATGTCCAATAAGATATTTTAAATTTATATTAGACAATATCGTATAACCTTAAGTAAACATTCTTTTTAAAAAAACAAACTATTTTGAGATGTGCTTGCATACATCTTTGCAAATCAATAAAAACATTGCAGAGCACACATAATCTCCCTTCAAATAAAAGCAAATCCAGGTCGAAAGTATGCTGGAATTTCTCACTTTTACAGAATTACAGTACAAACTCCTTATCAACAAACTCTATATCCACAGTTTCACTTACTCATGCTTTAAAAAAATTCCCCCCTCTCTGAAAGTGTTTTAGTCGAACTTTATATCTCCTAGTGTGGTTCTGTGTTTTTCTTTTGTAGCACTCATACAATACAATGGTACTGAAGGACCCAGAGAAGCCCATAAATGTGTTACAAACAAAGTATAATCAAAACATAGAATTTGCTATTACAGTAGAGTCTCGCTTATCCAACATAAATGGGGCGGCAGATTGCTGGATAAGCAAAAATGTTGGATAATAAGGAGGGATTAAAGAAAAGCCTATTAAACATCAAATTATGTTACGATTTTACAAATTAAACACCAAAATATCATGTTTTACAACAAATCAACAGAAAAAACAGGTCACTACACAATAACATTATGTAGTAATTACTGTATTTATGAATTTAGCACCAAAACATCACAATATTGAGAAACAGCTGTGGATCCATGCAGGAGGCAGACTGCATTGGATAATACAGAAAGTTGGATGAGTGAAGGTTGGATAAGTGAGACTCTACAGTATCTACAATTTCAGGTATATATGGCAGTACTTTGGAATATTTTGCCTGCAGATACGGGAGTCATACTGTACAGAGAACAAGGTATTATTTTTTTATTATTTCTAACTTTTGTTCCATCTTAAATTTTATATTCTCTGTGGACAGATGAGATAGAATTTGTCTTAATAAACAAAGCCAAGAAAATATAGATTTGTTCTCTCTCTGAGACATCTGGGGAATTCTGGGGGAACCAGAAAGGTATGACTTAGAATGATGGCAGGAGAATGTTGCATGTGTTAATGTCACTAAGGGAAAAGGCAGAGTTCTGTTCATGGCTTAGGGACCTGTTGAACTTAATGAAATTATGCAGTTCCCCAATCTTGCTGAGTGCCTTAGCACAGTCAGTGGTAAATAATGCTGGCAATTTCATCCCAATAATATCAGAAGGCTTGCTGTGAGTTTTCCAGGCTGTATGGTCATATTCCAGAAGCATTCTGTTCTGACGTTTCACCCATATCGATGGCAGACATCCTCTGAGGTTGTAAGCTCTGTTGGAAATTAGGCAAGTGCAGTTTATATATTTGTGGAATGTCCAGCGTGGGAGAAAGAACTCTTGCCTGCTTGAAGCAAGTGTGAATGTTACAATTGACCACCTTGATTAGCATTGAATAGTCATACAGCTTCAAAGCCTGGCTGCTTCCTGCCTGGGGGCTGGTAGGCTGTGGGAGTCCCAAAACACCTGGAGGACCCAAGTTTGTCCATGCCTGATCTAGACTGACCCCCTCTCATGATGTCCAATTAATATGCTTCCCCTGTTGACACACACATAACTATTTGCCTGCCAGCCCCCAAAATAACAAGATAGACAAAGATTCTTTGGGTAGAAAATATGGGTAACTTTTATTAATGGTTACGTATTTAACTTTGAAACTACTTCCAACTTATGTGTGTTTTGAACTTGGTGTGTCTAAGCCGAGGAAGTGACCCTGTCGGACCTACCCTTCAGCTATTTTGGGAGAAACACCTGGGTCCCCTGGAAACCTCAATCCGGGCAATCTCTAAGGGAAATGTGTGGAGAAGTCTTCCTCAATGTTATTGAGACCAAACTCTCCCCATTTCAAGGTCAATCAATTTCACCTCACCCCATCAAAATGATCATCAGGTGAATGTTTTAGTTGATGGCCTTCATCCCTGAAAGGGGTGCCCTGGGTGTACACCAACTTCCAGATTTTTCCCTATCTAATTTCACTAAAGCCTATTTAATACCACACCATCCCAGATAGCCCCTATATAGTATAGGGTAGGCGAAAAACCTTCCTAGAACATTGGAGAGGAAAAAAATCAATACCGGTCTCAAATGGCAACCAGTGATTATACTGTTAATGGGTAGGCGTGGTGGGTTGACGCTCCAATGCAGAATGAAGGCAGGGGGTGTCCAAGGCCATTAGTCTAGCTCCACGTCCCTCCTGGAAGGCTCTGGCGGAGCCAACCATTACGTCTTCAGGGGAGGAGGCAAATTTCTCTCCCCCCCCACCCCAGCTGCACCAGAGTGGGAAAGCCCCTTAGCACAGATTTATTACTTACTTACTTTAGCCCTTTTTGCAGATTCCATAATTTGATTTATTATAGACTATCTAAACGCCATAGCTTGCTGTTGTAACCCAATGCATTCTGGGTATTAACTGGCCCTGATTGTTTATTGTCTGGAATCTCCCTGTTTTCCGAGTGTTGTTATTTATGTCCAGATTGGACACAGCATATTATTTAAAAACACAGAAATGCTGGACCACTCTAACACCCACCATATCAGACTACACAGAGAAGCCATTGAAATCCACAAGCATGTGGACAATTTCAACAGAAAGGAGGAAACCATGAAAATGAACATTCTGGCTACCAGTATTTAAAAAACTCTAAAATCAGGACAGTAAATAAAGAGCAACACTCAGAAAACAGAGGAATTCCAGACAAGAAACAACCAGGACCAGATAACACCTCTCAACAAAGGATTCCCCCAGGCAGCAACCAGCCAGGCTTTGAAGCTGCAAGGCTATTTAATGCTAATCACGCTGGCCAATTGTAACAGCCACACTTGCCTCAAGCAGACAAGAGTTCTTTCTCCCACCCTGAACATTCCAGAGATATATAAACCTCACTTGCCCAGTTTCCAACAGACTTCACAATCTCTGAGGATGCCTGCCATAGATGTGGGTAAAATTTCAGGAGAGAATGCTTCTGGAACATGGTAATACAGCCCGGAAAACTCACAGCAACCCAGTGATTCCGGCCATGAAAGCCTTCAACAACATAATATCTGGAGGATCATAAAATTCTGGCCCTGATGTAATTTTGAGTTCTTACTTCTTAAAAAAAAAAGAGAGAGAGAGAGAGAGTGGAGTAGAACTCCTTAACCATGTTTAACTTGTGATTTGGTTCATCATTTTTTTTCTGAAGGCCTTTAACATCTTTAGCAGACAGTTACAATTGTGTCCTCCGTCTAAATTCTTACGCCCATGGATTTGGCTACTTTAGATCGGTAAAAAGAATCACTTTTTTCTTATCATTTTCATATGGTGGCTATGAATAAACACATCTGAAATGGTCTGAGAATTGAAATGACTGAAGGAAATTAAAATGAAACTGACAGATCTGCATTGCCCCACTTATATGAAATGTACATCAACTAATCAGCACTGTAATTAGGAAAAAGCGGAATCTTTATT
This sequence comes from Anolis sagrei, assembly GCF_037176765.1. Taxonomy (NCBI): domain Eukaryota; kingdom Metazoa; phylum Chordata; class Lepidosauria; order Squamata; family Anolidae; genus Anolis; species Anolis sagrei. The sequence continues at coordinate 144,260,453 of NC_090024.1, forward strand.
TGGTTTAGTTATTGATAAAAATTGCCAACACTCAAAACATTTCTCACACATGGGGCAAAGAGAACATGAAATTTTAAAAAAGAAACCAAAACGGAATTTGCACATCCATTACAGTATTTCAAGGAAGAGAGTGCTAATGTTTCGCTGCTCCTCACTATTATGACTGCAATATAACTTGTGCAAAAAAGTTGTCATCAGTTTGGCAGTCCTGACTTTTCCAACACGAAGAGTAGCAAATCCATTAAGAAAATTTCCCTTCCTTTTTCTCTAATGCTTGATGAATCCGTTCAGATAGCAGAAAGATAACATTAGCAGGTTATTACTTCCATACTTCACTGTTGCAAATTGGTCACTTAGTCTTTTCTTTCAATAGCTTGGGCATAACAGCTCACATGAAGGCAATGCAAGAAGAACCAGCAAAGTGACAGGAGTGATTAAACGGGAAAGTACTGATATATAATAAAGCAGAATAATTGAGAAATTCAAGAGCCATTCTCCTTCCCCAGTTGAGGCAATCACTGTTCTCAAACTTCACTTTGGCCATTCAACTATCCAAGTTCAGTTAAGACTTTCAACCTCATTTTAGCTGTTGAGGGAACAGTATGGTGGGGAGGGGAAGAAAAGCTAGAAAGTGAAATGGAAGAGAATGATTATTTATATATCTGCTTCTTTGTAAAGAAAGAAGACAGATGTTGAAAGAACACATACTGCTCAAAAGTAGTATGTGTGAATAAGATCTTGGAGTCCTCATGGGCAACAAGTTAAACATGAGCAATAATGTCATGCGATGGCAAAAAAAGCCAAAGGGATTTTTGGCTGCATAAATAGGAGTATGGTGTCTAGATCCAGGGAAGTCATGCTACCCCTCTATTCTGCCTTGGTCAGACCACACCTGGAATACTGTGTCCAATTCTGGGCACCACAATTGAAGGGAGAGGTTCACAAGCTGGAATGTGCCCAGAGGAGGGTAACTAAAATGATCAAGGGTCTGGAGAACAAGCCCTATGAGGAGCAGTTTAAAGAGTTGGGCATGTTTAGACTGTGGAAGAGAAGTCTGAGAAAAGACATGATGGCCATGTATAAATATGTGAGGGAAGTCATAGGGAGGACGGAGCAAACTTATTTTCTGCTACCCTGGAGACTAGGACATGGAACAATGGCTTCAAACTACAGGAGGACAGTGTGGCAATTTTCAATTTTTCTGTACTCCTTCCCCTTTCTGTCAAATGTATATATATAAGCCCATGTGTGTATATATATACCAAGGTGCTTGTATATAAAGCTATTGTCCTCCCAACCCTGCTATATGCCTGTTGGGCTGTCTACAGACTTCACATGCAACTCCTGAAACGATTCCATCAGCGCTGCCTCTGGAAAATCCTGCAAATCTCTTGGGAAGACAGGCGGACAAACGTCAGCATGCTAGAAGAAGCAAAGACCACCAGCATTGAAGCGATGGTCCTCCACCATCAACTTCGCTGGACCGGCCACATTGGCCGGATGCCCAACCACCGTCTCCCAAAGCAGTTGCTCTACTCCGAACTCAAGAACGGAAAATGGAATGTTGGTGGACAGGAAAAGAGATTTAAAGATGGGCACAAAGCCAACCTTAAAAACTCTGGCATAGACACTGAGAACTGGGAAGCCCTGGCTCTTGAGCGCTCCAGCTGGAGGTCAGCTGTGACCAGCAGTGCTGCAGAATTTGAAGAGGTACGAATGGAGGGTGAAATAGAGAAATGTGCCAAGAGGAAGGCACGTCAAGCCAACCCCAACTGAGACCGCCTTCCACCTGGAAACCAATACCCTCACTGCAGAAGAAGATGCAGATCAAGAATAGTGCTCCACAGCCACCTACAGACTCACAAGAATTCTGATCCTGGAAGACTATCCTACTTGGCCAAAGAGGGATCACCTAAGTAAATAAATCAAAGTAAGTAAGTAATATAAGCCCATGTGTTCACAGTTGGGGCATGTCAGTACTTGGAGCACTAGCTCTGCTGATAAACTTTCTGGTCAGGAAGGGTCAAGACTAGGCATGTGCAATCCAAAAAATATGGTTCTAAACTGTGTTCAAAAGTAGGGGGCCCTGATGGTTCATTTCTAAAGTTCTTTCTGAATTTTTGGGGTAAAAATTTCAAAACTTTACGAAACTTCCAAATCTTCGTAAGTACTTCGTTAACGGTGGTTGCACATATGCATTAAGGAAAACATTATTGTCAGTGGGAAAACTTGAGGGGCTTCTGTCTCCTTCATTTTTTTAGCTATCCTGATAAAACTTGCTACAGTGGTAGAACACATTGACCACTATTAGCTCACCAAACTTCAGAACATTTGACTTATCTACAGATTTTTAGCAAATTTTCAAAATCTTTATTTAAAACATTTTTAATAATAAAAAATCTGTTCCTGGTTTGAAAGTGTTATTTCCTGTTTCATTGTGTGGTATTTTACTTTGAAAGTAGTTGTTCTACTCCAGAAACATTGTTTTTTTTGTGGCAGAAACCGTGGTAAATTGGTGGAGACTCAACAAAGCAAAATTAAGTCCCTTGAGTAAAGGCAATTTTTTTCTAGTGCTGCTGTAGCCCAATGCATTCTGGGAAATGTAGTTTAATGCAGGCATATGGCTTAAATAAAATTACTATAAATGAGTCTCATATCTCCCTCATTTTTAAAGCTTGCTACATGGTAGAACCCTTTGCCTATCAAGCTCCATAATACTTCACTCATCCACAGATTTTTTTGGGAATTTTCAGTTTTTTAAAGCAACATTTTTAGAGATCTCTTCCTCTTACTCCCCTCTCCTTCCTTCCTTCATCAGCCCTGATTGGCTGGGGAGGCATGCCAACAGGTTTGGCTTCGCCTCTCAGCAGGACTTGTTTGCCCTGTAAATTTTGGCTCCATCACAGCTACATCTGAACATATCCAAAGCTTAAAAATTGAAGGCTCCTTTTGATTCAAATTCGAATTTTGAGGGACAGCAAGCTGGCGTGTCGGAACTTGCTTTAAAAGTGCTGAATATCTGAACTAGATCCGAATCAAGGGTATTTCCATATCAAACACACAAACCTCATCTGTGTCCTGATTTGATCTTCTGGCTGTTTAGCACTCCAGGCTTCTGAACCTAGTGATTTCAGGGAGCTGAAATCACACAACATTCAGACTATGAAATATCTATCCATCAATCCATTTCAGGAGTGTTTAGCCCTCATCTTGTCTCACATCTGGCACAACCTTGGTCCATGTAATTCACTTGGCAGCTATTTCTACCACTCCAGGTTGTGGGGCCTTAAACTTCACTCCCATAACCAAGCATTAGCTGCATGATACCATTTGCATCTTGTTTCAACCTTTACAACCATGGAAGAACCAACAGTGAGTTCAGAACAAAGGCAGAACTTTATTTAGGTGAAATACAAAGGGATATTTGGATTTCACTTTGAGACCCTCATCTCTTCATGCAGAGATGGTGGCTCACAACATCCAACAACCCATAAGCAAGTAGTTCCTGTTTCCCCTTCAGAAGTGAAGGAATTGTTCTTTAAGTCATGAAATTCCTTACTGCTCATTAAATCTAATAAGTGAATGAGAGCATTAGGTTTTGATTATGTGGGTTATTGCTTTCCTCGGTTTCTAAGAGGCTGACCAATTTATGCAATTCTTGAACAGTCAATATTTGTAGCAACTGCTGGAAATAGATAAAATGGGCAACGTTATATTCTCTGGGGCTTTCCGTCCACCTTTGCAAGATGATGAGAACAGTGACTGCTTTGCTTATATCCGCTGAACATGGATTAGAGAGAAAAAAATGTGGAATTGACTGGAATTACTGTCTCTCATTGTCATGTAGAATTGATAGACTACATTTTCGAAAGATGCAATCAACTGTAACCACTACTATATTCTCACTTAATTAGATTATGAATACTGGCAAACATAATTTTTAGAAATAAAATATGAGAGCTTTATGGATAATTTATGTAAATTGACATGAAAGCTCTAGCAATCAGCTTGACATTTTGAGCTGTATGTGTCGGTAGAGGACTTCCTTGGCTGATCTGCTTAGTTGGAAAGCAATCACATATGCAGCCCTCCATGTTCAGCTTGACTGGTTTATTCTCTGATAAGAACCTTTTATATGTCTTCTTTTTTTCCTCCCTGCAATGACTGCTCTGATCATTTCTTAATAATGTATTAAAACACCATTTTATTTGAGACATTTTTAATGACTTAGGCTGGCTTTCTGCCCTGCCTTTACCAACTGGGTGTAGGTTCCCAAATGCTACAAAGACTGACTCTGACTCAGTCATGAAATGTGCAGGCACTGAAGATGAATTCTGGTGCCTAGCCTAATTCTAGGGGCAAATTAAGCAGTTGCTTCTGGTGCCAGCCTTTTACAGATGCCCGTTTCAGCTGTGTAAATGTCTCAGAGAAAGAATATCTGTGGATACATTTTTGAAGTAGAGACACAAAGGTAATTTATCTATTTTATTGACCATCTCTAGTTTTTAGGAAACCCTCAGCAATGAAATAATATGCTGGTTCCCTTGCTTCATTTGTGAGACCTTGCTGGTAGGTAACAGCAAGTTCTGTATCTGGCTGTCATTTGAAGATCCCAGAATAGATATGCAGCAATTTAAATAATGAGAATTAAACCAGAACACTGGGGTGAGCACAGAAATTGGAGAAGCATTGTATGTGCAGTGATTAACAGTAACTACTTCCACACCAGTCCCATTTCTGTGCAAACATCATCCAGGGTAGACATCTCTAAAAACTTCATCAGACAGAGCTGGGGAAAAGGGGGAAAAGCAGAGGAAAAGTTCTTTGCATATGCAATTGTCTTCTTTGCATGTCATTCTGTCTTTAAAGAAGACAGAGAATTTATTTGCTCCATGACACAGGATTGCCTCTTCCCAACTCAGTCAAAATTCACAGTCCAATATCTGGAGTTCTGAGAGTGTTACATATACACAGTAATGTAGGTCTCAGTGAAGCCCTATTCCCAATCATCCCATCACTTCCCATCATGTGCAAGTCCCTCAAGTTCAAGCATTTGCTAGATTTGCACCATGGTGCAAAATATCCCTAAAAACAGTGATTCCAACTCTTCCTCCCAATATTGTTTCTGTTTTAGGAAACTGGAAAGCAGACAGAGTAACTGGAAAATTGGAGTGAATCAGAATCTATGGGTAGACAAATTGAATAGAAATTGTAGGGCACCGGGGAGTCACTGACAGGAAAATTATATAGAAGTCAGTGGGGTCAGTGTTAGGATCCATTAACATAGTTATTAATCACTTGGAACAAGTAAGTTGAATTGCCATGTTCAGCCTATGTAAATCTAGACATTGGGGCAAGCTGACAATGTAATTTATGTAATATAACTACTTCCATCATTTAAATAATGTAGAATTTAATACATGTATTGAACTAGAGGTAACCCTGATTTGGGGGAGTATGCCAAAAGTTAAAACTAAAACTTTGAGCAGAGCTGTCTGAGAACTGGGCTCTAGACGTATTCTACTCCTGTGAACTTAGAAACAAGTCACTACCCAGCTGGACAGGTGATGTTAGGTGCCATGGCCTGACTGTGGTCATTAACCAGAGTCTTGCTTCCTTCTTCACCTATAAAAAGTAAATGATATTTGCAGATTCCCTTGTAAAAACTCCTAAAAAGAGGCCAGCCATGGATTAAACCATTTGCAGTCACAGAATGCAATACCAATAGTGATATATACCAAAAAGAGCCTGGTTTAAAACCTTACTTAACTACAAAAGTCATAATGTAACTATTAGATAGTTACTTTTTCTCAGCCTAACCTACCTCACATGGTTGCTGTAGAACAGTGGTTCCCAACCTTTTTTTTTTTTTTACTAGGGACCATTGTGACCAGTGACCACTATCCAACATTAGTACCAAAAAAGTTACAAATCAGTTTTTGATCAACTTTAGATTTGGTTTGGTGATTTGGGGTGCTGATTCAGAAAATTGTATTAAATAGACCACATCAGCTCTAGTCTTTGATACTCTAGTCTCTGATATGTCATCCAGTAGTTGCCATCTGCTCGCCCACAGAAAACCATATTTAATAATCTAGAGCTGATGTGGTCTATCCAAGGGGTCAGGGCTGGTCAAAAACAGGGAAGGAGTGGCAGGCAGTACAAAAGGAGCAGAAATAAAATGAAATAAAATAAATAAAGAGGAAGGAGGCTCACAGACCAGATTTTTGTTCTCCCGGACCAGTGGTGGTCTGCAGCCCACAGGTTAAAAACCACTGCTGTAGAAAGAACAGGATAATTCTATCTATGATGTTCACAGCTCTTGGGAAAACTTCAAAATATGCAGTGTTAAAGCAAAATATTGAGCACATTACTAATGAGCCATTGATTCCTAGTCCTTCTGCAATAAAGAATCAGTATACTTTTTAAAAAAAGCATTTCTTGAGATTATATCTTTTACCTTATAATAGTAATGGATATAGAAGCTTATGAGTTAACTGAGACACTCACTCACTCACAGACGACTTTGAGCAGCGTTTCCATATAGTAATATATTCAAGTACATGCAAACCTCCCAAGATGATCTCTTTTTTCCCATGCAAAAATTTCAAAGTTATAAATCAAATTGTTTTTAGCAATGATTAGTCCAAAACCAATTGCATCGTAAAACCATGGTTAAATATAGTAATTTATAGTTGATTTAAAAGAACACAACAACCCCTGAGTTGACAATTCCTGTGGAGACAGTTTTTCTTTTGAATGCCCTGGTCAAGGCTCTATTAAATAGTTTTGTGCCCAAGGCAGAGCAACAAATGGCACACAAATGCCCAAGCCAGTGCATAGTAGCAAGGCAGGTTATTTTAGTCAATGAAGCAAAAAATCCAAAAAATGCACAAAAAAACCCAAGTAAATAAAAATATAAAAATACAAACAAACAAAGAGTTGCCATTCCATAGTTCCCTGCATCTGCTGCCTAAGATGACCCTCCTCCTTGTCTAATGGTAGCATAAGTGATACTCGCAACTAGATTAAAGATTTCTATTTCCTCCTGTCAGTGGTGCATCTGATAAGGATACCATTTTACTCCCTCCATTTGTCAGCAGCAATATTCAATGAACAGAGAATATGTGTGCCTGTGGATGGCTATCCAGCCTAGTATTAGTGCCTATACATGACATTAAGGAAAGCACAAATGACACCTCCAAGTCAGCAGATACTATTTTCAGTGTTGCTAGATAAGCCCAAGAGAATGCTCAACATTCGGTTTTCTGACAAACATATCAAATCTGTCTAAAAATGTGTGGATGCTGTTGAAGTAGATTAGCATAAGCACATCCTCCAATGTTGCCACTTTGACATGAACAGTCCCAGTTAATACAGCTAACCTTTTCATCTCCTTTAAAAATGTCCCATTATCTCTCTCTCTCTCCTCCCATTCTCTCATTCTCAGCCCTCACCAGTGGTGAACTGGAGTTAAAAATATTGGCTTTCAGGTGACAAAGAAGGTCCAACAATAGAGCTACCATTTTTTATAAGAAATAAGTTATTTTTGAAAGAATACATAAGCAGGGAAAAGGTACAATTAAAATTATTGTGAAATAAATGTATACTTTTTAGTAATTACAATGTGTGTGTGTGTATTATACATATTACTGGTAGTATACAGTAGATACTAAATATAAATGCAGACTGTAAATTTTTACTAAATAAAAAAACAGCTCTAATTAAGGTTAGTGTGCTCCTCTGAATGAATGGCTGAAGGAGTTAATGGGCTGGATGAGGAAAAGAAAATTGAACTGAATCCAGACAAAACAGAGGGGATGGCCATTAAGGGTCCTAACCTAGGGATAGAGGTATGTCCACCAGTCCATTCATCATGAAATACTGTATTCACAATTTGAATGTGTGCCTGGATCTGTCTCTCCAAAAGTCAACTCAAGTTGATGTGACAGTCAGGAGTCATGACTACTAGCCTTGGCTGATACACAGGCTGTGCCCCTTCCTAGAATCTGTGGACCTAAAGATGGCAGTGGACTTCTGCAATGCACTTCACATTGGGCTACCTTTGTACTAATTTCAAAAACTCCAATTAAATCAAAACACTGCAGCCAGATTGGTTAGAGGAACATCAAGAACTGAGCATGTTACACATATACTAAAGTCACTCCACTGCCTGCCAATTTGTTTCCAGGAAAAGTACAAAGAGTTGGTTTTGACCTTTAAAGCCCTACATGGTTTGGGTCCAGGTTATTTACAGGATGATGATGATGACGACGACAGCAACAACAAATCTTATATTCTGCCACCATCTCCCTGAGAGACTTGTGGTGGTTTACAGATGGCATAAAGTGCCTAAAAGCAAACAAAAAAGTGGTCACTATATAAAATACAATAAAATAAAATACATGCACATAGATCACCTTCTCCTGTACAATGCACCCCAAACATTGAAGTCCTCTGGTGGGCATCTACTCCAAACAGGCAGAACCCAACTGGCAATAGTCAACCAGAGGACCATTTAATAAACTGCCCCAAGACTATAGAATGACCTGCCAGAAGAGCTGTGACAACTAAATCATCTGTCAGAATTTAAGACACAACTAAAGACACATCTCTTCTGGCACGCCTACCCAATCAATTTTAAGTTGCAAATTTAAATCTGGATTTTATTAGCATATTTTAACTTGTATTTCAACTTTGTGCATTTGCTGTATGTCTTTTAATGGTGTTTTATCTCTTGTTTTAATGATGCTGTATTCCACCTTGAGTCAAAGTGAGAGGCGAGTAATATATTTATTATTATTATTATTATTATTACTATTACTATTATTATTAGAGCAATGATTTCAAAAATATTCTTGCAAATTGGTCAGTCATTGCTTCTGCATCCAATTCTTCTAAGAATTCTTTTTCAATGGATAGCAAGTGTATCAGTTGCAAAACCGGCCAATGCAATGAAAAGTATTTGCTATCTTTGCAATGTATGTGCAATAGGTTGATACAAAGTTGACTCTGGGTGCATGTCACAATCCCAGCTGGGATGCCCCAGCTAAACTTCGTTTCAAAGTCACAATAGTAAGAATCCAAAGACTATATAATGCATGCATTGACCTCACATAACTGAAATTAGAACTATTCTTTTCAGAGTTATATATGTAATATCCTTAAATATAAAGTATCCTCAAAAATGATTTCTTAATTAAAATAGTAATACAGTATAAATTGTAATTGCATAAATACTCATATTAGCACTTCTATTATATTTTCAGAATACTAAAAAGTCATTAACATTTTAAACATATTGTTTAATGTTTAAGGATGACCACTTTCTATCGGGCAAGTTGATCCTCTGGCAAGTCCACTACTGGTCCTCAACTTACTCAAGTTGCTGCAAACTGAGCACTCAAGTAATTCAACTGAGGGAGTTACTATTTGGGAGTACAAATTCCCAGGAAGTAACCAGCATGGCCAGTTGTCACCAGTTATGTTGGGTAAGTTATCGGGAGTTTCTACGCAAAAGGTAATTTTTTGTAGGATTGACTGAAACCATTGTCCAACAGCATCTGGCAGGGAACAGCTGTCATCCAGCACTCAACTAGTGTGTTTATTTTATATAATAAATAAAGACTAGTATATGAGATTTTCTCAGCAGCCTTACCTTCCCATCTTGTTCCTCCCTTCCTTCTGCTCTCTTCTGGCAGCCTTACAGACTACTATAAAAGGGGTTGATGCCCAGAAAACAAAACAAAGAGGTAAATACCAGCAATTCATGCACACACAAATGATGAAAGTGGTCCCTCATGGAGCTATTTTGCAATTAACTCAAAACTGAAAATGGAGCTGATTGCAGTACAGTTATGGCATTCCTGAGAACACTTGCCTTCAAGTTGTGTGAGAACATGCCAATTTCAAACCACAAAGGGAGTGGATGTATAACAGGAGGAAAGGTGCCACTGACAAGCAGACAAAAATCAATGCTTAATTTTCAAACAAATATTTGTTAAGGCTCATAACTAGTTTTTTGTTATTGTTGTTGACAGGAATGGGTGATTAATGAAGAGGGGATGTGCACTGGCAGCTACCTATCTCATGGAATCTCATGGACTAATGAGTACATCAGATGACCACAGAACAGTCCTGTACAACCTGTGGCTCTCCAGATGTTTGGGCCTCCAACTCCCAGAAATCCTAGCCAGCCTGTCCAATTGTCAGGAATTCTGGGAAGTGAAGTTCAAAACACCTGGGGGGGGGGGGCACAGGTTGGGCCATAGATGGCAAACTAAGTGTCCCATGCCTCTTTGAAAACCAGCTTCATTATTTGGTACACCCCAGTGTTTGGTAACACTTACTCTTTGAGTCACGACTTCCAGAACCTTCCAGCAATCATAGCCAGTAATGCTTGCATGTCTACTCCAAAACGAAAACTTCTCTAAATCTGCAAATGACTCAATGGAGAAACAGAGAGACATCTGTTATTATTATCATAACATTGAACATAAAATTGAATTTCTTCATCTACTCCTGATTTCAGTTTTGCACTTTTTAAATCTCAAACACTAAACATTCAAATACATATGCTGCTACATTGATGAAAAATGATGAACAGTCCTGATGAAAGAATAACACATGCATGCAAATGGGCACTTGGGGAATCACCACATATGGCTGGAAACTCCTGGGAAAGTGGGAATAAAAACGTGGCCTCCTAAAGGTTATCCATTTTTATAGCCTGGCAATTTGATATAATGAATGGCATCCTGAGTTGCAGTTATTGATTCCTAATCTAGAATCATGGATATGTAATTGTTCCAAATTCCACTATGCTAAGTATTCATTATGGAGCTATTAGGGTTGGAGAGATTCATTCGGAAGAGACTGAAAGTCATAAAAAACTTCCAAATGTTGACTTTTGAAGCAGTTTTGAACCATGCAGGAAGGGGGGGGGGGAATCCAGATTTGAACCACTTATCTTCCCCCCCCCCCCCCCCCCAGAAATATTCCATAATGTTCGGATGTCTCCCAAAGTTATTTTAATTTTCACAACCATTAAGCAACATTGGAAAAGACTAAAAAGTTTTAAAATCTCATGCTTTCCCTTCTCCAGCAATGCCCCAATGGTAAAGATTGCAAAAGGCCCTACTGTTAAACTACATTTCCCACACTGCCTGGCTGCTCATTAGTCAAAATGGCTGAAGAACCCCTATAGCTGTCTGTAGCAATCTTTGGCTAAATATAAAATACACTGAATTAATCTACAAAGAGGTCTAAATAAGGCAGCAAAGCAATAAGCAACTTTTGTAGAACCAAGAGAACATAAACTGCTTAAAAACCAATCATTTCACTTTGGCCTGATTGCCATGACCAAGGCACTGGGGTAGCCAACCACAGCCAGCCAGCCCTTTATGCCAGTAAGTAATGATAAAATAAAATGATTGACTGCATCTGCAAAAAGGAATAAACAGATGGATGTGTCTTGAGGGTCCCCTCCAACTCAGTAGAGGAATCAAATTGATGTCAGGAGAGTTTGGATGGTGCCTTTCTGCCCAGAAGAAGGGGGTCAGTCTAGATGTCCCTTGATGGGGTCTGTACTATGATTTCTGTTCTCCACTAATTTAACACAGTTTTTGCCACACAAAGAAAGTTTCTGGAGTAGAACAACTACTTTTAAAGTAAAGACCACCCAATGAAACAGGAAATAACACTTCCAAGCCAGGAACAAATTTTCTTTATTATTAAAAAAAATAGGTAAAAGGTTATGAAATTTGGTGAACTAACAGTGGGGTCCATGTGTTCTACATCTGAAATGAGTTTTGAACCTCCCCCCCCCCCTTTTTTTTTTTTTGGATCAACCAAGCCTAGGAGCTATAGACATCCACAACTCACCTTACCTTCCAAGGAACTTTTAAAAATGATGGAGATCTTCTCGTCACTGCACCATGGCTTCAGTTCAAGAGGGGCTGTATGAATCATCCTGAGTACTTGATCATCATCTTGTTGTGTTTCAAATAATAATAATAATAATAATTTATTTGACCAATCATATGACCATTTCAAATCCTTGGATATGTTTATCCATCTCTGCTCTAGTCAGACTGTCTCACTACTAAGGTGGGATTACTCTATGAATTAAATGGGTAGGCAATGAAAAATTTCATTTGCATATCATGTAATATAAACAACCACTGAACTTGAAAGTGAAAGCCATTGTCATTCCCTATTCTGCACCAGCACTACTAGATAGAATGGGAACAAAAATACTTGATGCATTGACAGAGTATCCAACTGTTTTCAGCTCAGACACACTGGTTTTTCACAATTTGAGAATAGACTTTGCCCCATATATCTAAGTTTCCTGAGGGCAAGCAGCTGTTGCAGCAGGTCATACAAAAGCTTCTGCAGCTGAAAATAGCAGGGAAATGTCACAGAAAAGTCACTGTTGATGGATGAACACTCTTCATTTGCCAAGCAAAAAGAAATGAGATTTTCCTCTGTCTCCAGAGGCCAGGCGATATGATGTACACAGACACTGACCATCAAGAATATTGCCTATAAAGCAAGTTGAGTGGGACAAAAATACCTCTGGGGACAGAATTAGTTTAAGATATCATAAACTAATATATAATTTATTCACTGTTCACATCCTGCCTTTCTCCCGGGATAGGGACCTAAGGCAGCATGAAACACAGCTAAAAACCAAACACAGAAGTAAAAAAAAAATAGTGTTATAAAATTTAAAAAACTATCAAAAAAGCATTTTTAACATGTTTAAAAGGCAACAATAAGGATAAATTATTGCATTACTGCATCCTCCAATAGGGGAAAAATCCTATCTAAATAAAAAAAATCATCTGCCATCAAAGGACAGTCAGGGTAGGAATGAGTGGGTTAACCAACTTCCCATGGGAAAAAGTTCCATTACTTGGGAGTAGGCACCAAAATGGCCTTCTCCTGCATTTTCACCAAAGATACTTGTGCTTTTTGTTTTGGTTACACTAAGACCTAGTTTATAAGGTCTGTAATGTGGTACCATATGGAAAGATGCCTTCTGGTATCCAGTTTCTTGAGATATAGGCAAGGTTACATCACGTAATATCATGGCAACCAGATTGCGAGGTGGCATGCTTTTTCTGTTGTTATTTTATACTTTATGAGATTTGGTTTTTAAAATGTATACATTTTATCACCTATGATTTCTTGTGTATGAAAGGCAGCGAGAGGAAGGAAGGAAGGAAGGAAGGAAGGAAGGAAGGAAGGAAGGAAATGTTCCCCATGCCGCCATCACTTTCCAATTGCAAAAAATAATTTTTGAAAAGTAAGACTGTGCATAGATTAAACCCAACATGAATGAATCAGGCTCAAATCCAAAGCAGAGAAGTGGGAGAATCCTGGAAATAAATCCCAAGGGATACCAAGGGACCATCATATTATCAAATGAATAGTACAAATGACAGGATCCTGTGTTCCAGGATGAAACTCTCCAGTGTACCATCATTTTTTCTAAATAAAATAATATATTTCAAATATAGATATAGGGTGTATACACTGTAGAATTAATGGAGTTTGACAACATTTTAATTTCCATGAAAAAATGCTATGGAATTCTGGGAGTTAGAGGCATCAGCACTCTTTGGCAGAAAAGGCTAAGAGACCTTGAAAAATGGCAATTCCACTGATTCCATAGCATTGAGCCATACTAGTAAGGTAAAGGTTTTCCCCTGACATTAAGTCCAGTCATGTCTGACTCTGAGTTGGTGCTCATCTCCATTTCTAAGCCGGTCTTGTGGCTGGCATGACTGTATGGAGCGCTGTTACCTTCCCACTGGAGCGGTACCTATTGATGTACTCACATTTGTATGTTTTCAGACTGCTAGGTTGGCATAAAGGACAGACAAGTCGGGGGGAAAGAGTGAGTTGCTTTATCAGGAAAAGGAGGGAGGAAGCCACTTTCCAAACTTTGAGCAACATGATGATGATGTTGATGATGATGATGATATTTATTTATAATCCGCCTCTCCTTTCAGCTCGAGGCAGAACCCAACATAGTTAAATACATGTATAAAATCACATATTAAACATATTAAAATGCAACCATAAAAGCATATATTAAAACATACACACATATTTAAAAACCTGAGACAAAAGTTAAAACGCAATCATCATATTAGTAGGATCAGTAAACTGTCAAATAATTTTCCATTCTTTGCTTGGATTTGTTTTTACTTCCAAATAATGACCTGTATTTATTTGAAGTGAATGTTTCTTTCTGCTGGCCAGAAGAAATACTTCCAACAAATGCCTTTGCTGAGTACAGTGGAGTGTCCTTGTTACGTTATCAGATTAACAAGTAACAAGGAAATTGTATGGAACATCTAAGTTGTTTCCAAGCAATTTCATCATTATTTTCCAATAAAATCCACAGACTGGGGGGAAAAACCAAAACCAAGACCAGAGTAGACTGCAACTATAATACTAATTCTCATCTGAAAAAGTGTACTCTGACAAGCTGCATTTGTGTGCTGCTTCAGTTCAGAAAAGATAAATTATTTTTGTTCCAGTCCATGCTACTATTTCTCTCGCCAGTTCATATAACGATTCCATCTAGTGTCTATGTTGATCTATTTCTATAAAGAAATAAAATCCTGTGCCAATATTTTTGCTTGCTTGCTTGTTTGTTTGTTACCTACTTCACCTCACAGCTCAAGGTGGGATACTACCTGGTTAAAACATACAGGTAAGATGTAATGCTATTAAAATGCATATATTAAAAAACACAGAATAAAGAGTGACACTGATACTAATAAGATGTAAAGCTAAAGTTAACAGTTTAAAATTGACTGGGTATTTGCATTTAAATCCACGTGCAAATGCTTCCCCCCCCCCCCCGACATTTTTCACTGAATCTATTCTTTTAAAAAAACAATTGGAACTACAGCCTTCAGAGGAGTGCAAAATCTAGTGGATGTCAGACACATCCACAAGTTACTCTGGAAGAAATGGGATCATACTGAAAATTACAAAAAGCTAGTTCTTTCATTTAAAGGCCCTCTTCTAGGGAAGGTCATTTGACAATGTTGGGATACTAGTTAGTAGGGCTGGGCGGTTTCATTTCGTAATTTCGTAATTAGTTAAAAATTCGTTATTTTTTTTTGATAACAAAGTGATATTAAACCATTCAGGAGCAATTAAAAAATGAAACGAATTTTTCCAATTCATTTTGTAATTGTTTCGTAATTGTTTCGGAATTGTTTCGTTATTGATTCGTTATTGATTCGTAAATGTTTCGTTATTATTTCTGCATGTCTGGTGCAAGTTTTAGGGTTGCTGTTTGTTTTCTCAGTGAAAAAAAATATAATTATCACACCAACAGTCAACAACAGAGGGAGAGGGAAGCTTCAGAAGTTTTTTTAGCGTATTGTGCGATCGCGGCCACCATTAACGAATCGATTCGTAATCGATTCGTAATCGATTCATAATCGTTTTATGATTTCCGAAATTTCGTAAATATGGAACTTTTTTTAAGGAAAATTTCGGAATTCTTTTAAATAACGAAACGCAAAAAACCCCTAAAAACGAATCGAGTTTAGAAACAATTTTTTCCGTGTTTGGACAGCCCTACTAGTTAGGTTAAGGCTGATTTCAGATGTCCCCTCTATGGATGGCATATGTCCAAAGATTTTCTATATATGGTAGACCTTGTTAAGGAAAGCATAGTCAAGTATTTCATGTATATAAGAGAAGTACATAAGTCATTTATCAATAATTGCATCTTGCACTGTTGCCAAACCATTTCAAGATCTAGTTTCATATAAATAATCAATTCTTTAGCCAGTTTTCCCTCCCAATGATCATCCTCCATCTTGGCCACAGGTATAGAAACTAAAAAGGGTCAAATTTTCAGTGTAAAACTGACAGGGAATGCCAGGTGTTATATGTTATTTTCAGAGGCAAACTTACACTGAAGACTAATAATTGTCATAATCCCATAGTAGGATGACTGTATGTTGATGCTGACTTGGAGGCACATAACAAGAAAGGGCCCTAGGCTGGAAGGACCACAAGAAATGGGATATAAATACTTGGTATAAATGTCTAGCCGACTACCTACTCCAAAAGGAAAAGTTACTATAGGATGGGCCAAATCAGAAGGACATGGGAGGCAAAATGGAAGGGTGTCATTTACAGAGGAAAGATAAATATACAGGGTTAAATAAGACAATCCTCATGATTGAACAATTGTAATAAGCACAGCAAAAATAATTAACTGTTGCTGGGTGGCAGGGGGTGGGGTGGGATTGTGGTGGTGGTGGAATTAGGAAAAATATTGGCATTATGACTGCTAATTTTGAAGATTGTATGTTTCTATGTATTACACAATAAAATTAAAAAAACAAGAAAGGGCCCAGAGAACTGCATTTGTTCACAACGGGACAGATACTTTAGTAGCAACATGGAATGAAACCAACTACCATGTCAGGCTACACAGAGAAGCCACTGGTGGACTACTTTAACAGAAAGGACTACTTTAACAGAAAGTAGGTGGACTACTTTAACAGAAAGGAAGAAACCATGAAAATGAACAAAATCTGGCTACCAGTACTTAAAAAACTCTAAAATTATAACAGTAAATAAAAAATAAAACTCAAACACAGGGGAACTCCAGAAAAGAAACAATCAGGAACACTTAATCACCTCTCAACAAAGAAATTTCCCAGGCAGTAACAAGCCACACCTAAACATTGTCAGGCCATCAAATGCTAATCAAAGTGGCGAACTGAAACATTCACACCTAGCTCCATCAGAGCTTTCTCCCACCGTGGACTTTCTACAGATATATAAACCCAATTTTCCTAGTTTCCAACAAACCTCACAACCTCATAGGATGCTTGCCACAGATGCAGGTGAAACATCAGGAGAGAATGCTTCTAGGACATGGCCATACAGCCTGAAAAACCTAGAACAACCCAATGATAAATTGTACTTTCCTGTTATTTGTGTATCTCTTTCTGGGTTGCAAACAGAATCAGAGTTTATTGATCTCATCAAACATGTCACCAGAATCACCACAGGTTGTGGCAATTTTGGCGGTGCTATCAGAGGATGTGAGGAAGCCATCGCCCCATGTCCCACATTGCCCAACTTACAGGAAAGCCCATCCCACAGGGGGAAGCATCCACTATCTGGCTTCCCCCCATTGATCCAAGGCAACACGGGAAGTCAGTTAAAACCAAGACTGACTATGTTTAAAAGCAGATAGAATTTCCTTTCTGTTGTATGAACATACATCTATAAGGACACCAATTTCAGTCTTTATTTTCTCTAAAGAAATTTCTGTACATCTATGACAGAAGAGAAACACAGGATTTTGGAGGAATGGTCTCAGTCCCAATTTATTACAGCATGTTCAGTTCTTAGAGTCAAACTAACTGCTTATAATAGCAGCAACACGAGTAAAATGTAATTTGGGAAACTTTGTCCTCTTTTGCAAATCTTGTCAGTAAGATAAATCTGTCAAGTTTCTAAGCAGTTTTGTGATTTCCACACAATTTAAAAATTGCTGGATTTTTAAAGAAAAAAGGCAGTATAACTGCTATTGTGTCATTACTCTTGTGGACTTGACAGCCCTGTATTTCCCTCCTCCTCCTTCACCTTCACTCCTCCTCCTTCCCCTCTTTCTCCATACTTTAAGTTGTATATTTCTTCAGAAAGGATTAAGTTTCATTTTCTCTTCTAAAAATTCAACTGCCTCCTTAAGGCAAGTGATATTTCATCCCTACCATATATAGTTTTCTTTTTCTTCCTTTTATTTTAATGGTCTACTTTGGAAATCTTTTAAGCATAAAGATCCATTATCTGAACAGTTGGTACTTGTAAGTAGTTTTAGGATGCTAGCAGAGTAATTCTGTTCTTTTGCATGAATTGAATGCTCAAATTAAAAGAACCTGTGCTAGCAAGCAATCTATGGAAATACAACTAACATTTTAAAGGTGTTATTGTTGGCTATTTCCTCCCCAACCATAAGAGATAGCATTTCTTTTTTCCCCTCATTAAACCTGACAATTAACTTTTAACTTGACATGTTGCTGGACTGAATGGCCCTTGTGTTTTCTTCCAACTCTATGTGTATATGATTCACTTGCAGTATTCAGATAAATTTCCAGTTTCCAAAACAATTAATGTATGTTTTAGAACAATAAGGAAAATCTACAACAGCTGGAAACTCTACAATCTGGAAAACTACTTTCTGAAGTAATTTGTTATGTCATTAATTGGAAAGCCCTCCAAAGTAGTTCCCTATTGCTAACACCTCCAACAAACAAGGAAACAATAGGTCATTATATTTCACAATATTTTTTTAAAAAAATTAAAGAGATATGCAAGTGACTTATAATGGAAACACTTCTCACAATTCACTATAAAACATTTAGTGCATCCAGATGTAAGATGGCTATTGCTTCAAGAAACTACAAACCTCAGGATTCCATAGATCAGTAGTTCTCAACCTGTGGGTCCCCAGGTGTTTTGGCCTACAACTCCCAGAAATTCCAGCCAGTTTACTAGCTGTTAAGATTTCTGCGAGTTGAAGGCCAAAACATCTGGGGACCCACAGGTTGAGAACCACTGCCATAGATGGAACCATAAGAAACTGTAGACCAGCTGTGGCTGTGGATTCTAAATTCCCTTTCCTAAACTGCAAATTCCAGAATTCTCTAGAATGGAATCAGAGTAATTAAGGTAGAATCATATTGCTATAGCTGTATAATATGAATGGGCTCAAATAATGCAGCTGTATGTGTGGCCAAAAATACTTCGTCCAATTTGAATTTACTACACCAAGACATGTTTATTTTAAATATATGTACCTATACACAGACATATTATAATCAATAATAATAATAATAATAATTTAATAATGATGATAATAATAATACTTTAATTATATTCTGCCCTTCTCACCCCGAAGGGGACTCAGGGTGGATCACAGTACACATACATGGCAAACATTCAATGCTGCTTTGTATAGACAATACACAGACAATCAGAACAGAAGGAGGTTCCATGGAAGGTTGGGCTCGAGTCCAGGGGTGCTGTTGCTCTTTGCTCTATGACGAAGAGCTGTCAGGACTTCCTCCTATCTTTTGGTCACCCAGCATTCTGATCTTCTTTCTTTGTGGCATCGTAAAACACCTTCCCCGCTATTTAGCAGTACCTAATTTCTCTAATCACAGCTAAAGCTGTTTTTGAATTGCTTAGGTAAACAATGAGCTAGGCTGACAGTTGGTATCTCATGCCAACCCGGGGCTTCGAACTTGCAACTTTTTGGTTGATAGATCTTATAATTGCTGATGATTTGCCAGCTGTGCTAAACCTCTGGCCTAATCAAGTTCAATGGATGAGAGGTGCACAGTTATCCTTGGGGTCCAAGAATACCACATCTTCCCCAAAGATCCCCCTTTCCCAAAACAGCTAGAAAATGTTCATTAGCAATTCAAATTTTCTGAGGGGTACAATTTGCCACTGCAGGTCGCTTTTGGCACCATGTCTGTGTTAATCCTATGGGGTCTTTTTTCCGAACCAAAGCGAGTTGATACAAAAATGCAAAAAAAGAAAAAAAAAGATTGGAGCCTGTGGGTACTTTCAGAGACCAAGCAAATACCTGGAGGGAGGCCCATGGGCTACATTTTGCTATCATAATGTTCAGAATAATAAAAAAGTTACAATCAAAAGCAACAGCCCTGTATCCATATCCAGGTTAAATTAGGTTAGAAGCTTATCTTTGAAATACTTGATCCATGATTAATGATGCACTGCAGTAGAAGCTCCTCCTGAGATGAGGCATGTGTTTGTTTCTATCCTTCAAGACAAATGAAAAAGCATATCCACATTAATGTCATAATGTAGATATTTATCTGGACCTCCTCTAGTGAACTTAGACACAACTCACTATTAATGACACTGGATTTTATCAACTCCAGGACAGACCTTTGTTGAATGTTCTCTGATAGCCGCCCTCCTTTTTGCAATCCCCTCATCACTAGGGAAGATTAGTAGTAGTCAATGAGGAATTGTGAAGATGACCAGGTGGTGTATTTAAGGGGCCAAGAAATGTGGGAGGTCTCTTACACGAAAAGATGGAGGAAACCCAGAGAGAAGGAGGTCTTCAATGGAGGGCATGCTTTTTTATGTCAGGAAAAAAATGTAGGGATATATATATAGAGAGAGAGGGAGATAGAGGGAGAGAGAAAGTCAAGGCATTCTACTTTATTCAAGCTTTTAACTAACTTGGACACACAGACTCTACACTATTTGTTGAAGCCTTCATCACCAAGAATGCTGTGGTGAAACTATAGCTGAACCCATGGTAATTGCATGCCTATCTTTCATATGAGACTGTTCTGTTGAGAAGTGATGGGTGGAGGAGAAATCTAGGTGAAGACATGAGATGTTCAGGGACTCCTAAGGAGGATAGATTAGAAAGTAGACAAAGTTTAAATGGGAATCCTTATTTCATAATACAATACAAGAAAAGACAGGCCCTTCCCTTAAGTGAAGGAAAAGCTGCTTATATTCACCTGATTCTAGCCGTGCAACTGGGTAGGAAATTGAAAATAAAAGCACTCTCAGACTTATTCTGTGACCCATGTCGTTATGGGTATCAGTGGTAAGGATGTGTTATGCTTCCCCTATCAGACAACTGCCCACAACTATTCCAAATTTTAAAAATCCACACAACAAAGCTGTTTCTATCCATATAGCTGACTTTGTGGATGAAACAGAGTATTTATTGCTGGAATGTAAAAAGAAAGATGCAAGCCTTCTAGGAAACTCTCTATTCCATCAATCAATGAATAGTTAATGTGGAACAATAATAGTAAATTTGAGAAGGGGTTTGAGGGGAAATACTCCCTCTTTATAGTTTACTGGGACAGAAAATATAGAACCAGGGTTTTCTCTACACGTATCATGTTGCTATAAAAGTTGCTAGTATGATATAAGTGATCTGGCATTGTAAAAGTTACTCAAATGTCTCTCAACTTGTTCTCTTTTTTTATATGCATTTTATTCGCTCCTTTTATGATCAGACTAAAGACAGCAACATGTAATTCAAAATGTGAAGCCATCATTTTTTCTACAAGGAAAATGAACATTCTCCATTATAAGATGTGCAAAGGAAAGCAAGGGAACTTCACTTTCTTCTGATGATATGTGAGAAAGAAGAGTTGGGTCCTAAAGCAGTATCCTGGCACAAAGGCCACAAACATCAAGCACGCTGCAGTTAGTCATGGTTTCCGGCACTATCCCCCTCTCATCCTAGATAGTTATTTTTTAAAAGAAAGAGTGAAATACATGCTGAAACCATCAAAAACTATGGTGGCAGAATATCCTCTTGGATGTTTTATGCTCACCTAAGTACTACACCAAAGCTTGGCAACATTATTTTTGAGGACTATAGGTGCATCTACACTGAAGATGTAATGCAATTTGACATCACATTCACTTCCATATCTCAGTGCTATGGAATCCTGGGAGTTGTAGTTTGGTGAGTTGCCAGTACTCTTTGGCAGAGGAAACTAAAGAGCCTACAAAACTACAACTCCCATGATTCTTTGATATTGAACCATGGCAGTTAAAGTGTACCTTATACCACCTAGAACACTTTGTAAATAGAAGGTCGGTTTGCAGTACCTCAGACAGTTGGGGGGCAGGACTATAGTTTGAAAAAAGATGAACAAATTCCTTTGCACAAGGCAGACATCTTATTTGTAGTGCCAAAAATTGAAAGAACAATATAATTTAAAAGGAAGAACAATTTTAACCAACACAAACATACCAGAACTTCAGTGAGAAGTCTGAGCCTGCTCTTGGCTGATGAGATACTGAAGTTAATTAAGACTGTTGTTGTGTGCCTTCAAGACATTTCAGACTGTGACCCTAAGTCTAAAGTTAAAGGCGGGGGACAGGTAAAAAACCTTGGAGGGCTGCATCCAGCCCCACGAGGCTTACATTCAGCACCCCTGACTGAGAACCTCTCAGTAGACTTGTCAGTTGGAGAACTTTGAGGGTTGTAGTCCAAACATTGACTTTGCAAGCTCTGGTTGCAGCTTAAGGAACTTGAGCAACACAAAGCTTCACAGCAAACACTTGGCACACAGACAGGCATCTGTCCTGCCTTTAAAAAACACTTGTGCAAACTGAGCCATTTGCAACACTTTCCCACAAAGACTAATTTGATGTGATCATCACAATTCTTTGGTGAATCGCCAAGGATGAGAAAACAATTGGAGTTGGAGATCCATCAAGAATTTGAAGTGATTTTTTAACATTCATTACAATCAGTAATGCACCCGCTTATTCTGTGCTCATGCGCTTTCTCTTCATCAGACACCTCTAGATTGCCTTCTTCAGATTTATTCACCCCCATAGCAGTATTGTTTTCCAAAAGAAACATTTCAGAGGAGGCACATAGAAGGTGAAAAAATGAAACCAGTTTCACATTTCAAATAACTCCAAAGTGAAACGGCTTATTTTCCCAAGCTATCCTTTATGTGATCAATCATAGCAGAAGAGCATAAGCCCCTATTCAATATTCCTTCACAAACAACAAATGGTATCTAAGCTATCTAAATGGTTTCTAAGGAGGATTCTTTGTTATTTATGAGATTCTTTGTACATAGAATTCCCGATCCTTCATGTATTTTCTGAAGGTATTGACATTACAATTATCTTGTTAATCAGGAGTGGAAACAATTTTGTCAATCCCTCTGGCAAATAGAATTGGCTCACCACATTCACAGGGTTCACTTTCATGGATTTTAATATTACCTTACTATTGCAGTGTCATTAAGATTGTAAACTCCTTCCTCCATTTCTCTCTCTTCACCTTCCCATCGATGCAACCCCCCAGATCTGAAACCCTTTTCTCCATTCTTTCCTCCTCACCTCCCAATCGAGCCCCTGGTGGCGCAGTGGGTTAAAGCCCTGTGCCGGCAGGACTGAAGACTGACAGGTCGCAGGTTCGAATCTGGGGAGAGGCAGATGAGCTCCCTCTATCAGCTCCAGCTCCTCATGCGGGGACATGAGAGAAGCCTCCCACAAGGATGATAAAACATCAAAAATCATCCGGTATCCCCTGGGCAACGTCCTTGCAGACTGCCAATTCTCTCACAACAGGATGTTCCTGACACGACAAAAAACAAAAACAAAAAAACTCCCAATCAAATGAATCCAGCTTTTAAACCATTTCCTCCATTGCTCCACCCCCACCTTCCTATTAAAGCAACATCCATATTCGAAACCCATTCCTCCATTGCTCCCCCACCATCTCCACAAAACAATTGTTTCTAGACTAGTGGTTCCCTCCCTGCCTTCCCATTAAAACATCAAGTTTTTAAGCATTTCCTCTATTGTATCCTCCTCCCTATCAAACAGCCTCCGGTTTTTAAGTCCTTTCTTTCTCTCTTTCTCTTTTTGCCTTTTCATTGAACAATATTCAGTTTTTAAACACTTCCTGACCTTTCCATTAAATCAAAATCCAGATTTGAAATTATTTCTTCCCTCCATATTATATCATCAAAGTGTAATTTGGTTTTTAAACCCTGTCATTGTTCCCACCTTACACTTCCACCGATGCAACATCCAGTTTTTAAACCTTTTCCTCTTTGCTTCCTCTTCATCTTCTATTCAAAAGCATATCTGGTTGTTAAACACTTTCCTCTGTTGCTCCTTCTCTCCTCCCATGCTGCCTTCCCAACTTCCCGGCTTTTAAACCCTTCCCTCCATGGCTCCATCCACACCATAACCTATGAAGAAACATAAGTTTTAAAACTCTTTCTTCTCTTGCTCCCTCCATACCATTTTGTCATCTAAAATCTTGGGTTCTGGCCAGAGGGAACACTGGGGGCTAGTTCCCAAATCTAGTATGTTCTCAAGCCCAAGCATGAGAATTGTGTAGAAAAGTGATTTGCATTTAGAAACCTGAAGAACAGAGACAATTGGAAAAGTTTCAGGATTTATGGTTTCATTGTACATGGAGGCTCATCCGTGTCTCCATATGGATTGCCTGGGGATTTTAAAATCCAGCAATCTTGGTTGCTGATTGGCTGAGCAATCTGGTGAGAATTTCAGTAAACTCACTGGTTGAATTTGAAGCTTGCTTGGAGTTCCCGCCTTCCTGGGAAGATCTTGGATGGGAGATTATGGATTCTTGAGAGAGAATGACCCATGAGGACACAGTTCCCAAGTCTGGGATAATGTGATTCCCAGGCATTCTTATTTGTCCTGAAATTTTGGTACAATGGGTGTTTCTACTCTAGAGGAGACAGGAGCTGCAGACATGCACAACTCTCTCCCTACAGGAGGCAGTTTTCCAAGGCATTTTAAAGGGGCTTCCCATTTCCCAAGGAAGATAGAGGGATCAACCTGGAGGTATCCTACACTGGGCTTCCTTTAAAAAGCCCTCCCTTCTCTCTTGGTTTGAAGGCCCCAGAAAGGAGAACTTGTGCCTTGCCCCCTTGCACTTCAATCTCCTTTCTGCTTCCAAATCAAGAGAGAAGGGAAGGCTTAAGAAACCTCACTTCCTGGGATCCTTTTCCTTCTAGTGACTGCCTCCCTCCTCGTACCCCACATGTACGGGGAGGGAGAAATGGAAAGCAACTGTTTCTTCACAACCACTGTTCTATTGCATTTGGTAAAAAATGGCTGCAGAACCCATGCTGTTACATGCTTCCAAACAAACAAAAACCAAAAACAAACCAAAAGCAAACGTCCAAAATGAATCCGTGCACAAACCTAGCATCCTGGATGTATACCTCTTCCTCTCTCCCTTCCCTAAATCCATTGCCCATCATCTCACCACAGGCCTTCAAGTGAATTTACCCTCAGATCTACTTCTTCCCCCATTCACTCCTCCAGCTCCTCACTACCATCTTATGCCCATTCTACACTGGCATATAAAATCCAGTGCAGTGTATATATCTGGCATATCTTCAGTTTTTTCACATTTGTAGGAGTGCTGAATTCTTAACCCACCCTACTTCAAATCCTTTCTCTGCCATGATGGCGTAGGTCAATATATTTTCTAACCATCAGTCCATTTTTGTCATGGGTAGACTGATACTGGCTTACTTCACCATGTCATTTAAGGCATTGGAACAAAATAATATATGTGAAGAGCTTTAAATATTATAACTTTGCTTAACCCAAGTTTTTAGACTTCATAGTAATGAGTACCAGATTCTTCCCTCGCCATCATGTTAGCTTTTCTTTCCGCTCTGCCAATAGAGAGAATTTCGTGGGAGGGAGATGATAATATTAGCAATGGGGAATGTTCATGCAAGGTTAAAACATAGCTGCATGGACTGAGAGAATGGGAGTAACGTAAGACTAGAGTAATAATATAGACAGCTGGTCTCACATCAGGTAGTAAAGCAGACAGAATGGCAATCCCTTCCCAACAGAGCCACTAAATAGTTTTTTTTCTGATCTGCACTGAGTTACAATTGTGTGTAAACATTGGTTTGTTTGTTCATAGGCCTAATGCCAGGACATGGCATATTGTGCTTGGTCTCAGGAGACTTTTTTTAGGTTTACTGTTCAGGATTAGCCCAGGATATTTTGCTGCCCAACTCAACAGATTGGATCTCCATACTAAGAAACACATAGCTACAACAATGGTGAGGAGATAGTCTACCACACCTAAAGCCATCAGGCTAGTCTAGAAACTGCAGGTAATCCATATGACTACACAGTATATTCCAACAGAAGAAAATAAGAGGCTCGGGAGCAACAGCCAAGGGAATTGCTTCACTAGCCCATATTATAGACTGTTCAAGGTGATTTCTTCGCTATACTTAATGATGCTGGCCATGCCATTCAACAAGTTGTCAGTCCAGAACAAATGGGGAAAAAACTCATAGGAGCAGCACTGCATAGAGCTGCAGACCATGCATCAAAGGTCACTGGTTTTGGCATCTTAATTATTACATCAATTCTCCCTGAGGATTAACTTGAAAAAGACTGGTTATTTTACAACAATTTTGAGAATCCCCCAATGGCCATTCTGATAGTAAGATTGTAGATGTTGTAATTCAAGGAGGTAACTTTTCCAAACTCTGGCCCTAACCCAACTTTTATACTTCATGAGCAGCCGAATTAAGAAGTCCCAGAGTTGTATATCCTCCATATTTTCACAGATGAAAATCTGAACACATATGAAACATGTAATATTACTGTTTGTTGATGATGTCAAAAGTTATGAATGTGGAAGAACACACAAATTAGGATGTGAAATGTTATTTAAGCCTGCATCTACAAGCAAAGGTGAGGAAGGCCCTGGCTATATGGCCAGAAAAAAATCATATTCACCTTTAAGCTGGAATATATGCTTTGTTACATTACAGATCCATTTAATTTTTTAATACCATCATCCCTGCTCAGGGCAGAAGATAATTGGATTACTCATGTATAAGTGAGTGGAGGATCATTCCTTCTCTTTGCCTAGACCAGAGTTTCTCAAACTGTGCTCCTCCAGATGTTTTGGACTTCAGCTCCCATAATTTCTAACAAGTGGTTAACTGGCTGGGATTTCTGGGAACTGAAGTCCAAAACACCTGGAGGGGCACAGTTTGAGAACACTGACCTAGACTGACTCCAGTCTCATTGACTGTTGTCTCACCTGCAGAATGCTGCTGTAGCCACTGACACCATGAAATGCAGGCTACATTCAAGCAAGGACTATTGACAACGAAGCGTTCCCCTTTTGCTTTTATTTAGGTTTGAGCATTGACCTTCACAAAAGAAAATGAATCCATATAATGCACTTATTCTGTTGGGTTTTGATGGTTGTGCCAATTAGTTTCTTTCGAACTTCAGCATCTGAAAGTTCAGCAGCCATTGTGAACTCATTATTGTCATTCTTATATGGACTTCAAAGATTTACATGCTTGTGTTTTAGTTATATTGGCTCAAGTTCTCTGAGTTGTAGTGGATGACTTGATGAATTACGAACAAGGAAGGTGATGGTCTTTCAGCAATTTCCCATGATCCTTGAGCACTGGAAGTAAGATACGAGATTAATCAATATTTTTAATCAAAGACTGTCATAGTTCATTGATGCACTTGTTTTTGACAAGTGTTAGGTCTCTGAGCTGTTGAAACCTGCTTTGTTACCATTTCATCATGCTCCTGCCACACCGATTAAAGGGGATTGCTTTTTAGGCAGTATTGCATGTATACCGAGTGTCATTTTTGATATCAAGTGTGATTTATCTTATTTCACAGAAGGTACAACAATCTATCCAGGATTTATTTATTTATTTATTTATTTTGGGGGAGGGAGATAAAAGGGCAGTAAATGATGAAAAATAACTAAAGCTAAAGAAAGGTCTCCAGTCAGAGAATTGCTTTTTCAAAAGGTTGAGGCTTTACAAAGGGTTATTTTATTATTTGTTTTGAGAATGGAACCTCTTTTCTTTGACAGTTTCTGTGTTTGTGTGTACAGAGAGATAGACCTGCAGGCAGGCAGGCAGGCAGGGACTCAATAGAACTTCCAAGAAAGCCCTATCAATTTCAGAAAGGTACATTTGTGGGAAACCAACTTACATGAGAATGCAAGGTGATCTCACGGGGAACAAATAGGCCAAAAAGTCATTTAAACAATATGAAATAAGGGAGAAGATCTTCTAACACTTGCTGATAGCACTATATTAAGGTTGAATTACTACGCTTATGATTTCAGTTGTGCTTTAGATATGTGTTAGGCTCCCATTTCGTTTTCCTGATTTGTAAGTTTCAAAGGACACACAAAAATAGGAGGATTTTGAACTGGCATGGTGTAGCAAGTTGAAAAGCGAAGTATAACTCCTCACACCAAGGTTCAAATCTCTGCTTGGCCATAGAAAGCATTGTATAACTATGGACAAGTCACACACCCTCAGTCCCAGAAGAGGGCAGAGAGGGCAACCTCTGGATAAATCTCACCAAGAAATACAATGATAAATTCCTCTGAGGATGGCCATATGTTGGAAATGACTTGAAGTCACTGAACAACACCAGTCACAATGCCATCATACTAGCAAAACAACACCCTGTAAGAGTGCGAGGGATAATGAGCGCACAACCCTTAAGGGAAAGAAAACACACTCCCTTAATCTAATGGAAAAATAAACAAGTTGTGGCTCGAGACATGTTGATGACCATCAGTTGAGGAGGTGTGTGTAAAAGTTGGGGCTGGGGAAAAATCAAAAGGAAAGATGCAGAGAAAGATGGGAAGACAAGAAAGAATGAGAGGAGGTGCCTTTGAATTTTTCTGTGGAGAGAGTGCGATAAAAGAACTATTGTGAGTATGTTAACCAGCTTGCCTACTTTTGCTTGAAGACTGTTACACTGTATTTCTACATGTCAAAACACAAGGGGTTTTTAGCGGAACATTTTAGCCACTAAGTGCCAGGAATACCATAAAATGAAGCAATTTGCCCTCATGACTTTTTTGATATTCCCAAAATTGACACATTGGTGAGAATCATGCCTGTCTTCTTTGCAACTGATACCCAAGACTAGCAATCTAGCTGTATTTCTAGGTTAACACAAGGATTGTGTTCAGTACAGCAGAAAGACTTACACGTTCAGTTATGCAACTGTTTGCAGAAGTATTTGTGTATCTGGTTGTACATTCTTGCACAATCTCTTGCAGGACTTCTTTAAAAAACACACAATCCACAGGAACTGTACTTCTCTCAGAATATCCATGTACAACTCTTAATGCGTAGTAACATGTTTTAGTATTCAAAATAATAATAGTAATAATAAAACTTTATTTATAGGCCATCCTATCTCCCCAGGGGGACACAGGGTGGCTTCCAAGACAAACATTCAATACCTTGGTGATAAACAAACACATGTCAAAAAACAGTGCAAAGTAACATTATTACAATCATTTCATAGATCTGACAGGGAAAAAAATCACTAGAATACTTAAGAATTTCTATATGGGAAAATAGAAAAGTCAACCCTGACGGAATGATCCCTGGTTCAAAATCAGAGAGCCTTAATAAGATGGAGATTTAAAAATGAAAGCAACCCATAAAGAGGTAGAAATTGAGATTAGTAATATCATATAATTGCAAGAACGTGGCTAGCTGACTATAGAGAAAAGTCTTGGCATTGGTAAATGGGAAATATATTTTAACTTTTTTATTTTGGGAGGGCGGTGGAAAGGTTTGTTTGTTTGAATTTTTTTCTTCATTTTTTATGGAAGAAATATGGTGTGGGTGGTAAAAGATAGCAATTCTATATGAGTTATGCATGAAGTGAGGTATTGTACTAGTACTGCCAATACTATAACAATAAATATATATGAAAAATAAATAAAGCAGCCCTACTCATAAGTTGTGTCAGTTTAAAGATGATAATAATGCACATAGTTACATTTTACAAAATACAAAAGCTAAAAAGGTACTAAACTATTGAAAATTAAATCCAGATTAAGATATTCACCATTCAATACACTCACACGCCGACACAACAATTAGGAAAATCTAGCACATTGTTTAAGTTGCATCAGTCATCTAATCCTGTTCAAGCAGAAAAATCTTTGTCTACAAACAGAATTAGAGAGTGTGCCATTTTAAAACTATTCTAGGAAGGAGTTCCATAGATGAGGACAGCCACTGAAAAAGGCTTGTCTGGATTTCCTACCAGATGTACCTATGAAGGTAGTAGGACAAAGAGAAGCATCTCCCCATACGATCTTGAAGCTTGGGCAAGTTTACAGGGAAGAATACGATTCTTCAAATAACCTGAAGAATCATTTTGCCTAGAAATGGACTGGTATCCAGTGGAGTTGTGTTCTCCCTTTAGCTAGCCTCTGTTAATAATATGGCCATAATTCTACAATGATATGTATTGAAACAGAACACGAAGGACAATTGCTAAATTTGCAAACCAGAATCCAGGAACAAAGGCTTTGATAGAGATAGAAATGTAAGCCAGGAAATTACCAATATATGCAATATATTAGAACTTACGGTTTCAAGAAGTGCATAAATATTTTAATATTTCATCACTTTTATGGTCATTATTCCTTTCTGTGTTTTTGTAGCTTCCCTTTTCTACACTGCAACAACTGAAACAGAACAATAAGGCACAATCAGACAGTCTGATTTCATTAGAAATATAATCTATAATTTTGTTACAAAGAATTGTGGAACAAAGCACTCTGTCTAGAAAATAGAGCTGTGCCCTGCATATATTTTTCAAAGCCACGCAAACTATTTATCAAGCAAAAATACTTGGACACAATAGTTCTTTCTTTCCTCTGTAATATAATTTAAAGTACCTTCAATATCAAAAAAGAAAAGCATTCATAAATAATGTTGATTTTAAATATCAAAAATATGGACTATTAAGGAATGGACTTAGTGAAAGGATTTGTGAAAGGGACTTGGAAGGAAAATGGCATGTTTGTAATCTGTAATGAAGTGAGAGAAGAAACAATAACCATTGGTTGTTGAAGGACAGAAATAGACATAATTACAATAAAGTCCATCACAGTCAATTGTTTCTTCACAGATTGCTATTAACTTGGTTCTTTGTCTCCTCTTTATGAGATCTGAACATGGTAAAAATATGACAATATGGCTTAAAATTAATTGTTCTGAAAGTACATTTGGATTTCTGTAGTTTTCAAATATTGCCACAAAAAAAAAATGAAGCAGATTGAGAAATTCATTTTCAGGGGAAATGTCTGAAGAAGTCCATGAGAAGCCAAACAGCTGCAGAGAAACAATGGAAGTTACTCTATATATAATTAGACCGTTGGTACATCCAATTTATTGCATGCAGCAATGTTTCCAGAGCCACAACATGGAGTCTTTTCCAGACTTCTTCAAATGGAACATTGGACCTCATACATTTAAAACATGTGCTCTAACTTTATGCTATCGCTATTTCCTTAGATGTGTTACCATCCAGGGCAGGACTTGTCCAGGGTTTAACCCGGGACTTTTTATAACTTAAGCAGGAACCATTATTCTTGTGTGCTTTCAAATTGTTTTTACTTTCGGCAAACCTATCACAGGGTTTCCTTGGCAAGATTTATTCAGAGCGCAGTTGCCCTTTGCCTTCATCTAAGAGAATCTGACTTACAAGGACCTAATCACAAAGACCCATAGATTCACCATGCATCATAGCAAATCCATGGGCTATAGTGGGGGCGTAGAGAACCTGTCGCTCCATGCCCTGCATTGCACAACTTGCCTTTGCCCTCATCCCATGGAAAAAAACATTGCCAACCAACTCCCCCCCCCCCCCCCATTGCTGGTAAGGCAATACTGGAAGACTCACATGTTACTGTGGTGGCAGCATATGCCGCTTGCTCTCCCCTTTCTGGGTGGAGCCTGGCCAGAAGTACAAGTGCATTGTGTAATGGGCTCCATCTTGAAAGGGGAGAACAAGTGGCATATGATGGGTCAAGTAGCCTGTCGGATGAGATAGTAATCACCTAATAGATTTCCATGGCTGAATGAGGATTTAAACCCTGTTCTCCAGAGTCTATATAATACTGCTAGAACCATTTACTAGAACCACAACTATATCATGCTGGTTCTAGTAAGAACCATATCCTCAGACAAACAGATCAGAAAGATGGGGACACATATTCTTTATAAGACTCAGATTTCTTGAAGGAAGTGGCTAGTAGTACTTACAATGAGCAACTAAACCAAACTTGGTACATTTATAGCAGGAAAACATATTGACCTCCATATTCAGTAAACTGCAATTCCTAGCAGTCTTTACTATCAGAATGCTGACTAGGGCTGCTGTAATTTGGAGACCAACAGCATGTAGAAGGCTGCATGATTTTCATCTTTGCTATTGTATGTCTACACATTATATCATGTGAAGGTGCTGATGCTAAATATCAGGTCCATTATGGAAAGACAGCAGCCATGAAAGATTTGATGCAGGATGAAGAGCTCAGTCTGGTTCACTTTATTAACACTTGGGCAAAAATATTTCAAGTAGGATTTTCTTCAACTGGTACTTTCGCAGGTGCAATTTTGAAAATCATAATAAGGGAAGAAAGGGTCTGTCTTAAATCTACCTATTGCAGACCCAGTAATTATCTTGTTCCCTCATTCATGCTACTCTCTAAAATTGCTATTTGCATATTGACAAAGCAACAATGATATATTTTATGTCATTCGTAGATAAGCTTTCAGTCAGTTGGCTACAATCCAACTCTGCTAGACCCAATAAAGGCAACCTGTGAGCTCTAAATGCCTGGCTGGATATCTAAAAGGCAGTCTGCAGTTGCAGGACAAGCCAAAACATTAGGCAACGTGAGAGGAATACCTTAGGCAGCAGATTCTGGGAGGTACAAGTGACAACTCAACATTGTTCCTAATGAACCCTAACCCTTTTCATTCTATTTGAGGACAAAGCAGAATCTTCCATGATATCCTGCTGTCTCGGGTATTTATAAGGACATTATGCTATCTGTAATTTGAAGTAAGATACAATGATCCCTTTATCCAAAGCCTGGGGAGAACCATCCTCTTATTCAAGAGGGTGATTCTCACTCGGGTAGTGAACTCTCTTGGATTAGGATTTTGAGCCCTCACTTGATCCAAAAATAAGCTCCAGCTTTTCATTCAGTATAAGCACTATTAGTGTGAGAGAGGTGATATCTGAATAATAGAACAACCCTTACTCTGGCACTTCTGCACTGTGGTTACTTTTTTTTGAAACTCAACCATTTCTTGCCTCTTTCCACATTATTCAGCACTGGTTTCATCAGATTCTGTCTTCCACTGCTGACAAAGAAACAGGTTGATTGGACCCTAACTGGCCCTCAGTAGGCATTCTTTTGGGAAGTTCACCTCAATCATATCTCAAGAAGATGGGTTAGGATGCTTGTTCCACTTCAATATCCACCCTGGAATACCAGTAACACCAACACCACGGTGAGTACGGGCAATCTTTATTATCTTAAGGAGAATATGTCATTGTGGGTAATCTTTTGAAAGCTATATGCTGGTTGAAATGTCATTTACATGCAGTAAGGTTGGGGTAGTAATGGCCAATGAGCATCTAAGAGAGAAAAAATCCTAATGGTTCTTTCCAGAAGGATGAATATGTGATGGCGAAACCATCCATAATGGAGCAGCCATAGGATGATACTTTGGGACTTCTGCTGAAAATGACTTCAAAATGACCACATACTTACTTTTCTGAAAAGCAATTTTCCAGCTTCTGGCTGGGAGAGTGGCAGAAAGCTGTTCCCAGAAGTCTGACTGCTCACTATTAGCAGGCCTCAAAGTTTGAAGCCCACTGCTTGTAAAGGAGAAATATGAGGAGACATGTGGCAACCTAGTTTTCTTCTCCTGCAATGGCTGTGTATGAAGGTATAAGAAAAAAAATCAAATTGCAAATATTTCAATAGAAACTACATGCTTAGTAAATGGATGTGATTATAACAATCTCCATAGTCCTCTTCCTGCAAAGGGAATTATTAGTGTCAAAGTCTTTAAAAAAAGATGCCATCTAACCTTTAGCTAATTTACACATGTAAAATATTCTGACTCAATTTGTACAAAAATGATAGGACAAAGCTGCCACTTTCATTATACAGATCATAACAACTACCCTCAAACATTCTCTTGGCATGGTAATGAATGGCATTTAAAACAAAGATTCCTAAGGTCATTTTCGGTTTAGTGGAGAATTAAATTAAGTTACCTTGACAGATCTCTGAGCAGCCAGTGAAGGTAACCCCAGTGGTAATTAGAAAGAGGTCAGATTCACTGAGGTCCCTTCATTGATCTTGCATTTTGTGGAGGCTCAGCAAACCTTTGAAACAAATAATCACTATAGCTGTCTTAATAAATATGCTCAGTGCATGCTTTATGTAGCAGCCTCTCTCCAGCTCTTTCCTATAGATCTGAAGATTAAAACCTGTAATAAAACATATAGATGAGGAGTAATGTCCTCTGCCAGTTGCAAACCATCACAGTGAAAACAGGATTTCACTGACTCCAGTTGCTCAGTTGAGAATCCCAAGTGGTTCACTAGGGTACCAGTGGGTGATGCATTAATTAGGATGACAGTAGAAGAAATCAATAGTGTTTCTTTCCTTGGCTAATCTTCTGCAAACATTCATTGGATATAAGCCTATATTTCTTTTGATCAGACATGCTACCTTCTCCCCAACAAAATGGTCTCAGGTTATCTTGATGCTGGATCTTACATTAGTATTGGAGTGCAGCTTGGGAGTGCTCCTGGATCTGTCTTTCCAAATGTCAGCTCAAATAAATGTAGCTGTCAGGAGTGCTTATTACCAGCTGATACGCCAGCTGCGCTCCTTCATGAAATTGGAAGACCTAAAGATGGTAGTGCACACACTAGTAACCTCAAGGTTGGACTTCAGCAATGCACTGTACATTGGGCTACCTCTGTACCAATTTTGGAAACTCTAATTACTACAAAAACATGGCAGCCAGCTTGTTCACAGGACTATCTAGCATTTTATGCCTATTTGACTAAAATCACTCCACTAGTTGCCAGTTAGTTTCCAGGCAAAGTACAATCTGTTGGTTATAATCTTTAAAGCCCTACATGATTTGGGTCCAGGTTATCTACAGAATTTCCTTCTCCCATGTAATCCACCCCATACACCTAAGTCCTCTGAGGGATGCTTACTTCAACCAGCCAGAACCAAACTAGCAACTATTACCCAGAGAATCGTTTCATCAGCGGCCCGTACCTAGACTGTAGAATGTCTTGCCAGAAGAGATCTGACAGTTAAATGACCTGTCAGAATTTAAGACACAATTAAAAATCTATCTCTTCTCTAGGTCTACCCAGTCAATTTTAAACTATGGATGATAAATCTACATCCTATTAGTATTCATTTTAGTCTTTGTACTTTGTATTTTAATATATTTATTTTATGGTAATGTTTTATATGAGTATTTTAACTGTGCTGTACCCCACCTCAAGCAATGAGGAGAGGTGGGTAACAAATAAAATTTATTATTGTTGTTGTTCTTCATGTTCACAGCTTCTTCCCCATTCTGGACAGAGCCCAAGCATACACTTGAAAAACCTGTAGCTACAAGTACTTGAGTCTCAACTCTTCCAACTTAGGTTTCCTCAACTTAGGGCTACTGTATGCCTTTTAAGTTGCCCACATGAGGTTCTTCTTCCATCCTTCTTCTGTTCTATTTGATTTACCCTTTCGCCACTGAGGATGAAAGTCTTTTTGGGTACCTCACAAATGTGGTGTTAAAACAATGTAATGCAATCACTTTTGACTTGGGATGGTATATTTTGAGATTGGGTATAATGGAATAGGATTTTCATTGTGTCTTTTCCATAAGAATGCTAAAAATTATGTTTCTCCCCTTACACACACACACACACAGAGAGAGAGAGAGAGAGAGAGAGAGAGATTGAAGGAAAAGGATTCAATAATATCCCCACAAATATCATGATTTACACTGCAAAATACAAAAGCCAAACTGGGAGTCAAGGTCTTTGCACTGACGCAATGAAGTATAAAAACACATATATCTATTTTAACGGAAAAGCATAGTTACTTAGTACATGCTGTCAGGAAAATCGATGAGAAGGAAAGGAAATATTGCAGATGTCAAATAGTAATAATGCCATTCAACCCAATCATAACCCATAAAACATATTTGTGCAAACCCAGAGAATATGTGCAGAGTATTATTGCTCTACTACAAACATTGTGTTTATATAAAAAGTACAGCATTTTATATATCTAAATACTGTATCTGCATATGCATTCTGTTTCATGCATCTACATTTTATTTAACACATTTCATAATTTCATTATTTGCATCATTTGAAAGGCAGCATGATTACTACTCAAACTTTATGTGAATTTAATTTTTAGGGACTTACTTATTTAGGTGGTCCCTCATAGCCCAAGGATGATGGTCCTCCAAGTCTTGTGTCTTGGCAGTGGGTCCGTAGGTGGCTGTGGAGCCTTATTCTTGATCTGCATGTTCTCCCACAGGGAGAACATTGGTTTCCAGGTGGAAGGTGGTCCCGGTCAGGGTTGGCTGGACGCGCCTCTCTCTTGGCACATTTCTCCTTCAATGTCATTCTGAAAGGGAATAAGCTTCAGAGATTCCTTAGCAATTGTCTCCTAAAGTTTCATTTCTAGATACTATTCTCTTGTTTTTTGCTCAGAATATTTGTCTGTTTTTGCAAGTATTTTGAGGCAAAGTCATGGGACCTAATTAACACACTGCTATTTTTTCAACCCCCTTTTATTCCATATGCAGTGATTTAAAACTGGTTGGCCTCTTCACTATCGATTTTGGGAGCAATGTGTTTCTGGGCAAGACCACTACCAGCGAGTATTGAGAAAGTTGAGGTTGAAGTAACATGGCACAAGAGAAATTCAGAAAAGATAATTCAAATACTGTAAACACTCTGAGAACCTATTTTTAGGGTCTTTTAGATTTATTTCTGAGAAATTCTAACAGTTGATACTGGAAAAACGATCTTTTCCAAAATCCTTCTGACAATCTAATGAATGAGAATCTATGCCAAATGCTAGGTCTTTAGCCTGAATCCTATGAACTTATACTAAGGCCATGTGAAGAGCAACTGTTACTGGAGGAATCATATATGCTCATAAGCAATGACATTCTATTATTTTCAGTGGGGGCTTGCAAGGCATATATCAATTTCAAGATTTAGTTCAAACTTAAAAGGAAATATCAAAGGTTCTCAACATCATCACCACTACCACCACCCCTCCCCCAGGCAAAAAAATGATGTTTAAATTTTGAACTAAAATCCAGAGCAAATTCACTGCCCCAGTGGCATGGGAAAACCCCTCTGAGCTTACTTATCCAGACCATCAAAGTACTGACATATTTGGAAGGCTGCTATCATGGGATGGGTAATATCATAAATCTATTATGAATTATTTGTTTATTATATGGGAAGTTAGAGTTGTCCAATAGTGATAGGCCTCTCCAAAGTATGGAGAACAAGATACCAAACATAATTTGGTCATCATCCTCATAAAAATAAACTCAGTTCATTAAGTCATTAAATTCAGTAGATGCTATATAAAAAACAGTATAAAAACACAAATGGAAATGCCCCCATTTTAACTAAGTGTTCAACCTTTAGTATAACACTGCAAAATGAATTTCTAAG
Organism: Anolis sagrei; assembly: GCF_037176765.1. NCBI lineage: Eukaryota > Metazoa > Chordata > Lepidosauria > Squamata > Anolidae > Anolis > Anolis sagrei. The sequence goes on from NC_090024.1 coordinate 144,297,653, forward strand.
AGATAATTAGATTCTGTAACTAACTATTTTGTTGTCTTTGAACTCTTTTCAGGAGCCTACACTACTTCCAGTGATGAAGTAGTGTCTCATGCCATAGTTGACAATCTGAAAGTAACACTGTGTTGAAAATAGAGAGAAAAAAAATCAAAGGCATCTTATTATGACCTGACACCCCTCGTGAGTTTCACCTGAAGCAGATCCAATTTTCAAGATCCCCAAATTTCTTCCTTTCTGTTTTCACAAAGGATTTTTAGAATAGAATGAATGCATTTTGTGGATTGAAGCCTTAATCATACCAGCACTTACATTCATCATTTCTTCTTCCTGCCTTTCCTCCACCTCTGGAAGATTCCTTCTTTAATATCATTTCTAATCACTGTACTTAATGACTGCTAGAAGATTTTGATCACATCAAACAATTAGTATCTTTGCATTTTTCACTACCTTCTGGAAATAATTACTCAGGTTGCCAATTTGATTCATGGCATTCGGCGGAATGTCTCTCTGACTTAATTTTTAGTCTGAAATGATTGCTTCTCTTCCGCCTCACATGCTCTAATGCTATTCAAATACTTTATTCTCTTGGGAACCAAAGTTCCGCATCAGGATGAGAAACGGAATCAATTACTCCTACCAGGCTGTATATTCTGGGGTTTTTTTTTTCTGTGTGATGAATGAACTGTAAATAATCATCAGCAATCTGCTCCTTGTGAAAATGATTATCCAAATAAGGAAAAATACTCCCTGATAACGTTGCAAGGTTGCATCTCTTTAAAAGAGGGTCCATACGTTCATGAATATGCAATGCTGATCTCATGCTAACTACATGTCAAGGAAGAAAATTAAAGGATTGGTGCCATCTACATTTCACAAGCTTGGAAATGGGAGGATATGGAATTGGAATCCTTGTATATGTATAAAACATACAGCAAAAACCAATCAGAGGGCTTGGGTCCTGCATCAAGAGAAAGCTAGAAAGCCAAGGTTCCCTCTAGGATTCCCTCTCCAACATGGAAATCCACTTGGTGAAGTGAAATTTTCTCAATTTTAAATGAAGGCAAAAGCACCCTCCCCCAAACAAATCTTATTAAGACATCTCCTTAATAGATCTGACTTGATGATTTGCAACAAAAACTTGGGTAACCCCCACTCAAGCAGGAAATCCCCTAAACTTTGAGGGACCTCTCCAAGGTGCCAATTTTACTTTAGTACTGGATTTCAGAACTTGGGATAGTTCTTTTAAAATTCAAATGAAAACCTCAGACAGGTTTAGGCCTCATGTACACTGGCCATTTAATGCAGTTAGAAAATGCTTCATGCACTTTCCTGAGCATTTAATGTCTAGCTTCAAACTGAAGTTGCTAGACAATAAATTCTCAGGAAAGTGCATGAAGCATGCACATTAGTATTCTGTGATTTGTGTAATCATCATCCAGTCCTCAAACTGGTTCCATGTTTTTCTACTTAATCATCTGCACAACAAAACCACTTTCTTCAAAATTGGTTTGAAATTGCATTAAATAGTCAGTGTAAATGAAGCCTTAGTACTTCACTAGCATGGAAGCCATCAGACACTGCTAAGATCAAGTTAGTGTTTTCCTGGTATTTTCTGGCATTTGTTGACAGCAGAGTATGTATATGTGAGTGTGTGTCCATATTTTCAAATCATATATTCACTTACGGTTACTCAATGAATTTCAATTCCATTAGTTTCTTAGTCTCAAAATATTCAGAGGTTGTTTTGATGTTTTATCATCCTTGTGGGAGGCTTCTCTCATGTGTCCACATGGGTAGCTGGAGCTGACAGAGGGAGCGCATCCACACTCTCCCCTGATTTGAACTTCTGACCTGTCGGTCTTCAGTCCTGCTAGCACAAGGGTTGAAGATAAAGGACTTTCACTTGGTGGAGCTTTTTCAAACTGCTTCTATTAAATGATGAGCTATTAGGAATATGTCAGTAACAGAGTTCCTGCACCAGTGGGTTGGACTAAGTGATCTATGTAGTACTTTCCAATATCTAAAAGAATTTCGAGCTATGGGGAAAAGTATTGCTATTTCCGAGTTTACCAATGCAATTATTTTTTTTAAAGACCACAAAGATGACATGAGTTACAAGACAATTCCAGGCTGTTCCGAAGTAGATTAGAGCTAGAAACAGCACAAGGCTGAGCCTGTCAGTTTTCAGAATAGATTGTGTCTTTCAAAATCACCTCCGAATCATCATGTGGATTATCACGAACAAAAGCCATTGCAGAGTCAGAGTATCTATTTTCACAAAGGGGAATATTTGTACAGAGTAATGACTACTGGGAGGATAGAGGTCAAAAGACCTTTAGCTGAATATATGAATTACCACTTTCTGCAAATATTTATCTGAATGACATTTTATATTATATGCTACTTCTGGGAGAAACGGTGGGCTGTTTTGCTCAGTTGGATGGACACATACACATAACCACATCAAGATGAGATAAAATGCCTTGGTTCGGCACACACAGAGAAACACTGATAACATACAGCTTATTTCTTTTCAAACTTATATGAGTAGATGAGATAAGAAATGTAGAGTGTGCCATATCCCAGAAAGACCAATAGACATGATGAATTAGAAATACTGTTCATGGCATCCGCAAACCTCTGATTAAGACTACTCATTTGGTTTATGTACCATGTTGTTGCACTATTTTTCAATCAGCTAATTTGAAAAGCAGTTTGTTACATTAAAAAGCCAAGTGCAATCCATTAAAAGCAACAAAACCAATAAATTTTAAAACAATTTATTGATCAATAGGTCGACAGCATGATCTTTTTCACTCGCTGTACATTCAATGTACTTTTTAATAACTTATGCCATCCTGGATATTTTCTGGCCAAAATCATTTCATATATTCACATGGCTTTCAAATGTAGTCTTACTGATTCATAGTAAGATAATATGTAACACATATTACACCCTAAACTTGACAAATCTGTCTGTGTCCCTAAAAAGTTCACACATTATTCTATCTCGGTTATGTTTTATTCTAAAGCAGTGGTTCCCAACCTGTGGTCCATGGATAACCAGTGGTCCACGAGAATGAAAATATGGTTCGCAGCCTCACCATTACTACACTGTTGTCTCGAAACCATGTGGTTATGAGATCACTTGGTCTCTTGAAAACCCTCTAATAGCGCTGAGGCAATGGGGATATTGGAAGGGGAGAAACTGACTACCCATGAAAGATTACTACTACTACATCAGCTCTGGATGATTAAATATGGTTTTCTGTGGGAGAGCAGATGGTGACTACTGAATAGTATATGTTCTGTATCAGAAATGAGAGCTGATGTGGTCTATCCAATGCAGTTTTCTGAATCAGTGCCCCAAATAACCAAACCAAATCTAAAGTTGACCAAAAACTGATTTGTAACCTTTTTGGTACTCATGTTGGAGAGTGGTTCCCGGTCAAAGTGGTCCCTGATCAAGTGGTCCATGGTCAAAAAAAGGTTGGGAACCACTGTTCTAAAGTAAGGGTGGAGAACATCCAGCTTAAAGAAGTTTTCTCATGAATAGGCATTCTGATGTTATTGTAATATCAGGTAACTGTACTGTGTAACATGTATGATTCCACAGCCAGCTGGCTTCAGGAAAGGCAAAAGCTGCACATCACAAGTGTTGAACCTGACTCAGCATATAGAAGATGGTTTTGAAAGGCACCAAATTACAGGAGCTGTCTTCATAGACCTGTCAGAAGCTTATGACACTGTAAATCACCATCTGAGAAAAATGTATACTATCACAAAGGACTACCATCTCACCCTCTTCATAGGAAATCTGCTACAAAACAGGAGCTTTTTTGTTGACTTTCAGGGCCAGAGAAGCAAATGGCAAAAAAAGAAAAGAAAAAAGAATGGTCTGCTTCAGGGAAGTGTGCTCACTCCATCAATGTTTAACATTTGCACAAATGATCAGCCATTGCCAGAAGGGACAGAGAGTTTCATCTATGCTGGTGATCGTGCCATCACTGCCCAAGCAGGGAGCTTTGAAACGGTTGAACAGAAGCTCTCTGAAGCTTTAAGTGCTCTTACTGCCTATTACAGGGAAAACCAGCTGATTCCTAATCATCTAAAACACAGACATGTGCTTTTCATCTTAAAAACAGATAAGCATCTTGAGCTCTGAGGATTACCTGGGAAGGAATTCTACTGGAGCATTGCAGCACACCCAAATACCTGGGAGTTACCCTGGACCGTGCTCTGACCTACAAGAAGCACAGCTTGAATATTAAGAAAAATCTGGGTGCTAAAAACAATATCATATGAAAGCTGACTGGCACAACCCAGGGATCACAACCAGATACAGTGAAGACATCTGTCCTTGCACTTTGCTACTCTGCTGCTGAGTACACACATCCAGTGTGGAACACATTTCACCACACTAAAACAGTGGATGTGGCTCTTAATGAGACATGTCACATTATCACAGGATATCTATGCCCTACATCGCTGCAGAAATACTGTTTAGCAGGTATTGCACCACCTGATATCTGCTGTGAAGTATCAGCCAATAATGAAAGGACCAAGGCAGTGACATCTCCGACCCATCCTTTGTTCAGAAAGCAGCTAGCACATCAATGCCTAAAATCAAGAAATAGTTTTCTAAGATCTACAGATACATTCACAGGAACATCTCAGCAAGTGAGAGTCCAAAAGCGGCAGGCTAAAACTTAGAAACTCAAGCCATGGCTGATAGCAAATGAGAGACTCCCCCCTGGGCACACAGAAGACTGGGCAACTTGGAAGGTGCTAAACAGACTGCACTCTGGCACCACGAGATGCAGAGCCAACCTTAAGAAATGGGGCTACAAAGTAGAGTCCACGGCATGTAAGTGTGGAGAAGAGTAAATCACAGACCACCTTTTATAATGCAGTGTGAGCCCTGCCACATGCACAATGGAAGACCTTCTTATATAACACCAGACACTTCAAGTGGCCATGTACTGGTCAAAGGACATTTAGTATAATGCCATGTTTTTAAAACTTTGTGTTTTTAAATACATTACAACTGTACCCTCAGTTTGCTTTCGATATGCTAAATAAAATAAAATATTTACTTGGGAAAGGCTTGTGCACACAGAAACTAGCCCCCTGCTCACATGCCCTACATTAGCTACCCCATAGAGTTTTAAACAGAGTTCTTCCAATGGCAGAGTCAAATAGTGTTCATTCTTGGCCTTAAGAAACTTCTCATCACAGCCATGTCTCTCCTGAAATTCCTCTTGCCCCATTATGTGGCTATCAGAAAAAGAAAAAAAATCTTATTTGTCCTTTCTTTAGCAGCAGCACAGTCATCTAGATATCAGCTAGGACCCTGTGTCATTATTTTTGAGCAAATAAAAACCTAAAAAGAAGGAGCACAATATTAAAATGAAGCCATGTGCCAATTGATATAATGACCAAGACTCATTGGGTCTTAGAGGTATCTGGTTTAGGTACGTAACACTTCTGTGATTGAACCCCTTTCCAGCTTGGCCTCACAGTTCTAACACTAGGAACCCTATCACTCCGGTATTAGCCTTTTCCCCTCAGGATCCCTCTCATATCTGACATTCAACCACCCAGGTGAAGAAGAAGCTGTGTTGATAAGGGGGTTCAACATAGTAAGACATGACCCACTCTTTCTTGTTTTTCTTTAACAAAAAGTCAGACACAATTTTAGAAAATAAAACCAGTAAAGATTTATTATACGACAGCTAAGATAAATGTGAACCCCATGAACTCTGTCCATTTTCCCAGCTCCCAAATCCCTATTCAGATCTTCTGCATTCATTTCTTTCTAACCAGCCTTCACTTTGTCTCTGACTGACCTCATGAACTCTTTTACCGGCAAGTCTCTAGATTATAGCCTGTGTGCTTCTCACAGGACTCTGAAGACTGTGATTCATTGGCTGTAACCACATTTGCTCAGCTTCCCTTTTCACAACTTACATTCAATCCACTCAGGCAGTTTGCATGTTCACAATTGTACATGACAGGAGAGGTAGTTGTCTTTAATGTCACTGGAGCAGTAAATTAACCCCAGATTTTAGGGTGCTTCTACACTGTTGAATTAATGCAGCTTGACACAACTTTATCTGCCTTGATTCAAAGCTATGGAATCATGGGAGCTATAGTTTTATCGGGTTTTTAGTCTTCTCTGCCAAAGAGTGATGGTGTGCCACGAACTCTTAGGATTTTATAGCATTGATCCATGGTGGTTAGAGTGGTGTCAAACTACAATCATTCTACAGCGTAGATGCACCCTAAATCTAAACATGATGGGATCTATCCAAGGTCCTGAATCTGTCTGGAGGATGCATGAATAACACTATGTAACATATTTTTGTTCCTGGGTTATAAATGTCATTTCCTAATTAGTTCTACCATAAAAGGTGGAAAAAGTTTATTAACTTGCAAAAACTTTGTTTTCATGGGACATCTTGCAGCCCATTTTGTTATAGTTTTTGAATGAATATCTCATAGAATCTCAACCAATTCAACCAAGTTTTTGGCAGCCACAAAAACAATGTTTCTGGAGTATAACAACTACTTTCAAATTAAGTACTGCACAATTGAACAGGAAATAACACTTTCAAACAAGGAACAGGATTGTTTTCAAATTTTGTTACATAATGTAATTCCTTCAAAGTCTAGAGGAAACCCCAGGGCTCATTCACCACCCGACAGAGATACGAATACAAGGGACTGTCTCTTGTGCAATGTGCTTCCTAATGGAGGTATCCAGTGTCCCTTGTTTTTCCAAGCCAAAACAGACCACCAGCATGCAAAGAGTCAAGTTCAGGAGGATCATGAGATTGTGCAGGGAATATGAGCTTCTTTTAAATAGACTTGGTTAACAGGAGACAGATGTTGTATGCACTAATCCCCCCCCCCCCCCCACATAGGCATGAATATCCAGGGAGAAAGCTACAAGAATAAACTCACTTAAATGAACATACAAAATGATTTGGCTTTATAATGGATTAGCAGCCATCGGCACAATGCCCATTTCTTTCAGAAAACAGAATCATCTTTGTAAAAATAACTCTCGCAAATGCAATCCTCTTTTGTTTGCTTTGCTTTCTATCTTCCAAGAAACCTACAATAAAGCTCTAAGGAGGAGAAAAATAAACTGTTTAGTATCACCACCTTGATTATAGTGTCAGAAAACAAAACATTTCTTTTTCTTAACCAATCCACATCCATATGCAAATATCTCATTCCACATATGCCAATCACTCCGCAGCAGTATTTGCTAGAGGCCACACGTCATAGGGCAGTGAATCTGCTTCCCGTTTTAATCCACATTGTCATGAAGCTATCCAAGGTGCTGATTCCTATTGCCAAAATAAATGGAGTGTTTTAGAGAGCTCTTTTAATGTTGGGACTATAATCCAGAAAAGATTTACTCCTTTACTGGTGTGCATACATCATGACTGCTCCACACGTACTGCCAAACCATTTATAATATGTCCAGCTATGGAATAATGAGACCAGACACAGAAAGTTGAGTTAAATAGGGCCATTTTATTGTATCTATGTCCTATTTAACTTAATAGGACCTGAAAGGAGCAATAACTGGTCCAATTGTGTCCAGATGTTTTCCCTAAACCACCCCCTCAGGCTTTCTTTTGGGGAAAACACCTAAGCCTCAAGGAAAGTCCAAGAGTTGGATTGCTCCCCAGCTGGGTATTTACTGGAAGGTATACTTAGAGTACTTAGAGTACCTCCACCCAAGTCCTAGGAGCTTATGAGTGAAAGTTAAAGCAGAACCACTGCCTAAAGCAGTGGTTCTCAACCTTGGGTCCTCAGATGTTTTGGCCTTCAGCTCCCAGAAATCCTAACAGTTGGTAAACTGGGTGGGATTTCTGGGAGTTGTAGGCCAAAACACCTGGGGATCCACAGGTTGAGAAGCATTGGCCTAAAGGGTAAACCTTCCCCACCCTACTGGTTTCTGACTGTAGAGGCCATTCCAGAACTCTACCCTTCACCAGTATATGTAAAGTCATATACTGAAGTCTTAATTTTTTTACCCACTGCATGCCAAATCACAGCCTACTGAGGAATCATGAAAATCTCTTAGATATAGCATAGTGTATGCAAAATAAAATAACAAAAATTAAAAAATAGGCGAGTTTACCTAACCTGAAGCAACTCACACTGCATTGAGGACCAGGGAGTGGGCATTTTCTGCCACACACAAAATGTATTAATCTGTGACCATGAAGAGCATCAAAAATACCTTGCCCCACAGAAGTTTTTGCCCCACTTGTCCAAAATCATTTGACAATTATACAAAAACTATGTTCTATTGCATGATATATTATATTGCATTGCACCAACTTTATTGTGGCAGCCGTAGGCAGCAATGTTGTGGTGTATGTCACATCAGCCTAGGAGAATATTCTTATATTTCCACAGTGTTCCTTATATAGCACTACTCTCAGGCATTATGAGAAAGTAATGTAGCAGTTTACAGATGCAGTCACTTAGTGTCTTTAAAGCATCAAACCACTTTTTCCCAAAGAACAACCCGAGAGTGGTGTCAGTCATTGTTCTTGGACGCGATATATTCTCCAAAAGTGCTCCATTCTCCAACTCTTTTGGTTTGCTTAGGATAAAGAATCCACAAATCAGTAAAACTGTTGAGATTCTGAGAGATATATTCTCAAACAAAAACACATTTTAAAGTTCTGAATAGAATTAAGGAAGGGGACATTTAATCCTTTCTTCTTCTACCATTTCCCTCATTGAAATAACTCCCTCCACTCCTGTTAGCCTTGTGGTTGAACCACTGTTCCAACCCAAAGTGAAGAAGTAGTCTACACTTGAGTTTAATGAAACCAGAAGTGTTTTGAAACAGATTGTTTGTACAGTATGCATTTTGGCCACAAGAGTAAAGAAAACATATTTTCTCATAATTAAATGGGTATCCATTGTTATAATATCTCTTACAGCAAACATTATCAAAAGACTGGAATACATAACAGAAGAATTTTGATTCAACTGTTCATGTCTTACAACACAGGGAAGTATAGCATTATTTGGACTGTATGTGGGCTCTAAGGCTTTTTGTGGCCCTCCAAGAAAGGCAGGATGGCTGGCTAGCAGGCAAGCAGGCAAGAAAAGAAGAAGGAAGCAAAAGAAAAGAGAAAGAAAAGTGTCAATGCACCTTAGAATTTGGTTGTAGGGATCCTCTACACTGGTAAGCATTTCAAAAACAGAAATTGAACAAAACTGACTTCTATCCATTTTGGTCTTGCTATTACTTTGAAAATTTTTGTGGTTATTGTGGTATCTGGTAGATCACAGAAACAGATAACTGGACCCTTTCCCACTCCATTATAACCTAGCAAGGGCTAGGGAAGGAGGACACTCCTAGAATTAGCATCCTCTTGTTTTATTTATTTATTTATTTATTTATTTGACTTGTATACCTCTACTCCCAATTTGGCTTGGAGCGGTTTACAGCAGTAAATTAAAAACAATACAACCAACTTTAAAATTAATAAAAATGAGAACAGACATAGTCCCGAGTTATTCACCCATTGAAAGCTTGTCAGAAAAGAAAGATTTTACAGGCTTTCTGAAAAGCAAGTAGCTCTCGGATGGTTCGGGTTTCAACTGGCAAGGCATTCCATAAATAAGGGGCCACAATCAAGAAGGCTCTCTGCCTAGTAGAGGACAGATGATAAGTCCGGATGTTGGGGACTTCAAGCAAATTTTGGTCTTCGGACCGAAGTAATCTCTGGGGTTGGTAGGGGGATAAGTGGGCCCTCAGGTATGCCAGCCCCAGACCATATAAGGCCTTAAAGGTTAGTACCAGCACCTTGAAAGTGATCCGGTACTCAATCGGAAGCCAGTGCAGCTGTTGTAGAATTGGGGTTAGTGAAGGATCTTTAGTTAGTGAAGGATCTTTATTGTGTAGATATTTCACTAAATCTACGCATTCAGTCAAGCTTTCCGTTTTCAAGTGCACCAGCACATCACCATTAAACTGAAATAGCTGCCTTGCTGAGGACAAGCAACAAAACCTACAGCCAAAACACACAAGTGCGTGCAAGAGAATAGAACTAGTCAAAAGTATTTTGTTGCTTGAGGCAAAAAACACCATGGGCTGAGAGAATTTGACTAGACTTGTAATTAAATCTTATTGCAGAACTAAGATAGGATAGCATTCCCCACAGCACACTGGTTGAGGGAAATGTGCATAAGCCATGCAGCATTTACAATACTGTCCTTCAACAGAGGGCAATGTCTGGAGGGCTCAGGAAGGGCAGCCAGAATAATAGTGCTGCCCCTCTACAGGCATTGCCTCCTGCAGTAATCATCTCAGTTTGCCTATTGGAAGGACTGTTCATGAGGGCGAGAGAGCTGATTCATTTCCTGGCTGCCTATTTCTGTTGCATATACGCTTTCGAAACTGAAGCAATCTTAGCCCCATATCAATCTGGGATAGTTTTCAAACACAATTTCTCAAGATCTGAGACAATTGTCCATTGTTCCCTGTAGAGAGATTGAAGATGAACATGGGAAATTAAATCTAAATATATATGGATTGAAACTGGGGGAATAAGTGAACGAAAGGAAAGGCTTTTCACTAAGCAGCTCCTGTGTTTAGGGGAAGAGACCAAAAGTATCAACCAATACTGCTTTAAAGGTGGTGTAATCAGATTCCCAATTTGAAAGGATTAATATAGGCAAGCCATGTCTTTTGAAGCCTTCCTTGATTTAAAGAGAATGATCTTTCTGCCTCCATTGTTTTCAAAATGCTTCTCTATGAATTTTCTTTAGACAAAGCAAACTTTTGCAATGAAGCATCTCTTAACATATACTCACATTTCTTTTCTCCATCTCTCTCTCACACACTTTTTTTATTTCCCAAACAGAGAAGTGACATCTACTTGTTCATTTCAGTGGTCAACTATATAGAACAATTTCTTATGAAAAAGTTCTTAGCATGAAATAATGTGACAAATGAGTTGGTCCTCAAACATGCCATGTACAAGGGTCATTTTCTGCTGTGATCAGAGAATTAAACATCATGTTATAAAAGCTATAGAACTGTTTCTAAACATGTTGATTGCCTGTTCCTTTTCTGCTATATGAGGTTCAATTTATTTGTGTCATAATATTGATATGAGTATTGAATATTTCTCTTCCCCAACCCAGCCCCAGAGGCTACTCATAATAGATTGGCAATACAATTTCCCTCAAATTGAAGGGAATACAGGTAAAGTAGAAGGCTTGTGTTTCTTTTTGCTCTTTTATTTTTTTATTTTTTATTTATTTATTTCAAACACTAGCCATCCCCTGCCACACGTTGCTGTGGCCCAGTCTGTGTATGTGTTTTTGTGTGTGTATGTGTGTGTATATATTTGTATATATGTGCATATATGTAGTTATGCACTTGTTTTGTAATGTATTTTTTATTTTTTGGCTTTTTAAGCCTCTTCTTTTGTGTTTTTCAATGTTTTTATAAGTGACGGTCACTTGTTGGCCTGATAGGTGTATTGCAGGCATGTAGCCAGGGGGGGGGGGGGCTCGGGGGGCTTCAGCCCCCCCCCCCCCCGAAATTTTCATGGTGGTTCGCGAAAAGGCCTTATTGGTGCATTATTTAAACTGTTATGTTTATTCATATCATGATCTGATCACCATACTCAATATATCCCATATGCATAGGGGTATTGGGGTAATGATACAAAAGGTTGCTAGGCTAGACCCTCTTTCACTCAGACTCAGCCCCCCCCCAAACCCCCCCCCTGAAAAAAAATTCACCCCCCCCCCCCCCGAAACGAAATCCTGGCTACGGGCCTGGTGTATTGTGTCCAAATTTGGTGTCAATTTGTCAAGTGGTTTTTGAGTTAAAGACTGCCCCTACACTGGCAGTCTTTAGGAAGAGTTTGAAGACCTGGCTGTTCTGGTGTGCCTTTCCAGAATAGGAAACTCCAGCAATATGTCCCAGAAGCACTTTATCAGAGGTTTAAGATTGTCTGCACATTGCACTTACCCTAAAATCCTACATTTCACCTGTCATACTCAGGACTTTTAATCTGTACCCATTACATTCGGCCTGGCCCTAGTTTTATTGTGTTAAAGTGTATTGTTTTTATTGTTTACTGTCATTGCTTAATGTTTTCATTTGCTTTATAATGTTATGTGTATTGTTATGCTGTTGTTTTTATTGAGGCCTTGGCCTTTGTAAGCCGCATTGAGTCCTTCGGGAGATGTTAGCGGGGTACAAATAAAGACAATAATAATAATAATAATAATAATAATAATAATAATAATGTTAATCCCACAAATGAACATTACATTTTTATTTATATAGATTTCTATTCCACCTTTCTCACCCTGACGGGGACTCAGAGCGGAGCACAACATATATACATCAAACATTCAATGCCAGAACATAAAACAAACTATAAACATACAAACACTATAAAATCAGTTATCCTCATGTAAAAATCAACTATTTAAAACCATCTCAAATCATCCATATCAAATCTGGTAAGCAGGATAAAGTTGCTTTATTGCACTGTCCCAAAGACTTGGTCCCACAGTCAAGTTTTTACCATCTTTCTGAAGGCCAGGAGGGAGGGGAGCTGATCTAATCTTGCCAGGGAAGGAGTTCCATAGCCAAGGATCATTCTCAAACATATTAACTCTCAAATATTTGTGGTGTGGCTCTTAAATGTAAGCCAGGTGGTGATACTCAAGAGACAGATATAGTAGTGATACCTAGAAAAACACAGTCTAACACTAATATGCCAACATTTCATGACTGATCTGGAACAATGTTTTCTTAGCTCCTACACCTTAGCTCTACCAAAGAGACATTGATGATCTTTTTATAATTTGAATTCAAGGTATTCCACCAGAACTTCAGCAACTTTCACCCTAAAGTCAATCACATAATGGGCATCAAAGCACTATGTGATATTACAAACTCACTGACTACTACATGTGCTTACATGCCTCCAGTTTCCCCTAATAAATTATCAAAATCATTGTTTACTATCATGTTATCCCCAACTCCATAGCTAGATGGGCTTGCTGAACCTCCAGAGAAGCCTTTTAGAAGCAAGTTTTAAAGGGGTGTGGAAATCTCACGGGGAGATGGGGAGATGGAGAATTGCAACATGGTGAGTATGATATTGGATTTAGACCTGTGTTCTTATTTTATTCAAATCTCTCATGCATGAAATATTTTGAAAAATCAAAATAGTTAAATTAAAGAATACATTTAACAAGGGGTACACCATGTTTTTCATGATTTATTGAGAACACGTTTTTAGCAAACAGTTAAAACCTATCAGTTTTCTCCATTTGTCTGAATAAATCTTGCCAGGCAAAACTTATGATAAGGACATCATAAGTCATGGTCGACCTGAAGGCACACAGCAATAAATGTATCTTGCATTTAACATCATCTGTTTTGTAACTGGCAGTGAACAGTAGGGACAGAATTGATTTCCACATCCAATTCCTGGTGAAATCTCAGTTCAGGAAAAGAAATTTATTAATTGTAGGAAATTTGGATTTCCAAACCATCTGATTCGCTTTCATCACATATTGCTCCCTAAGTTTATAATCTGACCAGCACTTTTGCACCACCAAAATTCAGGCAAGCTGTTGAATTTAAAATGATTAACTATACAGTTCTCCTAAAATGTATTTTAACTATTATTAACTTCCATTGTTTTTTGTTGTGGGAGCAAGTTATGGTTCTGTTTAGCATCTTTGGTGCCTGTACTCTGAGGGTACTATTGTGTGCGTGTGGTGCTTTTTGTCATGGCCTTGGGCCCGTACAATAAACTATTTTGATGACGAACTATACAGCAGAAAGAGAAAGAGTCTAATCACTTGCCAGGCAATTCTATAAAAGTATTTTTTCCAATTGGTTATGTTTTTCATAAAGCCAATACAATAAAAGCACAGTATAATAATTTGTTAGCTCCGTGCCTTTAATATGAAACCAGTTAATTCCAGAAGAGCATAGGAAGCTAACTTCTATCCAGTCAATCTATTTGTCCATCTAGTCTAGGTTTGTTTACTTGGACTTGTAGCACTTTTTCATGTCCTCTCCCAGATACATATCTTTCCCTTCACTGATCACCTCATATGCAACTGTTGGAGGTTGAACAAGACATATTTTTCACACTTTCTGGGACATTTGAGACCCAGGATAAGACTTTTTTCCAACATGTGGAAAAAAAATCAACTTTCAAAAACCTGGTGTGGTGAAGTGTGAATTTTAATCTGCAGTTATATGTAATTATAGATAGGTGTTTAAAAGGGTAAGTATTTAAACTAGCATAACTGGGGGGGGGGGGATGGTAGCCAGCTCAACTCACTTTGAGCTGGGTTGCCATGGAAAAAGGGGTGGAGTCAACTGCCGCTTGGCAGGGCAGCCATTTTAAAACGGTTAATCTGTAGTCAGCGAACTACAGGGAAGGCTGGTTCTGTTGTTTGTTGAGAACCAGTAAGGTAGCCTGTAGTCAGCGAACTACAGGGAAGGCTGGTTCTATTGTGTGTTGAGAACCAGTAAGGTAGTCTGTAGTCAGCGAACTACAGGGAAAGGCTGATTCTACTGTGTTGAGAATCAGGAAGGTTTTGGCTTTTAGCCTGTATAGTTTAGATAGGTTGAGTTGACTTATTTATATTATTAGTCAGTGTATGAGCAAAAGGGGGAGAGAACCCTAATAAGAGTCTTTACTGCAACAGAAATAACATAAGGAAAGAATAAGCTTGTGCCTGAAGTAATCTATTAAAGAGAGAAACACATTTTGAAGGAGAATAAGTTTAAAACCTGTTTAGCGAAAGGAATAGTTCTCTTAAGAGTTGTTTTATGGAATGTATTAAATGTAACCAATGAAGAAATGTGCCTCTAAGAGTTAAGAAACATTGAAACCATCAAGCTTCTTCTATACTTCAATAAACTTGTTACAGTTTCTTTTAAAGCCAAGTCTCTGTTACAAATACTTTCAAGTTAAGCCATGCTACACATTCAAGAAAGACCAAATCAACATTACAAGCTATTAGTTGTGTTATCATTTTAGTAAGTCCTTACAAAGTAGTGGCTCCTTTACAAATTGTTACAAAGTGGTGGCCTCTTTACACCTGGGGAGGTGTAGGAGAACTTTAAGACCACAAAAATGGCATCAGGACCACACTTTCCCCATTTGTGAAGATTTCAAGGGTTGAAAATTGAAACTTCTACAGGCCAATCACATGCTCTGCCACTGATCTATACCCTACCTTATTCTCAAAGAGAATACTGGGAAAGCAGTAAAGCATGGTGTTCAGGATAAATCACGAGAAATATTTCTCAAGTTAAGATCTGTCAAGTTAAGGCGAGTAATGACAGGCATCTTAAAATGTATTATTAATTACGATTAAACTTTATTTATACCCCACCACCATCTCCCCAAGGGGACTTGAGGTGGCTTACATAAGGCCATGCCCATCAATACAGAACACAGTATTACACAAAAACACAACAAAATCAAAAATACAATAACATAAAATACAGAACCAATATAAATAAATGGCACAACAATATAAAATCAGAACATTAAAAACTAAAATGATCACAATGGGCAAGACCATTTTCAAACCTTAAAAAATTTAAACCACTGGGTGATAGGGCAATGTAGTATATCAGGACAGGGGATCAGAGGATAAGGCAAAATTTAATTAAAATGTATGAAAGTTTGTTACACTAAAGATGAGAGAGCTGCTCTCTTGCTCCAGGAACAATCATTGGGTGAAAAAAAAGAGGAAATTACAGGTTCTCTGAAGATTGCAGCAGATTGTAGATGGTAGTAGCTGGTGATTCTCATGCAAAAGAGTCTAGGTTCATTCTATCTTTTGAACCAATATGAGGGAGCTATCCAAGGGGCTACACATATTTGAGAGATAGGGATATGGCTCAGGACTCTGATTAATTCCTGTAAAGGCTAGAGTAAATTCTAGAGTAAATTTACCACATGATAGACATAGAATCATAGTATCTTAGAGTTTAAAGAGACCAAAACGACATTACTCTTGCACCTTGTTTTGCAGAAATACTTGTACATAACTAAAACACTCATGAAAGATTCTCATCCAGCCTCTGCTTAAAGACATTCAAGCATGGAGCTTCTGCCAGTCTCAAAGATAATCTATTCTACTATCAGACAGCTCTTACAGTAAAACAGTCTGCCTAATGTTAAGATAGAATCTCTTTTCTTGTAATTTGAATTCACTGGTTCATGTTCCAGTTTGTGGAGCAGCAGAAAACAAGCTTGCTCCATGTTCTACATGATATCACTTTATATATTTAAAGATGATTGTCATCGTGTCTTTCCGTCTCCTCTTCTCCAAGATAAACCTATCTTGCTCCCTAAATCATACCTCATAATGCTTGGTTTCTAGAATCTTGATCATCTTCGTCACCCGTCTCTGCACGCATTCTAGTTTGTCAATATCCTTTTTGAACTGTGGCCAGAACTGTACGCAGTATTCTAGTTTAAGTATAAACAAAACAGAATCAAATGATGTCATACTCCTGTTGATACAGCCAATCATTGCAATGGCTTTTTGGCTGCTGCATCAAACTGTTGACTCATATTGACCTTGTGGTCTACTAAGATTCCTAGATGCTTTTCACATGTATCGAGTTGAAGGTGAAGCTGAGATTGAGTGGACAGCTCACATTTCAACAAACCACTAGAAAGTGTACTAATTTTAGTGTGTTGTTGTTGTATTTTCCATAATAATGTGACACGTTGTGGTACCACATTTAGTGACAAAACGTAGCTTCCCTTTATTTATTTATTTATTTATTTATGTATTTATTTATTTATTTGCAGTATTTATATTCCACCCTTCTCACCCCACAGGGGACTCAGGGCAAATTATAATGCACATATACATTGCAAACATTCAATGCCCTTTAGACATACAACATTTATAGACAGACTCAGAGGCAATTTAACATTCCAGCTTTTCTGGCTTCATGAGGGTATGCTCAGTTCCGGCCACAGGGGGAACTGCCACTTCACTGTCCACTTGTGATGCGGAATCCTTTGATAGAGCACTTGCTCATTCTTCCGTATGCTACTGGAAGGTTTTATGGCATTGTAAATTAGTTAAATTAGCCTCCCCACATAAAACGGTACCTAAATTTCCTACTGGACAGATGCAACTGTCTTTTGGGCTGCATGGGTCAAGAGCAAGCAAGACTATTAATGATTGGGAGCTCACTCCGACCCGTGCTGGCTTTGAACTCATGACCTCTCGGTCAGTAGTGGTTTAATGCAGCTGGCTACTAACTGGCTGCGCCACAGCCCGGTCCTTATTTGCTCAAGATACCAGCAAAATAAGGAATATCTTTTTGGAAATCTGTTTTGATTTCTGCCCTTACCAGGAAAAAACTTAACTTTGTGTTAAGTGCAGCAAGATATCAAAAGTATATGCATTATTTTGCCCACTTTGTGTTTTATTTCTAGTTATCCAATGAACTAATTGCCTGTGATACTTCTACAGATTAAGATCAAACATGTCTGCAAAAGAATTTAAAAAACACAAAGTTAACTGGAAATACAGAACTCTGACTTTGGTAATACCGCAATACTTTATCTGGGTTTTTGGTCCAATTCTTCTAAATTGGATACAATAAAGAAAGAAAAGTAAAAGAAGCATTTATCTCCCCTTGGGGACTATCAAGAACTATTGACTTTTTCTCTTCCACTTATGATTCATTAGTGGTTATCCCACAGAGAATACATTCAATAAACAGACACTTGTATTGAACACAAAGATGTTAGATGCACCACAGCTTTGGCAATGCCACTTATTTACTGCTTGCTTCCCCCATTGAAAACAGTAATGAAGGAATATCTCCTGCTGCTTAGCAGCAATGTATTTTACCTCTGTCATTTAAGAACACAAGGGGTTTTGCAGGCGGACTAGAGAACTGAACAGGATCAATGACATAAAAGCAACAGAGTTCAAGGTAGCAACTATCGAAGGACTCCCTTTGACACTTTTCTAGAAGATGAATGGGATGAAAAGTATGCTTGTTGAAAAGAACTCTCCATAGCCTCATTTCACTGAAGCGTGAAAGCTATGTTTGGACTCTACAACTTTAGCTTGCAAGTAAGGGCTGAATTGAGTGTATGCACTTCTTCACAGAAACAAAAAAAAACCCAAGCATTTCAAATATGAGACCAGCAAAGACTTCTTCTCTAAGATATCTAGCTTTCTATGCAAAAAGAAATCTTACAGCCCTGTAAAGCCATTATCACTTCAATGAAATCTAAGCCTAAATGTTATAAAATATATTGATCTTCCACTACATTTTGTACTCGCAAAATCAGGGCTTGTGTTGATCCATCCACTGCATGGTACTAAATAATGAAGCAAGGAACAGGATTATGATGTCACACCACTGGGTAAAATTTTATTGGTTAATCTCAATCAGATAAGATCTAGTGAATCAATTGTCAAATAGCAAGTCAGCATATGGATGAACCCACTTGGTTCAGTGAATCTAAAAATAGAATATTGACCTAGGTTCTTGTGGGTTTTTTCGGGCTATAGAGCCATGTTCTAGAGGCATTTCTCCTGACGTTTCGCCTAGAACATGGCTCTATAGCCCGAAAAAACCCACAAGAACCTAGTGATTCCAGCCATGAAAGCCTTCGACAATACATAGAATATTGACCATTACAAATAGTACATTACAAATGTACTGGGTGGATAAGTGATCTTTCAGAACTTGCCAATGTCCTTTCAATAAAAGGACTGCTTTAATTTGAGGTGCTTCAGATAAGACTCAACTAACTTTTAATTTTAGTGAAGCTTCAGAAGCTTCCTCATTGACCATAACAGAGTAATGAACCAAATCCTTAAGGTTTCAAAGTCTAGCTGATTAAATGAAAGTTTTCTTATCTGTTCTGATCTTCTGATAAATGATTCCTTGGAAACACTAATTATGAATAGATTCAATCAGATCACAGTTCCATATAACATGTTTATATAACTTTTTGTGTGGTTTTTCCTTTTTGCATTCTACAGTATGGACTGTCTGAGTTTCTTTTGTGTTTCTAACACCACATATGTATGCAACTCATTGTAGCCTACAAGTCAATGATGTAAATTTATTGTGACTACTGATTCTTAAAATTGTATACTTTCCCCACATCTTCCAGGTTTTTCCACCTTCTGAATGTAATTGAAACTGACAGGGAAAAGAAAGAGAAAGAACAGATAAAGATACAGAGAAAGATTGTTTCATTTTCTTGCCTGTGAGCACTTTGAATGATAACCCATCTGTTTATACATTTCTTTTTTTTAAAAAAAAAAAACCCTATCTTATCTATCTTTTCTACACATTATTTTATATTTTGCAATGCTCTAAATTACCTATAACATTGTAAATGGTTGTGACTTGGGGTCCTTTCAGTGTTCAAATGTAGGTACTCTTTATAGTTGCGTGGGCAGTGGCGACCAACCTCCCCCCGCCAGGAACACCTAAGGAAAGACAGATACAATGGTTTGGGATAACCAAAGGGGCCAGAGGCTTAGCACAGCTGATAAATCATTAGCAATTATAAGATCTATCAACCAAAAGGTTGCAAATTCGAAGCCCCGGGTTGACGTGAACAGCCAACTGTCAGCCCTAGCTCATTGTTTACCTAAGCAATTCAAAAACAGCTTTAGCTGTGATTAGAGAAATTCGGTACCACTAAAAAAAAGTGGGGGAGGTGTTTTACAACGCCATAAAGAAGGAAGATAAGAAAATGCTGGGTGAACAAAAGGAAGAAGTCCTGATGGCTCTTCGAGTCTTCGTCATAGAGACTGGAGCAACAGCACTCCCTGGATTCAAGCCCAACCTTCCATGGCACCTCCTGTTCTGTTCTGTCTGTCTGTGTATTGTCTATACAAAGCTGCATTGAATGTTTGCCATGTATGTGTACTGTGATCCACCCTGAGTCCCCTTCGGGGTGCGAAGGGTGGAATATAAATAAAGTGCTAAGCGCTAGTGCTATTGATTACAGTGAGAAACAGGATTGGCAGCCATGCATGTGTCCTGGATCAAGAATCGGACAGCCTGATGCTGGCTGATGCCACTTCAAAACAGTAGGGGTCCTTGGCAGTGAGCCAACTAGTTCTGACCTGGGATACTTTTACTGCCACACCCCTATGCCACCAGGACACACACCACTCACCGATAAAGGGGGAGGTACACAAACAAGATTTAGGGCCCATGCCACATGCCCTCAAGTTGTGATGAAAGAAAATACTAAGCAATCAAACAATAAATGCATACAATGGTACCATTTCAAGGTGGGAGGGATGGGATAGCTGAGAGGCGACTGGCCCCCAGTGCTGGTCTGCCCCCACTTTGAGCTGGCAGAACAAAGCAGGGCTCGCATGAAGCTAATCCAGGCACAGGCCGGAGCAAATCCCTGATTGGCTGCCTGGCCGAGTGCGCCAAAAAGTACAGGCCGCGGGGGCTCCTGGGAAGGGGAAACCCAAAGAGAGGATGGTGGGTGAGGTGTGCCAGCCACCGTAACCTCCCTGCCCAGTAAGTTGGGTAGGGCATTTTTTGTCTTAGTCCAATGATGCTGAAGAAAAATTCTACCCGTTTCAATAAGTCAATATAGCACACGAAAAACTCTGCATTGGTTTTCTTGCATAGTCATCACTTGAAAATGGCAATATCTGGCTTATTTTGGTGTTTACCCGCTTATTTACTTATATAGGGTGTCATATGAAGATGTATGTCCAACTTGTGCCTATGTACTGTATGTCTTTTCTTGCTTATTGCAGAGGCTGGTGTTCATTTCCTTTCTTTACAATAATGAATTACAAGAAACCCCTTTCCCATTCACTATCTTGTGCAGCAAGGAAAAGGATCAGATGAACATCTGGCTATGCCCTATGGCCAAATGTGAAATGCTTACATCTACTACTACTACTACTACTACTACTACTACTACTACTTATTATTATTATTATTATTATTATTATTATTATTTAGTACCTGGAACATCTCAGAAGATCTCAGCAATGTAGCCTTTTCATATCCAGCTAAAGAAACATAGCCAAATGTTTTTTCTGACCCATCCACCCCAGTCAAGTCAGAAAGCAGCCATGGGGTAGAAGAGGCTCAGTGGTAAGTCAAGGGATGTTGAATAGCCACAGAAGGTTCTAGCCTAATAGTTTTTGATAAAGCCACACTGAAAATTTATAACTTCAGTATTTACTCCAAAGATAACACTTTACATGCAACAAAATAAATTCTTAGGTTTACGTGGATTCTTATATTGGATATGGATTCAGATTTGGACTTGGATTTATTAACTTTTAAATTGCTGTTTTAATTGACTGTTTAGTTTACATGTTTTAATTGTGATTTTATTGCTATTACTTGTGTAGCATATAATGCCGGTTATAAGCCACCCTGAGTCCCCCTTCAGGGGTGAGAAGGACGGGATATAAATGTTCAAAATAGATAAATAAATAAATAAATAAACAAATAAATACAATTGGCCCTTTACATTTGGGGTTGATTTTTGAAGATTTGATAATTTATGGATTTGATTAAAGTGTTTCCTCTAGGAATCTCTAGGTCATCCAGTGAAATTCTATGGCCAGTTGTTGCTAGAGGTGACTGCAGAGTTATCCTGGAAGACCCAGGGATTCTTAGAGAAGTGTTCTCTTAGATGAAAAAAAATTGTGTACTTCTTTTTCTTTATCCTAAACTTAATATTGAAATTCTAGAGTGCATTCCCATTACATAGTTACAGCTGCAGATTATTCCATATTGACTGCCATAGCAACATCCATTGGAATATTGAGATTTGTCATTTGGTGAAGCATTCGAGTATTTAGGATGAGAATTCCAATGGACTCTCCTTACTGCCAATTCCAAATTTCCATAGGATGAAACCATGACTATTAAAGTGGAATAATAGTGCTGTAACTGTGTTGTATGAATTTATCCCTAGTTTAAGAAAGAAGGAAGATGTTCTCATTGATCACTGTCTTCATATTGCTCATTTACCAAAGTTGTTACTGTTAGAAACCCAAAAGCTCTTAATCATCCAGCCAAACAAGACAGTCAATTTTGATCAAGAAAGGAGTTTGACCATTCCACTACTTTGTGTTGATTTTTTCCTCTACCAATGAGCATCTCAGATTGAGTCTTCCACCTTTCATCTAAGCATTTTAGTTGCATTTTGTCTATTCTTTTTCTAGCTTCTTTTTGTAAAGGGGCAAATGCATTCATTGTATGCCTAACTTCTTTGCCTTTCTCTGTGTAAGACATGAACTATCAATACCCATTTGTGAGTTAATACAAGACTGAATGTTAAGAATATATCACTGTGGCTTGTTATGCTCACAGGGTGTAAAGTGTAGATATCTATAACAAAGTAGGCAGATCATTAAAATACAGTATATAGAATAATATAAAGCAAGAAGTGAAAAAATATTAGAGACAAAACATGTGTTAACATCTGTAAGAGAAAAATACCAAGCTATCCTGGAAACCCAAGGAGCTTTGAGAAATTGAACAAAATAGTATTGATATCCCATCCAGAAATAATGAGGCCAGATACAATTGGGACATGAATATTCCCCTTTATTTAAACTAGACAGAATTTGGTCAGCCATCCAATTTCTTCCTCAGTCACCCTTTGGAAAAGTGCCTGAAACCCAGGAACTTTCCATCAAATGGTGTTGTTGCTCATCCTGTCCCCCTTTTAAGGAAAGGCCACCTGAGGATTCCCCTTCCCTAAGTCCTATGATTTAAAGTGGGAAGAAATCTCAAGTTAGGCTCCTTAGTCATATCTTAGGTCCTGTAACCAAAAAGGGTGATTCCAGAGACCAAGTCCTTACCTTTGGTGCTTATCACTGTGCCAATACCTTCTCATTCATCCATTCACTCATCCACCACTTTAATTATATATCATCTTTCTCCTAGGCTGGATCTCAAGGAAAATCAAGATTAAAACAGTATTAAATAACACCAGAATTAAAACAAATGAAAGCTTACTTTAAAACAGAATTTTTAAGTTGTCATTTTTGTTGTTGTTGTGTGCCTTCAAGTTGTTTCTGGCTTATGCTGATCCTAAAGTGAACTTATCACAGGATTTTCTGAGAATGTGTGACCTATATGGGATCATTTATAGCAGGTGCTCACAAACTTTTAAAGCCACAGAACCCTTTTTGAAGGAAAAGTTTCTCATGGAACCCCAAGAAACTTTGGACACAGGGGCCGCATTGCATTTTAAAATCCGACAGATGGGCTGGGCCAGTCTCAAATGGATGGAGAATGATTGTGTGAACTAATTTAAAAAACATGAACAAATTCCTATGCGTACTGCACATGTTTGTAGTGTGAAAGAAAGAACAATATTATACTTAAAAGGAAGAAAAATTTTAACCAACATAAACTTAAGAGTTTTTCAGTGGAAGACCCCAGGCGCCATCTAGCCTTTGCAATAATAATAATAGCAGCAGCAACAAAAGCCAGAATTGAAAAGTCCATGACAGATCCCAAATGTAGACTCTGCAAGGAAGCTAATGGATCAATAGATCACATCCTCAGCTGCTGCAAAAAGGTTGCGCAGACGGACTACAAGCAGAGGCATAACACCATTGCTCAGATGATTCATTGAAACTTATGCCACAAATACCAACTTCCTGCAACAAAGAACTGGTGGGATCACAAGCTGGAAAATGTTACAGAGAATGAACATATGAAGCTACTTTGGGACTTCCGAATTCAGACAGAGTTTTGGAGCACAATACTCCTGACCTCACGATCGTGTTAAAAAACAAAGTATGGATTGTCGATGTTGCAATCCCAGATGACAGCAGGATTGAAGAGAAACAACTGGAAAAGCTGACATTATATGAGGATTTAAAGATTAAACTGCAAAGACTCTGGCACAAGCCAGTCAAGGTGGTCCCAGTGGTGATCGGCACACTGGGTGCAGTGCCTAAAGATCTTGGCCTGCACTTAAACACAATCAGCGCTGACAAAATTACCATCTGCCAGCTGCAGAAGGCCACCTTACTAGGATCTACACACATTATTCACCAATACATCACACTGTCCCAGACACTTGGGAAGTGTCTGATGTGTGATCCAATACAACAGCAGCAGAGTGTCTATTGTGGGCTCATCTTGTTGTGTTTCAAATAATAATAATAATAATAATAATAATAATAATAATAATAATAGGAGCAACCCCAGAGGCCACCCAATCTAACCCGTTTCTGCCATGCAGTAAAAGCACAAATCAAAGCACCCCACAAATCAAGGGCAGCAGAGAGGCAACGTAGGCTGCACCACTGTCAGGAAGGTCCCACGGGGCATGCTAACAGCGGCTGAGAGGTCCTGTAGGCTGCACCAGTGGCAGCAGGGCTCCACAGGCTGCATGCTTCCTAGGCAGGGGGGAGCAGGGGATAGGGCCCCCCACAGAGCCTCTGATTGTGCTTCACAGATCCCTAAGGGCTCCGCAGAGCACAGTTTTGAAACCACTGGTCTAGAGGGTTTCCATGGCCAATCAGGGAATCATGCCCTGGGCAAGTCAGCCACTATACCACACTGGCTTTCAGCAGAATAGCACCACAAAATCCATTTTTAAAAAGATAGTTTCCAAAACATTGCTGGAGAAGAAAGTTTTCAACTGAACTATGGGAGAAAGGGAACAGCCCCTTTGACTTCACTGTCAGAATGATCCCACCAGAGGGAATGGGTTTAATTTGATACATTTCTGGTGGGAATGCATGACTCACAAGCCCAGTCAATTAAACAACTGAGGATGTTTTTCCTACAGAGGAGGAAAAATTCTGACTCATTCTGTGTCATTTTATGTTTCAAGCACCAAAATAAGGTTATGGACCAGGACTCTGAGAGGTCATTGGATGCTCTATCTCCAAAATGTATTGCAAGATGGAGGAACATTTCTTATCTTTGAAACTGTGGCCTGTCTTTCTTATTAGACTGCTTTCTCCATCTGTCTGCCTTTGAGGCTTTGTGCTTCCAAATTGCATTAAAGACGTAGTCGCAGGAAGCTCTTTTGCATGTATACAAGGACTAACCCCATTAGGCTCTCTCTGGTCATTCATATTAAAAGTACATACAAATTCACTGCACTGATGCTCTAAGCTTTGAGTGTGTGAGTGTCAGCACAGCAGCTAAAATAATAATAAGTATGGATTTTCCTTTCTGAATAATGAAGTCAGTAAAGCACTCATAAACTCCTGAATATAAATTACCACTGCCTAAGGCTACAGTGGCTTAATCTCTTTTCTGTACAGGGGAAAAAGAGAGAGAGAGATCCTCTTTGTGTGTGTATGTGTGTGTGTTTTATTTTGGCTTCATTGTTCTGTGTGTCTCTTAAACAGAGGTTGGAGTTCACTAAGCCCCTATCCAAAATTGCTCAAGGCAAATGAAACACTCAAGCCAAGTTCCAACATAATGACAGCGGAATGAAAAATCCTGCTGTCTATCTATGTTGAACCTTGGCTTGAAAAGAAAAATGGAGACATCCAATGTTAGCAAAAAAATAAAGCTCCTGATGAATTTGGCTTTTGATTTCAGTTCTTCTAGCTAGTTAGCCTTTGCAACTCCTAGCTCTACACTGCCATATAATGCATTTTCAGAATTCAAATTAACAGCATTGAACTGGATTATATGGCAGTGTGGACTTGTATAATCCAGTTCCATACAGTCAATCTGAATTCTGAAACTGCATTATATGGCAGTATAGATCCAGCCTATGTTGAGCCTGAATTGCAATGGAAATCATATCCTCCCCTGAAGTCCAGTCTTGAGAAAATCCCTCAGAAAATGGAGGTACAGGGGTGCAAGACGGAAGGGGAAAGGTGTGCTTTAATCAAAGTGTTTTGCATCTCTTCCATTAGTTTTAAGCAGGCTTGTGTCCATCATGGTTGAGGCAGTGGATTTCATAATGAGGACATAGAATTACTTGTGCAAGGAGATATCAGATACTACTCTGTGTGACTTTGGAAAAACTAAAGCTACCTACATCAGTGAGGGTTGTGGAAGCATAGTGCAATTTACAATTTATTTATTTTTTACATTAGTTCTATCCCCCCCAATTCAGCCCGAAGGCAACTCAGGGTGGTATACACAGTCGGCACAATTCGATGCCAAAACAAATTACATACATTGATAAAGCAAAAACATCAAGTGCAATTAAACATAAACAACAGTGCATAATAAACAATTTAAAAAGAAACTATGTCCTCTTGTTCAAATCTTCATCTGTTACATTGTCTTGGGCGCTTCCAGACAGATGAAATCAAAGAATCTCGGGACTTCAGAAGAGGTCCACATACAGACCTGTTGGTCCTGGGGTTTCTGCTTCCATTGTCCAGACTTGATGCTTTGCTGTGAGATTTAGAGACTTCCAAGATGGCCGCTGCAGGACTTCCACTGGAAACCTTGGCAGGTTTTAAAAAAATACCCCAAGATGCAGATATGCGGGTATGTGGAGGTGTGGACATGCAGATCATTGCAAATGTTCCATTCTTTGTCTTGACCAAAGAAACTGTGCCCTCCGCATGTTTCATGAAGTTTCTGGCACACAAAGAAAGTTTTTGCCTTCTACTCAAGTGTCACCTTCTTTTTAGGAACTGACTATTAGGGAATAAATATCTAAAACCCGAGAACAACCCTAGATAAAATAATCCCTTGATTTCTGATTGCAGGGACATACAGATATTCGAAGATGTGGATATTCAGCTCAAAATCATAATATTGCCATACCTGGAAATCTCATGTTTTTTGCCTTTTGTAGCAATTGCTTCTGTGTTTGCAGGAACCCTAACCTCTGGTCATTTTCTTGTTTGCTGTGGAAGCTCCTGGGATAAAGATACTGTCTGGATGGGTCCTTAGAGATTCCTAGAAGGGTTTCTTCTTTGGGAATTTACTAGGCCCTCCAATTCAGTTCTGTGGGAAGGATACCGTAATGTACTGGCCTACTGTACAGGGATGGTGTGTCAGGGATGGATGTAACAGGTTTAAAAAAAGGTCAAAAGCCAGGCAGCCATTTTTTTTAGCTCAGAGCTGAGAGGACAGAGCCAGCAGGCATCCATTTTGTTAGCACAGAGCCAATAAGGGGCGGAGCCAGCAGGCAGCCTTTAGGGTATGAGGCACCACCTGATTGGTCAATAGCCCTGGAGGAAGAAAGTGGGTGGAGCTAAGATGAGGCAAGGAGGAAAAGGAATCATTTTAAGTCAGTTGGAGTTTTGGGTTTGGAACTGTAAGAAGAAGGAAGGTTTGGGTTAGAAGTGGAAGTCTAGCTTGTGTTTTATTCTTAAATAGTTAATTTGAGGAAGAACTATTGTTTTAAATAGACCCTGGTGATTTGGCTGTTTGTAATTAAGGAACTGTTTAGTGAAAGACTAAAAGTTTCTCAGGTTTTAAAGGTTTGACTGGAACTTAAAGTTTTAAGCTTTCAACTACTTCTGAAACCATAACACTCCGTACCAGTATTGCTGCACCCATTAAGCTTCTGTGCCTGTTCTAAATCAATAAATAAACATCTTTCTTTGTTCATATCAAACAAAAGTCTCCATGTGTCTCACATACAAACCACACATATAAGGAGGTAGCCTGTTGAGGTCAACTATATTTGGTGGCAGCGAAAATTAAACATATTAATCCTATAACAGTGTAGGATCACAATTAAGGTCCTCTACCCTGCCCTATCCGCTTCATTTTGGTGGCAGTGGTGGGATATCAAAGTATAGTGGGATATCTCAAATAGCTGGCCAGAGAGAAGGGAATTCACTTCAGATACCATCAAATTTCCTGAAGAACCTAATAAATTTCTAGAGAGATCATTTTTCCATCATGGTTCTACCATAAACATCTCAATCAAAGGACTGTATTTGGTGTGTTATAAAACATAGGGTGATAATGTAATGACATTGTTTGTGTACCTACTGCCTCTTATAAACATGTGTAAGCCAAATGCAAGATGGGAGTTAGAGTGCTGTAAGATTGTAAGATCAATTAAAGGAGTCTGCTATGCATCAAAACTGATAAGCATTTGGGAGGAGGGGGAATGTGGAGAGATGATACCAAGGTCATTTTCCCAAGCAAGTCAGTCTGAATACTATGATGTAATGTTTTGATTAAAGAATGAATAGATGTACAGGTGAGAATATACAAGGCTTGAAATGACCTTATCCAATGGCATTTCTTTATAAATTTTATAAAGTCATGAACTGGAGCTAATCCCATAGTTCTCTCAGTGAATAGTGTGAATAGTCTCTGAAAAGCACAGTGCATGATGCAATTTCTTAGTCAAAGAACATACTGGGATACAATGCTGTAGATATGGTTTTCATTAGGCAAGAGGCACAGCTAAGGACCTAACAAAATGTTCTAGAGGTCATGTGGCTGTAGAACTGGCAACGAATTCATTGAATTTGACAGTCATAATGAAAGTAGCCCTTTATACTTGCTAAAACTAGTTGAGAGAAGAAATTCACCTTGCCTCAAGAATCTAAAATGTGGAGCATTTCATAGAAAGGAACAGCCCACAAGTATTTTAAAATGGAAAGAGCTAAAAATATGTGCAGTTGAAAATATATTCACAAACACACTTCAGTCAATGGGTAATTAGTGCATTAAGTAAAATGAATTAATAGATGCACAGATTAGAAGGGGAAAAGATACATAAATATACATATTAAATCAAATGCATTAAAATTCACCCCATGGGAAAAATATGTAGACATGTGTATACATTTCAATGCAGAACTCAAAAACAAAGTCTCACGGCTCAAAATGAATTAAGGACTGGAAGAAAAAAAAGGGGGGGGGGAGATAAAGAGAAATGCAATAACTGAGGGCCCTTCTACATAGCCATATAGCCTAGAATATCAAGGCAGATAATTCACAATGTCTGCTTTGAACTGGATTATCTGAGTTCACATTCCATATAATCAAGTTCAATTTGGATTTTATACAGCTGTGTGGAAAGGGCCAAAAAACCCAGACTCACCACAAATCCACTACTATCTGTTTCCATGATTCACAGTCACTTCTAGTGAGTATCCTTTAGGCAAAGCCAGAAGATACTCTGAAGTTTTCTGGAAACTCTGGAGTGTTCCATGGCAGTATGGACAGATAAATCAGGTGTATTTCAGTGTGATTCCCCTGACCAGACACACTCTGCTGCCATCACCCATTCCCTGTGCTGAGCAAAACAAGGAATGATAATGGATTACCCTCTGTCACTATCACGTCTCCCTGCTGGTCATGCAGCTCTATCTGAGCTCCTAGGTATCAGGCCACATCCTCATCAGTAGAAAGAAGGAAAGGATCAGTTGATCTTAAAAGTGCCTATACTCTTACAGCCTCATCACACAGAGCTAAAATCAGTAGCATGCGCTGATTTAGTCCCAGTCTAACGTGGAGCCAGCTGACTCCAATCATACAACATTGTGCTGGCTCAGTGAGTGAAGGAGGGTGAAACTGGTGCACCATTGCTGCCATGGCAATATTGGAGGCTTCTATTTTTTAATGGAGGGGGGAGCCACTTGCTCCACATGTGCACAACACTTCCCCTCATGGGATCACCTGCCAGAGGAGCCCAGCAATACAGGGTGTGGGATGGCAGCTTCCCCACACCCCGCAGCTAAGAAAAGCGACTTTAGACACTTTTGGCGACTGTGTGACAAGATGGATAGACTTGGATCTACACTGCCAAATAATCCAGTTTCAGAATGCAGAATAACTGCATTGAGCTGGACTACATGAGTCTACACTCCCATATAATCAAGTTCAATACAGTTAATCTGCATTTTGAAACTGGATTACATGGTAGTGTAGATCCTGCCCTAGTTGACATGCACCAAGCTATAACTCCTTCATTTGAATGCATAAATGTGAGTAGAATGGGGAAT
Source organism: Anolis sagrei (assembly GCF_037176765.1). NCBI lineage: Eukaryota > Metazoa > Chordata > Lepidosauria > Squamata > Anolidae > Anolis > Anolis sagrei. The sequence goes on from NC_090024.1 coordinate 144,327,626, forward strand.
GACATTTCTTTTCAAGTGGATGTACAGCTACCCACTTCTGTTTTGAGTGGACCTAACTGAATTTGGCTCAACCATTCTATTTTCTTCCCCCTTCACTTTGGGTACAACTCATGTTACTCCCTATAGTTGTATAAAGAAGTGTTCTCTCGCACATCTAGATAAGCTCTAGTATTTCTAGGTCCTCCAGTACACTTCATGGTCAACTTCTGGTGGAAGCATGCTGCGTAATTGCCATGAATAACCTAGACCAGGGATCCACAAACTTTTAAAACAGAGGGCCAGGTCACAATCCCTCAAACTGTTGGAGGGCCGGATTATAATTTGAAAAAAGCATCAAGGAATTCCTATGCACGCTGCACATATCTTATTTGTAGTGGAAAAGACACTTTAAAACAATACAATAATTAAAATGAAGTACAATTTTAACAAGTGTAAACTTATTAGTATTTCAGTGGGAAGTGTGGGCCTGCTTTTGGCTGATGAAATAGTATTGTTGTTGTTGTTGTGTGTTTTCAAGTCATTTCAGACTTAGGTTGACCCTGAGTGAGGGCCAAGTAAATGACCTTGGAGGGGCGTATCTGGCCCCGGGCCATAGTTTGAGGACCCCTGACCTAGACAATGCTTAGAGAAAATATGGGGATGGGAGTGAAACCGTGGGTACTGTTACTACAAATATGGGGGTGATATTGCATATGCCTGCATAAAAACCAGGGTTTGCTAGAAGGGCTCCCTTCCATGCCCCATTAGTGAGATCAATACACTGTGCAAAAATAAAAGAGGTCTTAACTGTGGTAGTCTGGTTGTGGAAAGCCCTCTTCTTAGAGCGCTTCCACACAGCAAATTTTTTTGTGGGCAAAAATGTATTAAAGTAACCCATTTTTGTTGTGTTGCTGTCTGCATAGGTACTCAAAAGAAGGAAGCTTTCCCATTGCTTGTCCCCAATAACTACCACACTGGAATGGGGGCAAGCCAAATCCCTCCTAAAATCTTTAAAATAAAAGAAAAACTTAGCAGGCCACCATTATGCCTCTCAGTATGCTTCCTAGCATGTACCAATGTTGCACCAGGAAGCAGTGGAAGGGGCAGAAGCATGCAGAGAGGCATAACGGTGGCCTGGTAAGTTTTTTTTTGTTTATTTTAAAGGTTTTAGGGAGAATTTGGGGAGGAGGTAGGTTCCCTCTTTGCTTTTCTGGGCCCATGGGTCCCAAAAAAGCAAATTGGGCTGTGTGGACTGACCCTTCAGTAGTCTCAGAACTACTTGGTGGTTAGTCTCCACAGGACCCATACTCCATTAGATCCGGGTCTTTCGGGAAGTCCCAGGTCTAATGGACTATCAAAATAATTCACAACAAAATAGGGTTTTCTTGCTTTGTCGTAAATTCTTCCTCTTTTACCCAAGACATGATTTGAACATCTCAGTTAAAAGTCTGACAGGGCCCGCATTTTGGGCCCTGTCTGGATCAGCCCAATCCTGTTTGAAACCACATTATATGACAAAATAGATGGGACCCCAGCCTCAGAGGAAGAGAAAGGTAAAGGCCCTCTGAACAAATTTTGCCAACAAAACCCTGATACAAGTTAATTGTAGAGTCACCATGTGGCGAAAATGACTTGAAGGCAAACAAACATAACAATTAATCACCTTTTTTTCTTGCTACAGTTCAACACAGTAGGTTAGAAAAAGGCATTTTGACTGGTTCAAGGTACCACAATGAACAAACCCATCCAGAGTAATGTTTAGTAAAATATATGTGGTGTTACTTGGTCACAATCAGATTTTCTGCCCAAACCTTAGTTTTGATTTGCTTTCATTTCTTTTGCAATGGGTAGGAAACATTGAATGTCATAATGATGCCATCTTCTCTTTCTCTGCCTCTCATTCAAATACTGCCATCATTATTAAATGATTACAGGGTTGTCATAACAAACAATATATCATCATTGTAAAATCAAATAAATACCAAAATCAGTCAGTGTCAAATTCAATATACTGTGCCTTTTTGCTATTTGGCTCTAATACATAGGGTCAGCTGTTAATCAAAAGACAGGGTGAAAAATAGTTCATTTATTCAAATATTTATATCATGTCCTGAATCATCAGATCTCAGGGTGGCCAACAAGTACATTTGACATAAACATTAAAACCATTAAATAGAGTACCACATATTAAACAAGCTGACAAATGAAAAGCAAGTTAACATCATGTGCACAAACATTTTGAGGCATTTTAGGTTCCAAAGACTTTATGAAATGACATTTTAATTTGGTGGTTAAAGGAAGCACCAAATAATGCAGTGCAGTGCAGTTTAATGCAATAAATTGCATTATATTCGTCTACATTGAACACATTGAATTATATGGCAGTGTAGATGGGGCCTAGAAGCGTGTAACTTGCCTAAGGTCACCCAATGGGTTTTCAAAGTAGAGCAAGGCTTCAAACCCCTTATCTTCAGAGCCAGAGCCCATTGGTCAAACTACTACACTACCCTGGTATTTTGGTGATGGGCAGCACATCTTAAAAGTTCAGAAGGGAGGGAAAGAGATTTGGAAGAAAAGCAATGCACATTTCCATCTGTGTCTGTCATGAACAAATGTAGGAAGAATGGGGAGAGCTAGCATTGTAACATTGGCTTGTCCTAATTTCTGGTTACCCAGGTTTAACCTCGTGTCAATTTCCACATTCAACTGCTCCAGAAGCAGCTCTGACTCCTCTCTCAACTCTTGCCTGCTTCACCTCATGACATTACAAGAATTTGTCCCCTGGCCTCCTGCTTTGGCCCTGAAATCTCAGGGATTGGTACATTGCTGACATGGCAACCCTAGTCGTAAAGCTCTCTGCAGGTGCTTGTGTAAGCATTGCAGGGATTTGACTTTCAAGTGCCTCAATTCCAAAGAAAAAAAGAGTGGATGAAGGTGAAAACATAGAAGAGAGGAATTAGAACAAGGCTTCTTGACTTAGTGTTTCTTCTGAACAAGAAATAAAATAGATGCCCCAAATCTGGCTTTTTTTTTTTGTTAAGTCCCCAGTGTCTGTCCTATAAGCTTGGATTAACAAAGCCAAGTCAGGTCATCCAAATAATGATGGAAATCAATTTGTATCCTGGCAAGGTAGGACTGTGAGTACCATTAAGGAGACCTGAGACAGCCATCGCAGGCAGCAGAGTTGTCATGAAAGAACAATGATGGGTTTGTTATAATTTATCATTATTGAATAGTTGCTGACAAAGGTGTGGAGAAGTGCTTCTGGGATATTGTATCTCATAAGACAGAATAGCCTGCATGGCTTTGTATATCATAAAACATAATTTGTGAGAGAGAAATGTGTTGTGTAGCTGAACCCCCAGGCAGCAAAATGTCTTGAGCAGTGTCAAGAACTAGTGAAGTTGCCACTGACTGTAATCCCTTGGCTTGAATCTTTAAATATGAGGTTGATGCTCAGTAAGGTTTGAGGCAGTAGAAAAAGTATACAACATTGCAGATAAATTAATTCAATAAAAGAAAGCCATGGACCCGAATCTGCAAAATCTGAACAAGGCTGATGATAACTGTGTCTTTTGGAGATCTTTCATTTATTGGATTGCCGTAAATTGAAGCTGACTTAATGGCAAATGGAAATATCAACAAAACCCAATTTAATTCTGAAGGAGAGGACACCTATTGAAAGCCATGAGACGTACATTCGTGTCAAGTGACCAACTGGAACTAAAATTGATTTCCCTAAGGTGGTGTTACAATCACAAAGTTCTTCTCAGGCTTGGATTCCAATATTACAATTGTTTGACAACATATACTGATCAATATTTTTATGTCTGCAGCTGAGGCCAGCATTATCACCATTAGTAGAGTCATGGGGAAGTTCATCATCACAGAATGCTGAACCACTGCTGAACCTCTTTATCCTAGAGCTGGGTCAACATATGCCTCCCTTTTTCTTAAATATTTGGTGAGAGACTGGTTTTGTTGTTAGTCCTTTCTCTCCTTTTCAACATCATGGCCTTATTAGGCTTGGTTTTGATATTAGACAGAATGAGGAATCTGTATGAGGAGTTCCAGCATGTATCAGGAAATGGTTGGTTATTCGATTAATCATTATTTTCACTGTTAAGAGAAAGGAAAACAAACTCTTGGGATGTTACTTTAGGTGGCCAAATAATAACACATTTGGCCTTTGCTATGGTGCACCTTGACTTAAGCCATGTTGTTACTTGTGCTGCTGCCTCAGGCAGCAGAACATGATGGGCCAGCCCTACTCTGAAAGCACAAATAAATTAATTTTCTACACCAAGGGAATGAAAAGTTATTTCAAGTTACCATATGTTATTTTCTTGCTCTGTTTAAGCATTTTGGCATAAACTATATACTACAGTGAGCTTCTGCACACTTCAAATCACATTTTCCCCAGCTTTCCTCTCCCCCAAATTGGTGTTCAGTGACCTGACATTGCCAAAAAGCCACATACTTTATGTATATGTCTTGACAAACAGCAAAGAATAGTGAGGAAGGCCATGACAATAAAACTTGACAGAAAGATTGTACTAAGTATGGAACTTTCCTTAGGCAGAAAACAATGTTTTCCCATACAATGGTCCAATCATGCAAACTCCTAAGAGTAAAATAAATGCTGTTTGTGGATGAACTTGAGGCCTCCTTGAAGGCATCACTGGCTTATTGCAGGGGCATAGCCAGTCAGTTCAGTTATGTTCAGCCCAATGATCACACATCATATTTCTAGCAGGCTTTGTCATGAACCTCCTTCAGACAAGCCAATGTATCGGTTGGCTTAAGTGTATAGAAAAGCTGACCTTACCGAAAGGAGAGGACAGGACCTGTCACGAGTGCTGGCTATTTGTACAGAAAATGCTTTTGACAGTTCTTTTAATAATCATTTTTTAAAAAAACAGTCTCTGCTAGATGCTTGCCGCAGTATTTATGTTAAAGTAAGGATCCAGAGTATCCTTCCATTCCAATAGCCTCACTTGTAAGCAAACCAATTCAGCAGTATTTGAAAGTGTTGCATGTTTGCTTTAAGCTTGCTCTTTCCTGAATATGACATCTTTACAAATAATTAAACATCGCTATTCTGGCACTTTTTAACCTTCATTTATCAGAGGCCAGCCTAGTAGGAGAAAGAAGTTAAGTAAACAGTTGCCCCTTATCCACAGTGGTGGGGTCAGAGGGAGAAGTAGAATTTTAGTGAACACCGATGGCATCCATTTGGTGAAGGAGAAGACTCTGGTTCTGTCTCTTTAGATCATGAAACCCAGGGAACCGGGAATATGAATGTCCTTGGGGTTAGCCTGATAGCTGAGCTCTCTCTCACTTTTGCCCTCATGGTTGGGATTCTTAAGTTGGCCAGGTAACAGACTGACCAGGGAGCAACTCAGCTTACAGTTCTACTTAGCTGAGGAGGAAATCTTGGAAGAAACCACATGTCTCAATTGTTCCCACACTAGGTTCTTCCACCATTTTGCATATCTCATGATATATAGTTTAAGTAGGTTAATAGTTAAATAAAGTGCCCTATATTCAATCCAGTATTTGTGTCCGGTCTCTTTATTTCCATGGTAGGTCATAAAAGAAGATTTAATGGCATTTGCTTTCATTTTATCTTGTTTTCATTTTAGATTTTGGGGAAAGAGCAAGGCAATGCTGCTACTGCTGAAGCTGATAATGATAACTATGACAGCTAGATTTGCTTAAGGCTGATAAGAGCTGCAGTACAAGAACAACTGGAGGACCACAAGCTGGATTTACTCACATATACAGTACATATATGCCATTTCATCTGTAACGGAGATGTCTTGAAGGTGAATGTGTAAGCAGATCTAACTGAACATTATAGACAGAAGAGGACATTAGACGTTCAGTGATGTTCTTCTTTTTATGAAAACTGTTTCAGAGGGAAGTTATCAGGAACACTGTAGAGAGATTATGCTTCATCACAACTTAACTCATTGTTAAGAATGGGAACACAATTTAAAATATTAGAAAATAGGTTTTTTTTAAAAAAATTGGGAAACTCTGTGAAAAGGATCCCTAGGTGAGAGAACATTTCACAGTTCCAGAGGTATTCCGCATGAACAATGAAGATGGAGATGCTCACTCACAAAAAATAACATCTTGTATATAAAATGGTATTTTATGCACATAAAATTGTTCCCAACACAGAAATGTTGTCCTTTCATTTTTGCAAGGAATGAGTCACAAACTGAGAATAGCTTCAAAATAGTCTTCAAAAAGTTATCAATTGCATGTGGAAAACTATTCCACTGCCTCTTCTATCTCACCCATCCCTTCCTGAATCTGTTCGAAGGAAGGAAGGAAGGAAGGAAGGAAGGAAGGAAGGAAGGAAAGCAGGCAGGCAGGCTGGCAGGCTCAAACTGTGTGCATAATTGCATCCAGTACTTAGAAGAGCCCTATTTTCATTCATTGGACAGGGGTAATATGAAAGTCTGCAAGAACAAGAGAGTTTCTCCTTATAGTTTCCAAATAGCCGACAAGAAATAAAAAAGCAGATACCCAGAATCAGCCCTAAAGCACCAACTATCAAGTTAAAAGGAAAAGGCAGAAAAGGATTTGTTCTATGTAAAGAAGGAAATGTATAGAAAATCATTTGTTGAGCTATTTCAGGTAAATTGGCATGCATCCTAGAAAAATTGTAGCAACCTAATATTAGATGAGACTCGGAAGAATGATCACATTTTCTGTCTGGAGCCAGTGCTTCAGTTAGGTCTTTTCTATGCTTTGAGCCGATTCTGGCTCAGTAATTGGAAATATTGCAAAGCACTCTGTAAAACTTCCTTCTTTCCTTTATAAATATATTATTCAAAGTCCCAATAGAAACAAATAGTCTTCCTTCCCCCCCCCCCCCCAAATGGAGCCAGGAAAGTACCTCCTTTTTCATGAGAGACAAGAGTATTTTATTTTAAAATCTTTTATTTAAAAATCTTTTGTGTGAATTACGATGTGTTTTTAATTTTCTTAGATTGTGTAGCAAATGTTTTAAATTGGATTCCACTCTGGGAAAAGGCCAGCTCAACAAACAAATAAGTAAGCAAGTAAGTAAGAAGTGTTCAAGCAGCTTGTCCCATGACCTTAGAACTTCAGTTGGTGAAAGCACCAACATTGAGCCAGGTAGGGCACTTTCATTAATCTCAGAATCTGAGTTGTGGCAAATTCAGTTGGCTTTTCCCTCACTATATTCCCTGACTATTTAATGTAGTTTCAAACCAATATTGAAAAGTGGTTTTGCTGTGCAAATGATTATTGAATATACTGGAACCAATTTGAGGCCCAGATGGTGATTACACAAACCACAGAGCATTGATATACACTAAGGGCATTCTTTATGCACCTTTGTAAGAGTTTGTTGTCTGGCCACCACAGTGTGAATCTAGCTTCAGACTACATTGAATGGTTAGTGTAGATGATGCCTAGGAATGGGTCTTTTGTAAAGCTATTTGCCCATTCAAGAATAGCCACCTCATGATACAGCACTTTTTCTGGTGGAATACACCGGTTAAGCCCTAGGTCATCCATGGAGCCCACCAGCTCCCATCAAATAATGCACAGGAACTTCCAGTGGGGTTCTGTGGATGATCTAGGGTGGAACCAGTGCATGCTGCCACCATGACAACATGGTAGGCTTCCCTAGGAAGCAATGGGGGGTAGCAATGAGGTCAATGCTTCCCATATGGGATTATCTTCCCCAGGAGCCAGGAGATGTGGGGCATGGCACAGCAGGCTCCTCATGTCCCCCAACATGGGCCACCGGATTTGCCATAACACGTGACAATTCTGGCAGCTATGTGATGAGGTTGTTAATTAGCCCCAAATTCTCTAGATTGTAACTGTGACAGCACATAATAGCAGGTCATTGTTGATATACTAAAAGTAATCTGTGAGGACTGCAGCTAAACTCAGAGGTGACCATAAGCTTGAGGGCGAGGCAGATGATGTCAGTATTATAAAGTTCCCGAGGTGTGAAGTTGTGAACCATGGTTCAATTATATCATAGGTCATAACACTGCAATGACTCAGTGCAATCATTCTTCTCTTGCATAAAGTACACATTCCCTCCCTAAAACATATATGAAAATGTGCAAATTATGGAATTTTGTAAATTCACCCACTTGGAACTTTGTATGTAACTGCCCCTACCCCCTCAATTCAGCTCATACACAGAGCCATTCATAATATTATGAACTGGGAGCAGGGTGTTATTATTGATCTGTTACAGAACTGATTCCTCACTAAAGCATATTTTGAAAACATGCAAATTTTGTAATTTTGAAAATTCACCCAGTTGGAGGTTTGTATGTAAATCTCACCCCCACACCCCATACATAGGGCCATTCATAATATGAACTGGGAACAGGTTGTTATTATTGCCCTGTTATAGAACTGATTTTTTTTAAAAAAAATTATCTGCAAAATAAAATTGTATATCAGCTATATTCACTGATGTCTTTATACAATGAGCCCTTGGTATGTGCTAGGGTTTGGTTCCTCCTCACCTTGAATGACTATCAAAAACCATGGATGTTGAAGCCCCATTATATACAATGCCATAGTGAAATTGTGGTCTTTATATTAAATAGCAAAATCAAGGTTTGCTCATGGATTTTTTGCTGAAATATTTTCAAGCTGTGGGTGGTTGAATCCATAGATACGGAATCAGTGGATACAGAGAGCCAACTGTGCTTCATTTTATATAACCGATGGTGACAGATTGCAAGGACACCTAATATTAAACCTCACTTTAATCAAGTGTATATGTAAATGTAATGTTACCTGGCTCATTCCTTCTATTAATGTGGATTATATTATCCTTCTAACAGTCTTGAGAGATGTGAACTTTCTATGAAGATTAATGCTACGTTCACTTCACTGCACATTAATGTAGAAGACACTATTACTCTGAGCTCCAGGAATCCCCAGTAGCAAAGGGCATTAAATCAAAACATCCATACAGAGCCTTGCTAGCTATCCTAGCATGTTAGCCTTCATGCTGTTTCAAATTCTCCACTGCTATTGCATTAGTGCTTCATACCTGCAGTCTGATGGGTTTGTGTGTGATGGTCACATTTTTTTTCCTACTGGGACTAAACAATACAGAAACACTTCAAAACTGAACCTGTTTTATTTTCATTTCATTTTAGTGTTTCTATGGAAACCCACTGATACTACAATGCTCCATTTAGAAATGACAGACAAAAGAGGATGATTAGCATTATCCAGTCTTCTTATTTTAATACACCACTATTGTTTTTGTTATAGCATGTTCATCCGATGAACATGCACGTGCAGACTCTGGATATAAAGGGTGCATTAGTATTTTTAATGCATTCTGAATTTCCCAGAAATTATTTCATCCAATATTTGCCAAGTGTTCCTATATGTTTACAAGTGGATAGAAGGAAAACACTGAATGATTAATTGTGGACTGATAAGATGCTAAGCATAAGGGGTGGTTATAAAATAGAGAAAAATCACTAGACTTCACTGGAATATTATTTAGAACAAAGATGGGAAATGTATGACTTTCCAGATGTTAAGGGCTTCAGGTCATTGGAGTTGCAGTCACAACACATTTAGGGCAATACATCTCCCAGTCCTGATCATTACAAAAATACAATCCTGAGAAGCAGTTATGCATATGTGGTGGAATTGTATTGTTCTCTCAACATTCTGGAGGGATATCTTTCAAGAAACATTACCAGTCAGCAAGTTCTATTTGTTTCAGACTTAGCACTGTTGAACATTTTCTCTGGTTTCTCAGTTATCACAAAGGAAACTAATCATGTTTTTTTTTCTTTTACCCATAAAACAGTGGAAATCAGGAAATGCATTGAACATCACCTCATGCTATGCAAAAAATATACCTTTCTCAGAAAGGTAAACACAAAGAGTCAATGAACTAGATAAGACATGGGGTGGATCAACACTGACCCATTATTCAACAGCCAGGCAGATTGGTCCCAGAATGGTGTTCACAGTCATCACCTGGTCATTGTGGAAGCAGGGGGGAGTTCCAACTTTCCAGTGGCACCAAATCTGGTTCAGCACCACTACTCAAGGTGACAAGGGGGTGGGGGAAATGAGGAATTGCCCTTTCTCCTTCCCCCTTCCTATCTTGATTGCTCTGTCACCTTGGCCATCATCATGGCAGGCAACATCTGACTGGCAGTGCCCATAATGCACTGGAGACCACCACAACATGGAGAATGGAAGGGAATATCAGTGTAAATAGTTGTGGGTAGTTCTGCCTCAGAACTATTTACATGGGCCCAACTTCTGAGCCAAAATTCAGAGTATCCCATGACTTTGGTCAATGCCAGTCAAGGCCACATTAAGATGGTCTGGCCTCGTATTCTTCCAGATCAGCATTTGGCTTTTGGCTCACTTTTATTTGCTAAGCCAATCAATCAACATATTCAAGAAGCTAGACCCAAAGCACTCACTCATATTGTTCATATAATAGAATGATGCACTTGGTTAAATTAGGCTATAACTCTGGGGATCAGATTATATACCATGCATTGTATTAATGCTTTGCAATGGGATTAGTTTATATGTAAACTTTGTTTATTTCATACATTGTATATCATATTCATTTTTTCAATAAAAGACAACCTTTTAAAAGTTAGGTATAATTGTGTGCATGAAGTAACCATCTGGTCATATCACTCCACCCAACAATATGTGAGTGGACATCTTATTTGCACAAGGGTTGCCCGCACACACTCCTTTATGTCCTTATGCTACAAAGATGTTTTGGGGAGCACAGAGGGCTGACAAGGAGAGGGAGAATCCATAATAACAGCAGGTTCCATGCTGGTGGTACACAGATAACTTTAGGTTTAAGCATTAGAGGGGTGGTTTTTTTTTGGCCTACATTAGAGTTGTTAAGTTACCACTTTCTAATATAGAAAACTGTGGGAAGGGCTCATAATTTAGTTATGAAAGACATTTTTTTAAAAAAGCAAGACTCTTGGTTCCGTCCTTGGAAGCTTCATTTAAAACACATTAAGCCTGGAAATGACACCTTTGAGATTTAGTAACAACCAGAGTTAATTTTCCAGAACTATTTTAGGCAACGTGCAATCATATGGCCAACATAGCCAATGGGGAGAGGGGGATTGAGTCATCAGTCAACAGCATAATTGAGATAACAATGTTCACTTGGTTATCTCGACAGACATTTCATTGAGCAGTAGAGTGTTGCAATGCATAGGATGTCAGTTTTGTTCCAGGGGATCACTTCCTTGCTTGTCTTGACCCAACCACAGTCTCTCAGTTTAGGTTCTTGTATGGATCAAATAAAACCAGCCTCTGTAGACTAGAAACAAATGTGAAGAATCAATATTTTAATATTGGAAAGTGCATTGATAGTGATCATTATAAAAGAACTCCTTCTCTATAATGACTAGGATGGCTGTTCCCATTCTCTGGAAGAAACTTCCGCAGAAGGCTAGTCTGGGTCCCTCTCTGTTTTCCTTTCATCAGGAAAGCCATTTTTGTTCAAGCTTTCAATGTTGAGGATCTTCTTACTGAATTGTTTTCTTTTCTTTTCTATTTGTTTTTAAGATAATTTTTTATTGTGGTTTTAATTGTCCTTTTAAAAATGAATTGTGACTTTTTAAAAAATGTCCTTAGGAGCAGCCTTAGACACCCATTCTGGGACAAAGATGTAATAAAAATAAATATATACATACTACAGTAGAGTCTTGTTTATCCAACATAAACGGGCCAGCAGAATGAAAGCAAAAATGTTGGATAATAAGGAGAGATTAAAGGAAAGCCTATTAAACGCCAAATTACGTTATTATTTTCCAAATTAAGCATCATCTTTTATAACACATTGATAGAAAAAAATGTTCAATACACGGTAATGTTATGTAGTAATTACTGTACTTATGAATTTAATACCAAAACATCACAATGTATTGAAACAGTTGTGGATCCGGGCAGGAGGCAGATTGCATTGGATAATACGGTATATTGGATGAGTGAAGGTTGGATAAGCGATACTCTATTGTAGTTAATTCCCCTCACTGCAGCCCTTTCAGTCACTCCAAAACTTGATCTACCAGGGTTTGTGTACATCTGAAGATGTTTTGTCACCATAGATGGGAATGAAGAGAGAAAGACTTCTCCCACCTGATTCTTCTCCTATAAACTGTCCCATCAACAACATAATCCGATTTGAAATCTGTCCAATAACACAACAAAATACTACTACAATTTCTTCAATCAGGTTCAAAGAACCAACTATGTGCTTCAATATGTTTGAGAGGTCTATTTATTTTTTGATTTATCAGATTAAAACAACTTAAATGGTTTCTATGTTATATGAATGGCATAGAGTCTTCCAGTTTTGACACTGTATATGTATGTATTTTCTACTGCAGTTTGATGAATGTTCTCATATTGTCAACAAAGCTAAAATGCAGTAATAAAATCTGCATAATACATACTTCTATGTTGTTGTATAAGTAAATTATTGGATTTCAAGATGGTGTTTCATACACAGAAGTGTTCCTACAATTTCTTTTTGAGGTTTAACCAAATATATAAAGTACTAGGCATATGGATTTTTTTTTAAAAAAAAATCACTTCCCTGGTAATTGAAACATTTTTCTTTTATTAAAATTAAGTCACATTAAATGCCAAACTTTTACTAAGTAGAAATCTCAAACCAAATAGCTTTTTGCCTAAGAAGTATGCATGACAAGTTGACACGAAATAGAGAATAGGGGAAGCTGTTCTTTTATGGATCTCTCGAGAGCTAGTAAACAAGGAGGAATATGATTCATAATATGTTGCTTAATGCCATTTCTCTTCAAAATGTAAACACACACTATTCTCCAATGTGTTTCATGTAGCCATTTGTCATCGGGCCAATCCAGAACATGCCCTGAATGCAAATAATGGAGCAAACTTGCTAAAGTTGAGCTAAAGATGCTAGTTAGATTACAGGAAGTGAAACACTTGAAAATTGATTTGAAAATGTGAACCTAGTATTTAAATCAGTCATGGGCAAACTTTCTAACTTGGGGGTCACAGAGAAGGTCAGAGCGGGGTGGGTGGGTCGAGCTGGGAGGAGGGCATCTCCTCAAGTCCCCTCCTTGCCCTTTCCTCCCCTTCCTCTTTTCTTTTGGAGGCAGAAAGTAAAGAAAGGACAGCAAAGGTTTGGATTCCAAGAGGGTTGGTCTTGGCCAGGATGAAATGGTGGCTGGGAGAGAAAAAGTGTATCCATTATTGCCTACTCCTGATCTAGAATACTAGGATTCTAGAGCTGGAAGAGACCCCCAAGGGTCATCCAGTCCAACCTCTTGCCATGCAAGAAGGCACAACCAAGGCACTCCCGATAGACAGCCTCTCCGGAAAGGCCTCCAGAGAAGGAGTCTCCACCACATTCCGAGGCAGCCTATGCCACTCTCCAGGAAGTTCTTCCTAATCTTTTCAGACATGTCTCTTTCCCTGCCATTTGAAACCATTGCTTCCTTGTGCTCTGGTCTCTAGAGCAGCAGAAAATCAACCCCCCCCCCTCGCTGCATTCTAAATGGGATACCTCTTTAAATCTTGAAACATGGTTCCCTCTCTACCTTCTCTTCTCCCAGCTAAATATCCCCCAGGAGGAAAGGAGGAAGGAAAAAGAGAAGGAAGGGAGGGAGGAAGAGAAGGATGGAAGGAAAGAAAAGTTGAAGGGAATGGAGGGATGAAGGAAAAGGAGAAGAAAGGTAAGACAAAAGGGAAGGAAGGAAAGAAGGAAGGAAGGAGAAAGAGGGAGAGATGGAAGGCGGCAGAAAGAGGAAAGGAAGGAAGGACAAAAGGGTGGAAGGGGATGAGGGAGGGAGAAAGAAGGAGATAAGGAAGGCAAGGAGGGAAGGAGGAAGGAGAGAGAAAAGGGAGGAAGGATAAGAAAGGATGGTGGGGGAGAGGAGGGCCTAAGAAAAGTGTCCAAAGGGCTCCATCTGGCCCCCAGGCCTGGGTTTGCCCAGACCTGATTTAAATGCTTTCAACCCAGCATCAACCTGGACATTCAGTGGAAATAATATTTCAATTTATTCACCTGGCATGTCATTTCTATGAGCCAGGAGAGCTCTGGCACCTCTCTAATGGAGGACAGGTAAGTTCTTTCACTTTTAAAATGATTGGGGGGGGGGGGTTGAGGAGGGGATTGGTGTCCTCACAGTTTTATAGATTAATTTAGCCTGGAAAACTGTGTGAACACTGTCTGCACTGCCCCCTCAAAAGTCCAGAACTTTTGAGGGAGCAGTTCAGACAGCAGAAGTAGTGGGTTTATCCCATGCCTTCCAAGAAGGTGCAGAATAAACCCATTAAGAAATTAATTCACCATAAACCGGGGGTTTTCTAGTTTGTGGTGAATTAATTTGTGTTGCTCTGGGACATCATCTGGATGACCCCCTTTTATTTGTGGAAACTCCTGTGTTAAAGGGGCTGTGTGAATGGGCCCTAAGAAGGAGGAATGAAGACATCCACAAAGGAGGAACACTTACATAAGTGTCATGTGTTATGTCCCCCTTTTGCCATTCTGCAAATCTGCTTGAAGGAATTCTGAATAGTTCAGATCCTCAAATTAACACCCATCTTCTCACCAGCTAGTCTTAGGCTATAGGCTATTTAAAACTGCCTACTGAAATCAATGAAGCTTCTTATCTCCACTGGCTTTAATAATCAAATAAATAAAGGGAATTTGGATCTAAAATGTTTGCTGGTGATGAAAGCCTACTACTGTAAGTCACCTTAGGAGAAACATGGAACAGAAAATAAATAAATGCACTGCTGATCAGAAGTCATCTATATGTACCGAGACAAGCAAAGATGGTATTATTCTGCTCTATCTTCAGAAGTCTTTTAAGGTTGAATGCACAACAGCACCATATAGAGAAAATGACCTGTTCTAATACCGAGAGCAATAGTGATATTTTGTTCATACAAAGCTGCCACTATTTTCAAAAACCCACTTTTTGTATTGGCAAAACTTAATGTGCAAGCAAAAGCAATTGCACACAGATTCTTTACTGGCATGTTTTGTGTTCCTGTTAATTTGTTTCATATGCCATCTGGCTTATTGACCAGTGTATGAACTATTTCACCAACCAGTGCACTAGCCCTTTCCCCCCTCCTCCACAACTTTCCCCTGAAACTATTTTTAAACAGAAATACACATTTCTGTGATCTTGTGCACTTTTATTGAAATGTATGAATTAAAGGATGTAGTCACCAGAGCACATCTGATCTTGGAAGCTAAACGTGGCCAGCTCTGCTGAGTTCTTGGATGGGAGATAGCTAACAAAATACCAGGTACTACAGGCTATATTTCAGAGGAAGAAACTGGCAAAGGAATCGGAGGATTCCTTGCCTTTGAAACTCATGGGATCACCTTAAGTTCATAGCCAACATGAAGGCATACACACTCTTCCCTCATGGACTAAAATATGTTTGTACATCTTTTAGAAATATATTTAAGGTGGGGATTTATTTATTTATTTTGCATATGTTAACATACATACCCCCCCCCCCCCCCGAATTCCCTACAAGCTTGGAAATGTACAGATCCCAAGGCAGAAATTGTATGTAATTCTCCATGGTATGGAGCAAACAAATTTATTTCCTTTTTCAAGAAATCTGCAAGATGTCTCACATGTTCCTAAATATTTCATACATATTTAAATCTCTTGATGCTTTGAAACACTCTCAGCTTCAGATATCCATTGGGAATTATTTTTATTTGAAAGGGGGCACTTTTAAGCTTTGTAGAACATGCAGAAACTGAAGTTCTAGATGTCTAATAAGGAGGGGAAAGAAGAAGAAAGGAAAGAAAAGAAAAATTGAGTTACAGTTATCTATATAAATAAAAATGTAATGTCCGTTTGTTGTATTAATATACCTCAAAAACCACTGGATGAATTGACACTAAATTTGGACAGAATACACGTATCAGGCCAACAAGTGACCATCACTCATAAAAACACTGAAAAACACACCAGAAGAGACTTAAAAGCAAAAAAAAACCACACACACACAAACACACACACACACAAACATATATATATATATATATATATATATATATATATATATACACACACACACACACATACATATACATATATACATATACATATACACAAAAATATGCACACACACACAAAATACATATACACAGACTGGGCCACAGCAATACGTGGCAGGGGACGGTTAGTGGATCTATATAAATAAAAATATAATGTTCATTTGTGGGATTAAAATAATTCAAAAACGATTGGGTGAATTTACACCAAATTTGGACAGAATACACGTATCAGGCCAACAAGTGACCATCACTCATAAAAACACTGAAAAACACACCAGAAGAGACTTAAAAGCAAAAAAAAAACCATTACAATGCATTCACAAAACCACACACACACACACATGCAAATACACACACACACACACACACATATATATACATATACACAAAAATATGCACACACACACAAAACACATATACACAGACTGGGCCACAGCAATACGTGGCAGGGGACGGTTAGTGGATATATATAAAAAAAAATGTAATGTTAATTTGTGGGATTAACATAACTCAAAAACGACTGGGTGAATTGACACCAAATTTGGACGCAATACACCTATCAGGCCAACAAGTGACCATCACTCATAAAAACACTGAAAAACACAGCAGAAGAGACTTAAAAAGCCAAAAAATAAAATAATAAATTACAACGCATGTGCAACACCACACATATACACAAATATACACACACATATACACATACTGTATATACACACACAAAGCACATATACACAGACTGGGCCACAGCAACGCATGGCAGGGGATGGCAAGTAAAATATAAAATAGCTGTGTATTTAGAAATATACTCTATTTTACTTAAAGGTTGGGGAGGGGAAATAATGTTATTTGCCTGAATAGAAATTATCAATCTTGTTCAGCTATGTTATGATCGGTTTGAAACACAATAGGACTAAAGAAATCTTTTTTAAACCTCCAAACTTGCTGATCCCACCCATGGCTGTGACTAACAGAGATGTCATGCTTATTATCTGTGCCAGATGTAGAAGCTTAAATTGAGCTCATTAGAACATACACTATGCAAGGAATATCATCCAATAATCATGGCAACAAATGGCTGGGATGCTAGCAAAGTTTAGCTGGCGAAAATCTAAGTTGCAAAAACTGCAACAGACAATCAGCCACAAAGTAATCATTTCCAGCAAACATAGAAAAGCTAGATATTGAGATTGCAGAAGTGACAGGGTTGTCAGGAAGACCAGAACAGAGTGCCAGCTTTGCTTCTTGACAAATTGGAGATAAAAATAACTATTCATGAGAAAGTGAGTGCAGGAGAACATGGGGATAGCACAGGATAGGCAAAGATCTGATAGTAATGTAAGCTGAGGCAAATCCCTCAGCATTTGCAAAACACAATCCTATAAGTGCCAATGCCATATCACTCCATATATAATCTAGCCCTGGAGAATATATTTTACCTTACTTATCAAAGCTCTTGTTATACTGTAGAAGGAAGATTGGACAGCCAGCTTTTCCTATCTCATCATTCACCCTTTCCCTTCCTGGAAGGGAAGAAGGATTGAATCCCAACTCTTTGGAAATTATAATAACTGAGTGAGAAATTAAAATATGCTATTTGATTGAAACCAATGTTCATTTGGATTGGCACAGCTATACACTCCCACCTATGTCACTGGAATGAATCCAATAAACAATGAGAGTTAGTAAGGCATGGGACAGAGAATCAGATCATTGCAGCATTAACTGAATTGTCTTGTGAGTTCTTTTTCTTTGGGTTTTGTCACATCCATAAAAAAGACATCATGCTTCTTCTATTGTATTCTGCACAGAAGGAAACCGAGCTATTCAATCACTCATTCTTTTATCTTGCTATGTTTATTTGACAGACTCAAAATGATGAAGCAAATATAAACCTAGCCTTTTTTTTCTTATAGCATTAAATGCAGTCTATGATTTCTTATATTTGTGGGTTTGTGTACTACATACAGAAGTATTGAGCTTTGTACATTGATTGTGTGTTTGGGAAAGGTAATCACGCTCTTTTAAGGTAGACGCGTACATCTTTATTTTATTCTCTCACACACAATAAATAAATAAATAATGAAAACATTTGTCCTTGCCAGGAAAGATTATCAGCATTTTTTGCATATTTTTCAATCAATTTTTCTCATTTAAGGATTTTTTGCTGAAAAGATTGGAAAAGGTTTTTGCACAAAAATGTGTTTGATCAAAATAGACTTTTATACACAAATATTTTTAAAGTGGTGCATTTCCACAAATAATCCCTAAATGCTGTGTGTGCACATGTTCATGCGCACATAGCAGCTGATGTAATATGTGTTATTTTTAAAAAGAGAGAGATAGAGATAAGTGTCATGCAGGCATGTAGCGGGGGGGGGGGGGGGCTTGAGGGGCTTCAGCCCCCCCCCCCCCCGAAATTCTCATGGTGGTTTGCGAAAAGGCTTTACTGGTGCATTATTTAAACTGTTATGTTTATTCATATCATGATCTGATCACCATAATCAATATATCCCATATGCATGGGGGTATTGGGGTAATGATACAAAAGGTTTGCTAGGCTAGACCCTCTTTCACTCAGACTCAGCTCCCCCAAAACTCAGACCCTGCCCCCCCCCCCCGAAACGAAATCCTGGCTACGGGCCTGGTGTCATGTATCATATTCTGCAGTTGATGGTGGTTAGTGGTGGTAGGCCTAGCAGTTGGTGATGGAAGGGTTAATGTAAGTCTTAGTTCTAAAGGGTTAAGTAATCTCTAACGAAGAGTTCATGGGTGAAAGCAATCAAGGGTGAAGGCATGCAAGAGCTAGGTTGCAGCTGGGTGTTTCTGGATATAAGGAGCTAGCTTTGAGAGTGATCTTTGGGAGAAAAATATTTGTCTTATTTTGGTGATAGATTCTGCTGGTTTTTCCCCAGATTTGTGGATTTTCGGTATCCTGCCCTGTCTCCTGTACTCTTGGAATGCTGGAACCCTGAATCTCTGGACTGGTTTTCGACTATGGTATAGACTCTTAATCCCTGGACGTTTCTCATTGAACTCTCGGCATTTGACCACTGGACTGGACCTTTTGACTATGATGTTATCTTGAACCTGCAACAATGTTTGCTGTCAGTTTTTGTTTCATATTCTGTGGCTGAGTGCTATCTTCATGTTTTATGTTTTGGACTATTAAAATGGCCAAACACTAAGTGCTGCTTTAATTAAATTGTTTAACACAAACTGGGAGTTTGTTTGGTTCTCCTCTGTCTGAATTACAGCAGAGCCCTGGCATTGTGACAATAAGCATGTGCGGCCCCTTCCACACAGCTGAATAAAATTCCACATTATCTGCTGAATAAAATCTCACATTATCTACTTTGAACAGTGTGGACCCTGATAACTCAGTTCAAAGAAGATATTTAGAGATTTTCCGTTTTGATATTCTGGGTTATATGGCTGTGTGGAAGGGCCCTTAGTCTCTTTCAGCAAAAAAGAAAGAAAGAAAGAAAGAAAGAAAGAAAGAAAGAAAGAAAGAAAGAAAGAAAGAAAAGGGATAGCAGGAGAAGTATCTAGTAGCATTTCTGAGACTGATTTATTTTAACCAGTTCTTGAGAAGAAACATTTCCTTTCACAAACTCTGGGTGGCAGGTCTTTGTTTGCTTACAGATATCTTCCAAACTAAACAATTCACTAGGCATGAGTATTCAGGGGAACTTTGTCCCATTTCATATTCTGGCTTTTGCTGGGGGCCCCAATCTGTTTTTTGTAAGTCTCCCAAAATTGAGATGGTTGTTTTCGGTTCTTTCATTTTGGAGCCCAAAAATCAGACCATTATGGGGGGGGGGGGGCTCCTATGCACTGGATTCCCTTCCCAGCACGGGTTCTAATTACCTGGCACCTGCTGTTTTTACTCTGGAGTAAGAGGTGCTCAGCTGTAGGCACTGGCAGGCATGTGTGCTTTCTGGGCCTGCCTACATGCTCCGCCATTCATGCACTCTCCTTGGAAAGAGAGTCCATGTGTGGTGGGATATGCAGACACGCCCGGAAAGCCTACAGCTAAGCACCTCCAGAGTTAGAAGCACTCAGCTGCAGCCAAGCTCCTGGTCTGCCTGCCTGCACAACCCATCACACACACACACTCTTTCCAAGGCAAGTAAGCAAGTTTGGATACACGTGAAAACAGGCTTTTGTGTCACGCAGATTTTCATGTAGGGAGGGGGCTTCCCATTTTGTCCTTCTGAATAAATGGTCGAAACAGTAGAAACTAATTTTGTGCACATATCTTGTTGTTGTTGTTCATTCGTTCAGTCGTCTCCGACTCTTCGTGACCTCATGGACCAGCCCACGCCAGAGCTCCCTGTCGGCCGTCACCACCCCCAGCTCCTTCAAGGTCAGTCCAGTCACTTCAAGGATGCCATCCATCCATCTTGCCCTTGGTCGGCCCCTCTTCCTTTTGCCTTCCACTTTCCCCAGCATAATTGTCTTCTCTAGGCTTTCCTGTCTCCTCATGATGTGGCCAAAGTACTTCAACTTTGTCTCTAGTATCTTTCCCTCCAGTGAGCAGTCGGGCTTTATTTCCTGGAGGATGGACTGGTTGGATCTTCTCGCAGTCCAAGGCACTCTCAGCACTTTCCTCCAGCACCGCAGCTCAAAAGCATCGATCTTCCTTCGCTCAGCCTTCCCTAAGATCCAGCTCTCACATCTGTAGGTGACTACAGGGAATACCATGGCTTTGACTAGGCGGATCTTTGTTGCCAGTCTGATGTCTCTACTCTTTACTATTTTATCGAGACTGGACATTGCTCTCCTCCCAAGAAGTAAGCGTCTCCTTATTTCCTGGCCACATATCTACTATTCACATAAAATAAGATGGACATAACTACTAGGACAAGACTTTTCAAAAAACCCTGCTGCCAACTTTGTCCTTGTGTCTACTCTGATAACAATAGCAAATTGTTGTTGTTGTTGTTGTTGTTGTTGTTGTTGTATTTATACCCCACTTTATCTCTCCCGAAGGAGAGTCAAAGCAGCTTGACATCAAAGCATTAGCATAACATTGAAATATACAAATACGCAAACATTAAAACAGAATTAAATAAAAACAGTATTAAAATTAAGTTAAAAATCCATTAAAACATATTCAAAGTTAAAAACCACAGTACTCCTGACTAGATTTTATCATGCCACCTACAACATCGGAGTTATACTCACGTATCCTTAAATATGATAGATGCCATCTTCTGTCAACAATAATCCACTACGCTCTATATTAGACAAAAGGGCAGTCTCTATGCAAAAGTCTATATGGTCCCAAATCCAACATTAGAATTGACAATACTCCAAAACAGGTAGCAAAGCATTTCAGCCTCCCTTGACATACAATCTCTGACTGAAAAGTAGCAATTTGTGAACAAAAGCACTTAAAGAAACTTTGGAATGAAAAATAACTGCACTGAGATATATTGACAAATTCCAATTCATTAGTAGAGATGTGAACAGAGATAATGGCTTCTTGAGACACTTTGTACACTAATGTTAGAGTCCTCATAATGGCACATATAACAAAAGATCTATCCTCCGAGAAGGTTTCGACCACAAGGAAACTGACTGTTTGGTAAGCAGATTTACTGGTTTTGCATGTCAATACTAACAGACCAGCTACTTGAAAGATCTGCAACATCTTTCAAAGCACACCGAACATTTATTGCTAGTTTAAAATTTGCATCTTTTGTCATCCTTTCTATCCCACTTCTTACCAATGTATAATTGTGCTTACACAACTGTGATTTCAATATCACTCCATCAGTACATCTTTTAAAAATTGAGTAATAATCAATTCAAATTCATACTAACATGAATCACTTTGCCTCAAAGGTGTTGCTAGATTCCTTTCTTCCATGCCCTTTCTCCTATTTTCCTTTTCCATTCTTTATGTTGACATGATAAGAGGCAGATCAAAGAGAAGTCTGAATATTTTTACATCACACCTTTTTGGGGGAGAGGGAGAAAACAAAAGGATCAGATGCCATATCTTTATTTCAGACCACAATTTATTAGTCTTCAGGGACACTCCCATTTCTGGGAAGACATAGTTTTTATGGTCATATGTGGTTCGCATGGAGGACTGTATATCTATGTACTGTTGAGCAGAGATAGCTGATCACCTCATACTCCTAATGTTAGATTTAATGGAAGGACATAAATTGCTGGGTTTTTTTTTTATCATTTCATTCTTACTGTCAGATAAGAGAAGAGGGGATAAGATGGGATTTTTGTTTTTGTTCTCTGATGCTATTTTGGTTTTGGTTTTTTTCCTTAGCTACACCATGGTGACTATTATGCACATGGATTATGATTTCCCAAGAGATTTCTCTGTATTGCTGGCCATGGTACTGGGCAAAAAAACAAAAACAAAAACAAACTTTATGATTTCCCCATGGATAACACAGTTATATCACCAACTTTTCAGAATTAGAACAATCTAATGTTCAAAAACATTTCTCTATATTCATACAAATATATCCTTAAATGATCAATGATTTCATTAAGGGTGTATCTACACTATAAAATTAATTCAGTTAATCTGAAGGCCTGAACAATTCCCACCTTTTCTTTAAACATTAATCTGGTATCTGTAGATAAGAAAGATTTGGATACAAACAACCAGAACCCTGGAAGAAGTGGAAGATGAGGGTGGGGGTAAAGATAATGCAATGAGCGCCCAAAGAAACATAGACATCTCTGTCCTCTTACTGCTGTACTTCAATAAAATAGTAAAAGAAAAATGCTCATGCTAACCGCTTCTGGGGTATAGAAAACTTAAATATTACATTTTGTCATTTCAGTAGTTTCCCTGAAATCGGGGGTAGGTGTAGTTCAATGTATCTCAAATCCTATAATGGTAGTTCTGAAAATCTGCTTTCTTGTCACTGTGGACCAGGGAGAAATAAGAAAAAGTTTACACAGAACTCAGGTTTTCTTCATCTCCTTAAAAGCTCTTTTTCATTACCTTCATTGGAATTAAACCATATGAGTGAGAAGAGATCATACAATGCATGATACCCAGCTATGCAGGATAGCTGTGTTAATATTCCCTTGCCACTTTTACCATCCTTTTCTTTAGATGTCTAAACTATATTTCTAAATACCCAGCATTAAAACATTGCAATGCTAGAAATCGGGAATGAAGGAAATTTTCAGAATTTCTAGGTGGGGGCCATACCCTCATTCCCCTGTTGCTGTAGCTACACCCGTCATACTTTTGTTATTGCTTTAAATTTTCCTCTCCAGTTTCACCAGCACAATTCAGTATGCATCCTAAAGTCATGTAGCCCCCTCCCTCCCATACACACACCTATATTTTCTACTAAAAACAGTTTCAGTTATTTTCTTCCCTATTTGTCCTTCTACTTTGGAAGTGTGCACATTGCTTGGGGTATATGAATGTTTTCTTTATCAATATAACTATTTTGCCACTCGGCAGGACGGGTATCGAACAGGTGGACCACTTTTAGACTTGACTATATTTCTGGTACATGTGCAGGATCCAGGATTTTATACTTGAAATTTGAAGTTCATAAGAACTTTCATAGACAACTGTGTTCTTGTTGATGTTTAAAAATCATTTCTACATAGATCAGGTGTAATCCATTCCTGGAAACTGTCTAACCAGGGATTGATTGATTGGTATCTCACCTTTCTCCCAATAAGGATCCCAAAGCAGCTTATGTTATAAGTTTAACAAAGGCCAGCAAAATAGCTTAAATGATATTATTTTGCAAATGTTTTTAAAGCATTAAACAATCAGTTTCATTAAAATATTAATTTAAAACCACTCAAAGCACATTAAGAACACATTACACATTAAAAACAACACACCCATTGCACATTGTGGAGGCAGAGGGAGGAAGGCAAGTGCCTACTTCACTTGAGTGAGCAGCAGACACACAAGATAGAGGGAGAGATTGTATATTAAAAAGGGGGGAGTCTGGGTGTGAATCAACTCTTCCCCCCCCCCACCTCTTCTTTTACTGATCTCATTTTCTTGCATCCTCCGTTTTCTATGCATTGAGAGCATTTTTTGTGACAAAGAACTGTGTAGGTTTGTTAATTTTATTACACCATTTCTATGCAGTTCTTTAAAATTGAAAATTCTTGAGCATCATTTTAAAAAACTAAAAGACAAAACCTATAAGCCAACGGACCCAATTTATGCCATGGTCTATAGCGCCCCAAAGCATGGGATAAAAATTAAATTTCAACTTAATGTCAATGTCATTACCATTTGGGGGTTCAAAAGGGAGGGCACCCCACAGTTAGCATACCTGAGCAGAAAAGACTTTCTCCTAGGGCTTTGTATAATGTATTATTTCAGTGAATTCAATCTATGTCTTTAGATTTGTGTTGTCTTTGGATTCATGATCTTAAAATATCCTTCTACAATCCCACATTTGTATGTAGTGGGAGTCTTGATACTGCAGATTCAAAAGATAGCATTTTGTTTTGGCTTGGCTGTGATGGTTCTCTCCACACTCCAACTTCCAGATATGCTGTTAAAGTTTATGGCTGAGAACCTGTGTTGTCCTTATAACTATGATGACAGTGTTCCTTCGCCATAGGCATGACCGATGATAACCCTTCTCAGAACCTGCCTTTGCAACCTGGGAGAAGAGATTCTGAGGATCTGGAGAAGGGAAGAATGTCTGCATCATGAGGACCTTTATAACAGGCAACTGCAGAAACCCCTTGAGGGCCTCCTTCTTCCAACAAACCCAGGAGCAAGCTGCTGATGTCATTTATCAGTCTTCCAATCTCCAGGATCTCAGAAACACTTCAATTGGGATGCTGCCGAGCAGCAAATTTGGTTTTTGGGGTCACATTTTATCATCCATGTCTGTAAATATATACAAATCCCCAGCAGTTGGGATATTGTAACACCCGCTCATGATATTGTAACTACTGAACAGGATGCTACCTATTTTCAGTTTTCCCTTTATTTATAGGCATTTCTTATTGCTATGGATTCAAAAGATTGTTCTGTCTATGGTGTCTATTCTGTCTATGGTGCCCACCAGTTCCACTGGTACTAATCCAACTGGCAGCATCTCCACTATGATAGTTGATGCAGGAGTCATTGGACATAAAATGCCATCATGAGACAAACAAAGTGAGTTTGTCTCATGACGGCATTAGTAGAATGCTGGATTAAGAAGAGACAATTATCTGAATTCCACATTGGTTACATTATCTGAATTCTACATTGTGAGATAAACTGAACAGTGAAGACATCACCCAGCTTTCCCATTAAACTCTTAACAAAACACTAGGACTCCAACCTAGTCATGAACAAGGATATGCTGCTGATCTAGCATCTCTTAAAGAAATACTTTCTTTTCAGAAGTAATAGAAGGTGCTGATTTTGTTATTAGAAGGAAATCCAAACCATTCATTACACTAATCATTTCCTTTCTCTGAACTGTTTACCCTTCAATAAAGCGGTGAGCAGATTAAGGGACCTCTTTGGCTTCATTATGGTTGAACAAGGAAATCAATGTTGACAAAAGAGAGTGTACTGTTTTGCAAAGAGCCAAAAACCACACATTTAAAATGGAAGTTGTACTCTACAATCCTTCCATGACTGCTGTATAATTAGATGAAAAAAGCAACTGTGAAAACTGTAAACGTGCAATGGAGCTTTGCAGAAAAGCATCTTTCTTATAGAAACGGGGGAGGCAGGATTTTCCTAATCATTTTCAATGGTGAAAGAACTGTAATTCAAAGGTTTTGATCAGTTCAGTTTGGATTGGATTAATGTTGACCAAATCCATTCATATCAAAGCAGATCCATGCACTGAATATGAACCAAGATTGGGAATCTGGGTCCTATGTCTTGCTCTTTTGACTTGCACCGGAAAATCTCAAAGGCTGTAATATATATAATCTGAAGGTGTAATTGCCTCTAAAGAAAGGAATCAGAAAATTCAATTTCAGATATGTTGGTCCATGAATTTTTTCCTAGGCTTTCAAATTTTAAGTTCTGTAGTTCATTCAGTTACAGCAATTCATTTCATACTCTTTTCTTTCTCAGTACTGTTCCCTAGGAAATCAATATGCTAAGTCTCTTACAGATCACTAAACGGAAATATAAGATAATTAAGTGATCATATTCTGAAAAATATGTGATGTTCAACTGGCAAGATCCAGTCATGCATCATCTGAAATTGGACCAAGACAAGAACATGCTCTATTACCAGTCATTGAACTGGGAAGATTCCACTGCTCCTGCTGATGGCAGACATGGGGATCTTCCCCCAACCCATTTCTTGAAGAATTGCTTGTCTAAAGGCTCATCTATAAATGCACTGAATTCTGGGTCAGCTGGAGAGGAAATGGAAAGCTCTTCAGATATTCTGCTCCTGATCCACAGCAATGGCAGGAACAGAGTCCAGACCATCCAGTCTTGCTGGATTGTTATGCTTACTGTACCTTTCTTCACTGCCCAACTTTTAAAGGTATGCATAAAATGAGAATTATGGTAGCACAAACCATCCTAACTGTTACTATGAGATATTGCTTTATCCTGAAAGTGAGAAAAAAATAAAACTGTAAACAACCAGCTTTGCATAGAACAATTTTGGCTGGTAAAGTCTCGAAAAAACATGTTGTTCAGACGGTTACATAGACCACTATGTTTCCTTTTACCCCAGTGTTGTATGTATACAACTTAAAAAATGCTGCTCTCAAAAAGGGACACAGGCTATAAGAGGCTACTTACATAAATTGTGATGCACTGGCTGTCAACCGAGAAAGGTTAATATAAGTATCCCAAAACAAGTATTTTCACCACAAGCCACAATTGTGCAAGAGAGGATAAGATAATTAGATCTTTTGTCATGCTAGTTGAGGGTCTCCTGGCATTTGTTGTGCCATTAGAAGAGTGTGGTGTGTAATTTAATACCCCAAGTTAAAGTTATAAAAATTAGGGATTTTCAAGTTCATAACCATTTATATGTGACAAGCTATAATAGTTTTCAGATTGCTGTGAAGACCTCCTTTGTGCTTCTTTGCCCTGTAATGGCACTGAAATTATTAGGGCTTGACAGCTCTAAATAAAGTAAAAATAATAGGGTTAGGCATCTCAGAGCTCCCTACTCCTTTTTCATCAACACCACTGCAATAATTCATAATGCCAGGCAAAAATAATTGCAATATGCTGGGATCCGTCACTTAGAACTGCAAGAAAGGAGAAGTAAGCTCTATGGTATGAGATGCTCACATTAGACAGAAAGTGAATGTTCATCAAGTTCAAGTTATCTTATTTCAGTATATTTCACCATAACAATCCACCCAAATTCAAGTATTTCTTTTTGTTGAAGGTGGAAAGCATCTGATTTCTTTTCTTTTTAAAAACTGGATATGGGAAGGAACAAAACAGAGAGATTTAATAATCCAGGTCCAAAGATTTTATCTTAAAAATCTGAGTTTTTAACTCTGTCTTCAATCATTTTAATTCTGAATCAGTGTTATTTTCCTATCTGAACAGCTTTACAACTTTAAAGCAGGTAAATACAATGCAGCATTCTCTGTGCTGGGGATAGCAGCTTTACGAGTTGTAAATTGGGGGGTGTTACTTCATCAAACCACTCCTTTAGAATAAAAAGAACTTGGAAGGCTTTAAAAAAACATGAATATGAGAGAAAGCAAAACTGGTAGGTTTCCTTATCCTCTCGATGAACCTATCTGGCATAACATTATCCCTGCAGTGCAGAGCATCACAGTGGTGCCATTTCAGATTTAAGTGTTAGAAACATATTTGGAGTAGTCAGAATTTATAGCAATATTAAAATATACATGAGCAAAGGTGATGGTATATAATCCATTTCTCTCAGATTTGCCAGGCAGCAGGCAGTTCAACAAATTCATGACAAGCACCTTTTTTTATCTGAAGCTGGATTGTAATATGACAGGTGACTTTTAAAACTTTGGTTGCTTTTCATGTTTTATCCCCCTTTCTTTTCCCTTATCTGTGTTGCTTTTTTACATGCCTACATTTGAAGACTGGAACTGTCCTACTGTTATTTTTTAAAGGGCTCTGGGAACCTTTTCATTTAATTGTAAAATATACCCATATTTACTTAAATCAGATGTGCCTCAATTTTTAAAACCCTGAGAGCCAAAAACGTACCATATTACATATTACACAGTGGGTTAAAGCACTAAGCTGCTGAACTTGTTGACCAAAAGGTTGCAGGTTCGAATTTGGGGAGCGGCATGAGCTCCTGCTGTCAGCCCCAGCTTCTGCCAACCTAGCAGTTCAAAAACATGCAAATGTGAGTAAATCAATTGGTACTGCTCCGACGGGAAGGTAATGGTGCTCCATGCAGTCATGCCAGCCACATGACCTTGGAGATGTCATGAAGACCTGGCTGTTCCGATGTGCCTTTCCAGAATAGGAACCTCCAATAACAAGACCCAGAAGCACTTTATTAGAACTAACATTGCTGCATACTGCACACTGCACTTACCCTATAATCCTTACATATCACCTGTCACATCAGCACTTTTAATCCTGTACCCATTACTCTGGCCCGGCCCAGTTTTATAGTGCCTTGATGTATTGTTTATTGCTTGTTGTTTAATATTGCTTTAATTGTTTTTAATTTGCTTTAGGTGTTGTATTGTTATGTTGTGTTTTGAAGCCTTGGCCTTTGTAAGCTGCATCGAGTCCTTCGGGAGATGCTAGTGGGGTACAAATAAAGATAATAATAATAATAATAATAATAATAATAATAATAATAATATGGCTGGCATGCGCACTCTAATTGTGGGAAGGTTTTTTCTTTTAATCTTCAATGAGAAAGAGTATGCTGACTTCAGGAAAAAAAGATTGACCACTGCAAATATTTCATATTGTGGGCCTTTCTGTGAAAATGTCATTTGTACAAGAATATTATTTTATGTCCAAAACATTGTTTTAGGACAAAACAAAATGTGCGTGCAGATAAAATTTTAACCCCAAAAGTGTCAAAATATGAAAAAAAACCCCATTAAAATGTCTAAATGTTTGCATAACTACACTCTGTGGGGACATTTAAAAATAAGCGTAGATATGTTCCCCTAACACAGACATGGAAATAATTTTTAAAGGATTTTTTGAAGAGTATTTGTTATGACTATACTTTTATACTTCGTAAAAATTAACAACCAGAGTGTTAAGTACAGAAACTGGATTGTGGTGTTTGAAATGTGAGAAGAGATATTCTTCCAGGCCTATGGTTCACTTGTATCCATTTCACATCATCATCACTTTAAAATCCACAGAGATGATGAAGAGTCAGAATAGAGAACAGTGGAAGATAGTTTTTGAATTATGTGGTACTCCACACATGGAAGTCGTATCCGTATTAGTCTGTTTCAGAATAAAAAGGTGTAAAAGAGCCCTGTAGTGAAACTTTTGTGGACTCCAGTCACATTTGATGAAGTGGACTGAAGTCCACAACATATAATGCTAGAAATTTCTTTTTCTCAGTCAGTTTCAAGGGTACTACAGGATTATTTTATATCTTTCTTCATGAACATGGCATAATGGCTTTGAGTGTGGGACTATGCCTCCGGGGACTAGGGTTTGATTCCCCACTCAGCCATGGAAATCCATTGAGTGGTCTTTGGTGATTCATGCTCTTTAAGACCCATAAAACCCCTTAGGGTTGCAAAAAGCTTCAATGACTTGAAGGCATGCAACAACCAAAAAACCTCTCATAACTATAACAAGTAACTAAACAAGATGATATTCTACTGCAAAATGAGGGATTTGATCCCTTTCTTATTTTACAACTGACGTGCAATACAAATATTATATCTTTTCCAACTGAAAAAATAATTAATTATGAACTTTGTTAGGGAGCAATTCTGGCAGTTGCAGTTCACACACAAAAAAATGAGTGTAGCCATTAGGGGAAAATGGCTATATATGAAGGAGACAGGTATTCCTTCAGAGAGATTTGCTCCTTAATCAAGCTGAACAAAAAAAAACCTTTAATTTACTTTTGTGTAACATTGAAGTTAGTCCAAAATAGAAAGGCAATGAGCACACTAACAATTTCACAGCTGTGCTAAAATAATTCTATTTCATTAGTAGATATAATAATAATAATAATAATAATAATAATAATAATAATAATAATAATTTATTTCTATACCAAAACTTTCTCTCAAAAGGTTTTACAGCACAAAAAACCAGCAAACATGCAATGCCTCACAAAGTAATAAACAACATCAGTAATAATACAGAATAATACACAATAATAGCAAGAAACTTATACTGAAAAAAATTAAACATTGAGACGAGGGATAAACCAATTAGACAATAAATAAGGGTGTGTGAACATTAAACATATATAATAAAAAATAGACATGAGTTGCATATGAAATGGCTACATTTATCAAAATGTATCATAGCCATCATATGCCCCCCCCCCCATTTCTTCTTAATATTTATGTTCCTTCTGTCTTGTTAACACTGATGTTCTTATACATTCTAATAAGTGATCGGTCTTTTCTATAATTATTCCATATAATTCTATAATTATTATCAAGGCAACATTAACATACATACATAATTCTTTCACCTTCTTAAAATTTCATGCAATCTTAATTTTTAAAAAAAACTCCTAAAATGCTTTTCTTCAACGCAAATTAAAAAGCAAGTTGTCAGCCTACTAACTTTTCCAGGATCCAACTTTTTCCTTTTTCCTTTTTCATTGGCCTGAGGCTCCTTGGAATATGCACGACATCCCATCAATTCAAGAGAATATGACAAATGCATCATCAGAGCAATAGAAATTTAATGAACTATGTTATAATACTTCATCAAAACATCGCTGATGGCCTTTAGTTGATATATTGTATTCAAGTTGTGGCAGCCTCTTGTCCTGTAATGAAGAAGTGGAGGTCGAGCTGATGACTGCTTTCCAGAAAGAAATGATAAGAGCAAGCTAAAAGAGACACTTGAGGGTGCACCTACATTGTAGAATTAATACAGTTTGATACAACTTTAATTGCCATTACTCAAAGTTATGGAATCATAGATGTAGTTTTTACAACACATTTATCCTTTACAAAACATTGCTTGTGCCTCGTCAATCTTTAAATCTCATAGCACTGAGCCACGACAATTAAAGTTGTGTCAAATGTGCTAATTTTACAATGTAGATGCCAATCCCCTTTTTCGCCATATGAGGGTCATGTGACTCTTTAAAAACTTATTACATATTTTATTGCTAGTCTTTTACTGCCACTTGCCCGTAATCACCTCATGGCTATGAAAGAGATTAGCCTGCATTCAGATCCCTCCAAGCCATATTAACTGACAAAAAAGGTTACATCTAGGGCAAGAACCAAGGTCAAAGAAACTTGTTATTTCTTCTGTTTGAGTTGTGCATCACTGAAAATGCCAGTAGATGCTTGCGTCTTTGCTAATACCTGAGTCATAGTTACTTGCAAATTTCCGTTTCCTTTTCATCCACATTGGAAAATTTCTGGTGTCTTTTCATTACCTCTTTCAAACATATAAATCACATATTAAACGCACTCTTCTAAAAGAACATTAAAATATATTCCTGAAAGGTCCTCTTTATGGCTAAACCCTTTGGAATCAATTGGGTGTGCACATATTTCTATGCTTTCTTGAACAATGATTTCCTCAAATGAAATAATATGGCTTTGTACTCTCCAAGGCAAACACATGCAGAATGGTCCTCATCATGGCATAGGCTCATGAAATTACTTTCTAATATAAAGTGCAGCTTGTAGACCACATGTAATCCTCAGATACCACATCCATCGGCTCCTCATGCCCTCTTTCCATTCCCCCTGACTCCCATTTTTAAAGGACTGCTTTTCATGTTAAAATCACATAGAAAGCTCCCAAAATGTGAAAATATACCTTAGCCCAATACAGGAAGCCCCTTCAAACTTTCAGCACCTCAGTTTTTATTACAGTTCTTCTCCAAGTGATAAAAGATTTTGAGGGGACATCATTTCTGGTTGGCATGTGCAGGGCTGGTGCAAAGATAGAGGTATTCAGGAGCACCGTTGGATGAAGTATGGCCCACAAGAGATCGACAGAAAAATGGTCCCCAAGCCATTTTCTATTCTTACACTCAGGAGTGTATGCTGTGATCATCACCATCTTGCATGACTGCCTAATTTGTATCCAAGGAAGTTCCTCAGGAGAGAATGCTTCTAGAACATGGCCATATAGCCCGAAAAACCTACAACAACCCAGTGATTCCAGCCATGAAAGCCTTCAACAATACAAAGTTCCTACTGTTTTTTTTCCAACACTGACTTGCCAAATGTTGTGGTTGAACTACATTTTGCATCATCCCTGACCATTAGGAGTCCTGCGATGGGAGCATGAGTTCTGCAACATCCTGGATTGAAAGGTGAGCTTGAAAGATGAGAAAGACTGTAGTGGTTTTTAAAAAGCAAGAATAAACCACATTCCTCACTTTTAATTTGAAGGTTGTCATATGTGTAGCAGCCAGGTCAGGTACAACAAAGAGCAGCTGTCTTCAAAAATGATTGTGGTGTCCTTCTTAGTTTTTCACATTGCCTCTATGGTTTAATTGGGAATGACAGGTCACTTCTTGGAAGATGGACAGCAGGAAAGGCCATATTTGAAAAAGAAAATGATAGGATTTTTTTTTTTTGTAATTTGAACATGGCTATGAAAAGAAATCTTGCTCTCCAAATTGTACAAATGAAGTAAGCATCTAATGACATGAACATCTGACGCTATATATGTCTTGGATGATTCCTACCATTGGATCACATCTGTTCACAAAATTTATACACATGTAAGACTACGAGATTGTCCAGAAAAAGAAAAAATCCCTTTCTGTTTTCCCCCTCACAACTGTTGCTATTCCTGAATAATTTAAGTCAGACATCATTAAGGTTGTAACCTCCATTAAGAAGCCATTGTGTTTGGATAGGAATGCTGCCACTAATTGCTTCTTAAGTCATTCTTTCTACATTGTTGGTGTATGGAGGCCAAGGATCTGGCAATTCCCCAGAGTTCTGTATGGATAATTTCCCCTAAATGATGACTTGGGTCTATTTTTATCCACTTCACCCTTTGTATTCTATGGCACTAGCCCCCTTTTTATTGTTGTTGATAATGGGGAACCATTTATTCCATTTAAGCAAGGTGCTTGTCAGATTTTTGCTGTAAATATCTATATGTTCAGTCAATAAAATAGCTCAGCAAAGGAAAGTGAACACTGATTTTAAACATTTTAAGCTAAGAAACCCCTAAAGGCACCATTATAGCTGAGGTCTGCTCAAGCATTTACCCTACACAGAGAGTTCAGAAATATTCCCTGGCATGCCTTGCAATTGAATTAGGAACGGAGTTATGGTTTTCTAACACTCTTCACAAAACAGATTATTAGCCATAGATAGGTAGACAGACAAACAGATTATGTTATTTAGATATACACTTGGTTAATGATTGACTTCAATTAACTTAATAATTGTGTTCATTGTGCTGGATCCTTACTAGCGGCCTTATAAATGTATTTATTTTAAAAATGTCCACCTCACCCTCCCACAGTGGCATATTAAAAACAAGGCCTGTCCAAGACTTGATACAAAAGGGGAAAATGGACCAAAAAAAGGAAATCAAGATTGTGCCTACACCAGTTCCTTTTGATATCGAGAAATCAGACCCCCAAATAATGAACTATATTAAATATATGAAATCTTGAATTCAGCTTCACTGGATGTGGTGCTGCCCCAACACACCCAGACCTCTTCTTGTTTCCATAATCCTTTCACAATGGACTAGGAACCACTATATGAACGGATGTCAGAGTCTGCAGGTTTGCTTCCTGCTTCTGTTGATAAGATCGAAGCTATCTGTGGGAAATATCCAGCACCCAGCCTCTTTAATTAAAATGTACATCACCCATGATCACCCATGATACATTGTGGACTAATCCTATTGTGTTAACTGTTTTTTGCTGGGCTTGGTCCCCATGTAAGCTGTCTCGAGTCCCTTCGGGGAGATGGTGGTGAGCTATAAGAATAAAGTTGTTGTTGTTGTTGTTGTTGTTGTTGTTGTTATTATTATTATTATTCCACTCAACAGCTACAAGATTAAAATAGAATTTTCTGCCAGTGTACTTTGAAAACAAAAATTGGACCATTAGAAACTATAATAATGTAATTGCTGTAATAATGTGTTGCTGACAACTATACATTTTTAGGAAATGAGAAGGAAATAATGATGCAGTCTGCAACATCAGCCTTGCTAAGCCCCAAAAGATGCTCACGGGCCTGTTTGTCATTGCCCATCATCCAACTGAAGAGGATGGTGGACTGTGAGGTCCAGAATGTTGGCCCTGAAATTTCACTGATCGGAAGGATGTCTAATTTATATCTATTCTATGAAAATGCATGCTGAGATATTTGCTGGCATAGGCCAGAATGTGATGAAGTTCCTCTTGCAAATATGCTCATTTTCTTCAGAACGACGACTATATGTACTGCCATTGTTTAAGTGCCAATGATATTCAATGGGTTAATAATTAGGTGAATGACCCAGTCAATTAAAGTTCCATCTTTAATTAGAGGTCCCAATTGGAAAATATATATGTGAAAGAATGTGGAGTAGTTGGCATTAGCACTGCCTGTCACATGCTGCAGTATTCTGCCCCTATCACCATCCAAATTAGAATGTTCCTAACATGGTGGTGGTGATGAAATAACTATGTAATATTTTATGATGGACCATGGTCTGGTACCCCTGTGCTGGCAGAATTGAAGACTGACAGGTCGCAGATTTGAATCCATGGAGAGTACGGATGAGCTCCCTTTATCAGCTCCAGCTCCTCATGTGGAGATATGAGAGAAGCCTTCCACAAGGATTGCAAAAACGTCGAAACATCTGGGCTCTACCTGGGCAACGTCCTTGCAGACAGCCAATACTCTCATACCAGAAGCGATTTGGCTCCTGACACACACAAAAACACATTGCTCAAAAATTCTAGAGCAGGAAAATAGGGCACTTGAAGCAACACACAGGAAATTATAAAGGGGATCATCAGAATTTATTTATTTACTGTATTTGTATACCGCCTTTCTCAGCCTATAGGCGACTCAATTGTTGACTTCCGAGTCTAATTCATTAGCTACAGTAGGGCTATGATTGAACGACAAAGGCATACATTAATGCAACATTTATCAAAGAATCCAGGAAGAACTTCAGATAGAGTTAGCTGGGCGTGTATGTGACTGATAATAGACACCTAATGAAGTCTTGAAAAATGGTACACTATGCTCCAGAATTTCTTTGCTGTGAGAATTTCTCAAATGATGGAAGCTGCAGAAATTTCTGTAGATATCACCACTAGTTCCATGGCATTCATTTCATTTTGTCAAAAAGTTTCATTTAAACCCAAATTTTAAAATCATCATGGGATTTCTCATATTCTTAAATTATCCTTTCTCCTTTTCCCACAATACACAGTTGTGTTAACATGTGTTCTATTTATTTATTTTATTTATTTGGTACACTTGTATACCGCTAATATCTCAGCCTATACGGCGACTCATTGCGGTTTACAGCATATTTAAAACTACAATATTCCAATTTAAAATATAAAATTAAAATATAAAATACATACATATACATACATAGTATTGGGCCACCAATACAGACCAGAACATCTCATAATTAAAGTCACAATCCAATTCGTTGTCCGAGATTGCTAATCCATGATCAAAACATCATCACGTCGGGTTAGCCGAAAACTTGCTGGAACATCCAAGTTTTCAGTTTTTTCCGAAATGCCATTAGCGAGGTGGCTGATCTTATTTCAGTAGGGAGGGCATTCCAAAGCCGCGGGGCCACCACAGAAAAGGCCCTATCTCTCGTACCCGCGAGCCGCACCTGTGAAGCAGGCGGGATGGAGAGAAGGGCCTCTCCCGAAGATCTTAGGGTCCTGGTGGGCTGATAGGCCGAGATGCGTTCGGATAGGTATGTAGGGCCAGAACCGTTTAGGGCTTTAAAGGTCAAAGCCAGCACTTTGAATTGGGCTCGGTAGCTAATTGGTAGCCAGTGGAGCTGGTACAGCAGGGGAGTTGTATGCTCCCTGCGCCTTGCTCCTGTTAATACCATGGCTGCCGCCCGTTGGACTAGTTGGAGCTTCCGGGCCGTCTTCAAAGGCAACCCCACGTAGAGAGCGTTGCAGTAGTCAAGGCGGGATGTAACCAGAGCGTGGACTACCGTGGCCAAGTCAGACTTCCCAAGGTACGGTCGCAATTGGCGCACGAGTCTTAACTGTGCGAATGCTCCCCTGGTCACCGCCGAAACCTGGGGATCCAGGCTCAGCGATGAGTCCAGGATCACACCCAAACTGCGAACCTGTGTCTTCAGGGGGAGTGCGACCCCGTCTAACACAGGCTGTAACCCTATACCCTGTTCGGCCCTGCGACTGACCAGGAGTACCTCTGTCTTGTCTGGATTCAATTTCAATTTGTTCGCCCCCATCCAGACCGTCACAGCAGCCAAGCACCGGTTCAGGACTTCGACAGCCTCCTTAGTAGCGGGTGGAAAGGAGTGACAGAGCTGGACATCATCTGCGTACAGATGACACCGCACCCCGAAACTCCGGATGATCTCGCCCAGCGGCTTCATGTAGATGTTGAACAACATGGGGGACAGTATGGGGGACAGTATTTATATGACATGGTCTCAGACTGTATGCAAACAATTATTTGTGAAGAAAAATATGTCTTGAATGCGTATGTGTCTTCAAATTGCCTGTCAACTTATGGTAACACGATGGATTCATAGGGTTTTCCTAGGCAAGAAGCACTCAAGTGACTTGACCTATTCTTTACGCTGAAACGTAGCCTAAAGCACTTGCCATTCATTGATGATCTCCCATGAAGTACTAACCAGGACTGGTCCTGCCTAGCTTCCAAGTTCAGAAATGATCAAATATTTAGTAATTTTATTTTTCCTTTAAGATAAATGGATACATTTTAGCATTGATTTTTGTAAATTACACTTTCTTTCTCTATATGCATTCTGGACAATAATAAATAAGTCTCGGGTTTATTGGCACATTTATGGAGATGGAATAATATGCTATCAATTACTAACAAATGCTACACACTCCTGATTATCATATACACATGCGATGTGCTTGAGGAACAACACATATAAAAACACTATGTTTTGGAATACAGTACAAAACTTTATTACGGTCACTGACCAGTACAAAGCAGGGCACAAGCACCCTGGAAAAAGCAGTTATTAAAAAACAAATTCGAAAACAGTTTAAAATCACACTTTAAAAACCCAGGTTAATGTAGCAGGTATGGAATCGAAGGGAGGGAGACTAATAGGAGGGGTCAAAGCATTGGGGGGAGCACTAAAGGGGAATACTTGGGAGACATGTTATAGTTTTGCATTTTTAAAGTTGCTTGTTCTTGGTTGTAAGGATCCACTTCGCCTTCTCTTTTAGCAACAAATCTATTTTTAAATCAGACTTGTAATGGTTGCATCCTTCTTTCTTGACCTTAGCAGACATTTCTCTAGTGGCATACCATTCTGCTGCCTACCATCAAAAATTGTTGTAAAGCTGCTTTTGGCAGGGTGGATTTTGCACTATCAGCAGACTCAGAGAGTGATCCCTTTTAAGTGCCCCATCAACTGCCACCCTCTCTTGTTCAAACCAAACCTGACAGATTTAATTTATTGCAAAAGGAGCATCATTCTCATAAGTTACAGATTCAATGAAGTGAACATATACAAAGCCACTACATCACTGATAATGGAGGAAGTAAACTCTCACAGTTCAGTCATTTTTAAGTCTTGTTTGTGCACATAGTATTGGATATTAGCTATCCCAGCGGGTGGTTGCACAAAGAGGAAATAAGATTAATTCTGTTTTGGATTTGAAAGAACCCTGAACCCAGAAACCAATGAAACAGATTTGGACTTATAGGGAAGTATCTTTTTGATGATATGTTCACACATTATGTGGTTGATGCACGAGTATGTGTTGCTTCTGGGGGGTCATACAGTGCTATTCTCAAAACTCTCCCTTAAAAGTTGTCTAGGAAAGAGGAGGGAAAGACTTTTCTGATGAGGAAGATCCAGCTGCTCTGGACTCTGAGGGGAAATAAAATATGAATATTCTGTCATTTATTTCCAACTTTTCAGTTGATTTCTGCAGTATCTATAACATTATCTGTTCAATTTTGTCTCCTACGGCCAGGGTTAGCAGCAAGCAATATTTCCAGGCCTTGACAGCTGACAGGGAAGAGGGAAGACCCAAAACTGTGCACTTTACCAACTCTATATATTCATAGAATCATAGAGTTGGAAGAGATCACAAGGGTCATCAACTCCAGTCCATCCAGTGTAACATACTACCTTGCAGGAACACATAATCAAAGCACCCCCAACAGATTATAAGTCTAGATATTTTAATCAAAATGCCAACCCAATATCTAGCCATTTTCTACAGAACTTTTCTCCAAACTACACACTTTTTTTTACACTTTTTGCCCATTGGGTAAGATGTGTTTGCATGTATTATTTTTGGTTGGACATATGTTTTCCCTTCTACATTTTTGGTGGGCAAGGTGCACTTTGTCTCACAAAGAGTTCCAGAAGGTGAAATGGGTAAAATTTATGGGAAACTTGAAGTCAATGGCATTTTTCCCCATTTCTGGACAGATTGTGGGAAATATCTCAGTGGAAGCAAAAATCCACCAAAGCATACTAAATCTGAACCTGCAAACAGTTTTGAAGATTTGTTTGCAAATATGTGGAGAGGCATAACATGTTGTGTTTCCAAAATGGGTATTTTTCTTCTCCATACAAAGAAAACATCAAGAGGGAGGAAGAGGGATGCAATTTTGTGACTGGCAGCTCTTGCTACTGATCACAATGAACAAATTGATCAAAGACCTCCAATCCTGCTGCTCTGAGTTAGCAATGTTACAGTGGTATATTGTATCATGATTCAGGGCTGTTTTTTTCCAGTTCTTTCTCCCAAGAGCAGGAATGCTAAGTGGTTTGATGTAGTCTATGACCATTATGCATCTCATCTTCATAACAAGTTCTTACTAAAGGCCTAGGGAACCAATATATCCTTTGTTTACCTTCCCGCAAACATTTTTGCATAGAAGTCCCTGCAGCTCCTCTTCTTAGAACTGACAGTCTTGATGTCCTTAGTATTCCTGAAAATTGCACCCAATACACTCTGCCAAGAAATTTTTAAAAATTAATGTCAGTTTTATGTTGACAGACAGATAATGGTAATGTCATATAGCACATAAATTGCTACATATATTTGTCTGAATTTTGAGAAACGTATCTCATTCCTAAGGGCTGTTACACTTGAACCTTTCATCAGCTTCTGGCAAAAAGCAAAAAGCTTTGTTCCTCATTTTGCATTCATCATAGATATCATTCTTTATTTATTTCCAGTGGAGGGCAATGGAGGACACAAACATTTGGAACCCCAGACTGTGATTCAAAGACCAAGATTGAGTTGAGCAGCCTCTTAACACAAAAATCAGTATATTTACCAAATCATAAAAGTATCTGAAAGTCTGAAGCAAATTTTTGTCAGTACACCATAAATAAATAACTAGCTATCTCATCTTGGTATACTAGCTCTGGAAATCCTCAAAACAAAACAGAATAAAATCTAGCTCATAATATAATCCTGATTCTTGGAATAAGGCTTCAGAATTCATTACAATCATATTTTTACTTTTCATGCCCTATTGCCATTTTACCTTAGAATAACTGGTTAGCTTTTAAGAGTGCAGGTCTTAGCTTCTGCCTAATTTCCAAAAGAAGCTGTAAAAAAGGCTAAAGACTCCAATGTTCTCTTTATTTCTACTCTGTTCATTGATAAAATTGAACCTCTATTTTAAACTAAGTGAGAATATCTACCACAAACATCCTAAAGGCTACTAGAGTAAAGGCAGACATAATCAACAGTTCTCGTCAGATCTCAGGGGTTTCCAGCATTAACCCGGCATAGCTATTATACAAAACCAATGACAAACAGACACACAAGCCTAAGTATGTCATCCATTGTTCCTTCAGTTAATCAGGGCCTTTTTATACTGGTAAACATCTTGGAAGGAACTGGGTTATTTTTACCCCCACCACCTCCTGATACCTCATTTTAATGTATCAGGAGTACCCTGCAGAGGGAACTATGATGCCAGCAGGTCCCTTGGGTAAGTTTTTTTTTGGGGGGGGGGAGAATTGGAGTGGCATTATCCTACTCCTTTGTGCTCCAGGAATCCAAAAAGGTAGGATGGCTGTAGGGATTGGACAGAGATCGAGATAGCTAAGTCTATGCAATATTTCATTCACTCTCTCCTCCTGATACACCAGTGGCAGAGGCGGCCCTAGGTAATTTTCAACAGTAAGCAAACAGTATTTTGGTCCCCCCCCCCCAACCAATCATTGATATATATTTTCTGTTCGTTGTGGGAGTTCTGTGTGCCATATTTGGTTCAATTCCATCATTGGTGGAGTTCAGAATGCTATTTGATTGTAGGTGAACTATACATCCCAGTAACTACAGCTCGCATATGTCAAGGTCTATTTTCCCCCAAGAGCACCTCAAGAGCGCCCCTGGGCAAAATCAACTATACTGCAAATGCTTACTTTGCGTAATGGGTTGAGCCGCCCCTGACCAGTGGGTACAAAATAGAGTGGGAATGAGAGTAAAAAATGTCTATCGTTAAAGAAAAGGGACTTTGGGAACATATAATTTTCCAAAGAATCCATTTTGAGTCTCATAATTGAATGCACAAACATGTAATTTGATGAAGTGAAAGAGAGAAAGAAGCATGCAGTGTTGTCACAGCTACCTTAAAGCATGTTTCTCCCATCATTCTGAAGACATTTCAAATGCATGCATTTTTCTGTGTGCACTTTCAAACAGTACATATTTTGTCAAAGATCTCAACAGTCATCCATAGTTTACAGATACCATAACACAAAGTGCATCTGCTGCATTTCCAGTCTTGAACAGTATGTATCCAAAGAATAAGAGTGGGAGCAGTGTGGCTAGTAGGGCTCTTTTGGTCCACCAAGGTAGTTCTTAGAACACCTGAAAATCCTTAAAGTTCTGCAAGTGTTCCTTATAGGGTTTTTTTAAAACATGACAGAAATCATGCTATTGAAATAAATCATGCCACTGAAAACCTCCAAGGTATATGATTCTTGGGTAGTGCAAAAGATAGTTCAACTGCATTCATTCTTGGGTAATATAAAGGATTGGCCACTGCATTCATTTTAACTCTCAAAAAAAACTTAAAAGAAATCCAGAAGCAGCATTTTTGTCACTTCCAGTTTCAATAGGAAAAGGAAGTACAGACAACAGAAGATCGGTGTGGGTAGGAAAAAGAGTAAAAGGAATCTTGCCAATTGGCTTCTTACATGTGACACAGAAAGTCCATCAGAGGTGAATATTCAAACATGCCAATTTATGAATCCCTAGAAGGATTTGGTTGAAAGTGGGATAGATACCCTAGGAACTGCCACAACAGATTTTATAGACATGGGTTTTTCCCCCTGACACGAAGCAGGTAAGAATTTCTCTGAATCTGTCCCCTTTATTTCTGCAACCATTAAGTTGCATCAGGCTGTTTCACAGCTCTCTTGACTGACAAAGATGGGTTTGTCACAAGACAGATCTGAACTCTGCTCCTGTCTATTGTCCAGCATCTTCTCAAAGTTCATTTTTATGAAAGACATTCTTCATTTGCCTCTTTCACTCTCTCTCCTTGTCTGTTTTTAACTACCTCACAGAAGTCTTTCTGCACAAATTAGAGGCATTGTCTGACTACTGTCAAGTGTACTCTTAGTTTAATAACAGGGTGTCATGAGAAAATGCATAATGCTGAAATGGTGCAATTAGAGGAACATAATTATTTCAGGCTTGAAAACATATTCCCCCTGTAAAGAATGGGATTGCAAATAAGCACAAAAGGGCTGTTGGTACTAGCTACTTTTGGGGGATCTAAGCAGAGTTTTGTATATCCCACAAGCATGAGATTTCCTATTGGAAACAGAGTTTACTGTCTTCAGAATCTTAGCATTCATATTTGTTAGCTTGTATATGCTAGTCCCGAAGGATGAAAAACACAGATGTGATAATGTTTAAACAAAATATGCTGAAATCCCAAAATAAGGGAATACAGGAGCTGAGCAAGATTTCTGGCCAATGGGAACAGAAACATAATCAAATACCTGAGGCTCCACAGCTCAGGGACAGAGCAGATGTTTACTCTCTTACTCCCAGTCCCATCCAGGTTCATTTGTGTTGGAGAAAAAAAAAGAGATGCATGTGTTTTAACAACAACAACAAAAATTCTCACTACTCTACATGGACTCCTTTTATCTTGTTTTGCTTTCTTTCTCTCTTCAGTTTAAAGCACCCACATAGATCCCAAAAAATGCCCCCAGCTTCAAAGTTTTCAAATTCCTTGGAGTGTCTGGTGCAGAACTAGGGAAAATCTGGAGATGGAGAAAATATATTCCAAAGCTCTTTGTGGTATTTTTGATCTTTCAATAGTTTTACTTCAATCATATTTATTTATATATCGTGTCATCAGCAACCAGACATTTGTATTACATTTTTAACAAAAACAAACAGACAGACAAAACACAGAATTTGCAAGCTTGGTAGTTCATTAAATGTCCTTTGACCAGTAGCTGGCCACTTGGAGTGCCTCTGGTGTTGCCACAAGGAGGTCCTCCATTGTGCATGTGGCAGGGCTCAGGTTGCATTGCAGCAGGTGGTCTGTAGTTTGCTCTTCTCCACACTCGCATATCGTGGATTCCACTTTGTAGCCCCATTTCTTAAGGTTGGCAACTCATGGTGCCAGAGTGCAGTCTGTTCAGTGCCTTCCAAGTCGCCCAGTTTTCTGTGTGGGAGTCTCTCATTTGGTATCAGCCATTGATTGAGGTTCTGGGTTTGAAAGTGCCACTTTTGGACTTTCGCTTGCTGGCGTGTTCCAGCAAGTGTCTCTGTAGATCTTAGACAACTATTTCTTGATTTAAGTCATTGGCGTGCTGACTGATACCCAAACAAGGGATGGATTGGAGATGTCACTGCCTTGGTCCTTTCACTATTGGCTGCTACTTCTCGGCGGATGTCAGGTGGTGCGATACCGACTAGACAGTGTAATTTCTCCAGTGGTGTGGGGCGCAGACACCCTGTGATAATGCGGCATGTCTCATTAAGAGCCACATCCACTGTTTTAGCATGGTGAGATGTGTTCCACACTGGGCATGCATACTCAGCAGCAGAGTAGCATAGCGCAAGGGCAGATGTCTTCATTGTGTCTGGTTGTGATCCCCAGGTTGTGCAAGTCAGCTTTCGTATGATATTGTTTCTAGCACCCACTTTTTGCTTGATGTTCAGGCAGTGCTTCTTGTAGGTCAGAGCACGGTCCAAAGTGACTCCCAGGTATTTGGGTGTGCTGCAATGCTCCAGTGGGATTCCTTCCCAGGTGATCCTCAGAGCTCGGGATGCTTGTCTGTTCTCAAGGTGAAAGGCACATGTCTGTTTTTTAGCTCCTGTGATCTGCTACCTTTCAAAGCCATCTTCTATGTGCTGAGTCAGATTCAGCACTTTCGATCAATCATATAATTCCAGAGGAACTGGGGACTAACATAAAGCAAGAAACAGTGTTAACATACCCAAGAAGCAGGCTTTTCTTTTTAAACCTAGTTGGAAAATGTGCATTTTGTTAGCTTTTTAGCATTACTTCTCTTTTAAAAATTCCATCCAACTAATGATATAATTATGTAACTTTTGA
This sequence comes from Anolis sagrei, assembly GCF_037176765.1. Lineage (NCBI taxonomy): Eukaryota > Metazoa > Chordata > Lepidosauria > Squamata > Anolidae > Anolis > Anolis sagrei. The sequence goes on from NC_090024.1 coordinate 144,371,589, forward strand.
CTCTATAATTCTAGTTTTGAAATAAAAAAAATAGTGAGATAACGGGAGTACGACAATAGAAAGTATTTCTCAAGTGCACTCTTGTCAGGCTTCTAGTACATGCATAGAACTTAAATTTAAGTGGCAATAAATGCAAGTGTATTAGATTTTAAAACTTAATAATGATTAGCTAAATCAAATGCATTCACCACTTTTACTACCTTTTCTGTCTCTATGCCCCTGGAAGTTGTCTACTCATCCTTATTATTTAGGAGTCACATCATAAAGAAAACATGTAATAAATTTCTGATGTTTTGGGCTTCATGCTTGCATTCAAGCCATCCTTCTCCATGTCTTGAGATCTATGAAAGCAAATTTGGAATACACAAATAGATGCATAAATGAAATAACCCTTGATGTAAGGAATGAACAATAAAAGAGTCAGTCTCATACGAAGCAAAGTGTGGTGAGTACAGCTTTCTCTGGAAAAGGCAAGAAACAGTATTTATGCACACTACTGCCTGAATGGAGTTTTTTGTAGCTCCATCATATGCATTTTAATTCATGAAGACAGTCTCATTCATGATTATTCTCAGGTTGATGTGTGTCATAGTTGGTGAGTAAAACCAGAATAAAAAGAGCCACAGTTTATAATGTAGGAGATCCAATGTAGACCAAAATAAGATTAGAAATCACAACACATTTACACACGTGAACACCTGAATGCATCCAGAAAGAGAAGGAAAATACATTGGGGGAGAGGGAGGCTATACACTAAAATTAAATTGGTTTAATGGTGCTATTATTAGAACTTCACCATGGAACTATTCACAAGTTGGCAAGGTGGATTTATTGTTGTTGTAATCAACAACAGGATTTTTTATTCTGTTTATTGTTATTATATTTATTACTAGCTGTCCCCTGCCGCATGTTGCTGTGGCCCAGTCTGGTGATCTGGAAAATAATGAGAAAATAATATAATTTCTTTATGCTTGTGGGTAAACAGTATTTCTTGTTATTTCTTTGTCAGTGTTGATGTGGAGATTGTCTGGTTTGCCTACTCTGGAACATGCAACATATAATTGTCCTTTAGGGGTCCCTTTCAAATTTATGATACTATCTCTCTCTGTGTGTGAATCATATCTATCTATATCTATGGCTGGATGGCTCTTTGTCATCCAGCCATAGAGGAGGGCTTTGATTACGTTTTCTTACCCTGGTGAAGAGAGTTGGACTGGGTGGCCTTAAGTATTTTCTGTTGGTCATGGGGGTTCTATGTGGAAAGTTTGCCCCAGTTCTGTCATTTGTGGGGTTCAGAATGCTCTTTGATTGTAGGTGAACTATACATCCCAGTAACTACAACTCCCAAATTTCAAGGACTATTTTCCCCAAGCTTCATCTGTGTTCATATTTGGGCATATGGAATATTCATGCCAAGTTTGGTCCAGAGCCATCATTGTTTGAGTCCAAATTGCTCTCTGGATGTAGGTGAACTACAACTCCCAAACTCAAGGTCAATGTCCACCAAACTCTTCTAGTGTTTTCTGTTGGTCATGGGAGTCCTGTGTGCCATGTTTGGTTCAATTCCATCATTGGTGGAGTTCAGAATGCTCTTTGATTGTAGGTTAGCTATAAATCCCAGCAACTACAACTCCCAAATGACAAAATCAATTTTTTGAGTGATAGTCACTCCTTGGGTTAATAGGTGTCTTGTGGCCAAGTTTGGCAGCAATTCATCGAGTGGTTTTTGAGTTCTGTTAATCCCACAAACGAACATTATATTTTTATTTATATAGATTATTATATATTAGAGTGAGGCTATAAACCTTTCTCAGAAGGGAGTTCAAATGAAATTGAAGCGGCAATGTTGGAAAACTAGGGTCTGAACCTCTATGCAACTTCTATGCATGCCTCACTGGAACTGAGATGGAAAACTGTAACCTTCCAGATGTGAATGGCTTATGTCGACCATCAGCCCCTGCCAGTATAAACAACTAATGCTAATGGGATTTCTCCCTCCCTTTTGAAAGAAATTCAGTATAGGACCACCATCAAATCTTGAAGGATTTTTGATAGAATTTTACTTACATGTATGCCTGTTCAAATTTCAAGACAGGTAAAGCCTGTATTTCTGTGCCCATCTGGATAGCACTAAGTTCAGAGGGACTAGCACAAAGGGAAGCTCACTTCTAAGTCTCAAAGGTAAGTATGCATAACAACTTGGAAGTAGGTTTCACTGTACTACAAAGGGCAAAATGTTTCTTTTAAGTGGTGTAGCTTACTCCTAGGATACTGTGCATACAGCCAATGCTGCAGTGCTAACTATATTTGCCTGGAAATAATCTGTACCCTGAACTACAACTCCCTGCATCCCTCAACCACTCTGCTCTTTGGGGAATTCTATGTGTTGTGTTCCTTTTCCAAAGTGATTGCACACAAACGTGTGAGACATCTTTTCAGTAAACATGATCAGCCTATAATGCCTATACATGATTGCATGGGATGGTAAAACAAACAGAAATTTGGCTTTAACAAGTGTTTGCATTTTCTTAAATGACCAAATTATGCCAAAGTTCATTCTCATCCCCCCCCCCCAATCTTTATCTCTCTGTCTCTCTGTCTCACACACACATGCATGCATACACACGCACACACTTGAGCAGTCAACACGGTTGATGTGTGTGACTTTGAACTTTCTAGCCTGAAAAGGGCATGCAAAGGTATTTTGTAGTACCTTCGAGACTAACTCAGAGAAAGAACTTGTAGCTTTAGATTTTCTATAGTCTTAGACCATCCACAGTGCAGAATTATATTCAGTTCAAGACACTTTAAATGCCATAATTCAATCCAATGCAGTCTGAAGATTTGTAGCTTGCTGTGGCACTAGAGCTATCTGACAAATAAGGGAAAATATCTAGCAAAACTCTACCTCCCAGACAATTCCATAGCACTAAGCAAGCTTGTACCTCCTCAGATGCATGAAGCCATCTGAGAAAAGTAAGGAAGGCAATTGTTAATAATGGAGAGAAAGAAGTGATGGAAGTCGTCCAGCACATGGTGAATGACAGACATTTGTGCTCAGTATTCATGTTTCCAAAATATCAATACATTAACAGAATCTATGATTCTTCAGGGACACTAACAGGTGAGTTGTCCCTTCCCTCAGGGATGCTAAAAAATGATCCACCCAAGATGTCCAATGAACTAGGTACTCCACTGAAGACAATCTCAAGGCACCATTATCACTGACCTGTGCAAAGGAGGATATTATCTAGTAGAATTATATATGTAGGATCGTAAAAATGTCATATAGGAAATTTAAAATCAATACAGTATTGAGTGCATTTAGCTGGACTTCCTAATTCTACTCCAGTGATTTAAAAGCAATAATCATATTTTAAACACAGTGCTTGTATTGTATATCCCTAAATGTACTTCCTACCATAGCCATGAATCCACTGATATTATAGAACTTGTCCAAACTCCCAAAGAGGTCAATGAGTCTGATTTCATAGCTTCAGACCAGTCCTCTAATGAAGTGTGTATAATTCATGTACAGAGCATTATATAGGATATTCCATCTTCCCTTGTCATATTACTGTAATGGATTATACCTTATTAATCCTTCCTGCATTCCAGTTGATGAGCCTAATGGATAGCCTTTTCAGTTTAGTTGCCAAGTTTACCTTTCTTCACTGGGCAAAAGTTCAGAATGGTTCTATGAGCCTTTTAGTCTGCATCAGGACACTGCAATTCAGACCGAATTTTCAGGCTTAAGGCCAGCCTCTATATCTCAGACTAACCTGTCTTGCAAGGTTATTGGGTTAACATAATAAGGGTGAACAATCATGTATAGCACTTGAGGAAGGAAAAATACTGTGAAGAATCAAACAACTATGTCAAGTTTTATCCACCTCACATCCATTTACACTTGTGCGATGTCACTAAAAACTTGAAAATCTCTCCTTGCGCTTCTCCAAATCCACCCAAACTTTCTCCCCATTATTGTTTCATATGGAGTTACAAGACTGCTCTTTCTTCTCACATCAAGGTTCTTATGGACGTTTTTAATGCATTTTTCATAGACAACCACATTTTAAAATAACTGCACATTTAAGAAATGTTCCTTACATTCCCCTCAAAAGTACCCCCAAAGCCTCACTAATATGGTAATTCTTGATCTGAAGCACATTTCTTCCTCTAGTCTTGGGATATGTGAAAAGCCTGTTGAGGGTGAAAATCTTCACTCATTTGATTCTCACATACAAGACTGTAGAATTTCAGAAGTTTTCTCTCCCTTGGCTAACATTACAAAAGGTTTCACACAGTCTATGAATGGTTTTGCCGTATTTCGGGACATTTTAGATAAAGAAAAGTTCAAAAGGAAAAATATATGAGAAATCCCTCATAGGATCCATTAAAGATTACTTTCCCTTGAGATCGCTAAAGAAAAAGCATTACCTAATACTTATATGAATGCCAGCAAAAGGGCAAAGTGATAGACTTCTGTCTTTCAGGTTTATTAGGCCTTCATAACCTGTGGTTGGCATAACCTTGGTTTGTTTCCTTCTAGTGACAGATATATGATATGTTTTGGTCACTTAATGGTAAAAACAAATGATGAAAGGACTTTTGTCCCTTATATCCTTTAGCTCAAGACTTGTCAATTTATAGCTAAGCTATTCAAAAAGGTTCGTAGTCTAGTAAAAATAAACTGGTTACTTTTTAAATATATTTTCATATATGGTGGACTTGTGATAGAAAAAAAGACATTTTGGTATGACATACACTGCATAATAAAGTTTGAATCTGAAGACTGAGAAGAAACCAGGATTTTATTTGCTGGGACTGTTAGATGATTAACATGAAAAAATATGAAAAAAATCCTGCAATATATGATTGCAGTTACCAGACAACTCTATGCACGAAGGCAGAGTGTTACAAAAAAATTGTCATCAGAGGACTGATTGATGAAGATATATGATTTGGTCAAGATGGACAAAATAACTATTTTTATTAAGGAAAAAATAAGCAGAATTTACAACCTTTTGTTACAAATTTCTGAGACCACTGGATGAAGTCATCACTTAGTGGTTGTTTTTGGACATAAGTAGATGATATTAGAAGTAGAAACAAGTTTATATTGTCTAAGTATGAAGGATAAATAAAACAATAATAATGTATGTATTAGAGGATGTTGAGTAAGAGAATATATATTGCTGTTTGGAAGTTATGCCCTATTTTTACTCCCCTTTTGTCAGTTTTTAGTATATGTTATGGAGCCCCCGGTGGTGCAGTGGTTTAAACCCCTGTGCCGGCAGGACTGAAGACCAACAGGTCACACGTTTGAATCCGGGAAGAGGCGGATGAGCTCCTTCTATCGGCTCCAGCTCCTCATGCGGGGACATGAGAGAAGCCTCCCACAAGGATGATAAAACATCAAATCATCCAGGCATCCCTGGGCAACATCCTTGCAGACGGCCAATTCTCTCACACCAGAAGCGACTTGCAGTTTCTCAGGTCACTCCTGACACGACAAAAAAAGTATATGTTATGGAAGTTTTTTGTTATTTAGTGTGTAGTGTGTGGGTATTGTTTGTATTGCCCTCTACGTATGTTTTATAAATTATAAAAAAAAATGGGGGATAGGTGTGTGGTAGGGCTGGGCGGTTTCGTTTCGTAATTTCATAATTCGTTAAAAATTCATTATTTTTTTTTATAACAAAGCGATAACGAACCATTCAGGAGCAACTAAAAAACGAAACGAGTTTTTAATTTCATTTCGTAATTGTTTCAAATTCGTTTTGTATTCATTTCGTTATCATTTTGAAATCGTTTCGTTATTATTTCCGCATGTCTGGGGCAAGTTTTATAGTTGTTGTTTGTTTAATCAGTGAAAAAAATTATAAATATCACACCAACAGTCAACAACAGAGGGAGAGGGAAGCTTCAGAAGTTCCCCCTGTCCCATTTGGAGGTTTTTTAGCGTATTGCGCGGTTGCGTCCGCCATTAACGAATCGATTTGTAATTGTTTCATAATTGTTTCGTATTGTTTTGTAATTTACGAAATTTCGTAAATATCGAACTTTTTAAAAGAAAAATTTTGGAATTCTTTAAAAAATCGAAACGCAAAACCCCCCAAAAAACGAATCGATTTTAGAAACAAATTTTTCCGTGGTTGCCCAGCCCTAGTGTGTGGCTCTGGAGAAGGGGAGCACGGGGATGTATGTAAATAAAAGAGAGGGAAATGTAGAGTACATATCTATATAACTGTATTTTTTCTCAAATAAAAAACTTATTAAAAATATAAAAATGGGGTATAGGTGTGTGTTCATGTTGAATAATGACATTTTAAAAAGAAAACAGGTCTCACTTGTAAAGAGAAAGGAAGATAAAAGCTATGTTTGATGGGATTTAACAATCTGCCAATGTGATGCAGGATCTCAGCCTTTTCTTCAGAAGTAGTAACATATTGTTTACTATATCTTCTATTTGTAGCACCAGCAATGTTGATGTTGAATAATCCAGGTTACTAACAGAAACTGAAGACTATAAGCAATAACCACTTAGGCTTTAATTAGAATCTCTATAAGTCCACCAGAGAGATCAATTCTACTTACTCCAGACTGAATATTTGTTATCTCATATGGCAGCATTACAATTTTGTCTCTTGCTGTTATATCAAGGGACAATTGCTGTATTTACTGCTAAGCAGTAGTTTAGAGAAAGTTCAATAGATTTTATTTAAACTAGGAATGGACTAGCTTGTCTGTTCTGTTTAGTATTATGTTCAGATTTTTCAAGCATAAATTATCTTTAAGTGAAAAAACAGGGTTACTTATGTTTGTACAAATCTTCATATGAATTCTTGAATAGAACACCTTTTAGGAAAGAGTTTTTCACTGAAATGAGAGTGGGAGTTGTGACTGCTTTCCAAATGTTGTTCGAATAGCCACAGCCCTGCTGTTTCCCCTAGCACAAGGTGTCAAACGTGGGCTTCAAGATGTTTGGACCTCTAACTCCCAGAAGTCTTAATCATCTTGTCCAATGGCCAGGAATTCTGGGAGCTGAAGTCCAAAAAACCTGGAGGGCCACAAGTTTGACGCCATTGCTTGCTTAGTCTATATGTTTTGTGCAAACAGAGTCACAATAATTGTAGTCATTTCCTCACCCCATAATTTAAACTTATAGCAAACATTATGTAGTCATTTCCCCCTCAACTTACCGGAGGAAAGATTGCTCTCACTTTCTGTTGACTCACCACAATTCTTAACTATGAGTCATTTGTAAATCAGATGTTTGTAACTGGGGGACTGCCTGTAATTTAAAATGCACCCTTACTGCAGTTATTACTCCTCTTTTACGTGGAGGAGAGGCAAAGTGATGAAAACCATAATCTTTTCAGCAACTCAACAAGTTATGATGGAAATTCCAAAAGCTCCTCAAATTGCTGACAATGGTAATAGTCCAAGTGCACATAAAGCAACGTTGAACAAGCATGTGGACAATTTCAACAGAAAAGAAGAAACCATGAAAATGAACAAAATCTGGCTATCAGTATTAAAAAAACTCTAAAATTAAAACAGCAAAACAGCAGAGGGAAAACAATCAGGGACATCTAATCACCTCTCAACAAAAGGTTGCTCCAGGCAATGCTAATCAAGGTGGTCAGTTGAAACATTCACACCTAGCTCCATTAGACAAGAGTTCTTTGCCCCACCCTGGTCTTTCCATAGATATATAAACCCATTTGCCTAGTTCCAACAGACCTCACTACCTCTGAGGATGCTTGCCATAGATGCAGGCGAAACGTCAGGAGAGAATGCCCCTAGAACATGGCCATAGAGCCCGAAAAAACCCACAACAACCCAATGTTGAACTATTGAACATAAATATCAAATGCAATAAAAGAAAGTTTTCAAGCATTCTCTCCCTTGGTTACCACCCTAAAGGTAATTTTCCTATAGTACCATTAATTAGAAACAAGGACACTTATTATGTGTCCTTCTTTCTAATGGACTGGTACCATTGCACTAGAGGCAATGCTAAAGAGACTACAATACAATTTCAATGTATGAATCCAGGAACAGAGGCAATAGCATAGCTGAGGACACAAGAACAACGTAATTAGTAGCACCGTATAGGAAGAAAACAGTTGAGCTATGCATTGTCTGGAATACTGTTGTTACAGTAAACCTGTTGAATCAATGGATTTACTTACCTTTTAACTTTCTGCTCGAAAATCGATTTGTTAGTTCTTTTTTAGTTGGGAGTAATCAAATAAATTCAGGCCATTGTTTTCTTCTGCTAATGTTATTTTTTCTTTAGGTCAAGTTAAGACAAGACTCACCAGCCTAAAGCAGTGGTGGCGAACCGATGGCATACATGCCAGAAGGGGCATACAGTGCCCTCTTTCCTGGCAAGCATGCCATCACCCACTCCCTGCTCATCATCCGACCCCCTCTGCTTGCCTGCCTGGCCACTTTCCATCACACTCCAAGCCCCCCCCCCCCCAAGTTTGTGCTCAGTCTCTAAAAGGTTCACCATCACTGCCATCAAGGCATCAGATCTTGGAAACCAAGCAAGGTCAGTATTGGTTACCACTTGGAAGGGAGACCACCAAGGAATGCCAGATGGTGTAGGTTATCTTTCAGAGGAAAGACATGACAAACAAACTCTGAAATGTCTTGCCAAAGGAAATCCTATCAAATTCCTAGGGTCATAATAACCCCTACAAAGGTATACATAAGCACACAAAATATGGTAATTTAGTTAAATCAAGTAAACCAGAAGAAAAGGAAATGGCCAAGAGCTACTATCCCAGCAATGTAACCGGGAACTAAAGTATTACAAACTCTACTTGTTTACAATTACAAACTCTACTTGTTTACAATAACAAACTATTCCAAAGGGAATAGGGGCCCTCCCAGATGCAGAAGGATCATTTTTAATGAATAACTTTAATAAGAGCAGGTAAGATAATTACACATACTCTTTTCCTTGGCTGCTTTAATGTAATAATACCTTGAAAGCACCGTAATCCATTAATGCATACTTTAATCATCACATATCCAGAATTAAGGAGGGAAACCTACTAATTTTACAAGATTTCAACAAATTAGGTGCTTCAAATAAATATTATTAACATTCCCTTGGTGTCATCAGGGTGATAGCTAAAATTTCTAGGCCTGATCTCAATGCATAATTAACCAACTTTTAAAATGTAATTAAAATATTTAAAAGCATTATTAAAATATCAATAAATATCACAAGAAAATGCAATTTGTTTGAGAATTGTTACATTTATTTAAAAATAAATATCTCTGAATCAAACTATGTATTTATATGTATGTTTGTTGCTTTGTACCACAAAGGCTCCTATGTGGCTTGGTGGGTCTGGACCAAACATGGTATAAATACCCTTAAAAATACCTGTTTGAGGCCAAGAGCAGTGGACCTCTGTCATGTGGCTGGGAAATAAAGGAAAGGAGAGAAAGGAGAAAAGATATGAGGAGAGAGAAGGAAAAATAGAAAAGGGAAAGAAAAAAGAGATGAAGAAAAGGAAGAAAAAAATAAGGTAAAAGACTGTGGAAGAGAAAGGAAAGAGAATGACTGATATTGTTGATGGTTTTGATGACGATGTTTTTGGTTATTGCTAGATTGATTTTAGATTGTGTCTTGTAATTTGTACCCTGTCCTTTCTATGTTGTACACCGCTGTGAGTCACCCCCGGGCTGAGAACAGCAGTATAGAAGCACAGTAAATAAATAAATAAATGAATGAGAAGGGGGAAAGGTGTATGAGGAAAATGGAGGAAGAAAAGAAAGTTGCAAAGACAGTCTGCTCAAAATTACAAATTTAAGTCCTCATCACACCCAGAATAAAATTACTGAAACAGTAAAAAAAATACCAGAGTATTGCCATGGAAACATTGTGAGGCAGGCCTTCCGGAGAAGGAGCTGGAGAAGGAAGAAAGCAGGCAGACATCACCAACACCAGGGCAATACCAGGTATATACACTAGTTCTGTTCTCTATAAAGATATAAAAGTCTATGAATGTATGCATGTATGTATTTGTATTGATTGGTTGGTTTATACCAAAAAGGGATCTTGATGGGACTGAACCAAACCTGGCACACCAAACCTTCATTATTCAACTTAAACAAGATGAGGAAGAAGATGTATGAGGGCAACGGAGGAAGGAAAGAAAGTGCCACAAAGACTGCCCAACACAAAACATTAGCTGGCAAAACAGCTATGGTTTTGGCAGTCCTTAGGTGGACAGGGCAGTTGGGCCAATGTGCTGTCAGTTTAGCCAGCTATGTGGACTGCAAACTGGTTTCACGCTGTTTCCTCCCCAGTATGGATGGTGACCTCATGGAGTATCCAAAGCAGAGTACTCTGGATTCTTTTGTCTAGTGTAGCTGCAGCCTTGCCACCTCATCAAATCGAGAGGGGAAAGCATGGGTGACCATCCCTTCAAGGGAGAGAATTGTCCCTTTAAGAGAGAGAATCACTCCATTTGGAGTTCTGCCTCCCCATCAGACTCAAACATGGAAGTTTAAGAACTGGTAATACATTTATCTTATATTCATCACAAGGTCAGTATTACATTTTTAAAAATCAAGAGAAACAACAGTATCTGAAAACCAAGAGACTGACACCAGCTTAAAACCGGTTCTTTCCCTGGAATCCTATGGTTCTTACCCAAACCCCACATGATAAAAAAGACAGTGATCCAGGTTAAAATGTTTGCTTTCCATGTGATCCTGCTGTTCTGCGCCAAACCCCATAGGGTACAAGAGACAGCATTTCAGGTTAAAACTGTTGCTCTCCATGAGATCCTATTGTTTTGCATCAAACCCCATAGGATACAAGAGACAGTGAGCCAAGTTAAAATGATTTCTTTCCATGGGATCCTATGGTTCTGCATCAAAGCCCACAAGATACAACAGACTATTGACGGTTGAGCAATGAAACAGGATGGAAAACATTTGATGGTTCCCATCTAACCTGTCTTTCAATTGTAAAGAGCTGAGTAAAGTATAAGAGGAGCTCTTATACTTACATTTCAGTCTCTTTTCAGTTCTGGAACATGTGTGAGCTCCGTGCCTCTTCCTACTTGAATAGAGCTGAAGTGTCCTATGAGGAGGAAAAATTTTCAGTGTGATGAAGTTGATTGCTAGAGTTCCCTCCTTTCAGGATACTTCTGCCTCTTTTCAACCACAGAGAGTAGTTTAACTCATGTGATGAGCTCAGTGCTGGGAAATTTCTCAAGGTGGTTAGATACAAAGCCTCTTAAATATAATTAATGAAAAATGAACATATCAGCGAAAACAGTTCTTTTATTCTCACTATGTTTTTTCCCTCTTTTATATGCTCACAAAGCTTAAAAGAGGGATACATTGCTTTTGCTCTTTGTAAAATGATCTTTACTTGTTCTGGAACAGAACTGGCCAAAGGTGGTTTCCAAAGACAATTGGTGATCATTGCATGGGGATTCTGAGAATTATAGTTATAATCTTGACCTCTGGATTCCATGCTTCTTTTACTACATGGCTGGATGTTATTGACCACCATGTGGTAAAAGCTACCTTGTTTGATGTTTCTAAAGGGTTTACCATCTTACACAGGATTATGGATCACTGCAGATTACCCACAGAGGCTTTCTCCTGGCTCATTCTCGGATTATGAAGTTCATTCCCTTTGGCATTATGAGTCCTTACTCTTGTTGCTTTTTAGAAAACATGGGGAAATTTGGCTTTGTGAGTAGTTTTACAGACTTATATTGAATGATTTGGTGTTTGAAAACTTTCCTATTCTTGTGGAATTGAGTGATCATGCTTTCACATGAAAATGACACCTTCTTGAGTATGTATGCATGAATTTTATCCCCATCTTTATCTAGTAACATCATCTTACTAAGCCAATATGCAACAGATAAAGCTTCTTGAATCCTAAAATCTAGTAAAATATGATGATCCCACAGCATAGCACCATAGTTTTTTCTGAGTATTGCTAATTTTCACATATGCTTCTTCCTTCTGCATTTCCCCCTTTTCTTTTTTAAAGAAAATCAGGGGAAATGGAATTTTTTTTGCAGTTTGGGAAAGGGGTCTCCAGAGGAGAGTCCAGAGTAAACAGAGACACCTGTTTTCTGTTTGCTTGCAATGTTTTTCAAAGTTTAAAAGAACATATCCTCTTGGTGGGAATAATAAGAAATTGCAGCTGGTGCCAGAAATTGCTAGCAAATAGTCTAATACAACAAAACACATTGCCTGTTATTTTTTAAAAAGCCCAAAAATTAGAACTAGAACTATGGCTACAAAGAGTACAACTTCAACAACATTTGCCTCATGTGGGAGAGCCCAAAGACTGCTTTAAATAGGATATACCTGCTCTACATCTTTACAGCAATTTGATGCCACTTTTAACCATCATGGATCCTATCCTAGAATTTGTAATTAGAAAAAAAATACTTAGAATTCCATACCAGAAAACACTAGCAGATCTCCTTGACATTACTGCAGCACTTTGCTAGATAATTTTAAGTATTCAGTTATACGACAAATCCCAGAATTCACTAGGTTATACCATTATTGTTAGGGTGGTGCCACACAACTACAACAATGCAGTACACAATGCAGTATGTATGCAGGGAGCAGCATGGGTGGAATGTCCTATACTGTTTCAGACTGCAGGTGGAGACAGGAGTCACATTATGCGTATGGACGTTATCCCACATGGGGAGGGGGATTCTTATCCCATGAGCAAGTGCAGTTTCTGACCACTCCATTTAAAGAAGTTTAGTAAAAAATGGAATATTGGACTGTCCCTTCCAATTCTGCTGCTCTGGAGTCGACCCAAGGCACTGGTCTTCATTAGACACCACATTGAGAATACTGGAATTTCCCTTCCCATCCCGCTGCTCTGGAGTACACACAAGGCACTGATCTTCATTACACACCACACTAAGAATGCCACTTATTCCATGTTACTGAAAGAATTCAATACGGGCAAATTTGATAGATCCCATGTGTTGTTTTTTCCTGTTTTCTCCAGTTATATATTGAATCCTGAACTCAGAAGATAATCTCTGATGTCGTCTCTCCTCCCCCTTCCCCACACACACATGCTTTCCAAGGATTTCTGAGATACTTTTGTAACTTTTTTTTGTAATATAATTTTATTGATAAGACACAAGAAGTAGGAAGGGGTACAGGAATAAATACTGAATAGGGACTTTTAAAAAAAACATCTTATATTATTGGCTCCTTCCATTGTTGTCTAATAAAAAAAAAGTTTTTGTGATGTTAAAAAGAACAAGAAGAAAAAAAAACTTCTTATCTAGTCTCTCCCTCCCGCACCAAAAAATCCCAAATTTTATGAAACTGAGTCCCATTTGTCCACCTCCTCCTGTCTTTGTCAATCCACTTTTAGAGTTTTGCAATCAACAAAGATGGGTGAAAAAGGGATTTTACAATTACTTAAATCATGGGAAGCTCCTTGTCAATATGATTAACTAGATACCTGCATTCCCTGGAAGCACAGAGACTTGCAAAAAGCTATCAAGTTCCATACTTAAAGGTATTTGGGGGAGGGGGGTAAGCATTTCCCCATGTTCCTTTATAATTATTTTAGGTTTTGCAGAGCAGCTTGACCAATATTAAAAGAGAAAAAAGTGACTCACAATGGCCTGCCCTCTTCTAAAACCACACATTTCTCCTTTGTGGGTGCTCAATCATTTCCTCTGCATCCTGTCAAAGATTTGTTTCTGCAAGGTTTGTTCAAGATAGGGCATTATCTTTTAATTAGCCTTGTATACAACCCCAAGGAACTTCTTCCCCATCATCTGTTCCCAGGCACCATGTGAAAATAGTCCCGTGCCTTCAGTTGGGTCATAAATACCAACACTTTCGCATGCATGGTGCTCCTCACCAATGGATCATAAATCTTCATTTATTGGATGAGAAAGCAGGGGAGGGAGCACATTCCTATACTTAAAACAAAGACTCTTATCCACATTAAGCTATGTAATCAGCAACTATTCTTTATATAGCTCTATGCCTGTGCCACATTTATTAGATCTGCTCACAACAGAAGCTCGCACTCATCTTACATATAAATTATGAGCTGAAGTATCATATAAGCTAGTATAGTTACCTTGAATAAGTCCACATGAGCTTATGGACATCAGTCATTCTTGTCTATTTCACAGGGTTGTTGTGAAGATAAAGCAGGCCGCAAGAGAGCCATGTTTTGACTCCAGTGGGGAAAGGTTAGGATATACATACAATATATAAATAAAATTAAGTATAGAGTAATGGCACTTGGCTATAGAGGCAGCTTTGAATTATGTGAAATGATGAAAAATAATTATGGTTTATTGTTTCTTTGTGTGATATATGTTTTTGTGGTGGGAGAAAACCTAAGCCACTTCACTTGAAATGACAATCCAACACCCACTGTATACATGAGTAATAAAATTGCCCATGGAGATCAGCACCAATTTGAAACAGTCATATATGCGTTCCCTAAGAAAAAAGATTACAAAACAAGGGCATAGTGATGCTCTGATCTCATTCTCAAAGGAAGAAACAAATAATTTTAGCCATTTTCCTCCTGCTGTGAGAAAGTCAAACACCATCCAGTTTTCAAAGGCCATTTACAGTTCATTAGTTTTATTGCACAAAATTCCTACATGAAGGTTTTGCACAGCAAACACCATTTTCTGCATGGAAAATAGTAAGGCTAGGCAGACATATTACTTTCAGTGCTGAAATAGCTGTTTTCTGCTCAGAAAAGTCTCTCTTTCTGTACAAAATAGTCATGTGTGAATTTTGCACAAAAGAACTCACACATTTGAAAATATTCTTGATAATTCAGGATTCTCCTCATTACAGTTTCCCAACAAACCAGAGGAATATATTTTAATCATTTTATAAACATTTTCAAGCACTCTCTCCATCCCTGCAATGACATACTTAATTCCTGTAACTTTAATGTTTTAAAAGTAAGCCATGGTCTTTAGCTGTCATAACTCCTTGCAGAGATGAAAAGGAAGTCATTTGTTGTGTTGCTCATTCTCTTATTATTATTTTTCATTAGCTGGGAGAAAACATTAGGGCTAAGAAAAGAATGGACTAACAACTGAAACATTATTGTAAGACTGTCCCATGCACTATGTTCCTTTTGAAATATGATATTGTGATAGTTTTATTAACACCATAATTAACTAATTACAGTTATCTATTTGTATCTCATTACTTCTGTGATCTGAAAGTCTAAGCTCCCTACTGTACATGGCATTTTGGTGTCCACACCATACCATGGAATACTTAACAAATACATAGAGAGAAGACTCAATACAAAGTAGTTACCACTGACCTAGTTTACTCTGGCTGAAGGGAAAGGAAACTTCAACATGATTACACTATGTAACACAATGTTTTTGTTCCTGGGTTATAAATGTCATTTCCCAATTGGTTCTATCATAAAAACATGGAAAAAAATTGCAGGACATGCTGCAGCACATTTTTATATAGTTGCTTAATGAACACATCATGCAATGTGCAGGGCTTGACGAATGCAAGGCTGGGGTGAAAATTGCTGGAAGAAACATTAACAACCTTAGATATGCAGATGACACCACTTTGATGGCCAAAAGCGAGGAGGAGCTGAGGAGCCTTCTAATCAAGGTGAAAGAAGAAAGCGCCAAAGCTGGGTTGCAGTTAAACATCAAAAAAACCAAGATTGTGGCAACAAGAATGATTGACAACTGGGAAATAGAGGGAGAAAACGTGGAGGCCATGACAGACTTTGTATTTCTAGATGCAAAGATTACTGCAGATGCAGACTGTGGCCAGGAAATCAGGAGACGCTTACTTCTTGGGAGGAGAGCAATGACCAATCTTGATAAAATAGTGAAGAGTAGAGACGTCAGCCTGGCAACAAAGATCCACATAGTTAAAGCAATGGTATTCCCCATAGTTACCTACGGATGTGAGAGCTGAGCGAAGGAAGATAGATGCTTTTGAACTGTGGTGTTGGAGGGAAGCTCTGAGAGTGCCTTGGACAGCAAGAAGATCCAAGCAGTCCATACTTCAAGAAATAAAGCCCAACTGCTCATTGGAGGGAAGAATAGTAGAGGCAAAGACTTTGGCCACATCATGAGAAGAAAGGAAAGCTTAGAGAAGACAATGATGTTGGGGAAAATGGAAGGAAAAAGGAAGAGGGGCCGACCAAGGGCAAGATGGATGGATGGTATCCTTGAAGTGACTGGATTGACCTTGAAGGAGCTGGGGTGGTGACAGCCGACAGGTAGCTCTGGCGCGGACTAGTCCATGAAGTCATGAAGAGTTGGAAACGACTGAACAATTGAACAACAACAATGCATATCTCATATTATTTAATTTACCATGCATCGTGGCAAATCCATGGGGACCAGAGAGGGGTGTGGAGAACCTGTTGGCCCATGCCCCACACCCCTCATTGCTCAACTCACCGCTGGCCCCATCCCATGGGGGGAAGTGTCCACAGCCCAGCTTCCCCCCATTGTTTCAAAGGCAACACACGAAGCTCCCTGTGTTGCTGCAGCCACAGTATATGTGGCTTGCTCTCCTATTTTACCACAGAGCCCTGCCAGAAGTAGATATGCATCATGTAATGGGCTCCATGGTGAAAGGGGAGAGGCAAGCAGCATGTGACAGGCAAATTGTCCCATCTTATTAGGTCGATAGAGTCTCAACCAATTCAACATAGTTTGTGGCTGCCACAGAAATGAAGTTTCTGGAGTATAACAATTACTTTCAAAGTAGGTACTGGACAATTAAACAGGAAATAACACTTTCAAACCAGGAACCGATTTTTTTTCAATTTTTGTTGCATAGTGTTGTATTCCTTTTAGCATCCATATAATGACAGTGATAAGTGTTCTGGACAAGGTCATAACATGTTATGGTCCAGAGCATTGTGTAAACTATTTAATTTTAACCAGTTCAGTTAAAGGCTCTGCTCCCATTTCTGCAGGATTGTTAATGAGATATTTTTGTCTCTGAGTATACCTACACTGTAGAATTAATGCAGCTTGACACCAATGCTACGGAATCCTGGGATTTATAGTTTGATGATGCACTGGCACTCTGGCAGATAAGGCTAAAGATCTTGTGAAATTACAACTTCATGACTCATAGCATTCTAGAAGGTAGATGCACCCTTTAACTATGCAGGGAATTAGTATGTCATAGTAGCTGGAACAGTGTTTGAAGTGCCCCAGCCAGCAGAGAAACCCCACCTTGACCAAGCCACACTGTCTCAGCCACAGAAACATCAAACTTCTTCTGAATCACCTTTTCCCCAGAACAGTCATATCACAAAATCACAGTTAGCTTGAAGGCTCATAACAACAAAGTTCAGTTGAAGGTTCCATCATAACTGAAATGTGCTTTTTGCACTTAGAACTCATTTGCTTCAAAATATGGCATCCTCATTTGCATTTCAGCCCCCAAAGCCAAAATTAGGACCAAACTTACTCAGAGCTAAGGGCCTCAGTATTTTGTGTAGCCTATTATCCAGCAAAGAAGCACAGTATTATAGCGAGATTTTCCTTTACTCATTTTGTTGGTATACCATCCGGGGGGATGGGGGGAGGATAGTTAAGGGTGGGTGCACTATGCTTTCCCCATTTGCTAGACTATACCTGAAATTATTTTGACAGGCATTGATGCCATCTGGCAAGCCACAGATTCGCCATCCTTGTGATGACAAAAGGCTGTGTTTCTTGCTTCTGAAAGAACTCACACATGTATTACAAATGCAGTCATTTGAAGTGGACATCTGGGCTCTATTTGTGCCAGCAAATATGCCCAAGAAACTTCCAGAAAAAGATAATGGGATCCGTGCACGAATAGCAGGAGATGGATTTGATGCCTTTAAGAAACACAGCTAGGGCTCGGGGCATTTCATCTTTCAATACCCAGGAGAAACAACAGGATTATATCCACCCCACTGACTGAAATCTCCATCAGCATGATGAAAATGTGGTGGCTTGCTGGCTTCAATGAGTGTATTGAGCCATTCTCACAAAAAGAAACAAGAAAATACTACTATGATTTTTTGATTACATTACAAAGAGAAGTGCCACCAATTGCCATTTGATTACTTAATAGTGGAAAATACGCCTTCCCTCTACACATATACCTACACATATATGTGCTAAAGTTTGTATGCCTTGTTCCAAACTTGCAATCAACCCTGCAAGATGATGATGGTTCACAAAACTCAAAAACCTGGCTGTAGCTCTATACTTTACATGGGTGCTGCTCTTGAAAAAAAATTGAAAAAAAATTACATGACAGATTTCTGGCACAAAGGAAAATATAATGCTGCCTCTCTTTCCCTATAAAGAGGTTGACCGGCCCAGACCTGAGGACAGTAGATTAGCTGGTGGGACACAGGACAGCTCGTGTGGAACATATGGCTCTGTTTTCCAAAAACTTACAACTTATCCCTGCTCCAAAGAACCTGCCATTTAAGAGTGATTGAGTGCCCTTCCACACAGCCCTATATCCCAGAACATCAAGGCAGGAAATCCCACATTATCTGAGTGTGGACTCAGATAACCCAGTTGAAAGCAGATATTGTGGGATTTTCTGCCTTGATATTCTGGGATATAGAGCTGTGTGGAAGGGCCTTGTATTACTGCAAATATATAATCTTAGAGCCACTCCTGCTGTTACAAAACAGAGATCCCTACTCACAGACCTATGATAGAAAAAATAATATTTCATTATTGTAGCTGTTTTTAATGTATTTTTGAGTGCTGAGTTAATAAAACATAATAAAAATATCACACAGTTCTTTCACAAATTTCATCATTCATTTCAATACTAATTTCATTCAGACACATTTTACAACCCGGAAACGTCAAAGCAAGTTGGGAAAAAGCTGTACATGATGAAGCAAATCTGATTAGATTTAGAAGACCAAATTCTGATAAATGCAGCAAACACTTTTAAAATAGTTTTTACAAATCTGTTTTACAGACCTATGCTATTAATTGGAGAAAAACATCACAAGGAAACAAGCTTAAAGCCATGCCACTTATTCCAAGTGCATTTCAATATGTGTCCTTTAAATATGATTCACCCACACATTTTGTAGTTCAAAATTTGACTTCAGTTGCAGTGGGGATGGTGCTGGTTGAGTATCCAAAATGCTCAAGACCAAAAGTACTTTAGATTTCATATCCCCCCCCCCCCACTTTTTGAAAAGCACTTTTTGTGTTTGCATAATCTTTAAAATGGAACAATGGAATTAAATGATGTTTCAAATACCAGTATTTTAAATTGGTTGACAAAAGGTATGTAATATATAGTGTACCAAGTTTGGTCCAGATCCATCAAGCAATGTAGGTGCCTTTGCGGTATAAACAGACATACAGGCCCGTAGCCAGGATTTCGATTCAGGGGGGGATTTCGGGGGGGGGGGGTGAGTCTGAGTGAAAGAGGGTCTATCCTAGCAAACCTTTTGTATCATTACCCCAATACCCCCCATGCATATGGGATATATTGAGTATGGTGATCAGATCATGATATGAATAAACATAACAGTTTAAATAATGCACCAGTAAGGCCTTTTCGTGAACCACCATGAGAATTTCGGGGGGGGGGGCTGAAGCCCCTCAAGCCCCCCCTTCCCCCCCCCCCCCCGGCTACATGCCTGCAGACATACATATGTATTTTCACCTTTATATGATATGCTCGTATACAGTATAAAGATTTCAGGAAATGTTATTGAAAAACTTCATCTATCTGTTCTCAATAAAATAAAACAGGCCTTGATGAAGTGTTGAGAATGGAAACTGTTGTGAATGAATAACAAGCAAGTAGCATCAGATCCCGCATGATCTTGGAAGCTAAGCAGGCTCAACGCCCATTAGTACATGGATAGGAGACAATCAACAGACATCAAATGCTCTAGGCCAGAGTTTCTCAAACTGTGCTCCTCCAGATGTTTTGAACTTCAGCTTCCACAATTCCTAACAGCTGGTAAGCTTGCTGGGATTTCTGGGAACTGGAGTCCAAAACATTGCTTTAGGGCTCTTCCACACAGCCATATAACCCACAATATCAAGTCAGATAATCCACAATATCTGCTTTGAGCTGTGTTATTTGAGTCCACACTGCCATATAATCCAGTTCAATGTGGATTTTATACAGCTGTGTGGAAGGGGTCTTAGGCTATATTTCAAAGAAAAGAACTGGAAAAACCATCTTTGAGGATTCCTTGCCTCAAACACTTAGCCATAACTCAACAGACAATTTGAACAAACACATAGCAATTAACCATCCAGATCAGCCAGGTACTGCTCATGCTCATCTTTATGGTCACATTTCTTTTTAGATGCAGTCCTAAATTATGAGGGACATCTTGTTAATGCTAAGAGTTCTTTGGAAAAAAATAAAGCTTACTATTATAGTCCTTTTTTAAACTTGGCTTCTGTATTTTCTTTCTTGAACCAATTCTATAGGCAGAGCCATAATGGAGAATATCTTTGCAATATCTGGGACTTAACAGTGAGTGGAGAGGGATTCGTACATCTTTGAGAAGTCAAAAGGCATGCAATCAAATTCTGACTTTACAGCACCAGTGGGCTATTACTTGTGTCCTTTTTTATGAATTATGTATATTGTGTTTGAGAATACTATGAATGGGAAAGTAACTGCTCTACATTATGCTTTTAAGATGCAGAGTACAAGAGGAAGGGGGAAAGAAAGAATGGTACCACATGTAATTTGATATCACTTCAAAGTAACAACTTATGAAATATGAAGAATTATGTTGGAACAGACAATACATTTTAAACCTCAGATATGAAGCCCGAAAGCCAGTGTGAGATGGTAGCTAAAGGCTTTTTCTTAGGAAGAGAAGCAGAAAATAGAGGTTCAGCTCTTGACTTTGATATGTTGTTTACTTTTTCATTCCAACATACCACACAAGTGTGTTGCAGGGAAGGAAAGGTATGTAAGATAAAAGAAAAAAAACACAGATCATACATTTTAGCGACATCCTGTTAGCAGCCAGGTTGCTAACAGGAGCGGCGCTCAGGGAGCACACAACTCCCCTGCTGCATCAGCTCCACTGGCTGCCAGTTTGCTACCGGGCCCAATTCAAAGTGCTGGCTTTAACCTATAAAGCCCTAAGCGGTTCTGGCCCAGCCTACCTATCCAAACACATCTCTTCCTACGAACCCTCCAGGAAGTTAAGATCATCTGAGGAGGCCCTGCTCTCGATCCCGTCTGCTTCGCAAGCATGCTTGGCAGGGACGAGAGACAGGGCCTTCTCTGTGGTGGCCCCTTGGCTGTGGAACTCCCTGCCTAGGGATATTAGATCAGCCCCCTCCCTCCTGACCTTTCGTAAGGGAGTGAAAACCTGGCTCTTCGAGCAGGCATTCGGAACCCCGGAATAGTCAAGCTTGAGATGGAGAATGACCCAGGAACGGCCAAGACGATGAAATGGATGAGGATTGGAATGAGAGGATATAGCTCTTTTTAAATTGTTATTGCACTGTCTTTTTTGTCTAAATGCACTTAATTGTTTTGCTTTTGTATTGTATTGATGGCATCGAATTGTGCCGATATGTAGACCACCCTGAGTCGCCTGCGGGCTGATATGGGCGGGATATAAGTGATGTAAATAAATAAATAAATAAATAAATAAATAGTGTTCACAGCCCATTCTAAAACATGTTAAACTAGTAAATACTGTTGAATTAAGAAAAATTATTCCGTTGATCTTTGCTATGCATCTAGTTGCTGTCTAAATAAACAGTAGGTGGATAGATCCATAATCATAAACAACATTACAATTTTTCTTCTCAATTCTAGAGCAACTAAACTGGGCATACATGTACATTTAATAATATCTACAAGAGCACAAGAATATATAAGTTAAGCAACTTGTTTATTTAATTCATAGCTGTATATGTATGCTGAACTAAAAACACATTCCCAAGATCACTGAGCACAAATTAAGCCAAGGATGGGTAGAAAACTAAAGGTAGCCTGGGTGAGTTAGTGTAGATGTAGTGAATTAAAAATGATTTCTGACTCTCTGTGTTTAACCAAATATCAACAAAATGGCTCCCTCCTGCAATAAAGCTAGCACAGACTAACTCAGGAATGAATGCTTACAATAACCTTTAAATGAAAACCTTTTATCTGTGTTACTCAAACACATTCCTGGGCTCAGTATTCTTTATTGGGAATTATCTTTGACTTTAGATTCTGGTTGGTGATTTTTTAAAACTAGGAGAGCTTCAGGATTTATCTATGCTGACTACTTAATGCAGTTTAAATGTTCAATGATGCACATGACAAATGTGTGCAGCAACACACACTAAAAGCTTTAATCCAGGATAAACAAAGTCAGGGGATATTCCAAAAGAGAGACCTTAATATGCATGAGCACACTGTCGTTCAGTGGTCCACTTTGACAAGGGACCACTTGACCAGGGACCACTTTGGCCAGGGACCACCCTCCGCAATTAGTACCAAAAGGGTTATGAATCAGTTTTTGGTCAACTTTAGATTCAGTTTGGGGTGCTGATTCAGAAAATTGCATTGGATAGACCACATCAGCTCTAGTTTCTGATACAGAACATATGCCATGGTCAGTGACAGAGAAACAGTGGCAGGCGGCATGAAAGGGGCTATACATGCACAAGATCATAGGAAGAGTTGGAAAAAAAATCACCAAATCCTCCACGACAGTGAAGCTGTGGATACTACAGATCTTGGAACATATTTGAGGACATCCTCTGCAATGTGTGTAACCACCATCCAAGCCTCAAACCAATTACAGGATTTCACACGTAATTATCCACACATTGAAATCGCTTCTTTCTCTGCTGGTTTCATACCAACCTAAGTGATTAGTGTAGATGTGCCCTCAGTGGTGGTTGGTGATTTTCATGTCTTTAGAGTGGTAAATTCACTCCAAATTTTAATCTAAACTTTAAGGGAGTTGTCCAAAATACCGAATATATTTTGGTGGTAATGTTGGATAATCATTTTAATTTGAGGCAAAAATATGTAACGTTTTCACTGCACTATTGGAATGGAAATCATCAGCCATCATTGTAGATACCTCTCCCCACCCTCCATCCTCAATTTTCTGAAGACTGCTTCAGACATCTTTAGCACAATATCTTCTAAGCCCCCATTTGCTTTCTCCAACTTGTAGTTCAAAGGATATAGGGACTGCCCCAGTTGAACTGGGCCTTGGGAGATACGTTACTTCTTTTCCTTTTCTCATGAGAAAACACCATATTATCAAGCAAAGATGTCCCCCTAAAAAGAAAGGAGGAAAAGAGAGAACTGAAAAAGCCATTAGTTTCCAGTGCATGCAGAGAGAAAACTGTTATCAAGGAAAATATTGAATGCTCTTGGTTGAATACTGTTTAAGATAATGTTGTTCTTACTACCTGAAATACAACAGAAAAGTTATTCCATGGATTTTTTATTAAAATGCATGGAACACTTCTAAGAAAAACCGGGAGTTTAAAAATGTGACAAAAAGCTCTGATCTGTTATAAAGAAGACTCTGTATTTGGCACTGCCTGCCATACTAAGGAGAGGAGAGGTTGGGGCATCAGGTCAAGTAGAGCTGCTGCCCACCTACCCATGTTGCCACAGTTCCTGTGGCCATCCTTGAGTTTTCTAGGCAGCAAGGAGGAGAAGGGCAACAAAGACCTCATGTGTTTGTGTGTTTACCAGATCTCCACCATTGCCCAGCAACAGATCCCTTTCTCCCTCCTTCAGCACATTCAACTCATAGTTCTTTGCAAACTCACATTGTGTGTATGTGTACTTGTAATAGCACCTCTTGCCAAGGAGAACTACATTTTACAGACATTCAACAAGCAAGCAGGATGTCTATTCCCACTTTTCCAGAATGTTATGATGCAATTCTGTTGGTAATTTTCAAGCCTGCTGTGAAGCATGTGTGAAAAAGTGGTGTAAGATTTAATGAAGCTGTAGCACTCTACCATTGTCTTCATCATGAGTGGAATGAAACCAATTATTCTACCCCATCAATGGGCAAAAATAAGAAGGAGAGGGAGGAAAAGGAAAAAAACAAGAAGGGGGAGAATTACCGTATATACTCATGTGTAAATTGAGAGCAGGTTATGGGGCCAAAATTATGGATTTTGATGTGACCTATGGATAAACCAAGGAACATCTTGCATAGAAAGAAAAGCTATTCCACTTCTGGGCACTATTGCTGCCATTTTCCCATCCAGGCATTCCAAGAGGCTAGAAGAGACACTGAAGTAAAGAGAGTAGAGGGGGTCAACACTTTTTTTTAGGGTCACCAAGGTTTCATTCTATTCAGAAAAAGGAATAGTTCTTTTATGAAAATAGTTAAGTACTCACATTGACCCATAGATATGTTTTTGCCATTTTTGACTAACATTTCTAGACTTATACATGTGTGTATAAAGTAGCAATATTAGAAGCCAGGAGGGAAAGAATTGTTCAGAAGCTATTTGTAAAACTAACCTGTCCTCTCTTGTTTGCTGCCATAAATGAATATGAGAATAATGACATAGCTACTCATTCGATACTGAAAAATGAAACATTTTGAAAAGGTGAGAATATGTTAACCAGTTGAAGGTATTTTAATAGGACAACCAGATGTGATGGATCGTGGAGCTCTGGGACATTTCATGGTTTGACAAGACACCTATTGTCAGATGTAGCTTTTCCCTCTCCTATACATCCCATCTGGGAAATTTCCTATTCTGCCAGTTTTTGTCACCCTGTTGTTATTTCTTCTTAACTAGGATGCCCTGAAAAATTCAATCTATGCAAATTGCCAGAGATCTGCACTTTTTCAACTAATTTGCAGATTGGAAATTAGATGATGCCTGAATCTATCTGACAGATGCTGTCTTTCTCTAAGTACTGTTGTTTTGGGAACATTCATTAAAGACATTAAAGTTCTCAGATTAATGTGAAAATGGAATAGAGCTGGAGGTAAAAATGCGTAAAAATAACACAGATTGGAAATAGAGTCTTCTGTCACAAATCTTGACTCTGAATGTCTTTGTAAGCCTCTGAGAGTCACCAAGTTACCTTGAAGCTTTCAATTAAAAAGAGGCAAATATTATACATCCATCTGTGTCTCCTCAGAAAACTGTATTGTGTTGCCAGATCATCAGTATCCCATTCTATCAGAGATACCTAAGGAGGACACAATCATCATCCTGGGGGACTTTACATGCAAGAGTCGGGCAAGACTTCGACCTGTGGCCAGGGACCATAGGAAAAGACGGGGTTGGAAACAGCAACTCGAATGGCATCCTGCTTCTCACCAAATGTATGGAACACAACCTTATCATCACCAACACGCTCTTCCTCCAGAAAAACAAGTTCAAGACATCATGGAAGCACCCCCGGTTAAAGCATTGGCACCTCTTAGACTACGTAATCACACGTACCAGAGACCGCCGCGACGTGTTCCTCACAAGATCCATGACAGGTGGTGACGACTGCTGGACAGACCACAGGCTAATCCGATCCACAATGGCTATCAAGATCGCCCCCAAGCGCAGACTCCAAGGAAGAAAGACAAGGTGCAAAATGAACACCCAAGCCCTCCAGACGAGCCCTTCTCCAAACAGCACTCAAGGACCATCTACCCACAGAACACCCCGAAAATGTTGAGGAACACTGGAACAAGCTGAAGACCTCCATCATCACAGCCTGCAAAGAAACTATTGGATATCAAACCAAGAAACATCAAGATTGGTTTGACGAAAATGACAACAAGATCCAACAGCTAATTGACAAGAAAAGGAAAGCCTTCCAAACATGGCAGAGAGACATCAGCTGTGCTGTTAAGAAAAAGATCTAAGCCAGTGCAAAAGCTGAGGTCCAAAGAAGGACAAGAGAACTCAAGAACAACTGGTGGAAAAAGAAGGCTGAAGAAATCCAACACCTGGCAGATACCCATGAAGCTCAGGGATTTTTCAAAGCCACAAAGGTCATCTATGGACCAAGAAACCATGGCATACATCCTCTACGCTCATCAGACAGAACCAAACTCCTGAAGGACCAAAACTCAATTGCACTATGTTGAAAAGAAGACTACCAAAGCCTCCTGAACCGCAGCTCCAATGTGGCCGAAGAGGTTCTCTCACAAATCCATCAACAACAAACCAGAGATGAGCTTGCAGCACTGCCTAGTTTGGAAGAAGTCAGCAATGTCATCAGCCTACAAAAAAATAACAAAGCCAGCGGACCTGATGGGATCCCTGCTGAAATCCTCAAAGAGGGAGGAGCTGAGCTGACACAACAACTCCACCACCTCATAGAAAAAGTGTGGGTGACCGAGAAAATCCTAGAAGATTTCAAGGGTGCCACCATCATTACCCTCTTCAAAAAAGGGAAAAGAACAAACTGCGGAAACTATCGAGGTATCTCCCTTGTAACCTCAGCTGAGAAAATCCTCACAAGAATTCTTGCAAACCGCATTCTACCCTTCTCAGAAGACACCCTCCCAGAATCCCAGAACGGCTTCCGCCCCTCCAGAAGAACAGTGGACATGATCTTCATTGCATGACAGCTCCAAGAAAAATGCAGGGAACAGAATCAACCTCTGTACATGGCATTCATTGACCTTGCAAAGGCATTCAACACAGTGGATCGCAGCGCCCTCTGGACCATCCTCCAAAAAATCGGGTGCCCTGACAAATTTGTGAATATTCTGCAGCTCCTCCATGATGACATGATGGCAACAGTCTTGGACAGCAATGGCTCCCAAAGTGACCCATTTAAGGTGGAGTCAGGTGTCAAACAGGGGTGTGTTATTGCCCCAACTTTATTCTCCATCTTCATCGCTATGATACTTTACCTTGTTGATGAAAGCTTCCCACCGGAGTGGAAATCATCTATCGGACAGATGGCAAGCTGTTTAACCTCAACAGACTGAAAGCCAAAACCAAGGTTACAACAACATCTGTTATAGAACTCCAGTATACTGATGACAATGTCATCTGTGCGCATTCAGAAGAAGATCTACAAGCCACTCTAAACACCTTCACAGAAGAATACGAGAAGCTTGGCCTGTCACTGAACATCAAGAAAACCAAAGTGCTGTTCCAGCAGACACCAGCCAACCCCTCTCCAATGCCAGAGATACAGCTTAATGGTGTAATATTAGAAAATGTTGACCGTTTTCACTACTATTTCTATCAGTGCTGCCTCCGGAAAATCCTGCAAATCTCTTGGGAAGACAGGCAGACAAACGTCAGCGTGCTGGAAGAAACAAAGACCACCAGCATTGAAGCAATGGTCCTCTATCATCAACTCCACTGGACCGGCCACGTTGTCCGGATGCCTGACCACCGTCTCCCAAAGCTCTACTTCGAACTCAAGAATGGAAAACAGAATGTCAGTGGACAGGAAAAGAGATTTAATGATAGACTCAAAGCCAACCTTAAAAGCTCTGACATGGACACTGAGAACTGGGAAGCCCTGGCCCTTGAGCGCTCCAGCTGGAGGTCAGCTGTGATCAGCAGTGCTGCAGAATTTGAAGAGGCACGAATGGAGGGTGAAAGAGAGTACTGCATCACCCGCACCACCGCCCTGCATCACCTGCACCACCACTTTCCCCATCACACGGTAGAAAGTGTCACCACCCAACTTCCCCTCACATTGGCCCTATTCTAAGTAATGAGAACACAGGAAGCCTCCCATGTTCTCTGGGGTCCATCCTAGAATGCCTCTAGGATGGAGCCAGGATGGAGCCCCGCTGGAAGTAGCCCTGCATTGTGTGAAGGGCTCCAACGGTCTCCATCCTGGCTCTGTCCTGGAAGCATTCTAGAACAGAGTAAGAAGTCAATGAGATGAGATCCCATCTTAGCAACCAAACACTTGGTTCAGGTTCCACTGTGCTATGCTTAACATATTCTGCTTGAACATTATTGGGATGAATGACATATTGTTGATAAAATCAATTTGTTTTAAGTCAAAACCACTAATGTCAGCCTCAATGTAAGTACTGTATAAAATTTTGAACATAACTGTTTTTGGTCTCCACTTCCCATCTACTGCATTATACCCTCCTACATTCACAGATGAAAACTGGGACAGCAGTCCAAGTAATATCAGAGTGTGGTCAACGTGGGAAATGTTATTAAACGTGGAAGCACACCCAAGGCAGAATAGACTGTAGCAATTTGGCTTTTCTTGAATCTATAGGGAATAGAATATATTCTTCCTCTAGGGACATCATCATATTGATACCCCACCCCCTCCATTTAGTTCTATTTCACTGGTAATTGCCTGCAAAACAGAAGGCATATGTGGCACCTCGTGGTGACCTGCACATCCTCCTGCCTCTCCCCACCACATGGGAGCATCAGGACAAGGTGCATTGGATTCCTGTCCCTGCCTCCATCAGA
Organism: Anolis sagrei; assembly: GCF_037176765.1. NCBI lineage: Eukaryota > Metazoa > Chordata > Lepidosauria > Squamata > Anolidae > Anolis > Anolis sagrei. The sequence goes on from NC_090024.1 coordinate 144,400,040, forward strand.
TGAGAGAAAGACCTGAAAAATGAGGGTAGCTCCATTGGAACTCCCCAAAAATCAACTAACCTTCCATTGTTGGTGAGGAACATCTTACGACACATCCTCTCTACTTCAGCCATCAGTGAGGTGGAGCCATAGCCTGCATCATGTGATGGCGCTTGAAAGGCCCCTTTCCCAAAAAGGAACAAGGTGCCCCAAACCCCCAGTGAGATGAGGTTGCTTGTTAATGGAATATAAAGTACTTTTGCATTTCAAATTGAGTTTCTAGCTATTGAAGTAAGCCGAGTTTGGGGAAAAAAAGATGGGAGGAAGAGAGAGAAACTGTAATCTTGAAAGAAACTGAAAAGGTGGGACAACAGAGGATTAATCAGGACTGTCCCTATCAAATCACAACACTTGGAGGGAATGCTTCAGTTGGCATGGACAAGGATTATGGGGATTGTAGTCCAGCAACAACAATGGGACCACAGGTTCACATTAATGGCCTAAAAGAAGAAATGTTTTAAAAGCATTCAGATATAAAACGTGCCATCACTGTCATTTCTTGACAGTTCTCCCTGCCTCCTTTCTGGCTAGCAGAACATTTAGTGAAATTATTGATTTGAGGCAGGGATAGTATAGGCTGACAGTTCCCAATCAGCCCTGAGGAACTCAATCAATGCAGTCTGTACTTTGACCACGACATGCACTCAATTTCCAGGGAGACGAGAGTTAGCAGAGTTAGCAGTACACTGACTTCTTACTGACAGTCCTCTCCATTTAATCAACATTCATAGCACTTCTAGTCCTGTGTATATATTTTTTATCAAGTGGCTATGAGCAATAATGAAAAGAGGGAAGAAGGGGGAGAATCCAGAAGGGAAACGATTTATCGCTTTTGTGCCATACTGAAATAGGGACTGAGATTAAATTATCAAAGCCATTTTCACTTATGATCCATCCTAAGCTTAGATGTCAACTAGTGTATCTAAAGATGGAAAGCAAAGGCACTAATGCACCGGCTGAGGCACTCGCCACGAGGGAAGTGCTTTGGTTCAGCTGACAGTCACTAATCATAAGAAAACAAGGCTTTGAATCAGCCAGGATGGCAGCTAGCTTTACAAAGGCCACAGAGAACCAAGCCTCACAAGGTCTCTTGAGGGAAAAAAAGACTTTCAAGTACTGGAAACAGAATCAAGGAGTTAAAACCCCATGAAAGCAATAAATAGAAAAAACAGACCAATGAGACCATACCATTAGCCAGAGTTTGGGGAGTAGCCTTAAGGAGTAGATTTGGAAATAAATCATGGAGGAAGATTTTTCATGGTTGGGGGAGCTGTGCAAATAAAATAAAATAAAAGGACAAAAGTGGAGAGTGATTTGCATTGGATATTCATATGGATGGGTCAAATCATGGGTGGCCAAAGGCCCCCCAGTTTCCTCCAAAAACATTTTAAGCATCACTATTCTTAAATGCAGAAAATAGCTAAATGAATATGAATAGAACAAGGCAGAGCTTATCTTGCTTTCTGCTCACGACGATATAGAGAATGTTTGCCGAATAATAGAAGCAGGAACATGTATTTAAAAACTGCATCCATCTTACTTTCTGTTAAAGTACCATACAACCTTCATTTCTGCAGGAGATACATTCCTGAACTTTCATTGGAAATAGAAAACCGCCAATAATAGTGAACCCTATTGAAATGAACATCTTCCACTCGAAGTTCCCATACAGTCATCCTGGAGGACCTAGAACATTTTTAGAGAGGTAACTCTATGGTAAATTCTAGGAGATGCAAACAAAAGAAACAGAAGGCAAGGACATTTCACTATACTAGACAGGAGGATGTGTGCTATACTAGACAGGAAGATGTGTGCCCCAGAGCCTCGCTTTGTTTTAAGCTTGACCAGCTTTTTTTACTGGTCTCCAGCACTCTTATTATGGCATGAGAACCCATGTGGCTTAGTAGTTTGAGTGTCAGCAAAGCACTCTGAAAGAACAACATTCACATCCCTTCTCAATCATGGAAACCCACCTTGTGGTCTTAGGCAAGTTGTAACATGGCAAACTATGGGCCCTTCCATACTGCCCCTATATCCCAGGGTCTGATCCCGATTATCTGTTTATCCCAAGTTATCTGCCAGTGGGGACTCGTATATTCTAGTTTAAAGCAGATAATCTGGAATCAGATTCTGGGATAAAGGGCAGTGTGGAAGGGCCCTATGATAAAGGCAATGCCAAACCTCTTGCCAAGACAACCAGATCATAGGGCTGCCCTAAGTCAGACTTGCCTTGATGGCAGATATAAACAGCAATAATGGATGAAGCCACAAGACAACAGTGACCTCCATGTCTAGCCCAAGAAGGTTATGCTTCTAGACCAGTGGTTCTCAACCTGGGGTCCCCAGATGTTTTTGGCCTTCAACTCCCAGAAATCCTAACAGCTGGTAAACTGTCTGGGATTTCTGGGAGTTGTAGGCCAAAAACATCTGGGGACCCCAGATTGAGAATCATTGTTCTAGACCCTGCCCTGACCAGAATACTTTTTTCCAGAGACAGTTATATATAGAGAGAACTGAAGTGATAGTGAAAGCATTTTTTGATTCATGACGCCTACATTTTGCTGAAATTTGTATAAACTTGATTCCTGATATATAAGGGGAGGGACCATAGCTTCTATCATCCAGAAATAAGCAGAATCTTTGAAAATTCTGTACCTTCAATTATAGGTGGTAAGATTCAACCCTACTGTTAGATTGTCTGTCTCTTCCCACACACCACTTGAAAACATTTTCTTAAATTAAAGCTTGAATCCTCCTTCTCCATATACTTGTCTGCTTTCTCTTTATGTTATTCTCTCCCTTGCTTGCCTTGTGGATTCAAATTGACTACTGTGCCTATCTGATTAGCATCTTCCCTCCACCCCCTCTCCAGTCAATCCATGTAAGCTTTCATCTAATGCATCAGACTCCTTGGATGTGCCTTTTTAAATATTCTCTTTCTATCTGACATTATGCTTTTTTATGAAACTAATATTTTGAAAGGTCACCATACCAGGATGAATATGGGAACATTGAATGCTATTGCAGAGGATATTTGGAGGTCCGGTTTAAAAATTCCAGCTCAAATCCCTCTCCTCCAGGGAAACCACATTGAAGAAAAGAAAAACCGAATGCATAGCAGACATTTGTAGAAAGTCGACTGAAGGACAGACACAGCCATATAAGAACCATGCATTGATTAGCTGGTGCTGAAATTATTCTCCTATGAATGTATTCAAGACATAGGGACATTCATCTGTCCAGCTCAGTATTATCTACTTTGACTGGCAGCGAATGTCTACAATTAAAATGCCCCCCACCCCAAAAGTTCCAATCTTACGTCTAGTACTACCTGAGATTAAACAGGAGTTCTTTCATACTCATTCCAACACAACTATCCCTATAATTACGGTTAGAATAACATTTCAGCTGAGATATAATATTCTTTTTGTAGTGTAAGAACAACTATTTAGCTACTTTTATAATTACATTCATGGCCTCACTAAATGGAGGAGCAGGAATACCACATGAATCAAGTGTGGACTCATGTTATGCCTCATACTACTACTGGCTCGTGATTTGTTGTGCATTTTCCACAAGAAGGAGATAAGCAGAAGAAAGGTGAACCAGTTAGTTTTGCATCAAAGGCAAGTGGCATGTAGCATTCAGATGTTTTTTTAAAAAAACAAACAAACAAAACTTTAACCTTTTGTTGTCGAAGGCTTTCATGGCCGGAATCACTGGGTTGCTGTGAGTTTTCCGGGCTGTATGATCATATTCCAGAAGCATTCATGTTCCAGAAGACCTCAGAATCTCTCAGGATACCTACCATAGATGCACCAATGCAGGCAAAACATCAGGAGAGAATGATTCTGGAACATGTCCATATAACCTGGAAAACTCACAGCAATCCACTTAAAGGAACTTTGTTTCTGAGAACTGGCAAGCAAAAACATATTTTTCTAAAGCTACTAGTATGATGACTAGCCTACCCTGAAACCTGGGAGCTTATGATAGTAGCTATGTAGGTAGCAGTCGTCATTATGGGTTATTTCTCTGTGTCCATACAATCACTTTAGCCCACTTTTCTGTTACTGGCATGTAATGCTAGCTGTTTAAAACGATTTAGCTATCAAATCAGTATTTTGGTCTAGGGACTATTATATGAATTAATTCAGCTATCCCACACTACTTTAGCACCAAGTTTTTTCTTCTTTTAATTTCTGCTGAGAGAATATATATATATATATATATATATATATATATATATGCATCATCACAACATTAAAATATGAAGAAGCCACACAACAGCATCCCTGCCCAATCCATTTATTTTCCTTCAAAATGATAAAGTTGCTAAAAACAGCATTGGCTTGGGAACATTCCTGGGTCAATCCAATCAGCTGAAGTGGTTTTTAAACATGCCAAGGAGGCCCTTTACCACTAGAATTTAACACATTATATAAGTGAAAAGTATATCTTCCTCATAGGAAGATCAGATGTTCCTGAGGATTCTGAATAAACAGCAATTTCAAAGGAGCTCCAGACAATTCTTTACTTGAGTGTGATAACTCAAGGTGGTCTATCAATATGTTTCTGCTTCACATATGGTTTTCTGCTCTTCTAATTCCATCTTCTTTCTTTCTTTCTTTCTTTCTTTCTTTCTTTCTATCACCCTCTTCCTAATTAGTCTCACTTATCTCATGAGCCATTGCTCATGATATCTATCTGTCACACTTAGCTGATGATAACAGATGTATGAGATCTTATGTTAGACAAAAGAACCGGGCAACTATACATTTAGTGTTTAATATGTAACAGTAGTAGTGCTGTGGCCAAACTAATAGCAGTGGAGTTCTCATGTTAAAATATACAGTGTTGTTATATGAATAAAGTGTTGGATGACATATCAAAATACAAAAACCTCCCAGGGCAAATATATATTGGATAGTCTTAGATCAGTTGCATTGAAATAAATGGAGATGTCTAACTCAGTGGTCTCCAAACTTTGGTCCCTCAGCTGACTTAGACTTCAAGTTCCAGAAGCCACAACCAACTTGGTCAACAGACATGAATTCGAGGAGCTGAACTCTAAAACATTTGGAAGACCAAAGTTTGGGAAACACTGGTCTAACTAACTTGCAAACCAAGTAGAGGTTGAATGTCCCTTATCTGACATGCCTGAGACATGCCTGGAACCAGAAGTGTGTTGGGATTTTGAATTATTTTGGATTTTGGAATATTTGCATATACATAATGAGATATCTTAGTGATGGGACCCAAGTCTAAATGATAATATTGATTTATGTTTCACATACACCACAAATGCATAGCCTGATGGTAATTCCATATACATTTTTAAATAATTTTGTGCATGAAATTATTGAATTATTGCTATCTCAGCCACCCATAAAGATAATTTTGAATTTCAGCATATGAAATGCTTAACTATATCTTTAAAGTTCAACTACCTTGAAGGATTCATGTTGCACAAACAAAGAATTAACACGCCATAGGGTTTTTGCATCTGTTGTGAGAAATAGGTACACATACCAGATTGCTTTCAATCTGATGAAAAATTCCAGTAATACAGTAACAAAACACAGAGAGCTCACCAGCATCTGGTGTATTTCTGTATTTTTGATAGTATGAGCTTGTCAGATATAGCTTGTAAGATTGTTGTTTTTATAGTAAATGAACAAAAGATGGAGATGTTACATCACTGAAGCCATTACACATTATCGGGGATCCTGACAAGATTAAATGTTTCTGGGAAGAGAAAATTGAAGGAATCCACTTAGTGTTAGGATTTACTCCTCTCTATGACCTGGCCCCATTTATCCTAGTGAATCTTTCTCAGCATTAAGCTATCTGAGTCCCGATGATAAAAGATGGCTGCTCAGATGCTTAGAAGGTAGCCAAGAAGCTAATTTTATGAAGATGAAATTCCAGCAACCATAAAATACACAGGCAGGCAGGCAGATAGACAATTGTGCTAGCTTTTCTGGAAATATTCTTTATTCTAATGATAATCATCACACATTCATTTTACATTATTTTACTGTCCTAAATACCCACTATTTGATGTATGTTTTCATCAATGTGTGGTCATAAAATAGGATTTAGTTATTGTATGCATTTGTGTAATGGTAAATCAAGAGTGGAGGGAACGTTTCGCCTGCATCTATGGCAAGCATCCTCAGAGGTTGTGAGGTTGTCAGACCTCACAACCTCTGAGGATGCTTGCCATAGAAGCAAGCAAAACATCAGGAGAGAATGCTTCTAGAACATGACCATATAGCCCGAAAAACCTATAACAACCCAGTGATTCCAGCCATGAAAGCCTTCAACAATATATCTTCCGCTTTCTTTCTGCCATAGCATCACTTCTATTCCTTACTAGTCAAAGCAGCAAATTTCTCAGATGCCAAAATAGTGTCATTGTCTTTTCTTCATTAATACCCAGTGAGAATCATCTTCCCAATGGTTTTCCTGGAACTGTGAAGAGTGAATCTGCTTTGGGTTTTAAGGTAGCTGTCCACAGTACTGAACCCTATCCTCAATACAGATTTGGGATTATAAATAATTAATGTTAGACCTAAACCTAGGAGCAGACTCACAGCCCTCTTATCATTGGAACCACCAGCGGTTTCAGGCTCCTTTAAAGGAGATGGGGGACAGGGTTTAAATAATCGGATGGATGTGAATTTTGAGTCTAAGGTGGCAAATGATCTTCAGGTTAGATGTTTAGATGTTAGAAGTCAAGAGAGACAAGAGGTCTTGCATTGCTCCCATCTTCTTTGAAGTGAGCATAACAAATGGATGACTTTCACATTTTGTTAGGTTTATCAACATTTTTTGTTGGACTTCAGGAAACTGACCATAATTTCTGGCCTCTGGTTGTGCTATCATGAGTCCACTGATTCTGACAACAGTACCAGACTCCTAGTCCAACACTCTAACCACCATAGCTCATTGAATCTAGTGCCTCATCTAAGTTCCAGGATTCAATAAGATGGTGAGGATGTGGGAAATGGAATCACAGTGATATGACTCTGCAGTGTGAAGGGAACACAGGATAATTCACAAGATATTGGATTCGAATACATATCATCATGGGGCATAAAAGAGAAAGTTCCAACAACAAAAGTATAAAAAATGGGGATATGGTAGAACATCCTCCTCCCAAAGAAAACAGCTAAAACAGAAGAAACTATCAAAAGCAATATCCAGGTGCTCTCTCTGAAGCAATACAAGAGGCACGAGGCCCTCCTGATGTTATAGAGTCTGAGAATCACGGAGTTGGAAGAGACCACAAGGGCAATACACAATCAAAGCACTGTCAACAGACGGCCATGGTGTTGGACTATAACTCCCAATATCTCATTACATTTTAATAATGTCTTGTTGTATTGCTATTGTTATTGTTTCTGCTTTAACTGTTTTATTTGCTATGTACTGTATTGTTGTATTGTGTTGGGCTCCGGCCTGTTGTAAGCCACATCGAATCCCTTGGGAGATGCTAGCGGGGTACAAATAAAGTAATAATAATAATAATAATAATAATAATAATAATATGCTAAGGATGGTGGGAAATGCAGTACTCCACAGTTTCTACCCTGGGATACAACATTTCCTCAAAACCAATGTTCAGGTTCATTCCAAGACAATTTTATACTTAAGTGGAAAAAGTTAATGTCCCTCACAATTTTTCCTTCCTAATTCGAGCTTCATAGTTCCTGAAACTATCCAAGTTACTTTGGCATACATGGTATAAAGTCTCAAAAAGAACTCTCTCCATCCATGGCCTTAAAAATATAAAACATGAAAATGAGTAATAACAGAAATCTTTTTAATGACACTCCTAATCTGCTATCTGAGATGACTGCCTCATTTTGTCCAATGACAGGGCTGGGAAGGCATAAGGATTTACAGGGGAGAGAATGTGGGATAGGTGAAAACAACAGGTGGAAGAATTATGCTCCCTTTATCGGTCACTCAGTCATTTGGAAATGCAATGTCTTCTTTTTGAACCCCATCAAAAACAATGCATTATTTTATGTTCAGTGCATACAAGTGCTGTATAGAGATTTTATTTCATAAACTTCTTTTCCTACTTGTATTTATCTTCCTTAAAAAAAATAGCAGAACTATTTTTGAGCTTCAGAAAATTCTCTTTGTTTCATTATTTCTCACATGACTGATTAGATAATAAGATGTCATGTATTCTTCCCTGGAGTGATGAGCAAAAATTAATCTTTTTTTTTTAAGGCTTGTGCTCTGTTTCATGTAGAGCATAATACTCTCTTATTTACAAATTACTAACTTGACTCTTTTTTGAAAAACATTACACATCAGTCAGTGATTCATGAGCAATTTGTTAGTCATATTGATATGACAATAGAAATAATTTTAAAAGGTCTACACTCTGAAAGCTCCATTGTATTGAGTGGTGACTGATGACAGTAATTGTGTAATATTTAGGTTAACACGAGTTAGCAATGTAAAAGTCAATTCAAATAGGGGCTACTGAAAAAGAAGAAGAAGAAACACAGAATTCAACTATTATTCTTATCTCTGCAACATCAGCATTCCCATCTATGTTTTTGTTAGTATTTATTATTATTGTTATTATTATTATTGATATTATTATGTCATCTTCATTATTGCTGTATTTTCTTATTACTGTAGTTATTTGCTGTCAATAAACAAGTAAAGTCATTTGCGCATGTGCACTGAAATTGTCTACACTGAGGATGACCAAAATATAGGTCATGGGCCAGATGCAAATCTTAGTATGGCTCTTGACATGCTCAGAAATATATCCTGACCCCTCCCCCCCCCCAAAAAAACCCTCCCAGGCCATGGGGGGGGGGGTTGATTTGTGGCAATTTTCTTCTCCTGACCATTGAAAAGCAACAAACCTTCCTCAAAAACCCCAAAATAATATCATCATCCAAAACCCAGCCAAAATGGTAGTCAGATGTAACATTGCTTCACTTTGAATACACCAAAACACGCCCGTGCAGTCTACCACTTAGACATGGGGAGGAATGTCTTCTGTCCTCCAGTGGTTGCCACGCCTGGTTTACACTAAGGACCTCATCACATGGGGGTCCAGAAGTCAAGGGACAGTGGGAAAAACCTTGGAGCACCATTCCACTTTATCCCCTTTACCATTGTGGATTGTGCTTGCCTTGTCACCCACAATGTTTCCTTGCTGTTCCAGCTTCCTTCTGTGCTGCCCCTGGCTTCTACTGTGAGGAACTGAGTAGTCACCCAACTCCTCAGGACTCCATCTCTGCATGTTACCAGCACACTGCCAACACGGAGCCAAACAGAGCCCCACCAGAAGTGCTCCTAGTATGTAGATATGGGGAAAATCATCCATCCGATGAGGTCCTTAGGGTCTTTCAGACAGGAATCTTTCTTTGTATATTTGTGTGTTGGGCCCAGAACTTGCAACATGCAAAGAAAGTGCTAGCTGTATAAAGGTGCATTTTCCAGACAGACTCAGAATTTCAAACTTATGGGAGATTTGACACTACACAATTTAAAACTTTAACTTCTGTGGATCCATCATATGACATCCTGTAGTTTTACTTATTTATTTAGAATTTTCTACCACAGAGCTCTATTGATTCACCAAACAACAAATCTCAAGGTCCAGTGGAGACATAGAAGTTGATGTAGTATCAAAGTACTATAATTCAGAAATCTCCTACTCTGCTTCTTGCTAAATACGCTTCTAGAAATGAAAATAATTTATTTATTTTATTTCGGGTACTTCTACCCTGCCCTTCTCAACCCCCGAGGGGGGGCTCAGGGCGGCTTACAAACGGCACAATTCGATACCTGCACAGTAATACACATAAGTATAAAACAGCAATTAAAACAATTATAACAATTAAAACAGTCAATATATAACACAATCAATAAAAACTAATCTCATGCTCAGCGTTCGTCCTTCAGAGTTCCAAAATTTCATTCCACTTTGTCCATTCTTGTCAATTGTCAAAGTCCTTTATTTATCTGCCAGATTGTCCGAATGCCTGGTCCCAAATCCATGTTTTCAATTTTCTCCTAAAGGAAAGGAGTGATGTCGCTGATCTAATTTCCCCAGGGAGTGAATTCCATAGGTGAACATTCCTATGAACATTCCTATTGTAAACATTCAAGTCCCAGACAAAAAGGGGAATTTCCTGTGGTGAAATCCTGATGATGGAGATACGGTGCAAAATCTATTCTGCAACAAGTCTGTTTTTTTGTTTGTTTAGTTTTTTTAATTGCATTTTCTGCATAAAAAGCAAGTTTTTCTGCTATGGAAAATGTTATTTTCTACACAAACCCCTACATGTGATTTTTTTTCCAGAATAAAAGTTAAACTGTGAGTTGTTCTTGAACAACTTTTTTGAAACATGGAGCAAAAATCATGACATTATTAATTCTTACTCATGAAATTCATTGCCTGACTTACCGGGCAAGGCCTGTTGCAGTGGGGGGCGCCCTTCTCTCTGGCCATGTTGGAAGCAGGGGTTTCTCCTTCCCAGAAGCCCCTGCGTGGTGGGAGGTTTCCCACCACACAGTCAGCTGGCCAATCAGTGGCCCCACCCAGCACCTGCCATTGGCCAGGGGCCAGTCTCGCCTTGCGCCCAGTGGCCTTTAAGAGGCTGTGCAGGGCCCAACAGGCAATAAGTCTGCTTCATTTTTCCCTCCCACCCACCCTGCACATTAATGTTTTTGTTCGGTGTTGCAGTTGTTGCTCGTTATCTGTTCGTCACAACTTCGTTTGGCATGTGGCATGGGCCCTGGATCTGGTTCTGCCCCTCCCCTACTGGCCGGGGAGGGAACATCCGGCAGTTTCTAGGGGTGCCGTGTTTTGTGGCCCGGTATTGTGACGGTGGGCCCCCTGTTGGACTAATTAGGTATCAGGCTGCAGCAGCGGTTTACATTCTTGTTGATTTCAGATGGTCATGGAAGAAAATAAAGGGCTTTTAGCAGAGACTATAAATTTTAGCTCATCTAACTACACTTGCAATTTCCAGATGGTAATGCAAATCATATTTCTGTTTATAAAAACCATGCTCACAAAAACTCATGGTCAAGATGCTGTTATTTTTCATCCTGATTTCTTGAGCACACTTTTAGTGCACATGGATTTGATCATTTTACATGCTCATATAGGGACAGTAAGAGATTTTAGTTATTCAATTTTTCCATTCAGTATTATATATGTAACTGTAGAAAGTCTGGCATAATCCAACTTTTGCCAGCTCAAGAACTGCCCTCTTATCCATATGATTATTCCACTATAAATGGCAACTAGTCACAGCAAACTTGAAGTTCTCAACTATAACATCTACTTAGGCCCCAGAGCAGAAATGTGGGGATTAACAAAACATTACAATATTTGCCTCTGCCAGTCTATGAGCACAGTCTCTTTACCATGTGTTAGGTAGGCAGAATTTGCATAAATAGTTATCTAGCTGCCTGTTTTTCTCTAGCCATACTGGCATCATCCGTAAGTGGAGAGGGAATTGTTGCCACATAGGGGATCTTCAAAGTTTGCAAATGCTCAAAAAGGTTTAAGAGGAAAGGAACTGAGGTGGAGGGTGACAGCAGAAAAGGAACACAGGGTCTTACAACCTCATCAGACAGGCCCTGGGGAATATCCTAGAATGCTTCCCTACCAGTCCAGTGATGGATGGGAATGCTGTCCATTCCACGATGACAGTAGAATTCTGGCAGGGGCCCTCCCCATAATTAAAGTGGAAGCATCGCGCAAAGCTCCCCTCCTAACACAGAAGCCTGCCCTTGTTGTGCTGGCTCCAATGGAGCTATATGTGGTGGGGGAAGCATCACCACAAGAGAGTGGCACACAAAGCAATAGATTCACCCTGCTGCCCCTCTGTTTCTTCGGCAAAGCCAGGCAAAGCAGAGAACTTCACCTAGCTCATGTGATAAGGTCATTAGAAGGGATTCCTTGCTGGAATTCCAAATGAGAAAAATCTTGTATTCTTATGGGAAGCAAGAGGCATAGTTGACTCAGCCTTACAAATCACCAGCATCCGTTATAAGGAATGATTGACTCTAATCCAGCTGAGGCAACCTGCCGAGTAACTGCTAAGAAGTTCCTCCTAATTGGCCAAAATTATGATTTTTTCCAGCTTATCTCCTGCTTGTCCTAGCTGTACCTGAACTCATGGTTCAAGAAACCACCTCCATTACAGGTTTATTTCCAGCTGCTTTTATTTTCTGAGCTATGATGGAGTTATATAAGTGCATAGTACTTTCTCCATCCCACCTCTGCAAACACATGCAAGAAAAAGCTCAAGGACTACAGTTATTCTATTCTCATCCAGAAAACCCAAGCTATCGATTGCACAATTACTGCTACAACTGATCACTCGAAAAGCTGGCTCATCAGACACACTGACTCTGAGAAATGACCCTGTCATTTGAAATTCAGTCTAAAAATGAGGAGGTGAGAATAGCACGCGGCTCAGCCACTTTTGATCTTCCAGTTGCAGATGGGTTGATTGCAAGATGAACAACAACTACATCATATGTACACCTGCCAAGAAAAAAAGTAAGCTTAGGGAACAGTAACTTTTTACTTAGTTTTCATATTGGGCCTCCAATGTTCCTTCAAAGATTTCAATGAGACATTGCCTTCAAATTGAATCCTCACAGGAACCCTGAAAAGTAGGCCAATTAAAAACACCATGATGTGCCAAAGGCTACTTTACAAGCCTCTTAGGCAAGCTAAAGTTGATCTCTACACATTATTTTCTATAGCATTTGCTCTAATTCTAAAATAAAAATCACTATGGAGCCCATTCTGACATCATTTTTTCATGTATGAAACACTCACAAATAGCTGTAAGAGAACAGTTTTACATCCCACCAGGGGAATCTTTCCAGACAGTACCACCTTAACCAGCTTAACAATCACACTTTGATTGTGATTGAAACCACACCATGCAAAACAAATGGCACAGCTCTCAGAGGCAGATGAAAGAAAAGCAGAAAATGAGGCCAGTATCCAGGTCACACTGCCAAGAGGATAACACAGGGCATACATCATGTGTAGCAAAAGAGAGCTCACGGAATATTGGAAAAGTTCATGAAGAGCACTGACCTTCTAAACGAGGCCCACTTTTTCATAGTAAGTAATGAATGGCAGCCAGATTTCTGTCATGCGAAACATTTTTAAGGTTAGTACCTTTTTGCCCATACCTATGGTAATTATAGAAAACATCATTATTGCTATAAGATTCGTAATACATACATTTTAAAACCATCCTAAAGAGAAGATATACTAATGTGGGATTAGAAGCCAGTGTATATTCAGCACATACAAACACAGGCACAAAGAGGCCAATTGTCATAGGTCACTTCCAAAGTCTGAGCACAGTTCCAGATTGCTGTTTAAGTGAGATGAGCTCAGAATTGGAAAAAAAAATAGATTCTTAAGTCTAAAACCAGGTCAGGAGATTTTCATTTGTCCCTAGTGGTTGCAATGGCCTGGTCTCTCCACCAAAGATGTGCACCAAAGGAGTTGAGGCTTGGTTTGATTTGAGATAGGGACACCACTATCGTGTATGGATAATGTATTGAGACAATTGGAGCCCATCCATTATGTGCATGTAGTTATGCCATACATACTAATATTAATTTTGCCTGTTTTAGGACATAGGTGAGAATCATGCAAGCCTCCAGATGCTGGACTGTAATACCCAATATTACTTATTGTTGTCTGTGCCAGATACGTCTGGAGGAAGCTGCAATTGAACAACATCTGGAAGGTTGCATGTCCCCCACCCTTATTCAAAGGCTAAACCCAGTGTTAGTACCAATGAAGATGCACTTAGAGAAATAAATTGGACTTAAATAAATGATAAGAAATACATGTGTTTGTTTGTTCATTGACTTCATTTATGTCCTGTCTTTTCTCCAAGACAGAGATGCAAGGTAGCTCACACAGCAAAAAGAACAGAATTAAAAATATAAAAAGCAGCATTAAAATGGAATAATAATAATTTATTGTATTATTTATTTATTTATTTATTTAGCTTTGAAAATATTTTAATAGATTTTAACTGTGAATTTTAATACTGTTATGTTTAATTCTGTTTAAATGTTTGCCTAATTCTATGTAATTGTGGTCAAATTTTTAATTGTAAGCCACTTTGAGTCTTTTTTGGGTGAGATAATTTGTGATATAAATCATTATCATTATCATCATTAACATTGCATGACAGAAGGTATTCTCAGCTTGGAAGCGAATTCCAAAGTTTAGGGTTATACATTGAGAAGGTCTTATTTTGTGTTCCCAGCAATGCCTTTGAAAGTGATGGGACTAGGAGAAAGTCCTCCCCTGTGGATGTTTAGATTCTCAGCAATCTTGTATGAGGAGATATCAGGTAACCTCATACTAAGCCTAGGGTTTTATATGTCATTCCAATGTTAGCTGAAATTAACATTGGGTTTAGCTTTTATGCTTCCTTTCTTTTTAAAGAAGTCTATATCCCAATTCAAATGCACTGCATGGAATGAACTTTCATTGCATGGTGCTGTTGCATTGTCAAGAACCATAACCTGAAGAAAGAACTAACTGTAAAGTATCTATCTGTATTTTGTTTCAGCAAAACAAACCCAAGTTTTCCTTATTTTACCTGCCTGTCCTGAGATTTATTTTATTTTTCAACTTTTTTTTCCTGAAAGAGTCCTCAAGTTAATTCCAAACTACAGTGTCAATTTATACATCATTGGCTTCAGACATTTGCTGTCCCTGAACCTGCCATTCAAAGAATATCCCTCCTTTAAGTCTTCTTCTGCCATGACCCAACATCCCCAAAGAATCCTTCAAACGACTCCTCATCTGTAGGTGCTGTAAGTATGTCCCGGATCCTCTTTCTCTGCTGTTCATCATCAGATTCCTGCTCCCGAGTAACCCTTTTTCCCCTTCTGGCACCCATATTACTGTTTGTAAGTCTCTGTCTACTACAACAGCCAGAGACTTAAAATCTATGAATCAAGCCACACATTTCTAAATACATTTAAGGGAATGTCTCATCACAACACACTCCAAATGAGATACCAATTGCATAATATGTGATCTGCACACACCAGCTGATCTAGTGTAGACTCCTGGCTTACCTAGAGTAGTAAGTTCAGTTTTATTGCCTTCAGGATCTGCCACGGGATTTAGTACTGGAAGAAAGTGCAAGAGGAGACTTATGGTTGGCATAAGTAAGCAAATTTAGCCAAATGTACCAAACAAATAGGGTAACAGTAATATAGAGGTATTCATATGCACTGCATAAGGAAAGGGATATCTGGATGTTTTTCTATCTCTGCCACACTAAGAATGTCACAGCTGAGGTGATAATTGAAGAGCTCCAGGCTCTGATATTATTATTTCACGTACTGTAGATGGGGGGGGGGGGGGGGGGGAATCAAGGTTTCAATGGACCCTTCAATTATTTGGTCCTTTTTGCCTAGGTCTTCCCAAAGTCAAAGGATGGCATTTGAACCTAACTGAAGTTTCACCTATAGACATGGCCCATAGTTCCTTCTAGAATGGACCTAATTCTACCTTCTTCCTAACTATTCCATGCCAACACTTTCTCAAAAATAAGGAAAATAGAAACCAACATTCCACAAATTGCTTTGACTGAGTTTGGAGACACATAATGTCAGAGGGGGGCACTGACCCCAGATTCTTTCACATCATCTGCTCCAGCCCATATATGATAGTCATTTTTATTTTACCCAAGTGGGAGGGTGAATTGCCTCAAAAGATTACTCTGCATGGTAACTGACTTCACAGTTGGAAAGATTAGGAGCTTAAGCGAGGGAATATCTTCCATTCATCAGGGTAGGGTCTGAGGCTTGGGTGAAGATAAAACATATTCCTATACTCTTGATAGGATAGATTGGAGCTTTCCTGGAAACCAGACATTACTTTCCCCAATATGATTCACTTATCATTCATAGCTTATTTCAAAAACCTATTGATAAATAATATTCATTTTATAGGCATCTAATAAAAATTGGCAAACAGTAATTTCTAATCTATCTTAATTTAATTTAATTTTAGCTCGTCCAGCTCTACTTAAAAATTTGTCATTTTGCCTAAATCAATGAAATAAAACAAACAGCTCATTCAGAAATATCAGTGATTCTTTAAAAAATAAAGTCTGTAATAATTTTTGTCATTCAGTTTCTTAAATTTTAGTTCAGGGTGTTTTAAAAAGAAGAAAGAAAATTCATTCACCTTTATCATTTTAGATTCAAATAGAAGTAAGATTACATGCAGAGAATAAATTGGAAGACCTGGGAACTATGCCAATTACAATCAATTTTGCCAAAGGGTTTCAGAAATAGTTGTAACTTTTTAATCTTCCACAGCACCCTTCACAACTCCAGCCTTGAAGGTGCTTTAAAGAATAACTGTATACTCCAATTTATACAAGGGGATGGGACTGAGGAGCGCCATCAGTATTGCAGTGTATCAACAACCATTATATTCTGTAGTGCATGGGCTCAGTCCACAGGCATTTGGGAAAACACATAAAGATTGAGTCTCCAGTGTCGAGAAATCTGAAATATTAAATAAACTAAAGCTTTTTCCTTCCAGCCATCCACTTCCACCTTTAGGAAAGGAGGCTAGCCACACATCCAGAGCCTGCCATTGATGTTGGAGCTGTTTTTCAATTTGTAATGTAGATTTCAAAGTATGTATGTATGTTTAAAATGCAGTAGCTATGTGCCAAGTGTATTCCTGTGTGGAAAGAATTAACTGAACCATGGAGGGAACGGCATTCCTAGTGAGGTCATAAATCAAGTGTATAGAGTAAATGGATACAGCATCATGCATCGTACATCATATGTCATTCTGGAATGCAAGAGGTGTGGACTAGTGCTAATAACAGTGTTTGTGTGTTCGCAATGTGACTATCGGTCGGAGAGGAACCAAAGTTTTATGATGTGCTAAGTGTTAAGTAACTTCTAATGTATATTGCTGTAAATAAAGTAGTTTATAGCCTAAAGTGGCTGTGATCAATCTGTTCCCGCCTTGCTGTGCAGCTGATGCCACTGACAGTTGGATTATGGGCCCAGCATGCTTCCGTTGTGTGGGTGAGGTGGGTCAGGTGCTTGAGAGATGGACCACAAGGGTGAGCGTGAAGCAACTGCATTGGCCATGGCCTGCATTCAGTTCACAGTTAATGAAAAAGTCTCACAGAAGGTGGGGAATGAAGGTTTGGCTGGACAATTTTTCCAATCCCCAACAACTTTGCTAAAGGGGTGAAAAGAATACCATGAAATGTCTGGGACCTCTCCTTTTTTTTACAGGGGCCTTGTGTAAGCAGAGTTTTCCCCATCCCTTCCCCCACTTCTGATTCTCCCATCAGATTTCTAAAAGTGGTACAGCAGCAACTTCTTATGGGACACTTGTGGGGGAGGTGGACATGTGACTAATCCCCTTCACATCCCATCTCTCATTCACTAGGTTTATGCAAATATAGGTGTTGTTCAAAATCTTGGGATCCCCAGCACAGTGGAGCTCTGAACAGGTCCAATCAACATGCACAAGGTTGAAGCCATGAGCAGAAATCAATTTATTTGGCAATGGCAAGAGTGGACACTGGGAAAGAGCAATTCCCAAATTTGACATGGTTTCAAAGTAGGCTTACTTGTCAACCACATTTAGTCACCGTATCGAGACAGTATCTCTAGTGTATGTAGTTCTTAAGGACACACACACATTCATTCTAAACAAGTTCATAGAACACAAGGAAGGAATTAAGTTTTTCCTCCCCAACTATTTTTTCCCATAAAACTCAGATTCTTCTTTTTAAAGAAAGAGAGAGAAGCTTTCAATTCAGTCAATGGTGCACCATTAGTCAGTTCGACTGCACCTCTCAATACAGTACGACCTTTGTAACCATCGGAGACATGTTCCAAGACATGATACTTCAGTTGATACCTGAAGTACTATATTTTGACTACACTTGGGCCAGAGGCAGACCATAGAAAAGCCCACTAACACTTCTGAGAGTGAGGGATATTTTTGGAGTATGCGTAACGGAAGCCATAGACATCAAATCTGTGGATAAGCGGTTTCTTACTCTACTTTTAACACTTACACTTTTGGGGCTATTCTTTCTGTAAAAGTTGTGTGATAAATTACACAGCATTGCCACAAAGCATTTACAAATTTCAGCAGTTTGTTTCAGGGAGGCATTAAAAGGAGCTATATACTCCTCTAGGCATTGTTGTTTTACATTCATAAATAACTTTTGAAGATCTAAACTCTTCCTTTGCCAGGGGCACATTTGCTATCTCCAACTTCCATTTAAAACTTTCCAGGGTTTTTTTTTCCCTTCTGTTTATTGATTTATATTGCATGATATCTATCTGCCCAAGCATTTCATTTTGAAAAAGTTCTAAATAAATACATAAACAAGAAAATAAATAAATATAGCTAGCAAGTCTATAATAGAACTGTATATGTCCACGGTCAGATTCATATTGACTTGGAAATATTGTACCTCCTTTTATATAATTTCTTCCTATGTTACCTATTTTGATATAGAAGAAGCATTGGGTGGAACTAACCACCTGCATGTGCTATTTATCATCCATTGGTTAGGCTTGTTCTTTTATTCTATTAATTCCACCTATTGCTTTTGCAATCTCAAGCCAACTGGGGGGGAGGTAGGGCAGAATGACTACTTTACATGATGTATGGACTACAATCAGGTTGGCAAATTACAAGTTTTGTTGGCCTACTCCAGTGGTTGTCCAATTAAAATTTTGCTGCATTGTACAAGACAGAACAGAGATGCTCGGAATCATGCACTTACAACTTTTGCTGTGTACAGATGAGATCAGTCTTGTTTCTATTACCAAGATAGTTTTCAGAGACCTTGGATCATTTTGTAAAAAAAAATTAAAAATAGTCATTTCTTTCTCTGAATTATGCTAAAACCAATTTTGTTTTCTTTGTTAAAAGACCTTGGCTGCATAAATGTTCAACAGATAATAGGATTTTAAGTATTTAGAAATTCAGTTCAAGCAGAACCAGAGAAGGATAGGGGATTTGGAATCCACAAGGCAGCTAACCCTTCACGTAACTGAGGCTTCCTACATTTTCCTCACATTCAGGGAGACAAATTGGTACATTTTTTATTCAAGATCTTCTGCCTTACAAGTAGTGTACAGCAAAAGAATAAGGTGATGGGCTACTATAATTAAATTAGGGGCTATCAAAACTGTACACTAAAGGGAAAAGAGAAATATTTGTATGCTGTTTCTACTGCTTTTACCTGGACATAGGAGAAACACCTGATGAAAATACCTTCAAGATATTTCTGACTTATGGCAACCCTTGGGCAAAATTAGTTTTTATTGGCAAGTTTTGCTCAGAAAGCGGTTGCCTTTGCCTTTCTCTGAGTTTGAGAGAATATGACTTTCCTAAGATTACCCAGCAGGTTTCCATGACTGAGTGGGAATACAAACCCTGGTCTCTAGTGTCCCAGTGCAACACTCAAACCACTATAACATACTGACTGTTATGGAAGATTGTGCAAAAAACAGGGTTAGTTTTTTGAAGGTGCTACACAATGATAAAGGTGGGCTATCTTTCTTTGCAATTTTTTAAACAGAGGTTGGATGCTCACCTCTGAGGAGTCCCTTAGCACTGCACAAACAATGAGTTGGACTAGAAGTTCCAATCTGATGTTTCTATGAAGCTCGTCATATTAACATTGAGAAACAATAAATCTCTATGCGTTGTGCATTCCGTTGTTCATAAGGGCTGGATACATAGGAAACCCTAACAAATACAAACCCTATCACACACTTTTCTTACAGTTTGACATTAATCTGCTTTGACTCATCACACCACAGAAGGTTTCCTCCTCTCAATCCATTCAATGCCTACAGACATCTGTCTGACCTTTTTTTCCCCAATGCTTTTGATAAATATTGTGCAGTCACATAGCCAGGAAATCTTGAAGTATCAATATCATGAGAGTTGGGAAGATCTCACATATGCACAAGTTTACAGTACTAGAGATCTCTTTTGGCACAAACTGGCAAATCAATAAAATTGTGCAGATTCAGTGTTTCTATTTTTCTAAAAAAAATAACTTTCCAGAGGTCTTTCCTCAGCAACCACTAGAAGAGAAATTATGGCTGCTTCCCTCATGAAAACACCCGGAGTCAGCAGAATCTGCCCCCAAACATGCTTCCAAGGAGACACCACAACACATCACATCAAAGCTGATGGAGTGCATACAGGATGTAGGATCACACATGCCCCTTCTATACTGCCATTTAATCCAGGTTATCAAAGCAGATAATCCACATTATCTGCTCTGAACTGGATTGTATGAATCTACAATGCCATATAATCCAGTTCAAAGCAGAAAATCTGGGTTTTATTTGGCAGGGTAGAAGGGGCCACAGAAAAGCTATGCCTCAGAATCAATTAAAGATAAAAACACAATTTCAAATTAGTGTTCAATTACTCCATTTCTGAGACCTTTTGCAAATGGATTCCAATTGGTTGCTGACAAAAAGGGGACAAATGTCGTGTGATGGGACTCATTAGGAATTCCATACACATGAGTTCTGAAATGAAGTATAGCTTAATGTGATGAGGTGATAGGACTCTTTGCTGTAATACACCAACACAGCTTCTGCCTATCCTCAAAATTCATTGAACAAGGTCTGGAAAATTATCTAAATCATTTTAAAATTCTTGTTCAAATTAAGCATTTTACACTTCTCAATGTGCATTGTGAAACAAAGTGAGACTTGCCATGAAACTGACACATTTTCAAGCCTCAGGTTATGTATGAGAGAGAAATATAAAAAGAATGTTAAGTTATTATTGATTGTTTAAACTATTTATATACCGCCTTTCTCACCCCTGGGGGGACTCAAAGTGGTTTACACATAAATAATAGCAAGATTCAATGCCTTATGTTGGGCACCGATATGATGCCAATACAAACAATTACAATAGTAAAACCACAATTACACATAAATCACAATTAAAACTATACACAAGCATTAAAACAATAAAACAGTCTTGTCAGTCAAATCGCTGTTCCAGTCAATGTCCCTCTAAAATGCTACATACATCTACTGTCCAAAGGCCTAGTCCCTGAACAATGCTTTTAATTTTTTTTCTAAAAGCCAGGAGGGAGGGAGCAGATCTTACCTCATTTGGGAGTGTGTTCCATAGGCGGGGAGGGGGGGCACAGCTAAGAAGGCCCTGTCTCTTGTCCCCGCTAGACACATTTGTGCTGTTGATGGGAGCGAGAGCAGGGCCTCCCCGGATGATCTTAGATTACGAGGTGGGACGTAGGGGTGGATGCGTTCGGACAAGTAAGCTGGGCCAGAACTGTAAGTGATGTGTATACTTTTAAAATTATGAATTGCCAAAATTGTATAAAAATGAAAAATATGCAGAAACATTCTCTAGGGCAGTGGTTCTCAAGCTGGGGTCCCCAGATGTTTTTGGCCTACAACTCCCAGAAATCCCAGACAGTTTACCAGTTGAAGGTCAAAAACATCTGAGGACCCCAGGTTGAGAACCACTGCTCCAGGGAATGTAGAGTTACAAAAAAAGTGTGCAAATAAACACAGGCATGTGAAAAATACCTATGGGCAAAATGTAATAATTCCCATGTGGGAAGAAAAATATATAATCTTGCAATGTGATGCAAACAAAGAATAAAACAAGAATCCTGGTAGTGTTCAGAGAACTGTAACAGAATTGAGCAGGAACTTCATTTTTCTCATATATGTGTGTGTGTGTGTTCATTTTAATATATCAGAAGTATAAAAGATGGACAAAAAAGGAAAAAGCTGTAACAAGGAAAGTATATGATGAGCAACTGATATGATTATGAAACTATTGTTTGCTCTGCAGCAATGGAAAGAATCTTTAATATTCATTCATTTTTCAGTCTTTATAATTTCTACCTGGATCTCCTTATAGATTGAAGGAGCCCCTTGCAAACTATATTAAAAGGGAAGAATGACAATGGGCGCATCACTGATAGAAAAGCCCTGTAATACTGTCAATGATGATATTGGCATTGAGATACCTGGGCCATTTTAAAGACTGTAAAGCTCTAGCTGTAGTTTTATGTCTTGGCTGGATCTGATTTTTTTTTTCATGATTTCTCAAGTATTTCAAGTGGTACAGAACATCAGGAGCTGGGGGCAGTGCTCTTATGCTCAATCCACTTTGCAGGAAAAGTTGGAGGGAATGGTTACATTGCAAATGTGCTCATTTTGAATTTCAGTTTGAGTCTCTGGAAAAAGATGCTGAATGAAATACTCATTCCAAGAAACATGTCCACAGATTCACATCTGTGTCAGATAGTAACATGTCTGTCCTCATGTTAACATCTATTTACTTTGCTCCACACCTGCCAGCATTAGCCAGTGTTGTATAGTGCAAGAGGGCAAGACATATTGTGATGACTTCAGCCAGCCCTACCATTAGTTAGAATGGGGGCATAACCTAGCCAACACATGCTGAGAGGTTTGGTTATTCTTTCTAATATCTTCCAATATACATAAAGGATGATTTTGTCAAAGGAGTTCCTTCTCCTCCTAGATTTGCATGCTGTTTTTACATGTGGTGAAGGATGTAAAATAGTCCCACCAGACTATTCTTCTACGTTGCCAAGCAAGCTCTGAAAACAACCCCTACCACACAAGTACTGGTGACTATATAGGGCTAATGTTGGATGAAGACTATGAAAAGCGGCAATGTCATATCTATTACCTGAAGTAACAAAATATTTTGGGTCTGAGATGTAAGATTATGTTTTAGATGATCCCATTCAAGAGGCTTTCATTTTTAGGGCCTGGCTAGGTTGATATCATGTACATTGTTTCAAATTACCTCAGTCCATGGTAAGGATTTGAATGTGTCCAACACCACTTTAAACAGGTCCTAGAAACAGGAAACAAAAGCATAATCAAGAAATCAGAAGAAAACTAGGATTTGGAAGGAACTAGGCAAGAGTCTGAGGTGTATATCATCAAATACTAAAGATTAGATTATCCGTGCCATTGCATTTCCCATTTTTATGTATGGTTGTGAAAGCTGGACAGGAAAGAAAGCTGACAGGAAGAAAAACAACTTATTTGAAATGTGATGCTGGAAACAGAATTCAAGAGGAAAATAGGAAAACCACATTCCAGGTGGATAGACTCAGGGCCCTTCCAGACAGGGCCAAATCACAAAAGGAAACTGGATTTAAAATCCCTATTACTATTGAGATTGAGGCCACACAGAGGGCCCAAATTCCACATTTTTCTTGTGGAGTGGGTGGCTGCATATTTTCCAGGGTCAATCGGAAGTTGACCCGGGAGGGCATCTGGGCAGCCCTCCATTTCCCTTCTAAACTTGCCAGAGGGGCCTGGCTACATCCTCAGGTCCCCCGGAATAAGCTTCTGATGCATCAAAATGGTCCTAAGTATGAAGTCTTGTGGTCAGCTGTAAATGTAACATCAGTCTATATATGATGCACTCTACTACCATTTGCCTCTCCAAATTTAAAGCACATTAGTACACATTGATCTCTAACAAATATTACTCCTATTGGGATTTAGACCATTCAGAATGCTCTATTTAATAGTCTTTCAAGTAAAATATATAAAATGGACTAAAAGGAAATGAAGGAAGGGGAGTTGTTTAGTTGTAATATATGTAGTGCAATTGCTATCACAACTGACTTTTCTTCCAGTCTCCCTCCCTATGAATTTTAATCAGAACACTTTGCCTCCAGAGCCTACCATTCCAGCGTTTTCCCAAACAGTGTTAACTATGAATTATACCTGGAGTTTGCTTTCTGAATTCAATACTTGGTTTCAAGGCCAAAGCAATCTTTAATAGACATAACTGTTTGATTATTTCATTAATAAATGGGAGTGATGCCAGTTAGTAAAGGCATTGCTCTTCTAAGACCAATTCATCTCTTACTAGTACTTACAGCTGCTTATTCAAGGGAAACCTGTCTAAAGTCAATTAAATTGCACCCGCTTCATAATACCCTTTTTGAAGAGATATTTAGATTCAGATTCACAATTTGGCTGGGAAGAATGAGGCACGATGCTTTTGAAATTTTATATTGTTCTGGTTTGTTGTTGGAAGATTTGTATCCCCTTTTATTATTCAGTAAATTATATTTTATGGATATGATATTTAACAAACATGAAGTTGAAAAAAATAATTTTATAATTTTTCCCAAAACCATTGCAAATATTTCAGTAAAGTATTTTGAGGACTGGCTGGATTTCTCCTCCCAATAATGTTTATCAGTCACTTCATGTACAACTCAGTGGAGGTATATGAAAAGTCCAAATACCATTTGGATCACACATCAGCATATATCCCTGTTTACTTCTTATTCATTCTACACCCCTTTTAGAACCATTCCATACCATTCCAAATTATCTCACTATTCTTAGATAAGTGAAGAAAAGATCTCTTTACATAAGGCCACTGGATAGTAGTTCCCATCATCTCCCATCCTGGCTGTGTTGGCAAAGACTTGTGACAAATCAGTCTAGAAACTCCTAGAGAGCCAAACATTGCTCATTTCGGGCATAAGGGGATCATGTGAGATGACTCACATGTCACTGTATTTGTACAATGCTAAAAATTGTACAATGACTCACACATCATCATATTAGTACAATGCTACAAGTTAATACAATACTACTTCAGGCACTATACTAATATTCACTGGTATGTTGGTTCTGAAAAGAAATTCCTTCCCTCAATAACACCAGGAAAAATTAGAAGACCTTGCAAGTGAATCAAAGTTCCAACTTTCTTGAAAGAAATACATTTTTTCTCCCACACCCTGAGAAATTTGAATCTGAAAGGAATGAAGGTGCTGAATTCAGAATCCATAAATTGTTAACAGGCCACCTTGCATTGCACATGTATAAAATAACTTTCCATTCAACTATAATTCCTGACCAGATGCTTACATTGTCTTACTAGATTAGATGTCAAAACTAATTTTCCACTGATGCAGCTGGGAGGAAAAGACATTTTGGGTATAATTCTGACCATGTCAGCTTATTTTTCTGGAGGAAAAGTTTGAAAAACCAAAGCACATTATGCTTAAAAATGCAAGCATGCATGTACAGCAGTCAAGTGAAGTCTTTAGTGCCTACTCTCCCTTCATTCCCCTCTCTTTCAGTTCAAAGAACAGAAGCTAAAGTCAGTTCTATTTTGCTCAACTCACTCTTATTGTCATCAAAAGCTTCTTTCTACAAAAGTTCCTGATTTAGAAACATTACCATAATTGCTCCCACTTTGATGAGAATTAACTATTAGGTAGTGCTTCTCATTCATGGCCTTATGTATCTAATGCATCTGTTAATACCTACAGATAACAGTATAAGACACTCCTGCTTATCCTATGGGTTAGGGACTCCAGCAGAATCTGGATGTGGTATTGGCTGAAAGGCAAAACCAATGGGAGAACCTTATGAAGGTTCACTTGGGACCGAATATATGCTTGCAAAGTCTTGGCTTGGCTTTTTTCCCCTCCCTTCTCAGCTCACTTTGCAAGCAGCACACATACATATGTGGTCGGTTTTAAGTAAGCCTTCACAGACATGAAGAACAGATGAAAGAGAGTAGATCCCTCATCAAATTAATGTCTGTAATTTGCAAGTGTGGAATGAGCAAAGTGTCAAACAGTCAGGCATATAATAATCCAAGAGCAAGTGTGATGTCATGGTTTGAGCATTGCACTACAACTCTGGAGACCACGATCGCACCATAAAACCCAATGTGTGACTTTGGGGATATGACATTATTTTAGACTCAGAATAAGGCAATGGCAAACCTCTTCTGAATAAATCTTGCCAAGAAAACCTTGCAAAAGATAAGTCTTAGGATCATCATAGGTCAGAATCAAGTTTTGCTTGCAGCCCCTGGGACCCTAAATATCCTGAAGGCATCACATTCTGTCTGGTCATGGAAGGGAAGCAGGGCTATGCTTGGTTCCTGGTATTCCTTGGTGGGGAAACCACCAAGGAATACTAGGTCCTGTACAATATATTTCAGAGGAAGGCAGTGAAGAGAAGACTCTTTCTTTTGTGTCTCACCATCCCTTTACTTGGGCTAGTTTTATCAGAAGGAGGCCAATGGCAAAGCTCTCAGATTTGGCCTCAGGGGGTTAAGTAAATATGGCACATCATACAGAGCACTGAAGAAAATTCCAAAATGGCAAATCATCCCCTACTAATAACAAAGTGAGCATTTGGCAATATCAGACCTCTGTTTTTACCTGCAATTATGCCAGTCATTGGCTAACTATAACAGTGTATTGATTAAAACTCCCTTACTATTAAATTGGAACAAGCACAGGAACAACTTAGCCATTAAATTCTGGCAAATACAAGAAAAACAGTAAGCTATACTTATAGGCAAGTGACTAAGGGTGCATCCAGACAGCTCACAAAATGTGTGAGCTCCTGCATTTTTACCTGGGGTGTCCAAATTATTCCTCAGGTAAAAGCAAATTAATTTGGCATGTGGAAAGACCTGAGTCTTTCCAGATGTGGGCCCTATGTGGATTGGGCCCAGAGACTGCAGCACACGACTTCCAAGCCCAATCCACGCAGCTGTCTTCTGGGGCCCCCCTCCCCAAAACCCCTTTAAAAGCCTTAAAAACTAAAAATTATCCTGTCACCATAACCCTGCTGCTGGCCCTCTCTTTCCACATAGAAATGGTGCACCAGGAGAAGGGAGGCCAGGCACGATTTTACTCTTGCCCCCATATTCCTGGCGTGTCTCTTCTACATGCCAGGAGAGGGTTGGCAACAGAATAATGGTGGCTGGGTAAGTAATTTTTAGTTTTTAAGGCTTTTCTGGGGATTTTGTTGGTGTGAGGGTACCTGGCTGGAGCATCTGCATGCACTCACCCAAGAAAGTGTGGAAAAGTCTGAACTTTTCCCCTGTGTGGAAGTGGCCTAAGGATCCTTCCACACAGCCGTATATACCCGAACATCAAGGCAGAAAATCCCACTTTTTCTGCTTTGAACTAAGTTATCTGAGTCCACACTGCATATGTTCCAGTTCAAAGCAGAAAATGTGAGATTTTCTTAGGCTGTGTGGAAGAGGCCTAACATGTATTGACTTTAACAACCTAGCACGAATGAAAAGGATGTGATAATTAGGGAAATGCATATGCAAATAATATAACGGGATTACACAAACAAATATATAACATTATGCTAATTATAAATGTGAATGTAGATGAGTACAAGAACCCCCTAAACCCTGTTCTTACATTTGCCTGAATGTGCAAGGACTCAAAAGAACTCAAAATACATTAAGGGTACAAGGCACCCATTAGCATCCCTGTGAGGTCTACTTCCTCATCAGATTATTGTAGCAAAACAGTGAATGCACTGAAGCTTTGAAAAACACTTGAATTTGGGGTTCTATTAGCAAAATGCACTACTTCCAGTGTTTATCTGAAACATGCAAATCACCTATTACTACCTGTAGCTCTAGAGCTTCAATTCAGCTCTTGGCTTCATCTCATGTGAACATGAGCCTAAATTCAAAAGCAAAGAATCAGTTCATGTCAGGACAGTCTGTTCCTTTCCTGGATCCCAGAGAAGGAAAAGGAGAACATGAAAAAGAAAGGAAGCTAAACCTGGTCCCGTATACTGATGATTTTTTTTTAAAAAAAACCCCAATCATACTTTTCGGTTTCATGTGGCCAGGCTGGCTGTTTGGTTCTATGAGTTGTTGTCCAAAAAAGTAACAATGGAATGAGGGTCAGCTTCTTTTTTGCATCTTCTACCACTGAGTTATACTTCCCTGTGAAACAGTATTATGGCAGCTACCAATTCACTTCTTCCGTTGGAGTAATGGGTGGTGAATACTCCAATACATTAGAGTTAGAAGAGAATATATTAAGAACTCCTTATGGCCATGTAGAATTACAACCTTCCAATATAACAGCTATATAGCACACATCTAGTTGGATAGCCTCTCTCTGAAAATCTGATTTAGGCTTGTTCTCCTTTGTCTTAATAAATATTTCAAAGCATACTAGCATCATTGTCCTGTGGCATTCTCCTACTCAAAGGAAGCTAAACCTGAAGAGCACTGCTTCAGAAAATTCCCACCATTCAGTCTAGCAGGGGCAAGGGAAGGAGATGTAGTGGTATGAGCATAGGACTACTACTCTGGACACCATGATTTCAATCCCCATTCAGTCATAGACATTCCTTGGATGATTTTAGTCAAATTACACTCTTTCAACATGGAGTAGGGAGGAAATTCCCTCTGAAGAAATCTTGCCAAGAATATCCCATGCTAGATTTGCCTTAGGGTCCTTCCATGTAGGTCTCCATCCTGTGAGGAACTGAGATAAAATATCCCAGTTCCTCCCAGAATTGAAGCCTCACACCTACTCCAAACTTCATGCTTTCCATGGAGGGGTGGCTTCATGCCCTCCAGGTCAACCCTTCTCCCCTCACTCCCATCCTTCTGACATATCATTTTGATGCACCAGGAGCTTTCGTCAAAGGGGCCTGAGCATGCAGAGGGAGTTCTGAGAGTCAATCCCCACAGGGCCCACACCTCGAAAGATCCGGACCTTACATTAGGGTCCAGATCTTTCCAGGTGTTTTATTAATCCAGAGTAAACTTGGAAATTACAATTGACTTGGGATTACTTCAGGTTTACCTGAAGCACCATTTGGATGTGTCAGGTAAACCCATTATAGGTCCCACATTGTGGAACTGTCTGGAAGGGCCCTTAGAGTATCCATAAATCAGAAGCAACTTAAAGGCATGCACCAGCAACAGTTAAAGGAATGCAACCCATTTCAACATATATATGTCACATTTAACTTGCTGTTCTTTAAGGTGCCATAAGATCTGGGTGTTTTCAAGCTACAGACATGTAGGATTTCACTTTAACTGCCATGGTTCCATGCTATGAAATCACAGAATCATTAATTTAGGAAGGACCATTTAAAAATCTCAGCCAGCGAGTTATTCTAGTGCCCCACCAAAATGTAAATCATAAGTTTCCTTAGGATAGAACAAGGGCAGTTAAGCTGGAGTAATAGTGCTATAATTGTGTAATGTGAAAGAGCCTCTATTGTGTGTGTTTTTGCTACTCTATTCAAAGTATTATTTAAGGGAAGCATCAAAATGAATTTGTACTTATATGATATCTGCAATAGAAAATAATATAGAGTCTGGCTAAAAATGCATATTTTTAAAAGTCATTCATATCCATTTGATGCTATGAAAGTAAAAATAAGGAACTAAAATGTGAATTTCCCAAGTTCTCTTCTACACAGAAACTTGTTGCAAGCAGAAACATTCTTTCTGTATATTTTAATACTATTTTGATCTTCTCTCCTACAGTTGTTTAGTACCTCTCATTACAATATGTAAGGAATACTTTGTGTGGCAGAATGCAGTCGAACTTCCCTATGGTAGCCCATTGCTATTTGTATTCTCCCTGCACTGGGCCACAATTTTGCATTTCATACATTATTCAGAACTTGCTGCAGTCATTCAGCAAGGTCACCACTACATGCATATCCCTAAAAGAGACGAAAGGAAAGGGAGAGAGACATTGAATAAAGCAAGACAGTTCTCATGAATTCATGAAAACTGCCTGGTCCTACCATCTCTCCTTTTAGATGCCATGTGTATAGAATTATTATTTGCATGTCTTCCTAGAACAGGGAGTTCACTAATAAGGAAGTTACAGCTGAAACCATGATTCTGCTTTGAAGTCATTATCTTCATCAAATGCAATAACATCTGGGAACATGCTGGGTTACATAAAGGCACAATTTATTTTTAATATGATTTTCTGATTCTCTTCTCTCATTTATTCACTTACATATCATAAACATCTTCCAAAAGCGGAGTTTAGACTTTATATTATATATATATGCTGCCAGTATTATTATTCTCTGACAATTAGTTGGTTGCTTGAAGTGTCTATAGCTCACCACAAAATAAGATGCATTTGGAATATACTGAAATGATTGGATCATAACTTAATAAACAGTTTAAGAGAGCAGCCTGATCTACCAACCTGATATTAAGCTACTGCACCATGCTGGCTCTGATGTTTCTTTCTTTCTTCCTTCTTCTTCTTCTTCTTCTTCTTCTTCTTCTTCTTCTTCTTTCTTCTTTCTTCTTTCTTCTTCTTCCTTTTTTTTTTTTTTGGTAGATGGCCTTTCCACACAGCCTTATATCCCGGAATATCAAGGCAGGAAATCCCACATTAACTGAGTGTGGACTCTAATAGCCCAGTTCAAAGCAGATATTGTGGAATTTTCTGCCTTGATAGTCTGGGATATAGGGCTGTGTGGAAGAGCCCCCAGTCTTACAAATCCTGGGAGTTTTAGCCTTTAAAAGGAACATTTCCAAGCTGCCTATATAATACAATAATTCCATACAGATGTCCGAGTTAAAGTTGTTTTTATTGACATAGTATTACTACCAAAGAAGTCCTCACATATTTTTCTTGTGGATAATAGTATCAGGATTTATATTTGAAACTCATTTCAGCAATGCTGAATATTTGCTTCCCTCTTTACCTGCTGCTTACCTTACAAAAGGAGTGTGAAATATTTATTTATTTATTTATTTATTTACTGCACTTGTAGACCACCGTTCTCAGCCCTAGGGCGACTCACGGCGGTGTACAACACGTAAAAACAGGTACAATTTCCAGCATAAGAAATAACACAACAACATTAAACAACATCACTATCAATAATACCATTACACTAAATCATTCGCGCCGTCTCATTGTTGAATCACAATCCAATCTCGTTATCCATGTTCCGTTCCAATCGTCATTTCAGCACTTACTCAAACGCCTTCTCAAACAACCACGTCTTTAGTCTCTTGCGGAATGACATAAGGGAGGGCGCCAATCTGATGTCCACAGGGAGGGTGTTCCACAGCCGGGAGGCCACCACTGAGAAGGCTCTATCTCTCATCCCCGCCAGGCGTGCCTGTGAGGCAGGCGGGATCGAGAGAAGGGCCTCCCCGGACGATCTCAAAGTCCTCGTGGGCTCATAGGCCGAGATGCGGTCAGACAGGTATTTTGGGCCGGAACCATTTAGGGCTTTGTAGGCCAACACCAGCACCTTGAATTGGGCCCGGTAGCAAATCGGCAGCCAGTGGAGCTGGTACAACAAGGGCGTTGTGTGCTCCCTGCGTCCCGCTCCTGTTAGTAACATGGCTGCAGCGCGCTGGACTAGCTGAAGCTTCCGGGCCGTTTTCAAGGGCAGCCCCACGTAGAGAGCGTTGCAGTAGTCAAGGCGGGATGTGACCAGAGAGTGTAATACCGTGGCCAAGTCAGACTTCCCGAGGTACGGGTGCAACTGGCGCACGAGCCTGAGCTGTGCAAATGCTCCCCTGGTCACCGCTGAGACCTGGGGATCCAGGCTCAACGATGAATCCAGGATCACACCCAAGCTGCGAACCTGCGCCTTCAAGGGGAGTGCGACCCCATCCAGCACAGTCTGTAACCCTATACCCTGTTCGGCCTTGCGACTGACCAGGAGTACCTCTGTCTTGTCTGGATTCAATTTCAATTTGTTCGCCCTCATCCAGACCGTTACAGTGGCCAGGCACCGGTTCAGGACCTTGACAGCCTCCTTAGTAGCAGGTGGGAAGGAGTGACAGAGTTGGACATCATCTGCGTACAGATGACACCGCACCCCGAAACTCCGGATGATCTCACCCAGCGGCTTCATGTAGATATCTTTGGTACCTCAGAAATTTTGGGCCCCAATTTCTATAAGAAATGGTAATGGAATATAGAGATTCAAATCTCCCCCTTACCTCACAATGCAGGCCCCTTCTGTCTTTTAATCCAGATTATCAAAGCAGATAATCCACATTATCTTCTCTGAACTGAATTATATGAGTCCACACTGCCGTATAATCCACTTCAAAGCAGATAATTTGGATTTATATGGCAGTGTAGAATGGGCCTCTTCACACAGGGCTTTTTTTTTAACCCATTTTTCTATTTGTTGACAGGGCCTACTGAATGTCATCAGAAAACACTGGCTTGGCACCATCCACATTCCTCACAAAGTGGAGGAGATGTGTTTCAAGACACTTCCTCCTCCAAAACAGAAAGGAAAATGTTTTTTGGGTAGCTCCAACAGAACAACTTGCTCTTTCTTCTCTATTTCATCATATGATTGGATAAAGAGTGGCAGAGCAACACATGTTGCTGCCTTTTCTCCCATATGATAGTGACTGGACAGGACGCCCTGCCCCATCCCCACCATATGATGGGGAGGGCACATGGGGTGCCACAAAATGCCCTGTGCACCTTCCCTTTTGCTGGTGACCTCCAGCAAAATGGTATGGCTCAAGTAGTTGTGTGAAAAGCTCAAAAGACTCATATTTTCAACTGATGGTTTCATTTTAGGTATTTTTATATTTTAATTCAATATTTTACTCAAAACTATTGCATACCCAACCAAAGATCATAGTACCAAAGCATCAGTAGATTATATTCTGGTTGTTTTCTATCTGCATTCAACTGGGATGTAAGATTTGCAGAAACAACTCTTAAAATGTATGCATGATTTCTTGGTATAATGATCCTGAATTTTGCTACAGATCCAGGTTTAATGTTCACAAAAACAATATTTACAGAATGGAAGAAAAGTACAGGTTGAGGGCACTTCCACACATAGCTAAAACCTGCACCAAAATGGGTTAAAGTAACACAATACAGCCAGGGTTCTAGTCCCCACCCCTTCCCACAACCCTGAGATTTCCCTCCCAGTATAGCTACATGCTATCTCAATTGAAATTTGGATAGCATGAAGCCACCCTGAAGCCCCCGACATCCCCTAAAAGGGTCCCTGGCTCCCATGGAGCCTCGCTCTGAACTCTCGTAGCACAAGAAAATGTCACCTGAGGAGATGAGATGAGTGAGGAAGAAAATCCCCCCCATCTCCTCATGTGTCAGGGACCCTTTGCAGTAAGTTTTTAGGGGTAAATCGGGCCTAAAATCGGGGACTGGGGGGAGAGGGTGGGCTCCAGGAGCCCAAAGGTGTGGAATGATTGTGGAGATTGACCCCCGGGAAACACATGATGCATCCCGAGAGTCAGGCCCCACAGGCCCTGTACCTCAGTAGACCAGGATCTTTCCTTAATATCCAGATTTAATTACATTTTTAATTAATGCAGAGTAAACTTGCAAAAACCCAGTTTACTCGCCCTTAATTTGATTCTACCAGAAGTATCTCCGGTAAAAGTGAGACAGGTCTCGGGTTAAAGGCCTGTCTGAATGGGCCCTGAGCGGCCTTATACAAAATGTTTGGGACCAGAAGTCTTTTGGATTTTTTTCCCAAATGTTGGAATATTTGCATATACATAATGAAATATCTTGAAGATGGGACCCAAGTCTAAATGCAAAACTAATTTATGTTTCATATATGCCTTATATACATAGCCTAAAGGTTATTTTCCAGACAATATTTGTAATAGTTTTGGCATTAAATGACATATGTGTGCATTGAACCATCAAAAAGAAAAGCTTTCACTATCTTAGCCATTCATGTGAATGATTTTGGATTTTAGAATTCCAGATAAGGGATGCTCAACCTGCAGCAGAAACAGTGCTGAGAGGCTAGGTTGATAGCATAGCGCAAATAGTATAATTGTTCTGTGTGAATCACAAGATATGGCAACACTCATACCTTGCACACAAAGGCCTCCACTATTTTACAAATGTATATTATCTTAAAATCTCATTCACTGTTATGACTTTCTCCAAAGAATCTAAAAGTTCATAGAGACTGCAGATTTCCATCCTTCCTCCCTTAAGTCCCAGAACTAAAAATTGCAAAGATTGCTCAGTGAATATTGGTTAAAAAATTAGAACCAAGATAGACATAACATCAGATGTGTATGTATTTTCTCATGTGTTCTCCATTTAATATGTAGAAACACACACACATAGGGCGCTTCCAGACAGGCCCTATATTCCAATATTTGATCCCAAGTTTTCTGTTTATCCCAGTTTATCTGGCAGTGTGGACTCATATAATCCTGTTTAAAGCAGAAAACCTGGGATCAGATCCTGGAATATAGGACCTGTCTGGAAGGGCCCATAGACACTTCATTACTGACAAATGAAGCCCCTTCTACACTGCTATATAAAATCCAGATTATCTGCTTTGAAGTGGATTATATGGCAGTGTAGATTCATATAATGCAGTTCAAATCATATAATGTGGATTATCTGCTTTGATAATCTGGATTATATGGCACTGTAAAAGGGGCTGGAGGTCTGCAAGAGAAGCTTTTGTCTGTGTCCCACCAAGAAGGGCAATATAGTGTGAAGATATACAAAGTTTTGGCTGTGGTTGGCTATTTGGGAAATCTCTCAATATCCATCTATGGTAAACATATAGAAAACAAGTTTAAGTGATCATGAGTGTGTAAAGAAAACTTTAAAGTGATTTGTGAAACCAACAAGATTGGGGAAGAAAAAAAACTAAAAGTGTGTACATTAAACCATCACATGGCCTTGTCTGTCCATCTATCTATTCATCCATCCATTAATTAGTTAGTTTAGATCAAAATTAAAGTGATCAAAGCTCACAATAAACTACAGCTCTGAAAAGCCATTCTGTCTTACAGAAGTTATTTCCAGACCTATACGCGTGGGAGTTAGGATAATAAAGAAGATTAAAATCCATGGAGAATTGAATCATGAAGTAGCTACATATGCTTTTATGAAAAATTTTAATGCAGT
Organism: Anolis sagrei; assembly: GCF_037176765.1. Classification (NCBI taxonomy): domain Eukaryota; kingdom Metazoa; phylum Chordata; class Lepidosauria; order Squamata; family Anolidae; genus Anolis; species Anolis sagrei. The sequence continues at coordinate 144,434,917 of NC_090024.1, forward strand.
AACTTTGCAAATGAAGTTAAAATTAATGAGGGCGCTGAGTTATCAGCATGTGTTCTTTATAAATGCTTGAACATTGTTAATGAGTAAGTTAATATTGTTAATGAAGTCCCTAGCCACCTAAATACCCGAAAGGGGCCAGATACTATCTGATCTTGGAAGCTAAACAGGGTCACCTGGTTAGTACTTGGATGGGAGACTGGCAATGAATACCAGGTGCTGTAAACTATATGTCAGTGGTCAGTGCTGAGAAAACCACCTGAGCATTCCTTACCTAAGCAAACCCAAACAAATTCATGGGTTTGCCATCAGTCAACAGGTGACTTGAAGACCAATATACACATACTAATGAAAATCCTAAAGTTCACACTCCCATTAGCCAAGACAATCAATAGCTACTATACAATGGCTAGACTCAGTGGTAGCTAGTGGATTCCTTGACAGTGAGTTGGTGAAACCATTTTAGTTTTAGACTGAACTTTAAAGGAATTATCCATGGTGCTGAATCTATTTTTGTAGTAAAGTTCTTTGGAAAGCTGGTTTAAAGGTCAGCCTAGAATAGGTTCATTGACATGAAAGCCATCAACCACCACGGGCTATATTGGACCAGCTCTGGAAGTTGTCTCCATCTAAACGCAGAGTGTTAGGAGACATCAGTGGGCATCTAGCCAACTGCTGTGAGAACAGAGTGCTGGACTAGATAGGGTTTTGATCTGCAAGTCATAAATGCTCTGCCTTTGGTCCCTTCTACACTGCCATATCAAATCCAGATTGTATGGCAGTGTAGACTCATATAATCCAGTTCAAAGCAAATAATGTAGATTATTTGCTTTGAAAATCTGGATTATATGGCAGTGGAGAAGGAGCCTCAGAGGAAGGCAAGGGCAAATCCCCCTCTGAACAAATTCTGCCTAGATATCTCTGTGATTGGCTGACCTCAGGCCTCTTCTACACTGCTGTATAAAATCCAGATTATCTGCTTTGAACTGGATTATAAAGCAGTGTAGACTCATACAATCCAGTTCAAACAGATAATGTAGATTATCTTCTGTGATAATATCGATTATATGACAATGTAAAAGGGGCCTTAGTTTTAGAGGGAGGAAAATTGAACTATTCTTTAAAGAGGACTTGCCAGGAAAACCTGTTAATTAGTGACAACTAGAAGGCATATACTAACAAAAGCAAATCCAAACAAAATTTGCTGAAAATTTGATTGTATATTTTTTTAAGTTGCTGTAAGTTTTGTCTATGGTGTACACAGACAAAACACCATACAACAAAGGAACTCTAGAGAAGGAAAAACAGATTATGTGTTTGTGTGTAGAAGTTTATTCTACAGAGTTGGAAAGAGAAATTGCACTTTAATGCAAGTAATAGCCCTTTTTCCTAGTGCTTTTCTTTCCCTCTTTCTTGTCTTTCCTTTTCTTCAGCTTTTCAGCCATTTCTCCAATCTTGGGCTGTTTGCATTCCCACAGGGTTTCAATGCACACACAAAAATCCACACAAACATTGAACATTGTCATTCACTTTAAGGTCAGAAAATGTGTTATGCATGATTTTTTATACTATGGAACATTCTCTTCATTCTGAAAAAGTGTAGAGAATTCCTTGCACAAAAGTATGTGGAGATGAAAACAAGAATACACATCATGCATCACCTCTACATACTGATTCTGTTATTTGTATAAAGTATGTGCCTCGATTAACCGCCAAGCATATACTCTGCAAGCAGAAACTGTGGGTACAAAAAAAGCTTACCTGTATCCTCCAGAAGGCTGATGTACCTGCAAAAAAGACCATGGCCTCACTGTCACACATCACACATAAAGGGATGATTGAATTCAATTAAGTTATGGAACTGAGTGATTTTTTATTTCTTGAGATTCTCCATTCCTTCTAGACTGACAAAGTTTTGCCTGTGAAGACATTAGAATGTACAGTTCCAACCAATGCATTCATTTATGAAAAAATCCAACTCACACTGCCATGCTAGATGAAACCTTGTGGAAAATGTTCCTGAGTATTCCCTGCATACCTGTGGATGCTCACTATTCCCTTCTCCAAAATTGCTTACCCTACAACGGAGCAAGGAGAAGACAAGGGGCTTCCTGTGTTCTCATTGCCAGCAACCGGGACACCATGAAGGGAAGCCGAGCAGCAACTCTTTCCCCCATGTGATGAAGACAACGGCGCTGAGGGTGATACAGGGTGACAGATTTCCCACGGATTCACCACAATGCCAGGCTAATCCCTGTGCTATCACCTGTATTAGACAACTAAATGTGATGAGGTCCTTAGTCCCAGAGGAAAGCAATGGCAAACAAAATATTTCCAAGAAAACATTGTAATAGGGTCACCATAGGTTAGAAATGACTTGAAGGTATGGCTTGCTTTGTGGCCCAACAGGGACCCCCGAGTCAGGAAGTTCCCACTACCAAATAGTGCCAATAACAGCCACTTGCCTGATCCTGAAGGAGTTCTTCATCCTACTACCATGTTGTGTGACCTGTGGAGAAAGAGGGGGAAAGTAGGGAGCAGAAAGGAGAATCACCACAGGAGCAGTTGTGGCTGTGTCACTGCTGTAGCCTGCAGCAATTGGAGGGAGGTACCGTTCTGTGTCTCCAGGTTGCTTGAGTACAGGAAACACAGGCTGGCCATTGAGAAAGCACCTGTAGTTGTCTGGATGATCCCTAACTCAGGCTCCATCTACACTGCCATATAAAATCCAGATTATCTTCTTTGAACTGGATTATATGGCAGTGTAAAATCATATAAAACAGTTCAAAGCAGATAATGTGGATTATCTGCTTTGATAATCTGGATTATATAGCATTGTAGAAGGAAGCCCAGATCAGCCCCTATGTGTCATATGTATTTCTACCCAAAGTATGATTCAATCTCATACTAACCAAAATGGTCAGTGTAGATAAGGCACAGGTGACATATTTGAAAGGAACTGCAGACTAATTTTAAAGTTCAGAAGATTTTGCCTTCATTTCTTTCTCTATAGAATTTGCACAGTTTAACACCGCTTTAACTACCAAGACACATTGCTATGGAATCCTGAGATTTGTGGTTTTGTGAGGCACCACCATTCTTTGGCAGAGAAGGCGAAAATCACTGTAAAACTATGGCTCTATTTCTATTTAAACAGAGGCTGGATGGCCATCTGTCGGTGGTGCTTTGAATGTGATTTTACTGCTTCTTGGCAGGGAGTTGGACTGGATGGCCCATGAGCTCTCTTCAAACTCTATGGTTTTTGTTGTTGTTGTTTTTCGTGTCAGGAGTGACTTGAGAAACTGCAAGTCGCTTCTGGTGTGAGAGAATTGGCCGTCTGCAAGGATGTTGCTCAGGGGACGCCCAGATGTTTTGATGTTTTTACCATCTTTGTGGGAGGCTTCTCTCATTTCCCTGCAAGGGGAGCTAGAGCTGATACAGAGATGTGCTCTCCCCGGATTCGAACCTGTCTGTCTTCAGTCCTGTCGGCACAGGGATTTAACCCACTGTGCCACCAGGGGCTCCTAAACTCTATGGTTCTATAGTTCTATGATTCAATGACTCCCATGATTCCATAGCATCAAGCCATGTCAGTTAAAGCAATGTCAAATGACTTTAAGTCTACAGTATACATGCACCTAAAGCAGATGGAAGAAGGATATGTTCAGCATAACAGACCAAAGAATTGTAGCAGTTAGATATATTTTTAAAAATGCAGTGAGGAGAGAATTTAGGACTACAAAAATTGCACCACACACACACAAAAGATTTGTAGTGCCTTAAAATTATAATTTTCATGGATTTTATTGGGGGGGGGAAATATTTTGGGGGAAGATTATTTATAGATGAATATATATTGTCAGTCCACCAAGGCAGTGACCATTCATTAAACCTCATTTGTCAAATTTTCAAAATTAAAAGCCATATAGTCAAAGTTCAGTTCATTAGCTCATTTCATCCAGGTTCATTACACTATAAAGTTCATCCAGGCAGACAGTTCTTTCAGTCCCCTAGAGTCACATTTTGTTTGAGAATTCACACCGTACCAGATAGACAAGGCAGGTATTTTATGACATTGTCACCTAAAGAGTTGTAAACAATGTCCCAGAGTTTCAGCCACCTGTCATGCATGGTTTGGCTTCCCCCCTGTTTTATTCAGACAAAAACTGACTGGGACAGAAATTGTCCCAACAAATCTATTGCATTTGTGTTGGTTCTTCCCTTTTTTTGCAAATGAAGCCTGACAGTTGCTCAAAACAAACATTCCACCCCAAAGGAGTATGTATTTTTCCCCTGGCTCTGGGTACTTGTGTATTGTAAAATAATCTTTGCTTTTGTGGCCACAAAAATCTAATGGGTGTAGCGCATTTTACAAACACCTGTATATGGAATTTGGGTTCAGAAAACACATAAGATTAAGACATTCAGTGGAAGGTTGTTTTTAAAAACAACAACAAACCCGGCCAGGATTATTTATTATTTATTTCAAACATTTGTATCCCGTCCTTCTCAACCCCTGGGCTGGGGGGAACTCAGGGCGGCTTAACACCGGCAACAATTTGATGCCAATACATACAAACAAAAACAATATAACACAATTAAACATTAGTGAAAACATTGTTATAAAATACCAATTGAAAACATTATTAACAACACTGTAGCCACATCCAATTCCAATTCAGCGTACAGAGACCCAGTCCGAAGCCTGTCCATTATCAATTCTCATGAATCATTGTGATTACTGTGCCCGCTACCTGAATACCTAGTCCCAAAACCATGATTTGAGCTTTTTCCTAAATGGAAGGAGAGATGGAGCTGACCTAATTTTACTGGGGAGTGTGCTCCACAGATGGGGACCACCACCAAGAAGGTCCTGTCTCTCGTTCCCACCAGTCGCGCTTGCAAGGGAGGCGGGATCGAGAGTAGGGCCTCCCCCAATGATCTTAGACTCCAAGGCGGATCGTAGAGGGAAATACATTAAGACAAGTAAACTGGGCCAGAACCTTATAGGGCTTTATAGGCCAAGACCAGCACTTTGAATTGTGCACGGAAATGGACCGGCAGCCAGGGGAGTGGTATGTTTCCTATATGTTGCTCCAGTGAGTAATCTGGCTGTCACCCATTGGACTAGTTGGAGTTTCTGAACAGGATTAATATTAATTCTATTAAAACTGACCATTTTCTCCATTTGTGTTTAGGATTATTCTGCTGATTTAGATCTTTCTCCTAATGGAACAGTCGCTGTAATATGCTCCCTTTTCAGAGGCATTGGAATTAACTCTAGGTCAATTAAATACAGAAAATTCAATTTCATATAATGGAACTATGACTTTTTCCCCAGAATACGTTATCTAGAAATGGTAATTGGGTTCCTGAGAAGACTGAGTTCTTATAGCAGAAACCATACAGCAGGCATGTTATAGTAGGGACCATTTTCTCAGAATTGATGTCCAAATCTGTTTCATGGCCTGTACAGCAACACAGGAGTAACTCAAATTTTTGATCCCAAGATTGTACTATGAATGCAGACAAAGGTTTACATCCACGGGTGCCTTTACACTGTAGGATTGATACAATTTGACACCACATGAACTGCCATAGTTCAATGATGTGGAATCATAGGAGTTGTAGTTTTACTAGGTCTTTAGAATTGCATGAAGGCAGAGAAGGAAGTGATAAAATCTTAAATCACTTTTGTTCCTCCTGCTAATAGATGCCTCAACTGGATTTAAAGAGTTTTACATTACTATGGGGTCAGAAAATGGATGCAACCCAAAGTGAATATGCAAAATACACCATGCTTAGTAATATTAATATTTTCATACTATGGGTACATCTACACTGCTAAATAATGCAGTGTAGAATCACATTAGCCTATGTGCATGAACACAATGCACACAAACTAATGTGTTTTAACCCAGGCTAAGCCCTTAATGCAGCTGCACTCTGAATTTAAAAATGTCCAGGGGAAGGGCTGAATCCTGCTCCAGGATTAAGATATTCCCCTGTGTTGGGACAGTGGGAATAGTTATCACAGATCCCTATGTGAGATCCAGGATCACTGTCTCCACAGCCATCCCACACTCTCTGTATACAGGCAGTCCCTTCCTGTCCTCTGTACCTGTGATTTTTCCTGGGTGAAGACACTTGCATTTGATTGGCAAAGGAACATTGGAAGAGCAGAATGGGGCCATGCTCTTTCCAGGTTCCTTTGAAAGTCATACAGCATGGAACAAGGAAAATGAGGCATCTCTCATGGGATGGCTGACTATTTTTCTTTCCCCTCTGGGAGAAAATCAGGGGTGCAGGGAAGGTGAAAACCAAGTCCATGCAAACTGGCTTCAGCATAGCTGGGCTGTTGGGCCAGTGTCCTGTTGCTGAGGTGGCTCACGACACTTTTATGTCACCTTAATGCAGCCCAAAACTAAGATTTTTCATTCCCGTTCTGAGCCGCATTATGTGCCTTTGTAGAAGAGCCCTCAAATTAGGTCATTGACACATTTGTATGTATATAAGGCAATTGTTCTTAAGTGGAATTTGTGATAATTTAATATTATCTTCCCCATATCTTTCCAACCTCTTTATTAGGCTTTAGCTTTATGATGTTGTTTTATATCATTTCAAGAAGTGATGCATTTTGAAAACATCCCTATAAATTAGGTTCCCTGAGTGCAAACATTCAAATTTGAAGCAAAAGAATCATGATCAATGTTACCATGTTACATTATATTTTATGAGGCATTTTACACTGTGCAAGTAAATGTCTTCTGTAGAAGATCCTAGCTTCCAAAAGGGATTTGAACTGCAAACATTTTGCAATAAACAGTGCTGATAAGAGATATAAATACAGAAACACGCAAGTGAAGACCTTCAACAGAACATTGTAAAAATGGAGAAAGGGGTCACAAAATCATAGAATAGGTGAAAGAGACCACATGGGCCATCCAGTCAAACCCCTATTATGCAGGAAAAACACAATTGATAGATGACCACCCAGCCTCTGTTTAAAAGCTTCCAAGGCAGGATCTTCTACTACTATCTGAGGCAGAGAGTTCCACTGTTGAACAGCTCTTAGAATCAGGAAGTTCTTCCTAATATTCAGGTGGCATTTCTTTTCCTGTAATTTGAACCCACTGCTCCAAGTCCTAGTTTCCAGATTATCAGAAAACAAGCCTGCTCCCTCTTCCTTATGGCATTCTTTTACATATTTATACATGGCTATCATTTCTCCTCTCAACCTTCTTGTATGCAGGCTAAACATACCAAGTCTTTAAGACGCTCCTCATAAGCATGGTCTCCAGACCTTTGATCATTGTATTTGCCCTCCTCTGGACATGTTACAGCTTATCACTATCCCTCTTGAATTGTGGTACCTAGAATTGGTCTCAGTAAAGCAGAATAGAGAGACACCATGACTTCCCTTGAGCTAGACACTATACTTCTTTTGATGCAGCCAAAAATCCCATTGACTTTTTTAGCTGCTGCATCACATTGATGACTTATGTTCAACTTGTTGTCTACTAAGGGCCCATCCAGACAGACCCATATCCCAGGACCTGTCTGGGTTTTTACCAGAGGCATCCAAATGACACATCCAGTAAAAACAAATTAATTCAGAATAAATCAAGTTATTCTGAATTAATTAGATATCTCAGGAGATACCCCTGAAAGGAAGGCCCGGATCTAATGTGTTATCTAATCAATTTGGAACAAAACAAATTTGGACGCTTCCTGTTAAAAACCCAGACAGATCCTGGGATATGGGTCTGTCTGGATGGGCCCTAACGTGTGTATATGTGCCTTCAAGTTACGTGATGACTTATGGCAACTTATTACTTTCATGTAGTTTTCTAAGACAAGAGCATTCTGAAGGGTTTTCCCCCCAATTCCTTCCTATGAAATTTAACCTACAACACCTGAAATTCATTGGCACTCTCCCATTCAAGTACTAACAAAATTTGAGCCTACTTAGCTTCCAATGTTAGATTAGATCTGGCTGTCTTTCCGGTATGTAGGCCCTATGACTAACACAACTCATGCTATAATAAAATAGTATGTTGGTTTGAGCTGGGATTGTGTCATTTCCTTGTCTTCAAAATTGGTAATCTATGTTAGTCAGTCAACAGCAACACTGTTACTTATCCATTTTCAAAATTTCTCCTCTTTTTAGGCAGATGGTGGAAGTCATCATTTGGTACAGTGCATGCAATACCAGCAGGGCAAAACAAGATCCCCACCCCATCCCTTTAGCCAGAGCTTATGGTATAACGATATGGTATAGTTAATGATATTCTGCACAACACATTACTTTTTGGAGTAAAGAGGACATAATGACATTCCTTTTATCAAGCAATATAACAACTGGAAGCATTATTATTTTAAAAAAAGATAGCAAGCAGTATTTAGTGATAAATATAGCAGTATTTAGTGATAAATATTAAATAGTTTCCAGGAAATTTTAACCTTCCTTAATATTTTTCTATATTTAATGCAATTTTATTTTTTAAATAGCTTAAAAGGAATGTTTACATAATTAACATGTTACAGTATTGTTAAAGTGACAATCTACAAGCACTACCTAAAACTTTCAATAAGAAATAACACTAAACTTTTTTGAAAAAAAGAAATAACTTGTAATTCTTAGCTCTAAGGGGATTGCTCACAAGGGAACTCTGAAAGGAGAAGGATGTCACATTCCACTCCATCTCTACCAATTTATTTATTTACTTTATTTGTATACTGCTGTTCTCAGCCCTTAGGAGACTCACAGCAGTTAACAACAAGAACAGCAATACTACAACAACACGGTATATAAAAAGCAATTAACATCATAAACACATTAACAGTTAACAACAATAACCATCCACTGACATCTCATAACTAAAAACATGATCCAGATTCGTCATCCATTGTTCCATTCCTATGTTCATTACAATCATTGCACTGTCTATTCAAACGCCTGTTCGAATAACCAGGTTTTCAACTTTTTCTGGAATACCATTAATGATGGAGCCGATCTAATGTCCATGGGAAGGGCGTTCCACAGCCGAGGGGTCACCACCGAGAAGGCCCTATCTCTCGTCCCCGCCAGCCATGTTTGTGAAGCAGGCGGGATCGAGAGCAGGGCCTCCCCAGATGATCTCAAAGCCCTAGTGGTTTTATAGGCAGAGATGCGATCAGATAGGTAAGTTGGGCCGGAACCGTTTAGGGCTTTAAAGGCCAATGCCAGCACTTTGAATTGAACCCGGTAGCAAATTGGTAGCCAGTGGAGCTGGCGCAACAGGGGGGTTGTATGCTTCCTGCGCTGTGCTCCGCTCCTGTTAGAATCATGGCTGCCGATCGTTGGACCAATTGGAGCTTCCGAGCCATCTTCAAAGGCAACCCCACGTAGAGAGCGTTGCAGTAGTCTAGTCGGGATGTAACCAGAGCGTGGACCAAGTCAGACTTCCCAAGGTATGGGCGCAGCTGGCGCACAAGCTTTAACTGTGCAAATGCTTCCCTGGTCACCGCTGGACCTCGACAGCCTCCTTAGTAGCAGGTGGAAAGGAGTGACAGAGTTGGACATCATCTGCGTACAGATGACACCGTACCCCGAAACTCCGGATTATCTCTCCCAGCGGCTTCATGTAGATGTTAAACAACATGGGAGACAATACTGAGCCCTATGGAACCCCACAAGACAAAGGTTGTGGGGTTGAACAGGTGTCTCCCAGTAACACCTTCTGGGATCGGCCAATCCCACCATTCAAGCGGGCAAACCTGGAGGCACCAGGAGTGAAAGTGAGGATAGATGATGGCAGAAAATCTGCTTGTGTGCACTTTGTTATATCCACACCAGCACTGCAACACTGGTGAAACGCATTTAAGGTGTGGTGCATCTTGGAGAGTCATTAGGGAAAAATATAAGAAAACATTCAGCAGATGTCCCACTGTAACCTTTGCGGTTCCATTCAATTTGCAATAACCAGACCTTTGTGGATACCAGGGGCCTATTTGCCAGCGCTAATGGAACTGTGGATGGACTCTCCTTCAGGTAGCAGAATTTTTAAACTCACTTGACTAATCTGGATTAACTGGCTGTTTGGAAGGGTCCTCTGTTGATGAAAGCTTTCATCCTTTTATGAGGATCTTTATTAGGCCAATCAAAAGGCAGAAAACATATACAGCACATTAGTTTTCAAAGCTCATGGATTCGTCATTAGACAAACACAGTTTAAAAATAATACAGGCAGGGGAAAACATTGGAGCTGAAGTCAATGCAATAAATGTAGATGCTGCAACTCCGATACCACACATTTTTCCCAACATGCTTTTAAAATAATATTTGTCTGATGATGAAGCCTCTGATCTTCAAAAGCTGGCATGATGCATTTTTCCCCTTTGGTTGACCTACTAAAGATAATATCACAAGACAGACTTCAGATTTGTTTGTTTGTTTATTTGGTGGGGTTAGGTTTCCATGGCTATTTCTGTAATTTGCTTCTGTGAGACCTTGCTTTAGCATTGTGAAACCTGCAGATCTCTGCCCAAGGTCCCAAACTGTTCTGCTGATTTGACCAACCCCAAGAGGTTTCACCGTACAAGCCCTTGCTCTCACCTGCCATGCTTTACCTCTCTGAACCTGACAAGATGTGGCAGGTCTGCCAGAACTGTTGTAAAATGTTTGTTGTATTCTCTCTGAGGGGCCACAGTGGCACAGCAAGTTGAACCACTGAGCTGCTGAACTTGCTAACCAGAAAGTCAGTGGTTTAAATCCACAGGGCAGGGTGAGCTACTGTTGTTAGCTCCACAGGTTGCGAACCACTGGTTTACACTCTGATCTAAAAATACAACTAAACCAATTGCACTCTTATCCATCCATTCATATCCATTTCAAAATTCCCCAACTTTTGTCTGAAAATATACAATCCCTTTTGCTTCCCCAGAACTCAGACATATCAATGCCACCTCACTCTGACCCCCATATGAATCTAAACTGTCTCTTTAGCCATGAGATATGAGCACTGACCTACTATTAGACAGACAGCACTGTCAGAAGGTGCTTTTGAGTGCCATTAAAGGGCAGGAAATCCTTATTCACTATTATTATCGGGGTTCTGCCGCTGTTTTCCTTCCAGGAAGAGGGAAGGGGGTGTTTATGAGAAAGGCATTGACTGACATAGGGCACTATGCACATTGGGCAGGCAGGTGGGAGTCCATTCATTTATTTGCCTCAGGGTGCATTTAAAATGTGGAATTAATGCCATTTGACAACACTAACTGCCATGGCCCAATGCTATGGAAATATATAAGAGTTGTAGTTTTACAAGGCCTTTATCCTTCTCTGCCAAAGAGTACTGGTACCTCACCAGACTACAAATCTCAACATTTCATATCATTGGGCCATGGCAGTCAAAATGGTTAATTCTACAGTGTAGATGCTGTTGGAGGTTTTATACATTTTTAAAACAAATGATAGTGAGGAAGGGACTCTAGCGACTCTAGATACAGAACCAGAGACCTATAGATAGACTTAGTGGGCTTCTGTAGAAACAAGAAGACTCAGACATAGTTGTGCTTTCCAAAGAAATGAGCAGGAAGGCTTTTCTTTCTCATTTGTTGCAGCAGTATACAAAGCATATACCAAATATACAAACTTTACAGCTTCTTCGTCCTCACTACCCACAGCAACAATTCTCCAACACACTCTCCTAACCACCATCCATCTTTTAACAACTCTCATCAACCCTCATCAAATGTACTCAGTATAATTACAACCTATATACTACTCCCATTGCACTAACTACCACCCACTAGTTACAGTGGCATAACTCTTTTACAAGTGGTTAGGCCAGAGGTATTAACTCTACTATCACTTAGAAAACATCAGGTAATTTCCAAATCGCGACAGATGCAACCCCAGAGAGAGGGGAAAATGTCCTCACCTGATTTTGTGGGATACATCAATGTTATGGTAATAACAAAAATCAAATCCTTAAGGAGGTAGAGAAACCTTGTCTCTCCATGAGCTACCATGCTAGAGATGTTTTTCCAAGTGCAGCAGCCAATATACTACAGAATAATTCTGGGAGGAAATGCAGGAGCCTTCGTTGAACCCTTTAAACCCCAAACTAAAGCCCCTTCTACACAGCTGTATAAAATCCATATTGAACTAGATTATATGGCAGTTCAAAGCAGATATTGTGGATTAGTAAAGATAAAGGTTTCCCTAGTCATGTCCGACTCTGGGGGTGATGCTCATCTCAATTTCTAAGCCAAAGAGCTGACGTTGCCCGTAGATGCTTCCAAGATCATGTAGCCAGCACGACTGCATGGAGTGCGGTACCTATTGAACTACTCACATTTGCATGTTTTTGAAGTGCTAGGTTGGCAGAAGCTGGGCCTGACAAAGGGAGCTCACCCCACTCCCCAGATTCAAACCGCCAACCTTTTGGTCAGCAAGTTCAGCAGCTCATTGGTTTAACCCGCTGCACCATCAGGGGGCCTATATAGTGGAACATCTGCCTTGATATTCTGGGATATAGGGCTGTGTGAAGAGCCATAATGCCCATAGGCTGAAGGCAGCCCTCCAAGGTCATTTATCAGGCTTTTGACCTATACTTTAGACTTAGGACATTTTTTTTCTCCATTTTGCCGCTTTTATGCATGACAAGGACAGGGCCTGTCGTGCTTTCTCCTTTACTATGGGGAGGAAAGTTTAGTTTGGGTAGCTCCAAATAAGCTACCTGCACTTTCCTCCCCTTTTTGCTGTGTTATGGTAGAAAGGACAGAGGGGCAACATGCATTGCCGCCCTTTCTGCCATCTGATGGTGGGAGGAAAAGGGTGTGATGAGGGGAGGGGACACACAGGCACCACGAGCTGCCCCGTGCACCTTCCCTTTCGCTGGCACAACCCAAAAGGGCCATGTGAAGAGGTCCTTAATGTTGCCCTAAGTCTGAAAGGATGTGAAGGCACACAACAACAACATCTCATAAGTCAAAGCAGGTCCACACTTCCTGTTGAAATACTGGTAAGTTTATGTTGATTAAAATTGTTCTTCTTTGTAAACATTGTATAGTTCTTTCATATTTTTGTACTATAGATAAGATATGTGCAGTGTGCATAGGAATTTGTTCATATTTTTTCAAACTATAGTCCAGCCACCAAACAGTCTGAGAAACCATGAACCAACCCTCTGCTTAAAAAGTTTGAGGACCCTTGCTTTAAAACGAGTAACAGTGATTATAGTTGTATCACAGGTTTCATGGGGAGAAACTTCATGAAACTCTGCTCACAGATATATTTGCAAGAAAGGTGACCACAAATGTTCCCTGTACGAGTAAGGGAGGAAGGTTTTGTATATCACCTTTCCAGTCCATCTTGTCCATTTAAGAGCTCTGCAAAGTAATTACTTCACATCTTGTTAAGAAAATTGCTAGTATCTAGAGGACAGATAATACCTGTCGGCATGAAGCTTGGCTTCCCAATTCGTAGGATAAAAGGCCCTATATGATATAGAACTGAGTGACAATTTCCACTTTGGCATTATACTGTTGTCTTCACATACCAAAAAAGAAAGAAAGAACAAGTACAAGTACAAATGGGCTTTAGTTCTTTGGAGCTAAGCTATGCAAATCATGTCATTTATGGACCTCTCTTCTTGGGGAACTTATTTAAATGGAGCATCGGTAATGAAGAATGAAAGATTTATATTAAATCAGTCAGGCAAGTCCACGGAATGGAAGAAGACAGAAGGGGGTTATTGCCTAGATAATAGTATGTTAATTAATTGTAAAAGGTTAAGCCTGTAGGGTAATCTCAGCTCCCCTACAAGAATTTACTTTACTATGCAATTGCTGATAAATGTCTTGTGTCTTTAAAAAAAAATCTGAGACGGTGATCAGAAAGTGGAGCTCTCTTGGTACTTTCTTTTGGAGTATGCTTTAAATATAGTCTTTGGTTGCAACTGCTCTGTACTTGTAGTATGCTGTGATGATGATGATAATGATGATGATGAAAACCCCACTTTATCTCCCCAAAGGGGACTCACTTGTGATGTAAATAAGGTCCCTTCTACAATGCCATATAATCCAGGTTATCAAAGCAGTTTTTTTCATGTCAGGAGTGAATTGAGAAACTGCAAGATGCTTCTGGTGTGAGAGAATTGGCCGTATGCAAGGACATTGCCTAGCGGATGCCCAGATGGTTGAAGTTTTACCATCCTTGTGGGAGGCTTCTGTCATGTCCCTGTTTGGGGAGCTAGAGCTGACAGAGGGAGTTCAACCCACTCTCCCAGATTCGAACTCAGTACAAGGGTGTAACCCACTATGCCACTGGGGGCTCCCATCAAAGCAGATAGTTCACATTATCTGATTTGAACTGGATTATCTGATAGTATAGATTCATATACTATACCATCAGATAATCCAGTTCAGATAATCGGGATTATATGGCAGCGTAGAAGGGGCCTAAATCCAGTATCAGTGAAAACTGCTTCAACGTGGACACTGAAACCACGGCTAGATCTATACTGCCATACAATCCAGTATTTTTTAAAGATATTTTTACAAATATATATTGTAGAATTAAAAATAAAAAGGGAGTAAACTTTTTACATCAAAAGTGGGAGAGCATTATTTCTTGGATAGGAAAGTAGGAAAAATAAGAGTAGTATTTGGATTAGGGGAAAAATAAAATTCCTGAAAAATAGGGAGAAGAAAAAAGAAAAAATGGTAAAAAAAAAGGAAAAAAAATATAACAGAATAAAAATAAAAATATTGTTGAACTTCCATCTAGTCTTCGTTGGTCTTCAATAGTTTTTACTATATGTATAGAAAGTAGTTCACTCTCTTGTTTTGTGTCTTATAGTTAATTCTTTTTATGTGATAATTTCTATTTTCCATTGTCTCATATACTCTTTTACCAGGTCCCAGTTTGTATGTTTTATCGGTGTTTCTTGATTTGACGTGAGCCAGTATGTTAATTCGTCCATATTCATTATCTCTAGGATTTTATTTTGCCAGTCTTCTCTTTGGGGTATTTCTTTCATTCGCCACTTCTTAGCATAAGCAATTCTAGCTGCAGTGGTTAGGTAATTAAATAGTTTTTCTTTATTTTTCTCACCTTCAAAGTCTAACATGCTTAGTAGAAAAAATCTGGCTCTTTTTAAATTCGTACTTTTAGGATCTTTTGGATGTCACTATGAATAATGTTCCAAATTTCCATAGCTTTTGGGCAAGTCCACCAGGTGTGGAAGAAGGTATCTACTTGTTGATTACATTTCCAGCATTTATTTGAAGTATTTTTATAGCATTTTGAAATGTTCTGAGGAGTTATGTACCATCTGTGTGCATTTTAAGTAGGTTTTCTTTGAGATCATATGAATAGGTGTATTTAATCTTTTGGTTCCAAATTTTCTCCCATTGGTTTAATTTGATTTGATGACCTATGTTTTGTGCCCATTTTATCATTGATTCTTGTATTTGTTCTTTGAACTGGATTATATCACTGACATATAATCCAGTTCAAATCGGATAATCTGGAATCAGAAACTGGATTATATTGCAGTGTAGATGGTGCCTACATATTAGCAGAACAGAGGTTTAGGCTAGATCTACACTGCCCTATATCCCAGGATCTGATCCCAGATTATCTGGCAGTGTAGACTCATATAATCGAGTTCAAGGCAGATAATCTGGAATCAGATCCTGGGATATAGGGCAGTATAGATCCAGCCTTAGAGCCCTTTCACACAAGACCAAATCCCAGGAAGGAACTGGATTATTTAATCCCTGTTTCTCCCACGATTCAGGGCCCACATCCACCCCAAACCCCGGACTTTCACTGATTGCCTACATCAGATTTATGTCTTATTCCAGAACTTCCAGTGAGTTTTTTATTTGCTATTTCTAATTGAAAGTGTGCTACATTTTGTAGACACCACAATGACAATAAAAGCTTTGAGCTGCATTATAATGCCTGTGTGGAATCACCCATGGTCCCAGAACTAAGACATTGTCTGGATAGCACTGTATTTGGATGTAGCAAATCTTTGAAGGGCCAAATCCCTCAAGGTTCTATATCAGGAAGAGGGAAAGTGAAGGGGGAAAAAGCAAAATACATACATTTTCTTCATCAATTTCTCCATTTCTACTCCCACCAGTTTTGAAAGGTAGATGATGAGATGCTTAAACATTTGGAGGCAGGTGTCAACTTGAAAGGGCTTTGAGAATGGTAATGTCAGTTGTGGAAAGGGTGGGGGATCAATATTTCTCCAAATCCAATCTTCCTTTTTCTTTAAATCACAATATTATCAATAGTTGATCAAGAAAAGTGATTTGTCATCAGGAATGACAACTATACCTCTACTGTTGACACCTCCTATCTGAGTTAAAATTTATTTCCTACTTTCTGAGCCAGAAAGAAATGCAGGAGCTTTTAAAGATTGCATCATGTTTGAGCTGTTCTTTTGTGAGCCAGTTTTTTGTTCCTGAGCCCAATTAGAAGGAACTTTAGGGAAAATTCTTCCTTTGTGAAGTGAGCAGAGTAAATCTGGGTGGAGTCAGTCAGTCACACTCCAGGGAATCCCATGATGGGAAAGCCTATAGAGAAAAGAGCTGGGATGTTAAAGGATTCATACATAGAGGCCATTTGAAAATAGACGTAGGCCCAGTCAGGAACAGAGGATTGATAAGATCGGAATAGGATTCTAGGAAGCTGGGAATATGAATATTGGCATAAAATTAAACACAAATGTATGCTGGAGGAGACAGAAGGATTGATATTTCAGCTCTATCCAACATGGAGAGTTTAGTGAGAAATGTATTTCAATCTGAAACTAAGGGCTTACTTTGTAATTTGCATGGAACCAGGGTAATGCTAGATTGTCAGTTACAATAAACCTCCACTATTTTTTCTACAATTCTTTCTGAAAGTTTAAATATAATAATTGACATGGAAAATTGATCACATTTTGCTACACTAAATTCACTGATCAAAACAGAAACTTATCCAGTACAGTGGAACACATGAGGCAAGTAGATTCAGGGAGAAATCTCAAAAATAAAAGGATGTCACAGAAACCCAGGACCTGGGACCTCTTCACACTTATCTTATTTTCAGTGGCATGATGGGAGGGGGGGGGGGGTTCTATTCAGCCACAGAGCCATATAGCTCCCATCACAACCCACAGGACTACCTCTGTGGTGGCTCCATGGCTGATGTGCTGCCACTACCAAAACAATGGCGGTGGCAGATAACAGCAGACTCCCTGTCTTTCCATAGGGAAAGATGGGTCAAGCTGCTGAAAAAAGGCTTCCCCTCATGTAATGGGGCGGGATGCCACAATGGAGCGCAGCATGGGGGAATAGATACCCACGGCCCCTGCATGACCACTGCTGGGATACGATGAAACACCTTCATTCCAGCGGCATGTGTGGTGGAGTCCCTGGAACTACAGGGAATGGGGGTCACATCCTCTCCCCGGGACTTTTTAATGAAAAAACTATCAGGCTGAGTGAGATGTTTTTTGTGCTTAATGTGTAATTAAGCCTTTGGCAGCTTCAGTTAAATCCAAAGAATCAGGTTAGGTCAACAGTGTTGAAACGAGATAATGACCAGGCGAGAGGCAGGGTGTAGAAGAGAATGATGATGACCTTTTATTGTTGTCTAAGCACAGCTTATATATGTTTTGGTGCTCTTCAGCAAAGTCTGCATAGCAACAGTGGGGGATTACATAACTGCCAAGCGATTGGTTAGACTCTTGAGGGTGAGGTAATCTACAGGTGAGGTCAGCTACAGGCGATGTCATCCTTCCTGTCTTCAAGGGTAATGTCCATATATGGTCAGTGGGGTAGGAACAGTGTATGTATCTGGGGAGTATGGCCTGTCTTTAGTCCTATGTCATGATGTCCTGTATACTTGGCCAAAATGGTGTGAAGCATTAGTGTCAGAGGACTGAAATCTGTCATGTCCACTCGGAGGTATGGCCTGCCAGTCCCTCTAGTGGTACATAGCCATTTCTGCACCTCTGTACTGGGGACACAATGGTGTCTCTCTTGCATAAGGGACATAATAATGTCATCACTCCTTCACATCACTCCTTCATCTCCCCCTTTTTTGTTTTTTTAACAATTTGTACGTATAAAGGACATCATGTTTAGGAGTGGCTTGTAGGGGCCGTGGCTGGTAAAGCTGCCACAGGGATGGGATATATTGAATGTAGTAGCAGCATATGATTAAACAGCCAGTCAATAGTAAAGCAATTTGAACTGTTTTTTGTAGCCGACAGGAAGTCAGGTCATGTATTAGGATATCACTTTGAGGTGGAGGGGAAAGGTCAGCAGAGCGTGAGGCTAGCAAGAAGCTTATAATAATGGGCAAATGTAGCAGTAGCAGATTATTATATAGCCATCAATAGTTGTGTAGAGTAAACAAATTGGATAATAAAAGTTTTACCAAGCAGGTACAGTGTTTTGTTTAAAATGTTAAGCTAAGTCATTAAAAAACAACATGCATAAGTATTTTGTTGAAGTTATTTGTGAGATTTGAAACAATACATAGAATAGACTGGAAGGTGAATGGAATTTAGAAGGCCTTGGTGTCACGTCATCTTTTTAGAGGCAAATGTAGTGAGCAGGAACCCAAAGCGCTTGATTTAAGAAATCAATGACAGAGAATGTGTGTTTAAACAATGTTGTTAAAAAGCAAGTTGTGTTTGTTAAAGTTCATAGGTTTATGACAGTTGAAGCAGGAACTCTTGGTTCTTGGCAGGGGGTTGGACTGGATGGCCCATGAGGTCTCTTTTAACTCCTTGACTCTAGGCGATGAGGGGGGCTGGGCCTTCTCACTCCGGATCTGGCAACCTGCATCAAAGGGAGTAGAAGGGGGTAGGGAGAGGGAAATGCTTCTGGATCCTGGTAACGAGAGAAGAATCAGATAAAATTAAATTTAAATGATTAATGGTAAATAACACGTATAGGAAGGCCATTGGGAAAGCTTTTGGAAAGCGAAACCCAAAAACGAGCAGGAAAGAGGCCAAGGGGTGACTCCCCTTTCCTTTGTATGTGAGAAGAAGCAGATGGTTTTATAGAGGTATGATTTGAACGCTCAGCAATTTGTTTTGTGTGGCCAACGTATGGAATGTAGAAGATGTGTAGGAAGAGTAGAACGTTGTAAAGGTATGTTGTAGCAGAGATGTTTATGAATGTAAAGGTATAAAGAAAGGGGTGGAGAACATGTTGGTGTGTTTTGTTTTGTGAGGGGTTAATTAAATGTAATCAGAGAATGTGTCAACAGTGATATGAAGAATTGTGTAAGGGAAAAATGAGAGAAAATGTGTGTTGTTTGTTTGTGTAAGTTGGTTTGTCTCAGTGTCTATGGGGTGTTGGTTAAAATGAGCTGTGAACATATGTAATGGATCTATTGGTTATCATAGATATGTGTATAGAATGTCATGTGTTTTATCTTTTGTCATGGAAAGTAGTGAGGAAAATGAGGCAAAGAGTATAAGTGGTTGAAGTTGAAATGACTGTTGTAGTTAGGAGTTTATTAATTGTGATATCTCATTGAGGATGGGGTGTTTATGAAACACCTGTTGATTGTATGTAGATAGTCTGTAAGTTTGTCATGAGTGAGATGTATAGGGATGGCTTGGAGACAGAACCAAAACTGTCTGTGATGAAGAGATCAGGTTAACTGAACATCTTAAAAAAAACTGAGTGTGTTAAACCCAGGTCAATAATGGGAAGCCATGGTTAACCTTTAGTATTGGGATGGTATGGATGTAAAATTTTTGGAACTGATATAGAGTCATAAAAGGGAAAAAGCAGTTTTAGAATCTTTAAGGTTAAGGTAGTAATGTGGGTGGAGTTTAGGAAGAATAGACTCGATCAAGGCAGAAAATGTTGTATTAAAATCTTTAGGGAATGTATTTTGAGTAATGTTATGGGTGAAAGAAGAAAGCGCAAAAGCCGGGTTGCAGCTGAACGTCAAAAAAACCAAGATTATGGCAACAAGAATGATTGACAACTGGAAAATAGAGGGAGAAAATGTGGAGGCCGTGACAGACTTGGTATTTCTAGGTGCAAAGATTACTGCAGATGCAGACTGTGGCCAGGAAATCAGAAGACGCTTACTTCTTGGGAGGAGAGCAATGTCCAGTCTCGATAAAATAGTAAAGAGTAGAGACATCAGACTGGCAACAAAGATCCGCCTAGTCAAAGCCATGGTATTCCCTGTAGTAACCTATGGATGTGAGAGCTGGACCATAGGGAAGGCTGAGCGAAGGAAGATCGATGCTTTTGAGCTGTGGTGCTGGAGAAAAGTGCTGAGAGTGCCTTGGACTGCGAGAAGATCCAACCAGTCCATCCTCCAGGAAATAAAACCCGTCTGCTCACTGGAAGGAAGGATACTAGAGACAAAGTTGAAGTACTTTGGCCACATCATGAGGAGACAGCAAAGCCTAGAGAAAACAATTATGCTGGGGAAAGTGGAAGGCAAAAGGAAGAGGGGCCGACCTAGGGCAAGATGGATGGATGGCATCCTTGAAGTGACTGGACTGACCTTGAAGGAGCTGGGGGTGGTGACGGCCGACAGGGAGCTCTGGCGTGGGCTGGTCCACGAGGTCACGAAGAGTCGGAGACGACTGAACGAATGAACAACAACATGGGTGAGTGGTTTTAATCTGTTGAAATATATGTGGATGAGTGAGGCAATGAGCAACAGCAAAGCTGTTGGATCACTTTAGTGAGTGTGTAATGAGAAATGGATAATAGGTTTTGTAGTTTGAGGATGAAAAGGTAAGAGTCTCATAGGGCTGTGTTTTGTTATAGAGGAAGGATTGTGGTAGCTATGAATCAATCAATCAGTGATTTATTATGGTTTTTGACCAGCACAGTATAGAATGGGTATCGGTGTGTGTAAGGAAGGGAATTGTAGTTTTTAAGTATTAGGCATGAAAGCAGAATGAAAGCATATTTAAAAACATCTTATAATATCATATAAAAGAGACAAATTAAAAGCATAAAACAGAGTAATCAAGTATAAAAATCATTTTAAAACAGACAGAAAGGGAGGAGGCATTGGTGTGATTGTTGAAATGAGAGCCTAGAGTCTGGCCGTGTCTGGGACGGTTATCTCTCGCTTGTGGAATGTACGCCCCCCTTTTTGGGCAGCATGTCTGTCGGCTTGGTCTCTCAGAGAGAGAGAGAGGGAGAGATTTTTTGTTTTATGGATTTTAGTGTCTTGTAAGGTAATAAAGCAATAAATGTCTGGTTTTGAGTATCGTTTTGTTAATTTTTTAAATGTGGGTAACGAATAGGGGTGTGTGTCTGTCTGTAAGAAGTGAGTGTTGATTTTATTTAATGACAGAATGTTTAAATCTAGTGAAAGCTGAGATCAGACTTTTAAAGTGTTGATTGTAGCGTGTTGTAGTGTGATAGGAAAGAAGGAAGAACATCAAAAGGAAGCAAACAAAGTTATGATTTGTAGACTTAATAAACTCAATCTTAAAATGAGAATGTTTAAAGTGTAACATAGCAAGATCTGTTATTATGTAAGCATGTGTTGTCAACTAATGTTTTGTAAGAAGTGTGTTTTTGTGAAGCTGATTATCTGTAAGCATCAGATGAAAGGCATAGCCTTTAGGTGTGATTAAAATTTAGGAAGAAGTGTGAGTTGAATGTAGTGTAATTTGAGTCTTATATATAATTGACCCTTTAAAACGAAAGGGACAAGAAGCTTTGTGTGTCAAGTTTGGTTTAATTTTATTGTTGGCGGAGTTTAGAATGTGTTTTAGTTGTGAACTATAGATTTTAAGAACCACAACTCTTGATTATGAAATCAACACCAACTCTATCAGTATTTAAATTGTTGTATATGGGTATGTGTATCACACTTGATCAAGCAAATGAAAGTCTGTTTTGTATGTAAGACACTTTTATCACAATTTAAAATAATGGTAGCAAAATCATAATTATGAAACAATAATAACAATGACAAAATTATAACTATGAAATAGCAACAATAATGAAAACAATCTCAAACAATCTCTCAGTAGAGGGTTAGTATAACATAAAGAACTATCTTTATCAAGGATAAAACTTAGAAAGCTTTTTTATCAAAACACTCTTTAAAAAGAATGAGGATTTTTTATTGATCCTTAACTGTATATTGTGTATGTATTAATTTTAGAACTTCTGATCGAACAGAAGTTCATTTTGAAAACCATTTTGTAACAAATGTTTATTTAATGACAGTATATACGGGAGCTTTATGTTTTTGTTGAATGGAAATGTTTTAATGTTGTCTTTTGGAGAGAGGGGTTGTTAAACTGTCTTATCAATGATATATTAAGAAGAGTGAGGAATTTGCGACCCGACGGAGGTCTATCTAGACGTAGTATAGGCACTGTTTATTTATGTAACTCCCCCTTCAGAAGCATATGTCTTTTCAGACTCAAAATCTGGGAGGTGAATTATGATATTGATGATTGTTTGGTGATCAGTGGATTGTTCAACCCCGCATGTTTCGGGGTTAAATGACATTATGGGAAGCTCTGGTCGGCCAGCTGTTTTAATGAATGTGCCGGAGCCATAAATTAGATCTGGAATCACGGCTGTTGTGTTTTGAATGTGTTTAGTCGAGGATATAGCTTCTCCGAATCCTGCTATGTCAAGAAGGGTTGTGGTGATGTTTTCTCGGTCCCCAGCATTTTGAATGGTCTGAGGAATCATGTCTCTCAGTGGCTGGGGCTGTAACAATTTCTCAAGACTTGGTTGTTTCTTTTTAAGAGAAGTAGAGGGGAGATTTGGATCGGCGGGGGATGATTCAAAAGCAAAGACACATGAAGGCAGGATAGGGAGGGCTACCTGTGAATTCACACAAAGAGAAGGGGAGGCTGGCTGTGAATATCCCATCTCGAGCGGGGTAAAAAGAGGATTTATGATCCGAGTTGGGAGAGGTTGATTCGCGACCGGAGCCACGGGTGGGCAGTTATCTGTCACTCCCAAGAGAGTGATTGTTTCACAACATTGCTTCCACAGGGACAATTGTTGAATTGTCCCCTGGGGTTTTTCATGAAAGGTTTGACCTATTCTGACCCAATCCGATGGGATCAATGAACCTTGTTCTGGATACCATAAACAATGATACCTGATTTCTCCAAGTAAATCTTCTACCTGGCCCTGATTTACTTCAAAATACCCTGCCTGTCTTAACAACCTGTACAGTTCTTGTGCATGCCTCAGCTGCGAAACTGACATACTTAATCCCATACTTACGATTTGTGGGAGTGAGAAAACTCACTGAAGGGTGCGCACCTTGTAGCTATTCCAGCGGTAAGCATGGGATGCCTGGATCTTATCACGTCGGGGTCACCAGATGTTGAAACGAGATAATGACCAGGCGGGAGGCAGGGTGTAGAAGAGAATGATGATGACCTTTTATTGTTGTCTAAGCACAGCTTATATATGTTTTGGTGCTCTTCAGCAAAGTCTGCATAGCAACAGTGGGGGATTACATAACTGCCAAGCGATTGGTTAGACTCTTGAGGGTGAGGTAATCTACAGGTGAGGTCAGCTACAGGCGATGTCATCCTTCCTGTCTTCAAGGGTAATGTCCATATATGGTCAGTGGGGTAGGAACAGTGTATGTATCTGGGGAGTATGGCCTGTCTTTAGTCCTATGTCATGATGTCCTGTATACTTGGCCAAAATGGTGTGAAGCATTAGTGTCAGAGGACTGAAATCTGTCATGTCCACTCGGAGGTATGGCCTGCCAGTCCCTCTAGTGGTACATAGCCATTTCTGCACCTCTGTACTGGGGACACAATGGTGTCTCTCTTGCATAAGGGACATAATAATGTCATCACTCCTTCACATCACTCCTTCACAACAGGCCAGCTCAATTTTCTGTGCTCCAATTCCAGACGTCAGTCAAGGAAAAGAGATTCATTTTACATCCTTCCCTCAGGAATGGGTCTTCCCTGCTTCATTATAAGAGCAGTGATTACTACATCTTCTTATTGGTAAATGCAGCTGAAACATATCTCTTTGGCCTAACAAACTGCTAAGCTAAACTGACCTTCCCACATAAGATATATAGTTACACAGAAAATTGGAGCAGTGCATTGATTTCCATGTTAACTGGAAGATCCAGAAACAATTTTGTATTGACCCATAAATTGACTGGGTCATTTTGAGCAGTCATGTTGTGTCAGTCTGAACCACCTTTCAAGACAAAGAAGGGAAGACATGTGGCATATTGAGTACATTGGAGGAACAAATGGGAAATTTTGTACCTTCAAGTCATTTCTGTTGCCCTTCTCTGTCTTGTCAATAGACTTCTTAAAATGATGCACCCAGCACTGAACATGATATTCCAGATGGGTTTTGACTAGTGCACAATATAATGGTACAATTGCTCCTATGTTATCATCTTGTGTTCAAGGACCTTATCACATTGAGGTCCAAATCCATGAAGCAGCAGGGGGGAAACCATTGCTCCATGCCCCATATCACCTTATCTCATCCCATGGGGAGAAGCATCACTGCCCGGCTTCCCCTAGTTCTTCTTTATGGAACACAGGAAGCCTCCCGTGTTCCCAGAGAAGCATCCTAGCATGCTGCCAGAATACTTCCTCTACAAAGCCCCACTGGAATTAACCTTACATCGTGTGATGGCATCTCATGGGCTCCATGGAGGAAGCATCCTGATAGCATGTCTAGTCTCAAAATATATGTTACATTTTCCCATATTTGGACCATACCAATACATCTTTTTGCTTATAGAAAAAAGAAGAACTTGAGATTTTGCAGCAGAAGTTTCAGGTACTCTTTGGCTTGTTGAGATGTCAACAATGATTTTGTAAAGGCTCGAGCTCTGCAGGCCCAGATCTGTTTCCTTCTCCCTTATTGCTCAGCCTTGTATCTCAGACTAAAACCTTTCTCTTCCAGCAATAATTATTTCCAAGATGTTTCCAAAGCATCACTTTACTATTTCAGTTTATTTTAACATTTTCATACTGGTTTATTTGTTTCCATTGTAAATTCTCTGTGTGTGTTATGTTTATAAACACAACCTGAGGGCATTAACTTGATGGACGGTAAATATATCTCTTAAATAAATAAGAGTACATGTCCACAAAGTAAGGAAAAGGCTGTCTGGGTCAGCAATGCACAATGGTGCAGACCTCAGCAGAAGCCCAATAATGCCATTGCCAGATCCTGACCCTAAGTTTCTAGTAAACTGTTAATGGTAATGTCAATTCAGTGACAGAATTTAAATGGCAATGCTTGGACATCAAACCAACATCCCTGTAGTGCGACTATTGATTCTAGTCCATTTATCTTTTCCTGCTTTGCATTACAGTAGACTGATATCATAGACTGAAAGTCTTTTTTTATTTCAATGAAGAGAGAGATCTGTAAGGCAACATCTTAACATTACCCCATATGCAAGTTTTAAAATGATGATAGCATTCTCACAGCAGAGAGTCATTATGACTGTTTGGCAATTTCCTTTACAAATACAGTTCTCTTCAAAGTGTTTTGAAGCTGGTCATTTTTAGTGCGGGCTGTATCAGTGCAGGCTGTATTTCTTTTTTATATTTCTATTTCTGTTCTTAAATGGTTATTCCCCAGTGCAATTTCATTTAAGTGGCTCTTTGTTGTACTGAAAGAGCTAAAATTGCATGGACTGAAGTTTGCTAACACCTTTGTAGTTAGTTTTGTTCATTTAATTTCTATGCCACACTATTCCACACATTTGGGACAGGGTACAATATAAATAGTATTCAGTTCAATTATATTTGTTTTAAACCACTGTAAGCCACCACTAGTTTCACAACACTAAACAGCCAGCTATATATCTCAGAGAAAATAAATGATACACAATCTGCTAGAAGTACAAATGGCAAAGCCTCGCTTCAATGTTCTCTTTTTAAAAAATGTACATTTTTTCAGTTGACCTGTGGGAGCCAAATTGACATGTAACCATATTGCACCTTCTTCAACTTTTACAGAGTACCTACCAATAGCAACCATTTGAAGAATCACCTGTAAGTTCTACCTAGAACCTACTAAATTAATATGTTTTACATAAGTGTTGAATTATGCAGTGAAGTCCTTACTTTATTTGGAACTATCATTATGCCTTTGGCAAGGAAGCCACAAAGTCAAGTACTATGGAAAGAGCAACTAAGGGAAGGTCTGTGCAGCAACAGTGCAAACGCTGGATGCAGATGCCATTTTAAGTTTTAGGAAAAGGTAGGGCCAAAGGTTTTAAAAATTCTGAGTAAGGATAAAAGTTCACTTGACGTCTTAGATATAGCCAAATTGTAATAACAACCAAAGCAGTGCTTTTTCAAATGTTTATTCTGGTTATTTCCTTGCTCCAAATAATCACCAGGACAAGAAATGCTCCTAAGGTATTCTTGTCTAACACAGTGGTTGGTAGGACAGCTCGACTCATGCTTCCTTGAATTGCATGCCTGAGGCATTCTGAGTAGAATTAATATACCATTTCCATGAAATCCTGATAGTGTTAAAAGGAATAAATTGGACTTGTCGTCAAAGATGTCTTAGGAACTAGTGTTCCTCTACTGTGTAACAAGAGGCTAGCTCCTGCCAAGAAAGAGAGGAGAGGGAGGAATATGTGATCAATGTGAGATAATCATATTATTTTTAGAAGCGAAGAAATATATAGTGTATGACAAGTTGGTGCTGGCTTGCTAGGACTGCTGAGGATAATCTGCAGTGGCATTTGGCACCCGTTGGCTGTAAAGCTAAGCAAAAGGTAGAAACTTGATCATTCTGTATTTCATTTGTAGTAATAACACAATACCTTGCAGGCGAAAAGTTTTTTTCCTGAGGCAGAAATGGACAAATGATTCATACAGCTACCTGAAAAGATTTTTTTTGGGGGGGGGGGGAGGGGCAGGCAACTATTATTCATATTGGTGGGATGTATTTAAGAAGCATTTTCATGATTCCTATGAATTAAATATGATTGTAAGTTTGACAGCACTTTCCCAAATCTTAATAAAAGACAATGTGCATGGTACTTAGAAGCTGTTCTCAAATAATGTTTAGAGGTATAGGACAAATGAACACCTAATTCTCACTGAGGTGGGGAAGCAGTCGCTGGACGATGCCACTGTGGATGAATGATTGTTTAGGGAGAGGAGAAACATCCATGCATTCATTAATCATATCAGGGACAGGGGTTTAACCTAGGTTTCACCTTCTTTCCCTAGGTAATATATCTGCCCAGTCTAGGAACATTTAGCGCTATGATCCTCTCACATCCAATTTGAAGTTGTTTACCATCTCCCATTCTATAGGAGGAATCAATTTTCCTAAGATCATAAATAGTACTGGGTTCTTTTCATATGTACACAATCACAATATATAGGTGATGTGAAGCTCTTTTACAGCAGATTTGTGGTGGGTATTGTTTAGCATCATGTTACCTTTGACTAATGGCAACCTATGAATGCGCCCTGGACATCAACTGCAATCTTTGGGTTTTGCAGACTTAGGGCCATGGCTTCCTTAACAGAAGCAGTACATGTGGAATGCAGTCTTCCTCTTCTCCTTTTTCCTTCCACTTTGCCAAGAATTATTGCCAATGAGAAACGCCAATTATATGTCCAAAGTATGACAGTCTCCATTTTTTGTCAATCTAGGATTCTTCTCATCTGAAATTTTCAACACAAAACCCATGATTTTGACAACCTTTTGCTGTCCAAACTGGACACCAATACCATCACCATTTCCCTGCATTTCTCGATGCAGGGAAAGGGGATGGATCATGGCTATGTCACTGCCATTCATAACTATCTGCAAAGCTCTGTGCAAGCTTCTGGCTATTGCAGAACCATCTGCTGACATCAGAATTGAATGCTAACCAGCACAAAGGAAAGAGCAATACCAACTCCTTCTTCCTGATCTTGTGGGCACCCTATTCTGACATCATAATTGGCGCCCAAACAATAAGGTAATATCCCTTTCTTCTTCCTGGTCATATGGACACCTCTGCTAATATCAGAACAGGGCACTCATGTAACAAGGAAGAAATGAAGATCACGCCCCTTCATGTTGGTCATCCAGCCTCATCTGATATCAGCAGAGGTGCCCATGATACCCAGGCACTCACACAGAGCTCCATAACAACAACAACATGGAGGAGGTAAGATGTGAGTTAGCACAGCAGAGCAAATGTGCTCCCCAGGTGTGTGAACAATGCATATGCTGTATTTGGGACATATTTTTAAGTGGGCTAAATTGCCCACTGTAGATGCACCATTAGGTGTATCAGAAAACAATTTTTAATTTATAGCTTTGCAGTTTGTTTCCCACCTTGTGCTAAGAGTCACAAGGCTCATACCAACTTATTAAACGAACACAATCATCTGAACATCCCCAAAGGTGCTGGCTATTGTAGTGTGCTAGTGTATTGTAGTAGTAGCTCCCATGCCAATGGGATGATGAATCTGTTCCATGTTTAAGCCTGAATTTTAAAGGAGCCAAATTTGGGTAAAATATCCACTACCTGCTGATATGTTATATGCTGCTGGTCACTTCCATCTATAACAGGAGCACCTGAACAACCATAGATCTATGGCTTTGATTTATTGTGACAAGTGATCCAGGATTTGTTCTCTGATTACTTATCCAGCTTGTTGGGAGGGAAGCAAGATGGACATAATAGTTTTTTAAAAAAATAAAGTTATAAATTCTAGTCTGACCTATGTAGAAAACAACTGGTGAAATGGTAATAGAAGGAAGATTGTGGACTAGTAATACCACTTTCCATGTGAGTTAGAATACGTTTAAGCTTCTCTCACACTGTTGGTATGTCTGGGGGATACAGAGTAAAGCAAGTCTTAAATGTAGTGCTCTTAGCTTTTAAAATTAATCAATATCTATAGTAGAAAATAGTTTTCTTCAATCGATATATTGTTAAGCTTTTTTTATGGTTTTTATACGGGATGTCTTGTGTTTGAATAGCATGTGATAGTTTTACTTCATGTAAACTTTCACGTAATTTTTGTATCACTTCTCAACTTTGACCTGTCTTTTGTGAAATGCATTGCTTAATCCTTCATTTTTAAATAATTGTACACATTTGGCAATAAAAATAAAAATAAAATCTATCTTTGATCATGATTAGGAGAAAACACAAAAGAGGCAACAGAAAGAGAAAGATGCATTCCAAATCTAAGAAAGAAATGTAGCGGCAAGAGTTGAAATCAGCGGGATTCCCTGGGGAAATATATATCTAGCTTTACAGCCATCATCTTGAAAACACTCTTAATTAGCAAATTTAAAACAAAAAAATCATCATGGAAGATTTCATTAGAGGCGGTACGTGACTTTTCCTCTGATGCCCACTTTGTACATCTGCTCAGATCTCTTCTGAAGCATTGTACACAGGTACAATACTGACCAAAATCAAATTTAGAATGCAATAATGTCCCTCCAGATATTGCCGGACTTCAACTCCCATTAGTTTTAGAGCCAATGGTTGTGAGTTGATGGAAGTTGCCACCCTAACACAATCCTCTAGAACTGCACAGGACTAAGGATCTTTATCCTCCCAATGTCTGCCCAGCATTTTGACATGCTTGAACTAGTACAAGCATTTATGTCCACCACTTTGGTCAATTTGGGGAAGATGGTTTGGCTTTGGGGACAGTTTGGAGGTGTTGGTGGTTAAACAAAGCAAAATGTCACATTTTCAGGCAGCTTTGGGGTGATTTTCTGGCAAAAGATTGCCCCAAATTGACCAGTTTTTTTTAAAAGAAGGGAAGTGCCTGGGATGTTTTGTTTTTTTTTTTTGTTTGTTTTTTTTGCAGGTTTTTAAAATTTATTCTTATAAAAATGATGTATAATTTTTATACATAATTTTTAACCATAATTACCAAGCATTTTGTCCTTGTTCATTCCCATGTCCCTCCACACTCCCACCCCTCCCCCTTCACTGTTGAAAATGTAATCCTTTTGTTTCCCGTTACATGAGCTTTCTTTCCATTCTATCCCATTTTTTCTTTCAGCTTTCATCATCTGGTTTAAAGACCTATAACTGTCTTTTAAATGAAGTCCAAATTTCTTTCATTTTCTTCTGTTTGTCTGGCCATGTCTTTTAGCTTCTTATAGTGTCCATAATATCCACTTGTATTCGGTCCCACACATATTCATACCATGTTTCAAGTGTCCATTTTTCTTTCCACCCCCAAGCTATTACTGCATGTGCTGCACTAAACATCATCATCATCATCATCAATTCTTGGTCTTGGTCCTTAACTCTTCTATCACTATATATCCCTATTAACAGAATTTGCATATTTATATCAAATTTTATTTCAGTATGTAATTCTACCTGGTTTAGAATTTGACTCCAGCATTTTTGTATCTCTTCACACTCCCACCATAGAGGTAAATATACCATGCCTCCCAACTTCCACAATGCTAACATTTGGGATTTAATCCTTGAATCATATGTGCCTGGGACCTTTGAGGAGCTCCAGTGGATGCTTCAAGCCTGTCCTTTTCCCATCCCTACTCTAGAATATTCTAGGCCTACCAGAAAAAATGGAGCCCCCGGTGGCGCAGTGGGTTAAAGCACTGAGCTGCTGAGCTTGTTGATCGAAAGGTCGCAGGTTCGATTCCGGGGAGCGGCGTGAGCTTCCGCTGTTAGCCCTAGCTTCTGCCAACCTAGCAGTTTGAAAACATGCAAATGTGAGTAGATCAATAGGTACCACTCCAGCGGGATGGTAACGGCGCTCCATGCAGTCATGCTGGCCACATGACCTTGGAGGTGTCTACAGACAACGCTGGCTCTTCGGCTTAGAAATGGAGATGAGCACCACACCCCAGAGTCAGACATGACTGGACTTAATGTCAGGGGACTACCTTTACCTTTTACCAGAAAAAATGGGGGGGGGGGGAGTCAGTTCCTACAAAAATCAGGAGATATACTTCTTATGTTTTTCTTCTAAAGATTTTTCAAAAGAGCACTTTCCTTGAATAGGCTCAGTTATATTGTATTGCTGGGGAGCAAATTTAGCATTTATTGTTATGCCATGTAACACTTGCAGATTTTTTTTTCCCTCCAAGCTTCTACAAGCACAGGTGTCCACTGCTTGATGCACAAGCCCATAAAGTGTAACAAGGTAGTTGGGCTAGTTTCTTTCCCCTTTTATGAGCATACAAATATGTGATTTACCAGCATAGGTGGTGCTCATGAAAACGGCTTTATTTAGTTGACCTTTCCAATACAGCCCATGAAAGGTAAATTTCCTGCCACCTTTCTACTCACCTAATTAGCCCAGAGGTAGGTTTTGGATGATTAAACAACTCTAATAAAACAGTGTGATCTATAACCAAATGAAACACTCTTTCTTCCAAATAGACTCTTCATGACCTTGTTGGCACTGCATTTTTTCTCTCTTTACACTTTCACTTCTTACACTGGTTTGTTTTCTATGAGTTTAGGGGAAACACTTCAAAAAGGAGAATGTTTCTCAGGGAAAGAAAAGGTTAATGAGACAGTTTATTGTAGCTCCTAGCACAATGTGACTGCTTTTAGTTGGAAAATAACTCGTTTATATTGATAATGTGAGTTATTTGTTGCTTATTTATCTTGTAGGTGAGGAACACCTTCCCTTTG
Source organism: Anolis sagrei (assembly GCF_037176765.1). NCBI lineage: Eukaryota > Metazoa > Chordata > Lepidosauria > Squamata > Anolidae > Anolis > Anolis sagrei. The sequence continues at coordinate 144,466,565 of NC_090024.1, forward strand.
GGAGAGGGAAACAGTATCTGGTCTTTTTTCGCTTTATCAGGTGCACACAAGGGATCACTGCAATATCATCTCTTTTTCTGGGATGAAACCTTTAGAATATATCACTGACTGTGAAAACAATGAATGTATGTATAAATTGTCAACGCAGATGGGGAGAGTGCTGAGATTTTCAGTTTAGGAAGAGATATTTAAAATTATATTGTTCTGCCAAACTGCAAAACCCAGTATTCCACAGGGTTTTGTCATGGCAATTTTTGTGGAATCAAAGTGCTATAATTATTAGTTTTTTAAAATGTTAGTTTTACTCTACTCTTTTGTAGCAGGGCAACAAAGCTTTTCCATATAAAGGGAAATTCAGAATTCTAGTCCATTCATATAACGGATATTGGATCTAGTGACTGGTAGGCAGTAAGAATCCTCTGGATTAACCAAGTTTTGTATACATATTAGAAATTCTGGCATTTGCTTTTATGTGTTTGATAAAGCTGACCTAACTTGCAAAGAGGAAAATCTGGACATGTGCAGCCAAGCAACATAGCAGTATGAATAGCAAAAGAGGAAAAATGTACAAGCTAGGTGAGTCTGCTTTTTATTTTTGATTGAGTCAACTGGATAAGGCAAGAGTCCATCCCCTGCTCTCCTCTCATCTGAAGGAGACAGTAAACCAAAATGATCTTATTTAATACATTTATCATTTCATATATCATCAGAAGATTAGAAAAATACATATTCCTAACTCTATCTGGAGAGATATGGTCAGTTTCTCTTAAAGACAAGAGAAAAGAGGAGAAAGTGCAACCTATGCAAGAAAGTTGATGAGTATGCTTCATTACCTTACATAAGAGTTGTTTACAAGACAGGAAATGTTTTGCAGAACTGTGGATCATTAGCTATATCCTGTAGATGTTTATTCTAACGGAAACATATACATGACCCTTGTAACGCTTAACCATGAGAAGGGGAACTCTGGCTGATGGCCACTCTATAAATGCGGCCGGACCGAAGAGGCAGGCGCGGCAGCCTGATTACTTACACGACTCTGTGTGTGTGTCTGCTCACCTCAAACTATAGTTTGATCAATAAATCTCCCAGCGCCTGGTTGTGCTGGGAGACTTTAATATTCATGCTGAGACCTCCTTGACTGGTGCAGCTCAAGATTTCATGGCCGCCATGACGACCATGGGGCTATCACAAATTATATCTGGCCCTACCCATCAGGCTGGACACACACTCGACCTAGTTTTTGTGGCGGACAGTGGAATGATCAGAGTGGAAGAACAAAACATCCTTCCTGTGTCATGGTCTGATCACTATCTGATCAGTTTTAGACTTTCTGAGACCCTTAACCTCCGCAGGGGTGGAGGACAAATTAAGATGGTCCGCCCCAGGAGACTGATGGATCCGGATGGTTTCCTGAGGAATCTTGGGGTTCTTTCTGCCATGGAGCCTGGTGATCCTGTCGACATCTTGGTCGATCTCTACAATAGGGAAATGACCAGGGCGATAGATACGATCGCTCCCGAACGCCCCATCACGTTGCGTCATGACAAGCCGTCTCCCTGGTTCACCGGGGAGCTGGCTGTGATGAAGCATGCGAGGAGGGGGCTAGAGTGCACTTGGAGGAGATCTCGGGACGTGTCTGATCGAGCACGGGCTACAACCTCTCTTAGGGCGTATACTGTGGCTATACGGGTAGCCAAGGAGTCCTATACGACTACCCGTATAGCGTCTGCAGCAAATAGATCTTCAGAGTTGTTCTGGGTCGTTGGGGAGCTCCTTCAGCCACCTGTGGTGGAGGAGGTTTTTGACGACCCGGAAAGTCGGTGTAGCGATTTCGCACACCATTTTGCAGGCAAAGTTGCTCAGATACGCCTTGAGCTCGACTCCAATTTCACCGCAGTGCCAGAGGAGGTGATTGAGGCATCTGCTTGTCCAACTTTGTGGGATTCTTTTAGGCTTGTTCCTCCTGAGACTGTGGAGGAGGTCCTTGGGGCTGTGAGGGCAACCACTTCGGCTCTGGACCCTTGCCCGTCCTGACTAATTAAATCGGCCAGGGAGGGTTTGGTTGATTGGTTTGGGTTGATCATCAATGCATCATTGGAGCAGGGGTCTTTTCCATCTCTCCTGAAACAAGCTGTGGTTCGTCCACTCCTTAAAAAGGCTTCCCTTGACTCCACGGTGGTGAACAATTTCAGACCGATCTCCAACCACCCTTTCTTGGGTAAGGTGTTGGAGCGGGTGGTTGCCTCCCAGCTCCAGGGCTTTTTAGATGACATCAACTACCTAGATCAGTCACAGTCTGGTTTCAGGCCTGGTCATGGCACCGAGACAGCCTTGGTCGCCTTGGTGGATGACCTCCGTAGAGAGCTGGACAGGGGGAGTGTGACTCTGTTGGTTCTCTTGGACATCTCAGCGGCTTTTGATACCATCGATCATGGTATCCTTCTGGGACGACTCTCTGGGATGGGTCTCGGGGGCACGGTTTTGTCGTGGCTCCAATCCTTCCTGGATAGTCAATCCCAGATGGTGAAGCTGGGAGACGCCTGCTCGGCCCCCTGGCCTTTGACCTGTGGGGTCCCGCAAGGCTCTATTCTGTCTCCCATGCTCTTTAACATCTACATGAAACCGCTGGGAGAGGTCATCCGGAGTTTTGGAGCTAGGTGCCACCTCTATGCAGATGACACACAGCTCTACTACTCCTTTCCACCTAATTCCAAGGAGGCCTCTCGGGTGCTGGACGAGTGCCTGGCCACCGTGTCTATCTGGATGAGGAGGAACAAGCTGAAGATCAATCCCAACAAGACAGAGGTCCTTCTGGTCTATCGTAAACCTGACCGGGGTATAGGGTGGCAACCTGTGCTGGACGGGGTTACACTCCCCCTGAAGTCACAGGTCCGCAGTTTGGGAGTCCTCTTGGATTCAACACTTACGCTTGGCGTCGGCAGTGTCTGGGAGGGCTTTCGCACAACTGAGACTCGTGCGCCAACTGCGACCGTACCTCGCGAAGGCGGATCTGGCCGGAGTGGTCCATGCCTTGGTCACCTCCAGACTGGATTACTGCAATGCGCTCTACGTGGGGCTGCCCTTGAAGATGGCTCGGAAGCTCCAACTGGTCCAACGATCAGCAGCCAGGATGCTAACTGGGGCCCCTTACAGAGAGAGGTCAATCCTCCTGTTTAAGGAGCTCCACTGGCTGCCATTTATTTTCCGAGCCCAATTCAAGGTGCAGGTGCTTACCTACAAAGCCCTGAACGGTTTGGGACCAGCCTACCTGCGTGACCGCATCTCCATCTACGAACCCACACGTTCTCTTCGGTCATCTGGAGAGGCCCTGCTCGTGATCCCACCGGCGTCGCAAGCGCGCTTGGTGGGGACGCGGGACAGGGCCTTTTCTGTGGTGCCTCCCCGACTCTGGAACACCCTCCCCAAAGACCTTAGACAGGCTCCTACATTGGCTGCCTTCAGAAAGAACTTGAAGACCTGGCTTTTCCGATGCGCCTTCCCAGATTAGGAAATCTCCACCACCAAGTCCCATAAGCACTTTATCAGAACCAATGATTGCTGCACATCGCACATCGCACTTGCCCTGGAAGCCCTATATACACCTCCTGTCACATCAGCACTCTTAATCTTGTACCCATTGCTCTGGCCCGGCCCAGTTTTATTGTGTTTACTGTATTGTGCCTGTTGTTTATTTTGCTTTATTCTGTTTTTAATTGTTTGATTTGCTTAGATTGTATTGTTGTGTTGTGTGTTGAGGCCTCGGCCTGTGTAAGCCGCATTGAATCCTTCGGGAGATGCTAGCGGGGTACAAATAAAGTTTAATAATAATAATAATAATAATAATAATAATAATCTGTATTTTTTTTAATCAAATTTGGGCTTCTGGTGATTCATAGTGGTAAGGCGGAAGAACCGATCTAGCTGAAATGATCTAGCTGAAATGAGGTGGAAATTACTTTTTCACTTTCAACTCAGGCCATATAAAATCCAGATTATCTGCTTTGAACTGGATTATGTTAGTCTAGACTGCCAGTTTGTATCAGTTGAGATAAGCTGGGAACAAACTGGCAAGGTGGAAGAACAAAAGAGAAACTGGGAAATATTAAAAGCAACTAAAAAGTGGGAGGATTAATTGAAACTCTTCTTACCAAATCAGGACTATTGGAGGATACTTTCACTTCAGATGGAGGATGCTATCTCATATCCTAGTTTTCACTGCCAGCTAACTCAGAAAGTCTGTATTAAAATACACTCAAATACACCTGCCCACAGGACATTCCTATTTGGGGCTAACATCTTCTGTCACACCTGCTATTTCTCTGGATCAGTGTGAATGTAGAAGAAATATGCTTTTCAAATAAATTGAGATTAGAAAACTGTCATAAATAGAATATTTTGCCCACCAACCTTAAAGATTTTTTAAACCAGTGGTTTTAAACAGCACGTTGTGAGTACAAGTTGCTTTACATGGAAAGTTGTATCTGAAAGCATAAGGAATTATTATTTTTGTCAAGTAACTGAATAACTGCCATGTGGATGTGCCTTCATGTTGCCTGTTGATTTATGGCCACTTCACAAATTTCATAGGGATTTCTTAAGCAAGGAATATCCAGAGAGGGTTTTGCCAGTTCTTTCCTCTGAAACATAGCCTGGTATTCATTGGTGGTTTCCCATCCAAGAACTAACAAAGACTGACCCTCCTTAGCTTCCAGGATCAGCTGGATATAGTGTATTTTTTGTTAAAATTGTTATATCAGAATAATAACTCACATGTACTTGTTATTTTTAAAATATTCTGAAGGGGTGTGATTTTCTTTTTGAGCCACTGAATCGGTTTTTGGTTATTTTCTTACTAGCTGAGAATATTTTTGCAGAGGAAAACTAATGAAGAATGAATGTACAAATAGTTTATTACAAACACATTACATAAAGTAATAAATGATATTACAGATCAAGGACCAGTTTGCTTGACTTCCCATCATTTATGACAGGCAGTAAAAACTGTGCTCATGTTGTTAAAAAAGCACTGTTGTTGTGCCAATGTGCCATTCAATCTGTGATGGCTTATTCACATGGATATGTCACCCAACACTTCAGATCCTGTTGCTGGCTAATAGTTGGCCTACTACTTGAATGGATTTTGACAAGCGAGTTGATCAGCCATCACAGTAAAGCACCAATCCACACAGGAAACCTGTCAGAGGGAAAAATGCCCTCATTACCTTACCTGAAATTAACCACATTTATTCTTCTCCCTCCTATATTGTTCAGATCATGTGAATGGCTGTTGGGACTGGAAATAAATCTGCAGAAAATAAAGATGTGACTTCCTCCTCCAGAAGTGTGAGTCTTTGCCAAGAGAAACAGTCTCCTGGTTGTGAGCTGTAAAATTGAGAAACTGTCATAAGAGTATATGGCAAGCCGCAACTTGAAATATCTCGTATATCATCAGGCAAAGTGGGGGGAAGTCACAAATTTTATTGTGACTGTGATTGCGGCTGCCTGATTGACATGCTAGAGAGGGAACAGAGACATCTGTAGCCAACAACCTGTTTTGAGCTAAAGAAGCCAGCTAGGCTCCCCAGCTTGCTGTAACCAGCTGATTTGTATGCTACAGACAAGACACAAAAGGAGGGATGCTTAGCATCCCAAACTCATATGGATTGCATCGCATTTGGCATTACACTAAAAGCAATGTGTAATTTTCAAACTAAAAGAAATAAAGCTTAATTTCCCCCCTTCTTTTCTTCTCCGGAGAAAAACACAATGCCTTCCTCAATCTGATCCAAAATGACTTTCAATCAGAGGCTCTTATAGCAAAGCAGTAGGAAGCTGTTTCTGAACTGTAAAAATTAAAATACACAGCCCTCGTAGTTCCCAGATTGCATTGAAATGACTGAGCCACCCATGGGGTGTCTTCGAAGGAAAGAGTTTCAGAATCATAGCTTTATTGTGAGGGGAGGCAGAAGGAAGCCTGCAATGTACAAATGGTTGAATATAAGACGTTGCCTTGTACCAGGGAAGGCTATGTTATCTGTCTAATTCAGGGACAGGGAATCTGTGGCTCTACAGCTGTTGATGACCTACTACACTTAGCATCATCCTTGACATTTCTTGCTGCTCTGTCATGGTCATTTGAAATAAGACATTCAAACTCATCATATCCCTTTACATCACTGATGGTCCATTTAGCCATTCACATATCGTTGGAGTGGTAATCCCATCTTTCCTCATCATTGTGCAACTGATAATATTGGATAGGAACTAGAGTTCAATAACATCTGGAAGACAATGGTTTCTTTACCTTCACTGAGCCCAGGCTTGCACAATCTGTGGTCATCCATGTGTTTTGGACTCAAACTTCCAGAAGCCTTAGACAGTTTGTCCAATGGTCAGGAATTCTAGGAGATGAAGCCCAAAACACCTGGAGGGTCATAGAGTTGTGCAGGGCTGATCTAACCCATTATTGTCCACTCTTGCAGTGGCTGACCAGATTTCAAGTAGAATTCCTTCTGATCAACTGCTACTTAACACTTTGCTTTGACCTTCTTTTCTTAGGTTTCCGATTGTGTGGAATAGGTGGTGTTGGACTGGGCTGTGGTGCAGTTAGCTGAGAGCTAGCTGCATTAAATCACTACTGATTGAGAGGTCAGGAGTTCGAAGCCAGCTCAGGTTGGAGTAAGCTTCGATCCACTTGTCTAGCTTGCTGTCGACCTATGCAGCCAGAAAGACAGTTGCCTCTGTCAAGTAGGAAATTTAGGTACCACTTATGCAGGGAGGCTAATTTAGTTAATTTACGATGCCATACAAATCTTCCAGAAGCTTGCAGAAGAATGACAAAGTAATCAAAGGACTTGGTGTCACAATGAACAGTGAAGCGACAGCTCCCCCTGTGGCCGGAACTGAGCCAGAATCCAGCATACTCTCATGAAGTTGGAAAAGTTTGAGCACAACTGGAATGTTAAATTGTCTCTGCGCCTGTCTATATATGTTGTATGTCTAACTGGCATTGATTGTTTGCCATCTATGTGTGCATTGTAATCCGCCCTGGGTCCCCTGCAGGATGAGAAGGACGGAATATAAATACTGCAAATAAATAAATATGTGACAAGAAACAGCTGCTAGAATTCCCTCTTCTACGTGACCATTAAAGTCTAGCTTTCACTTTGGTGAACTTCTCCACAGCTCTCTGGATTTCAAACCCATTTTTAGATCTTTTCCAGCTCCTTTCAATTTTAGTGCTTCTTTAGGATGCATTGCCAAATATAACATATCTCTTTAAACAGTTCAGAATAAATTAAATTTAAAGAATATTTGTCTGTAATTGTTCTGTGCCATTTTCGTATAAAGGTCTGGTCATAAAACAATCAGCATAATTTAGTTGTTAAAGTATTGGGTGGGATTCAGTAGGGCCAGTTTCAGATTCTCACTAAGTTCTCTGACTCTCTTCATACCTCTTGTTACTAAATTTCAAGTTTTCTATAATGTTTACACCAGGGGTTCCCAAACATTTTCAGCTGTGAAGCCCTTTTTGAAGCAAAAAAATGTCTCGTGTAGCCCCAATAAATATTTTATATCGTATTATATATTATATATAGTGAGTATATATATATATATTAGGCATGGGCAAACTTTTTGACAGATTGTGTTTTAAAATTTGGCAGGTGGGCCGGACCAGTGGCAGATGGATGGAGAGTGTTTGTGTGAACTAATTGGGGGGGGGGGGGGAGAACAAATTCCTATGCACACTGCACGTATCCCCTTTATAGTGCAACGAAGGAAAGAAAGACAATATAATATTTAAAGTGAAGAACAGTTTTAACCAACATAAACATTAACCAACCCCAGGTGCCATCCAGTACAACTCCCTTCTGCCATGCAGGAAGAGCACCCCCTTTTGCTTTCTGGAAGCAAGCAAGGTGAGGGGGAAAGGATCTGGGTGGGAAGGAAGGTTTAAAAAGGCTTTTGGTAGAAAGGGAGGCAGAGGGAAAAGCTTTTGGTGTAAGAGAGCTGAGGGGAAATGACTTGGTGGCAAGAGAGGGGAAAAGGCTTTGGTGACAAAGCAGGGGAGGAGGAGAAAAGTGCAAAACCCCTCAGTATGCTTCAGAGAACCCCAAGGACTCTGCGGAGCACATTTTGAGAACTACTGGTTTAGACCATTACTGTATTTTGCTATGGGTAGAATTCCCAGACCTCAAGCCAACACCCCAATTCTTAAGGTCTGACCTTTCTTCTCCAGCCTACAGAGTGAAGGGAAAAATCCCAGTGCACGAGCAGTATCCTGAAAAGAAATTAAATTTTAAGCAGCTTTACACTGCTGGCCACTGCTTTGAAGAAATTGCTAAACACTCCAGAAATCTGTTCCCCTACCTTACGTTAAATGTAATTTTATTTGAATGACAAGCACTGAGCACCAGTAGTTGATGCTTATTAATTCTTACACAGCCCTGACCACTGATATTGCGAATGTTCTAGGGGTATTCCCTTATATTTCAAGGTCTGAGCTATTCCTTACCTGTCAGTGGGACATGCCTTAAATTGATCTGCAGTACTGTGTCTTTTTCAGTGGCTGCCACCTAATCCTTGCAAGGCAAAAGTGAGAGCTAGCACTGGGACTAGGCAAAATGCGTGGCTAGGCTCTGTGCCTTAATTTTTCCTAAAAACCTAATATTATTCCTTTCTTTAAACAAGTGTTTAAGGCCCCTTCGACACAACCATATATCCCAGAATATCAAGGCAGAAAATCCCACAATATCTGCTTTGAGCTGAGTCCACCCTTCCATATATTCCAGTTCAAAGCAGATAAAATGAGATTTTATTCAGTTGTGTGGAAGGGGCCTAAGTGACTTCAGTTTAATTAAGGATGATGAAATTAAAAAATGAGAAACATTTATCAGAATTGGATAGTTTAGGTGTTTATGAAAAATGACACACTTATACTCTGCCTCTGTATCATATTAATAAATGGTGCTTACTTATAAAAGATTTAATGTGCTGAATTTCAACTATTTCAAAATGCATTGTTAGTTATTTTCAATGTCCTGATCCACATTAACCCAGGTTCTCCAGCAGGCCAGAACCCTGGAATTTTGGCTCCATACTGTCCTCTGCCCTGGAAACATGTAAAACATGTACTAAATTAAGCTTCCTCTGTTTCCTGTTGTTCCCAGATGAAATATTACAGTTGGCACAGGTATACTACCAAGCAAACAAAAACAAGATATCTTCTTGAATGATGCAGAAACACATCTGCCCTTCCCCCACCCCCGGTTATATGACTTCATTGTGTGATTAATTTTCCCTGCTCTCAATCCACCCGATTGACTACCAAAGGTGAAGAAGCTAACACCATTTTGACATTACATGATGCAGACTCATGTAATTATATTTTCATGGTGCTTTCAGTCTTAACATAATAAGTAGTATTGGTATCTGAAATCTAATTTTTAGCATTTCTGTGTAATTTAATTATACTTCCAATGATTCCATTCACTTTGGAACAAAAACAAATTGTCTCATTCCTTAAAATAAACATTTTAGGTTGTCTGAGATCACTATGATCATTCTCTAAGAGCAGATTACAAATGTCTTTAATCAAATGGCTTAACATTTCTACAGCACTTTTCATATTATACTGAGATCAACTCTCTATACTTTTGAGCTTTCACTTAAATGTGATAGAATCCTTGACATGTCTGTTGAAATCTCACTTTTGAAAAGAAGGGTAGTGACTTGATTAACATTGGGGTATAGATGAAATTGGGATTTTTAAATCCATCCCTATAGGATTATTAAAAGCTCTTGCTATATGAGCAGAAAAGAAGTGTAGTGACCTGATTAGCATTGGGGTGTAGGGGAAATTGGGATTTTTTTTAAAAAAAATCATCCCTACATGATTATTGAAAGTTCCTGCTGCATGCACCAAGTTCTCAATTAGTATAGCATAAAAATGTATTCATATTCATTTATCACAGTTATACCCTACTTTTCTTCCAAACATCACAAAGATGGAGAATATCTGGCCTGCAGGTTTAATGTTCCAATGTTCATTCAACCCATAAGCATCCAAAGAACACTCCTCCTCAAACTGATCTTCCACCTTTGTAGTGGGCTAGATTTCTCCCCGCATTCCACTGCCAAGCAGGGGAATCCTACTATAATCACTGATCAGAAAGAATAACAGCCAATCCCACTACATTAACTTCCTATGGTTCTGGTACTCTACCTACCACTGAGATGCAATGACTTGAGTGAAAATTAGATTCTGTGCCATCCCAAGTTTACCTGATGTTCTAACTATTGTTGAAAAATTGGCTTCCTCCAAAAACCAAAAAGAATGAATTAAAACTTTATCCGATCTATCTGTCTGTCTATCTATCTATCTATCTATCTATCTATCTATCTATCATATATAACTTCTGCAGCCGTGAAGATTCAATGGTCCAATCTTGCTCAATAACTTATTTCTGAAACTGCCAGGAACCCATAATTTCTAAAGGATTATTCTAATTCTTTCCCAAGCCGAAAAAGCCCCGGGGAGGTAGAAGACAATAAGCTGAGCCAATCAAAGGAGGGAGTGGGTAGTTTGAATGACTGTCAAAGGGGATAGAATGGCTTGCACTGTAACTGCATGATTATGACCAATTTCTTTTGAGTGGAGACTCTGTATCAAATATTCTTTCAGGCCTGAAAGTAAATTAAACCTCTGTTGTTGCCTTCAAACCAAGTCTCTGTTTCTTTATTTGGCTGTCCACATAGCACGGCATCCTGGACGATGGACCTACACCACTTCTTAAGTGGGCAGCTGATTTTGGCTTCATAACTACTTCACAGAAAACAAAGTTCACAATGTATTTCTATGGAAGTCTAGGCACAGAGTCCCTTTTGTCATCCTTCCTTCAGTTCCTAATGCCTTTGGATAGCCTCAAAGTATTCTCCTCTTACATAAAAAGCTACAATTGTCAAAATTTCATATTTCACCTCTAGAATCTAACATTTGAGCAATAACCTGATCTATCAAGAACTGCACTGGAACATCTGGATCCATGAAAAATCCATTGGCCAGTTAGGTTCTGATCTACCCAGCAGTTTGGGAGATGCCATTCTGGCATCCTCAAGCATCCCTACTGGGTGACTGCCAAGAAAATCATCAGTACTGAATGTATACAACAGGCAGCCTCCAAACTTGGCTTACTTATCTTAAGCTTGCATAGATCTCCGTACATGATTAAAGCCATCGTTGAAGTCATTAATTACAAATACTGAGGATTCCATGGCATCTGTCACAAGTGCAGTCCCACAGTACAATTTCAAAAGAACCAGACTGAGTAGTTATATTCAAAGGAATATGCTCAGGGGGTTTAAGAAAAATTATTTACCACTGTACCTTGTATTTAACATTTTCATTATTTTGATTTGTTCCCTAATCTGTCAAGCAATGAGACTTGTGTGGCAAAAATGTAAATAATAGTTTGTGGGCATTATCAACCAAATGATCCATATTATATATTGTACTACACATTAAACATATTATCTCAACTCTAGCAGGCATTGATCCACCTTGTGTCCACCACTTCCATTTCCAGAAATTCTATCCATTATGGCATGTGGGATCTACAGTCCAAATATCTGGAAAATCAAAAGTTCTCTGTCTTCTATAAATTAAGAAAGCCATTATCACCACCAGCTTGCTACTATGCATATATATGAGTATAACCTGAGAATAAATTCATGTCTCCTAGCAGTTTTGTCCATCAATATAACTGTGAGAGAAAATACATAAGCAGTTCATGGATTCACAAATAATCTAGTGGTGAAATCCTATATATGTTTACCCATTACATTACCATAAATATATTCCTAATATTGTAGGCTTACAGAACAAGCTTTACAGTGAGACTTCTTCTCCATATATGCAATTAACGAGTATTTTGTACTGCCCATATAACTTATTTTTCTCTAACTCTGTTTCTGGTTTAATAGTCATGGATTAAAAGCAATTTGTTCCTTTTGAAATGAATAGGAGTATTCTGGAGAAATTGAAAAACTATGCCTTAACTATGTTGTGGATCAAAGAAACATACTGTTCGTTCTTTGTTGAAAACTTACCAATAAACAGATTTTTATCATAAGAACTGAGTGTATAAATGATGTGTGCTATATTATTTTTTTACCATACACAGGAAAAAATGTTCTGTGCCTGCAAGGATTTGCAATTTATCTGTTTTACAGACAAGTCTTCTGAGCTATGACACAAAAGCAATTGCATACAGAATTTGCTCCTAGTGATGCAGCAAACAGAACTTGTCCCCATTAGCTCTTTTCCTCAAATAGTCTGGGAGACCATTTCCTGCTGTCGTATCCTAAACCAATCCACAAGATTCAACTAGTAAACACTGTTCTTGTGGGTTCCCATATCACTGATGAAGAAAGGCTGGAATTCATTCTGAGTTGTGGTGTGAAATTTAAAGGAGCTACCTAAGGACCTTTCTACACAGGCACTGAAATCCAATTTAAACCTGGCTTAAAGTCAGAGTATCTACAAAACATGCACCCCCAATGTGGAAATTCTGGATCTAGCCATAAAATCTGCTGAAGCTGATAACTGTATAGCCATTACATAGCAGGAATCCAAGATCACAATGCCACATGTTTGTCGGGACAGAAGCATTCAGAGAAAGAAACTGGATACACATCTCTGCTGGAAGGAAAAATAAAAACACCTCCTCCTGAGAGAAAACCATGAAAACACCTGCTCTTTGTTTTGCCCTAAATTGCTCTAGCACTGATTCACCAATAACCACTTCTTTTCAGTGTATCTCAATGAAAGAAGTAGGAAAAATTATTGTTCTTGGATCAGATCAATCTGCACTCAGCAGATCTTTGTGGCCACCATCCTACCTTCAAACCGGTTCCCTGGGGTGCCTCCACAATGAATTGGTTCTCTTTAATCCACATCCAGATTAAATGGTTGTGTGGAAGCAGTCTAAAGTCAGCCAATTTAAGGATACGTTTAGTTCACATTAAGGCTATGTTCTGTTCACCTATGTTGTATTCAGTGCCCAAGAAAACGAAATGAAATTGATGGGGTTCTGAAAACTGACAAATTGGAGTATATACATATGTATTGCTCCAAAATCAGGTATTTGGACCTATCTAGATCTAAACCATATTTATTCCATTTTAACTGAACCATTTGCTAGCCCCATGTTCTTTGATTAAGTAGCTGATTTACTACTTGTTTCTTAATATTGGGAATGAAGTCTGCAACATCTATGTGCAAATCATCCATTTTGTCACTGAGCCAAGGACTTGCTTATGTCTCATTACTGTTGGCATTGCCACCTACCGGTTTTCTTTTGTTTACTCTGCTGTTTCTATGTTTTATGTTTAGACTAGAGTTCACTGAAGGCCATAAAAAGATAAAAATGTGAAAGAATTTTTAAAACCAATAACAGCCCCAAAGCAAGTGATCAGATTTGTGATGGGGGCTCATTTTGCATTTCACTTTTAAAAAATCTACCTTTCCCTTTTATTTTTTCTCAATGTGAAGACTGAACATTATTTTTATAGATCTTAATTTTATTTGTATCAACAGCTAAACAAAAGATCTGAAGAAGCTGTTACCTGTTGAACGATCATAAACATTAAGCAACATTACACGAATAATGGAACAGCTCAGTCAAAAAAGAATGAACCGCCTGGATTAACTGACTGCTGAAAGATTGACGTGGTTACCAGGCAGTCGATCAAAGAGTTTTCTCTTCTAAAACAATCGAAGCATTAAAATAGCTAATAAATATGAGAGCTTGATTATAGTATCTTTGCTGTGAAAAGTTTCTTTTCTACAAGAACACTATATATATATGGGAACCAAAAAGGCAGGGAAAGACTTTAAGTAATTATGAGTTTTTATCTTTTGTGACAAATATAAATGAAACAATGAAATCCCTTCTGAATTTTCGAAGAAAGGTTAAAACTTGGCTTTTTGAGCAGGCCTTTGCTAATCCAGCATAATTATACAAAATCATGGAGCGACCTGACGATGCAATTGAATAACGATTTTAACAAGGAGACGCTCATGGTTTTTTATATTTTTATATTTTATGCTAAATGTTTTTAACAGTATTTTATTATTGTTTTACTTGTTAAGGCATCAAATCTTGCCAACTGTGAACCATCCTGAGTCACCTTTGGAATGAAAAGGGTAGTATACAAATATGGCAAATAAATAAATAATAATAAATAAATGAAGTTTTTGACAGTATGCTCTGTTGTTCAGCTCTCCATTTCCACAAGTCAAAAACTTCATCACATGACAAATTCTCATTGTACTAGGATGCTTTTGCCCCATTTCAGCCATGGAACCCCATGCCACCCATCAGACAACGGACGTTTGCTTCTGGTAAGGCTCCATGACTCAACCAGGGCACAAGCATCCAAAACGCTGTGCGGGCAACATGGGAGCCTTCTCATTTTCCATTAGGAAGAATAGGGCTAGCGTGGAGGGAAGCCATGCAGCAACCCTTCCCCACTTTGATGAGGAAGCATTCTTGCCAGCAAGGCAGGGCACTCAGTGCCAGGATTGCCCCACTGATATGCCACAGAGGCAGGGGGAACCTCATCAATGTGATGAGATCCTAAGAAAAGAAGCTATTTTTTTTTTAAAAAAAAAGGCTTCAAGAGCCAAATCCAATTAGTCAAACTGGATGATCAACACCATCACCTAAAACCCCAAGTCACATTTAGTGAGGCTGAGAGAGGTACACTCTCAGATGCAATGGATCATGCTCCAACCCACGACAGTGTTGTCTTCAAAGATTAAAGGATATTTAAAGCAAAAGAAACACTGGGATCTATTAGCAAATATCTATGTTGTTTGTAGTAATTCAACAAAACTGTTCATGTCCCAATTTTTATTAAAGTAGAAAGATTTCTTTAAAGATTAGAATAGTGAAAATCAGTGCTTTGGGGAAAAAAACAGAAGTCACTTTTTGTCTACATGTACTTATTACTAACTAGAAATTTCTAAGCTGAACATGTTCCCAGGGGTGCCCTATTCCTTCAGTAGCAGTAGTCAATAATAATAATAATAATAATAATAATAATAATAATAATAACTTTATTTATACCCTGCTACCATCTCCCCAAGGGACTCGGTGCGGCTTACATGAGGCTGAGCCCACAATACATCAATACAAGCAATACAACCACAATACAAAGCAAAATACAAATACTAATGCAAAGCAATTAAAATAAATCTCATACATTACTAGCATAAACATTTAACAATAGCACAACACACATTTAAAATCTATGGCTGAGCCAAATGTAATTAAAATTAAAAAAATATAATGCTGGGCATGAACAGGATAGAGGAGGTGGGGCGTTGGTGGAAACGTACAAGCAGTTCTAAATCAGTATAAAGTGCTTTAGAGGACATAATGCTAAGGGTTCATTATTCTGGGAAGGCACACTGGAATAACCACGTTTTCAAGCTCCTCCTAAAGACTGCCAGAGTTGGGGCATGCCTGATGTCCTTAGGAAGTTAGTTCCAGAGTTGAGGGGCCACCACCAAGAAGGCCCTCTCTCTTGTCCCCACCAATCACGCTTGTAATGTAGGTGGGAGCGCGAGTAGGGCCTCTCCAGATGATCGAAGAGATCATATGGGTTCATACACAGAAATGTGGTCACGCATGTAGGCAGGTCAACCTTTATAATTCAAATAATTTTATACTAACTGTGATGATACCCAGGACATATTTGTTTCAATTCTCAAACTGGATTGTGGTTCTTCCAAAACCAATATATAGCTTCTCAGAGTCACTGTAAGAACTAACCATTTTTCCCTTCCTGTAAAAGATTAAACCAGAATTTCCCTCCTCTCTGTTCTATGAAATACCTGATTTATAACCTAAATTTGTGGTTAGACAGAACAGATATATCTTAGCTTGCACTTGCATTGTCCTTTATTATTATCTAACACACATAAACAACATTTTCTACTTGTATGGGAGCAGAGTGCAGGCATGTTTCCTTTCTGCCTTTTATTGTGTTACCAAGGACACTTGTGATACAGTCCAATCCAATTAACTAAGATCAATCACACTTACTCTTGTATAAGCACCCAGAGGGTCACAGCCATAATCTCAAAACATTAACTTTCCATTCCTAGATCACCTTATAAACTCTTCTTCCCATTTACTCCAATCAAACTATTGCTTCTAACACCAATCACCCAATTTCTGCACAAAGAATAATAAGAGTGCCTTCTACAGTGGCTTCTAAGAAAAGTAATGAGACTTTGTTTACTTGGTAACATTTCTATTGGTTGTCCATTCTTTCATATGGGAAATATCCAAAGATATTATGCAGTCGCGCCTGGGGCTATAGAGAAAGAGTCATGGACGTGACGCTTTCCCCCAGGGGATTGCTTCTTGCCCTCCTTTAGGGAAACTGGAATTCCCAAGGACCAGAACACAACAGGTAACTCGAAATGGTGCTTATTGTTGACAATTAGTTTTCTTTCTTAGGCACAAACTTGATGTTTCAACAGGGAAAGATACTTTACAAACTCTAAAGTCCAGGGTCCTATGAGTAATAAGCTGAGAAGCTTTTCCTGTTCCCTCTCTCTCAATGGCTGTGAATGCCGGAGCAAACCACAACCCCAGTTCAGTGGCCTAAGTTGAAGGACAAGACCTTCCTATGGTGCCAAAGAAACGGAATGAAGGTGCCTGAGATCTTCACAATGTCATTCAGGGGGTTTGAACATAAAGTTTAAGACTCAGGGGTCAAAACCTAAGAGTTGGTAGTAAAAAATGCCTTGACCAGGGGCTTTGGGCCAAGCTTTGCACACGTCCATCCAATGAGTCTTTTTCTGAGGTAAAAAAGGTGAGAGAGATACCTTCCCTTTCTCCCTTGGAAGGGGCGGAGCCTAAACAAAAGAACTGGGGAAACAAGCCAATTGGTGCACAACAACAATAAATTGACAGCTATAATAACCAATGAAATTTAACTATACATATACAAGGTAGACAGGAATAAAATGACAGTTTAAATCCTGCAACTAACAGTACTACATATATGTGGCACCACACGCGCCGTCACAAGTGTATTGCTAAATAGAAAATGCTAAAATAGAAAATAAAGGAATCCATGCACACCCCATAAACATGCACAGATACCATAAAATTTAGAAACCAGCAACAAACAAGTTTCACAAAGACTAGAATCAGTTAAACATTGTCTGGCAATGACTGGACAATCATGAACTTCTTCACTAAACATTACTCTATCCCACACTCCAACCATAAATGGAATGAAGTCAGTTTCTCATGATTTTTTTTTCATTTTTTTTCATTTCATTTACTCTATGCCCTTCATTGTAATGCTTTTCATCTCATTGAATATACATCATTCATCATTATGTATTCACCATGTATTTACTAACATGGTGAAGCAGGAGGAAGAATGTGTGTTTGCCCCCACTGGTTCCTACCACTGCTGTCCTAATGTAGACCTCCCTGCCATGTACATGTACACAGGGATCACATTGAGTACAAATGTTTGCAAATAAATGTTCTGCCATGAGCCACTGTAAGGGCTTTGCTGAACATAGGTGTCAAGGCAGAACTCCATCAAAGACATAATAGCGGACATAATATTGGCTTTGATTCCAGCTTCATGATATGATCACATGTAGGTGAGTAGTTTCTGACAGGTGCCAAACTCAAGCACCATGGGCCAAATCTGACCCACCATGTCATTTTATGTGGCCAGTGAGGTACAGGAACATTTTAGAGATTATAGTATTTTGAATGGTTGTGCTTGCATTTTGTTTTGTATTTGTTGTTATTTTCAGAACATGATAAATGAATGAGGATGATGCATGGTATGGTGTCTCAGGTTATTTAACAATATGTTAAGGAATAGTTACATTTATACATTCTTACAGCCCTTTGAAGGCAACCATAAGGTTGCTGTGGTCCTCAGTGAAAATAAGTTAAATTGGGCAGCTGTAATTCTCTAATTATAGTCAGACTGTCTTAGCCAGTATAGCTAATAGTGAGGGGAGATAAGAGCTGAAATCCTGTTCTGCGGGCACATATCTATCTATCTATCTATCTATCTATCTATATATATATATATATATATATATATAAATGCTCTGTGCATAATGAGTACCTTAAAAACAAAAGAACCAATGAATGAAATCACACCAAATTTGGCAACAAAATGTCACACTACACAAGGAGTGACCATCACTCAAAAATTATGATTTTGTCTTTTGGGAGTTGTAGTTGCTGGGATTTATAGTTCACCTATAATCAAAGAGCATTCTGAACTCCACCAATGATGGAATTGAACCAAACTTGGCACACAGGCCTCCCATGACAACAGAAAATACTAGCAGCATTTGGTGGGCATTGATCTTGAGTTTGGGAGTTGTAGTTCACCTACATCCAGAGAGCATTGTGAACTCAAGCAATGATAGATCTGGACCAAACTTGGCACAAATATTCCATATGCCCAAATATGAACACAGATGGAGTTTGGGGGAAATAGACCTTGGCATTTGGGAGTTGTAGTTACTGGGATTTATAGTTCACCTACAATCAAAGACCATGCTGAATGAACCCCACGAATGACAGAATTGGGTCAAACTTCCTACACAGAACCCCCATGACCAACAGAAAATACTTAAGGCCATCCAGTCCAACTCCCTTCCCCAGGGCAAGAAAACATAATCAAATCCCTCCTGACAGAGAGCCATCCAGTCATAGATATAGATAGATATATATGCTTTACACACACAGAGATAAAGTATTATAGATTTGAAAGGGACCCCTAAAAAAGGACAATTATATGTTGCATGTTCCAGAGTAGGCAAACCAGACAATCTCCACATCAACACTGACAAAGAAACAACAAGAAATACTGTTTACCCACAAGAATCAAGACATATATTAGAAATGAGCACTTTCTAATTACTTTATTTTCCATATCACCAGACTGGGCCACAGCAACACATGGCAGGGGACCGCTAGTACTTTATAAATGTATTGTTTCCTGTGTACATTTCACTTCTGAGAAGGTGGAATCCAGGATTTCTGGTTTCTATGCCATCATTCCCCTGATCTTGGATCAAAGTAACCAATAGTAAAGTAAACCACCTGTAACTGTTGAAGGTGTGTCATCTCCACTCATGACCTCTTTAAGGCATTTCAATTCCCATTAACTTTTCAACAAAAAAAGCCACCAGTCTCCAAAAGTTTGTTGTAATATTTGCCTTCAGTGTCTACAACAGGCCCATCAACTACATGCATTAATCACCTTCAGACCCTAGCCACTTCTTTAAAATGTAAAGATTTTTGTATCTAGGGCTATAGGGCCAATTTTGCTACTGTTCTAGGTGCCCCATAGGTCTTTTCTGAACAGGAAGTAATCCAAAAGTCAATTTCCTGTTGGGAAAATGTTTCACCAGGCTATAAAATGATCCTGACAGGTCAAAGGTGCTTTGAAATTGCTTCCATGCCTTCAAGAATGTTGGGAAGGCACCAGCAGGGGAAAAACATATTCCTCCAAACAGTTTTTGCTGGGGCTGGAAATGCAGCTATCTCTCCAACTATTATGTGAGTCTACACTGTCATATAACATCCAGATGCTCTGTTTTGAAATTGATTATATGGCAGGGTAGACTCATGTAATCCAGTTCAAATCAGATGATGTGGGTTATCTGCTTTGATAATCTGGATTATTTGACAGTGTAGATCAATCCTAAAACTCTCTGAATTCTAGTAGTAACTAGTTCCTGAGTTATGCTGTGATTTCTAAAATTTTGGCATCAAAAGTTGCAGAACTGGAAATAGAAACAGATCTCTTTGCCCTCAGAGGTGCATAGCTATAAGGAACCTCTTAAACATTTTTCAGATTAATCTGATACTCATAACACTAGATATATTTTTACACCAGTTCAACTTGCATGGCCCCTTTCCCCAATGTATCCTGGAATTGTAGATGTTGTAAGTAAAGGAAGTCATGTTAGAGATCTCTTCTCTGTCACAGAACTACGATTTCACAACACCTTGCAACAACTGAATTTCTGCGAAAGCAGTTTAAGTCTGTGTGGAGTATGTTATATTCTTGTGAGACCAATAAAACTGAAGAAGTACACTGAAATACTTCTCTTTTTTTCTGGATGTTCCCTGGGATCCTTCCCCATCTTCTTTTCCCCCACCATCTATCACTGTAGCATCTTGCTAGCAACAGGAATCAAGTCAACTCATACACTCTTCATGTCTTTTTGACTGCTTTGTATCTGCAAAATCTTGTTCATGTGTTTTCTAAAATGCTGTGTTCATACCTTTGGGGAAAATAAGTAATCACTGGTTCCACAAAAAACAATCAGCAGTAACACTACTGACTTTACAGGGATGAATCCAGCAAGGGAGTTTAGGAAATGAAAGGGAGACATCAATCTTATCTCTGCTATAGTAAATTGTCCACCAGAATAAAGCAAACTCAGCCTTTGGAGCTTTTCTCTAAAAGGAAGTTTACAGATAAGAGGGTGTGACCTCCAGTGTGGTATCGGAGACAGAATGTTAGACTTGGGGGATACAGATTCTAGACTCCACTGGTCCATGAAGCTCACTGATGCCCTTGTCATTCTCTTTCAACCAGCCCACTTTGAGACTAACTGAGAGTAAGAAGTTTGCAGCACAAGCTTTGATAGGTTCATGCTGCATCTGCATTGCAGAATTAATACAATTTGACACAATTTTAATAGTCATGGCTCAATACTATGGAATCATAGGAGTTGTAGTTTGGTGAAGTACCCACATTCTTTGGCAGAAAGGCTAACAATCTTATTAGTTAAAGTGGTATCAAACTGCAATAATTCTACAGTGTAGATGCATTCTTGGTCTATGTCATCAGAAACAAGAAGTAAAGTATCAGTGGACAGACATTTATACAAATGGATAGGTGGGGAGCATGTGACCAATAACTAATGTGCAAAATATGCGGGTATTGTGATGGGGTGACAAGTTTTCAACAATACTCATAGAGAGTAGTTAGAGGACAAAGGTAGGATATACATAATGTCGTGATTATTAGGAAAGATTATGAATA
Organism: Anolis sagrei; assembly: GCF_037176765.1. Lineage (NCBI taxonomy): Eukaryota > Metazoa > Chordata > Lepidosauria > Squamata > Anolidae > Anolis > Anolis sagrei. Next base: position 144,487,697 of record NC_090024.1, read on the forward strand.
GGGGGAGAAGTTTTTGACATGGGCTCAAGACCAGATGAAAAATAGTGAGAATCAAAACATGACTGGAAGATGAACTAGTTTGCCAGGAAACCTTTGTCTTTATTCAAATGACTGGCATAGAACTCATGCTTGTGGATATATCCTAATTCAGCTGTTTCTCTTTCCAATCTTCTTCTGGAGTTATTTCTGTCCAGAGCTGCTGTTGGTGGTCTATATCAAATTAATACTAGCTACAAGTTTTGCATTGTTGATATATGATTTTTAATTTTATTCAGTAGATATTGTTGCTCGAGAAATATTTACTGTAATCCTATGAGTTTGGCCTGTTTGTCATTTGAATGCAATTTCTTTCCAGGATATACTAGAGAAAGAGAAACCCAAACACATTGCCTTGAACTGTATGGAGAAAATGTGGGATATATTTATAAGCATGAATAAATAAGACTGATACATTAGTATATATTGTATTCCCTTGTCTTTCTAACCTTACACACATTTTCTTAAATGGAGAAAATGGCTCATCTATCTATATAAAATAAAAATGTAATGTTCGTTTGTGGGATTAACATAACTCAAAAACCACTGGGCGAATTGACACCAAATTTGGACACAATATACCTGTCAGGCCAATGAATGACCATCAAAAACACTGAAAAACACAGCGGATGAGACTTTAGAAACCAAAAAATAAAAGTTACATTATAATGCATATGCAAACCACACACACACACACACACACATATATATACACACACACATATGTAAACACAAATATACACACACAAAACACGTATGCATAGACTGGGCCACAGCAGCGCGTGGCAGAGGACGGCTAGTAAATACTTCTTAAATGAATGCAAACACAATGGTGATTTATCCCAATTCTCAATTGCTCATTATGATTGGTTCCTGATTAGAGTTGAAGTCAATACCTTTACCCATTACAACCTTAGCATGGTTTGTAAAGGCTTAAGGTTCAAAAATATAACCCTTCTTCAGTAACAATCTGGACACAAGCTTCCATAGCAAACAAGATTTCCAGTGCAATAATTTTTGTGATGCAAGCTCATTTTGTTAGATTTCTATCAGAGCATTTTTAATAGGAATTATTGGTAATGAACATGTCCATTTTTCCTTTCTAATATTATTTGTATTGTTCATACATAATAGCCAGAAAGCTACTAACATATTTGAATAATGTATAATGAGAGAACCAAATTATTGATTTCCAAATCATTGTATCCTTACTCCTTCAGAAAATAATTTCTTATAGTATTGGACAACAATACTATCTACTTAGAAAGAAAGCCCTATTGAGTTGAAAAATCTAAATTAGCTGTGTTTCCTGATAGGTACTTGGAAGTGTCACAAAACTCAAATTGCATCTGCACAGGTTTGTTCTCTTACAACCAAATTCTATCCATACTGGCATATTTCTCTCCGTCTGCTATCAGGGAAGAGTGTGTAGAATGGCAGTCTTGTCACTGCAAGGGTCTTCAAACCTTTTAAGCTAAGGTCCTCAGACTGTTGGGGGTCAGACTATAGTCTGAAAAAAACATGAACAAATTCCTATGCACACTGTACATATCTTATTTGTAGTGCAAGAAACATGAATAAATAATACAATAATTAAAATGAAGAACAATTGTAACTAAAATAAACTTACCAGTATTTCAATGAGAAGTGTAGGCCTGCTTTTGCTGATGAGGTAGTCAAATTAATTAGAATAGTTGTTCCTATGTGCCTTCAAGTCATTTCTGGCTTAGGATGATCCTAAGTCTACAGTTTAGGGCAAGAGCCTGGTAAATGACCTTGGAGAGCCCATGCACTTTAATTTGGGCACCCTCTACCTTGGATGAACTGAGATGAACAAATTAAAGTCAGTCAAGTAACTTTCACTGAAAAGCAAAGACTTCTATCTTTTCTTCTCAGCCAAGATTAGAGAGATGGGCCAAAACTTAAAAAAAATGAAGTTCAACAGTGACAAATGCAAGATACTCCATTTAGGCAGAAAAAACGAAAGGCAAAGATACAGAATGAGGATGCGTGGCTTGAGAGCAGTACATGTGGAAAAGATCTTGGAGTCCTCATGGACAACAAGTTAAACATGAGCCAACAATGTGATGCGGCAGCAAAAAAAAGCCAATGGGATTTTTTACTTGCATCAATAGGAGTCTAGTGTCTAGATCCAGGGATGTGATGCTTCCCCTCTATTCTGCCTTGGTTAGACCACACCTGGTATACTGTGTCCAATTCTGGACACCACAATTGAAGAGAAATATTAACAAGCTGGAATGTGTCCAGAGGAGGGCAGCTAAAATGATCAAGGATCTGGAGAACAAGCCCTATGAGGAGCGGTTTAAAGAGCTAGGCATGTTTAGCTTGAGGAACAGAAGGCTGAGAAGAGACATGATAGCCATGTATAAATATGTGAGAGTAAGTCATAGGGAAGAGGGGGCAAGCTTGTTTTTTGCTGCCCTGGAGACAATGGCTTCAAACTACAAGAAAGGAGATTCCATCTGAACATTAGGATGAACTTCCTGACTGTGAGAGCTGTTCAGCAGTGGACCTCTCTGCCCCCGAGTGCGGTGGAGGCTCCTTCTTTGGAGGCTTTTAAACAGAGGCTGGATGGCCATCTGTCAGGGGTGCTTTGAATGTGATTTTCCTGCTTCTTGGCAGGGGGTTGGACTGGATGGTCCATGGGATCTTATCCCACTCTATGATTCTATAATTCTATGATTCTAAGTTGAAGAATCTCTTGGTATCGGAACAGATTTAACTCATTTCAGCACATGGTCTGATAAGACCAAAAACCAAAATCTGAACATACAATAGAACCCATGTCCACTTTGATTGTATAGTCTTTTTGGGCCACTTCCCTTGTATGCAATGTATTTTCCGCAGTGTCAATGCCTGTTGGGAGTTCCAGGCATATTTGTATTCAATTTAATTGTTACAATTCCTGTGGATTTTGAAATGAAGTCGCTGTTGCTTTTTGTCACTGCATATTGTGTTATTCAATACACACTATAGCTTACGTGCTATGCTTCACCGACATAGTTCTGCCAGTGAAACTGCTATTTTTGTCGTATTAAGGTAGAGCATGTGCATTTTGAAAAGGTACAAGCTGCATCTGTCTAGTATTATACCTTTTCCAGCTGCTTTGATATCACTTTGATCAACCTTATTTTAGAACTGATTAGAATATTAAGCTTCAGGCACAGTCAAAAGCTAGACAACATCTTCTTAAAAGATAACATTTAATAGTTTGGCTTTTTCAAAAAGAGAGGGAAATGGTAACATATACCCCTACTCTTTGGTGTGTGAGAGCAGTGCCTTGAAGAAGTATTCACTCCACTTAGCCTTCCACTCTTTGTTGTTGTTAAAACCTGGAACTGAAATAGATTTTGATGGCATTGCTACTGTCTGATGTGCACAAGTTATGGAATGCTGGGAGAGTGTGAAATATGTTTATTTACATTTTAAAATTATATTGTGCCTTTCAAAGCTTGTATGCCACCTTGGATCCTATGCTGTGGATTTTTTTAAAAAAAATATCAATTGTTTAACTAAATGTTAGTAAACAGATAAAATTGGCAGTTGGTGGTTGTGCAAGTATTCGCTTCCTTTGCTATGACATATTTGAATACATTCTAGCGCAAACCACTCTTTCTAGAAGTCACAACTTCTGGTTAAACCTACATTTCTGGAGAGACCCCTGCTAGGCAAAAGCATTATGAAGACCAAGACCAAGACTGGATCTATACTGCCAGATAATCCATTTTCTGAATCCAGATTATCTGTTTTTCACTGGATTATATGAGTCTACTGCCATACAATCCAGATCAAAGCAGATAATCTGGATTCAGAAACTGGATTATATGGCAGTGTACAGGCCCGTAACCAGGATTTTGATTCAGGAGGGGCTGAGTTTGATTCGGGGGGGGGGGGGGGGAGGCTGAGTCTGAGTGAAAGAGGGTCTACCCTAGCAAACCTTTTGTATCATTACCCCAATACCCCCATGCATATGGGATATATTGTGCATGGTGATCAGATCATGATATGAATAAATGTAACAGTTTAAATAATGTACTAGTAAGGCCTTCTCGCGGACCACCATGAGAATTTCAGGGGGGCTGAAGCCCCTCAAGCCCCCCCCCCTCCCCTCCCCCGGCTACTTGCCTGGCAGTGTAGATAGGACCCATGGAACGACTAAATTCTGGAATAAAATTGTTCAGAAGCACCAGTTACAGTTGGGTTACTTTTTTAAAAAACCCAAACTATGGAAACTTCCACAGAGCATCATTAAATTTATTATTACAAAACAGAAAGACTATTTCAGCTCAATATAGAGACCATTCATGAAAGTCAGCAATTAGGTAGAGAGAAGTAACCAGAAGCCAGTGGCAATGCTGAAGGAGTTGGAATGATCCACAGTTGTGAAAGGAGAAACTATTCATGAGACAACTGTCTGGTGGATGTCCCCCAAAGTTGGGCTTTATAGTAGAATTGCAAGAAGAAAGCCATTGTCAAAATAAAATGATATTAAACTCCATTCAGAGTTTTAGGGGGGACCTGTAGGGGGCACAGCAAACAATACGGGGAAAGGTTATCTGGTCTGATAAGCCCATAACTGAACACTTTAGTCTGACTGCAATTTGAAACATGTGGCACAATTCTAGCAGTGCTTATTGATGTGGGAATCCTCTTCCCATACTAAATCATGGTATAGGCCACAGTGGTTCTCAACCTGTGGGTCCCCAGGTGTTTTTGCCTACAACTCCCAGAAATCCCAGCGAGTTTACCAGATGTTAGGATTTCTGGGAGTTGAAGGCCAAAACATTTGGGGACTCACAGGCTGAGAACCACTGGATAGGGAGAGGGATGCTTTTCACCATCAGCGACTAAGGAACTGATCAGGACTGAAGAAAAGATTGAAAGAGTCAAATACAATAGGCCCTCCACTTTTGAAGAGGTTAGGGACATAGAACCCCCATTTAACATTTTAACTTTTGTGCCATAAGTACTTTTTTCCCCTTCCCAGCGTTCAGTATGTATATGGTCACCCTAGATACATAATGAATGTTGGAAAAATGCCTTCTAAACATGAACAGATAGTTATGTTTGATTGCTGTGTTATAATAAAAGGTTTGTAAATAATTACATTAACACTGTTGCATTTGTGGGTCTTTTTCAATGTGTGTGTGTGCAAAATATTTCTACAAATTGCGGCATCCATGGAGTTTTAGGTCTTGGTAGAAAATAGGATGTCAACTGTTTCCTGGCTGTTGCTCTTATGCCTTTAACAGCAGGTTAAATTTTAGACAGTCGACAATGATGCTTATCTCTCTGCCGTGCAAAGCTTCACAGTGGGAAAGTATATGTTCTGACATGGTTTCTTAAAAAGATTTGAAGTAGTCATGCTGAGAAGGGACTGTCAGTCATAGTGAAAATTATTGTATTAGATAGATCAATGGTTTTGCTTAGAGTAAAGCTATTGCAAGAGTTCATCTGCGGATTTCAGTGAGAAGTAGAAGAGAAGCCATTTTTCTTCCTGGTTAGTTGGCAACCTTGGAATAAAGTCCACGAGTCTGTCCATTTTCTCCTATATCTGATCATTAGCTTTCCTTTCTTCAACCCATTTCATATATATTAACCAGTTCTCTTTGATTCTTTGCATTTATAATCCATGGAATATCTTTTGTATTACATAATTTCCGATTGTACTTGTTCATAAATGTATTCATTCCATCTGTCCATTGTCCATTTTTTTATCCTTCCACCCCAATGCTATTACAGCATGGGCAGCTTTAAACATTTACATCTAAGTTTGTTGGTCTTCTTTCTTCAGCGTTTGTAAACCCATCATTCCAATTTCCAACAGTCCAGGCCCAATGTACAAATGTATCTTGAATAATCCATTTATTTGTTCTAGTACCCTCTTCCAAAATACCTGGATTTCTTCACGTTCCCGCCACATATGTGTAAATCATCCTTTCCCCTTTCTACACTGCCAACAACTTGAGCTGGACCCTTTTATCATATTTGCTAACTGAGCTGGGGTTCTGTGCCATCTCATATATATATATATATATATATATATATATATATATATATATATAAATGCTCTATTCGTTTTGAGTGACATCATAACTCAAAAACTGCTGGATGAATTGCCGCCAAATTTGGCCACAAGACATCAACTAACCCAAGGAGTGATCATCACTCAAAAAATTGATTTTGTCATGTGGAAGTTGTAGTTGCTGGGATTTACAGTTAACCAACAATCAAAGAGCATTCTGAACTCCACCAACAACGAAGTGGAACCAAAATTGGCAGACAGGACTGCCATGACCAACAGAAAACACCTCAAGGGTTCGGTGGACATTGACCTTGAGTTTTGGAGTTGTAGTTCACCTACAGACAGAGAGCACTGTGGACTCAAACAATGAAGGATCTAGACCAAACTTGGCACGAATACTCAATATGCTTAAATATGAACACAGATGGAGTTTGGAGGGAAACAGACCTTGACATTTGGGAGTTGCAGTTACTGGGATGTATAGTTCACCTACAATCAAAGAGCATTCTGAACCCCACCAATGATAGAATTGGTCCAAACTTCTCACACAGAATCCCCATGACCAACAGAAAATACTATGTATTCTGGTTGTCTTTGACAATGCTTCTGACATCCTCGTGACCCCACCACAGGTCCCAACCCCCAGGTAGAGAAATGCTGCCTTAAGGCCATCCAATCTAACGCCCTTCACCAGGGCAGGAAAATATAAAACCCTCCTGACAAAGAGCCATCCAGCCACAGATATAGATAGATAGATATGATTCACAGACACACACACATATGTATATGACAGATATAGTATCATAGATTTGAACCCCTAAAGGAGGACAATTAGGTGTTGCATGTTCCAGAGTGGGCAAACCAGATAATCTCTACAGCAACACTAACAAAGAAACAATAAGAAATACTGCATAAAGAAATTACATATATTAGAAACCAACATTTTCTCATTACTTTATTTTCCAGACCACCAGACTGGGCCACAGCAACATGTGGCAGGGGATGGCTAGTTTTTGATAAATCTTTTTAACTAATTCTTGGCACTTTTCCATTTTAATGGTGCTTACCCCCTTCATTATCTTTCTACCCTTCTTCTGACAATGTCCTTTCCTTACTCCATTTTTGTATTATTGTTCTAAGCATAATTCCTTTTGCTTCCACTATCGTTTTGCTTCCACTATACTCCCACTCCTCACTTTTTCCCTTCTTCCCTTTGTCTGATCAGGAATCCAGCTTGCTTTCCTCTCTTTTAACTTCATTCTTAGCCATTTCCCATAGTCCTCTCAATTTCAACCAATTTTCTCTTCCTCCTTTTCCCACCAACTCCATGAAATCCATCAAATCTCCATTATTATATAAGTCTTTCTTTCTTGAAAATCCTGCTTTATTTAACTTCTTCAGCCAGCATTCCTCTTCATCCTCAAACTATATAATAGACAATATGGGGATTCACTGCTTTTGCCATTTTCCCATATTGTAAAATTTATTTATTATTATTATTTATTTACTTACTTCACTTGTATACCGCTCTTCTCAGCCCTCAGGTGACTCAGAGCGGTTAACAAACTAGTCTTCTAGGGTCCTCCGTTCCTTTTATATTTCGTTTTATATTCTTACTAAAAAATACCAGCTTTTCCTTTCCACCCATTTCTTTCATTTTCTATTCTAATCCATTTCTGACTTCCCTTATCTATCTCCATTAAATATTCAACTGAAAAGCTTCAAAACATGCTTGTAGTTTTGGGACTCCCCAACCCACTTGGTCACTTCTTGCATACACTATTTACTGAGCCACTCTTGCTTCCTTTCCTCCAAATACCCATTCGCATAACGTCTTATCCCACTGAGCTATTTGTCCCGGCCTCAGGGTCACCGGCAGAGTTTGAAACAAATATAACATTTTTGGTATTACAAAAAAAATGATTTAGCTTTCTCAGTTAAACCTGATGGGCATGAACACAAATCAGAGAGACACACTTTCCATGTATGTGGTTGTATTTGCACTCTGCTCTGAAGTCATTGATGTAGTCAACTATAAAAAGTTAACAGATCTCTTTTGATGATGCTATCAAAGGACATCATCAAACTTTTTATAGAAAGTAAAGCATGATTATAGAAAGTAAAGAAGATGGTATGTTCATAAAAACTGGGTTAAAGGAACTACATTTCAAAGCTTGGTGAAAATAAGTAACTTAATATATTATTTTTAAACTGTTCATCACTTTTCATTGCTTTTTAAGGAGACCTCCCACCCCCCCCCTTAGAACTGATATGAGAATTGCATAAAACCCATGTCATTGTTAGTTTGTGTTTAAATTATCCACATTCAACATTTCAGTCATTGCACTTTTATCTATAAGTATGTTTCAGTCTCGGTACCATTTTATAGTAATTATAAAGCAATGTTTAAACTGTTGGAGTTGGAATAGAGAAATACAAGTTCAATTCCCAACTTGGTTATGGAATTTACCCTGTGATCTTGGGCCATCACTAACTTTCCATCAAATCTACTATACAAAGTTGCTGTGTTGATTAAAACAAAACAGGAATTGGTAAAAAGCGTGTGTATAATTGACTTCCCTCCTCTGCACAGCACAACCTCCACCAAGAGGACACCAGGGAAAGTAGCTCCGGCTGGAGCTACTTTCTGGGGGTGGAACTACATGGGAAGCAGTCCAACCCCTCAAGCTCATTCAAGATCTTGAAGCTGACCCATCCTCCCATCCATTAACAGTATAATTAATATGTTGCCTTTGGGGACCGGGTAGGAATTCTCCCCCCCCCCCCTTATGTTCTAGGGGTTTTTCCCATCTATCCTATACTGTTCCTACAGTGCAAATTGGGACAGTGTGGTTTTAAATAGTATGTAAGAGAAAACAGCAAGGGATTTTACATTTTGGTGTATACCCAAGGCACTCCCTTTTGAGTGTATGGCAGGAACAGAAACCCTCACTTGTGGTTCAAATAACCGAGGTGAGGGTGAACGGATAAGGCCTAGGAATGGGGAGAATCTGACCTCAATAAAATCTTGAGGCTGAATTCTCCGTCACGTTTCCCTTAGTGGTCACCCAGGTTAGTTCAGGCAAGGACCCAGGTGTTGCACCCAAATTAGCCAAAGAATAGGCCAGGGAGGGCCACTACGTCGGCTTTATCCACACCAAGTTCATGCCACCCTTTAGAACTATCTACAGTTAAAAGTTTAATTAGATAACATTTAATAAAATTTGCCCATAGTTTAACATGTATTATTTGTGCGATTTCTTTATTTCAGGGTTTGAGTGATAAATGTATGCATAGTGTAAATCAGTTAAAATAATATGATAGAAACCATATCTTTGTTTTTCTGTCTCCAGATCCATGCAGATATCTTCCAGTAGATTTCCAGGAAACTTTTAACCCTCCGGATCTTTTAGTCCACAGTTTTCATGATCCTTTACTATTGGTCATGCTGAGTGAGGTTGCTAAAATATATAAGCTACAGCATTGGAAGATCTAAGGTTCCAAGCTATGTTTGAGTTGGTCAATTTATTTATAGGTGAGAACTTTACCTTTCAGACTGCATCTTTAAGAATCCTCTTGCTAGTAAGGCTATGGCGATTCTGAGAGACATCTTTTTACAAAGTCAGATGTTCGCATTCTGTTTATTATTTATTACTATTTCTACCTACCACACTTTGCTGTAACCAACCTTCCCTCTCTCTTTCTCTCCTTTCTTTCCTTCCTTCCCTTTTTTCTTTCCTTCTCGCCTTCCTTCCTTCTCTTCCTCTTCCCTTCCTTCCCCTCGTTTTCTTTTCCTTCCTCTTTCTCCCCTTTCTTCCTTCTCTACCTATTCTTGGACTGCAATTCCCAGCAGTCCTCCTGAGCAATATATCTACCTGCCTACCTATATCTATCTAATCTAGCTATCTGGAGGATTGCTGTGTGTTGCAGTCCAGGAATAGGAAATTGGAAATATGCAGGGATTGGGATGCTCTCATAGAAATCGAAGGAGGATAAAGCTTGCATCTTGGAAGCAGTGCATTTGGATCATTCTCCTCCCTAAAAGGGCTGGTCTAGGGGATGCTGGGAGCTGTAGTCCAGAAGAGAGTGTGGATATGCCATTGTGTGTTCTGTTTAATTGGAGGGGGGGGGTAGTTTTTGTGCATGCACTGTAGCATCTTTTTGCTTTTTTTGGATTTTAAGTCGTTTGCGTTGTGTTTTTCTGTGTTTTTAGGAGTGATGGTCACTCATTGGCCTGATAGGTGTATTGTGTCCAAATTTGGTGTCAATTTGTCCAGTGGTTTTTGAGTTATGCTGATCCCACACACAAACATTACATTTTTATTTATATAGATGTCTTTCGTTTTGTATATTTTATTTTCTACTTCACACCAATTGGCATGTAATATGGGTCACTAAACTGAAAAGAATTGCCACTAGAGCTGAAGTATATGACAAATTTCAATGAACTCTTGTGAAATTCTTGCTCCAGCTAAGTTTAAATGAATCCTGTCGAAGGTTTATGTTAAGTGGGTGTCCCACAAAACTGTTTCCTTGCCTTGTTGCAGCCAAGACCTGGTTCTTTTTCATGTCTTCTCAGGCAAATTAATTTTAGCAAGCACAGCCACACATGAATATTGACAGCTATCACATTCCATACAATACATCCATCTATCAAGGAGGAAGCACAATAAGTATCAATAGGCAGGCTTCACTTAACAAAGCTTCTAATAAAGCACTTCCCTTTTTACAAGGGACGTTATCATACAAGACTTCTAAAATGGATTCTGCCATCATCAATCTGTCTTGCTTGAGATGGGAGAACACTTGCCTAGTCTCGCTTGTGATCATACCAAGCCTTATTGAAAGTGCTTTGAAAAGGCTCAACATGTGTTTAGATTACCACAGCTGCAAGATGTAATTCCTCCCAAACCATCAATTCCCCATCTTTGTCGAGGTCCTCCGTTATGTATGTTGGAATTGCATAACTCCAGGAGTTCACAATCTTGCAAGACCAGCCTTTAGCCATGCAAAACCACTGGAAGTTCTGCAAAATGGTCTTGTAAGAAAAGGAAATACTTAATTAAGAGGGGAAATTCATTTCATTGGCTTGGTTCAAGTTATGGAACAGCACAGTTGCTTGAATTCAAGAAAAGGAAGCTATTTGGAAGAAGGGAGGAAACTTATAACTATGCAGCCAGATATCTTCTCTATCTTCCTACTAGAAGTGGGAATGGCAGAAGATTGAGAACAGCAAACTGCAGAGGAAGGAACCATTCCTAAAACAGATGCCAGGTCCCATCTACAGTGCTGTATAATCTGATTTATGATCTCAGATTATCTGCTTTGAACTGGATTATATGAGTCTACACTGCCATCTAATCCAACTCAAATCAGATAATCCGGGATCAGAAACTAGATGATATGGCAGTGTAGATGGAGCCTCATATAATCCAGTTCAAAGCAGATAACCTGGGATTGAATACTGGGTTATATGGCAGTGTAGATGGAGCCTCATATAATCCAGTTCAAAGCAGATAACCTGGGATCATAAAATGGATTATATGACTGTGTAGGTGGAACCTCATATAATCCAGTTCAAAGCAGATAACTGATAGTATACTGGGTTATATGGCAGTGTGGATGGAACCTCATATAATCCAGTTCAAAGCAGATAACTGATAGTATACTGGGTTATATGGCAGTGTGGATCCAGCCTCACTGGCCCCAAAGTCACTACAGAATTACCACATAGGTGAACATGCTTCTAAAGACTCCTTTAATGTCCATTTTCAAAAATGCCTGTTTCAAAACAAGATGAAGATTGGTTTGCAATGAGTTTATGACAATGTCATGTGATGCCAATCTTTTTTCATTTGTGGGTAGGGGCCCTCTAAGGTGGGTTACATGCCCAAGTAATAACATCCAACATCTTTTTATGCCAATCCAGACTTTTCTTTCTTGTTTCCTGATTAATTGGAAGCTTTTTAACAGCATATGCACTGTTTCCATGGCTGGTTGCAACACTGAATGTTATAAACAATGAAACAAAACCTCAGCTGACTGTACTGTAGCTGTGTATGCCTGCCTAAAGCAGGCAAGTTAAACAGCAACAGTCTCTGACTCCCTTAGTGGGCATGCATGAATAACAATACAGAGAGCAAGGGGAAAGGGAAATAAGCCTATCACACCCGCTACCCACAGCAGCCACAAAAACCGGAGTCTTAATAAAAGTGGAGGCAGATAAAAGAAAAAGTAATCTTTGGGTGCATTTTGAAAGTTGTTTTCAAATAGTCTTTGGCAGATTGTATATGTTTTTGTTTGTTTATGCAAGACTTACCTGGCTTGGTTGTTTCATTTCATACGTGCATATTATTAATTTCGAATAATGGTTCTCTGAAAATGCTGAACTGCTGTTCTTTGTGGTGTAGGAACCTATCCCCATCCATTCCATGTCCTTTCTACCTGTGACAAAACATTTATGTTAAGGAAGTAATGTCCTGGAATACTTTTACATCATTAACATATACTAGGATATACATACAACCAAGATTACTCATTTGCTGATACTGAAATGCAGATAGCATCACAAATATATACCTAGTGTCATCAAAAGAGCAGAGTTTGTTTTTATCAGTGTGTATGTTTTTGTTAGAAAATATTAAACCCGATGGTTTAAACAGCATATTGGATGCAAGGCTAACAAATGTGAGACATGAAAGGATTAAGTTGTGTGTCATTTCAAAGGAACATATTCCCATTGACTAGGCTTGCCATTTCCTAGCCTATAGGGAAGTTTGATTCTTTGTTTTTCAATAGATGAGCAATGTGGAGAAGCTGGTCAAAATGAGCTGTCGCAAATACATTAATCTGGAAAAAACATTATTTCATAAGAACATAGTAATTGTCATTTCAAGTCATACCAAAATGCATTTAGTTCAGCTTTCTGCTTTCAATAGGACCCAGCCAACAAATCTTGAAAAATATATCCATAGCAGATATTTTCTACGACAGTCCTATCATCCCCTCCCAGCAGTTGTCTAAGGTGATGGGAGTTGTAGTCTAAGGGCCTTCCACCCAGCCATATAACCCAGAATATCTGCTTTGAACTGGAATATCTGAGTCCACACTGCCATATATCCCAGTTTAAAGCAGATAACGTGGGATTTTATTCAGCTGTGTGGAAGGGGCTTAAGGGTCCTTCTAGACAGACCTTATGTCCCAGGATCTGATTCCAAGTTTTCTGCTTTAAACCGGATTATAGGAGTCCACACTGCCAGATAATCTGGGATAAACAAAAAACCTGGGATCAGATCCTGTGATATAGAGTCTGTCTGGAAGGGCTCCTTAGTGCCATTCCACACAGATATATAACCCAGAATATCAAGGCAGAAAATCCCACAATATCTGCTTTGAATGGAATTATCTGAGTCCACACTCAGATGATGTGGGATTTTCTGCCTTGATATTCTGGGATACAGAGCTGTGTGGAAGGGCTCTAAGACAGCTAGATGGCATCAGGTTGTGACTTACTGTTCTGTATGCTCACCACAAAGCATGAATGTGGTGACTTGTTTTGGTTCTCCATCCTATTGCCTCTGGAACTGTGGCTTTCCTCACAGCTAGGCATTATTTTTAGACCTCGCATTCATTGTTTGGCTTATTTCTTTTAATAAGCTATCTACACTGCTAGTCCTCATCATACCTTGTAAGAACAGATTCTGAAGCTTATTTCTCCTGATAAATCAGTGGAAATTAAACATATAGCCAGTCCTAACAAGCCCACAACACCAGGTATTTATGATGCATGTAACTGTCACATGTGACTGTAATTGTTTTACATTTAGATTGCACACTGAACGATTTTGTACAATTTGTGCCATCGATTGGTGTCCAATCCATAATGACATGGCACCACAGAAGGCACTCCTGTTAACGTAACCCTTGTCACTCATTCTTTTTTTAATGAAGCATTTGATCCTATGGGACAGACTGTAAGTGTTCTGGCCATACAGAAGTCCAGAAATAAGATTGTGATTTATTCAGTGACAGTTATAACCTTGAGTGGGAAGCACCAGGAAGGGAAGAATTTTCCCTCTAAAATATATAAAAAGTAATACACTAGGGGAAGAAGTAATACCTCTATTCTTCTCAATTTCCCTTGCCTTTAAAACTGACCAATTCTTTGTCCTTTCCATATTTGCTCACCCTCTGTCTCCTTGGGAGCAATTACTTTCTGCTTTAATATTCCAGTCCTCATGGAGGGAAGTTCCATTAGAAGCCCTGCTTGCTTTTTACAATTGACCAATTTAACTCACCTCCACCTGTCAATTTTCTTTTTCTCCCCCAGATTTCTCATTATGTCTCTGTTTGATCAGATATAAACCTGGCTTCATTAAACCAGTTGTAGGTTTTACTGATTCAGTTGTACTCTCATCTTTTCTGTTCATATTCAATTCTCTACATCCACGCAGCTAACAAATACTGTTCATCCTGTAGTGAAAGTTTGTCTGTAGACATGCTGCATATCTGAAACATTAAGGCAGTTTTGCAGCTTTAAAAGTTTTGAAAGACTATTTATGAGTTGATAATTGTATGTACTTTGAGTCTGGTTCTCAGGGCTAGCCATTTTACTTGTCTTACTTTATGGCACATTACAATTATGTAGGGAGTGTTGACATATATGTGTGCCTTCAAGTCAACTGTTGACTTATGGTGACCTCATGAATTTCATTGGGTTTTCTTATGCAGTGAATACTCAGGGATAGTTGCCAGTTCCTTCCTCTGAAATATAGCCTACAGAACCTGGTATTCATTGCCTGTCTTCCAAGCTTTTAGGACAGTGCAATAAAGCAGTGATAGGATACCTTTCCAGGCCAATTAGATTTGATGTGGATGATCAAGATGGTTTTAATCAGTGTATTTTAATGCTGAGATAAATGTTTTTAATGTTCATGTATGTATACAATGAATTCTTTTCCCGCATTGAATGTTTGCCAGAATTGCCGTATATATGCTGTGCTCTGCCCTGAGTCCCCTTCGGGGTGAGAAGGGAGGAATATAATTTTAATAAATAAATAAATAATACAATGGGTTGTTGTAGGTTTTTTTCGGGCTATATGGCCATGTTCTAGAGGCATTCTCTCCTGACATTTCGCCTGCATCTATGGCAAGCATCCTCAGAGGTAGTGAGGTCTGTTGGAACTAGGAAAAGGGGTTTATATATCTGTGGAATGACCAGGGTGGGACAAAGAACTCTTGTCTGGTGGAGCTAGGCGTGAATGTCTCAACTGACCACCTTGATTAGCATTTGATGGCCTGGCTGTTGTTTGGTGTGGCTTTTTAGTGCCTGGGGCAATCTTTTGTGGAGAGGTGATTACATCTCCCAGATTGTTTCCTCTCTGCTGTTTTGCTGTTGTAATTTGAGAGTCTTTTTCATACTGGTAACCAGATTTTGTTCATTTTCATGGTTTCCTCCTTTCTGTTTAAATTGGCCACATGCTTGTGGATTTCAATGGCTTCTGTGTGTAGTCTGACATGGTGGTTGTTAGAATGGTCCAGCATTTCTGTGTTTTCAAATAATATGCTGTGTCCAGGTTGGTTCATCAGGTGCTCTGCTATGGCTGACTTCTCTGGTTGAATAATACAATACTAAATAGGGCCAATTCTTCCAAGATCAGATAGGATCTGGTGCCATTAGGGCAGGCATCTTCAAACTGTGGTCCTCCAGCTGTTTGGGCCTCCAACTCTCAGAATTCGTAACCATTGAACAAGTCGGTTAGAGCTTCTGGGAGTTGGAGGGTCAAACAGTTGGAGGGCCACAGTTTGAGAATGCCTTCTTTAGAGTGTTTAGGGGATAGCTACATGTGTGTATGTATCTAATCACCTAACATAGGGAGCCATGGTGGCACAGTGGGTAAAACCTTTGTGCTAGCTGAACTGCTGACCTGTTGAAATAGTCCACATGTTTGTCTACATACTAGAGAAGATATTGTTCACATGCTAGAGAAGCCACTAAAATCCACAAGCATGTGGACAATTTCAACAGAAAGGAAGAAATCATGAAAATGAACAAAATGTGGCTGCCAGTATTTTAAAAAAAACCCTCTAAAATCATAACGTTAAATAAAGAACACTCAAAAACAGGGGAATTCCAGACAAGAAACAATCAGGGCCAGCTAATCACCTCTCAACAAAGGATTCCCCCAGTCAGTAAGAAGCCACACCTTGAAACTGCTAGGCCATTAAATGCAAATCAAGGTGGCCAATTGCAACATTCACATCTACCTCAAACAAGCCAGAATTCTTTCTCCACCCTGGAGATTCCACAGATATATAAACCCCATTTTCCTATTTTCCAACAGACTTCACAACCTCTGAGGATGCCTGCCATAGAGGTGGTTGAAACGTCAGGATAAAATGCTTGTGGAGCATGGCCATACAGCCCAGAAAACGCAGAGCAACCCAGTTATTCCAGCCATGAAAGTCTTTGAAAATATATATCACAATCCTCCAGCAGTCTGAGGGACTGTGAACTGGGCCTCTGCTTAAAATATTTGAGGACCTCGATATAGAGTATCAGTTTGCTTAATAGTTAGCTGCACAGTGTACTAATTCCACAGCGTGCTGTTTTGATATCTTATATGATAAGATTTTGTGTTTCAACCATTCATGTGCAGAATACACAGACGGAGACATATATAATCCCAGCTTTCATTTCTCTTGCAGTTATAATACTGAACTGGTGCTTTCTTCCATCACTTCCTCTTCACTTGCTCCTGACCTGCTTCTACATATAGCTAGGGCACAGTTTGCCTCTCAGATGTTGTTAGACCATTTCCCACCAGCCTGTCTAGAAGAATCAAAGGTGAAGGATGGTGGGAGCTCTAATTGAACTATATTTGGAGGGCAACAGATTTAAGCTAGAGCCTAGTTCTCACCCGAGTAGCTCACCCTGTTCCTTGTCTGTATCATTGCAGAGAGCAGGTGGAGGCTCACATGGCTGAATCCCCCTGAACCCATGCATACATACAGAAATAATCTGTTCACATAAAAATAGATGTGAAGAAAATTGGAATCCTTCTGATTATGTATTTGGGGGGGTGGAGGGGTCCCTCCTAAGGAAGTTGCATTCAACCCACATAATAACTACAGAAAAGTCCTTCTGAAAGGAAAAATTGAACCTGCATGATGATTTGTGATTGTCACTCATGCACACAAAGCAAACCTCTACAACACACCTGTGAATTTTCCTCAGGTGCTCTCATACATGCCTCTTTGATTCACTTTCTTTGACTTACAAAAATATAGTCTAGTGGAAGACAAATCCCATAAATGAGAACCTGATCGTATTATATTAAAATACTACACAAAACAATATATATAGGAATGCTATATAACTTTATTGAATGTAAGATACTCCCTGACCAAAATTTTCATAAAATGACCTCAGAAGCAATTTTATTTTATGGTTCATGCAATTAAATCCTACCTCATCCTCGGATCCCCTTCTTGATTTTTATTTTGTCCTATCTCCCAGTGTTTTAAAATTTTGTCTTTGAATTTGGCCAGTGTGATTATTTGTGCTTTAATGTTTGATTTTATGCTGCCGTGTTGCTTATTGATATTGGTTTTGCATTTTATGTAATTAATTGTTTGATTTTCTGTTGTGTTTTTGTGTTTATATTCTGTTTACTGTATTGATGGGCGAGGACTTATCCCTTGGGGAGATGATCAAGGGTCTGGAGAACAACCCCAATGAGGAGTGGCTTAAAGAGCTGGCCATGTTTAGCCTGAAGAAGGCTGAGAGGAGATATGATAGCCATGTATAAATATGTGAGAGGAAGTCACAGGGAGGAGGGAGCAAGCTTGTTTTCTGCTTCCCTGGAGACTAGGATGCAGAACAATGGCTTCAAACTACAAGAAAGGAGATTCCATCTGAACATGAGGAAGAACTTCCTGACTGTGAGAGCTGTTCAGCAGTGGAACTCTGCCCTGGAGTGTGGTGGAGGCTCCTTCTTTGAAGGCTTTTAAACAGAGGCTGGATGGCCATCTGTAAGGGGTACTTTGAATGCAATATTCCTGCTTCTTGGCAGGGGGTTGGACTGGATGGCCCATGAGGTCTCTTCTAACTCTATGATTCTATGAGGCAGGGTATAAATAAAGTATTATTATTATTTAGATTGAACAATGTGTGTGTGTGTGTGTGTGTGTGTAGAGGGAGAGAGAAAGAACATACAAGAAAGAACAGATGTACAAATCCAAGACAGCCAGCCTTAGCTCACACCCCTCTCTTAAGAATGTCTTGCTATGGTTTTGCTAGCCTTACTGTCCCTCCTATAACACTGACAACTTCACACCACTTACCATGAAAAGAGGTTCCTGGGTCCTCCTATAATTATTTCTTTTCGTCAAGGGTGAAATAGAGCAGCCCAAAGGTGAGGTGGGACAACATATGTAATTTGTAGTACAGGCTGACTAGTTGAAACATTCATACCTAGCTCCAGCTAGGTCCTTTGCCCCATCCTGGTCATTCCACAGATATATAAACCCTTTTTCTTAGTTCCAACAGACCACACTACCTCTGAGGATGCTTGCCATAGATGCAGGCGAAACGTCAGGAGAGAATGCCTCTAGAACATGGCCATATAGCCTGAAAAAATCTACAACAACCCAGTTGCAATAGATCCTACCTAAAGTTGCACAAGGCTGCAACCCCATACCAACTCACAGGGTAACTGCATTCAGTGGGAATTAGTTCTGAGCAGATTGCAGCCTGAATATTAGGAAGAACCTCTTGGTGGTAAGAGCGGTTCAACAGTCCAATATGTGTGAGGTGGAGTGTCCTTCTCTGGAGATTTTTAAGCAGATCTGTTGGGAAGACTTTGATTGTGTATCCCTGCATGAGAGAATGGGTCTGGCCTGAATTGCCATGGGGTCTCTTCCAGGAATATGAGTCTATGCAGACATGGGCAAACTTTAGTCCTCCAGGTGTTTTGAGTTCCAACTCCCACAATTACTAACAGCTGGTAGGCTGTTAGGAATTGTAGGAGTTGAAACTCCAAACACCTGAAGGGCCAAAGGTTGCCCATGCCAGTGGTCTATGCAATGCAAATTTTACACCAGACAAGATATAGTCATAGGATCTACACTGCCAAATAAGACAATTTCAAAATACAGCTTAACTGCATTGAAGTGGATTACATGCAGACTCATATAACCCAGTTCAATGCAGTTAACCTGCATTCTAAAACTGCATTATATGGCAGCGTAGATCTGGCCACAGCTAAACCAGGGTGGGCAATGTATAGTCTCCAAAGACCCTGCTGGACTGCAACTTCCAACACTCCCCAATATTGGAGGCAATATGCAGTCCAGGAACTGATAAGGATTGCAGCCCAAGAACTGATAGGAGTTGCAATATAGGAACTGATGACAGCTGCAGTCCAGGAGCTGAGAATTGGGGTCTAAGAACAGATAGGAATTGCAGTCCCGGAATTGATGGGAATTGCAGTCCAGGACCTGATAAGGACTGCAGCTCAAGTACTGATGGGGATTGCAATCCAGGAACTGATGGGAGTTGCAGTCCAGGAGCTGAGAGTTGGGGTCTAAGGATTGGTAAGAATTGCAGTCCAGGAAGTGATGAGAGTTTCAATCCAAGGACTGATGGGAGAAGCAGTCCAGGAACTGACGAGTATAGCAACCCAAGAACTGATGGAAATATAATAAATAATAATAAAAAAACTTTATTTATATACTGCTCTATCTCCCTGAGGGGATTCTGAGCAGTTTATAAGTAACATCACCAATAGATACAGAGAAAACAACATAACCATAAGATTAACAAAACAAAAATTGTCGCCATAACACATATATATTAAAAGTAATCCTGCCTGTTCAAGGCAATTTAAAAGGCCAGGCCGAGATTAGTGCAAGCTCAAAAATTCTAGGGGGCCCAGGAATTAAGGGCAGTGCTATAGCAAGCTACAGCAATAATAGGTACTAGTCTGTGGCTATTCATTTCCGGGGCCTATTAGCGGAAGTGACCTGGGTAATTGGTAGGAAGAATAAAGCCATATTCAACAATGTCTAGGGCTGAGCTAGAACTAGCCATTCTCAAAAGCTTGTTGAAACCACCAGGCCTTCAAGCTCTTACAAAAGAAGGGGAGGGCCTGTCTAATTTCCCTGGGGAGGGCATTCCAGGGGCGGGGCGGGACGGGGCGAGGCGGGGCGGGGCACCACTGAGAAGGCCCTCTCTCTTGTCCCCACAAACCGTACCTGTGATGCAGGGCCATAGCCAGTATTTTCATTGGGGGGGGGGGCTGAGTCTTAGTGAGAGAGGATCTACCCTAGCAAACCTTTTGTATTGCCCCCCCCCCCCCACATGCCTGCTGTGATGGTGGCGGGAGGGAAAGGAGGGCCTCCCCGGAAGATCTTAGAGTTCACGCAGGTTCATAGAAGGAGATGTGATCATGGAGAACCGTTTAGGGCTTTACAGGTCATGACTTGCACCTTGAATTTGACTCAGAAACTTATTGGCAGCCAATGAAGCTGTTTTAATATGGGCATTGTATGCTCCCTATAGTTTGCTCCAGTAAGGAGCAATTACAGCCCAGGAACTGATGAGAGATGCAGTCCAGGAGCTAAGAGCTGGGGCTCAAGGACTAATTAGATATTGAGTCCCGGAATTGATGAGGATTGCAGCCCAAGAACTGAAGGGAGTTGCAACCCAGGAACTGGTGAAGGTTGCAGTCCAAAAACTGTTAGGAATTACAGAATTACAGGCCAGGGACTGATGAGAGTTGCAGGCGAAGAACTGATGGGAGTTCCAACCCAGGAACATGGGAATGAGGGGAATTGTAAGAGATCAGGGGGTGCCCAAGATCCCCTCCTTCCTCCTTGCCCTCTTCCGCCCTTTCCTGCCTCCCCCCCCCCCCCCCCCCCCCAGCCAAATCCTCTTGGCTCTCTGCAGGAGCCATTCCTTGATGTCACATCCGCGCTGGCTGGTTCCCTCTCTGCAGGGGGCCGGCTCGACTTGGTGTCCCGGGCGCCCAGCGGGCAAACTTTTCCCTGGTGTGAGAGGAGGGGGAGCAGAGGGTGGGCTGGGCCAGTGACACAGAAAGAGGGGCTTTGAGGGCGGCACCCTTCCTCCCCTCCTTCCCCCTCTCTGGCCAGGCTCCTCCGCCTGCTTGAATTGGACAGCGGCACCCTCCTCCTGCTCCTCCCTCCTTGCCTCTTCTCCCGTTTGCTTCGCGAAGGCTGCCTGTGCCTGCGGAATGAATGAGCCTCCCCCGGGCGGCTGCTGCTGCTGCTGCTGCTACTACTCCCTGTATTGTGGCGGCGGAGGAAAGTGGAAGCCACTCGAGGGGTCCCTGCAGTGACTGGATGAAGGAGAGTCCAAGGGAGGAGAAGAAGGAGGAGGAGGAGGAAGAGGAGGAGGAGGAGGAAGAAGAGAGCAGGCGCCGCCGTCAAGCAGCAGCAGCAGCCCCGGGACCGGCAGCATGCAGCCCTCCTCCCGCATCCTCAACCTCTTGCTGCTGACTCTCCTGGCCGGGCTGGATCCTTCCAAGGTAGGAAATGCCATTTGGGGATTGAAGCGAGGCTCTTTCCTCCTTCCCAGCTTCTTTCCCTCCTTCTCCTTTCCAGGAGGATTGTTTCTGGAACTCAGGACTCCCCCCTACCTCTTCCCTTCCGGGCACCCTTCCGCAAGTTGAGGCGGAGTGAAAGCGAGAGAGAGGCAATGCGGATCTCTCGCGGGGATGGAGATGTGCGCCTCAGTGCGTGCGCCTCTTTGGGAAGGGAGCCAAGGAAGAAGGCAAGGCGGAAGATTTCTGGGGCATCCTTCGGGTCATCCCAGCCCCTGAGGCTGGAGCAGCGTTTGTGCCAAACCCGCCTGGAGCTTGCCTAGTTGAGGCTTTCCAAACACTGCGTTTGCTCGCTTGGGAGTGAGGGAATGGATGTGTGCACACGCTGGGCTCTCTTATGTTCACCTTGCAATCTTGGGAAGTGATTAAGAATGCTGGAAGAAAAGGGGGGACTGCAGCTTGTCTTCTCCCCCCCCCCCCACTGCCCCCCAACAGATGGAACCATACTAGTCTAGCTCTTCTCCCAGCCCCCTGTCTTGCTTTACTCAAACAACATCACATTAACCCTAATGTTTCAGGGTTAATGTGCTGTCGAAGGTTGCTGTGAGTTTTCTAGGCTACATGGCCATGTTCCAGAAGCATTCTCTCCTGATGTTTCGCCTGCATCCTCACAGGTTGAGGGATATGCTGGAAACTAGGCTTTTATGGTCAGAACCACTGGGTTGCTGTGAGTTTTCCAGACTGTATGGCCATGTTCCAGAAGCATTCTCTCTTGATGTTTTTCCCACATCTATGGCAGGCATCCTCACTTGCCCAGGAAACTAGGCAAGTAAGGTTTATATATCTATTGAATGTCCAAGATGGGAGAAAGAACTCTTGTCTGCTTGAGGCAGGTGTGAATGTTGCAATTGGCCAGCTCAATTATCATTGACTAGCCTCACAGCTTCAAAACCTGGCTACTGCCTGCCTGGGGGAATCCTTTATTGGGAGATGATTAGCTGGCCCTGATTGTTTCCTGTCTGGAATTCCACTGCTTTTTGACTAGTGCTCTTTATTTACACGAAAGGCACTGCAGATGAAGAAACAAAACCTACAAACTATCTGCAGACCCACTAAGAAAATCCAACAAATACTACATTCAGCAAAGGACAAAAGGGATCCTTTCACCTCTGCAGGAGTCTACCATATATACCACATAACTGTGGACAGGAAGTCTACATAGGGACCACCAAACACAGCAAAGCCCAAACGTGATTCAAGGAACATGAAAGGCACTGCAGACTAACTCAAGCAGAGAAGTCAGCCATAGTAGAGCACCTGATGAACCAACCTGGACACAACATATTATTTTGAGAGCACAATAATGCCGGACCACTCTAACAAGCACCATGTAAGACTATGCAGAGAAGCCACTGAAATCCACAAGCATTTGGACAATTTCAACAGAAAGGAAGAAACCATGAAAATGAACAAAATCTGGCTACCAGCATTAAAAAAAACTCTCAAATCTGAACAGTAAATAATGAGCAAGACTCAAAAAGCAAGAGAATTCCAGACAAGAATAAGTCAGGGCCAGCTAAAACCTCCCAACAAAGGATTCCTCCCAGGCAGCAGGCAACCAGGCTGTGAAGCTGCAAGGCCATTCAATGCTAATTGAGATGGCCAGTTGGTACATTCACAACTGCTTCTAGCAGACAAGAGTTCTTTCTCCCACCCTAGACATTCCACAGATATATAAACCTCACTTGCCTAGACCTCACAATCTTTGAGGATGCCTGCCATAGATTTGGGCGAAATGTCAAGAGAGAATGCTTCTGGAACATGGCCATACAGTCCAGAAAACTCACAGCAACCCAGTTTCAGGTATACTTGCTTTGGAAGGTTGTTAGGATTCCTTGCTTCTCTTCCCTGCCACCTCCATGTTATTGTACAAGTTTCAGCTGCATAGAAATGAGGGTTGGGATTCAGTTTTGCCAAAATACTATGAGAGCCCTTCCTCCATAGGAAGCAGCCATCCTCTTTTTAGAACTGGAGAGGCTCCTTCTTTTGAATGGCAGTTTAAATCAAAACTGGCCTATCCATCCACTCCCCACTTCATATAAGTCCTCATATGGCATCAAACATATACCCTGGAGGAGTTTAATGGAGCCTTGGTGGTATCTACCGAAAAAGACTAGACCTTACTGGAACTAAATTTGGAAGGAGAGCTCAGCAATGGTAAAGGAAAAGAGGTGTTAAGATTGAGTAAGAATGCATTGCATTCTGAGTCTTTTAGAGCATGGGTAGCAGTATAGAAGCATCTTTTTGAAACCAAACCGAGAGAGGGAGAGACATGTGCCATCTGTGTGTGTGTGTGTGTGTGTGTTGCTCTCTCTCACACACATACACACACACAAGGAAGAGAAAGGCTGAGCTTTGCTTTCTGCCTTGTGGCCATGTGTAAATGTGATTGCCCTCAGGTTGCACAAGGGTTCTCCCCTCCCCTGGCCATTTGTGCAACCAAGTAAGATTTGCTCCAAGAGCTGAATGACAGCCCTGCAAATCCAAACAAGATAAATACAAGGAGTTTTTGTGCAATGGTGCCCAGCATTTGAAAACCCTTCCATCAGACCTTGGAAATGAGACTTGTCTAAAGCTATTAGTGAGGAAGGGCTGAAGTGCAGGCAGGGCCTGGAGATAGATGTGTGCGTACTCCTCAGAGTCAGTGTGAAGCGCTCTCTCTCTCTGGATGATTTTGCATTGTGGGCAAGCTCTGTGTAGCTTGATGTGCGCGTGCGGCTCTCTTTGAGAGAACCACTAGCCATTACAGCTCCTCCACATTGTGTGTGGATTGCCGGTGTCTGCTTTACAGAGGCATTTGAAGTGCCAGACAAAGAGCATGGACTATTTTCAGTTCTTGTAAACAGCGCTTTGTGTCTCGATAGATGTCAGAATTGCTCACATCAAAAACACATAATGGAGGGAGGGCTGGAATATAAATATAGGAGCAGGCTTCAAACTGGCAATTGTGCTCAACTTCAAAGCAGTTTGCAGGGAGTCATAATTTTGATATTGGGGAGCAAGGGACACCAAGAGAGAGATGGAGAGATTGAGAAGGGAGAGAGAGGACATATCGTATACAACCTTTATTAAGGAAAATGTGTAGTTGCTGTAGTGCTGATTTCAAGAAAGCGTCGTCTTCTGTGCTGTCAGAATGAGTTTGATGGAAGATGGAAATTGTAACTGTAGTTGTATGAGATGCTTCGGATTGAAAAGACAGGCATTCAGGATTTTGTTTTGTGGATGTACAGCACTTTTCCACATGTAATTTAGTTGAACGAAGTATCCTTTGTGAATTGTCTGAGACCCTGTTGTTAGGATTTACTCTACATTTAAAGTTGTATAGACACATCTAGTGAGTGTGTGCCCTAGTTTACATTGGTAGCTTTCTCTTTTGTGTATTCATCCCCATTTTGAATGACAGTTAGATACAAAACTGGACTATCCATCCACTTCCAGATAAATCCTCATATGCCAACATACATCTTTACTCTGGACTCTGGAGGAGTTTGGCTCAGCCTTGTTTAGATTGACTGAAAAAACACTACCTTCATTTCTCTCACCTATAAAATAGCAAAATGATATTTTTATGTCATTCTCTCTCCTGTTTTGGAGAAGACATATCAGCTTTCAAGAAGTTGCTGTTGTAAGTAGTGAAGACTAATGCCAAGGATAGGATGGTGCTTCGGTGAGAGTTCTTACTATTTCAGGAGTATGAACTGATCCAAAGTTACTTCTGATTAATTTTTTCCAACTTGGCTGTAGCAAAATAGAAAACCAAACAAAAGCAACCCAGATATGTCAGACATTTGAATTATTTGTGGAACATGTTGTCAAAGAACAGAGTCTGTTTCATTAAATTAACAAAGTGATCTAAAATAAATCATTTTCCAGACTCATTTGCTCTCACGTGTATATAAAACATGTGTGTTTGTGTTTGTGTGTGTATAAGGCAGAATTTAAAACAGAGCCCAAACCAAAAGGATATGATAGTAAGAAGTAGGTGTGTCCTTGTCTAGTGATCACCAAAGAAATCAAGACCTGGGTCGAGAAACTCAAGGTCAGACTAAACATTACATGGCAGGTGTGTGATCATTGCCATTTTTTAAAAAAAATATATAAAATCCACCCGAAAGGAGGATATGGATGTAGTAACTTTAAATGGTGATAGCTATCTGATCAATATTTCTTCCACAATTTATTTCTTTTTATGGACATTCCATTACTTTTTCATGTACTCATTTTCTATAAGACCATGGGTATTAAACCAGATATCAGTAATTTTAAAAAGAAAAATACATACAGGGAGATAAAACAACTCCTGCCCATGTATATGTATACTGATAGCCTACTAGAAATGGTTGTAATTAAAAAAACAATCAAGGAAACAGTTGCTGAAGGCTTTCGTGTCCAGAATAAATGGGTTGCTGTGAGTTTTCCAGGCTGGTATGGCCATGTTCCAGAAGCATTCTCTCTTGACGTTTCACCCCCATCTATGACAAGCATCCTCAGAGGTTGTGAGGTCTGCTGGAAACTAGGGAAGTGAGGTGTGTGTCTGTCTGTCTATGTATCTGTCTGTCTGTCTGTCTGTCTGTCTGTCTATCTATCTATCTATCTATCTATCTATCTATCTATCTATCTGTGGAATGTCCAGGGTGGGAGAAAGAACTCTTGTATGTTTGAGGCAAGTGTATGTTGCAATTGTCAACCTTGATTAGCTTCCTGCCTGGGGGAATTCTTTGTTGGGAGGTATTAGCTGGCCTTGACTGATTCCCCCAGGATTCTCCCAGGCATGAAGCAGCCAGGCTTTGAAGTTGCAAGGCCATTCAATGCTAATCAAGATGGCCAGTTGCAACATTCACACTTGCCTCAAACAGACAAGTTCTCCAGATTGGGAGTTCTTTCTCCCAATCTGGACATTCTACAGATATATAAATCTCACTTGCCTAGTTTCCTACAGACCTCACTACCTCTGAGGATGCCTGCCATAGATGTGGGCAAAATGTCAGGAGAAAATTATCCTGGAACATGGCCATACAGCCCGGAAAACTCACAGCAACCCAAGGAAACAGTTACTTGCATTAGCAACTGGTAGCTCGCAAATCAATGAGCAGAGGCGGCTCCAGGTAATTTTCAACAGTAAGCAAGCAGTATTTTGCGCCCCCCCCCCCCAACCAATCACTGATATATATTTTCTGTTTGTCGTGGGAGTTCTGTGTGCCATATTTGGTTCAATTCCATCATTGGTGGAATTCAGAATGCTCTTTGATTGTAGGTCAACTATACATCCCAGTAACTACAACTCGCATATGTGAAGGTCTATTTTCCCCCAAGAGCGCCTCAAGAGTGCCCCTGGGCAAAATCTACTATACTGCAAATGCTTACTTTGCGTAATGGGTTGAGCCGCCCCTGTCAATGAGGCAATGATCCCAGCCTGAATTATTTGGGGGACAGGTTTAGAATCTTAATTAGCTCAATTAAAATTTAAATTAAAACCCAGAGTGAGTTTACTGCTGCTCTGCCAGAGGAGCTACCATCTACTACAAATTACATGCATCTGCTATGTTATATATCTTGGACCCTTAAGTGTCAGTGATCTCTAAGCCTCCATCCCCAGCTCAAGATACCCAGAGATTGAAATGTCTCTACAGTGTTAAGTCACCATTGCAGAAGATAAAGATAACAAATCAGAATATAACAAAGGGGGAGGGGGGTAGTGTTTTCTTCATCATCACTTCAAATATACTTCCTGTTTGTCTCATTGCTATTTAGGTATAACAACAGTGACCTTGTAATTTGCACTACTTGAATATCAAAAGGTTGTGCAAAGACTTCTTTTTTTAACACAGCAAGAGTTAAAGCCATGCCCCTGAGTTATTGTTGAGTATTTTAGAAATCTGCCTTGGAGATCCTTATAAGTGGGCAGAAATTAAATAAGGAAACAAGAATTTCCAGACTGAAAAAAAAAAATCACTATTACAAATGCTCTTGGAATGTTGTATACCTAATCGGAGAACAAGAACAGTAACAAAATTAGACACTTTCTTAAGGAAAATACCATTAATTTTTCACTTTAAACTTAATATATCTGGCTTGCATATTTGTGTCTATATACACATATTTTGCTGTGTGTGTTACCTGTAAAAATACATTAAACTGGAGGGTTGAGAATTTGCTGATGGTTCGGATTTATTGTTTTCTTTTCTTTGATATTATTTGGGATATTCCTAAAACCTAATAATTAGGATCCCATCAAATGATAAATATTTTTAGAGTCAAAGACTGTCCCTTTACTCCTTTTGTTATGCTTTGTAGTAACACAGAAAACAATAAGTTGGGGTGATAATGACACACAAATTTTCAGAAGACTGTGCTTCTCTGCATTCATATATGTATGCCCTACCTGTACTCAACTGTTGCTTTGTTGGATAACGTGACCTTTTCAGGTGCATCATTTAGGTACACAAACATTGCTCAGAATCTGTCATTTTTAAAATCATAAGTGTTCTATAGACACTAAGGATTAAAAAATTAAAATGTCCAAGTATGTGTTGGGACAACACTAGATCCTTTAAGGTTGACATTGGCCAAATGTTTATGTATCGCCATCTCATGGCAATCTATGTTACTGGGGTGAGGGAGAAGAGACTTCTTTAAGATTCCTGTACCCCTGTTTCATCTTTTTCAAACACATTTTCTACAGGGGCATAATTTGAGGGCTAAATTCCCAGCTTTCAATAGGGGAGACTATTGACTCCACTCAGATGGGAATGAAACCGAGACACTCTGTAATGCTGCTCAATGCTAATGAAGGCATACTGGTTGTATTTCCATATCCCTGCTGAAATGCCTTGTGTGTTAATTATCCTCTGATTAGAATTTCCATTTTTAGACTAATATATAAAGAATATTTTTCCTCCTCTCTAATTTTAATAATGTACTTTGGGGAGAGTCTTTCTCTGGGCATATGGTTGGTCTTCAAGGCATAAAGCCAAAGTAGAGTCAAAGGTTTTGCAGTGAGATGCATTAAAAAACAACAACACAGTGGCCATTAAGTTATGCCCCTTTTTAATGCCTCAAAAGAGTGAAATTTTTCAGATCTGGAAATTCCTAAGTGCTGCTGCTAGATGGCATCTCTGTGCTATTTTTCCCCGCCAAGAAATGCAGTACTTCTGCTGACCTTGGTACTCTGTGTGCAGCAGGTAGGCTTATGCCACGGAGATCACTCAAAGCAAGCTGTCTTTCAATCTTCGCTGCGGGAGAACAGAAAAGGAACCATTTTGAAGTTGAGTGACATAAAGCCAGCAGCTAAAGGAAAGGTACACCTTGTGAAAGGTTTAGTGGAGTCCTCTCAAGACAGAAATCCCACACAGTGCATCCCCTCCTTGCAAGGGCTTTCCTATCTACTTCAATATAACACTTTTTTTCTTTCTAGTTCAAGAAACAGGGTTTCCTGTCTACTTTAGCAAAAGGTAGTGGCATGTACAGAGATACTATCTTAGTGGAAAAGAAAGAGGGAAGACTACATTCACCCAATCTGTCCATGAAACATCCCAATCTCCTCTGGGTGTGTCACACTACAATTCCCATCACGTTTACTGGCAGAAGATGATTGGATATTATATTTTAATTCATCTGGAACGTGTTAAGTTAGTTAAGGCTGTAGTCCTGCCACAATATTTGGGTTTCCAATTTTTTTCAAAATGATAAGCAAGACTCAAGCACCTAGGAGATAAAGAGACATGGAAACGAAATTACCAAATATATTCCTTTCTAGTAGGAATAAACATTTACAAAGGAAACAGCTTTGGTTCAGTCCCAGAGCTCAGAGAATAGTGTGTAAATAATCATAGGATTTGTTGTCGAAGGCTTTCATAGTCGGAATCACTGGGTTGCTGTGAGTTTTCCAGGCTGTATGGCCACGTTCCAGAAGCATTCTTTCCTGCTGTTTTGCCCACTATTCAACCATAATCATCATCATCATCATCATCATCATCTTTATTTATATAATGCCCTATCTCCCCTAGGGGAGTGGTTTCCACATATGCAAAATGATACAAAAACATACAGTATAAAACAAAAACATAGGCATAAACTGTTAACACAACATATACATTAAAATCAATTTAAAATAAGTTCTGCTCTCTTCTTCATGCAAGATAAGCTGCCAGGGGCAAAGATTTCAATAAGGGGCCTGGACTATTTGGAACAGGCTGGGCCAAGGCTAGTGCAAGAAGGGGAAAATGGGGCTAGCTGAATACTACAGTACAAGAATTGGTCTCATCAATGGCCCTACTAGGGGACCGGGGCCACTCAATTCCAGGGCCAATTAAAAGACTATAAAAAAGGTCTGGGCCGGAAGAAAAGGTGCCTTCAGATGACAGGGAACTGGGGAATGGATGGGGTACATGCAGAGTCAGCCCTAGGTATTTTTCTACGGTAAGCAAACAGTATTTTGCCCCCCCCCCTCCCCGACCAATCACTGATATATATTTTCTATTCATTGTGGGAGTTCTGTGTGCCATATTTGGTTCAGTTCTATCATTGGTGGAGTTCAGAATGCTCTTTGATTGTAGGTGAACTATACATCCCAGTAACTACAACTCGCATATGTCAAGATCTATTTTCCCCCAAGAGCGCCTCAAGAGCACCCCTGGGCAAAATCAACTATACTGCAAATGCTTACTTTGTGTAATGGGTTGAGCTGCCCCTGGGTACAAAGCCAAGTCCTAACTGTTGGCTCAAGGGCTTAAGACTTGAGACTAGTCATCATCGAAGGCCTGATAAAACCACCAAGTCTTCAAGTTCTTACAGAAGGAGGTGAGGGATGGGGCCAGCCTTATCTCATTGGGGAGGGCATTCCAGAGGCAGGGGACCACCACCGAGAAGGCCCTCTCCCTCATCCCCACCAACCGGGCTTGAGATGGTGGTGGCAGCGAGGGAGGGGCCTCCCCAGTGGATCTTAGTGTCCACAGCAGTTCATAGAGGGAGATACGATTGCAGAGATAGGCGGGGCCAGAACCGTTTAGAGCTTTATAGGTCATCACCTGGACCTTGAATTCGGCTCAGCAACTTATCGGCAGCCATTGGAGCTGTTTCAATAGGGGTGTTGTACGCTCCCTATAGTTAGTTCTGGTTAGGAGCCTGGCTGCCGCCCGTTGTACTACTTGGAATTTCCAGGCCATCTTCAAGGGCAGCCCCATGTAGAGCATGTTGCAGTAGTCCAATCTGGATGTAACCAAGGTGTGGACTATAGCAGAGCACCCAATGAACCAACCTGGACACAGCAGCATATTATTTGGGAACACAGAAATGCTGGACCACTCTAACAGGTACCATGTCAGACTACACAGAGAAGCCACTGAAATCCACAAGCATGTGGACAACTTCAGAAAGGAAGAAACAATGAAAATGAAAAAAAAAATCTGGCTACCAGCATTTAAAAACTCTAAAAACAGGACACTAAATAAAGAACAACACTCAGAAAACAGGAATTCCAGACAGGAAACAATCAGGACCAGCTAACACCCCCAACAAAGGATTCCCCCAGGCAGGAAGCAACCAGGCTATGAAGCTGCAAGACCATTCAATTCTAATCAAGGTTGCCAATTGCAATATTCACACTTGTATCAAGCAGACTAGAGTTCTTTCTTCCACCCTGGACAGATCATATAAAATCCATAATTTTGGCCCCCAAATCTACCCTTGATTTATACATGAGGTCAACTTATAAATGAGTATATATAGTAACACAGATAAGAACTTTGTTAGCATGTAGTTTTACTTCGTAGTAATTCTGACTTGTTGTTACATATAAATCAGATCTTGTGGTTTAAACAAACCAGTGAAATGAATTTCATAATCCATGGTTTGAAGGTGGCTTCTTTACAAAATTATCAGATTTTGTTGCTATGGGATTGTTCTGGTAGTTAGTCGAATGTAGTTATTCTGATTAAAATACTTTACTTCCGTGTCTAGATGGTTAGCTACTGAGTATTTTGTGCAGTGCTGTGGGAATGCCTGACTTGAGAGGCATGAGATAATGTCTGGTTATATTGTCATTGTATGACATATGTGGTCTTCCTTTATTGGACAATCAGTTTGCTCCAGGATAAAACAGGCTTACAGTCTTGTACTGGACAATTTTTCAGAGAAGGTATGTTTCTCTTGTCAGTGAACTACACCCACATCAGCCACTTAATAAGTTCACCATGACAAATACAGTCTTACAAGACTCTGTTAGTGTTTACAAAAGCCTGAGAACATCTGTCTCCCCACCCCAGGAACTTTGGAATATGGCTTGCTTGAAGCTTTTCCTCAGTGGCTTCATTTATCAAGTTGTGATTTCAAATGTTTAGTGATATTTGAACCATTTAAAACCTCAATCGTATGTTAGATTGTTTAAAATCCTTACTACAGTTGCTGAAGGTCCTTTAACACTATTTCCAGGAGCCCCCGGTGGCACAGTGGATTAAACCCTTGTGCCAGCAGGACTGAAGACCAACAGGTCACAGGTTTGAATCCGGCGAGAGCGTGTGTGAGCTCCCTCTGTCAGCTCCAGCTCCCCATGCGGGGGCATGAAAGAAGCCACCCAAAAGGATGGTTAAACATCAAAAACATCCTAGCGTCCCCTGGTCATCGTCTTTGCAGATGGCCAATTCTCTCACACCAGAAGCGACTTGCAGTTTCTCAAGTCGCTCCTGACACACACAAACACACAAACCAAATACTATTTCCCATGGGCTTCCAGCAGTTTCTTAGTGTTGGAAGACAAAACTATGTTGTATAGCTTCTTAACAGTCTTGAACTTGCCTTCATATTCAGGTTTAGTGAAGGATGTTATTCTTTTAGCAGTATAGAAGAGAAATTATCTTTTCGCTCAGTGGTTCTCAACTTATGGGTCCCCAGGTGTTTTGATCCGCAACTCCCAGAAATCCCAGCCAGTTTACCAGCTGTTTGGATTTCTGAGAGTTGAAGGCCAAAACATCTGGGGGCCCACAGGTTGAGAACCACTGCAGCTTGATGGGTTTGCATGGAACAGGGAAAAGCTGGTATCTTCTTGTCCTGTGTTTCGGCAGCAAATGTCTTGGACCAGCCCTAATCTTAACTGCTTTGCAATACTTTCTGGGAGCTACATGTTGCTGTTAAGAACTTTTACTTTCACAACTCACAGGGTTGGATAATCTTGCACCCATTTTTCCGGCTTGTCTCCCAGCTCCAAAGTGGTTTCTAAAGACTTCAACTGATCATGTGTGATAAAAAGGCATTGCCTTAGGGCCCTTCCACACAGCCATATGACCCAGAATATCAAGGCAAAATATCCCACAATATCTGCTTTGAACTGGATTATCTGAGTCCACATTGCCGTATATTCCAGTACAAAGCAGATAATGTGTGATTTTATTCAGCTGTGTGGAAGGGGGCTTAGTTTCTGTCCCTCGCTGATACGAAGAAGGCTTTCTGACTTCACCTATCATGAAGCAGAGCCCAATCTACCTTGAGACATGTTGGGATGATTTCTTCAGTCTCTATAAAGCTAGTGCCCATTCACACTGCACAATTATAGTGTAATGCTCCACTTTAACTGCCATGACTACATCCTATAGAATCCAGCATTTGTACACTATGACTATGGTACGTTCAGGGATATATTCCTGATCCTACTGTGGAAACAGAAAATAGTGGACAATAGCAAAACTTACTGAAACGAACCATGTCCACCATGGAGGCAGAACACCACCATGTCCTTCACCACAGGCTAACCTGGACTTCAGGACACGGTCACTTGTTCTAGCTAGCAGCTTTTTCATCATGTATTTGATAGGAGAATGAAAGAGCTCCTTATTTTTCTATAGCTGGGTAAAATTGAGCATGGAGAAAAATCAGCTTGTTATCTCTTAGATCCCTATTTGAATTCACCTCACTCTTGTCAAAGCCTTTGCTTTGATGTACTGCACTTTGAAACATCTAAGTAAAGAGAGTTGAAACTTAGAGGAGGAATTCTACAGTTAAATCCTAATTTGAGCCCCAGGATTCCTCTCCCCCATCCTCATAGAATGTAACATTGTTGCCCTCCTTGTTTTACCCTACCCCTACAGTGCAATTACAATCTAATTTTAGATAATAATCCAAAGATCCCTTGACTCTCAATGGGATGGAGAAGCAGGCCATAAGAAAACAGCTGGTTGTGGCAGATTCAGCTAACATGTCCAATATAATGCTATAGTGGCCAGTGTCCAAGATCTCAAAATGACAGATTGCTAGAGGAGTCAATGTTTGGTACATTAGTGGTGGCAGGGAATTTACTTTGATAGTGAACCAAGGTTTTGAACAAGGAAGAACTATAGAAGTTTAGGGGTTCTTCCACACAGCCATATAACCTAGAATATCAAGTCAGAATAACCCACAATATCTTCTTTGAACTTGGTTATCTGGGTCCACACTGCCGTATATCCCAGTTCAAATCAGATAATGTGGGATTTTATTCAGTTGTGTGGAAGGGAGCTACAGTGTTCTCTCACTTATCACAGGGGTTCCGTTCCAGGACCACCTGCAATAAGTGAAAATCCACAAAGTAGGGACACCATATTAATTTTAATATTTATACATTATTTTATATATT
Source organism: Anolis sagrei (assembly GCF_037176765.1). NCBI lineage: Eukaryota > Metazoa > Chordata > Lepidosauria > Squamata > Anolidae > Anolis > Anolis sagrei. Next base: position 144,522,003 of record NC_090024.1, read on the forward strand.
TTATATATTATTTTCTTACCTGCACTTCCTTACCCACCTCTTGGCCCATCCCAAGGTTGCCTGCCTGCTTCCCTGGCCTCCGCACAACCCGGCAGAGCCTCCGGAGCCAAGCAGGCATCAGCAGGCCAGGGAACCAGGGAGGCAGGCATTCCCCGCTGTACCTCAGGCCACTGGACATCCAGGGTCTGTGGAGGCCAGGGAGGCAAGTCTTCCCCACCACACCTCAGGCCGTCGCATTTCCGGGGTCCCTGGCCTCCACTGGACATAAATATTTTATATTTTATATTAATATTTTCAAAACTCCATAAAACAACTAGTCTGCGAAAATCGAACCACAAAGTAGTGAGGGAACACTGTATGTTGAATATAGGGAACTTGCTTTATACTGAGTTTGAGCAGTGGCTGTCTATTTCAGTATTGCCTGTTAGTTGCCCTGAGCTCTCATGAGGACAAAGGCAGGGTAAAAATCAAGTTAATTAATTAATTAATTAATTAATTGCCCACTGACAATTAATTGCCCACTGACAATTAATTGTACACTGACTTGCAGCAGTCCCTCAAGGCTTTGTGTAGGAAATTTTACAGCCCTAGCTGTAGATACTATGAACTGCACATGCAACCATGTGCAATTACTACCACTGAGTTATAGCCCCTCCTTCGGGTTTTTCATGTAATAATTTTATCATGCAATTACCATGCCTCAGTCACAGAATTTAACATAGGGTCTAGATGTTATTCCACTTCCTTGCTTTCCCCTTGTTTCTTCCAACTCTTCATACAGAAGCAAATCTGTTAGACAGAATAATTGGATAGAGTGTTTTACTTGGTAGTGGTAGAACTTTTTGTGAGGAAGCACCCTTAAATTGCATCATTGGGTGCAATTTAAGGTCCACTCTGGATATCTTCAAGGCAGCATAGAACATACTACTAGAATTGCATATTTAAGGAAATTCCAAATAATAACTTGGAAAAAAAATCAACTTCCAGTGTTATATTTCTGGCAATGAAGGGCTTGGAGAAATAAAAGGCTTGGTACCAGTAAGTACAGAGAGATGAAACTGACTTACCATCTCATCACACAAAGCGCTGGGGGGGGGGGGTGTCCCCTTACCACACTAGGGCTTCTCTTTGGCCACAGATCCTTAAGTATACATCAGATGATGCAGGCTGTGGCGCAGCTGGCTGAGTGTCAGCTGCATTAAGATCACTCTGACCAAAAGGTCATGAGTTCGAAGCCAGCCCGGGCTGGAGTGGGTGTCCAGCAATTGTGTAGCCCGTTGTCGACCTTTGCAACTCGAAAGACAGTTGCATCTGTCAAGCAGGAAAATAAGGGACCACCTTGTGTGGGAGGCTAAATTTAACTAATTTATGAGGCCATAAAGAAAGAAGACTCTGGGGAATGTGGAATGCGGAAGAACTTCATCGGTGTCGTTGATGGACGATGAAAAGCAGCAGCTCCCCTGGCAGCCAGAAAAAAAAAAGTTAAATAGCCTTTGTCTGTTAAATGTTGTTTGTCAAACTGGCATTGAATGTTTGCCATATATGTGTTTACTGTAATCCGCCCTGAGTCCCCTGCGGGGTGAGAAGGGCGGAATATAAGAACTGTAAATAAATAAATAATAAAATTGCCCCATGGATGGGTGAAGTGGCAAGGAATTGTTGCAAGAAGCTTCCTTGCCACCATAGTGAGATACCCTTTTTTAGGGTAGCTCTGATGAAATTACCTGTGGTTTTTAGGCTTTTCCCCTGTCTGATGGGGGAAACGGCAATGCACTAACATGCCTTGAACTAATTCTGGCAGGCTTCCCCTATCTGATGGGGGAAGTGACAGGGCACCTTGTCCTAATCTTACCCCCTTCCCACATGTGATAGGGGAAGGAGGGAGTCTGCACTCCAAATAGAGAAGCTTTGCAAACTGAATTTCACCCTGATCTCCACAGCCCTAGTTTAAACTATACGGTACTAAGATAGATAGACCAATCCATTGAACTGCTTTCTGACACAGAATACAGCAGTTTTCTATGTTCCTAATGATAATGGAATGGACCATGTCAATAAACCCAAGCACCAGCTATTTTTCTTTAGTACAATACTAATAGATCTTATGTTGGGACAAAAAGAAGATATAAATACAATAAAATGGTAGGTTTAGGGCAGAAACCATAGGAAGTGACTATCTTGCATTTGTGGTTATATATGAATTGGCTCATGGACACGTCTCTCATGTTACAATGTTTTGTTTATTCACAACACTTCTTCATTGTGAGAAATGGCATTTCAAGTTTCGACAAATTGACTTGCTGACTTTAAAGGCTCACTGGAAGACATGAGAAACTAATTCAGTCTCTGTGTCCATTTGCCATCTGCTGAAACAGCCAACTTTAGTGCCAGAAATAGTGGCACTGATTCTGTGACACTGACACACATCTGGAGAAGCATCAGCACTTTATCATCAGCATTTAAATAAATCCATTTGTATGTAATTGCTATTAGTAAACCAAGGCTGAACTTGGAATACTTACGTCAGATCTTATCATAAAGCTATTGATGTCATGGCTCTTTTTCATCATTTCTATATTTTAACAACTTGGGGAGATAACTAATTTCAAACTAGACATGATTAGCTAAATTTTGTTAAGACCATAGTATTTGGTGTTCCAAAGTGTTTGAAGGAATTATTCTGTTGAGAAAAACACATTTGGTTGGGTGGAGGCAGTGACTCTGTGCAGAAAATGCAATGCATGTGCAGTAAACAAAGAAACCTGTTGTCCATGCACAAAGTGGTGGCGATGGTGTCATTTCCCACAGAAACATTTGTTTACACAAAATCCACTCAAGGACATTTGAAAATCAGAAAAATTCTACTGAAGAGTATTCATTTCCTCTCACAGCAAAAAGGACTTTAATTTTTTGTTTTCATGTGCAAGGATATAATAGTCGAGGAGGTTCATCCCAACCACTTATGCTGGTAGTATTTATTTGTCGTGTCAGGGCAACCAGTCAATTGTATTACATTTCTAACAGAACAAAACAAACAAACAGACAAAATTTGCAAGTTTGGTAGTTGATTAAATGTCCTTTGACCAGTATCTGGCCACTTGGAGTGCCTCTGGTGTTGCGGCAGGTGGTCAGTGGTTTGCTCTTCTCCACACTCGCATGTCATGGATTCCACATTGCAGCCCCATTTCTTAAGGTTGGCTCTGCATCTCTTGGTGCCAGAGCGCAGTCTGTTCAGCGCTTTCCAAGTTGCCCAGTCTTCTGTGTGCCCAGGGGGGAGTCTCTCATTTGGTATCAGCCATTGGTTGAGGTTCTGGGTTTGAGCCTGCCACTTTTGGACTCTCGCTTGCTGAGGTGTCCCAGCAAGTGTCTCTGTAGATCTTAGAAAACTATTTCTAGATTTAAGTCATTGACGTGCTAGCTGATACCCAAATAGGGAATGAGCTGGAGATGTCTCTGCCTTGGTCCTTTCACTATTGGCAGCTACTTCCCGGCGGATGTCAGGTGGTGCAATACCGGCTAAGCAGTGTAATTTCTCCAGTGGTGTAGGGTGCAGACACCCTTGATAATGCGGCATGTCTCATTAAGAGCCACATCTACTGTTTTAGTGTGGTGAGATGTGTTCCACGCTGGACATGCATACTCAGCAGCAGAGTAGCATAGCGCAAGGGCAGATGTCTTCACTGTGTCTGGTTGTGATCCCCAGGTTGTGCCAGTCAGCTTTCGTATGATATGCTGGTAGTGACAAAGAACTATTATTTTCATGCTGCTTCAGAAAACCGAGTCTCCCAGTTGTTGTTGGAAAATAGCTTCCATCATCCAACTACTTTGATACTGTTTGTGGATGATGGAAGTTAGAAGCTAAAAAGATCATGAGGAACATGAATATGGGCCATTATCCTTCAGGTTTCTGCCTCTTCACCTTTGGACTTCTTGGAAAGGGGAGGCTTGTCTCTATGGCTTCTTCCTGACCCTGCTCAGGAAGAGGCTCATCTCAGCCCTCAAACTTTAGTGAGTTGTTTGCTGAGCAGTAATTATTCCAGCATGGAGTGTTGGTCTATGATTGTGGAGACTAAGGTTCAAGTCGGGTGTCAGCCATGAAAACCCACTGGGTAACAACTTGGGCCAAGACATAAACACGCAGCCTCAGAAAAAGCCCATGATAACTTTGTCTTGGGGTTTGCGAAAAGTCAGAAATAACATGAAGACACACACAACAACAGCAGGGGCAGTAATAGTTAAAATGACTACTGAATTTTATAAGTAAAATAGCTTAGGTACTCAGCAATGCCCAGGCTAGGCAATTTTAATGCAATTTATTTTTAAAAGTCATTGTTTTTATTTTACGAATGGTCTCATTAGAAAATGCATAATGATGTGAGTAAATTGCTGCTCCCATCATCTCATGTCTACCCCCCTCTCAAATGCCACCAACAGTCAAAGTTGTCCATGGGGGTAGTTGTGCCAAGTTTATTCCAGATCCATCATTAGTGGGGTTCACAGTGCTCCCTGGTTGTGGGATGAACTGCAATTTCCATTATCCAGGGTCAGTCCTTTCCCCTCAAATGCCTCCTGTATTTTAAATTGGCCATGGAGGGTGTTCAGTGTGCCAAGTTTGGTCACAGGGCTCTCTGGAAGTGGGAGCTATCTTGGAAAATGTATACATGCCTACATACATATTTTCACATATATAAAACAGCTCTACAAGAATAAAGGAGTGAAAGAATGGGTTTTTAATAGTGCTTGATAAGGAGGTCCTTTGCATTTAGGTCCAAAGCTGTTCAAAGCAGCTTTTCCAATGTGTACTCGCTCTTGGCACTTCTTCAAGTGCTGTCCTCCATAATGACTTCTCCTTGAATCATGGCTGTCTGGACTCATTTGAGGGCATTTAGTGTAGTTATTTTACAACCAATGTTTTAATTTCAAAAGGCTTTTATTGGGCATTAGGGAATTCATTTTTAAAATGCACGTCTTTTTTTCATTGGCATAAATAATAAAGAAGATTTAATAGTAAATGTTTATTTAATATTGCATCAATGGCTGTGGGGCATTTGTTTTAGTCTGCATCCACAAGTCTTTTAAAAATAGTTTACTCATATTACAGTTACTTATACTAATGCTTGTTCATGCGTACAGCATAATGCACTATTCAGATGAGCTCCTCTGTTATCTTCAGACTACCATATGGGGGATTTTTTCCACATGGCGCATGAGATCGGAAAGGTCACAAATGCTTTTGGTTCTTTTTCAATTGACATCGTTCTCAGAAGGTGATAGAAAGAAACTTTCTATAAAAGTATTCAAATGTCTACAGGTCTATCAAGTGGCAATAATATGTATGAAAATATGACTATAGAATTGAATTGTTTAGCTGATTCTCCTAATATCTTTCTTTCCCCACCTTTTCTCTTCTTTCCGTTTGTATTTGCTTTCGTTACAGCAATATGGTCCCCACAACTGGCTCTCAAGATATTGGATTTCTGGGTCACAAAAGTTTCAGCCAGCAAGCCGATAATGGGAGTGGTAGTCCAACAACCTATAGGAACCCACAGTTTAGGGAACATGATCCAGTAGATTAAGACTTCTATGTTCTCTAGCAGCATTGCCTAAAAGGATGGTTCACTGGCTGTTGCCTGCTGGTATAAGCCTCCGGTGGCACAGTTGATTAAATCACAGAGGTGCTGAACTTGCTGATCAAAAGGTCGCAGGTTCGAATCTGGGAAGCATCGTGAGCTCCTGCTGTTAGCCCTAGCTTCTGCCAACCTAGCAGTTTGAAAACATGCAAATGTGAGTAGATCAATAGGTACCACACCAACAGGAAGGTAACGGTGCTCCATGCAGTCATGGTGGCCACATGACTTTGGAGGTGTCTGCTGACAACGCTGGCTCTTTGGCTTAGAAATGCAAATGAGCACCAACCCCTAGAGTCAGTCACAACTGGACTTAATGTCAGGGGAAAACCTGTACCTACCTTTACTCTATAAGAATAAAACAGTTTTGGTCAATGGACATAAATATTGTGCCAGTTCCTCATAAACTAGGAAAGGAGGGAAAAACCTCCAACACAGAGAGCTCTCGTTTCCAAGCTGGTCACATAAGAGTTCAGAAAATTCAGATGTTCAAATAAGAGCACAACAGAACTCTGGTCTCTCAGAGTTCGTGTTATACTCAAACCACTAAACCAGGCTGGGTCTCAGATAGACATCTTCCTCCTTCTTAACATATATATTTTAATAAAAATTTTCCTATCCTTATGAAAGTGTTTGAATATTTATAAGATTTTCTGCTTTGAAAACTGGTATTGATTGTTAGTGATATGAGTACTCCTCATGCTTATGAGATGAAATCTTATGTTGTGTGAACAGACTCCCTTGTTGAACGATGTTATTTTGTTCAAATCTCTTCCCACACCCTTCGGACCCTGTGTGACCCCTGTTTGCAAGGGATCTTTGCAGTCCTTCAGAGCAGGTTTTAAGGGTCTGGGGATATTTATATTGAAAGACGATCATCCCATTCAGCTGATAGATAAGGGCATGTCTCCACTGACATGACAATCCAGTGTGGAACCAGTTTGGGAGGAACTGTTTTCACTCTAGATTGATCAGACTGATGATCTAGAACTAGCTTGAGGTCAGGAAGTTGAATACATTTACCACGGAGACTGGTCTCAAACTGATTTTTGTCGGGGGTGTTTTGAATGTGATTTTCCTGCTTCTTGGTAGGAGTTGGACTGGATGGCCCATGAGGTCTCTTCCAACTCTATGATTCTACGATTTACAGGGTTGTTGTTGTTTTTTTCCATTTCCCAAATAAATTTGTGTCGGTGTACCAGAAGTCGGTGTACCACGCACTCTGCATTTTGTACAGCTGATTTCTCTCTGGATTTGGGAAATAGTATTGCCATTTTCTGCAGTGCATTATTTGACTGAACAATGACTTTCTCAGAGCTTTTACTTACTCTGTGCATTGGAGGTGTGCAATTTGTGGACATCACAGTCAACTTCAAACTGTAGTATAGTCAGTGTAAAAGCACCCAAAAGTACTGTTGACAGGAAGAGTTAAATGGATGTCACCAGTTATTGTCACTTCCAATATTAATTGTATATATGAGGTTTATATTTCTAATATATAGCAGATACTGAAATAAGCAACGATTGGTGTTGATATATAGTAAATGATTATTTAATTTCTAAGAGTAAATAAACATTAAATCTTGTCAGAACGACTCCCTTTAATATATACTATTAAAAAGATAATTTGTTTAGTGCTTAAGAAATTGGGAGTTACTTTTAGCACCATCAAATGTGCATGATGCTTTACAGTAAAAGAACCAAAAACAGTAGGGTCAGCCAAAGACTTGCAAACTGAAATGTATGTATACATCCATACAACACAGAGAAAAGAATAATAAAACACAACACTGTAAAAATACAATTGCAAAAGAAATAATCCAGACAGGCCGATAGCCAGGATTAGGATTCGGGGGGAGGGGGGCTGAGTTTGATTCGGGGGGGCTGAGTCTGAGTGAAAGAGGGTCTACCCTAGCAAACCTTTTGTATTGTTACCCCAATACCCCATGCATATGAGATATATTGAGCATGGTGATCAGATCATGATGTGAATAAACATAACCGTTTAAAAAAATTACCAGTAAGGCCTTTTCGCAGACCACCATGACAATTTCAGGGGGGGGGGGGGGGGCTGAAGCCCCGAAAGCCCCCCCCCCCCCCGGCTACATGCCTGAATCCAGATAAGAATGCAAAAAACAACAATAATGTAATACAAATGAAACTGGCCAATACATGTAATGAAAATAAACAGAATTACAAAACAATATCAAACCATTATGTCAAAAGCTTTCGAAAACAGGAAAAAAGTTCTGCCTACTCTTTGTACTGCTCTGTCATTCAGAGCCCCTCTTCCCATTCTACCCTTATAAACATTTCACTAGTGGCAATAAATTGGTAATTAACATGCGCTAAAAATAACTAATGCACATTAATATATCTTGGTTATGCCCCATTGAGATTTTAGTATGATTGCAACAAGCCACTGCATGGATTAATACTGCCACTCTGTACAAAATGAATGAGAAATTGGAACAGCTACTATTCTTGGAAAGCAGGTACAAAATTACAGCTTAAGGTGCCTTAAAATTTACTGTTTGGTGAGAGCAAATAGTGCTAGTGGCATCAACACTTTTGAGTGCTTGTGCTCTCTCTTGAAGATTCTTTGGGGAAAAGTAATTATTGTTGATTACTAATCAAGTATGCCAAAGATGGTGAGCAGTATTGTTGTTGTTCATTCATTCAGTTACTTCCGACTCTTTGTGACCTCATGGACCATCCCACGCCAGAGCTCCCTGTCGACCATTACCACCCCCAACTCCTTCAAGGTCAAGCCAGACACTTCAAGGATACCATCCCTTCATCTTGCCCTTGGTCGTCCCCTCTTCCTTTTTCCTTCCAGTATATTTTTGAATAAATAGATGCATCAATATGCATTGGAAGGGATTCCTATCTTTGCTAAGCCATGGCTGAATTTCAAACTAGCTGTGGCACATATCACTCTTAAACCCTCTCATATGGAAAGCTTTGCCTACTTTTTTAATTGCCTGGCCCCAAACAAGTGCTAACAGCTCAATCCACAACACAGTCAAGATGAAGTACTTTGGTTTATGATTATTGAGCTCAAACAACCTTCATCTTAAATCAGCATAAACTAAAGCATTCAATTGTAACAGTGTTATTTACTAAGCTGAATTATTCTGTCATCAAACGATATAATCAGCCAGCTCTTCAGCCAGACTTCGAGGATTGATGCTGTGTTCTATTTTTGTTGCAAGTTGTCTTTCTACTCTTGTCCCAGTTCCTTAATTGTTTTTCTGCAGCAGTCGCTAGCTTGACATTTTCTGGATGTTTTACTATTCCATGAGGCCCTTTAACTAGTAACATCCAGCTCTCTTTTTGTGGTGCTGACTTGCATGCTATTAGTGACTTCATCTTTTTTTACCTTTGATTTCTTTCTCCTCTGTGGACTCTTCAATGTAATGTCATTCTTCTGTGTTTGAGAAATAGCGACTGTATTAATAAACCAGTTGTGCTACTCAGGATCTCATCCTGTGTGGGGAAAAAATGAGGAGAATTGTCTTCTTTACCATAGCATTTTGTTCTGGTCTGTTTATAAGATAAATAATAATATATTCGCCCCATCACACGTGATGTACTTTTGACCATTTCTACTGTAATCCTCTGCATCCTGAGTTTTCACATTAAAAAGAGGAAAATCTCTGAATTGTAGAAGTCTTAAACCTAGTTCTAAAAAAGGTGGAAATATAGCTACAGCAAACAGATAATATATTGAAATTGTGCAATTCCTGAAAAATAACTTATTTTAAAATAATAATAGTAAATGTTTAATGCAGGAAGATTAATGGCGAAAAAAGGAGTATCGAGTCACAATTCGAGACCACCCACTGGAACGCCCGCACTTTGACATCATTACAACGATCCAACATGGGAGAATCAGACAATTCCTATCCCACATGTAAATAAGCACCTTTTTCTGCACAAATCAGGAGCTTTGGCAACTATTACTTCTCAACTCCAAAACTTGAGTTCCTATGCATTTTGAAAACGGTTTAACGACAGATTCCCATGAGGAACCACTGAAAGTAGTCTTACTTCATATAATGGGCTTGATGGGACTCAATCTTTAAACTGTAAAATGTGTAGAAATGGGGAGGGGTGCATCTTATGAGATCCTAATAATGAACCCTTGGAATTGGCAGTAAATATTCACTGACCCGCTATCTTGAGGTTGATCCAACATGCCATACTTCCAGCTGTTGCAGAGATGGTAGGGTCCGAACCGCTCAGCAGTGTTAAACATAGTTTGGTGCCACTGGATGTACATCCCAAGTGCCTTTCTCATCCTCCATGTCATATTGTGGTCCACAGCCACAATATGGGTTCTACACATCGTCCATCATCTGCAATGATGTTGACCAGGGCAAAGGGGAAACAATGGGGAGAGATGAGGAATTGTTCCCTCCTACACCACACACACACACTCTCAATCACTCTGGAAAGTGTCTAACTAATATTTTATCTGTTTTATTGTAGTCTCTGGTAGTCTTGGTGGGCAGAAAAGTGAATGATAACATGAATAGCTCAATGGATACAGTTTGATATTTTTCATGATCTGGATAGGTGCTGGATGCAAAATAATAATAATAATATAGTAATAAAATTTTATTTCTATCCTGCCACCATCTCCCCAAGGGGACTCAGGGCAGCTTACAAAAGCAGCACATAACATAAACGGTGCATGAGTATAAAACAATAACACAAAGAAACTATAAAAAACAATCACTATCAACATATATAATACAAAATAGCACAATTTTTAAAATGTAGACAATCTGTGGATAAAACTAGCTGCCATCAATTTACAACTAAAGTGTCAGAGTGTCAACCTCATATGGGCCCATTTCAGTCTACTCGAGATCAAAAGCCTTTTTAAAAATCCATGTTTTTAGGCTGGATTGGAAAGATTCAAGGATGTGGGCTAACCTAATATCTTTTGGGAGGGTGACACAAGACCAGAATCAGTCTCAGAGACAACTGCTCCAATTGTATCAATTCAATTTAATTTATTTCTTCAAATCTGGAGTTAGAACATTATTGCCACATCTGTTCCAAACCATAAGTAGGCATTTAAAATAAAATGCTGTATTATGTCCTTGAACCTGGAAATAATATTTTACCATCCTAGTGTTATGTGGAGGCTGTATTTGTTATCTATTCCAGGCATTTCAAAAATTGGGTTTTTTGTTTAAATTACAAAAGTAGCCAGCCAGGTAAAGAGGCATAATATTCACAGAATAATCTCGAGGTGCATCTGCCCTGCAGAATTAATATAGCAAGACTGTGGGGAAGATGCATTCTCTGCTTATGGTGAATAGATAAACAATTCTCAATGACTCAGTCAGCCACCCCACCCCACCCCACCCACTTGAATATGATTTGGGCTCCTAGCAGTTTAGCATTGGCTTTGTTCTATGAAGAAATGACCTGCATACCTAGTAATTTAATAACATTTTTGCTTCATCATCCTCACATTATGAAAGATCCAAGCCCCGAGGCAGGCTTTCAAAAGTGGCCCCTCTAACTGGTATATATTCAGGGAATGAGGGAATCAATAGTTTGCTCCAGGCTTACTTTATTAAAATCATCGGGCTCTAAATCCAAACAATGCTCACCAAAACAGTAATCTGGCTTTGATTATTCTAGCTGCTGTATTTGGTGGTTGTCACGGCAGCAGCAGGTTGCTGTCATGCGGTTGTGATGGTTTTAAGCATTAGCAAGTCAGTTGCCTCATTGGCTGTGAGAGATTTTAATGTGTGTGGCTTTGCCTGGAAGAAATCTATGTGTAGTCCAGAGGGAATTGCAGAAAAGATGGAAAGTGTAGAGCCTGCTTTCGCAAGCAACAACAGATTATGCAAACTGTGAAACACTTGACTGTATTGCTCATAGTGACAGCCACAAATACAAGGAGACAGTATGATACTCTGTAGAGTGAAATTTCTGGCCACCATTTACTAAACAGCTACCAAAACAGTAAGTGATCCTAGTTCTTGAAATGTATGTGTCCCTGATGAGTGGTTAGTTTGAACCTGGAAGCACGTAAGCAAGCAGAATGAGAACCCAGTCTTTATTTACTGTATATACTCAAGAATAGATCTAGATTTTTTTGTCAAAAAGTTGAGTTAACTTGTGCACAGATCAATCTAAATAGTGCACCTTAATTCTTATTAAAAAAAAAAAAAGAACTATGCCCTTTCTTGAATATAGAAGTGAAAGGCAATAACTTGGTATATTCAGACTGAACCTAAAAGATATGCCAACCCCTCTAATGTCTCAGTGTCTCTTTGAGGAGCAATGCCAAAGAGCCATCACTACTGTGTTTTCCACCTAGGCGTTCAAAAATGGCAGAAATGATGCCATGGTGGAGAAAGTAGTGGCACTCAGTGTTTCTTTTAGTCCTTACCGGGATGAACTAGGTTCTTGTTTATCACCAGTTATCAAGGGGAAGATTTCTTTTCAGATACTGTCCATTAACTTTAAAAGACACCATACTCTTTTCTGAACAGTGCAGCAAAAGTCCTTTTTCAGTACCTGCGTGTGAAAATGATGGTGACAAAGGTCAGGGGCAGCTGAACCCCTGAGGGTGTGTTGGAATGACACTCCATGAGTTATTTCAAAATCCACAATCATGGCTGAAAAATCTGTCCTCGACTTATACATGAGATCAACTTATACATGAGTATATGTGATAAATGATGAATTGTTCCGACTGAGGTACTTGGATATTTTCAGGAACTTTGTAGAAGAAGGTTGGATGTTATTGGCCGATGGTGTCCCTGACTTCCCTCTAGAACTGATATTTACAATAATATGTTATAGTCATTCACATTTAAGGATGATAAAGTCATCTAGGAAGATGTCCATACACATTGTCAGATATTTCCAGAGTTGCTGGGTCAAGAGTGACAATGTTACGAAGTGCTAGTCTTTTGTACTGGTATCCACCTCTGTATATGTGGCATTGCATGAGAAATATTACATTATTATCTATTTTTGCTCTCCCATTCTGTAAAAAAAGGTCATAAACAGAGCTTTAATTAATATATGTGTTCAAACTGTAAGAGCATTTCCTAACTACATCAGTGCCGTCTCAACTTGACCTAAATGCACTGCACCAGAGACTTGATTAATGAAATGAAAAATCGGGTGAAATAAGTTATTAAAAAAAAACAGGATACAAAAATACTTTGTTTTTTATTTTGCTGGCAAATGATAAATAAATTAGATGTATTTTTCTTCTAATGCATTGCATCAGAGCATCACTTGAAATATCTTTATCCTATATTTTAATTATACACACACACTTTGCAAGAGAACAGGCAAAGCTAAAATGAATGACATTTATACAGGGTTAAAGTCCCACTAATCAAATGCATCTTATACAATTTGAGCTGAAGATATGAATGCTTAATTGAGTGGAGAAGCTTTGATTATCCATATTTTATAGAGTGCTGTTCTCATTAACCCTTGCCATTGGCATTCAAGCTGGGGCTTCTGGAAACTATGGTCCAAAACAGGTAAGACTTTTGACTAAGGTGCAGTAGTAGAAATATGAAGAGCACTTCCCATGAATGAAATGTCAAAGTTTTGCAGATTGTAATACCTATAACAGATACCTATAACATATATAATTTTTTTATCCCCCCCCAAACCAAAAACAAAATTTATGCGGAATGTTTGCTAGGTTTTGAACTCGACTTAGCTTTGTTCTTATCATTCATTCAGATCTCCATTAAACATTCAGAGACAATTGGCAGTTGACTGTTGAATGAAGAAGTGCTGTGTGGTTTTCAATATGGAAATGCGAGCACTTAAAGTCATTTTCTGAATTTTCAACATGTCTGCGCAGTGCCACGCTATTGTGAATAACAACAGACAGCTGAAACTCAGGAGACATCATCCTAATTTTTGTTTCATTATCAGAAGCTTGAAGTGCTGATATTGATTTTTCTACTTCAGAAATTTGTATCCCATAGCCATTAGTAGATTAATTTGTATTTCCTAATTTGCTCTGTATTGCTGAGTTGCTAATCATAAAGTATAACATCAAGTAGCCCAAGGTTGTTGATTTTCTTTTTGTAAGTTGCAAGTTATAGCAGAATTGATCATGCGGGAATAAGATTGGATCTGTTCTCAAGGGGTTGGCTGAAGTCCTATGATAGGGAAAATGCTCCATGTGATGAGGTCCTTAGTCTCTAGAGCAGGCCTTCACAACATGAGGCCTGCTCTAGAGGAAAACGGGTTTAAAATTACATTGGTCTAAAGGAAGAAAGGCATGGGAAAGACTGATCAAGTCAAAGGGGTTTGAAATTCCTCCCACTCCCCCTCCTCCAAATTGGAATGAGATCCATAGTAATCTTGTCTTTAGCTATTGAAGTTTTCCCTATTTTTTTTTATAAAAAGTAATATGGAGGGGGAGGAGAAAAGGATTCTCCATGTGATGGTTCAAAGGCAGGCAACAATAGGGAGACAACAGGGAGAAAACCGAAGAGGGAAACAGATGTGATGGGAAGACAGAACTTGAAATAGATGGTTAAGGATTGAAAGGAACAATTCCCTTCACTAGACAGATGGTCCAACATGCTTCTCAAAGTCCATTTGATGACGTCCTAAGGTCTGAATCCCTGCTTAGCCATGTAACTCCAGTGGGCAAGTCAAACTCTCACTCACATTGAAAGAAAGTCTGGAACCACTCGTGTATACCACCTTAAATCAGTGATGAAAAATAGTTGTGAAAATAAATAGCATGATGACATACCACTTTTCCTCTTTCTAGACACCTTGCTGTCTGCATTTGCAAAGAAAGAAAGGTTTACTAATATGATTGTAAATACAGTACTATCATTCATCCATGGACTTGATGCTCACAATTTCACTAATCTGCACTTCAAAAAATATTCCCTTCCAGAAGGGTTGTGGAACTCTCTATGTCCTCCAGTGATATTTTATGGTGTGATTCCAGTCCAGGTATAGTCAAAATACAGAGTTTGCTATTATTTCTGGTTTCAGGAAAATCTTGGAAATTTCCCCTTATAGATACAGGGTTTATACGATAATGAACGAATAAGAATAATAGTGGTTTTTGATGAGATGAATACTGAAAATCATCTTTCAATTCTTCCTGCCTGCATTGTACACAGTGAAGGGTTCACATTTATGTACCTCATATTTAATTCCTCAGTAGACTCTGTCTTTTTGGCAGGCTTATTTTTCTTATTGAGCCATGTATGTATCCTACATGTACCAATAGCACATTTAAAGATTTTTAATGCAAAAATGCAATTGGAGAGCTTCCAATTACCAGAGTTATATTCCACTATGGCACCCCAGTGGCCTTTCAACACTTGCCATCTCCTCCTTCACGGGATGATAGATGCTGCTGTAATTCTCAGAGCGCTCTTTAGAGGCGTTCTTCAGATTTTAAATAGCCTCTCAAGGTTCATGAGCCGTACACATGCAAGTTACTGTGCCAAGTTAAGATAGCTGTGTCCATGCTTCTCAGTTCGAAGCAACCTTCAGTAATCACCCGACACACAAGTACTATAGAGTAGATATATTTTTAAAAACTAAATGGATCTCAGTTTGACTTTTGCCCAATTCTACAGACTAATCAGGAGAGAAGACAAGGATTAACCATGAAGGACCCCATTTTCTAAATATGATTTCTGTGCTTCCAAATAGAGGTGTGATGCTACAAGATGAAGTTGTTGACAAATGACATTCATACCAAAATGGAATGGATAAAACACAGTTCTTGGATGCATTTTCCCGTAATCATCTTTGTACCTTATATCCCCTGTACTATCTACTACCCTCTTTATTGGCTTGCTGGCAAATTTTGGTAGTGTAATATAGTCATTGAAAGGAAGCTATATATTTTAGCTAAAATAAAGTGTTCAATAGAGTTGTTCATAAGAACCAGTATGATGTAGTAGATTGACTGTTGGACTAGGACTCAGAGACCAGAATTTGAAACTGCACTTGATTGTGGACTCACTCTGCATAAATCTTGCCAAGAAACTGGGTTGCTGTGAGTTTTCTGGGCTATATGGCCATGTTCCAGAAGCATTCTCTCCTGATGTTTTGCCCACAACTATAGCAGGCATATTGTTTCCTGTCTGGAATTGTCCTGTTTTTGCCTACAGAGAGAAGCCACTGAAATCCACAAACATGTGGACAATTTCAACAGAAAGGAGGAAACCATGAAAATGAACAAAATCTGGCTACCAGTATTAGAAAACTAAAATGAGGACAGTAAATAAAGAGCAGTTTCAAGAAAGAAACAATCTGGGCCAGCTAACACCTCCCAAGAAAGGATTCTCCCAGGAAGGAAGCAGTCAGGCTTTGAAGCTGCAAGGCCATTCAGTGCTAACTGCAACATTCACACTTGCCTCAAGCAGACAAGAGTTCTTTCTCTCACCCCAGATATTCCACAGATAAATAAACTTCACTTGCCTAGTTTCCAACAGACCTCACAACATCTGAGGATGCCTGCCATAGATGTGGGCAAAACGTCAGGAGAGAATGCTTCTGGAACATGGCCATACACCCAGAAAACTCACATAAACCCAGTGATGGTGACCATGAAAGCATTTGGCAACAACTTGCCAAGAAACTACGATTCCCATAAATTGGAAACGACTTGAGGACCAAATCATCCATGATTTGTTTTAGAAAAAAAAAATGTGCCCAGGAAAGTGCAGCTTTCTTTTTTTATTAAGTATATAACTAACTAGCACTTGATTTCTATGCAAATGCAGTGTGAGCAAGTGATTATGTTCTATTCTTTGCTGCTGCCATGTTGACTAATCCCCATGCCAATAGTAGTAGTAGAATCCAATCCAGAGTGGAATCTGGAAGGTAATATTTCTCTGCTCCGGTTCATCTTTACAATTGGCCAGTGGGAGTTCATCACTTTGATTTCTCTTCACTGCAGATGGCTATTTATGTAAGTTTATTTATTTATTTATTTATTTATTTATTTATTTACTATATTTATATACCATCCCTCTCTGCCCGCAGGTGACTCGGGGCGGTGGTTAATTAATAAACTGCTTAATAAACTGATCTTGATTTCTCCATGCCTGTTCCATTTTTAAAACCTCTCCATGATGCCAAAATAGGCAGGTTCTTCAGTGGCCGTAAATGCCTGAACATTGCCAAAAAGCTGATAATCAGGATCAGTCTTTTTTAAAAAACAGATTTCTTTTGATTTTTTTTCTAAGTGTGAATCAATTTTTTCTACTCCTTTGTAAAGTAGATGCAATCACAATTAGAGATGAAAAATAACTGATTGCACTCATTATTTCCTCTTTTCACCAAGAAACAGGATACATTAATATATCTTCAATTGGGCACATGGATAATTTTCTGGACTTTGTTGTTCTTGAACAGTTTCCTAAATGTCTGGCCATTTTATATTTCACAAGAAGATTTTGCTATTCTTTCTCAGTCTCCCCTCCTATTTTTCCCTTTTTTTCTCCTTTATGCTGGACGATTTGCAGTCAGGAAGGTACCAGCAAATCTTTCCTCTCTATCTTCCTTTAGGTTTGATATGTATACTATTAGGACTTAGTAATTTGTCAGCTTTAATGGCCTGTAGCATTTAAAAACAAAAAGATGTTATCCATTCCTTCCTGATTACTGAGCTCCTGTCCCATGAGACTGCAGCTAATTCATTTTCCACCTTTCCCATTTTTAAGGCAGATATGGGTAATCTCGTTTCGAAAATTTAAACTCCAGTGCTTAAAATGTGAAGTAATTTATTTGATGTATCCATGGGTTCAAATAACTCAGACTATTATATTTTAGATGGCATGCTATCTATAAATGGCCATGCCAACTCCGTTTACTGCCAGGTTTTTTCCTTTCCAATTACCCTTCTATTAACACTTCTCCCCTTTGTTTGTATTCTCAGTTGATATCTTCCATCTCTAGAATGGTTCTCTGCTTATTTGAGTTCAGATTCAACCAAAATGGTGAGTCTGGCCCTGTCATTTGGCAAGGTGAAGCAATTTGCTCCAGTCATCCCATTTGGAATTCATGAAAGGGCAAGAAATTTAAATGTTTATAAACTTGCATCTTGTTTTAAATGACTGTCAGGAATACAAATACATCCTTGTAGGATGTTCTATGGAGCCTCCAGTGGCGCAGTGGCTTAAATTGCTGAGATGCTGATCTTGCTGACCGAAAGGTTGGTGGTTTGAATCCAGGGAGCAGGGTGAGCTTCTGCTGTTAGCCCCAGCTTCTGCCAACCTAGCAGTTTGAAAACATGCAAATGTGAGTAGATGAATAGGTACCACTCTGGCGGGTAGGTAAACGCTCTCCAGGCAGTCAATCTGGCCACATGACCTTGGAGAGGTGTCTTCGGACAACACTGGCTCTTTGGCTTAGAAATGGAGATGAGCACCAACCCCCAGAGTCAGACACTTCTGGATTTAATGTCTGGGAACAACTTTATTTTTACCTTGACTAGGATGTTCTAGTCCTACAAATACATCCTTGTAGGATGTTCTATGGAGCCCCCAGTGGCGCAGTGGGTTAAAGCACTGAGCTGCTGAGCTTGTTGATCGAAAGGTCGCAGGTTCGATTCCGGGGAGCGGCGTGAGCTTCCGCTGTCAGCCCTAGCTTCTGCCAACCTAGCAGTTCGAAAACATGCAAATGTGAGTAGATCAATAGGTACCGCTCTGGTGGGAAGGTAACGGCGCTCCATGCAGTCATGCTGGCCACATGACCTTGGAGGTGTCTATGGACAACGCTGGCTCTTCGGCTTAGAAATGGAGATGAGCACCACACCCCAGAGTCAGACATGACTGGACTTAATGTCAGGGGACTACCTTTACCTACCTAGGATGTTCTACCCTGTTTGAGTGTTGTAGTGTTGCCCTTCTAGCCCTAATTTATTATCTGTGCCTGCATTTTTCCACCAGCCCTGTCTTGAAACTCTATTGCACAAGCTCCTACCCTCCAAGTTCAGCATTTATTACTGTTCAGGCTAATTGTGATTTCATGATGTTGTTTTATGTTTTATTATGTTGTTTTATAAATTTTATTGCACTGTGTTTTTAATTTATACTTGATCAGGCTTATCCCAATGTAAGCCACTCCAAGTCCCTTCGGGGAGATGGAGGAGGGGCACAAAAATAAAGTTATTATATTATTATTCTATAGTGTGACTCTGGAGACAAGAGTTTAAATTTATGCTTGACCATGAATTCCATAGGCTGAGCACAGGCAAATCACACACTCTCAGCCTCAAAGGAAGGCAGTGGTAAACCTCTTCTGAGTAAATATTGACAAGAAACCCCTGTGATAGGTTTGCCTTAGGATCACCATAGGTTGGAAACAACTTGAAGACACACATTAGCAATGTCAAAATAAGGGTGACAAGGGATCTTTCTCCCACATTGGACATTCCACAGATGTATATATACACCCCACTTGTCTCACTAGCAACAGAACCCCTGAAAATGCTAGCCACAGATGCAAGCAAAACGTCAGGAGAGAATGCTACTGTTACATGACCATATAGCCTGAAAAACTCAAAGCAACCCAGTGAGTCTAGTCGTGAAAGCCTTCAACAACTCAATGTCAAAATAGTTTGTCTAATTATATCCCCTGATCTGCATGTCGATTGCTGTACCACCACGAGAAGCAAATGTGTTGGACTGATTGTGTGCCATTAGAATTGAAATGGAGAAGAGTGATTGAATGTGTAGTCAAGTGAAAAGCGCCCACAAAATGGGCTCTAGTAGTTTAATTCACATACACATGCAGGATCATGGATGGAAGGAGCATAATGAACCATTTCCTGTGTAATCCTCTGAATATGAATTGATCTTTTTCTCTTGAGGCTGGCACTTATTTATGTATTTATTTATTTCCTATATTTCTACCCTGCCCTTCTCACCCCTGAGGGGGGACAGGGCAGCCTAACAAATGCATCATAGGATGCCGAACATCACAAAAACAATCAACAATCAGCAATGCATTAAAATATTTAAAAAACAGTAATTAAACAATTGATTAAAGCACGCCTGTTAAAACCAGAATCCAAAATCCAATCCAAGGTCCAGTCCAGATGAATTCATTGTCATAAAAACTTCTTTTACTTGCTGTTATTACTGGTCGAACACCTGGTCCCATAGCCAGGTCTCAAGTTTCCGTCTGAAAGACAGGAGGGAGGTGGCCAGTCTGATGTCCCTAGGGAGGGACGTCCACAGACGGGGGGCCACTGAAGAGAAGGCCTGTCCCTCATCCCCACCAGTTGCATTTGCAATGTCGGTGGGATCGAGAGCAGGGCCTTTCCAGATGATCTTAAATTTTGTGATGGTTTGTAACAGGACACTTTCTCCTGTAATGTTTACATAATCTTTTAGAAGCAAGCACTCCCCCCCCCTCCCCAGTATGAAAGTTGAGATTTAGCCAACTGGTACACTAACTTTCACAATACTATTTTTTTCTGTATACAAGCAGTTCCCAAGTTACGAGCAAGACAGGTTCTGTAGGTTTGCTCTTACGTTAAACCCAGTGGTGTTTATTTTGCTGTCGGTGACCCTGTTCAGAAATTTTACTTCACTTTCTGTCTCTGTGAGCAGGGCCGTAGCCAGGAGAGGGGGGCTAAAAGTTAAACCCTGCCCTGAAATGTGTCCAGTTAAAAAAAATACCTGGTTTACTCATAACTTGTTTAGCAGTTAACATTCTTGAGTAAACCAGGGGTTTTTTTGGGTGGTAGAACCTTTTTGGGGGGCGTTAGAACCCTTAATCCCTGTTGCAAAACTGTTGCAAATTTTGTTGTAAAACTGTTGCAAGTTTTATCCTTGAGAGTAGTAACTTTTAGGTATACTTTCTTTTTAGCTGTGACTTCTTCTTGTTGTGTATACCGTTGTTGTGATTTTGTTGTGGTATACCAATAAATGCTGTGTGTGTGTGTGTGTGGCTTGTTGTGGAAACAAGAATTGGCGAGAAAGCTTTCATGGATACACCCTTTCCCCGTAACTCTTTCAAGAGTGAATTTCCTTTTCTAGGAGTAGATATCTCTCACTTTTGGTTTTCTCACCCCTCTTAACAATGTACGTTTGTATGTCAGATGTTTGTAGCTCGAGGACGGCCTGTAATTCTTTAATAAGTTAATATAAAACATTCTAGACATAATACATGAGAAAATACAAGCCTATAATATTCTCCCTGACATCCCACTGATATATAAAACCCACTTGCCTAGTTTCCAACAGAACTCACAACCTCTGAGGATGCCTACCACAGATGTGGGCGAAGCGTCAGGAGAGAATGCTTCTGGAACATGGCCATACAACCCAGAAAACTCACAGTAACCCAGTTCTCCCTGATGTTTGGACCTCCTTGTGATAAACTAGTTATAATTGTGAGTTTCATGCAGGGGAGAATTCAGATACCCAGCCTGAATTTTTTATCCCCACTTTGTAGAATTTTAAGTAGAATATGTGTATTTGGCCCACATTAGGGATTCACAATCCAAAAAAAGGCCAAATCCAGCAGTGCAAGAGGTACAAAGTCATGCTTTTTATGCGGAAGGGCAAATTCCATCTAATTTGGCAAGGCAAAGAAAAAAATACATGGTGAGCTATAGGATGAAACTTCTCAGAGTTTCTTTGAATGTTGCTTCGCTTCTTTTCCCCATTCCAACAATTTCTCTGAAACCATAGTACATAGTATTAAAAACACATTTCCCAAATGTTAAGAAGTCTTAATGAAAGCAATTCTGGAATGACAAGAATTGTCACAATTCAGGACTTATGGTACATGAAATTTGCATGTGATTGTTTATGCAGAAAAGGTTTTATGTACAAAACACCCCTGTGTGAATTTTGTGCAAAATAAGTCTCCAATGAAGCATTTTCTGAACAAAAAAATGTTTCTGTGCAAAATCAACATTTTTGGCACTGTACGTGCCATTTCCTGAGAGAAAAATACCATTGCATACTAGTATTAAACAAAATAAGGCTCTGGGCTGAGAATAGTCTTCAAAAACTGCACAGCTGTCTCCCTCAATTTTTGTAGAAACGCTCTCATTCTCAATATAGATGGGTCAGGAGTTCCTATTCAGTACAGAGCAGCTTCATATTTTGATAATCTCCATGGAGAATGAAATGATATAAAACACAATTAAATTCACCAGGTGGAACTTAATCCCTTAAATCCAAGGCATAGCCAGCCATGGCACCCTCCTCTGAAGTTTTCACAAGCCCCTGATTGAATTGATGCTATTTTAATTCATATCAACTTATCTGTATTCCTTCACCTACCTACAAAGCACATCAGAGCAGACAAGGAATGGATGTGCTCCTTAGGCATAAATTAGGAAGTAGGATGTGAAATGTCCAATGAATCTTCACCAAGAATTTTCTCTATAGATTTCAGTGTCCGGAAGTAGTGGGAGAGTTTGAGAGACTGAGATAGATTTTCTGTCACCAAGTGTACCTGGCGGGAGTTAAAATAAGCCCTTGTGCCACTTTGCTTAATTTGAAATTATAACCATTTGCAAACCATTACTGTTCCCTGCAGGGCTGCCATTCACTCAGTCTTTGGGGCACAAAGAATTAACAAATAAGCTGCTTCAACTGTTTTCCCAGCAACACTTCTGGACGCTGTGCATGATTGCTACTTATGTGTTACACTTCCAATCCATTATTCAATCAACCTTTAAAAATAAATGTAGTAGAGTCTGGAATTACTTGAGTTCTTGCAGCAGATTTTAAAAAAACAGGTATTGTGGGCTCTCAAAGGCTCCTTTGAGTGTGAGAGGAAAGTCCTGTATCTCATCCTCAAAACTGAACAAGGATCTGATACTCTGCTAAAATGCAGTTTGACACCACTTCAATCAAGGAATACTGGTAATTGTGGATTGGTGAGGTACCAGGACTATTTGGCAGAAAAGGCTAAAACATGATTTCATAATATTGAGCAATGACAGTTAAAGAATAAACTGCATTAATTCTACAGTTTAGATGTACCCTTAATTTTCCATCTCCCCTAATAATAATAATAATAATAATAATAATAATAATAATAATCTTTATTTGTTACCCCGCCACCATCTCCTCAATGGGGACTCAGAGCGGCTTACATGAGCGGCTTCCTTTTTCTTTCTCCTTACTCCTCAGACTTCACCAAGACAGCTGCATTTGAAGTGAACATGACAAGGACACTTCTGGAATTATGTCTTTTCTTCAAAACCATTGCTACTAGTCTTCTTTGTTGTAAATGCTAGCTTTGACAGTATGGTGTCCAAATATCTGAAAGGGATCAGGCTCAAGAAAGCAAATTTGAAGAAGCTTTGTGTTATCGTGATTCCCCTGGATTTTTCAATGCATTCTTTTTTGAGAGAGATAAGCATTTCCTAATTCAGAATAAGTGTATCATATTTACCAGCTGTAGTTTCCCTGCTGAGAGACCTAAGGCCAGTACTAGTTGCCTGACACTGATAACACGGCGGGATCAAGCTGCTACATGAATAATGTTAAGAAGAGGCAGGAAATTGCAGAAAGAGTAAGAATAGCCATAATGTTCTCAATGGACAGGATAGCATTTGTAAACAGAGAAGAAGCAGAAGTTCAGTGCATGCTTCCATGAATGCAAAATGCCCTCTGAATTAGCCTACATGTATTGCTGGTTAAAAAAATGTGTGTCTCATGACATTTTCTGCCTGCCCCTTGAAACCTTTCTCAAAACTACCTTGAATGGCACTTCATCTACCATCATAAATAAAGTATAATGGTTGTTATAGTTCCCAACATTTTCCTCTCCTATCCTTAGGAGATCACACTTCAGCCATGAAAGATGACTTGCTTTGCCTTATGTTCGAGTCAACAAGTAACCAGATGGTTGAATGTAGGAGCTGTCAATGAGTTAATTCAGTCAAGGTCAGTCATGATATCCAGCAGGAAGAAGGGAGAAGCAATAGAGTGGTCATCGGTCAAGACATTGTTCAGCAAGTCAACAGTGCATATAAACTAAGTAAGCAAGGGGTAAAACAGATTTAGCCCAAGGTCAGGAAAGCATGAATGCCCTCAAAGTACAACTGATTATAATAAAGAAGCCTGAATGCAACTAAGCTGCCAGGGAGTGGTGGGAGATTTATAGCCAGGTAATTAGACACCAGCTGCCTAATTAGTTCAGTGTCTCCTACTTAATAACCTCTGGGAACTAAATAATCTCTCTTTGTATCTTCATCACACAATGAATGATGGCAATGGGTCTTCTGCTAGATAGTGGTGGTCCCATCAACCTCTAGCTCAGAAAGACTATTGTTAACATTTAGTGTAGATTCCTGGCAGTCTGCTCCCTCCTTTCATCTGAATCACCCACCTCTAGAACTTGAGTCATGGCATGCATCACCACCTAAGAAGATAAAAATAGACACAGATTTACATAACATTTCATTTTCTAATTTAGAGTTACATATGGAAAATTAAAAATAATTGCCCATATTCTATATCAGCTATTTAGTTAAATCTTCTGGCACAATGACTTCCCAAGCTTACCTGAATAACCAGTAGCCAGATCTGGCAAAGTAGGTCTGTTCAAGTTCCAATAATGGTGTAAGGAGGATGTTTCCACTCTAGCCCTATCCATGAGCAAAACTGTGTGAAGGACCTGGGATAGGTCTTTTGCTTGTGATTGTTACAGCTTCACTTGCTAGTGGGAGATGGTTATCATCTCCTTTGTGCCTGAATCAGAAGCTAAATCAATGTTTCTTGATAAAGCTTTATGAGGATTTACTCCTGATAAAGCTGTTTTATAGTAAGTCTGCACTGACCACTAAATGTGAAAAGGTCCTGGTTCAGATCTCTGGTAATCACACATTATATGGAAGTGATCCAGAGTAACATGGGGCAAGTTCAGTTTAACAAAGTCTTGACTCAATTTTACCAAAGTCAGGGGATACTTTGAATACTGGTCCAGAACTTAAGAGTACCCCTGACTTTCAACTCATCTAACAGTTGGGTTGGTTCTGAGACCGAACCATCTGCAACTGTTTTTACTGTGTTTTCTAGACTTAGGCAGCCTGGGGACACAGGTTGGCACTTACTGTCCCCTTGCATTCTCTGTGATCTCTGGCTGCCACATGGGTCTTACCAAACAGCTATTACCAACAGCATCATTGGTTGGGATGGGTGACAGCCGACCAGTAGAACTCACGTAGCAGTCAGAGACCACTTCAACACAGAGAATGGGAGGGACAGTAAGGGTAGGCATCCAGTGGTGCCAAACTCAATCATCCATCCTGAATGAAATTTGGTTTGGCACCACTGAGGTGTTAGGACTTCCTCCTAACTCCACAGCAGCCAGAAGATGCCTATGAGAACCATCCTGAAACTGATCCAGTGTATGCCACACCAGGTCAACCTTGGGATAGCAGATCACTGTAGATCTGCCTTATGTAATTTTATGGACTACAGTGCTGTTACAGGTCCATAGCTCTAGGATACCAACCATAACTGCAATACTGAATGCTGTCTGCATTTTAAACAGAATTACACTACCTTTCAGATAGGTGAGGAAGACTGTGACCAGGTGAACAGTGTGCTCTTGGATCTACTATCCAGATATTATGACTGGACAATTTAAAAATTATTGCACTTCCTCCGTATGGACTGAATAGTCCTTCAAGGAGATTATATCATTCCCCTACTGTCAGGGACAGTGAGAACGGATGGCTACAGTCCAGCACAGCTGCAGGGTATCTGGTAGGGAAAGCCTGTTGTACCGTGACCAAAACTATAAGTAGATGGAAAATGTATTTATAAAACTGTTTCACATTTAATGGATAGGTTCAACCCTGCTCTGAGAATGAGAATGCTTCTAAGTGGACTGCTTCACGTTTGGTACGTTAGTTATTGTCATTCACATGGCATACAATTTCTCTTTCTGTGGCAGAAACTCTGGAACAAATATCAGGACCAAAGGAGTTTTAATTGTGACTGCCAAATTGGAATTAAAATGGTTAGATGTTTTAAAAGAAGCTGATAGATGTATGTCTGTGTCAAAACTCTTCTACTTTTTGTGCTGTGATTCTGATGACATTCCCTGCCCTTCTATTTACACCTGGATGAAAGTTAATAGAAACTTCCTTTCTCCATTGACATTTTAATCATATCAGTGCCTCATCGCACTATGAATGATGGTATGCCAAAAGACATTTTACCTACATCTTTACAGCATCCAGGATTTCAGCAACACAGTAATTTCTTGAGCACATTATAGTTAGGATTTTTTGGACCAGAACTTCCTGAAGCTTCCAGCCAACAAGTCCAGTTATCATTCTGGCTGTTGGAGTCTGGGAGAAGCAGTCCAAAAAACTTACTTGGCTAAGTTCTGCAAATGTCTCTTTTCACATGCATACAAAGTAACTTTTCCAGCATTTGATTTGCAGTCTGGGAAAGGGTAAGATTTTCTTTTTGGCACGTTTTTCTTTTGGTCTTCTGCAAGAAGAAAGGCCTCAACCTCTCCAATCATTTGCTTCTGATTCCCCTTTTGAGGCATATATCTCATTGAAAACTGTAGCCTCAGATGAAATATATACCAGTTCCAACACATTCTGATTTCCAGGACACAACCCTTGTCTTTGACACATGGCAAAAGGAAGGGGTGTGCTGAAGTTAGATGAAGCAAGCATTATTTTGCAATCTAAAATGTCTAGATTTCCCCTTGTCTCGATGAAGTTATCACCCCGTTATATTCAGCACTGCAACCGAGATGGAGCAAGGCATCTGGCAAGTAGCACTGTGATCAATGTGTATCATGAATGAAAGTGTTCTTAAAATCAAATCAGCTGAATTGGAGTGAAAATCCCCTTTTACCCTTTTTTATTTATTTGTGCTACAAAGTTGCAAGGCCATATTTGTTTTCTATCTAGGAAAAAAAAGTTTGCACTGAACTTCTGAGAGAAACTGCAAGAATTTGTTTCAAATGCATGCATTAAAAAACTAACCAAAGGAGCTAGTTTGATGTACACACAAGGCTTGTGCATTTTGGTTGAACCTCAGTCCGTTTCTGCTGACTGGATACCAATAGACCCCCATATCCATTTTCGCACACCTCCCGAAAATAGGTGGGTAGCCCGATTGCCGTTTTCTGTTGGTAGCCGAAAAATATAGCTAGATCCGGCCTATTGGAGACAGTGGGGAACTTACAAGTCTCCCCTTTCAATTCCTGGGACATTTTCCTTTTTTTCCTTCAAGGGGGCCTGGAAATCAGCAATGGGGTTAAGAAAGCACCCTTCCTGGGAGCCTTTCCTGTTTTCCTTCAAGGGAGCCTGGATGTCAGCAATGGCTACTCTAGAGGAGAGGCTCTGCAGGCAGGTGTGCACTTTCTCTCTCTAAAGCTCATCACACAGCTTTCCAAGGCATTTTAAAGAGGCCCAAGGAAGGAAGAGCGATGACCTAGAGCTATCTTCCCCTGGGCTCTCTTTTTTAAAACCCTCTTTTTTCCTCTACTGCAGGCCCTACCTGAAGTGGGCATGCTTCAGTCTCCTTTCTGCTTTGGGTTTAAAGTTTCCTTAAAGCTGTTTCTACTTTCTACTCTAGAGGAGAGGTAATTATGTGGTAGTAGTTTTCAGAGAATGGGGGTTTTCCTTTTGTTGGCTGGCATTAAAAATTATTGTTATTATTATCTTTTACAAGTATTTGAAGGAGACGAAGGGGAGAAGAAAAAAGCTAAAAGGCAACTTTCCCGAGCCCCTAGATGTGCACGCACACCCCACCTACTCATCCTGCACGTCCCCAACTCCCGGCTAGTCCCACTAAAAAAAAAAAAAAAGGAATCAAGAAAATAAAGGAAAATCTAAAAGATTAATCTGTGATGCCAAATAAGGGAGGAGGAGCCGAGATCGGTTGCCATGTAGTCCCGTTACAGGGAATCCATGAGGGCTGGGCCCTTACCGTTATGGGCACTCAAACAAACCAAAGAAGCTGGATTGGTCAAAGGAAATGGATCTGCACTCAAGCCTAGTACACATATAGATAGGTTGTTTTCCTGCTAACACTAATGTATGCCTGCCAACTTACGTATTGGGGAGGCCTGAGAGGCATGAGCCTACTCTTCCCCTGGAAGATAATGTCTCAAGACATCATAGTTTGTTGGATTTTGTACATTAATACTATTTTTTTTCACTTGGAAGTATGTCTAGATTAATTCAGTAGGTAATGTCTTAAAGCCTCAGTGAGAAAGGCATGCTGAAGCCAATCTTATAATTGTTTCATTTTCCTGTGCATGTTAATACGAAAATGAGCTTCTGGATTTCCCAGAGTCCAGATTAGAAAAGGTCTGAATCAATCCAAACTGGACTGTGGCAGGATTGACATAACTAGGTCATGCCCTGAATTGAATCATGGGATCACTTCCACGTCCCAGTTTGATGGGCTGAAATCACCAAGCAAACCTGAACGTTATCACTTGGTGACTTTGCATATTGAGCTGTTTTTTTTTTTATGGAATGACTAGAGTGTTGTGTTCAAATATTCACATCCCTAACTTCATGCAAGTGTGCTTCCATGTGCACATATACACACACCCACACACACAATATTAAAGTATTTGTGAACTTGTTAACACTCCTGAAATATGAAAAGAATTTACATTTCTAAAAGATGATGTTTAGATTTTATATTAGTTGATAAAATTTATTTTCTTTTAAAGAATGTGTGGCAGGATGTCATATAAGTCTTTATTTTTCTATCCAGGCTTCCTTGTGCTATATAAAGCACTGCTGGCATTTTCATGCCATTTGAGTAGGAGTCAGTGTTTAGTCATCCAGGTTTATAATTTGACAATCATTATATAATTTATATTTTCATAATATATCCTATCGTGCCCTGGAAACACTTGTGAGTGAAGGGCAGCTTCTTAAATTCAAAACTACATATAACATGCCTAACGTTTGGAATAGCCTAGTCCTAACTGGCAGCAGGGGGAGTTATTTGCTTTGGAGTTCGTTTCCAGGAAAGCTGGCACCAAAGCTGCTGTTATTTTATTAGCTCCATTTATATCTCACATTTCCCCACTGAGTAGAAGGTGGTATGCATGACTCTTCATCTCAATGCTATCATACCAACCACCCTGTTAAGTAGGTCAGGTGAGGAGATTGGCTGCCCCAAGATCAAGCAGTGAACTTATAGCTCGGTGCACCCTTGAAATGGATCTTCCATGTCACACTTTTGTCATTATGCCATACTGACTTTCTGCCCCCCTCCCCTCTCTCATACACACACTCCTCCGAAATCGCATTCCTCTGTTCACCTCATTTTCTAGATTCAGAGGGCTCCACCCCAAGACTCTGCCCAGGTACTAGTGTTTTTGTTGTTCTAAAAGTTGGCACTGCTATCGTCAAAGGACAGCTGGTATGACCATTAACAGCACACAGGAAAATCAAAGCCTCACATTGCTTTTCTGCCTGAGAGGTTTTAAAGAAAGGAACCATGTCTCTATTTATGCACCATTTGTTATTAGTGAAATAAAAATGCCACATAAATATTTCATTACAGTGAGTCCTTCATAAAGGAATAAAATCAACATACTCTGATAAATGCTGCCTTGTTATTATGGTTTGCTGGGAGGTGATCAAGCTCGTAACATGTTTTTCTTTCCCCAGACAATAACTACAGCTGTTGCCCCTTGATTCCATGCAGCCATATTTTATCTGTCTAGCAACTCAATAAATTGTCTATTGCTAAAATGACAAGCTGGCTCTATAGCTCCACATTAAGGGAACCTGTGAACTGAATAACACCTTGTGCCTCTAATGATATTATTGGGATATGTATTTGCAGTTGCCTGGTATTGGGTAGTGGCTCAAAAGGGACAGCTATACTCCTCTAGTTTAAAAATAGTGTTAGAAGTCGCCAAGACTTCTAACACTACTTAGAGATTTTTGGAAAGTATACCCATAATTTTTACCTCCTTGACAAGAAAGTGTAATTTGATATAATGAGAGATACTGGGCACATCTACACTGGCTATTTAGGTCTGTGTGGGGCCGGATCAGCTCCAGGATGGTCAAATGCTGCACAGAACTGACCTGGAATAATGTGGGACAAGGCCACCTTAAAGCATCCTTGTCCTACATTAACCAAACATACTGTGTTAATTGACTTCGGGCCTCTCTGAATAGTTGTGTAGGCTTCAGAACAGAACCAGCCACAGCTGTTCCCATTGTCATCCTATGTAACCTGGACTCAGGAAGCCCAGGGACATGGGTTGGCAGTCACTGTCCCACATGCAAAAATGAAACAAGGAATTATTTACATACTAATTATTTCCCATCTTTTTGAATGTGATTCAAAAGTATTGCAAGAACACACATTGTCCAAGCATGTGAGGCAGAAGTATAGGATTACTTTCTTGAGACATCTTCTGTCCAATCTAATATATGTGGTCACTCAGATAGCCACATGTCCAGCAAAGACATTCAACATCGTCAAACTCACCAAATTCAGCGTCCTAGGATGTTTCCAGCCTGTTCTGAGGATGGACCCCACACCGACCAATACATGATGTCATGTAACTTCTAGATGAGGCTTACCCCCAATCAGGGTGGAAGCATCCTTGGACGCTTCCTTCACAACATAGGAGACTCCAGTGGAGCCAGCACGGATTCTTCCAAAAGGGTGATGTTTTCTACATGTGATTGGGGAAGCGTCACTGAGAGGGAGCTGTGCATGAGGCAATGGATTCACCTCGCTGCCCCTCTCTTTCCAGACAAAGATCATTAATTTGCTAGGGCACCTACTGACATAGAGGAGATTTTCGTGCCTATGTCTTTAGATGCACACAAGCAAAATTTGGAAGATATGTAGAGTGCAGATAAAGTAAAATGGGTATGTTTTGCAGGCACAAACTTTCACTGCTTAATTATGTTGAACATTTCCATTACTGTAATGGAAGAGGAAATGGAAGGATTATCATGGACTTCAGATAAGGAGACTGGAACAGAGTCAAGTGATCTACTAGAGAATTGTATATACTTAGCCTTCAGAGTCCTCTTCAGAAAGTGGAATCAAGATGTGCAACATCAAGCCATATGATTTTTGTCAGACAGTGTGAACACTGTAGATTAGCCAGCTCCCCTAAAAATATCAGTTTATAAATAATCTTCTGCCAATTGCTTTTTACACACACAGTCACACACATCCTAGTTACAAGGGACCACAAAAATTGGAGAATGCATCATACAAGTTTGAATTTTGGTAAGGTGTCTGTCTTTGACAGGAATTGTGTTCCTGTTCAGGGAAGTAGCTGTAAAATAACATGAAATTCTTATTAGTTGCTGAGACTTTGTGATTTGAAACTTTAGCAACCTGAAATGCTATGTTGACAGAAATATGTCTCAATTGAAGAACACAAAAATAAGAAGAGAGAAATGATGGATGTGCCCTGCACCCCAATCTCTTGTTTCTTGGCCTTGGCATGTAATGTATTTCATTTTGGCATGTCAAGCTATTTCCCAAGATCTTATAGAAGTTTGATTTAGCATGCCCTGATCTCTGCATGGAGTATTTTAGATTTGATTTTTTTGTTGAAATCGCAGTGCTTTAGTGTATTATTTCTAATTCATGTGAATTACCTCAATCTCAGAGCTCCATTAACTTTCACTTTACCATTCACAAGGTGGCAACATGCCAATTCTCACATCTGAGTACTAGGAGAGAAGAAAAGACAGGGAGAGCAGGTGAGGAAGAGAGACAAATACAGACCATTCACCAAACATCAGGCTCATTGTAGCCCTATTAGGTGTCAGCTGCCAGAAGAAGCAACATGGAGACATCAAAGTTGTGGAGCCAGGTTTTATTGCACTATACATTATGAGAATGGAGTTATGCAGTGATAATTCTGCCAGTGATAGTTCATTGTGTGACTGTGAACCCTATTTGAAAATCAGAGTTTCAAATCATGTGGGAAATGTTAGCAAAGGCACCCTACTGGAGAACTTTACAATCATTGGTTGGCGGTCTGGGAATATGTGTTTGAGCTTTGGGTGAGGCTAAATTGAAAGAGAGCACCATCTGGCCCTACAAATGTTCCTGGACCTCAACTCCCTTCAATCTACCCAGAATACTCAGTGGTGAGGCTATTCCAAACAATCAAAGTGGTCACAAGTTGCCTACTTCAAGTTAAATGCATGGGCTTGGTAAATCCATGGTTTATTCTACACCAAATTCATTGAAAGGTTATCCATTTTTTAAAAAAGTTTTGCAGGCTCTTCTTGCTATTTATTCATTCCATTATTGAGAGCCATATGGCTCTTCATTCCAGTGCATACTAGACTCTACTTAACTCAGCCTCCCCACCCCACCCTGTGCAAGTCCAGCTAAGTGTTTCTACATATACTTACAACATCACTAGGTTGTTATCATCTATGATTGAACCTGATATGTTTATTCACACACAACACTTTCATGCTGCTATATACAATACTTCTAACATTTCAGACTTGGACACAACTGGGCTTAATGTCAGGGAATAACCTTTACCTTTTTAACTATATCCAACACCGCTAATATTTCAGATGCAGTGAGTTAATCCCCCATAAATGCATGCAAAAATCTGCATGCCATAAGCCCCATCTACAATGCATTATGTGTCAGTGTAGACTCACATAATGCAGTTCAGCTGTATTCAGGGGCAGCTCAACCCATTACGCAAAGTAAGCATTTGCAGTATAGTTGATTTTGCCCAGGGGTGCTCTTGAGGCGCTCTTGGGGGAAAACAGACCTTGACATATGCAAGTTGTAGTTACTGGGATGTATAGTTCACCTACAATCAAGGAACATTCTGAACTCCACCAAAGATGGAATTGAACCAAATATGGCACACAGAACTCCCACGACGAACAGAAAATATATATCAGTGATTGGTTGGGGGGGGGGGCAAAATACTGTTTGCTTACTGTTGAAAATTACCTAGGGCCGCCTCTGGCTGTATTGAACTGGATTATATGGCAGTGTAGATGGTAAGGAAGAGGTGAAGGTGCTAAATCCCAACCCCATCAATCTCACTTTTACCTGGGGGATAACGTTCATGAACACACACACACAAACAAAAATAAAGAGAAAATAAATTAAAATCCAAGTCATTTTTAAAAGCTCAGAATAAAACTATGTTACTTTGTTCCTTAAATTTATAGTCCTCAGGCAATTAAAAGTTCTGAGACTGCTCTAGGAGAAAGTGAGTGTTGTAATCCATAAGAAGGTTAGGATCAGGACTCTGGTGTACTTTTAGCCCTGTATGTGTTAGGCCAATTTCCCTCCTCTGGTCAGTTATGCCTTTCGTCATGATGGGGATCTATGTGGCCCTTCAGTTGTTGTGAGATTCCTTCTGGCCAAATTCTAGGATTGCAGTATATCATTTAAGCATAGGTCCCTGACTCCCAGATTTAGTCTTGTCAATTTGGAAAGGAACTAGCTGTGCGGTTTAGCTAGATCAATATCCAATTTCCAATACTGGTAATCCAGATTCTTTCCAGGATGCCCATGAAGAACACACAAAGGCAGCAAACATTTGCCTCCTCTGTTCTCATTTATTTTACTCTAAGAAAATGTGGTATTCAGTGCTGTGTGGATTGTTTATATAGAGTTCCAATTTTGTTTCATGCTATTTAGTACTTTGGAAAATATATCTTCTTAGGAGATGACTTTCCAGATTTCTGAGCCAGTACAGGCACTAGACCATATAGAACGATAGCTCAGTCAGCCATACTTCTGTCTAATCCCCTCTTTTAGCCTTCAAAGTCCAGAAGCCATCCCAATATCTTATCTCAGAATCCCATTATACACACAAATTTGCATCCTGCTGGTACAACCACTTTGATATGCCACTCTAATGCCCATTCATTTCACTTTCTCTGCTTTGTGAATAAATGCAATGCATTAATTTATGCCATCCTTTTACATTTTAATTGTGAGCGAGGAGAGAGGTTCAACCCAGAAATAGTATCACTGGACCCCACCAAATTTGACAACTTTCGGCCTGTTTCCAATCTTCCCTTCTTGGGCAAAGTCATGGAAAGCGTGGTGGCCTCACAACTCCAGGTATTCTTGAGAGACACGGATTATCTGGATCCGGCACAGTCTGGCTTCAGACCGGGACATGGTACCGAGACGGTCTTGGTCGCCTTAGTGGATGATCTCCGCCGGGAGCTAGACAGGGGGAGTGTGTCCCTGTTGGTGCTCCTGGACCTCTCAGCGGCCTTCGATACCGTCGACCACGGTATTCTTCTGGGACGCCTTGCAGAGATGGGTCTTGGGGGCACCGCTTTGCGGTGGCTCCAGTCATTTCTGGAGGGTCGTACCCAGAAGGTGTTGTTGGGGGACTCCTGTTCAGCGCCACAGCCTTTGACCTGTGGTGTTCCTCAGGGCTCCATACTGTCCCCCATGCTGTTTAACATCTACATGAAGCCGCTGGGTGAGATCATCCGGAGTTTCGGGGTGCGGTGTCACCTGTACGCAGATGACGTCCAACTCTGTCACTCCTTCCCACCTGCTACTAAGGAGGCTGTCGAAGTCCTGAACCGGTGCCTGGCTGCTGTGATGGTCTGGATGAGGGCGAACAAACTGAAACTAAATCCAGACAAGACAGAGGTACTCCTGGTCAGTCGCAAGGCCGAGCAGGGTATAGGGTTACAGCCTGTGCTGGACGGGGTCGCACTCCCCTTGAAGGCGCAGGTTCGCAGCTTGGGTGTGACCCTGGACTCATCGCTGAGCCTGGATCCCCAGGTTTCAGCGGTGACCAGGGGAGCATTTGCACAGCTTCGGCTCGTGCGCCAGCTGCGCCCGTATCTTGGGAAGTCTGACTTGGCCACGGTGGTACACGCTTTGGTCACATCCCGCCTCGACTACTGCAACGCTCTCTACGTGGGGCTGCCCTTGAAGACGGCCCGGAAGCTCCAGCTAGTCCAGCGCGCAGCAGCCATGTTGTTAACCGGAGCGGGACGCAGGGAGCATACGACGCCCTTGCTGTCCCAGCTCCACTGGCTGCCGATTTGCTACCGGGCCCAATTTAAGGTGCTGGTGTTATCCTACAAAGCCCTAAACGGTTCCGGCCCAAAATACCTTGAGAACCGCATCTCGGCCTACGAGCCCACGAGGACCTTGAGATCATCTGGGGAGGCCCTTCTCTCAGTCCCGCCTGCCTCACAGGCACGCCTGGCGGGGACGAGAGAGAGGGCCTTCTCGGTGGTGGCCCCCCGGCTGTGGAACTCCCTCCCTGCTGAAATCAGACAGGCGCCTTCCCTTATGGCCTTCCGCAAGGGCCTGAAAACCTGGCTCTTTGAAAAGGCCTTCAACTAAGTGCTATGTTTTGGAATGACCACCGGAATGGACTATGACTATGAGATTGATTATGACCCCAACATGACGAAGCAGATTTTTAGTTTAATTAGTTGTGTATTTGTAAGATGTATGTTATGGTCTTGATTTATTGTAACCCGTTGTCTTTCTATGTTCTATGTTTTGTACACCGCCACGAGTCGCCTTCGGGCTGAGAGTGGCGGTCAATAAATGCAAATAATAAATAAATAATAAATAATAAGTATCTGTCCTTGGTGAAGACATTTTCTTTGCTTTGTTCTTATGTTCTTGACAGGGTAACCAATTTTTCTGTCATGCTTTTGGATCATCCTCCATTGGAAAATAATATATGAGTGAATAATAGAGCAGTTCATAACAAACTACGTTCCTATGGCATTGAATAGGCTAGCCACCTAATCTCAGAATGTCGTGGTTTGCTGGTTGGTTTAGGCCTTGGGAGATTCAATTCAAGTCTCTAATGAGTTCCGAAATTCACTGACTCAATCTCAGAAACAGTTGTTTTGAGGGCAAAATTGATACACCATCATGGCGGAAAGAGGGAACATTATATTTACAAGAAGCAAATAAAGAGCTAGGAACGCAAAGAAATCTCAAAAATAGGTAATCCCTCTTGTGAAATGGGTCCATTATGACTGATGCTTCACTTGACTCCATACCACAAATAAATAGAACCGTTCTAGCCCAAACACTCTCAAAATGACCAGACTGAGACTTTTGCACTTTGGCCATGTCATGTGAAAACATGACTCAGTTTTTTTAAAAAATCAACAGTGCTTGTTAAGGTAGAAGACTGTAGGAAAAGTGGAAGACTGCATTCCATGTTCAATCAAGGAAGCCATGGCCTTGTGTATGCAAGAGATGAACATGACTGTTGAAGATAGAATGACTTGGAGGTCTCTCAGTCAGATGGTTTCCATAAGTCATATAAAACATGATGGCAGTTAACAGCACATTGGGAGAAAGCCATATTCAGGCTGGAAATAAAGGGATGGGAAGTTGTGAGCTGCAGCAGTTCAGCCATCACCAGAAATTCCAAGCAGTTGTAGTCAATGGTGAGGAGTTCCATTGAAAGTAATCTGTCCATGGCTGCCCATTGGCTTGGATTTATTTTTTGAAAGCTCAGACATTGTAATGGAAATGAAGTACTTAACTGACATGTTCAGCTATATCAGCAATGGGAATTGTGCAGCCTTCCAGATGCTGTTGGGCTGCAATTTCCATCATTCATCACAATTGGCTATGCTGGTTAAAGCTGTCGAGAGTTACAGTCTTAACAACATCTAAAGAGCTGCACAATTCCCAGCTGTAATCTACGTGCTTCTCTCTTCCTTAGTCATGAAGATCCATTATTAAGTAGCGCTTATAGCAATTCTCAACTGCTTTTGGAGTTGGTGGTCAGCTGCTGATTAAATCATCTATGTAGTAAACTATGTTGTAAACACTGAAAACTGCTATTTGTTACTACTAATACAGTGCCATTAATGTGCAATGCATTTATATTCATGTTGTATAAGGTTGCATTAACGACTGTCAGAAACTATCTATGATACAATGCACTAAAATGGCACCAGGAGCATTATAAATTATGCGAAGTATGTTTGCTGTAATGTTTCCATAGATAATATCTTAGTCATAAAAACAATGCTCCCTGTATTACCAAGGACAAGCTGTAATTGAGGACAGATTGTTATGGACATAGACATTATTCTGATGCCTGTCTGGGGAAAAAATTAGCATTTGAAAAGACTAAAGTCTTGATCAATCAGCTGAAATGTGAATAGCCCATTTTTAGAAGGGCCAGGTTGTTGCATGTGGTCTCTTTGCCACATCTAAACTTCACGTATTATCTTTTCTGTCCAGTACCTATGCATGTACAGTAGAATCTCGCTTAGCCAACCTTCACTCATCCAACGTTCTGTATTATTCAACGCAGCCTGCCTACCACTTGGAATAATGTCCAGGGTTGGAGAAAGAAAGAACCCTTGTCTGTTTTGGTGCTAAATTAGTAAATGCAGTAATTACTGCATCATTTTGTGTATTGAACTGCTTTTTTTGTCGATTTGTTGTAAAACATGATGTTTTGGTGCTTTATTTGTAAAATCATAACGTAATTTGATGTTTAATAGGCTTTTCCTTAATCCCTCATTATTATCCAACATTTTCGCTTATCCACTGTTCTGCCAGCCCATTTATGCTGGATAAGCGAGACTCTACTATAGATATTGAATGCACATAAGCTTGCTAGAAAAATTCAATGAACCTGCATTTTCTGATTTCACATGGAGATCTTACCTGTATACAATTTGTACACACATGGGCTTTGTGTAGAAGAGCTGAGTTAACATGTAAACATAACACAGAGCCAGTGCTACTGTCAGGCAGATGCTTCAGTTGGCAAATACTAGGAAACAGCAGTAGTAGCCCACAAGCTATTGGCAGATAGAGATAAATATGCCACATGGCCTGTCATTGAGCCCATAAACCAAGGGTGGGACTCCTGCAGATATCCACAGTTGCTCTAAACTAGCTGATTGTCATCAGGTAGAGTTTGGGTTGCCATTCAGCAACACATTATTCCATGAAATCCAAAGCTAAGACTGGAGGGAGGGAGGGGGAGAACAAAAAGTGGCAGAATTATGCCACTGAATGACAATAGGCCAAGAATATATGTAAAACACAGCTAACTGAGAGGCAGGAAGAAAATGAAATATGTTTTGTACATTAGCTGAGCAGGTGACACAAAGCACCAAGTAGCTGCTGTTTTGTTGCATTCACTGTTAGTGCTCATCTCCCACGTGACTCTACATACAAGGCATGTGGAAAGTTTGTCCAGATCCTAGTGTTAAGGTTTGGGAAGGACTTTTTTCCAGCCTTTGGGGATTTTTTCCCTACAGGCCCAATATTGCTCTTGCTAAGGTTTCTAAAACAAGTACAGCCATAACTCCTAATGTTGGCAGTCTACCAAAGGGCACAAGGAGCTCATACATGTGGCCAGTCC
The DNA here is from genome assembly GCF_037176765.1 of Anolis sagrei. NCBI lineage: Eukaryota > Metazoa > Chordata > Lepidosauria > Squamata > Anolidae > Anolis > Anolis sagrei. Next base: position 144,559,988 of record NC_090024.1, read on the forward strand.
TTTTCTTCCCACTTTCTCTCCTCCTCCTCCTCCTCCTTCTTTGTTCTATTTGCAAATTATGTTGTGCACATGAAGTACACTTTGTGTTCAGCGAGAGAACCTAGCACTATCTGGCAAATGGTGAAGATGAGTGCCCAGGGTTTAAAGCACAGAAAATGAAATAAAAATATCTCCCGACAAATGTCTTCTCAATGGCAATCCAGAGAAATATGCCATTTCCCAGAAATATTGGCAAGCACTCTAAGATGTAGCAGTGAAGATCAGTGTCCTACTGTGAGTTTTGAATAAAACTCCACAGCCAGTTTGATTTACTTGTAGAAAGGGACACTATCTTCTCCTTTGCCTCAGATCAAAATAAAAAAAATCTTTGTCCTCTGTCATGAAGCATGTAAGTATTTTGTCACTAGGTAGCAGTCAGAGAAATAACCAATGAACAAGACAAAGAAGAATAAAAAAGAATGCTAAAATAGCGAAAAGATTCTAGGAATCAAGAATTCAGAAGCACTGAAAACAAACAGAATGGAAGAGCGAATTTCCTCTCCCCCCCCCCCCCACTTCTGCTGGCTCATCTTTCCTAAGCACCTGCAGGGAAATGCAGACCCCATAAGCTATTTTCTTTTTTAAAGGGGTTTGGGGAGGGAGTGGGGGCTGTCTCCCTGTTCTCCCAGTAGGTACCGGAAGGACATTTTATTTGTTTGTTTGTTTGTTTCACATATTTGTATCCCACCCTAAAAGGGGATTCAGTGTGGCCTTACAGCAGGCAGCGATTCGATGCCAATACATATAAATATTAAAAATACAATTAAAACCATACAATTAAACATTAAGTATTAAAACATCAATCACGTAATCCAGATCATAGTTCAAGACCTGTCCAATTGACATTTAGACAGAGCCTGCGGGCTTTTGGGACTTTGTGCGGACTATAGTCTATAGTCCACCCCGACCCAGGTTTTTTTTTTTTTTAGTATACTTCCATTTCAGGATCTGCTTAAAGTTTGTATTTTGGGGTTTTCCCCCAAATGTCTCTTTTCCTGGTATCTCTTCAGAAGCTGGAGAAGCCCAATGTTTCAATTCCCCTCCTGATCCAGAATGGAGAATGGATTTTTGGTGGAGGGGCCAGGCTTTGCCACGCCTTCCTGCTCTGATTCCTCACGCTGTGGCCGATCCTCCTGGGTACCCTCCTTTGTAAGGCATGACAGGTTCCCACTTATTATTATTATTATTATTATTATTATTATTATTTTACTGACACAAAAGCACAGTATGTCACAGCAAATGAGATCTATATGCTGGATTTCATATAAAAAAATCACAAGTCAAACACTTCTCAAGCGTTAAGGATTGTGTGATGTATTTTCGAATGATGCACACAGATCAAAAGGTGGCCTTTTGCAGTTGACAGATCGTGATTTTGTCAATATTTATTGTTTCCAAATGCCAGGTGAGATCTTTTGGCACGGCACCCAGTGCGCCAATGACCACTAGGACCACCTGTGCTGATTTATGCCAGAACCTTTGCAGTTCGATTTTGAGGTCTTGGTAGCGGCTGAGTTTTTCCTGTTGTTTTTCCTCAATGCGACTATCACCCGGTATGGAGACATCAATAATCCAGACTTTTTTCTTTTCCACAATCGTGATGTCTGGTGTATTGTGCTCCAAAACTTTGTCAGTCTAGATTAGAAAGCCCCACAGTATTTTTGCATGTTCAATTTCTAAGACCTTTGTGGGTTTATGATCCCACCAATTCTTTACTGCTGGCAGGTGGTACTTGTGACATAAGTTCCAGTGAATCATCTGGGCCACAGAGTTGTGTCTTTGTTTGTAGTCCATCTGTGTGGTTTTCTTGCAACAGCTGAGGATATGGTCCGTGGTTTCATCAGCTTCCTTTCACAGTCTGCATTTTGAGTCATCCGCTGGTTTTTCAATCCTGGCCTTAATTGCATTTGTTCTGATGGCTTGCTCCTGGGCTGCAAGAATCAGGCCTTCTGTCTCCTTCTCCAGGGTTCCATTCATGGGCCATATCCAGGTCTTCTCCTTGTCAACTTTTCCTTCAGGTTTGTCAAGGAACTGCCCATGCAATGCTTTGTTGTGCCAGCTGTCAGCTCTGGTTTGTAGTGCAGTTTTCTTGTACTAGTTCTTTGTCTGCTGTGCTTTGAAAAGATGATGATGGTGATGATGATGATGATTATTATTATTATTATTATTATTATTATTATTTATATCCTGCTTTTCTCACCCATCAGGGATTCAAATCAGCTAACAACAAGGTATAAAACATACAAGGTATGTTGGGATAAAGGGGTAGACATAATTTAAAAAATAACAATTTAAACATAACAAAGCAGTTAGACCATAATGTAAAACATTATAGATTAAAATATATTCAACACTTTAGGTATAAAACTAAATAAACATTAACTGAAGCTATTGTCCATCCACATAACTGGGCCCCTGATCCAACATGATTCCCAGCTTTTTGAGGAGCCTGCAGAGACATAGGACTGTGTGGAAGGGCCTTAGGATGGAGGAAAAGCCCATCTGTTGAGTCCATAAGTCTGAGGGGCCTTTCTCACAGCCCTATATCCCAGAATATCAAGGTAGAAAATCCCACAATATCTGCTTTGAACTGGGTTATCTGAATCCACACTACCACATAATCCAGTTAAAAGCAGATAATGTGGGATTATATTCAGCTGTGTGGAAGGGGCTTCAGAGGTCAGTTTCAAAGCCTTTACTCTCCTGTTGTCATTCAGCTTTGTATCTGTAAGCTGAGAGAAGACAGTCACTCAAACAAAGAATACTTTCAAACTATTTTCTGATCATCTGAAGGGCACATCTATTATGCAGACTTAATGCAATTTGATGACACTTGAACTGTCGTGGCTCACTGCTATGGAATCATTGGAGCTGTAGTTTTCTTTAGCCTTCTCCACCAAAGAGTGTTGGTGCCTCACCAGATTACAGACCCCAGGATTCTATAGCATTAAGCCATGTCAAACTGTGCATTAATTCTACAGTAGATCATACATGTAAAATGCAAGGCCTGAGGACTGAATCCACCCCACCATGTCATTTTCTATTATCCTCAATACTTTAAATGCCATGGCAACATACCTAAATTTATACAGTCTTACAACTACAAATGACCCTTTCAGAGTGACCATAATGCCAATGTGACCCTTGGTACAAATTAGCTTGACACCCTTGATATAGATGCATCCTTAGACAGAGGAGTATTCTTGGTAAAGAGGGACTCATGCACATCCCCAAACCATAAGTGGACCACAATGATTTATTGAACTATACATATGTTGAGTATCTTGTGAGGCTTAAAGTTCAGAACAGTACAATTGTATCCAGTACACCTGTCTCTTGTTTCCTACAGTGCATCCATTCTCTCCTTTTCTCTCATATCGTTTTTTTTTTCCTTTAAGCAAGAGTAAGCGCTCTCTGGCACAAAGATATTGATTAAATCACAGGCTTAGTTCAGGAAACAAGAATGATAAAATAAGATCAAAGAGACCATCACTGGGCCTGCAACTGTGATACAGATACCTGGAGGTCACAAAAAGTTACCATATGTGTTTTGACCACCAAGCTACATTTGAGTCTTGAAAATCTATATCTTGTAGCTGAATATTGTACCTTTGATTTCTGTTTAGATTTTTGACTCTGAAATCTAAAGCTTTCTCCTAATTGGTACGAAAGGGTAAGAAACATTACTTTTTGGACTACAGCTTCCAGAATTCTTCAACCAGATTGGCCTTAACCACAAAGTAACTTCCCGATAATCTACTAATAAACACACTGAAACTGAAAATAATCTCTACATATTGTGAATTAATATTGGTTTTAGATAATAAGGCACTCTTCTCTGTCTCTTGATGAAGTAGTTCAGTGAATTCTGAAGTAGAAATGGGTAACAAACATGCCTGGAACTACTGAATAGTTAAAAGTTATATATTGCATATTTCTTATAGATATCTTTCCAATCATTGGCCGAGTTACTGTGACATCGTGGAATATTTGCAAGCAACTATCAAGAAATGCTGTCAGGCACAGAATGCTGACACACAGTGTGATTTCTCATAAAAAAAAACCAATCCAATGCTCAGGCTGAGGACAGAAGGCACTATGTTGGATTAGAAGTAAGAATAGTAAAAGCTTGTGTGTGAAAAGAGGACTCCAACATTACCTGAATGAGATTTTGCAGGGAGAGGCACAAAAATGGGAATTAGTAGATGAAAGTAGGAAAACAAGCCTTAGGGTGGAACTGGACAACTCTGTTTTTTCCTTTTCTTTTTTCTTGTGTAGGTGCTTCACAATAAGCCATCATTAAGGTAAACTTAGGAATCTCCTTTTAAGAATTCTGAGCAAAACTTTTGAGTATATTCAAGTGGGCTGTGAGATGCATGATTCTCATCCCTGTGATAGATTATGAGGAACAAGGGCTATCCCTCAAAAAAATGACAGGAGAAAACATAATATATACATTTCAAACAAGTTTTGCTCCTGAGGAATCACTGAGAAGATACAGAGCTAACTTAATTTCACATATCGATTTGAAATAATGATGGAATTTTGGTGGTAAACCCATTTAAAGAACTACTGTTTGTATCATTATTACTTGGAAAGCTACCTTCTTTAAGTGAACAAACGGAAAGATGCAGTGTCAAATTTGCATTCTTTTATGTATCTATTTCTACCTACATCTTACAACATGGTGAAGAAAGATGTTCTAAATAAGATACCTCGAAGCTTGAAATTATAAAATGACTTATTAAAATCAACCATAGTGACATTTGTTTCACACACAGGAAATTAAGATAATGAAGGATAATATTAAAATAAAAATTATAAATAATATTAAACATAATTTTAAATGAAGCTAGTATATTGCCATCATTTTTTGCTATTCAGCTCTACTTTTGTCAGCAAAACAAATATTAAATGCTTACTATACTTGCATTATTGTTACCTGCTTGTCATACAATTCAGAGACAATCAATTTAGATTCCATACATGTCTCCTATTTTTAGTATCATGTTGTAAACGAGGCATTATGTGCACATATTACTGCTGGTGCATGTTGGACTTCCCAACAATGAGTGACACACTTGGCTGCCAACGCTTGTCTCTTAAGACCTGTTTGTGGACTTGAACCATTGCTCTTTTATAACTTGTGTTTTTTGTGTTCATTTAGAAAGTTAAGTAATCACTATTTCTTTAACTATGTTACACAACAGATGAAACATTTTTTCTAATTTCCTTCTTTTCCTTCCTTCCTTCTTTCTTTATATTTCCTCTGACCCTTTGTTTTTTATTCAATGTCCTTCAATTGTACCCCAGGCTACTACCACCCTCTAGTTCAGTGGTTCTCAATCTGGGGTCCCCAGATGTTTTTGGACTTCAACTCCCAGAAATCCTAACAGCTGGTAAACTGGCTGAGATTTCTGGGAGTTGTAGGCCAAAAACATCTGGGGACCCCAGGTTGAGAACCACTGTTCTAGTTCATTCCAGCGTCCCCCAGGGGGCAGTACCACACACTTTGGGAAATACTGTTCTAGTTGATGACTGCCACACATCCAACATGTATATTTGAGCGCCAGTGCCAGGTAAAACACTGGACTTGTATTCACATCTGTATTGAAGTTCTATAGCGACATTGAGCCAATCAGAATCTCTGAAGCATGCCTCTTGAAGGAGTATAAATATGAAGTGTAGTTGATTGAAAGATGCTTGGTCTACAGCAGGGGTAGGAGTTCCTTTTGAGCCAATGTAGTCAATGGAGGGGAATTTTGGAAGTTGCAGCCCAATATTTGGAAATCTGCATGATCTTCACACTTGCCTCTTAGCGTTAGGGCTTCCTATAAATAAATAAGAAAACAAATCATTTCACGATCCCATCCAACTTGTCTCGTATGGTTTTCCAGTTCTTTTCTAGGTCCCAGATCTAGATAGTACTACAGTGGTCCCTCTTGAGTCTATTCTAGAGCATTGGAAATTTATTTTGTGAACTAGCACTCACAAACCTATCCAGCCAGGACAGCCAGTGACCATACTGACTTGGAGGTTGTAGTTCAACATGGAAACATATTGAAGATCATCCCCCCCCCCTCGCTCTCTCACTCTCATTTGCTTATTTGCCCTCTTTTCCTTCTTCCTTCCTTCCTCTTGCTATGTGATGCTATGGCCAACCCATTTGATTCTATTGTGAACAGAATCAGTTGAACTCATGCCTGGTCCTCAGGAGGCACTGATGAGATTGAAAGGTCTGAGGCACTGGGTGGTAAAAGGGCATAGCTATAAATCTTTCAGTAGTACTTGAAAGAGTAGCTAAAAAAAGAGTAGCTAATCCTTCTTTTTTATCTTTCCTTGTCAAAATATTGAACATATCACAGAACATATACTTTAGTATGTCCTAGGAGTATAGAAACATGACAGTTTAAAAGAGTACGGTTGAATGCCAAGAATGATTTGTTGCCCTTATGATTAATTTGTGTCTTGGTATCTGTGTGTGCATGTGCAATTTAGTATGATTTAGTGGTCAGTTTTTAAAAGAAAAGTCATTGCTCATTTGTTTACATTCATTAATCTTACTTAAGTTGAAATCTGTCCTGAGTCATTCGTGGGTCTGCTCTGATACAACATTACTTATTTAATCCTTGCATGAGCCCTCTGCATTCATCCTGCATTTCTTGACTCCCTGGTGTCACTGAAATAATGTACCATATGGAGCAGTTTAATTTGTAAACATCAGGGAATCTGTGGCAGGCCAACAACTTTAGTAACTGGGAAGAAATGCTATTGAGAACCCAGCAGAAAGTAGAAACAACTAGTGGATTTTTCTCTACAGCAGGGGTTCTCAATCTGTGGGTCCCCAGATGTTTTGACCATCAACTCCCAGAAATCCTAATAGCTGGTAAACTAACTTGGATTTCTGGGAGTTGTAGACCAAAACACCTGGGGACCCACAGGTTGAGAACCACTGCTCTACAGGAAATATTTTGCTAGGGCATCCTCCAACATTTCCCAGATGAGAACTGGGAACTCATTTTATTTTGTTTGTATATATAAACTGTAGTAACCTACGGATGTGAGAGCTGGACCTTAGGGAAGGTTGAGCGAAGGAAGATAGATGCTTTTGAACTGTGGTGTTGGAAAAAAGTTCTGAGAGTGCCTTGGACTGCGAGAAGATCCAACCAGTCCATCCTCCAGGAAATAAAGCCTGACTGCTCACTGGAGGGAAGGATACTAGAGACAAATTGAAGTACTTTGGCCACATCATGAGGAGACAGGAAAGCCTAGAGAAGACAATTATGCTGGGGAAAGTGGAAGGAAAAAGGAAGAGGGGCTGACCAAGGGCAAGATGGATGGATGGCATCCTTGAAGTGACTGGACTGACCTTGAAGGAGCTGGGGGTGGTGACGGCCGACAGAGAGCTCTGGCGTGGGCGGGTCCATGAGGTCACGAAGACTCGGAGACGACTGAACGAATAAACAACAACAAAATATAAACTACATAATGACTGCAGTTTGAGATCACATAAACTACCATGGTTTAGTGCTATGGAATGTTGGAATTTGTAGTTTTGTGAGCTATTCACTCTTCTCTGTAAGAGAATTCTGGTGCCACAACAATCTGCAAATACCAGGATTCAATAGGATGGAGCCATAGTGGTTAAAATGGTGTGAAACTGCTATTATTCAGCAGTGTATTCTCAGTGGAATTTTTTTAAGTTTTTACCTTAACGTTTTAATAAAAAAAAAAGCACCACAAGAGGGGGTTCTGGGAATTGAAGTCCCAAGTGCATGCCACAAAAGAGGAGGAGAATGGAAACAGTCAACCAGGCCTCTGATTGGCTGAGAAAGAAAGTAAGAAACACACACAAAGAGAAATCTCAACTTCCGTCATGCCCCAGGAGGGAGCACAAATCTACTTCAATGCTTGCACCACACAAAGTGCTGCTGGGAAAGTGAGTTCGCATTTGCCTCAAGTGGGCGGGGAGGGGGGGTGACTTTGGGAAGGGATGGAGGAGTCAGCGGGGAAGAAAACAAAGGAGGAGGAACACCTTTCCTGATTTACAAGCCTGTCCTGCCCACACCCCACCACCTCCACCTTAGGTAGAGGGCCACTCATCTCCATTGGTCCCCATTAGCCCCCATTAGCTAAAAAGATCCGGCTGCTGTGATCTGACTGGCTAAGGCATTTGCTGCCCTGTGCCAGGCTCTTTTTCATAGATTTGGCAATGAAATTCATGGAACCATCCGAATCCGGTACACAAAAATGAAATCATACACACTCCTACTAAAAACTACACAGACTTGGAGTGGGGCATTTTATGTCAATGACAGTCAGTAAGGATACTGAAGCTCTCATTGAATACATAAGATTTGAATGGATTTATACAATTTTATGGAATAGTTACAATGACTTTTCATTTGCAGACATTGACAAGTTGAAATGAGAAACCATAGCTGGCTGTTCAAAAGCCCAGCTTTTTTCTTATTTCTATTCATGTCTTACTTATATTTTTGATATCCATGAACTAGACAATAGGGTTTTCAGAAGGCTTCTTCCCTCACCTTCTGCTTTTCATATGGGATGAGACAGATGTTTCCTTTTACAAAACCATAAAGAAACCATTCTGTTAGTGGCATGAGATCAGAAGATATTTTCCCCTCATGAAGATAAACTGTTTATGCTCTTAAGGGCTCAGAAAATCCCAATTCTGCATAATTTCCCAATTTTCTCCCTGTGTGATAGGGGGGATAAATCTAAATCTGTCCCCAAAGTTTGATTAAACCATGTATATTCTTTGGGGACATTTTAAAAAGTGAATATTTTTTTTAAGCCTTATCAATTTCCCTAGAAAACTTAATTGCACACCATCAACACAAAGGTCTCTTTCATGCTATGCAGTTATAGCACCATGATTCCACTTTAACTGCCACGGTTCCATCCTATGGAATCTAGTTTGATGAGATACTAAAAGCAATCTGGTAGCGAATTCTAAATACCGTACCTTTCCATGAACTGCAAAACCCTCAGATTTGATAGGATGTTACAAATATTTCCATTCGATGTTGCAAAGTGGGATTAAACTGCTTTAACTGCATACAGATGCATGTTGTAAACTACTCTAACATTACAACCTTCTACAGATCTCCTCTGATATAAGTTGCACTGAATTAAATGAAATAAATGCTCAAATGAGCAGGCACAGGATTCGATTTCAGATCTCTAAGCCTGCAGACGTACCCATATATAATCGAGTATAAGCTGACCAAATATAAGCTGAGGCACCTAATTTTACCACAAAAAACTGGGGAAACATATTGATTCAAGCATAAACCGAGGGTGGGAAATGCAGCAGCTACTGGTAAATGTCAAAATAAAAATAGATACCAATAAAATTCCATTAATTGAGGCACCAGTAGGTTAAATATTTTATGAATATTTAAATATTTACATAAAGCCATAATTTAAGGTAAGATTGTCCAACTCTGATTAAACCATTATTCTAACCTTCTTCAATGTAATTGTGCTTACGTATCCATCCAATAATTAGAGAGTAAAATAATAAATGTAATAATAATAATAATAGAGTAAAATAATAGAAATGTAATAGTAACAATAATAAATAGAGAAAAATAATAAATATAATAATAGAGAAAATAATAAATGTAATAATAATAATAATGGAGTAAAATAATGTAAATGTAATAATAATAATAATAATAATAATAAATAGAGTAAAATAATAAATGTAATGAAAATAATAATAATAATAATAATAATAATAACAGTATAAAATAATAAATAACTTTGAGTCAATTATAAGTCGAGGAGGCTATTTAAGCCTAAAAAAGAGTTGGAAAACTTGGCTTATACTCGAGTATATATGGTATTTCAGTGTTCTCACTGTAAACTGTGAATAATATTACTTTTCTCTTTTGGTTTGATAAATATTCTGTTTGATACATGGTCTCACAGTCTGCCTTCATTTTCTTTTTTATATGTTCTTTTCAAACTTATATTTGCTGCCTTGGAGGGGCCCATTGGGGTTGAAAAGTCAACTATAAATATTTTAAATATTTTAACTCAGTTGTAAAGGATTGCCCCCTGCCTAACCTAACTTTGTTAGAAAGCGGAACTGTAGAAGACTGAATACTGGCTAGACCAAGGAGACAGATCGATATCTTTTGACCAAAATGAGAATGAAAATATATAGGAGAGAAAATAATCTTTCTTGTCATCAATGCTAAAAGGTGGAAGAAATGCAGAAATAGCTCTTAATTGATTGTCAATACCACTCAGGAAAAATCAAATTGCTTTAATAGCCGAGAGCAGGATAGTCTCAGAATGAATTACATTTCCCACACAAGCATTAAAAAACCCATGCATTTAAGGGAAACTGGCATTACTTTCAGTCTACCAGGCTTGACACAGAGTAATCTTTAGGATGTGCGCTTTTGACAAACATTTGAGGAGATTTTCAACAGTTTAGAGCCAGAAAGCACCCAAAATGTGTGTATAATTCAACCTGTACGTAGATGATGACAAAATTTCCCAAAGCAAAAGAAAGCAAAATAAATCTTTGGCTGGAAGGTAATTTTTAAGAAGTATGACTATAGTCAGCCATAAAGTAAGTCATATTAAGATGATGCTGCAGGAGCTGGAGCATTGTCTTACCATTTCTCACTTTTTGGATGGCTTTGGCATCTAATTTTGGCCGTTTTTCATAAAAGTAACCTCCAAAAAAACAGAGTTAAATCAGCCAATATTAGAGCATCACATCACAGGCAGAAAGGAGCAAACAAAATATACTCTGATGACTATACATACATACTATACATACAAGCCCACAACCAGCAGGTGGTGATAAACTGTTCTTTTATCACTCAGATATCTTTTGGTCTGCTGTGTGTGCTTTCAGTTCAGAGAACTACACTTTGGAGCAGGAATTGCCTTGCTGACATGCAATGATTTCTTTATTTTAGAAAGCATTTACAATACAGTGCTCTGAGTGTTCACAGGGAAGAGGTGGGAATCAGGCAGTTTTCCACAAAATTACTGAATTGCAACTCCCAGAATTTCTCAGAATGCTCCTTACATCTTAGTCCTGCTGAGCACTATGATCCGACAGCATTTGAAGGACCTCCCATCTCATTGCCCCATATGACAAAAAATGAAGACAAAATATTGCCTCCTTAGATGAGGGATCCATTGGGACATCTCATTTAGCCTGGACATGTTGGGGTCAGGCCCCTCTCCTCATGCAAAAATCTCCCTCCAAGATGGTGGAGGATTGCACAGTAAAATCATAGAATCATAGAGTTGAAAGAGACCTCATGGGCCATCCAGTCCAACCCCTGCCAAGAAGCAGGAATATTGCATTCAAAGCACCCCTGTCAGATGGTCATTCAGCCTCTGTTTGACAGCCTCCAAAGAAGGAACCTCCACCACACTCCGGGACAGAGAGTTCCACTGCTGAACAGCTCTCACAGTCAGGAAGTTGTGCCGTCGTGCCTGGGGGCTATTATTCATAATGAAGGAGGCATGGACGTGGCATCTTTCCCAAGGCGATTGCTTCTTGCCCTCCTATAGGAAACTGGAACTCTCAAAAACCCAAAACACTGTAAATAACTCAAAATAATTTTTATTGATGACAAAGAGTTATTTCTTTAAAGCAATGAGCTGGAAACTTCAGAGGGGTGAAGGAAAATATATGTTACAGTCTCAGTTAGTCCTGGGTCCAAGGTGTTTGAAGCTGAGAAGCCTTTCCAGGTTTCCTCTTTCCTCAATGGCTGTGAATGCCGGAGCAAACCACAACCCCAGTTCAGATGACCTATGTTTGAAGACTCAGGATCTTCCTTTGGTGCCAAAATAACCGGTTTGAAGGCACTTGAGACATCCAACATCATTCAGGTTGGTCTGAACATGAAGCACAAGTCTCAAGGGTAAAAAACCTCAGAACTGGTGCTGAGAGGTAATTTAAATCAGGGTCTTTTAGAGTCAAGTCTCTTATGTCCATCTGGTAGAATTTCTGATGGCAGAATGAAAAGAAAGGAAGCACTCCCCTCCTGCAGGAAGAGGTGGAGCCAAACAGTACTGATTGACAGCTATAAGTAACCAATCCATCCAATTATACATAAGCAGGGTAAAAAGGCAGGATTAAGCATGATACAACAGTTTAAATCTTGCAACTAACTGTTCTACACATAGGTGGCGCCACTCGTGCCGTCACAGAAGTTCTTCCTCATGTTCAGATGGAATCTTCTTTCTTGTAGTTTGAAGCCATTGTTCCAAGTCCTAGTCTCCAGAGCAGCAGAAAACAAGCTTGCACCCTCCTTCCTATGACCTCTTCTCACATATACATGGCTATCATGTCCCCTCTCAGCCTTCTTTTTTTCAGGCTAAACATGCCCAGCTTTTTAATCCACTCCTCATAGGGCTTGTTCTCCAGACCCTTGATCATTTTAGTTGCTCTCCTCTGGACAAATTCCAGTTTATCAACATCTCCCTTCAATTGTGGTGCCCAAAATTGGACACAATATTCCAGGTGTGGTCTAACCAAGGCAGAAAAGAGGGGTAGCATGGATCTAGACACTAGACTCCTATTGGTGCTGGCCATCACATTGTTGACACATATTTGCCGTCGCATCACATTGTTGGCTCATGTTTAACTTGTTGTCCACAAGGACGCCAAGATCTTTTTCACGCATACTGCTCTCGAGCCAGGCGTCCCCCATTCTGTATCTTTGCATTTCATTTTTTCTGCCTAAGTGGAGTATCTTACATTTGTCACTGTTGAACTTCATCTTGTAAGTTTTGGCCCATCTCTCTAATCTGGTAAGATTGTTTTGAATTCTGCTCCTGTCTTCTGGAGTATTGGCTAACCCTCCCAATTTGGTGTCATCCACAAACTTGAGGACCGTGCCTTTTAACCATTCATCTAAGTCATTAATGAAGATGTTGAACAGGACCGGGCCCAGGACGGAACCCTGCGGCACTCCTCCCATCACTTCTTTCTAGGATGAAGAGGATGCATTGGTGAGCAACTCTGGGCTTGTTCACTTAACCAATTACAGATCCACCTAACCATTTTGCCTAGCCCACATTTGACTAGTTTGTTTTCCAGAAGGTCATAGGGTATGTTGTCAAAGGCCTTACTGAAGTCCAGATATGCTATATCCACAGTGTGTCATGTTCTTGAGAAGCAGCACTGGAATTGATCTCCCCGCTTCCCCACCCAAGAAGTCTGCTTTGCCTTTTCCTTCTTTCCAAAACAGATAACTCCCTATACTTATCTTGTCATGATAGAAGGCAAGATGGCAAATCATTGGCACATTAATTTGGGAACACAGTGGTTCATAAATTGAGCTTCAGACAGGCGTTCATCGGTCAATGCCACTCATTACTTGTTTTGCCTAACAGGGTGAGATGAGGTGATTGCAGACATCTGGACAGTGTTGGCTTTGCTCCTTCCTTCACATTTTCTAAAGTTGAGAGAGAGGCAAAATGGAATTGGCTAGCACAGTGGTTCTCAACCTATGGGTTCCCAGGTGTTTTGGCCTTAAACTCTCAGAAATCCTATCAGCTGGCAAACTGTCTGGGATTTCTGGGAGTTGTAGGCAAAACACCTGGGGACCCACAGGTTGAGAAACACAGAGCTAGCACCTAGTGAGTCCATTTTTCTCCTTTCCCAACTTCCCTGACTGAAAAATGTGAGGAGGGAGCAAAGCCAGCCATCGGAGTGTCCAGATAGTTTCATCATCCTGATGTGAAATAGTTGAAAAATAAGGGTTGATTGGCACTGACTGACAAAAGCCGGACTGAGGCTCCATTTGTGTTCCCAAATTAACATGCCAATAACCTGCCATCTGGCCTCCTACACTGACAAGTTAAGTACAGAGAATCTTCTAGAGCTGGGTTGGAGAGTCAGGGCTACCAGTATTTGAAGGCAATGCTGTCATCTTACTTTCAAGGGTCAAGCAACATGTAACCCAAGAGAGCTGTGACTGAATTGCCTTTTCCTAAAAGCAGATTTGGAATACAGACCTGCTGTGTGGAGATCAGGGGTGTCAGCAATTACCCAGTATAAATTTCACTCTCCTAGAAGAGCAGCTATTAGCCAAGAACGGAAGAAACGTATGGGAACAAAATTAAGGAAATTGCATCCAAAGATAAGTACAGGTAGAAAGAGGGTCTATGTCCAACTCCTTACCTTTCCATATCAATATTATTCTCACCTTACTGATTACTTTTAGACATATAAATCATGCATACTTTTGTCCTAATTCCCTCTCTAGCCTTCTTGTATATCGCTTCACTTTTCTTCATAGGGCATGGTGAATGGACCTGAAAAATGTATTCCAAGTTGTAATAAACCATGATGTTTTTCATCTTTATATGGCATATGCTGTAACAGGACTGCACAAATCTTCAAATTTGTGAGAGCCCCAAAATATCCAACTACTATTCTTGTCTACAGACCACAAGCCTAAAAAACAAGAATACATCTGTATAAATATTTGTATGAATATTTGATATCACATCACTAAAATGAGAAGATGGATTTTCACTAAATTTGGAAGATATGTTTGGGATTGCCAGACATTTAAAAAGGACTGAACACCACCTTTAGTTAATTTTTTCATTCGTTCAGAGCACTTCTTTTGAAAAAGCTTGTAAATATCAACACATTTTAAAAGTTTTGCTGTCACCATATAAATAAAGTTTATATGGCTGACTGTTAGAGCTGTCCAACATTGGGACTCACTGCCTCAGAGTGTGGTGCAAGTTCCTTATTTGGAGGCTGGATAGCAACTGTTGGGTGTTTTTTGATTATGCTTTTTCTGCTTAGCAGAAGTTTGGACTAAGTGCTCCATGTAATCTTTTCTAACGCTATGATTCTATGAGTCTAAATGTCAACTTTGGCCTGTTTGTGACCACATAACATGAAAACAGCTAGACAGGTTTTCACACCAGGTCAGCATGTTCATGCATTCACCTGCATTCATAGCATCCAGATTATTTAAGATGAGAGATAGTTTAGCATTGACTAACATTCACTGTGAATTCTACTTCCCAAAGTATTGCATTTCCATATCTTCCTATATCCCAGCCATGGGAAAATCCAGACCTGTGGGCCGGATGTGCCCCCAACCTGAGTAGAGAACCAGGGGAGAGACACATGGCTGCCAAGAGCTCTCAGCAGCTACGTGTCTCCTCCTCTCAGCCTGGGTACATGGCAGGCTACCGCATCCCCAGACTGAGAGGAGGATCCTCCCCCTGTACTAACCACTCCCACACACCAACTGCCCCCTCCACCTCCCTCCCATGGAAACTACCCTCTGTCCCCATCCCCCTCCCGGCCCAGACCAGCCCACCTGGTCTGCCCTGGCTCGCAATGCGGCCCATACCAAAAAAGGTGCCCATGCCTGCTGTATCCTGTATGACATAAATGGCTGTATCCTAGCATCATTAACTTCTTTCCCCTATTGCCATACATCTCCCCTCATACACAAATGCAAAAATGTTCAGTTATTTATTTTAGCAGAGGATTGTCTTAAGTATGCTAGCATTTCTTTCCTGCAAAGTGGCAGCAAGACAGGTCCTTGCCTTCATCCTGCTCCTGAACAGGCTGCCATAACTGTGAAAACCCAACCCCCCCACCCACCCCACAAACATACAATTGTCCTGTTTATATTCTGACCACAAGAAGTGAACCCAATCTTTGGGAAATCTTTTAGAGATTGCTGGTCAATCCTCTGTCTTGCAAAGAGGCAATTCACTGTGGTGCAAATGTGTCCTAGTGTAAAAGAAGAGGTGGCATATGAGATAAGTAGTCACTGGCAAGTTCCTCCTCTCTCTCTCTGTATGCAGGAATGCTGACAGCTTATACTTTCATTCATATAGCTAGGCTGTTCAGTTGTCAGTCACTAGAGCCCTGCACCTTGCAAGGCAATTATGAATGAGGTGGAATATGAATAATGTTTGTGCACCTAAAAGATGGGCAATATATAAAGCAGTAGAAATTCAACAATCATGAATAATGGTTAATGAGTCCCCCAAGCTGCCCTGAGTATAATAGGCTGATTCTCCCATGAATAAAGCAAATGTAGTAAATACTGAAAAAGATACCTTGAAGTTACTGGTGAAGGATCTGCAGGGTTATTTTGTGAAAAGTCCATTTCTGTAAACCCAGTGACTCTGTAAGCTGCTCCTTACATTTGAAGGAGGCTTTGGTCTTTTTTCATCACTCAGCAGCTAGCCAATTTTGAAAGCACTTTACAGTTGGAAAGAATCTGAGGGATTTACATGCTTGAACACATTCTATTAATTCTAATGTATTCCTGAATTTGTAAAAGCTGGCGGGGGATGGAGAAGGGGGGAGGGAGCCACATCAAGAGAAAGTGGCATCATAATAGGTGACTCCATATGGTGCACGAAATGTTTTTTCCTGTCCTAATTTGATTAATGAAATGCAGTTGA
The DNA here is from genome assembly GCF_037176765.1 of Anolis sagrei. Classification (NCBI taxonomy): domain Eukaryota; kingdom Metazoa; phylum Chordata; class Lepidosauria; order Squamata; family Anolidae; genus Anolis; species Anolis sagrei. The sequence goes on from NC_090024.1 coordinate 144,576,491, forward strand.
ATCGCAGCAGGATTTCCTTGACAGTTGTTGATTGCACAGAAAACAGCTTTTGTCGTCATTCATATTTAAATTCTATTGTGCCTCTGTGATACTAACCCTGTACCAGGATATGCATAGGGTGCCTAATTTAATTCACACTTAAAAGGAGGCTTTCTAAAAGTATGCAAGCACCTTCCTTGGCAACTCCAGTATCATGCAAGTTGAGGAAGGGAAAAATATCAGAATTATCAGATGAGTAATTCAATTCCCCGGATCATTTAGAAGAAGAAGATGCTTTCAGCATGCACAGCAAGCATGGACCAATTGCCCATTGGACAAGAAAACAAGATAGTGTTTAATGGGGATGTGAAAAAACTGGGAACCATTGGAATGGTGCAGGGATGAAGATGCAAATTATGGTATATACCACAAGCCAGCTGCATGATGCTGCTGGGTTTTGGCATGCTTTATTTATTTAGTGTATTTATGAATTAGTTCTATGGGAGCAGGAGCACAATTCGAAACACAATAACAAAGCAACTGAAAAACGGGATAATATAAAACCACAGGAAGAATATGCCCAGACAAAATACAAAATTGAAACAATCCCCGTGAGCTAAAACCAATCCCAGAGACTAAAGTAATAGATCTAAAATATTGTACTTATTTAAAATGGGAATGCAAAAACAACAACAAAAAGTCTTGACTCGACAAAGTGTAAGCTACCTCTTAAGTGTAAGCTGCCCTGAGTCCCCTCTGGGGTAGAGAAAGGCAGAGTAGAAATGTCATAAATAAATAAATAGACCCTAAAAAAACAACTATGTGGGCACCATGCAACTTTTCCTGGAGGGAGGTTTCTGAAGATGTTGTATGCCAACTTGAATCTGGTTCTAGGAGAAACATGCTGTATAATATAAATGAATTAAATAAATAAATAAGATGAGGGGACACCACTGAGAAAGCCAATGTTAACCATTAGACTATGGAAACATGACTACCTGTTTTAAACAGAAGAACCCAGCATTCCCAGATGGCTTGTAATATCTTAGCTGGGCCTATTCATAATGATGACTGCAAGCCACTATTTTATAAATCTCTAAATTCCTAAAGTAATACTGCATCAAAGTTCTGGAGTTTCACTAGAAATTTAGTGGTTAGGCATAGACACAGATAAATATCACGTGATAATTCTGCAATTGGAAACATCCATCAAAATAGGAAGTAGGTACAAAAAAGGGATTTTTCAAACATAGAACATATTTGCTGTCCTCAGCCATGATCATGGAAGAGGATCACAGGTTTCCAAGGGGAGAGTTTCACAATGACTTGCTACATTACCATAATTACCAACTGGTTTGACCCTTGGGCTCAATCACAATACAGAATTGTAGAATTATATTACACTTTAACTGTCATGACTATACCCATTCTAATCCTGAGATTTATGGTTGCATGAGTGACTGGAGCTTCTTGGCAGAGAAGTCTAAGTAGCCTTCAATGAACTGCAAATCCCAGTTAGTCAGTCGGTAGCCTTTATTTCGGTCAACAAATCTTTGGCTGAGAACTGCAGATCCCATGACAGTTAAAGTGGAATCATAGTGCTTTGAAAGTGTAGTGCAAATGAGGCCCCTGTCATCTGATGCAGCATAAGTGTATAGATATTCTGTATCATATTGTACTTTGCTTTGGTTAGCCCTCACACACAGTCCTGCACACCATAGTTTACAAAATATATCAATAAACAGGAAGTTTTCAAGATATTATCTAGGGCAGTTATTCTCAACCTGTGGGTCTCCAGATGTCTGGCCTTCAATTCTCAGAAATACTAAAAGCTGGTAAACTGGCTAGGATTTCTGGGAGTTGTAGGCTAAAACACCTGGGGACTCACAGGCTGAGAACCACTGATTTCAGGCAACCAAGATATTAAAGCATTTGGAAACCATATGAGGAACAGCTGAGAGTGTTGAATGTGTTTAGCGTGAAGATTAGAACAGCAATATGAAAGCCATCTTAAGATATGTGAAAGTATAATACACTTGTTTCCTGCTCCAGATAATTGGACCCATGCCGATGGGTTAAAATTATAAGAAGGAGTTCCTAATTGAACAGAAAAAATGCCTGTTCACCAAAGCACAACAAAAGGTAGAGTCAGACCTAGGACCTCAGCAGGTGAGTGTAGGGCTCCCTTTCCATGCTCTGCAAAAATGGAATCCTACGGGAGTCCCATGGAAGCCATCTAGTGGGACTCAGTGGGGCGCCATTTCCACGGTCTATCTTCAGGAGTCTGAAGAGCTTTAAGACAGGGGAAAGCAGGGGAAAGATGGGTAAGGATGTGGGATTACTGGGTATCCCTCAAGATAAGGAAAGACTGGAGGGAACGGGGTAGGATATTCCCTCTGCTTTCCACTGCTTTCCAGGGGTTCTACATCTTAGAAGCAGCTGCCAAAAAACTCTCTTCTCTCAAGAACCCCCTTTGAAGTTATAAACACTCATGAATTGTCCTAAAGCAGGCAGATGCAATTATACATACCTAGACTTGCTATATGTTTTAGTGTAAGAGTGAGACCAATTACAGAAATGGCAAGTTTAGAAGAGAGATTTGCAGGGAAAGCCAGGCGCCATCTATAAGGTAACTGAGGACACTCTCATGAAATGTGCACTGACTACTAGAAACAGCCTCCAGCTGTCTCATTTAAGGCAAAGGCACACATTCTAGTTAGCTTGGCAGCCTGCTTTACTGCTTTCTGAAATAAATACAGAGATATATAAAGCTATTCTAAACTGCAGTTTTCTTGTACTTCAAAATAGTTTTAGGACTTCATCACAGCAATAATAGATTAAAGCAGTTGTCTACATTTGATTTTGGAAGTAATCTGTTACTGTCACTGGTTTGTTTTGTTTTGTTTTTTTATTTAATTTTAAATTTGGATCTAGAAGGGAGAGGAGGAAGGGAGAAAGAGAAAGCAAAAGAGAAAGTGTGTGTGTGCACTCACTCACTTCTTACTAAAGAACAGCCTTGAGGAAGCAATATGAAATTTGTCACCTGCTCATCAGCATTTGATGTGAGATGTTTTGCCACAGGGGTATTTGTTGTCTTCCAGTACTGCACACTGGCTTGCCAGAAAGCAGTTTTTTCTTGCCTCATCTCCCTTTAAACAAACTATAATGTCTAAGAAAATTGATATCAGATCTGGCCAATGCACAAACAGGGACCCCCTCCCCCATTACTCCACATAATGAAAGATTTCCTTCAAACTTCCATGCAGTTCAGAAGGCAACTGCATATCAGAAATTTGCATATACCTACCTACATATGTCCATAATGGATCACAACCAGATACAGTGAAGACTTTGTACTTTGCTACTCTGCTGCTGAGTATGCATGCCCAGTGTGGAACACATCTCACCACTCTAAAACAGTGGATGTGGCTCTTAATGATAACACGCTGCATTATCACGGGGTGTCTGCACCCTACACCACTAGAGAAATTACACTGTTTAGCCGGTATTGCACCACCTGACATCCACCGGGAAGTAGCAACCAATAGTGAAAGGACCAAGGCAGTGACATCTCCGGCCAATCCCCTGTTTGGATATCAGCCAGCACACCAATGACTTAAATCAAGAAATGGTTTTCTAAGATCTACAGAAACAATCACTGAACACCTCAGCAAGCGAGAGTCCAAAAGTGGCAGGCTCAAACTCAGAGCCTCAACCCATAGCTGATACCAAATGAGAGACTCCCTCCAGGCACACAGAAAGCTGGGCGACTTGGAAGGTGCTGAACAGACTGCGCTCTGGCACCACGAGATGCAGAGTCAACCTTAAGAAATGGGGCTACAAAGTGGAGTGCACAACATACAAGTGTTGAGAATAGCAAACCACAGACCACCTATTACAATGCAACCTGAGCCCTGCCACATGCACAATCGAGGACTTTCTTATAGTAACATCAGAGGCGCACTCCAAGTGGCCAGCTACTGGTCAAAAGACATTTAATAGAATGCCAAGTTTGCAAACATTGTGTTTTTTTAAAAAAATACAAACAACTGTGAAAGCAACTAGTCACTTTTCCATATTGCTTCAGGCATTTTCAGGATAAGGCAGGCATGCTTCAGGCATGCTTCAGGATAAATAAAAAATGTCCATAATTTTCCCTGAATGCATGCATGCCTCCTACGCAAGTGTTCTACCTATCCCCAAAAGACACATTACAGGAGATGTGTGAAATTATGTTCTGCATTTAAAAAAAATTACACTCTGCTTTCTTTTAAAGAAACCCAGAAGAACTAACAATACAGTGGGCTCTTGGTATCTACTGGAATTTAGTGTCAGGATTCCTTGTTGATACCAAAATCTGTGGATGCTCAAGTCTTATTGTATACAATGGTGCCATAAAATGATATCCCTTTTTATATAGTGGCAAAATCAAGGTTTGCTTTTTTATTTTTAAAAAGTATTTTCAAGCTGTGGATGATTGAATACATGTAGAATTCATGAATACAGAGGATGAACTCTATAATTATTAAAAATAAACCAGTAGTAACAATAGCAAAGTCAGTAGCAAAGACAAAATATAGTCACTTATATACCAGCTTGAATACCTGTGTTGAGTTCCAGTGATTAAAATAATTTATTGTTATATCCAGATGCTCTATACTGAAAGTGGCACAAGGAATAAATATTACTCATTTTACACACTTGCCACAGGACAGACTGAAGAAAACCTGGAGAAGGACCTCAGATTATGATTAAGTTGCATGGGAGAAAATATAAAGAGGGATGCCTTAATGCTGACTATATGGTAAAGTCTACAATCAATCTGAGTCAGATTTACTCCTCTTTTCTCTCCCCCCAAAGCTGCATCAGATGTTTCATGTACAGGAATAGGTATACTCAACTGTTTAGTTTTAAAAAGGAATGACAGTATAAAAGTAATGGCACAACTTCCATTCTCCAAATGAGTACAAGAATCATCAGGAGTTCTACTGAGCAAGACAATTTATTTCATTTTCCCCTCTCCTGGCAATGCTTTACTGTTAGAACAAAAAAACTTTGGTTTGCTATATTATCTTAATTTCCCACAACCATCTGCCAGCATGTCCAGTAGTAAAGGATTATAAGAAACATAGCCCCAAACACCTTGAAGGCCACGGTTTGTATAGCCTTGGGCTAAAGGGCAAACCAACCTCTCATAATCCACTGGCACTGTCTTATTTATGTATTTGAGCCCCTCCCCCCCCCCCCCCCCAAAATCAGGAAAATGCCTGAAGCAATATGGAAAAGTGACTAGTTGCTTTCACAAAGAATTTTCACATCCAGGTATTGACAATACTAGCAAAACTAAATAATAAAATTAAGGCACCCTTTCAGCAAGATGATACAGAAGAGAAAGAAATACAAAATGCTTGCCTTCCTGCAGCCCAGGCAGTGAATTGAGATGGGAGCTGTCCAGTACTTGGATTCAGCTCTACTTTTTTCTGTTTTCTCGAGGGGGGGGGGGAGAGTTTTCTACAGAAATACTGTGAGAAATTGGTAAATCAGTCTGCTTACAGTTCCTGCATATTATCCCTGCTAAATGCAGAATTTCAGTCCAGTTCATCCTGAGAATTATCCCCATTTTACCATCAGTACTCACAAAGGTGATGTTAAATAGTATTTCTATCATATTACTATGTTATTGTTACGTTGCATTATATTATATTGTAATATAAGGTTGTAAACATTTTTAACATATTCTTCATTCAGAAGGACTGTTAGAATAGTTTCCAGATCAACATAAACAGGACAGTCAATCCCTGCAAGTTTACAGTCTTATTTAAGCATGATTTAAAGAGACGGGGATGAGAGAAAAGGAGGAAAGGTGTGGGGAATTGTAAAAAGGCACCAAGATGTAATGAGTTCACTGGTAAGGCATGTGTGGGCAGCTGATTGGCTTAGCAAGTCAGGAGCCAGAATTCGGATTGGCTACTGTCTCTAGCTTGCTGCTGAGAGAAACGGTTTTAACTGCTACTTTTACCCCGGAGAGCGAGGAGAACACTGTTTGGAAACAAGAAGGAAATGGCTGCCAACTCTTTGAAGCCTGATTGTTTCTAAGGCATGAAGCATATTTTAAAGACTATTTAAAAGAACTGTCTATTCCTTCTGTTCTCTGAAGAATTCAGAGAGACTGCTGTATATATTGTTGCTCTGTTTGATAGGGTAAGTAAAGTTACTGTTACTCATTACACAAGTCTGAGTGACACATTCTTATACTGCAGGGTATATTTTGGTTCAAGAACAGTGGTAAAGCTTCTATTTATTTATATCTACAACCCCCAACATATGTTATTGTTGTATTATATTATATTATATTATATTATATTATATTATATTATATTATATTATATTATATTATATTATATTGTAATATAAGGTTGAAAACATTCTAAGAATGCTTTGGAATACTTTCCAGATCAACATAAACAGGACAGTCAATCCCTGCAAGTTTACAGTCTGATTGAAGAATGATTTGAAGAGACAGGAGGATGAGGAGAGAAAATGAGGAAAAGAACTGTCAAGCTCCAGGCCTTGAAGTTGTTCTGACATGCAGTTTTAATGGTCATACTTGAGGGATCCAAACTCTCAACTGAGCCTATGAAGTGCCTCTGCTCTCCACTTCTTTCTGCTGTACCTTAATGAAGTGGTTGCTATTACATGTCAGTTACGAGAGGACAAATAGATTTGATCTCTCCACAGAGTTGATGTGGCCTTGCAGTGTCTGTCTTTCCTCTGCTGCAGCTTGATGGAATATATCCATCTGTCACTTGTGTTTTCTGTCCCCTCTCATGATGCTGGGCACACTCTATACCTAAGTTTCCTGTAAAGCCGAGGGATTATGGCATTCTTAGAATCAGGAGCCTTCGGTGTTTTCATTATTATGGATTGAGCATTTCTTGATCAGATCGAGATTTTGGGGGATTCAGAGCCTCTTGCAGGGGAGAGGGACTCATTAAGATGATCTGCCACAGGAGACCTATGCAACGGGGTCGCATACTTGATAGTTCTTGGAAAGTTTCCTGCTGCCTCAGAAGGTGATGCTGTCAAAGCTCTAGTTGATGTCTGGAGTGGAGAAAGGAACGTGGTGTACACAATTGTTCCAAAATTGCTTCTTAGAAAACCACCCCACCAGGTTTTCTAAGAGGTTGGTAGCAAAGAAACAAATGAGATGGATGCTAGAATGACAGTGGCAAAAAACTCAGAGTGAGTTCCACTGAAAACAAGTTCAAATTTATCTGAAGGTTTATAGTACTGTACAGGCATGTAGCCGGGGGGGGGGGATTCAGCCCCCCCCCCCTGAAATTCTCATGGTGGTCCGCGAGATGGCCTTACTGGTACATTATTTGAACTGTTAAGGTAAAGGTAAAGGTTGTCCCCTGACATTAAGTCCAGTCATGTCTGATTCTGGGGTGTGGTGCTCATCTCCATTTCTAAGCCAAAGAGCCAGCGTTGTCCATAGACACCTCCAAGGTCATGTGGCCAGCATGACCGCATGGAGCACCGTTATCTTCCCGCCAGAGCGGTACCTATTGGTCTACTCACATTTGCATGTTTTCGAACTGCTAGGTTGGCAGAAGCTAGGGCTGGCAGTGCAAGCTCATGCTGCTCCCTGGAATCGAACCTGCGGCCTTTTGGTCAACAAGCTCAGCAGCTCAGTGTTTTAACCTACTGCGCAACCGGGGGGGGGGGGGGCATTAAAACTGTTATGTTTATTAATATCATGATCTGATCACCATTCTCAATATATCCCATATGTATGGGGGTATTGGGGGTAACGATACAAAAGGTTGCTAGACCCTCTTGCACCCAGACTCAGCCCCCCCCCCCCCCCGGCCGGAATCAAAATCCTGGCTACAGGCCTGGTACTGTAATAAAGATACCCAAAAAAGCACATTTTTTCTTGCTGTTGTAGCCACACAGAAGGATTCAACAGAGCTGTTTCAAGTTTTCTGTGTTATAGTTTGGCCCAAAAGATAACTTTATCCTTTCAGCTACCATCTGTGAGAACCCATCTATCACTTCACAGGTGAAACCACTTGGATTCACTCTAACTTGGATGCCAGAATTGATACTGGACCAGTGGGTTTAACCTTGGCCTCTGTTTGATCAATGCTGATGGACACTTTTCAATTGTGCAGCTCAAGAATGCTTTGGAAAGTGAGAGCTTTCACTTGTGTACCAGACCCTTGCCCTTCTTGGCCAGAGGAGAATTGAAAAGGATGAATGCCTGTCTTTAACAAAGCAGGATCCCAACCTGCTTCAAGAAGGTAGTGCTAAGATTGCTTTTGAAAACAAATACTTCCTTGAATCCTGCTTTAGTGGCTAACTACAGGCCAATCTCAAACAATACATTTTTGCATGAGGATTTCAAGAACTGTGTAGCAGTTTAAGCACTGGTTGACTTTTTTTCTCCTCCCATCAGCAGTCAAAACATAGTTATGCTCTCAGGGTTTGTTTGTTTTTAAGGACTGTGATATGGTTTTAATACTATGTAGTTCTGTTTGAGGGTTTGTATATAGATTTTAGTGACTTTAAATGTTTTGATCATTCAATGTTTTATTTTTATAAATTGTGTGGTTGGTTTTTAAATAACGTTTGTTCATGACTTTATACAGTTTTGATCAGCATTTTTCTAAAATACGTTGTTAGCCACCCTGAGACCCATTATTGGTAGAAAAGTGGGAATGAGAGAATAAAATAAATAGATGATAAATTAGATATTTTAGGAATTTCCTGAAGACATTGCTTTTTGTCTTCTTTCAGCCTCCTTCTGTATGTTTCCCTGTTTTAAAAAAAAATCAAGATAGGAGGAAGAGTGCTATTTTGAGTTTTGGACTCTCCAAGAAATCAATGCTTACTTTTTCATCAATAATATTCTTATTTCAAAGCATACAGGAGGTGGTGTTGTTGTTCATGCAAGCGGCTTAAGTCCAATATGGCACTCATGGTATCATTGAGATTTTCAGCTTCTCTTTAGCGCTCACTCACATTGAAAACCAGCTATAGAGAGAGAATTTACACTTGCACTTACTCAAATTGGTTTAGTTTTGGATATGTGGAGAAAGTTTAACCTATCTGCAAATTTTTCCCATCTGAATGTACCAAGGGCAAGTCTGCCAGCTTGAACTACTGATGGACAAATACTCCCTAGCTCAGTTTGCAATCAACTTGACATCTGCTAGCTTTTATTTCACAGCGGGTTCTCTCTCTTACAGTTTTCTTAGAATTCTCTCTTCTTTAATTTGAGTGCAGTCAAATGACACTGTATTACCATATGGTTCTCTGGAAAATGTGATTTGGTATACTTCTCCTGCACCAACTGTAGTGGAGAGTAACATGGAAACTAAGCCATCTTTTTGATAAAAAGTTAGCCCTACCAGCCAGTCAGGCCCGTAGCCAGGATTTTGATTTGGGGGGGGGGGGGGGGCTGAGTTTGATTCGGGAGGGGGTCTACCCTAGCAAACCTTTTGTATCATTATCCCAATACCCCAATATATTGAGCATGGTAATCAGATCATGATATGAATAAACATAACAGTTTAAATAATGTACCAGTAAGGCCTACTCACGGACCACCATGAGAATTTCGGGGAGGGGGGACTCAAGCTCCCCCCCCCCCCCCCCGGCTAATGCCTGCAGCCAGTGGTAGTAGAAAGCTTGATTTAAAAAAGAAAGAAAAAAGAGGAAAGTGGTGATTTTTTTAATGCAGTGGTCCCCAGATGTTTTGGCCTTCAACTCCCAGAAATCCTAACAGCTGGTAAACTGGTTGGGATTTCTGGGAACTGTAGGCCAAAACACCTGGGGACTTACAGGTTGATAACAACTGCTTTAATGCATTGTCTAATGGTGCTGACTTTTTTTTACCCTTCAGTAATACTTAGTGCTGACCTCAAAAATGTTATCCAGAGACAAGATTCACAAAGGTCCAGAGTAAAGTAGTAGTTAAAGCCCCATTTACACTACCAATGTAATGCAGTTTTAATTACATTATATGGGTAATGTAGACTCATATAATGCAGTTTAACTGCATCAAACTGCTTATTCTAATTGAATGCAGTTAAACTTCATTATAGGAATCTACACTAGTTATATAATGCAGTTCAACCTGCATTATAATGGCAGTGTAGATGGGGCTTAAGATGGGAAATCCTGGGTCCAAATCCTCAATAAGCTGTGATGAAGAACAAAGGATAAATTTGGACCTTATCACATTAGGAAATACTCAATTTCTGAGACTGTTTGAGAATGATTTTTAATGAGTCCCATCACATGATGTTTGCCCCATCCTGTCAGTACGCTGTCAGAATCTGCCTGCAAAGCGTTGCAGAAACAGATTATTTGCAGACGGGATTCTAATCGTGTTTTTTGAAATATTATGGATTCTTCCATTGCTGAAGCAGTGTTTTTATGTGTGATAGGAAAATCTGTATGCATCTCATCAGCAACAATACTTTATAAAATGTCATAGAGTGATATAGAGGGTGTTTTGGATTGGAACAGGCCTTCTGTGGTATGGTGAGTCAATACACAATATTTTCAAATCATAAGAATCATAATAATAAGGTGTGATGAGGAGAGTATACACTGTGCATCCAGTCCTAAAAAAATATGGGATGCATACTGATATAAACAGATTATATCCCAATGTGATAAGGTCCTTTGAGCCAAATGCTAACCCTCCACTAAACGTGCCTCTAAAGTTGTCATGGGGATATAATGGGAAGGGTGAGAAGAACTCTAGGCTCCTTAGAGAAAGGATAAAAATGTAATGTAATCTAATAAAAGTGCTTCTAATTTACCTGTTTGACCGTGACTTTTATTGTCTGTAGACCGAGATCTTAAATCAGTTTGCTATTGACTCCTGTCTTATTTCAAAGCCTGGAAACATCCACAAGTCAGCAGATTGGTTAGCAATTAAGTAAGCCTGTTTCAAGTCATTAAAAAGTTCTCCACAAACAATTAAGATATCTGGGGTGAGGGACAAAGTATTCATCCTAAAATCATTGCATGAAGTTCTGTAGCCCACAAGATCTATTATGATTTTTGTCATGCTCTGACTCACAACCCTTCTGGAAATCAAAAGCTTTTTGCCATCCTTAGGGCTCACCCCTTTCAATAGTACATTAACAATAAAAAGTATTTTTCCCTCAAAATGTCTTTTTCTATATGGAATGAGCCCAACGATAAATTTAGTAATAGACTTCAGTTCCTATTTTCTGTGATCAAAATCCATGCTCGGAATTTGCCATGGGCAATGTGCTGTTTGATCTTCGTTGGATTCAGTCATCATCAGAGCTAGTACTTGTTCTCTTATTGGAAAGGTAATTGAGTTGGCCTGTGTAATATTGCCCACTTCCACATCTGCATTGCTGCCATTTGCAATGTACTCCTTTCAAACACTTTTGGAAAAAATGGTAAGGGATGCTGCTTCTGTAATAAAAACTCCAGTTATAGAGTTATTTTGGTATCTTCTTGGCAAAGCTGGATGCCCATACTCTGTCATATCTCTAGATTGATAAGGAGGAATGTGTATGTGTGTGTGTACAGGTTGACCATCCCTTATTCAAAAATTCAGGAATTCAAAAATCCAAAATATTTAAAAATCCAAAATTGTCCACATGAGTCACTAAAGTTGTGACATCTTTGCTTTCTGTTGGTTCAATATACACAAATATTTTTCATAATTTTAATTCATCACAAGATATTGTAAATATTGTATAAAATTATATTCCGGCTATGTGTATATTATAGGCATTTGCGAGCCATGAAAAATGGTTCAAAGGTCATTACCTGAGGGTTCAAGCACATCGTTTCTAAAATGTTTATAAAGTATAGTTTGTGGGGAAAATGTGTTACTATAACAAAAGTAACAAAATTTTGTTACTATTTTGTTATCGTAATTCTGCAGGCAGATAATTAAATTACTATAATTGGGGAAACTTAAGTGGCTCTTTTCTCCCTCATTTTAAAGCTATTGAAATGAAACTTGCTACAGTGGTAGAAGATATTTACCACTGTCAGCCCACCAATTTTAGAATGTTTCACTTATCCACGGATTTTGGGGGAATTTTCAAAGTTTTTAAAACAACATTTAAAAAAACTACAAGAGCTATAAACTTGAATTTTTATATGCAATGCACAAGATAACCAGGATATCAATCTCCAGAAATTTCAGAAAGATTCACACCTCTACAGATTTTGCGGATTTTAAAAAGTTTAGACAAAACCAATTTATTCCCCAAAATATGACAAAAGCAATTCCCTTGAATGTCTGTCTGTCTTTATGACACATAACCACATAACTTCAACTTAGCACAGATTTATACTATACTTACTTTAGTCCTCTTTGCAGACTCAATTATTATATTTATTATTATTAGATTGGCTCTGAACGGCTGACTGCTGCAGCCCTCATTGAGACCTTGCCTTCCCAAACTACATTTAACATGACTATGTTCTCAGTCTCCCACCCATTCACTTTAGTCCCACCCCAGTGCCTTCCTTATGATGATCAGGCCAAAGAAAGCACTTTATATTCTCTTGACTTTACCAAAGTTGCTTAATGGTTATACTGAAAATTAAACTGTCCTTGGGAGGCATTCAAATGTTACAGAATCTTAACTAAAATGATTGATGAGTGTTTCAGTTTCTAAATCCCCCCCCCCCCCGCACCTTTCCTGCATGTTTCTAATATCAATTCGTATGCACATATTTAATAAATTTGAACTGAAATACAAATAAAATAATTAAATTATGCATGACCCTAGTGTATAAGGTGAATATGAAACATGAATGAATGTTGTGTTTATACCTGGGTCTCCTCACCAATATATCTGCATCAACAAATACAGTTCCACAAACTCCTCCTCTTTCCAAAATCCCAAAGAATCCAAACTCTAAGACACTTCTGATCCCAAGTATTTCAGATAAAGAATACTCAACTTCAATGTATTTTCACATGTCTTTTATTTCACAATTTAGATTTATCACTAATGTGTATGTTGCATTTTGACATGGCTTGATTTAAAAAAACACATCATCAGCATCATCAGATATATACAAAAGTAGAGTCTGAAGTTAAATGATTAATACACTGCCCCATTAAAACAATTACAAGTATAATAAAGCAGGCTATTCCAGAAATCAAGACATTTGGAGCCAGATTAAAAAAAGAAAGAAAGAAAAAGAAGCCCTGTTTGAAATAATAACATTAAAAACGTACGATCTGTAAAATGCTCTTTAGCTGCAAGATCACGAAACCACAGTAACTGAAACTTGGTGTATATATTGAAGAATTCTGACTGTGTACTATAGATGTAGCTGTAGGGGCCATAATAAGGGCACTGCCATGCAAATAGGACTTCTGTCCTCCCCCAAGATATTGTCTTTCAGTCCCCACATTTCTAGCATTCCAGACAATGAGAAACCCCTGAAAATTATTAATGATCAGGATACTTTTATGTGCTACTAGCTTGGGTACCCAGGTAATTTGAAAAAGGTATTGCTTGTTTTGGGTAATATCATGTAGTTAATTAGTAACACTTTGTATTAGAAAAAAGCCAGTTTTTGATTTGTGTTTTTATAAATGCTCCCATTAGAAAATGCATAAGGATGTGGGTGAACTACTATTCCCAAAACCATGGGTCAGTCTTCCCCAAATCAGGCCTGTATGCACAGGTGGCCATGTTGTATCTGTGTGTCAAGTTTGGTAACCAGATTCGTCATTGGCTGAGTTCAGTGCTCTCTGGATGTAGTTGAACTACAACTCCTATATATCAAGGTCAGTTCCCCCAAACCTGGTCATGGAGGTTCTGTGTGCCAAATGTGGTCCAGGTCCATTATTGAAGGGAGTCACAGTGTTCTGCTTTGATGCAGGTTGAACTACAACTTCCATCCTGTTGAGTCAGTTCCACAAACTCCTCCAATCTGTTCAGTTACTGATCAATTCCTCTGTGTTCCATAGGAAAGGGTAGGAAAGAGTTACGAGAGAGGCAGTGGGCAAGGTCATGCAAATTCCACACAAGGAACCCTGGGATGCCTGCATGTGGTCAAGGTAACACATCAAATCTAGGATGAAATTATCCCCAAATGAAAGCATTCCTTTGGGTGGTGGGCCATAGTGCTTGGGGAGGACATTGGTAGCATTTGGCCTACATGTTCATGCCGCTCGCTATAACCTGCAGTGTCATTTGATGGAGTGCCTTTGGAGGCTTCTCAGCACTTGGAACTATAGCCTGTTTGTGGTGGTAAGAGGCTGTCTGTGCAAATGGATATCTCTGCCACATACACGCATACACATTTTTCACTTTTATTATGTATATAGTTCATATTCAAGCAGTAACCTTGCTTGTCTCTTTTCTTTGGATACCTAAATGCCAAATGTTGTTTCTGCAATGATAGAAATATTCAGGACTCAAGGAAACTTTCATTTGAAGGCACCAGAATTTTAATTGGGAGTCAATGCCTTGCTTTTCTTCCCTTCTGCAGCTACACCCTGAAAATGTGTATCTAAAAATTATACTTTATTGCTTTTATGGGTTGATTCATTTTAATTGTATAAAAACTACCTGTAGTCTGCACTACTATATTAAGTCACTGGATGGCAGACACTAGACTCCTCAGGGATAAGAGGGTTTTTCAAAAGCTTGAGGCTTGATCCAAATGCTTACAGCTGGTTACAGGCAAGACTGAGACCGGACTGCTTACATTTTGTTTTTCCAGTCCTGAAATAACACACGTTGTATTTTTGTGTAATTTAGCTGCCTTAATAATCTTTCCTTTCCATCTTCCCAATGTATATATGTATGTGTGCAGGCCCGTAGCCAGGATTTCGTTTCGGGGGGGGGGGGGGCTAAAAAAATTTCAGGGGGGGTTTCGCGGGGGGGCTGAGTTTCGGGGGGGGGCTGAGTCTGAGTGAAAGAGGGTCTAGCCTAGCAAACCTTTTGTATCATTACCCCAATACCCCCATACATATGGAATATATTGAGAATGGTGATCAAATCATGATATTACTAAACATAACAGTTTAAATAATGCACCAGTAAGGCCTTTTCGCGAACCACCATGAGAATTTCGGGGGGGGCTGAAGCCCCCCGAGCCCCCCCCCCCCCCGGCTACATGCCTGTATGTGTGTATGTATGTACATACATACAAAGAAAGGAGGGAAGGAGAATATCCACTGCTAGTAGGAGAAGAAGAAAATGCTATATGAGGAGTGAGAATGAGGTAGGGTGAAGTGTGAGAATGGAGAAGACTAGAAAGTTCACCTACCATACTGTACCACTGAATATTTACCTTGATTCCAGCAATTAGCTGGTCTAGATTCCCAATTTCTTTTGTCTAGAAATACCTAGCCCTTAAGAAATTAAGGGGGCTATGGAATTAATGCAGTTTGAATTGACACCACATTAACTGCCATGCCTCAAAGCTATGGAATCGTGGAAAGTGTCGTTTTACAAGATCTTTAGATTTTTCTACCAAAGGGTGCTGATTCCTCACCAAACTACAACTCCCAGGATTCCATAGCATGCAGCCAATGCAGTTTAAGTGGTGTCAAACTGCATTGACTCTACAGTGTAGATGCACCCTTTCCTCAACATTCAGGCCACTGTCGTCCGTTATACGGTGTTTCTAAAAGATGGGCCTGTGTATTAAAGGAAATTTTATGCATGCATTTGTACTATTTATTTATTTAACATGTCAAGAGCAACCAAAACAGTTGTATTGTATTAAAAACAAACAAGCAAGCAAACAAGACACAAAGTTTGCAGACTTGATATTCTATTAAATGTCCTTTGACCAGTAGCTGGCCATTTGGAGTACCTCAGGTGTTGCTGCAAGAAGGTCATCCATTGTGCATCTGGCAGGGCTCCGGTTGCATTGCAGTAGGAGGTCAGTGGTTTGCTCTTCTCCACACTCACATGTCGTGGATTCCACTTTGTGGCCTCATTTCTTGAGGTTGGCTCTGCATCTCGTGGTGCCAAAGCACAGTCTGTTCAGCATCTTCCAAGTTGCCCAGTTTTCTGTGTGTCCAGGAGGGAGTCTCTCTTTTGGTATCGGCCATTGATTGAAGGTCTGGGTTAGAGCCTGCCACTTTTGGACTCTCTCTTGCTGAGGTGTTCAGCGAGTGTCTCTGTAGATCTTAGAAAACTATTTCTGGATTTAAGTCGTTGGCGTACTGACTGATTCGTATTGTGAAATATACTATACATCTCTTTAAAATGGAGTCTTGTGTAAGTATGCATTTATTCATCTGTATGAATTAACATACCCAAATATTATGGAAACTAGCCACTCAGCAGGACATGGACAGTGAAATCTTAAGAGGGAGAGTCTTAGTAGGCGGAGAGCTTTTTGTCCCACAGCATATAATGCAGTTTGTTTTAATCTATCACTCCCCATTCTGAACAATTAGAGTTGAAAGAATATAAAATCTTCTAATTTCTCCTCACTTCTGCAAGTCACCTCTTCCATACTAATAACATCTGATTATTTAAACAGAAATAACCAGATTTATCCTGACGTGATTCCCCAAAGTTAATGGCTGCTCAAAGGGATTTGCATCACAGATGCATTTGATCCATTAGCTTAAAATTCAGGCAACATCTCTTAGGTAAGAAAGAAACAATGCACAGATGTGTTAGTCTGAGCTTTTTTTGAAGCCTTCTGCAGCAAGAGACAGACCATCTGCAAGAGATTGGGGGGAAATTGGTTTGTGTGGGTGTAGGAGCAAAGGGATCTCCCAATGGGAAAAGTTTGAATAGCCCTCCTTGAAAAGAAAAGTTTGTCCGCATTAAAACTTAACTGCTCTAACTTGGCAGTTCAGCTGTTATGCTGCCAATTTCCTATTAGTTTTTTCCACTTGTCAAGTTTAAAAATCTTCAAGGCTTATGAAAAATCCATAACCACAGGAAAAGCAAGGCACCAATGTATGCAATCTAATTTAGCTCTCTGCTTGTGGAATACTGAAGAACAGGCAACAGTACTTTTGAAATATTTTAAAAGTTGAAGATGTTATTTATTTTTTGTGGTTCTCTTTCGGTGTATCTTCTGCCCTGACTACAAACTAGAGGTAATGGTAATGGTATCTTTCCATTTAATATGCAAGTATTTAAATAGCCAAACAAATGCAATCACTTGCAGCCATTACAGCTGGTGGAGAAAGGATATGTTAACCATTTGTTCATCTGCTCTGGATTTAAGAACAACTTGTCCCTGGAGCCAAAAAAACAAGTTTTATAGAAGTTTGCAGCAGATGAACTAGACTAAACAAATGGAAAATGGAAAAAATCATAATAATTTCAGTTATAAGAACTTTTTCTTTGGCTTCATCTATACTGTAGAATTAATGCAGTTTGTTGTTGTTGTTGTTCATTTGTTCAGTCGTTTCCAACTCTTCGTGACTTCATGGACCAGCCCATGCTAGAGCTCCCTGTTGGCCATCACCACACCCAGCTCCTTCAAGGTCAATGCAGTCACTTCAAGGATCCCATCCATCCATCTTGCCCTTGATCGGCCCCTCTTCCTTTTTCCTTCCATTTTCCTCAGCATCACTGTCTTCTCTAAGCTTTCCTTTCTTCTCATGATGTGGCCAAAGTACTTCATCTTTGCCTCTACTATCCTTCCCGCATTGAGCAGTCGGGCTTTATTTCCTGAAGTATGGACTGGTTGGATCTTCTGGTGGTCCAAGGCACTCTCAGAACTTTCCTCCAACACCACAGTTCAAAAGCATCTATCTTCCTTCACTCAGCCTTCCCTATGGTCCAGCTCTCATATCCATAGGTGACTATGGGGAATTCCATTGCTTTAACTATGCGGATCTTCGTTGCCAGTATGATGTCTTTACTCTTCACTATTTTATCGAGAATGGACATTGCTCTCCTCCCCAGAAGTAAGCATCTCCTGATTTCCTGGCTGCAGTTTGCGTCTGCAGTAATCTTTGCACCTAGAAATACAAAGTCTGTCACAGCTGCCATGTTTTCTCCCTCTATTTCCCAGTTGCCATAATCTTGGTATTTCTGATGTTAAGCTGCAACCCAGCTTTTGCGCTTTCTTCTTTCACCTTGATTAGAAGGCTCCTCAGCTCCTCCTCACTTTCGGACATCAGAGTGGTCTCATCTGCATATCTAAGGTTGTTAATGTTTCTTCCAGCAATTTTTACCCCAGCCTTGCATTTATCAAGCCCCGCACATTGCATGATGTGTTCTGCATACAAGTTGAATGCAGTTTGGCACCACTTTAACTGCCATGGCTCAGTGCCATGCAATCATGGGAACTGTAGTTTTACAACACTTTTCTGGCCAAGAGTATTGGGCCCTCACTAGGTACCTCATCCCATGAGTGGTGGGAAAGCAGGGGAAAGAGGAGGGAACTATCTTAGTCCATCACCTGCAATGGTCTGCCATCCCACTTTCTTACCACATCAATGCCTGTCTTCCCCTTACTTTCTCCCACTTTCTGCCATTTGGAGTCGGGTAACACCTGACTCCTGAAGAGAGATTCTAGGCTTCATTTCAATGCACTATGGAAACAAAGCCCTATGGAGTCCTGCCAGAAGTCCCCCTATATCATATAATGGTCTCCATAGTTCTTCTGTGGGGCTCCATTTCCAAAGCACATGGAGTCTTGGGATCAAGTCCTAAGCTATTGATCCCGGGATTCCATACCATTAAGCTAATTGTACAGCATTAATTCTACAATTTAAATCAACTCTTAGTTGCAGTTGGAGATAATTGTTCTGACATTAACTTGGAAAAAATGAGGCTGAATGAACTAGATGAACTAGGTGACTGAGCAAATTTAACCCACAGGGGATGTATTTGACCACACTATCATTCTAGGACATTTGCAGAAGGTTTAGTGGTGAATAACCACAGGCTGTCCCCACATGGATTAGATTTTAAGGAAAATTGCATAGATGGAAAAAATATTCAAAAGTATTTGAAAACATAAAAACATG
This sequence comes from Anolis sagrei, assembly GCF_037176765.1. Classification (NCBI taxonomy): domain Eukaryota; kingdom Metazoa; phylum Chordata; class Lepidosauria; order Squamata; family Anolidae; genus Anolis; species Anolis sagrei. Next base: position 144,595,467 of record NC_090024.1, read on the forward strand.
TTTCTGTCGTGTTCAGGAATGAAATGAGAAGCATCTTTGCAATTCAGAATTTATTTTATGGTGGAATATGCTGCCTCAGAGTACAATGGAGTCTCATTCTCTGGAGGATTTTCAGCGGAGATGTGATGTCCATCATATGATGAAGGGCTACTTCTGGTTTGGCTCCGTGGGGCTCCATGCCAACAGTATGCAGCAACACAGAGAAACTGAGCCCAGAGCCCAAAACTCTAGAGGAACTGAAGATGAAGCAGGGACAGACAGGGAAACATAGGAAGGGAGACTATGGCACCAACAGGAGGTAACAGCACCCGACAGCTCCCTCTGGTGCACTACAGTTGCTTCTGCTATCTCCTGCTTTAGCCCTGCCCTTGTGATAACGTCCTGAGCCTCTCATGTATGTATATATTTGTGTGTGCGTGCACTCACATTCCTTCATTCTTTGGTTACTTTTTTGTGCCCCCCTTGGTGGTGTTCTCTCAATCTTACATTGAATTGAAGTTTTGTAATACCACAATGAAACAAGATTCTGATTATGTTTGACTGTTGACAGGCAATACAGAAAGGAAAAGCAGGCAAGCAAATGCCATGGAAATGTAATTTATTAGGTTAAAAAATATTTATAAGCTCTTTTTATTTGAAATCACTTGTTTTCAATGAGGCCCTTTCACCACTTCATTTGCAGACATGTGTCTCAAACTGAAGCACATCCTTAATGAAGATAATCAGATTTATTGTTTTATTTTACCTGTTAATGCCCATAACAATCTTCAACACATTGACAATTTAGTTGAAATCCATTTTTCTCTCTGCTCCAAACTATTAGTAAGCAGTGAACATAAGTGGCCATGTTCTTCAAAACTTAATTGGAAAATAGACTTTGTTCATCACTACCATTGATTGTCTACAGATTGAAGACACCACAGATTGAAGGCACCAACTATAAATCCCAGGATTGCACAACATTGAGCCATGACTTTGATGATGGTGTGTGTGTGCGCGTGCGCATGCGTACGTGTGTATACACTTCCTTTTGGTTGTTTCTTTCATTTCTTATTGGTTCTACTCACTTTTGGTAGTTATGCCTTCCTGCACTTCAGAAAAGAAAAGGAATTCCTGAAAGGGAATGAGGGAGAAAAGTATTTCTTGTAAAGCAAAAAAAGAAAAGAAAAAGAAAAAGAAATCAACAAGCAAGCAATATGACAACACATCCCAGTGCTAAGTCAAAATTTTGGCAAATGAGTGGGCCATTCCTGTTGTCCATCCCAAGCAAACACATGAGAAATAGTGTGAAATAGTGTGAGGGTATACACAAAAAAGTAAGGACATTTGGTCTTTACATCATCCTAGTAATTCCTAAGCATGAACACATTCAGATTCATGTGTACTTCAGGGAAACAGAAGAGATGTAGCTTGGTTTTGGATATTTTGGACCATTATGGCTTGCCATGAGCCAACTCTCATTATTTCATAACTGGGGAAGTTTGGTTCTTTACTTTGCAGAATGGAGAGCTGACAAATGGGGTACACAATATTGACCACTAATTTCATTAGCCCTATTGCATCTGTAAATAAGTTTGTGGGTGGTGCCCTCCAGAAGCATAGAAGTTAACTGGACTAGCACTGAAGTTTCTTTAATCAGTAATAACAAGATAGGGGTCCTCCACATCATTTGAGGGCACAATGCCAGTATAGAGCATTCAGGGCAAACTATGTGGCATTCATGATGCTGATATGAACACCGAACAAGAGGCTTGAAAGGAATCGCTGGACTGACTACCACTACTGCCCCCAGTATGCGCCATTTAATGTGGTTACTTCACTCATCTTAATAGGAAGGACCAAATAAATTGTGTATGCCTTCATGTCACCTGTTCATTTATGGTGAGTCCTTAAATTTCATGAAGTTTTCTTAGGCAAGGCAGGATCAGAGGCAGTTGGCGACTGCATTCTGAAATATAGGACATTTACTGATCAGCGTTATAGAATGGAGGCTACTGTCTGCAAATCATTCAAGTTGCTCCTGCAGAATTCTGGGAAATGTAGTTCAGTGCAGAGACTAAGGAATTCTCAGCTACAGAGGTCCTCAGCTTCCCTAAACTACATTTCCCAGAATTCTGCAAGAGCCTCCGTTCTATAATGTTGGTGGGAAAAGATTCATAGTCTGCAGCACCTGGGATTCATTTGTGGTCTCCATCCAAGTACCAACCAAGGCTGACCTTGTTCAATTGTGTCTTTGGGGCATTTGGGCTCTCCCTAGTATATTATCTTTACATTAATGAATACATTCTTGATTTCTTCAGTCATAAATTTGAAACAAACAATCTAAACATCCAATGGCCATACAGCCTGAGAAACTCAAGTAACCCAGTCTAAACAAACATTTTCAAATCCTAGAATGGTATTTTAATTAGGCAGCTTCACCTTTTTTATCTCTGGAGTTTAATGGAAACTTAGGGAGTTCCTAACTGATATCTAAAACAGCATCCGGCAGTTCCTATGAGATATTCTTTTTCCTACCCAACTGGATAAGATGAGATGCCAAAATAAGATATGCAGGATTTGGGAGCTGATACATTTCTGTCTGCACGTTTTAATAGTGTCATGGCACATTGTTATTGTAAAACCTGAACTCGTGCTTGGAAGCCCCATAAAAAGAGGTTTTGCTCTAGTAAATGACTTTAGTGCTTATCATATAACAATAACGGCTTTAACATTAAAGCTAAAAGCACACATTACAGATTGACTATAGCAAGCTATGAACTCCATTATTTTCAATCAAATAAGGTTACAATCCATTTAAAGCCTCACTGCCTTTTGTGGTGAACTATCTGTAAAAAATGTAAGTTGTCCATAGATAATAATAGGACAAAGTTATCCTTGTTCCAGTGGCCACATTCAGTTTAGTTCTTGTATAATACCTATAGGGTTGACCCATATTATTGTGCTGACTGAGTTAGGGCATTTGTCATTCTGTATTAACTCACCATTAAATAATTGATTGAATTGGGGATAACCAATTGGATGCCAGCCATAATCATGTATGTTAAGGGAGCTTAAAACCAAAAAGCCAATTCAATGTGTTTTATTTTGGCACCTTTACCAGAAAAACCACATCAGCCGTGGTTGTAAAATACCAATGATATAGCTGGATAATGGAGTCATGGTTAAACTGCTAACCTGCAGAAGGTCGGTAGTTTGAATACATGAGACGGGGTGAGCTCCTGTGGTTAGCCCTAGCTTCTGCCATCCTACCAGTTTGAAAACATGCAAATGTGAGTAGATCGATAAGTACCACTTCTGTGAGAAGGTAACAGCGCTCCATGTAGTCATACTGGCCACATGACCTTGGAGGCATCTACGGACAACACTGACTCTTTGGCTTAGAAATGGAGATGAGCACCACTACCCAGGATCAGACTTGAATGGACTTAATGTTGAGGGGAAACCTGTACCTTATAGCTAGATAAAGACAATCACAAAATCCAGAAACCAAAAACAAAACCTCATACAGATTGAACATCCATTATCTGGAATTCCAAAATACATTTTCCAGAAATTCCTTACCTTGAATTCCAAAATCCAAAATATTTCCAAATGCAATGTTGTCCAGGCACCTCTGGAGACAATTCCAGATTTTGGAGTATTTCAGATTTCAGAATTCCAGCTAAAGTATATCCAACTTGTATAACGTCTCATGAGAGGGTATTTTTGCATTATAACTTTGTAACTCTTAAAAGAACAGAGAAAAGATTTGTCCTTCAAACTGAAGGATCACCTCAACAAATCATACCTCCACTGAAAAAGAAAAGCTTTGAAGACCCCTAAAGCTGATCTAAGACATTGCTAAAAACTGCCCCCACAAAAGCATGGAACACGTGGACACAGAATCAATAGCAAATAGGCAGTATAATAAGAATTCATACTTCTTTAGACCAGTCAGGAAGACATTTAAGCATTTTCTGGCCTTTTGGGGCACCAAAAATGGGCTGCTTGAGATAGCTACTTCTCCCTACCTAATTGTAGGACTCACTCTCCTGGGGTTGGTACTTCTTGTTATGAAAGACTGATTTATAAGGCTCGCCTGGTCCACATGTCACACTGCATGAAATTATAAAGTTCCTGTTAGCTTGTCTCACATTTTTTCTAGACACCTACCCTCTCTCTATGAGGGAAATAACCTGTTTTCTTCCCTTGGTTATATATAAAATGTTACTTTGGATGAATGGTTCTAATATGACATATTAGGCACTGTGGTTCCTAGATTCGTTTGCATTTGAAAGCAGTGAGCCCTTTGTGTGGAAGGGGGAAATGATCCATCAATTTGATGTCAGAACTATTTACTGCGATAGGAAGAAAAGGCTGCCTCTGCTCCACAACAATAGCATGGAATATTGGAGGCCTAGCTATGAATCAGATGAGCAGCATAAAGCATAATTGCATCATTTCGGTCTAGATGTACAGTCCCGGCAGTTACCTGCATTTCAGTGATCATTGAAGAATCATTTATTATCCATTGGAGGGCCAAAGTCGCCACTGAAAGGATATTATTTCCTACAGATAAAGAAGTTACAATGCACTATGTGGTGAAAAAGCCACAATCATCAGGATGATTAATACGGCCTGAAAACATTTTTTATTTTTAATAAAGAGCTGTCTCAAAAGTGACTGCTTTGTCTTGAGCAGCCCCTGTCTCATAAGATGACCATTTCTGAAATAGAGAATGGAAAATAATGGATGGAGTTGACTTTCCATTCGGAAAAGTCATAAGAACCAACATGGTTCCCTCGGCAGCACAGTTTCCAAACATTTGCTATTTTTCATTCTGCACAGTATTAGGCATCCAGATTATTTCTAAACCAATTAACTATTTAGAGACTTTCCAAACAACTCATACTCAAATGCTTTCAATTATATGAGTGCCCTATTAGGAGTGGCATTTTCCATTTTCACCATTATGTCTGCTATTCTCCTACCAAACAATACTTGGTTGATTTTGGTTAAGAGATAGATGCAGGCATATGGAGCCAAAACCCTTTCACTTGACAATGACAGAAGTAGTCCTTGGCACACTGCTTTGAAGAGTTAATTTCCCAAGGAAAAAGGATGACTACCCATCCCCCAGTGACCAGCTGAACTTATTGCACAGGACACTTCCAAAGAAGGCACCAGGCATACACATTTCATAGGTATACACAGGAATACAATCAGTGGCACTTTCGTTCTAGTAGTCTAATCCAGAAAGTAAGAGTGTGTGTGTGTGTGTGTGTGTGTGTGTGTATTCTTCTGAACCTGTTGATTATACACATAGGTCTAAGTGGCTTATGGATAACTCCTCCACATTGGAACCATATCCTGATGTCCTTTAAGCTGGATAGTAAGCAATTCCTAGGAAAACATTCTCAGAATATTTGGTTGGGGCCTCCAGCATGCAAAAACTCACAGACCGTACAGAATTAGATGCAGCGAGTTACCAAAGCACCATGTTCTGATGCCTATTAAAGATAGCAAACACTTTTTGTGTAGAACTGTGTCTCAGCTAGTGAGACTTTCCAGGAGAGATGTGCTTTCAGAAGCTGACTCCCATTGCCCCATGGGATTACTGGCCCTGGATTCAATGCACCATGAAAACTCCATAGATGCTACATCCCAGTGCCCATTTCAGCTAGTCCAGCAGTAAAACTACCTGCTGTGCCTATTTCCGATGCAACCCCATTGGCAAAATTCACAAGTTCTCATTGTTTTATGGCACATGTGAAATGCAAGGCTCGTGGGCCAAATCCAGTTCACCATATTATTTTATGTGGTCCATGTGGACCATGAGTCTTTTAATTGCAGTTTAACATAATTACATTTATACCATATTACAATCCAAGCTAGCCCTTTGAGAGCAACCATAAGGCTCATGTGAATCTTGGTGAAAATGAGTTTGACAGCCTTGCTTTCTGATGTTGTTTTTGTGTAATTGATTTTAAATGCTAAGGAAGAACATTAGGATTTTCTGCACAAAAATGAAACTTTGTGTGGTTCACAAAAAATGTGGATTTTATGCAGAAATCTCCAACTATAGTGTTTTTTTTCTACACAGAAAACAGCACTCTGTACACAGAAATATTATTTTGTGAATAGAAAATACTGTTTTCTCTAAAACAAATATAGGCAAATTTACAAACAGAATAAAGCCCAAATTAGAAATGCTGTTTGAAAAATGCACAGTTTTTGAGGACTTTCTCACAGCAAGAAGAAAATTGGTAAAATCATATGACTCTTCCTTCAAGAAGGAAATTAGCAGAGAATTACATTCCTGCTCATCACACAGGTTAGTCTGACTGTAAATTTTGTGGAAGCAATGATAGAATCCTCAGTGGTAGAAAAAAATAAGTCTACTAAATGAATTTCTCCAATTAGGAGGATTAGTAGGTCATTTTGTGCATTGATTGAACAGATGTGCCAGAAGAGGAAATAAAGTTCGGAAGTTCATTGAGACTCTGATGTAGCATGTAATGAGAAAGGGAAGCTGCAGGACCTAATTGAAAACTAAAGCTTTTCACTTTGGACATCCACAGCTCCAGTTCCCCCTTTGAATTATGTTTCCATTAGCTGTAAGCAATTTCTGAGGTGGCAAAGCCCTCGGCTCTGTTTCTGTGATGTCTGCCAGTTCATTCATAAGCTAAATCCATTGTAGATCTAATGGTTAGGAAGAGCCTGATATTTGCTTCTGCTGCAGACTTTATATAAAAGGGTGTCTCAAGAGACGCAAGTCAGGAACAAGCAAAGACTGTTGCCCTGTTCTTACTCCAATTGTGGTCTCAAAATGGTAGCTGAGAATTTTAGTCCTCTGTTGGACAAGGTCAGCCCACAATGCTTTTGTTGTCTGAGGCAGAGCAGCAATTTTTTTTCGTGTCAGGAGCTACTTGAGAAACTGCAAGTCACTTCTGGTGTGAGAGAATTAGCTGTCTGCAAGGACGTTGCCCAGGGGATGCATGGATGTTTTGATGTTTTACCATCCTTATGGGAGGCTTCTCTCAGTTCCCTTTATGGGGAGCTGGAGCTGACCGAAGGAGCTCATCCGTGCTCTCCACGGATTCGAACCTACAACCTGTCAGTCCTGCCAACACAAGGTTTTAACTCATTGTGCCACCAGGGATATCATTTTCTGATATCTGCTTGCTGTCCCATGATTTTAAAAATATATCAGGTACTTTTTTAGTCAAATCATACTCTCACAGCCTCAGAAGAAGGCAAAGACACAGAAGTAATATCAAGGAAACTGCATAGAAGTTTAGCCATAAGTCAGAAGTGGCTTCAAGAAACATAACAACAAAATCTTTCTCTAGAGATAAACTAATGAAATGGTCCCCGATGTGCCAATACATTATGGATTTTATCACTTGGATAAAGTAAACCAGCATAGAAGCAGGACTGTCAACACTGATCATGGTGCTTATTGCACAATATCACACACAACACATTGCTGATCTTCCACCTTCCTGTGATCAACCTATCCCCTGCTATTGATGGACAAAACCCATCAATTGCCCCTGATTGTGCCATGGGAAAACAGACCATTGATGCTTTGCTGTTGTGGAAATCTCCATGCCATTAAGTTGCCATTATCCTCGATCATGCAAACAACACAGGAGAGCAGCATCATGCAATGAAGTCCTGTATCTCCTCAAGTTTCATGGGTTTATCTTATCCTGTGGGGTATCCTGCATCCATAAATACTAAGCTATTGGGGTGCCCTTGGTGAGGTTTGATTCCAGGACCAAAATCTCCATGGATGGTCAAGTCATATACAAAGGCATAGTAAAATGGTGTCTCTTATATACAATAGTAAACTCAAAGTTTGCTTTTGAAATTTTAAAAATACTTTCTATCCATGGACAATGGAATACATGGGTGCAGGATATGTGGATATGGAAGATCAACTATATTTCCTTTCTTATGTGTAGAGTACAAACAAGCCAGTTCTAACTATTTTTTGAAAGCAAAGAGGACTACGTGCTTTATCATATTTTCCTATCAGAAAAGGCTTCTGCAGAGCTTTGTGGTCAACATACAAAGAACTCTATTGGATATTGGGGATGTGCGTGGCAGGAGGGGGTTATATTCATGCCCATTACATCCCCATCCATCTAGACCTCTAAATGTTCAGGTTTTAGCCAGATGCCCACAACTCAAATAGATTCTGCTCTCAGGTCATCATCTTGCATAGATACAGGTTGTTTGGCACTGTGAAAAGCTTTGCTCCTTTGAGAAAAATAGATGGAAATATAGAAGCAAAACTAAAAAGCTGATGCAGGTTTTCATTCATTGTATGCTAACAGAGAAAGAGGGAGAGAGAGAAAGAGGAGGAGGAGGAGGAGGAGGAGGAGGAGGAGGAGGAGGAGGAGGAGGAGGAGGAGGAGGAGGAGGAGGAGGAGGCAAGAAAGACTACAATTAAGCCAGCACTGAAGCCAGATGCACCCATGGGACTAAATTACACCGGGCAAATATCAGGAGAGGAAATGGGTTGTTCTCTTACAAGCTTCTTAAATATGCATTCAGTGCCACTGTCTTTAAATGAACATGTAGGAGGACAACTCATGCACATACAGTAAAGATAGGGCCATTTTGTCTTCTGATGACAGACTGACATGCCTTGTGCAGTGCTGTACTAAAATATCCCCAAACCATCCAAGCAGCTTTTTAGTGGAAGGAGCTGAGAAAACTGTACAAAAGCTTTGAATCTTCCTGCCAGAGTTAGCATCCCTTGTATGGAGGAACACATTTGAATAATCTTCACAAGGAGATGGTGAACGAGAACAACCAAGTCTGATGTAGTCGAAGCACTCCAAAAGGGGGGAGACAACAATCACTTCTATTAATCATGAAGTTTCTTGTTATAGATACACCTTACATATGTGGATTGTGTGATCCTAAAGATGTTGGCCTGCAGCTCCCATTGTCCCTCCCTCCATTCAGTGTACTGTCTATGGTTGATAAGAGTTACAATCTCAACATCTGGAACAGCAGTGATTTGCAGTTCCCATGAAAGTGAAATAGTGTGTATAATTTAGGGCGGAGAATCCAAAACTAAGGAGCCCCTGGTGGCACAGTGGGTTAAACCCCTGGGCTGGCAGGACTGCAGACCGATATGCGGCTCCTCACGCGGGGACATGAAAGAAGCCTCCCACAAGGATGGTAAAACATCAAAACATCTGTGCATCCCCTGGGCAATGTCCTTGCAGATGGCCAATTCTCTCACACCAGAAGAGACCTGCAGTTTCACAAGTCGCTCCTGATACGACCAAAAAAAAAAAAAACACCTCCCAAACTGTGTTTTTCCAGATGTTTTAGATTTCAGATCCAGAATTCCAAATTGTTGGACAAATTTCCTAGGAGCTGAATTTAAGAACAAACACAAGACCAAAGTTTGGAATCTAGCATTTAGATCAAATATCAAAGTAGCTATCCAAGTTGGTAAATTCAATCACCATAATACAAATCTACTTTGGATAGTTACTTCGATGTTTTTAATTAAAATATAAACAGATAACCCACCCCACTGACATGGGAACAAGCAAGTGGAGGGTCACAAGTTCTCTGCCCCTCCCTTGCTCTAATATTACACATATTAGGTATTCAAAGCAACATTTTCTATTGTACTAACAGCATAATGTCCAGTGAACGGAAAAGGATGTTAAGCCATTGAGGCATGCAAGAGGAGAAGAAAGAGAATCCATGTAAGACTATCCATGAAAACAAACTCAACTAAGCTCTGTATTAGGAGTCTCTGACTCTTATCTCTTCCATATTTCTACAAGATGGTGGAAGGATAAGTGCTGCCGCTTAGCCTTTGCCCACACTCTAGCATAGGAAATATGATAATAATTACAGAGTAACAGTGTAACAAGGGTTACAGTGTAAAGGTTGCAATGTAACAAGATTATGTATAGAAAACGCTGATTAATAATCACCATTACAGAAGGACTATTGCAGTTAGTGTCCTAGTCAGTCAACCATGATGTCTTCCAGTATACTTTAGCAAATTATTCCTACAACCTTGTAGCCATACCAACAACAACTGGCAAGTCTATGACTCCTGAGCATACTCAGGCTTCATTGGGCCCTTACAAACTTTTCTCCTAAATGACCTTTTTATGCTTTGTCTAATGTTGGGGCTCGGCTGAAATCTCCCTCTTGGATTTTAGTGGTCCTAAGCAACATAAGCACTACGTGACTACACAAGCACCATCCCTCATCATATCTGAAAATCAGAAATAGAAGAAATGATTATTGCCTTTTCCTTTCTCCCTTTTATCCCAATACATATGTTTTTATTTTGTTTTCAAGTAATCTTCACCCCAAATCTTTCAAATGTCAAGCTTATATAAGAACACAATTGACACAGTTGGTAGTTTGCAAACCACTGACCTTGGTTATAAATGAATGCTGTCAGTTTGGTGATAGACATGCCCTTTTTGTTATCAATTTGGCAATATTTCCATCATTCAAGATTTGAAAGGCCTGCATGGGGAGTCTTACAAAACCCTTAAGGTCTCTGTGCTTTCTTTTCTCACACCTCTGCATTCCCTGCCCACTTTTATATCAGGAAATTTTTCAAAATAATATAAAATAAATAAAAATAAAATACCTACCACCCCATCATCCCACATACTCATTAGGAATGGCCCAGATTATGTGGGATAGAACTAGAACTTGAGAAAGAAGTCTCTTTTGCAACACATATCTTGCCTGTGGGAGGCAGGTGAAGATAGTCTTGTGCCTTCTGTAAGCATAATGGACAACTTCAATCTACAGAAAAAGATAGTGACTCTGACTATGGGAGGTGCTATCTCTGGGTGTGACAGCTAGAGATTTCCATGAATATCTGGCGCAACATTTGCCTGTTTTGCATCCTTTTGGCTGCGGCCACCACTGTTTTCCTGCCTAGGGATTACCATGCTTGACTAATGTTTAGGGTGTGGTTTATTAAGACCCCTCGATCCTTTTCATATATACTGCTATATTGTCACCCATTTTATATTTGTGCATTTGATTTTTTACCTTTTCATTGTTTCCAAGTATATCATTGAAGACCTTTCCAGAAACTAAAATCAAAATATATTACATCAATACATCTCCTTTCATGCAGTAAGTTTATCACTCTATCAAGGAAGAGATGAGATTAGTGTGGCATGGCTGACTTGTATTAATTACATCATTCTATTCTAAATACTCACAGTTAGACTGATTGGTTATCTGTGACAGAATCATTTTTGGTTTTGATAACAAGCTGACATTTCCTGGGATCTAAGGATATGGACAATATTTGTCCCAGAATCTGGACTATCCCCAGCTTTGGATCTATGGAACTCGTTGGACCAGTCCCAAAATGACACTGGGCACAACTCTCTCCACTGCCATCCTGTGTTTCCAAGATTCATGCAGCGTGTGAACATAGAATAGCAATCCCCTTCCCCCTGCTCTCCATGTTGCAGCAGTCTCTGGCTGTGACACGAGTCCCACCTGCCTGTCGTCACATGCAGTGACATTAACCAGAGCAGTAGCATAATCTGGGGAGGAAGGAAAGGAGGATTCTTCCTCTCCCCTCTTCTTTATCACCCTGGCTACCATCACTGCATACAACATTGGACAGGTAGGATCTATATTGCAGCTGGGGCCCACTTCAACATTGGGTGGGGGTGGAGGGGAGGGTTAGAAAAGATGCCCAGCAACATCAAACCATTTTCAGTACCACTGGACAGTGGCGATTCTCTCCTGTCTCCACAGTGGCTGGGGTAGGGGTAGCACATCCTGGATTAGCACCACATTACCAGTCATTGTTCTAGGAAAGCTTACCCATGTCTTAAGTCTGGCTAAGAAGCCTATACCAGACTCCTTGCTTCCAAATAGGGTCATTGTTGTTTCAGTCTACTATAACTTTTGCTTATATGCTCCTAATCTTCCTTTCATGTTGAAGTCATGACTTTCCCCACAGATGTACATGACCTATAAATATAATGATATTTCTCCTCACTTCTTCTTTGGTCTCTCTCTTTTGAACAATTTAAAAATAAAAATCTAAAAAGCAGCCTAGCTTGTTACAGTTGTCACCCAAATTATTTTCCCAGCCTTAGATACTATGCACCTTCACTTTGTGAAAAGTGACATTTGCTATTCTACTTCAGTCAATGAAATGTCTCAGAAGAAGGAAATTTGTTATTTATAAAGTAAATTTTCTTATTTAAAAACATGTAACAAAAATGGGTGGGGGGTGTCAAGGGGCCGGAACTGATTAATAGCACTTCAATGAATTTCAGTGGGAAATTTCTCTTTGAGATAAGACCCATGTGAGATAATAGCTCGATCACAGAATGAATCAAACTCTTAACTCAAGATATCACTGTATGACTAGACTATCAAAGCAGAGAAGATTAAAAGGATTAGTAGGTGCTAGTTTGGGGTAGGGTTTGTGTACATCTATGCCATTTTTTAAAAGATGGAAATACAGGATGAACCAAACAGATACATGCAGAGATGCTGTTCTAAAATACAGGCCGATGATACTTTGCTTTGGAATGCTTAATTCACCCAAAGAGCACATGGGGTGTTAAAAATATTTCTAAATACTACCACTTGAAATTATGGAGGAGCATAATTCTATGGATTAATATTTTCCCATAATAGGAACAGCCATTCATATTCAAAACAAAGTATGCTAGGAAGGAAGAAATGTTGTTTTTCCTCTTTCTGACATGGGTTTTTTTCCATGAACATGTTTTTGTTTTGATTTAAAGGAGTGTGAAGTTATGTGAATCCCACCTGCAGTCCAAAATGATAAAGACCAAAACTAGTGTTCTCACTTGCTATGGGATGATAAGCATCTCAGAGCTAAATGATGTATTTAAAGAAGAATTTTAAATGGACTCACCAAGTAGTATTTGAGGAGCTTTCAGTCCAGTCATTGGACTGATCCATGACCATAGCCGCCCCTTTCCAACAAGCAACCTGAGATTGTGTCTATTTGGAGACTTCAAAACTCCTTCCTCCGAAATCTCACAACTACATGTTTAACCGGTTATTTCTACCACACAAAAGTGTTAAATAATCTGTTCTTTTAAACTAGATTGAAACAATGGATAGAGGCAGAATGTGAAAGTAGTATGACTGCTATGCTAGGTCTTTCATTTTTATTAACACTCCTATACACACAATGCATACAACATTATTTGTCTAGAATTATTTGAAAGAGGATATCACTCATTATCCTCAACCACAGATTTTGGATCTAATTATATACATACATGTGCTTGAGAAAGGAAACTCACTAGTAGATCATGGGACTTATTTCTGGGTTAAGCTACCGTATATAGAATCATAGAATCATAGAATCAAAGAGTTGGAAGAGACCTCTTGGGCCATCCAGTCCAACCCCCTGCCAAGAAGCAGGAATATTGCATTCAAATCACCCCTGACAAATGGCCATCCAGCCTCTGCTTAAAAGCTTCCAATGAAGGAGCCTCCACCACACTCCGGGGCAGAGAGTTCCACTGCTGAACGGCTCTCACAGTCAGGAAGTTCTTCCTAATGTTCAGATGGAATCTCCTCTCTTGTAGTTTGAAGCCATTGTTCCACGTCCTAGTCTCCAAGGAAGCAGAAAACAAGCTTGCTCCCTCCTCCCTGTGGCTTCCTCTCACATATTTGTACATGGCTATCATATCTCCTCTCAGCCTTCTCTTCTTCAGTATAAGCTGAGTTTTTCAGCAACATTGTTTTTAATGTTATTCATAATTTTTGTTTTAATATATCCTTTATTATCTTACTTTTTGCTTGCACTGAAAATTACTATGGTTGATTTCAATAAATAATTTTATAATGTCAAGCTTCAAGGTGTATTATTTATAAATAACGTTGTAGTTTTGCTTGCGGTAGATTTCCAGGGGTTAAGCGAAATAAGCTTGGAAACCTCTGGGTCAGACAATGGCAAGGAAGTTGTCCCTGTTGACCTTAAGAGACCACATTTTATCACTGGGTCCTTCAAATAACTCTTTATTTTCTTTCAAATTTCCTTCCTCCCATTTGGGATTCCCTTATCCCCTTCCTATTGACTACAAATTGGTATTGCAGAAAATATATTTTTCTTGGAAATGATAGAAGTCCAACATACCTGGGAATTGTCAAATTAGAAAAGGTTATCCCAAAACTTAGGATTTCATCTTAAATACTCTTCAGTTCATTTGGTCATTCATTTCCACCTTTCTTTGCTTTCCATCATCACAAAAAGTACATTTTATTCACTCACCAAATGCTGTGTTTGCTAAAAAATGATAAGGATGTAATCTCATGAAAGTTTGCACGATAGTGAAATTGAATCCCATGGAGGCCATCCCATGATGCACAGCCACTTCCAGTGGCCACCTGGTAGCCACCCGTGGTACTCCATCTTACCAGCATGTGTTCAGACATGTGGTGAAATCAATTATTTTCTTTTAAAAACATCTTTGGGTACTGCAAGATCCTGGGTTCCAGTGATTTAAAGGAAAATTATTGTAATAGTAAATTATTTCCCATTACCAATGTTGTCTCAAAGGCCCCTTCTACACTGCCATATAAAATTCACATTATCTGATTTGAACTGGGTTATATGGCAGTGTAGACTCAGAAAATCCAGTTCAGAGCAGATAATGTGGATTATCTGCTTTGATAAATCTGGATTATATGGCAGTGAAGAAGGAGCCAAAGTGAGTTACAAGAGCAACAAAAATGGAATGCTGTTGGAAACTACACTTTTCTCAGTGCATAGATTTGTCTTGGCTATTTGCCTTAGGCTTCTTTGGCTTCTTCGGATGTTCGTAATAGCAAAGGCTCTGCCACCATGTTTTTTGTTTTACAGAGCCAGATCATATGTCTGCCAGTCATGGCTACCTTCTGCTCTATTGAGGATCATGAGGCGTACGGAGAGGCTGCCATGTGCTCACACAGGGTTCCTTGTGAGCCCTGCCTGTTAGGCCAATCACAGTAAAAGAAAGCCTTGATGTGTCTTACGCAATCTGTGTCTATTTATTGAGATGAGCACTTCCATTACTCAGCTGTGTTCTGGCTCTAGAGAGAGGTGCTTCAGTACAATTGTCTTGCTGCTATTGGCTTGGCCTGACCTCTCTCGCATTGAATCTTTTTTTATTTTCATTTTTTTTCCTTGATTCTTTATTTAGTGGGACTGGGAGTTGGAAAATGTGAGTGGGTGGATGTGTGGCATTTGGGGACTTGTGGGTGGGTGTGTTTTTCCTTTAGGGTGGCTCTGAACTTTGATTCACTCACTAAAGCCTTTAACTTCTTCCCTCCTCTCTTTTAGAAAGTACTTTAAAATATTATGGTTAATAATTATAGGAATTCCAGTAAACAACAAAGCCTCATTCTCACAAAAAATGACCTACGTATCTACCTACCTAAACTTACCACCAGTACCTAATAATTCCTTTCCTTTGCAATCACATCACAAGTTCTCTGTATTTATATTTCTCTCTATGCTCTCTGCCTTATTTTAATTTAATAATACTAATTTGGCTGTTGCAGCCTAATAATAATAATAAGAAGAAGAAGAAGAAGAAGAAGAAGAAGAAGAAGAATTGGGCTTCTGTTTAAGCTTTGCCAAGCCAACTGAACCCATCTTCTCTCTAACTCCAACCTTCATCAGCACATTGGGAATTTTTCAAGGAGATTTTATTTCTAGATAGAAAAAAATTCCTAAAAATCAGAGGATGATCCAAACGTTATGAAACCTGGTGGGCCAGCAGTGGTAAATGTGTCCTCCAAGTGTGGCAATTTTCATCCCAATAGCCCTAAAAATGATAGGAAGGGGAGCCCGTTAAGTCCCCCATTGCTGCCAATGGGCCGGATCTAACTGCATTTTCCTGCGGCGGACCGAAAACATCAATTCGGATGTCCACCCATTTTCAGGAAGTGCACGAAAATGAATCCACGGGTCTCCCAAAATCCAGATAGCAGAAATGTCTCGAGGTTCATCCAAAATGCACAGGCCTAGTAGCTAGTAACAACAAAGATCTTTGCCTGAATGCCTAGAGCATTGTTCCTATTCTGAATATTTATTTTTATTTATTTACTAACTTTTTATCCCACCATTCTCCCAATATAGGGACTCATAGAATAGACAGCGCTGGGCTAAATGAATATGGCATAACACATAATGGGATCACTGGCATAAAGTATATGGTTTGCACAGTAAGAAGTAATATTTGTAAATCAAACAAATATAAGCGTGATTTCCTTGAGCATATTTAACTATATTTAACTAACTTCCAGAAGGACATTTCATGTGGATGTCTCTGAAACAGAAAATAAATATCAGACCTTGCAATGTCATGTTTATGGTTGGGTTTTCAATAAAATTTAATCAGAATCTAAAGAAGGATGTGTAATATTTTGACACTTGTAAAGAAGAGTAGAAAAACATCTTTAAATATGGCTTCCCCACCCTTTCTTTCCTTAGATGGTTGTGTACTTTGGCTAATGAAGGTCAGTGGTTTTGCAGGAAACTCTTAAGTTGAAACATATATTTGCAGAAATTTGTTAGATTAATGTGTGTTTTTTTTTAAAAAAGACTCAAATGTCAAACCATGTGTTTCTGCAAGAAAATGGAAAAGAAAGTGAACAGAAGTAATAGAAGATGTAAAGGGCACACACAAGGAGAATGTAGGACAAAGATCCCTTCTATCTGAAATCAGATGTTCACCTACTTACACATGTTGTAACAACAAGCACTTAATCTTTGTCATTGTACAACTAACTATGCTACTTCAAGCAGTATTTCCTTCTGCCAGAAGTATTAGCAATATGAATGAATGAATGAATGAATGAATGAAGCTTTATTTATATCCTGCCCTGTCTCCCAAAGGGACCCAAAATGGCTTATAACAAAACAATAACTTTAATAATAATAAAACACATAACAAGACAAACAATTTAAATCCCTAAAAATAGAAACAGTACCCTGAAGGATGGGTAAAAGTGAAACTAGAGAGCTTCCTATCCTTACTGCTCCATAACTAGAGTTATAAATAATGTATAACATCTATTCTGTCTCTCACTGGATCAGGATTGGGGAACCTTTGGCCTTCAACTCCAAGAATCACCAGACATTGTAGTCAATGGTATGGAATTGTGGAACTTGTAGCCAAGACCATCTGGTAGCCTAAGGACATAATCCCATGGGGGGTTGGGGGAAGTGTCATATTACTGTGACGTTTAATACTGTAGCAATACAAAGCGCATAATTCCATTTGTCATTCCTTATCGATGTTCTTGCCTTTTCTCCCAAAAAATCCATTTTCAGATTTATCATACCAGCAAGGAAAGTTCCCACCCACTTCATTTTTTAAAAAATGAAGATATGGGGGAGGGGAACTTTGAGGATTCTGGGCTTTTCCTGCTGCTCTGGAGTAGACCCCAGGCACTGATCTTAAAGAGACACCACTCTGGGGATACTGGGCTTTCTTTCCCCCCTAATCCTACTGCTCTGGAGTAGACCCCAAGCACTGATTTTAAAGAGACACCACTCTGGAATACTAGGCTTTCCTCCCAATCTCAGAACTCTCAATCGCAGAAGTCCAAAACTTAGAAAGCTAGCAGTACAGACTGGATAAACAAAGATATTTTGAAAATTCAGTATTTCAAATTAATAACTTAATTTTTAAAAATATCATGCTGTGATTTTGGGATGGAAATGTCAATGCTTGGTAAGGGACTGCCCTTTACTCCAGGCATACCCCTTACTCCACGTCATTGGAATAAAATTGACAGCTCTCGCCCCACATGTTTTTTGCTGTTTTCTCCAGTTACTGATTCCTGAGCTCAGAAGACATTTTCTGACTCCCCCCCCCCCATTTTCAAGGACTTCTGAGACACTTTCCTAATGATTTATTATGGGTGGTGACAGGAAGTCCCCCTGTGGGAAAGGCTCTCTTATACATTGTTGTCTCTCGGTTTGTAAAGTGTCTAAACATGGGGAGGGAGAGCATGGGATGACATCCTAAATGTTCTCTATCCTTACATTAGTTAGTAAAGTTCTCCTTAGCCTAGTTCCCATCACAACCACCATTTTATTTTGCATGTGAATCCATAGACACATGCTTTATTTTTATTTGTTTCAATAATCTTTTTAGTATAGTTTTCTATTTTCTATTTTACAAACTATATTATCTCTCAGAATCAAAAACATGAAAAAGAATGTGGGAAGACAATTTAGGAATGGAGTGAAGATACTATTCACTCCATTCCTGGCTCAAAGTCCAATGGAGAAACTGGGCCAAAGATTCTAACACATCAGACCATCTCAGGCCTTTGCTCTGATTTGCCTTCAGAGTTGGCTTATGAATCTATATTCAGGCTCTCCGAGTCTCTTTGCCATGACCTCAAATCTACCCCTGTCAGGGGAGCTGTAAATGTGCTGTGGGATTTATCTATACATAATGGAGCTATCTCTAGAGGTCTAATCATCTGTTCTCCCCATGGAACTTAGCAGATGCTAAGTGAAGAATGGTCTGAACAAATCTATAGAACAGACCTAGTCAACATGCAACTTGAAGTCACACCCACACAGATTATGTAGTGACTCAACTCACCAAGCCAAACATAGCCCTCAGAACTTGATGAACCTTCTTTTTTGCTGTCATTGAAGCACTACAAAAACAGAGAAATTGTAATGTTATTTATTCTACTTCTTTATTAGTTATTATATCTTCCTATTTCCTCTAGTAAGATTATGGTAGCCTGCATTATTTTTCTCCTCTCTACTTTAACTTCACAACAACTTTATGAGATAGAGTGGCCAAACCAAAATCACCAAATGGGTTTCCTAACTCAATATCAAGCAGTGGGAGAAGATAATCTGGATGTTCCAATTCTCAGTCTACAAGTCCAATAGTCATTACTATAAATTGGCTCTCAATTTGCCTAACAAGTTACTGTCTATAGTTAATGCCTGAACTCAGTTTGATGAATCACAAGTTGTAGTAAGTGTTCTAATTGAATTTGTACAGACTCACATTTATGAGTCTGTGACTAGATGGATGAAGGCTTCCTTGTCTGAAGACCAATAAAAATCTTCTTTGCGGCTTCTTCCATACTTACTGAAGTTATCCAACATCCCAAATCCTATTCCCTGTCATGGAAGCTTCTAGACACATACAAAACTAATACCATATTCCCAGCTTAGTATTCACAAGAATGACACAGAATCCTTCCTAAACTGCTTTCCTGTGGTGACCTGGTTCTTAGGATTCTTTCTAGTAATCCGAGGAGCACTTTTTTTCCTCAGTCATGCTGAACAGCAAGATAAGCAAAAAAACAAAACAATTTAACTGTTAGATGCAGCTCTGGTATATTTTTCCATGCTTTTCCCATTTTCAAACCATCCACTTTTCAGGGGATCCCTCCCCAGTCTACTCCTCAGGTTCTTCAAAACTCAAGTCTTGTATCAGGGGGATTTCTCCACTGTTGCCAGCATGAGTGATGCGTGGTCTGGGGGAATAATAATTTAGACCATGAGATAATCCTTCCTTTTGTTCAATCCATGATCTTTCACTCCCTCCCTCCCCCAATGATCAGCCTTTTTTCTCTTCTTATAATCTCTTCACATTGAGATGGGAAAGCATGGGTGGCCATCCTTTTAGCATAGAGAATCACCACTCTAATATCATCAGCAGTCCAGTTTTGAGTTCAGCCTCCATGACACACTCATACATGGAAACCTAAGAACTGACAATACATTCATCTTACATTCATCACATGGTCAGTATTGCTTTTTTTTTAGTCAAGAGAAACATCAATATCTGAAAGTCAAGAAATCTCTTGCCCTGCCCAAAGCCCCTTACATTAAAGGAGACTGACACCAGTTTAAAACCACTTTTTCCATGGGATAAAATTGTTCTGTACCATACCTCATATGATACAAGAGAGAGTGTTCCAGGTGAAAACCATTTCTTTCCTTGGGATATTATTCTGCACAAAACCCCGTATGATACAAGACAACTGAGCCATGAAACAGGATGAGAAACCTTTTTTCAGTTGGAACCATGGGAGTAAAGCACAATAGGAGGTAGGAGCTCTGAAAATGATTGCTGGTCTGTGTTCAGAGTCCCCTCCTTTCAAGACATTTCTGCCTCTTTTCAACCCTTGAACATGTGATAAGCTCAGTGCCTCTCCATGCTTGGAAAGTGGCTGAAGTGTCCTACGAGGGGGAAATGTCTAAGTGTGATGAGGTCGATGGCCAAAGTTCCCTCCTTTCAGGACACTTCCGCCTCTTTTCAACCAAGGGGTGCTATGCATCATGGCTGGAAGTAGCTTAACTCATGTGATGAGCTCCATACGACAGTTTAAACAAATATTCTTCCCATGTTATGAGACCAACCAAAGTCTTTTGGATTTATCATTGTAGTCAGATATGGAGCACTTAAGAAATTAATCTTATTAAGATCCATGGATTCCATTCACTTCAGATAAATATGTTCACCTGGACATGTTCTCATGCAGATGGAAGGAAACACTTTATAGCTAGCTGTAAATACTAATAGAAGGTGGCATGAAACTGTGCATGGTAGCATTAAACGAAATATGATTGCAGTGCTCTTTTTGAAATGTGAACTGAAATTGATAGCCTTGAAACAGACCATTCCAGAAACTAAGGACATAAATAGTGGCCCATTTCATCCTCACACATAAAAATGAAGAGTCCCACAAGTTTTCTTCTCATTGAGACTATGGGAGGGTTGTTTTGGACATTTGGCAACATTTTTTTTTTCAAATTGGGAGACTTCTTCATAGAAATGTCATTTCCACAAGGCCTGCTTATTTTTGCAGAAATAGCAACACAACTGCACAAAACCAATATATTTTTCTGGAAACCCCTTTTTCCTGCTCAAATGACCAAAATTTTGAATTGATGCAAAGTGTTTTGCACAGTTTTTCTTTGAAGTAAGTATCTCAAAGTTTTTGAGGATGGGAAATGTGTGGTTTTTCACACACACATCCAAAAGCTCACATTTGGGCCAATAATAAGGTTTGTAACTTTTGACCTCACTGATAATAAGGTTAGTAACTTTTGACGCTCACTGGAGGGAAGGATACTAGAGACAAAGTTGAAGTACTTTGGCCACATCATGAGGAGACAGCAAAGCCTAGAGAAGACAATTATGCTGGGGAAAGTGGAAGGCAAAAGGAAGAGGGGCCGACCAAGGACAAGATGGCTGGATGGCATCCTTGAAGTGACTGGACTGACCTTGAAGGAGCTGGGGGTGGTGACGGCCGACAGGGAGCTCTGGCGTGGACTGGTCCATGAGGTCACGAAGAGTCGGAGACGACTGAACGAATGAACAACAACAACAAACGTTTGACCTCTCTATCTTGCTTAATATGGTGAGAAGGTATTTGTAAATGATTGTGTTGCTTAACTCTGTGCCGTCGCACCTGGGGGCTATAGCTCTTAGTGAAAGAGGCATGGACGTGACATCTTTTCCCCAGGGGATTGCTTCTTGCCCTCCTTTAGGAAACTGGAATTCTCAAAGAACCAAACACTGTAGATAACTCAAAATAAGTTTTATTGTTCACAAAGAATTATCTCTTTAAGGCAATAAGCTGGAAGTTTCAAAGGGGTGAAGGAAAATGTACATTGCAGTCTCTGGTTGTCTTGGGTCCAAGAAGTTTTGCAGCTGAGAAGCTTTTCCAGGTCCCTCTTTCTCAATGGCTGTAAATGCCGGAGCAATCCACAACCCCAGTCCAAATGGCCTATGCTTGAAGACACAGGGTCTTCCTCTGGTGCCAAAAGAACTTGTTTGAATGCGCTTGAGACTTCCCAACGTCGTTCAGGTTGGTCTGAACATGAAGCATAAGTCTCAAGGGTAAGAACCTCAGAACTGGTGCTGAGAGGTAATTTAATCAGGGGCTTTTAGAGCCAAGTCTCTTACTCACATCCATCTGGTAGAAAATCTGATGGTGGAATAAAAAAGGGAAGCACTCCCCTCCTCCAGGAAGAGGTGGAGCCAAACAATTGAGCTGAAAAAGCAATTCAACTGGTGCAAACAACACTGATTGACAGCTATAAATAACCAATCAATTCAACTATACATAAGCAGGGTAAAAAGGCAGGATTAAGCATCATACAACAGTTTAAATCTTGCAACTAACAGTTCTACAAATAGGTGGCGCCACTCATGCCATCACATAACTCCATGCTATAAAAAAACCCTCCTGACCCTGCTGTTATGGGTTCAAGATGAGATGTGGAGTTGGTGACCATTTGACAACTCAAGTAGTCTTCGTCCATATAAAATTGCATATTCCAAATGGAGATCTTCCAAGATAAAATTCTAGGCAGATTTAAAATACTTGCTGACATTGTATTTAGTGCCTTTAGGTGATGATAAAGAATTTATTTAATCCGTGGATCATTAATTTAAAAAATATGTACATCCCATTCTTCAAATGCATTATCAGAATGGCTGACAATAAAAATAAACATCATAATATAAGTAATGGGAAATGTCTGCCAAGATCATCAAAATAAGAGCAGCATAAAAACAGTGCTTAAAAGTTATTCTTTTGGTCTATGCTTCCTAGTAGCTTCCAGCCAATATGATTAGAGAAGTCCAAATCCCAAAATTTCCTGTCCAGCATAACCACCAGGATACAATTCTCAGAATCTCCTGGCCAGTCTAAGAAGCAATGCTTATCAATGGCTGCAGAGCTTAAGAGCTAGTGAATCAAGATTCTTGTGACTGGATCTACTCAGTTTCTAAATCCAGATTATCTGCTTTGAACTGGGTTATATAATCTAGTTCAAAGCAGATAATCTTGACTTAAAAAGTGGATTATTTAGCAGTATACATGGAGCCTGAGACAGTTTAAGCTAGAAGGGATTAGCTACAGAACTGCCTAAGCCAAGAACCACCAAGACTAGGTCGCTAGGGTGGGGTGTTGGTACCAGCCATTTTCCTGATGTAGAAATCCTGCAGCAGAGAAGAATCTAAATGTCCTCTTTTAAATAGTTCTCAGAACAAGGTATATAATGGGAGATCAACTCTG
This sequence comes from Anolis sagrei, assembly GCF_037176765.1. Taxonomy (NCBI): domain Eukaryota; kingdom Metazoa; phylum Chordata; class Lepidosauria; order Squamata; family Anolidae; genus Anolis; species Anolis sagrei. The sequence continues at coordinate 144,618,546 of NC_090024.1, forward strand.
CTGAGTATCTTTCCCCAAAGACAGCCCTGGGAAGTTTTCAGATACCTTTGGGAAGCAGGATGCTGCATTGGAAGCAGGATGCTGCATTGAATATACCGTATTTACTCGAGTCTAATGCATCGTCAAATCTAATGCGCACCTCAATTTTCAGAACCCTGAAACTCAATTTTTTATCATATTGCATAAATCTAATGAAAAGATAATTTAATCAAAAAAGGTGAGCCTTATAATCAAGTAAATATGGTACTTTGGTTTGACTAACCTAGACTTTTTGAGTGGTGTTGACAGCCCAGGCACCCAAAGCTTGCTACTGTGTATATATTTCTGCAAATGTTCATAAAGCCTTCCTTCTTGGAATGATAGAATCATAGAGTTGGGGGAGATTAAAGGTCATCCAGTGAAACCTCCTACCATGCAGGAACACACAGTCAAGGCACTCGTAAATATGGCAATCCAGACTTTCTTTAAAAACCTCCAGAAAAGGAGACTCACACTCCAAGTCAGCGTATTGCACTGTCGAACAGGCCTTAACATTAGCAGCATTTTTAAATGTTTAGGTGGAATCTCTTTTCCTGTGGTTTGAATACATTGCTTTGTTTCTAGTGACTTGAACAGCAGAAAACAAGCCTGCTCTGTCTTCAGTATGACAGAAGTGAAATGAGGACGCGTGTAATGCTTTCCTCTCCCTCAATCATTGTTCAAGTAGCTTTGCTCATATCCGTGACATAAACATTTATTTATAAGACTATGTATAACCCTCTATTAAAGTCCTGGGCATTCTTAGATCAGCTTAATATAATGTATAATACATTTTAAAGTAAATGTTAAGACTAGTCATATCCAACTCTGGGAGGTGGTGCTCATTTCCATTTCTAAGCTGAAGAGCTGGCATTGTCCGTAGACACCTCCAAGGTCATGTGGCTGGCATGACTGCATGGACTGCCGTTACCTTCCTGCCAAAGTGGTACCTATTGATCTACTCACAATTTCATGTTTTTTAACTGCTAGGTTGGCAGAAGCTGGGCCTAACAGTGGGAGCTCACCCTAATTAATTCTTCAAGAATTGCACAAATTTGATATATCACAACTTCACTGTGGCTATATCCCCCTCCCCTTTTAAGACCTTGATTTCAGACTTATGCCATTGTGAAGTTTCCCTTTTTAAAGAAGAAGAAAAATGTGAAATGGGCAGAGGCGATAATTGCCCATGCGATAGCTCAGAGAATTACAGTAGAAATGGACAAAAGTACATTGTATGTGATCAGGGTAAATATATTATTCTGTTTTCCTTATCAATGTACCAGAACAAAAGTCTATGGAAGGAAGATGATTCCCATCATTTTCCTCCCCTCATGGGATGAGGTCCAAAGACTTTCACTTTAACTAGGCATTGGCATCTTTATACACAACGAGTGCAGGGCAAGTGAAACTGAAATGCACTTCCCTCATCAATAGGGGTAGGGAATCTATGGTCTTCCAGATATTGTTGAGGTGTCAGTCCCATCATCTTCTCACTGTGGGTTATACTGTTTAAGATTGTAACAAGTTGCAGCCCAAGAACACACATTCTTCTTTTCTAGAGTAACAAACACACATTTATACGCACTGCCATAATCCTAGATTAGGCATGCAGAAATATATTGTTTGATCTGGATCTTTTAGTGAACTGGCATCCCTTTTGCTTATCAAATTACCTGTATAATTTTGCAATATTGTGCATGGTTCAGGTAACAAATTTCATATGAAACTGAACATTTTATAATGCATACTAAATTCAGTTTCTGCATATATGATTTAGAATGAAAGGTCTGCACAGATGGTAAGTAATAATAATAATTAATAATAATAATAACTTGACAAAATCACAATCTGTCAACTGCAAAAGACCACCTTACTTGGATCTGCACGCATCATTCGAAAATGCACAGTCCTAGACGCTTGGGAAGTGTTTGATTTGTGATTTTGTGATACGAAATCCATCATATATATCTCTTTGCTGTGACACATAGTGGTTTTGTGTTAGTAAAATAATAATAAACTTTATAGTTCCTTGAATTATCAGCTGCATTACTTTGAGGCCTTCAAGTTCAATTAAGTAATTGTTTTTGGACAGATTTAAAATATCCAGTACCTTAGGCTCCTCAGAAACAGTTACAGGAACACTGTTTCTACTTTTGTTGCCACCAGAGGAATAAAATATATTTTCCCTGTCTTCAAAACTCCTGCCCTGTCATCTTAAAAGCTGGTGTGAAGCAGCCTCAACAGCTTGTTCAAACATTTTTCAGCATTTATCCTGTGCTTAATGTCATGGCTAGGCTCCCTAATTGATATAAACTTGTCAACATGTTGGAAAGGCTGTTATAAAACAGAATGAGCTACATATGAGACACAACTACATTTCTTGTTGGAAATGGAAATATTATTGGACAATATACAAACATGGTCTTAAAAACATATTCCTCTAGAATCGAGAAATAGTGAAAACAAAAATCCTGGACAGATGAAAAATTTTGCATTCCAAGACTTATTCAACACAAAGTTCATGCAGTCTTTAGGGTACATCTACACTGTAGAAATAATGCAGTTTAGCACCCTTTAATAATAATAATCAACTGTATTTATATCCTACTTTATCTCCCCAGCGGGAATCAGAGTAGATTATAAGACACATATGAGGTAAATATTCATTTCCTTTTACACACCATGAACAACAACATACAACACAGACAAAGATAAAGGCCTTCCCCATTTCTCCATCTGTGGCTTTTGGTAGCAATGCTCAACTCTGGCCATGGGGAGGTGCTCTTGTTTCATTTTTCCATGCCAAGGAGCCTGTTGTCCATAGACATCTCCGACATGTCTGCATATCTGCATGGGGACCATATCCCACCAAGGGACCATATCCCCAAATTGATGGGTTTGTGTATGAATCTGCTGCGAGGTCCTGGGATTTTTAATCTTAGATTTAAAACATGGATTTTGGTGCAGTCTGGAAACACCCTGAGATCCTTTCAGAATTAACTAATCTCTTGCCTGTCACCTATCTACTCAGAGAAGGGGGATAGTTAATGTTCAGTACTTACATTAACAAGTGGATAAGTCAACCCAGATGTTTTAGTGAAAATTTCTAAAATTATACATTAGTATATAGGGTAATTATTGTTTCTGGATCTGCCATTAAGAATGTGTGGTGGATCTGACTTCATTCCAAGGTTAGACATGTTTATCTTGTCCATGCTTTCTCCAATATCTGTGGAGTGTTTGCAATTTCAACCCTCCAGTTCTCATCTGACAGACAGATGTGGCCATTAGTTGTTAAAATTGTACTCTGAAATATGCGCACAGATGCACTCATTTCAAATATATGTAAAACATTATTTGTTAATAAGTGATTACAATAATGCATACTACTGAAAATAAAGAAAAGATGCTGAGACAAAACCAGAGAAACTTAACATAACTAAAGCAAGGATGTGGGGAAATGGTCCATTTGTTATTTGATAAATGTGAGCATCGCTCTATATCAGTAATATTTCAGTTCTCTTTTATTCCTATTATATAAATACAATTAACACAACAATATAGAAATGCACCAGGCAGTAAAATCTTAAACAACTGTTTGAATAAATTAGAAGAAAATAAATCCTCCTTATGCATATGTATTCACACTCCTACTTTTCTGGCCATTCTTACAGCATATCATTATGTTTTCCATCCGGTATTTAATGACAGAAGTCATTTGCTCAGTTTCAAAGAATGTATGTATGAAGCTATTTTTTAACATGTAGGTCCATAACTGAAGTCAGATTCTTATTTCTAAGCATACTGTTTCTGTTGAAGTGCTCTCTAGCGGTAGAATATTAATGTAGCCACATAATGAATGCATGCATTAAATGAGTTCATTACATAAGTGCAGCATAGGCTCCTTAAGAAAAGTTCACAAGGATGTTTCATTCCTCAATGAAAGGCACAAATTATAATTTGCCCCTCAAATCATTTAAATGATAATGTATATCTGAAATGTACATAACCCAGATAATTTCCTAATGGAACTGCAGCACAGAGCAAATTGCACCGAGTGTTTGCAGAATGAATTATGCAGTTTATTGAAATGCTCAAAAGAATGGTTTCTTGCCAGCGACACCAATCCCCTATTCACAGAAGCTTTGAAACATCCGCTTGCTTCTTGCACAGTCTCACATTTCTCTCTACTCCCAAGATGATCAAATTCAGGAAATTCAGAAAGGTAATTTCCAAAATGACCACTTAGCTGCTATAATGAATGAAAAAAACTGCTAAAATTTTTGTAAGATTCTGCTTTGGTTTAAAATAAATGTAACCATTTAAAACTCTTTTCATGCTACAAACCTGTTTAAGTAAACACATATTTTCCAGTTGGCAGGACAATAGGTAGACAACTTATCTGAAACCTATATTATCCATGTTCCTCTAGTAAACTAAGATACCTTACACATAATGTAATTATTGTAATTTGTTGCCACTTTAACTGCTCTGGTTGTATACTGTCGCATCCCGAGATGTGTTGTTCCATCAATCATCTACAGCCTTTGTCAGAAAGTTTCAGTGCCTCATTCAACTACTCACCCCAAAATTCTCTTACAACTGGTATAGAAATAACAGCAGATGGAATGTTCAGTGAGACATTTACATAGTAGAGTTGTTGTATTCCACTTTGTCAAATTCCAGCTGTGTAATTAGTCTAATACACATTTTAATTATGAAAATTCAGTAGACTTTGCACGCTTGCAGAGTTGCCTTCCATTGCTCCTTGCACTGTGCTGCTAACATCATTCATTCTCCCTTTCCGCCTGTTTCTTCTCATCTCACACTCCTTTTCTTGTTTCTTGCACTGTCTCTTATGCCTCTTCGCTTTTTTCAGCCAGATTGGGAAATAGGAAGAGTGACTATCCTGGTGTGTTCCAGCTCACTGTGAGAATGAGTTTGCAATGCCAAACATGCTTTTAGGACCTCATGCAATAAAGTCCATCAAACTGCAACAGAGGGAGGTGAGAAGAAAACTCATTCCACCAATGAGCTCTGGTTCCCCCTCCACCTCAAGAGTTTCCATTGTATCTAGTCACTATAAGGCTTACTATTTCACCCTTAGCCTTGGTGTCACCTCTGTGCATTCCTTTTTGCTCTTTTCTGCCATGTTAGATGGTACCAACTGTGGACCCATGGGTTCTCTTAAAGCAGAGCTGGCATACTTCCACCATGGTGCTTGTTCATGTCTTGTTCTGAGGGCTCCTCTATGGAGAAAGATAGGACTGAAAATCAGGGCTTTCAAGAGAAACCACTCATGGCCATCTTAGAGCAAGTCTTTCAGTTGGTAGGTGCTTGGGAGAGCTACACTACCCACTTTTTGACTTGTCTTTCTGTAGCAATTCCAGGAAGATGGGGATGACTGAGAGTCAGTCTGCTGTCTGGGACAGAGTAATCACTTCTCCTTGTGTTTATTTATTTATCGTACCAGAAGCTAGTTGAGGGTACAGTTATAATGTATTTAAAAAAAAACACAAACAAAGGTAAAAAGAAACTTGGCATTATACTAGATTTCCTTTGACCAGAATCTGGCCACTTGGAGTGCCTCTGGTGTAGCTGTGAGAAGGTCTTCCATTGTGCATGTGGCAGGATGTAGACTTCATTGTAGTAAGTGATCTGTGCTTTGATCTTCTCCACACTTGCATGTCATGGAATCCACTTTGTAGCCCCACTTCTTAAGATTAGCTCTGCAGGTCTGTATCCTTGTGTTAAACCTGGTCTTATCCCTAAGGACATCTTCACACTGGCTGCTGGAAATGCCATGCATTGTGATTGCCCCCACATCACCTGACAACCCCATAGGGGGAAGCATTGACTGTCCGGCTTCCCCCATTGCTCCAAGGTAATACAGGAAGCCTCCCATGTTACCGCCTTGGTGGCATGCTCCACTTCTCTGCCCCTTTAAACATAGAGCCCCTCTAGAAGTAGTAGCACATCATGTAATGGGAGCCAGTAAGCTCCATGCTTACAGGGGCAGCGAAGTGGAGCATATTGTTGATTCTTCCCCCATCTGATGAGGTTGTAACTATCTTTTCCAATGGATAGCTAAATAAAATATTTTAACATTCTTACAGCTATGGCTACTCTACACAAACATAATAATAATAATCTTATGAACTTCTGAAGTGATCAAATGGAGACTACTTTTTTCTCTCACACACTATCTCTCTCTCTCACACACACACACACACATCATCTTTATCCATTTGCCAATCTTTGAGAGAGATTTGTGTTTAGAAATTCTACTATTTTTATTTCAGTACCCAAAATTTTTATTTAGTAGTAAATCGCATTGATTTCAGCCTTAAGTCTCCAAAATACAGAGCTAGTCCCCAAATGAGTTTCCCTTCTGGTGAAATTTCAAAAAGCAAATAAAGTCTGGAAGAAAATGGAGAAAGTTTTACAGGTTTATTGATGAGATTCCCATATAGTGTACTGTTTTATATTGGTAGTGTGGGTAACTTATGATCTTGTTTGTTTTTTACTATTTTCCTAATAGTAGCCAGAGGATTAGTGGTTTTCTTCTACAGTTAAACATTTTGAAAGGGCATATTATGATCACTAAGAGTTCATATATCAAAAAAAACCCAGCTAAAGTTTTGTGAAGGCCCTTCAGTTCAACACATTGAGGTTGCACATAATCCCCACTCACTCGATAGAAATTCCCAATATGCATATCCAGGATTGTAATGCAAGCAAACATAAAGAGAAAACAGTTTTGTGCTTTTTTAAATTTGTTTTTCATTGCAAAGCAGCTTTGTTTTGATTTTGTTCAAAAAACCATCCACTCTCACAAGTTTCTCCTTTATTACTTTACGAATATACTCCTGATGTTTTAGACTACAACTACCATAATCCTTATTCAACATAGCCATACTGATAGGTAATGCATTCCAACATATCTGAAGGGCATCCGGTGGTAAATTATTCATAACTAAGGATGGTTCTACTCAGACTCCATGATGCAGTTTAAAGCCGGCTAAAGGGCAGGGTGTCCATAAAATATACACTCCCTATATGCATTGCTGCATGCATCAAGCCAGGAACAGTGTGTTAAAAAAAAACTCACCAGAAATTCCAGAACAAGCCAGATAATATGAACTCTTAGTGATCATAACATAGCCTTCCAAAATGTTTGGCTACAGAAGAAAACCACTAATCCTCTGGCTACTATTAGGAACAAAGTAAAAAAGCAAACAAGATCAGAATATGGACGTTATCCCATGCAGTGTCATCGTCCACCCCCCACCCCCATTTATTAACACTTCTGAAACAGTTCCCTATCGAAGCATCATGGAGCCCATCAAATGACACAGACAGACTTCCACCTATCCATGATGCTTTGCCAGGGACTTCCATGTTGCTTTGCCAAGGAACTGTTTTAGAGGTGTTAAGAAACATGGGGGATGGGGAGAAATTATCTTCTGAGCTCATGATTCAAGTGGAAACAAAAGAAAGCGGGGGTAGGATCTGTCAGATTTGTCCATGTTGAATTGCTTCAGTGATGTACAATAATGGGCATTCCTATGAGCAGTCTCTTACCAAGTATTTACATTTCTCTCCCAAAATTGGCTTCATAAGCCTGGTATGGGAATTTAAAAAAAATAATTTAATCATTAGAAATACCAAAATTTCAAAATATCACTATTTATTTTTCCTGTCTTTTCTCCTTCATATTAATCTTAGATTTCAAAACTGCACTATTGTTAGCTTTTTAAGTTTCAGACTTCCATGATTGAGAGTAATAAGATTGGGAGGAAAGGAAAGGAGGCCAGAGAAGGGAGGTCTGCCTTAAGAATAATGCCTTCTGTTTCCCTGAGAGTAAGCAGGTTGGTAGGTAGAGCAGAGGAGCCCATAGAGCAGGGGTCCTCAAACTAAGGCCCGGGGGCCGGATACGGCCCTCCAGGGTCATTTACCCGGCCCTCGCTCAGGGTCAACCTAAGTCTGAAATGACTTGAAAGCATACAACAACAACAACAACAACAACAACAACAACAATCCTATCTCATCAGCCAAAACCAGGTCCACACTTCCCATTAAAATACTAATAAGTTTATATTTGTTAAAATTGTTCTTCATTTTAATTATTGTATTGTTTTTAAGTGGTTTTTTTTGCACTACAAATAAGATATGTGCAGTGTGCATAGGAATTCATTTTTTTTTTCAAATTATAATCCGGCCCTCCAACAGTTTGAGGGACTGTGGCCTGGCCCTCTGTTCAAAAAGTATGAGGACCCCTGCCATAGAGAGACATGGTGTCTGTTTTAAGAACAATGCCTCCTGTTTCCTTGAGAGTAACAAGATTGGAGGGGAAAGTCAAGTATCACAGAGGTGGTGTCTGTTTTAAGAACAATGCTTCAGATCTCCTCTAGAGTGAATTGATTGGAGGAGAAATCAGGAATTCCAGAAATAGTGTCTGTTTTAAGAATGGTGCTTGGGTCTTCTCTAAGGAGATGGTTGAGGCAAGAAAAAGCAATCCAGTGTGATAGGGTTAAGTAATTTTTTCATCTTCTTTAAAGATGGAATCCCATATAAAGAAGATTATTCTGCATGCAAGAAGACGATTTCCCCCTCTTTCTCCAGCTCCAACTGATGTTCTATATCTCATGTAGGTCTTGAAACCTGTGCATCAGTGCACCTCAGAGGACTGGTTAAAAAAAATTGCATTTTCTGGAGGCTGCGGTTCCTCAGTTCAATTCTGATCTGCTATTAGCACTGTCCCAGCTTCAACCCAGTTCCTGGGATGTTTGTGTAGATCAGTGGTTCTCAACCTGTGGGTCCCCAGGTGTTTTGGCCTACAACTCCCAGAAATCCCAGCCAGTTTACCAACTGTTAGGATTTCTGGAAGTTGAAGGCCAAAACATCTGGGGACCCATGGGTTGAGAACCACTGGTGTAGGTGCTGCACAGTGAAACCAGTTCATTTTAATTCACTTCCAAGATGGATTCTAGGGTCTATTTAGAACTACATTAAATTATGGTTCTTTTTCCCCAAAAAATCAGAATCCTCTGAATTTAGGCATGCAAGACTAGGTTTTCTGAACTGCAGGTCCCATCATGCACACCAGTCAGTGGTCATACAGAAAAGGTAAATGTGTCATCTGGGGAAGAGGAATCTATGTCTCCATGGAAATCCAAGGCTGGGTCTTTTAATTCTTTTTATTCAGTGCAACAAATTCTGTCTGTGGAAATTTCCATTTGTATGGTTGCGGGGAAATATTGACAGATTTTCTTTAAATGGAAGTATGACAACAACACTATCAAGTTATTAAACCTTACTTTTGTGTATAGAGGCAATGGCTCAAAGTTATTTATATGTGTTCAGCTACAAGTGAGAGGGAAAGAATGAGAGAAATGTAATATACTTTTACATGCCGAGACATTTTTCCTCATTCTACTGCTGTCTGTTTTCCATCTCTCTGTGGAAAGAGGCAAGGGCTCACTATCAATCCTTTTTCAGAAGGAGCAAAGGAGCTAATATTTCCTCCCTTTCTTTCAAAATAAGTTGCAGCAACTTTTTAAACCTTCCTGACTCAAGCAAACACACCACAAAAGGAGCCCAGATTCTAATTTGGTTTCACACCACTCATATAGCCCCAGGTTAGCTGAGAAATATATGGATCTTTTCATCTTCAGTAGTCTTTACAAACACTGACTAATTAATCCTCTTGGCATTCAAACAGAATTGGATGTGCTGATACTCCCACATTTTATAAAGTTCGCTATTCTGTAGAGATCATTGAGAAAGTCAGTGGCAGGATAAAACGAAGAAGGTTTCTGCTGCTAGTCAAGTCAAAGTGGTGCTGTGGAAATGGGACTCGCACAACATATCCTGGGGTAATGTATGCTGACATAAGTAATCACTCCAGAGCCCTCTTGCCAAACTCATTGTGCAAAGAATATACCTCTCCCTTCAAGGCTTCTTACATTTCAGATTAGGTTTCAATTCTTTCTCCCTCAGAGATTTATCCTCCCTCAGTCAGTTCCAGAATATAATAATCATATTCCTAACTGCTACTTATCAGGCAAGAAAGATATTTTCAGTATTGAGGATTTCGCTGGCTTCTAGATTGCTTCTTACTGCACTGTGTGTGTGTATTCACACACACACAGTATAGACTTTGGGATATCAGAAGCACTCCTGTATGAACATGTTCATTGCAGCTCATCTGCTTTCTCATGCCTCTGAGATGGAGACAGGGCGTTTTTGGTGTCATCAGTTTGCTTGTGGTATACACTTGCCAGAGATATTATCATAGTACAGGCAGAGCGAAGAGAAGCTGAGGAGCCTTCTAACCAAGGTGAAAGAAGAAAGTGCAAAAGCTGGATTGCAGTTAAACATTAAAAAAAACCAAGATTATGGCAACAAGACTGATTGATAACTGGCAAATAGAGGGGGGAAACATGGAGACTTTGTATTTCTAGGTGCAAAGATTACTGCAGACGCAGACTGCAGCCAGGAAATCAGGAGACGTTTACTTCTTGGGAAGAGAGCAATGACCAACCTCGATAAAATAGTGAAGAGTAGAGACATCACACTGGCAACAAAGATTTGCATAGTGAAAGCAATGGTATTCCCTGTAGTAACCTATGGATGTGAGGGCTGGACCAAAAGGAAGGCTGGGCGAAGGAAGATAGACGCTTTTGAACCTTGGTGTTGGAGCAAAGTTCTGAGAGTGCCTTGGACCGCAAGAAGATCCAACCAGTCCATACTTCAGGAAATAAAGCCTGACTGCTCATTGGAGGGAAGGATAGTAGAGACAAAGATGAAGTACTTTGGCCACATCATGAGAAGAAAGGAAAGCTTAGAGAAGACAATGATGCTGAGGAAAATGGAAGGAAAAAGGAAGAGGGGCCGACCAAGGGCAAGATGGATGGATGGCATCCTTGAAGTTACTGGATTGGTCCTGAAGGAGCTGGGTGTGGTGACGGCCGACAGGGAGCTCTGGCGTGGGATGGTCCATGAGGTCACGAAGAGTCAGAAGCAACTGAATGAATAAACAACAACAACAAACAGGCTGAGAAACCATTATCTGGAATTCTGAAATAACAAATATTCCAAAATCCAAAATTGTTCAAATGGGTTGCTTTCTGATGATACAGTGTACAATAACTTTGTTTGATGCACACAATTATTTAAAATGTTGAATAAAAATAATTTCTGGCTAAGTGTCTATGATACATATGACACATGCATGAATGTTATGTTTAGACTTGGGACCTAGCACCAAGATAGTCTCATTATGTACCTATATGCTAATACAGATATTCCAAAATTGGTGCGGGAGGGATTCACAATCCAGATGCTGTTCTCAAGCATTTTGAATAAAGGATACTCAACCTGTTTCATTTTTCAAATGTCTAACTAAACCAGTGATGTCAAACCGAACCTCATACTGCTAGATGGGAAGGGGAAACCCAAGATTAAACGAGGATAAGAGGGAGGCATTTTATAGCCTTGTCCTTCCCCCACTCAGCCAATGCATAGGTTTCTGCAATGCCCAGGAATAGGTTTACAATGCATTTCTAAAGCTAATGTGCCAGCTGTGCCAATGTTTGGTAGTATCTAATTTGACTGTGGTGATTTATGCCATGGTTACACCTTGTTTGGATTTGGAATTGGCTAGGTCAGGAAATCCTGAGATTTTGAGAGCAGTGACTGTTAATAGCAAGTAAATCTTTCCCAGTATCCACTTTGCATACACACAAAATAGTTTAACATATGGAGTGGAAAAATTGAATTTGTAATACAAGAAATGAAACTTTCCTGAGCTTTGTGTACCCTAATATATTGCAAGTCTGGATTCCATCTCTCACTGCTAATGTTTGACTCATAGAAGCACATAATATGGATAGAACATGTATCTAAGCTCCAGTGATTTATGAGATTCTATACTTTAATAATTACTGATATGATTTAGGATCTGTGACAGAAGCAGCAAACACACAGCATGCATCCATAATCATTTGAGGGAAAATATTATGTGTAAAGAGTCCCAATGACATAGTATAGTTATATCATTTTTCAATCCTCGTTATTATATTGACATAATTATATAAAGTGGAAACAGCTTGACTCATACAAAGAAAATAAGCTTCCATATACCTCTGCCAAGCATGGAGGACTGTGAACTGCTTTTCCATTCCATCTTGGTGTCTGTGCATTTTGCTTCCAAATTTACAAATCCTATGGAAAGTGCATGTATACCATACATATGAAATGCAGCATACGGTACTGAACTAGCAGTTGTTTGTTATAAAAAGGGTTGTGCAAATGCAAAGATTCAGTCACTAGTCTCGCTCCAATAATAATAATAATTTATTTATTTATTTATTTATTTATTTATTATTTATTTATTTATATTTCGTCCTTCTCCCTGAGGGGCTCAGAGCAGATTACAGCATATAAACAGACACAGGCAAACATTTAATGCCTTGTTACAATGACATACATTTAGATACAAATACACAGACAAAGGCAAAGGCTTCTCCTTTCATTTTCAGCTCTGGAGGTGGTATGCATCTCCAGCTCTGGGGGAGGGGCTCTTTCTCCATTTCCAAGCCGAGGAGCCAGCATCTGTAGACACCTCCTAGTCTTGTGGTCGGCATGACTGCTTGGAGCATCTTTTTGCCTTTTCCCACCAAAGCAGTACTTATTGATCTACCCACATTTGCATGTTTTTGAACTGCTAGGTTGGCAGGAGCTAGGGCTAACAGTGGAAGCTCACCCCCTCTCGTGGATTCAAACAGCCAATCTTAAGATCAGCAGTTCAGCAGCACAAGGGTTCAATCCATTGTGTCACCTCAGCCCCACAGCTTTTCAATAATAGCCTCTTTAGCTTTCTAGGATTGCATCTACACTGTAAAAACAATGTAGCTGGACACCATATAGCTGCAATGACTCAATGCTATGCTAAGACAACTCCCAGGATTTCATAGCATTGAGTCATTGTAGTTATATGGTGTCCAGCTATATTGTTTTTACAGTGTAGATGCAATCCTAGATCTTGAACCTTCTTTGCCAAGAAGCGCTGGTGCCTCGCCAAGCTACAAATCCTGGGATTCCAAAGTATTGAGCCATGGCAGTTAAAATGGTGTCAAACTTCATTAATTCTGCAGTTTAGTTGGGCACTAAGTCCACATCTTAGTGTATGGAGGAATTTACTCTTAAATGTATTCCTTTTATTTGATATTATGACAGATGCTCATTATTCCTTTTTAACTATTTTTCACATCAGTGTTTCCCTATTTTTTTAAAAAACAAAACCCTAATCATAGCTGATATGCCATTTAAAAACCTACTAATACTTCTATTCTTCCTTCTCTCCAATGATTTCCAAGTTGTGTATATAAGACTACTCTTCTTCATTTTAGCTTTGCAACACTTATGAGGTACTGATGAGAATAAATGGCCTAAAGTCACTCAGTGAGTTTTATAGCTCAGAGGGGACATAGATCCAGCTCTCAGAGGGGACATAAATCCACATCTCCTGGGTCCCGAAATATCACTCTAACCATAACTAAACACTTTTTTGCTTTACTTTGACGTGAAAATGGAATCCATTTAAAAAAGAAACCCAAGATTTTACGTGAGAGGCAGCCAAGGATTCTCTCCAGCAATGTTCTCATAGATGGTACTTGACAATGCAGGCAGCCTCTGGGACCTCATAGAAATACCCCAGAGATATTGAAGGATGATATCACCATCATGCCTCAGCTAGTGTTGGAGAATGCAATAAAGGTGAATCTTAGTAGGCCGATATTCTCCCCTCTATGAAAACCTCATCAAAAACGGCTCCATTTTCAAAGATGTTCCTTCAACAGGAAAAAAAATATTTTATTCTTACTGATGGGAATGAATCATTGCAATAAGCATATAGCTACCACACAAATATACCGGAGACAACAAGTGTGGTACATAGGGGCACCAAAACTGCAACACAGTTGTTATTGAGACATGTAATTTTCCTGTGGGATCTACCATAAGCTAATATTGGTCCAGCATGGATGTTCTCCATCCATGTGAGAGGTTTTATTTCTGAATATGCATCAAATATGTTTGGATGGTTTTAATTGTGAATATTTTAATACTGGTTATATTAAATTCTGTTTTAATATTTGTATATTTGTATATTTTAAATGCTGTGCTAATGTTTTATGTTAAGCTACTTTGAGTCGCCTTTGGGGGAGATAAAGCAGGGAATAATAATAATAATAATAATAATAATAATAATAATCCTGACCTCATGATCATGTTAAAAAACAAAGTATGGATTGTCAATGTTGCAATCCCAGATGACAGCAGGATTGAAGAGAAACAAATGGGACTCTGAAAAAGGAGACAGAGGGCCTGATTCTGGCAGCCCAAGAACAAGCCATTAGAACCAATGCCATCTAAGCCAGAATTAAAAAGTCGACAACAGATCTCAAATGTAGACTGTGCAAGGAAGCAGATGAAACAATAGATCACATCCTGAGCTGCTGCAAGAAGATCGTGCAGACGGACTACAAGCAGAGGCACAACACTGTTGCTCAGATGATTCATTGGAACTTGTGCCACAAATACCATCTGCCTGCGACAAAGAACTGGTGGGATCACAAGCTGGGAAAAGTTACAGAGAATGAACACGCCAAACTCCTCTGGGACTTCCAGATTCAGACAAACAGAATTTTGGAGCATAATACTCCTGACCTCACAATCATGTTAAAAAACAAAGTATGGATCGTTGATGTCGCAGTCCCAAGTGACAGCAGGATTGCAGAGAAACAACTGGAAAAGCTGACACAATATGAGGATTTAAAAATTGAACTGCAAAGACTCTGGCACAAACCAGTAAAAGTGGTCCCAGTGGTGATCGGCACACTGGGTGCGGTGCCTAAAGACCTTGGCCTGCACTTAAACCCAATCGGCGCTGACAAAATTACCATCTGCCAGCTGCAAAAGGTCACCTTACTGGGATCTGCACGCATTATTCGCCGATACATCACACAGTCCTAGACACTTGGGAAGTGTCTCACGTGTGATCCAAGTCAACAGCTAGCAGAGTGTCTGCTGTGGACTCATCTTGTTGTGCTTCTAATAATAATAATAATAATAATAATAATAATAATAATAATAAGACTTTTACCATTTCCAGAATGTCACTGCCACTGCAACAGAGTAACTTATTTATTTAATTAGGTGATCCCTCATTGTCTGAGTAAGATTGTCCTCCAAGTTTGGTGTACTGACAGTGACTATGTAGGTGACTGTGGAGCCCTTTTCTTGACCTGCATGTTGTCTCGCAATGAGGGCATCGGTTTCCAGGTGGAAGGCGGTCCCTGTCGGGGTTGGCTTGACATGCCTTCCTCTTGGCAGATTTCTCTCTTTCACCCTCCATTCATGCCTCTTCAAATTCTACAGCACTGCTGGTCACAGCTGACCTCCAGCTGGAGCGCTCAAGGACCAGGGTTTCCTAGTTCTCGGTGTCTATGCCAGAGTTTTTAAGGTTGGCTTTGAGTCCATCTTTAAATCTCTTTTCCTGTCCTCAACATTCCATTTTCTGTTCTTGAGTTCGGAGTAGAGCAACTGCTTTGGGAAACAGTGGTCGGGAATTTGTGCAACAGAGTAAGTGGAGTAAATGGAATATGTCCTTAGTTGTGGAGGACGACTAAGTAGGCTAGGAGAATTTACACTGGTTGACTAAAAGAGTGTGGATTTGGGACTCCAAATCAGGTTGATTCTGAAATAAGCAAAGTATGGGGGAAATAGCCTGGCATATTTACAAATTGCTGTAATGCAATGCAGGATTGTCTCACTCATTGCTGGTTTTATATATTGAGTATGTGATTGCTGATGTTTGTCACTGCTGCTGTTCACCTCCTTTGCTTTTATTGCTTGTCTATTTATTGAGTTTTTGTTTTCTAAGGAGGATCTTGGATTTAGATTTTAATTGCTTGTGCTGCCTCAGCTAAAGATTCACTGGGCAGTTTTACATGTTTTAAGAGAATTGTGCAGCAGCAACAATTATAATAATAATAGCATCGACAACAAAAGCAAATGTTCAACAGTATGTAGTTTGTGAAGTAGTTTACTTCCATCCTAAAATGTCTCATTATTGTTTGTGTTCTTTTATCTGACTTTATTGGAAATGCAAGAAGGGGCTTAAATCCAGTTATTTTGAGTTATTCTGCATAGTTTTGCTTATACCTATGACCTCATCATATGGACTAAATTTGGCTACATATGCCGATTCCTTCTCAGTTTTTCTGTAGAGCCCTATGGCTCCTATCTCATAACTTACATCTACTTCCAGCAGGGCTCTGTGGCAAAACTGAAGTGGAACTGGCGTACGCCACCTCCACAGCAACACTGGACATTTCCTGTGTTGCATAGGGAGGAAGCCAGTTGGTAGACGCTTCATCCAATGGGATGAGGTAAGGGGGAAGCTAGGCAATGTGGGGCAAAGGGCTACGGGTTCCCCATGGTCCCTGCCGAGCACTGCCGAATTCACCATGATCCAGGGCAATTCCGGTGGCTAATGTGATAAGGTCCCTATACTTTGGGTAGGTTCCTGGGAGTCTGCAGGCCATTTTGCACCCCTAGGGACTTGTAAATGACATTTTATATCATGGAGAAGTGAAACTTTATATATAATTTTCTCCCCAAAGGTAGCAGTGAAAGATTTAAATAATTTCCTTTACACTACAAGAAATAATAATGCTACATCTTTATTTATATCCCGCTTTTCTCCCATGAAGGGACCTAAAGCAGCTTCCAATATATTACAGTACAAAACAACATATAAAACAATCTGTAAATATAAATATGCAAATCCTATTGCATTTTGCTCCAGTCAATAAAAAATTAGTCTTCCTGACATTTCAGTAGGTTTCTTCACTGAAGGCTTGCCTAAACAGAAAGGTTTCCAGCTGATTTTTTAAGGAAGAAAGAGAGGGTGCTGTTTTAATTTCCTTTGTGAGGGTATTCCAAAGGCTTGGGACAGCTACCAAGAAGGCCCCCTCTCTTTTCACCGCTAACCACATTTGGGATGGTGGCAGAAGCAAGAGTAGGTCCTCCCCTGATGATCTTGGGGACAAAACTGTTTTTAATAAAGGTAAAAGTTTCTACTTGACATTAAGTCTAGTTGGGTCAGATTCTGGGGGTGGTTCTCATCTCCATTTTTAAGCTGAAGAGCCAATGTTGTTCATAGACGCCTCCAAGCTCATGTTGCTAGCATGAACACCGTTATCTTCCCGCCGAAGCAGTACCTATTGATCTACTCACACTTGCATGTTTTTGAACTGCTAGGTTGGCAGAAGTTGGAGCTAACAGCAGGAGCTCACCCCGCTCACCAGATTTGAACCACTGACTTTTCAAAGTTCAGCAGCTCAGCAGTATAACCTGCTGCGCCATCGAGGGCTCCCTGTTTTTAATACCTCTTTGTAATTCAGGACTAATTCTGTGCAAAATTCTGACATGGTTGTTTCATGAAAAAAATGGAATTTTCTACACAGGAAAAAGCTTTTCCTGCACAGAAATAATATTTGTGCCCCAAAACTATTAATAAATGTTATTTTTTACATGGAACATGCAGTTTGCAATACAGAAAATTCAGTTTTCTGCACAGACCAGCCATGGACAATTTTTGCTCAAGATACATCCCACACTGCAAAATTCCTAATCTCTCCAGAAGTCTTTTCATCTTGACATCCAAATGTTTTGAACAGTTTTGAATATTTTCAATGTTTTCCCATTCTTTTGTGGAAAACTATATCCAGACCTGCAAGGTCTACCTGAAGAGAGAACAAAAGTTCATACGTCTGTAACATAGTTGTCATTACCTTCTTTTTAGCATTTGAAAAGATGAGAGGAGATAGCCCACTTGCTGAGCAGTTGCATCCCGTGCCACAGTTGCTGAAATGCCACAGAAACTGCAGTGACTGTGTGACAGGAGAGAACAAATATGGAATATCTTGCAAGATAATTTTACAAACATTTGCACTTCAAGTCAGACAAACATCCCTTGACCTTTTGTGGGATATTGCAGGAGCTTAATTTGCATTGTAATATATGTTTTAACCATTATTTCTTAAATTAAGTAAATAGTGAATTAACTAATTTAGCTTTCATGGCAGTTAAACTGGTTTTGCTCAGCCTATTTTCCTCAAGGTGAAATGTAATCTACAATGCTAATGATCCTAAACCAGGCCAGACATTGGCTTTGAGTGATCTGAGCAGTAGTAGCTTTTTGCATCTGGAAAGTATCAAGTTTAGGAAAGTCAAATTAAGCCATTCCTGGAGTCTCTCCCAATTTGACATCCCTTGGATTATACCCCTCATCTCCATTGGATATTAAAGATTATGGGCTTTGTAGTCAAACATGTCTGGAGGATCTTAAATTGGAAACTGCTGGTTTGGAGAAGCTTTAAAATGTACTGAAATATTTAGTGTTGTAATTCCTTCACTGCCACTTTGAACTGTCAGTGCAGTCCAGAAACCATTATCATGAGCTGTTTGCATCAACTAGATGAAACAGGCATCTTAGAAAATAGCCACATGGACACTGTGATAAATTACTCTTTTGGAGACTGACATCTCCAATTATCTGTAATGAACTAGAGGTGATAGTCTCCTGCTGGCTCCAAGATTTGAGGAGATGTAGCCCCAAATAGTTTTTCCAAGCTCTTATCAAAATTTTATTCCATGGCCATTATTTATACTGTCCCCTTGTAGCTGATATCCCATAGAGCTGTATAAAATTCAACTTCAATTTGGATTTCCTGTTTGATGATGGACTGTAACTTCAAGTTTTTCAAGGACATCCAAGGAATTGCATCTTTTCAGCAAATAATGTTAATTTACTCTTGTCATTTCCAAGAAAGGGTTCAATATTTGTAAGCAAGGGATCTCTTTGGCCTATATACTGGCAAATTATGTAAAATTTATTTTTATTTTATTTATTTATTTGGTACGCTTATATACCGCAACATCTCAGCCTGTGCGGCGACTCGTTGCGGTTTACAGCATGTTAAAATATACAATACACTTAAGCATAGATTAAAAATTTAAAAATACATACAAAACATTCATAGTATTGGGCCACCAATACAGATCGGAACATCTCATCGTTTAAATCGTAGTCCAATTCGTTATCCTTGATTGCTAATCCATGGTCAGACAACATCACATCAAAATCAATTGAAGGCTTGCACGAACATCCAAGTTTTTAGTTTCTTCCGAAATGCCATTAGCGAGGTGGCTGATCTTAGTTCAGTGGGGAGGGCATTCCAAAGCCGGGAATTATGTTATATAGCAGATCACAATGCCTTTTCAAACAGGCATTGATTAACAGACACCTTTCTTAAATTGGATAGATTGAAATAGGGGGGTTACAACATTTTTGTTGATTTTCAGAAAGAAAGAAAAGAAAAAAAAGCATACAACACATAAGATGCAAAGAAGCAAACACATACACAAACCAAGCAAACATGACATAATCCAATTAAAGAATAAATACAAAGACACTACTTCCTTCCCTCCCTTTGAGGAGGGGTTATTCCTAAGTTTGGGGGGGGGGTGTTTGTTTTTTGCATTCTGTTGATTCAAATGGTTTTAAATGGATTGAAGGAAGGAGTCTCTTAATTTATAGATGTATAGATGTAAACTTGAAACTTGCCAAATACTCTATCAGGTGTTTTAACATACATGGTACTGTCTGAAAATGACACATTGCACGGGCATATGTATGCATTGCATATACATTCCCTGATCCTAGACATTTTAGTATTAACAAGCTCTGTTACTTCTTCTGAAGAGAATCTCCTGTAATGTTCCTGTGACTGGAAACCCAAGATCCAGAAATATATAAGTATAGAATGGGGATATTTCGTTCTGTAGTACTACATGTGAAAAGGATTCTTTGCTGCTGCAGTGTGATACTGCAGGAAAGAAGGCAAATGCTATCTTATCCAGGTTTAATAGAGCATGGCTTCGAAGTTGAGAGAAACACCATAGTAGTCCTCCTATACTCTGTGCCAGTCAGGTCTCTTCAAGAGTACTGTACTTAATTCTGAGTACCTCATTTTAACAAGGATATAGATAATCTAAAGCAAGTTCAGAGAAGGGGAACGAGGATGATAAGAGGTATGGACAATAAAACGTATGTGTAGGGATTGAAGAACTCAACATGTACATCTTAGTGGAGAGAAGAGAAAGAGGGGGTTGGCATGATCACACTCTTTAAATGCCTCATAGACTGCCAAACAAAGGAGACAGGGCAAACTTGTTCTTTGCAGCAAAATGAGGTCTGATGCCTGTAAGTTATAGGATGGTGGATTTCAGTTGATCATTAGAAGGAACTTTTTGACAGAGCAGTTTGTCAATGGAACCAATTGCCTCCATACTACTCCATCTTTTTACTGTTTTCAAAGAGAAGTTGGACAGCTGTCTTCTGCAGATGCTCCAGCTGGAAATCTGACAATGAGTAAGGGGTTGAACCTTTTGGTCCATGGGACCTCTTCCAGATCTATGAGCATATTATACTAGTTCACTCACATGGCCTACTCATGATTTGCATCTGAAAGAGACACACCACAACACCCACCACATCTGTTTCCTGCTAAAGACAGACCTTGTGATTTCTTTTCAGAAGGATAAGGAAAATACAAAAAAAGTTACTTAAACTTCCATCCATGACTCAAGTGGAACTCATCTCCAATTAAGGGTGCCTGGGAGCCAAGCCTCAGGGCCAATAGACACTGGTGGCTAATCATCCCTTTCTGGTAGATATTATCTAATGCTTTCATGTGGCAACTGTCCTTTGGGATAGGCAGAGCAAGACAAGGAGGACTAGAAAGCCCAAAAAACTTGAGACATAAAGAACTCTAATTATCTCCCAACCAACTCCCTGTTTCCTTTATGAGAATCATAGGCTTTAAGTACATGTTTGCTGCTTTCTTCTTCTAACTTCAGCTTGTTGAGTGCCTTCTAACCTGGAGGTTTCAACTTTTGGCACTATTACGTCTTTTGGATTGCCTCTTGATAAGGTTCTCAGGGCAAAAGAGTCCTATACTCTTTTGTACTATAGTGTGAGCATTAGCGATAGCACCTCTGCCATTGTTTTGACAGGTCTTCTGCCAGTGTTACATTACTGCTGCTGCCCAGTAGCTATGTGGCACATTTAGTCTGGTTCCCCAGCAGCACTCCTGCCATCAACATAGCTTCTTGACTCTTAAGAGCACTCGATCCTACAACCTTAAAATGGTGGGGTTGAGTCATAATGAAAAAAACATATTTACTGTATAGTAAACTATCATATGTGTGTAATATTACATTGCATTGTGCTATATCATTTTATAAGCATTTTAAACCTGCTCTTCTTTTAAAAAGTATTCTAGTAGAGTTTCTGCCAGTGTTATCCTCTATTATTGCTATATGTATTCTGTGTATATATGGGGGGGGGAGGGATCGATAGATTAGATAGATAGATAGATAGATAGATAGATAGATAGATAGATAGATAACTGTGTGAAGCTATGTTCAGATATTCTGAGACCATTACATGGAAGTGATGTGGCAGCAAAAAAAGCCAATGGGATTTTGGCCTGCATCAATAGGAGTATAGTGTCTAGATCCAGGGAAGTCATACTACCCATCTATTCTGCCTTGGTTAGACCACATCTGGAATGCTGTGTCCAATTCTGGGCACCAGAATTGAAGGGAGATTTTGACAAGCTGGAATGTGTCCAGAGGAGGGTGACTAAAATGATCAAGGGTGTGGAGATCAAGCTCTATGAGGAGCAGCTTAAAGAGCCAGGCATGTTTAGCCTGAAGAAGAGAAAACTGAGAGGAGACACGATAGCCATGTATAAATATGTGAGAGGAAGTCATAGGGAGGAGGGAGCAAGCTTGTTTTCTGCTGCCCTGGAGACTAGTACGCAGAACAATGGCGTCAAACTACAAAAAAGGAGATTCCATCTGAACATTAGGAAGAACTTCCTTACTGTGAGAGCTGTTCAGCAGTGGAACCCGGAGTGTGATGGAGGCTCCTTCTTTGGAAGCTTTTAAACAGAGGCTGGATAGCCATCTGTTCAGGGTGCTTTGAATGCAATATTCCTGCTTCTTGGCACGGGGTTGGACTGGTTGGCCCATGAGGTCTCTTCCAACTCTGTGATTCTATGATTTAATAAGTAAGCCTCACAGAATGCTGTGGGGCAACTGAGGACACATGAAGATGAGAATGCTTAATTCTGTCACATCGGAAGTAGTCATTTGCAGTTCATTTTGTCCTTGCTAGATATTAGCACATACATTTCCCTCCTGTCTTTAAAAGCAATGTAACCAGCAACATGGCTTGCTAGTTATTAGCCTTCCAAAGAGTGTATGATTCTGTGTGGATAGATACATGATATAGAGAGACAGACAGACAGATGACTTTGAATGACCCATCACATTCTTTCTCTCATCTTTATTTTGCACAGCGGATTCAATCTACAAACATTGCCAAAGGCAATGGAAAGCTCCTCATATTTACTCAGAAGTAAATCTCACAGCATTCAGTGAAAACTACTTTGAAATGTGCACAGTTCTGTGATTATGCATTGCCAGCTTATAGTAGTGTTTTAGGGAGGTTTATAGCAATCCTTCGAACTTCACCATCTCTGCTATGGCCCAGGTATTGTCTGTACATTAGGAGAGGCTCTATTGTATACCTGCCAGTCCACATAGTGTAGTACATTAGCTCTGCAGTCCCTGTCCTTGGGGGTGATGCTTCATTAACCATCAGGTTGTCTCCCACTGGTTGAGCTAACTAGATTTTTAGCCGATGCCTTAGAACCTTCCATTCCCCCCTCCCTTTTCCTCCACAGGAAAAGCGGTAATAATTATAGGCATATAAAAGGACGGTGCATGTCTGCAGCCAGGCTGCTTTAGTTTGTGGTGGTATGAGAGACTAGAAGCTGCATGGGGTGGCGGGGGAGAGAGAGAAATGGAGGCTGCCTGGCTGTGTGTTTTAGTGGATGATTAAATCTGGAGAGGCTGATCCCCTTTCATGCTGTGGATGTTGTGAGCTGCAGGCACGCCTCTTTCTCTCTCCCTGCCAGTCTTGCACTAGGATGGTAATCAGTGACTATGAAAACTCATTAGCTGCCACAGCAATGAGTCCTCCACTGCTCAAGCTTGGTGCTGTCCTGAGTACCATGGCAATGATCTCTAACTGGATGTCCCAAACGCTCCCATCTTTGGTAGGACTAAATACCACCAGGCTGTCCACTTCTAATACTCTAGTAAGTAACTTTTCTCTCTCTTTCTCTCATTTCAAAGCCTTGATGGGGTAAGGGAGGAAGGGAGGGAAAGAAGGAAGGAAGGAAAGAAAGAAAGAAGGATGCTTCATTCCGATATTTTTAAGAGACCATTAATTTTGTCATTTTAAGTTTATCTTCTAGATCATCTTAAAATTATCAACTTGCTTTTTATTAATACAAAGCACAAACAAGACTCTACAACTACAGAATATTTGGAAAGCATCCTTGCAGATTTTTCAGTGGACTTTGTTTGGGATACTTGTTATACAGCACTGGTCTTGCATGCAAGTATTACAATGATTTGGGTTTCTTACTTATTTTGTAAAGCTCCTACTCCTATTTCCATTTGTTAGATGATTATTCCAAACAATTTTTGCTGTACTTACCGAAAGCAAAATAGATTACATGCTATCATTGTTTCTGTTGTTTATTTTCCCTTATTCTAAAAAAATACCCCACAATCATAAGCAACAGTGCACAAGAATTGTCTCCTTGTCTCTTTTCAATGCTGTCTATAAATATCACAGCATACAAAATTCCAAGTGGGAGTTTGAGGAAGGGGAGGGAAGTTGAAGACAAAACTTGCAAGCAGCCTGAGTAGTAAAGCATGTCAATTATTATTCCCAGGTTTTTAGCTGGAGGAGTGTTTTGCTACTTTTCCTAGTGGATTTCATCTTCCGTTATGACTCTTTGCTGCTCATATATGATTCATGGCCGTATATCTCGTTCTACAGAACAGCAGCCAAATTGCTCTTATCAAAATTGCCCTTATCTCATTATGTGGTCTGAGTATTGCCTTAATAGTTCAGTGGAATGGCGGAGTTCTGGGTTGTTTGCCATATCATTTGATGAAAGAGAGCTAATCAAAGTTGGAAAAGAAGGGCACTTAACTTGATCTCTGTGAGGATTCCTCCTTCCATGCCTGTGTTTGATGTGATTGCCATCAATCTGAGTGCAACAGGAAGAGCTGAGTGCTAAATTTCACTTAAAAACCAGGCATGTAGTTTAATTTACTGGTTAGCATCAAATTTGCTCATAGCCTCTGGACAGGAAAAAAGGAAGATAACAGTATTTTATTTTTTTCGTGTTGTTCGTTTGGGCCATTTGCTTTATTATTTTTAAGGACTTTC
The DNA here is from genome assembly GCF_037176765.1 of Anolis sagrei. Taxonomy (NCBI): domain Eukaryota; kingdom Metazoa; phylum Chordata; class Lepidosauria; order Squamata; family Anolidae; genus Anolis; species Anolis sagrei. Next base: position 144,643,021 of record NC_090024.1, read on the forward strand.
TAACATAGCCTATTGATATATGAAGGTGATATTTTGGGCTAAGAGGGAAGATAACCAATAATATTTCTCCCAAATACAACTTCATATCACCCAACTTTTACACTTACTGTATTTCAGGCACAATACGAATTTATATGAACTCTGACTTAGTACACAGTAAGGAACAATTTTTCACCTAGGATAAACTAGACTTCAGTGGATCTGTCTCTGATGATGGATTGGAACCATATCTCTATCCTGCAGCTTCCTTTTTAAAAATATATTTGATGGCTTCCTTCGCACAAGTTAAGATTAAAATCTAATTGAGATTAGTTACGATAGATATGAAGCAGCAGAAATAAAGCCACATTGTGAAATAATGTAGGATTCTTATTTCAAAATTTCAGAAGTCAGCATAGTGTTGTGGATACACAAATCGGCTGATGTTTTCTGAGTCCCAAAATTGCTAGCTGATCTTGGGACAGTCACTCACTCACTCACTTACTCACTCACTCGTGCTCCTAGCTTACACTACCTCAGAGAGTTAATGTCCTTGTACACATAGGAAAACAATATACAACTTTAATAGATAAGCAATAAATTCAGCCAATTTACCTAGATTCCCTAAATAAAAATGACTGGTACTCCTGGGAAAAAATAATACAGCTGATCCATCCATGGCTTGAAAATATTGAAAAGTAATTCCAAAAAACAAACCTTGAATTTACCATTTTATGCAATTGACACCATTTTACAGTGCCGTTGTGTTTAACAGGAGTATCCATGGATTTTGGTATCCACAGTGGATACTAAGATCCCACTGGAAGTCAGCTGCGCAAGCATATTGGGGTAAGAATTGGCATAGGGGAAAAACAGCAGCCATATCTTTGTGAATTGCTGCAAAAGTCATGGATAGTATTTAAGGGTATCAGAGGAATGTGCTTATACTTCAACCCACCTGTGTTTCTTCCCCAGAAGTACCTGTATGTCAAGTTATTATGTAATTGTGCATTATATAAGGTGGGAAGTGTGACAAATTAACCGTAATAAGTGCTAAGTGCTTCTAACATCCACTGGTGGGTAGGGGAAGACTGAAATATTAATCAAAGGGCGGGCCTTTAGGCTAAGGTGCCCCACATATCCCATGCCAAAGCCCTAAAGCAGCTTCTCTGACAAAGCAAAGAGATCATGATAAATGTGGAAATGAAAGACAGGATGGCCTGAGTAAAAGGGGAGCCAAAGATACTTCAGGATTGGCGAGTGGGTTTCCATTCTTCAGGGAGAAACCACAGTTTATTTTCTGTTAGTTTGCATGTTCACTCTCCCCATCCTTTCCTGCTTCTCTCCTGATAATTTAGCTTTGGGGAAAAAAGGATTTTTGCAATGAGTTAACGCTTGAAGTATATCTCTAGGGATATATATCTCTGTAGCTAAATAGACACGGACCGTATGTGTAGATATAAGATAGATCCTCACTGTTCCAGTATTTATTGCACAGAATCTTTTTAGATATGTTCAGCCTCAGAAGTACAGAATAATCACGAAATACTTTGACCCTAGAATTAAACTGTATCCACACTCTTGTATGCAAGAGCTCCTAAAGCTTTCCCCAGCATTGCCTCTGTGATCTCTAGGTCAATATTATGATCCCCATATTAAAGACTGAAAATTAGAAAACAATGGTTTGTTTCTGTTTACAATGGGCAATTGGTAGGCATGTACTTCAAATTGCCCTTGGCCAAACCTTTATAACAAGATTCATCCAATTGCATATGTCAATGCAGCTAGAGCATATGGGCACTAGATCCTGTCTACTTTTGGAAGCTAAACAGGATCATCCCTAGTTAGTACTGGGATTGGAGAACCCCATCTAATACTAGATGCTGTGAGCTATATTTTAGAGTAAGGAACTCCTAAGGTTTCCCCCTTGTGTGGGAAACCTTAGGAAAGACAACTTGAAGGCACATCACAAAACAGATCAGAAAGCCAACTTTTCTTCACTGAGAAAAATTATTCCCAACCTATCAACCCACTTGCTACTTGAATGGAAGTTAAAAGTCTTTTATGCCTCAGGAAGGAAGAAAAGGTTTTCCAGTAGGTAATTACTGTGTGTTCCTTGAATTTAATGGGGTTGTTGTCTCCTTGCCAAACCAAATTGCCTTCCATAGGACCTGTACGAGAAGATAGCCCAGGGAACTGAGGCTCAGAGAGGTATAAATGGAAGAGAAACTAAAAAGATGTTATCTCAAAATAGAATGATATGCTTCTACCAAGTCTCTCTATTGTCAGCTGCAATTCAAAGACAAAGCAGACATAGCTCCCCCCATTCTCCTTCATGTCAAGTAACTTCAGTTTTGTCAGCCCTTCTTCTAACTTTACTGTTTCCCCTTACTTAGTTCTACCTGATTTCTTTTCATTATTTCTTTCTTGTGCAACATTCCTCAACCTACACTTAGCCTACATTTTCCTGAATCTGAACTCTGCCTCTGGAAAATACTAAAGCAGGAGTGAGTAACACGTGATGCTCTAGATCAGTTGTTCTCAACCTGTGGGTCCCCAGATATTTTGGCCTTTAACTCCTAGAAATCCTAACAGCTGGTAAACTGGCTGGGGTTTCAGGGAGTTGTAGGCCAAAAACACCTGAGGACTCGAGGTTGAGAACCACTGCTCTAGATGCTCTTGGACTGCAACTTCCATCATTCCTTACCCTTTGCTGTACTGCCTTGGGTAAATGGGAATTGGAGTCCACTGAAGGTCTACATTTATTTATTATTTCAAATATTTGTTCCCCGCCCTTCTCAACTACCCTGGGAAGGACTCAAGGTGGCTTCCAGCCGGCAACAATTTGATGCCTCAATGTACACAGATTAAAATACATAACAAAACAAATAATTATATATCGTTAAAAACATTAAATCAATACAATTAAAATTGTATTGTTCACCATCCTTGCACTAAGGGCACTCAAAGCACCTCCAGAATGAGGAAAAAGAGAATAGTATCTAGATATGAAAATTATGATATCAATATGAAAATCAGAGGTGAGCAGAGTGTGGCCCTGAGGCCAAGAGTGTTCCCCTGCACTGTTTTCTCTGATTCCAAATTGTTATAGACTGCTGTTTTTATTTCCTGGGGAAAATTACAGTATGAACTACCACCCTTGTAAGCTTCTAGGAAGAGCAGTTCATCTTTTAAAGACAATTCAGTGTGTCAAAGGAGTTTTCAAGCTCATAAGAACTGAGAGGACAAAACTTATTTTCCAACTGAAGTTGACATTCAAGCTCCCCGCCCCCCTCAATGTTGGCTCAGCTCAGAAAATAAACGGAGTTAGTTCCAATCTTTTGGTAATACCTGTTCTCATTTCCAAGTTAACCCAGCAAGAGTTGTTACTAGAGCAGGATTTTACCCCACTCTATCCAGACCTCCACTCAGTTTCATTTGTTTGTTCCCACTCATCTCTTGGGCTCTCTTTCCTTCGTGATCTATTTTAGCTTGTAGCCTCCATGGGATATGAGAACAGTGTTTCATAACTTGGTTTCCCTCTCTATTTCACACAGTAAGTGTTGATTCCTGAATATATTTATGTCTTGAAAACATGCTTTTCTATCTGCGAGAGTATTTTCCATCACTCATACTGTGAGCCTGCCTCTATTAGAATCATGTCAGCACCTCTTTTTTCATGCTTTTTGCAGTCTTTCCCAAGGAGAGACATGATATACTGGCAAAATAGCTTTGCACGAAGGGGGAAATTTAACATTGTAGGGCATCATTTCAGTCCAGGTCTTTATAGTACATTTTAACTGTTACTGTGTCATTTTTCCCAGCAACAGAATTCCTTCTAAAATTGTAAAGATTCTGGAAATCATAGGAAAACAAAAAAAAAAAGCATGCACACACAGAGAAAAACCCAGAAGGCACTGAAGCACCAAGACCTAAATATAGCCTAATATCATCAATCATTTAAGCCTGGGTAGCCAATCACAATACCCTTCCACTGTGCCTAAGGAATGTCTTTGTGCTAAATTTGCTCAGATGAATGGGAGGAAGGTTGCTGAAAACATCTTGTAGTAATAACTTTGAAAACATCATAAATTCAGTATGCAAGATACAAAGGTCTCTGCTAGCATGACAATGTATCACGTGCAAGTATTTTATCCTCCAAGGTTCCTGAATATTCATTCCTTTTCTTTCTTTCTTTCTTTCTTTCTTTTTCATTTCCTCTCCTCGTTCACTGATTCTTTGAGTCCTTCAGGGAAGAAATGATTCTCATTTTGTAATCTGTAGATCCTCGGTATCTGTTGGGGTTTGATTCCAGGGCTCCCTATGGATACCAAAATCTTTGGGTACTCAAATCCCATTATATAATGGTGTAATAAAATGGTATCCCTTATACTGCTATTGGCGATTAGATTATGTGGAGGTGGATTTAAACGGTGCTATTGGCTGAATTTATGAATAGGGAATCTGTGGATACAGAAGGCCAGTTGTGTTATACTCTGATGACTGCCATCTCCATAAATGGTTCTATAGCAGAAGTGGACCATTTGTAGACCCTGAAGGTAGATACATTTCTATTACCACCATCCTTCACTGTTAGATGGTGGGAACTAGGATCCAACATTTAGAAGACCATGGGCTCCCCTCCTCTGTCTATAAAAAGTAATTAATTCATGCAAGGTTTCTAGTGAGTAGACATCATTGTGATAGTGCCACATTTGTGACCAGCTCAGTCTCTCAGTGAGAGTACCAATCTCTTTTGTCTTTTCAACCATAGAAGTAACTGTTACATCCTTGCAAAATCTTTTTTCCACAAGTGACAAATTTAAAATGGAATGCATTTATTTCAGAAAGGGTTGGGGCTTAAGGATAGTTAATCCTGCTTAATTTCTAAGTCTAAAGCTGACTAAATATTTGTACCACTAAAGTTGGCACTCCATATCTGTGGATTCATCATCTATCGATTCACTCAAGGACTGAAAATATTATTAGGAGTAATAATATTAATAATAATAATAATAATAAACTTTATTTGTGTCCCGCCCCATCTCCCCTGGTGGACTCAGGAGCACTTACAAATCCTAAAAGTAAATCCTGACTTTCCCATTTCATATAGGAGGCACTATTTTATTAGGAGCCCCCAGTGATGCAATGGATTAAACCCTTGTGCCAGTAGGACTGCTGACTGAAGTCGGTGGTTTAAATTTGGGGAGTGGGATGAGCTCCCATCTGCCAGCTCCAGCTTCTCATGCGGGGGACATGACAGAAGCTTCCCACAAGGATGGTAAAACATCTGGGCATCCCCTGGGCAATGTCCTTGCAGGTAGCTAATTCTCTCATACTTGCAGTTTCTCAAGTCGCTCCTGATACAGAAAAAAAATCTATATTATTAAGTCATTGTATGTAATGGGACTTGAGCATCCACAGGTTTTGGTTCTCGAATCAAACCCCACCTGGAGTCCTCTGCACTTTGATAGCTTGAAAACAGTGAAATGGATACAGGATACTACAAATTTTGATACCTACAAGAGCCATGGTGGCCAGATGGAACCAATCTGAAGCAGATACCAAGAGCATACTGTACTTCCAAATAATAATCAAATTGTCTTATTATGTAGCAATAGGAAGAATAATCTTTTTTATTCTTCAGGTTTTTTGTAGCAGAATGTCTTTGTACCTACAGTATAGTTACCAATGTATTTGTTTATTCACCCTGTGGGTTCCCTCTGCAGGAGCCTCTTAGCACCAATTTTTCCTGTTTTGTGCTTTGGACTTGGCTACCACCCCAGCAACTGCATAATCCATTACCAAACCATTGTTGTAAAATTTGAAGTGACTTTAAGTGCTACATAAATGTCATAAATGAGGTGGTATATGAATGGCATCAATAAAGAAACAGCCAGGATGCATTGTAATAGCTGTACAGCACTGCCAGAGTGGAGCAAATGTGAAAGGGAGATAAATGGGAGACAAGCAGATCATAGGCCTGGGTCAGACATGTTTGGACATCACTTGATTTACCATTATTTGAATTACTGGGGAAGCACTTGGCTCAATGGCAGAATAGCAGCTCGACATATGGAAGATCTTCAGTTCACTATGCTGTATTTTCAAGTGAATGGGTGTCAACTGAACTAGCCTTTTCAATTGCTGCTATCTTAGCTGAATGGGTGTTTATTCCTTTCCATCTCAAAATATATCATATATTCCTGGGCAGAAAATTCAGGTTTGCCTCAACACTTGCCCTCAAGAGAAATAACAGCCATTAAGTCAGCCTGCATGCAACATTTACAATTACATATTACATTTTTGCATGGGTAGTCTATGACCTGTAAGAATCTCATCCCAAAACAGAGGGGGGAAATATTACTCCTTCACAGGTTGCAGCTGCACTGTAGAATTAGTGCAGTTTGACACCACTAACTACCATGGCTCAGTCCTATAGAATCATAGGAATTGTAGTTTTGTGAGGCACCAGCATTCTTTGGCGGAGAAGGCTAAAGACCTTGTAAAATGACAACTCTCTTGGTTCCATAGCCTTGAACCATGACAGTTAAAATAGTGTCAAACGGCATCAGTTCTATAGTGAAAATGCACCCTGTCCACTAGCTGTCTGTGAATTCTTGGTGACATTGTAGGCATGAGCATGTTTTCAAAATGATTGGAAAATGGTAACTGGTTCAAAAAAAAAGGCCATGACTTCTCACTAAGAATGGAGAAAGTTCACTATCTTGTGCCATTATATTGTACTCCATCAACAGCATTGGCTCTCACTTCAATTCCAGATTTAAAATGCTGGATTTTACCTTTAAGATACTAAATGGTGAGGTATCATAAAAGTTGTCTTTTGCCCATTGTTTCTACTTGAACCTTCACATCTCTTTAAAGGTCCTGCTCTGAGAGCCTCAGCCTAGTTAAGTAAGGCAAGCATTCACTAAGAAGAAAGCCTTTTGTCATCAACTATGGAAGAATCCTTTCCAAAGATTTACCTGTCTCTTTTGGGTGTTAAATCTCTTTCTGTATACCTCAGCATTTTAAATCATGTGTGCCATCTAGGCCCTTCTGGCTTAGAGTTCTTTTTCCCAGGCATCATTGATGCTTTTGCATGTATGCTGCTCTTGATTTTTATACTATACTAGCCGTCCCCTGCCACGCGTTGCTTTGGCCCACATGGGGGATCTGTGTGGGAGGTTTGGCCCAATTCCATCGTTGGTGGGGTTCAGAATGTTCTTTGATTGTAGAATCATAGAATCAAAGAGTTGGAAGAGACCTCATGGGCCATCCAGTCCAATCCCCTGCCAAGAAGCAGGAACACTGCATTCAAATCACCCCTGACAGATGGCCATCCAGCCCCTGTTTAAAAGCTTCCAAAGAAGGAGCCTCCACCACACTCCAGGGCAGAGAGTTCCACTGCTGAATGGCTCTCACAGTCAGGAAGTTCTTCCTCATGTTCAGATGGAATCTCCTCTCTTGTAGTTTGAAGCCGTTGTTCTGCGTCCTAGTCTCCAGGGAAGCAGAAAACAAGCTTGCTCCCTCCTCCCTGTGGCTTCCTCTCACATATTTATACAGGTGAACTATAAATCCCAGCAACTACAACACCCAAATGACAAAATCATTTTTTTTAGTGAAGGACATACATTGGCCTGATAGGTGTCTTGTGTTCACATTTGGTGTCAATTCGTCCAGTGGTTTTTGAGTTCTGCGAATACAACAAATGAACATTACATTTTTATTTATATAGATTGTATTTATTTTATATTTACAATATTTTTGTGCTTTAATCTGTCATCACAAACTGCTGTGGAATCTGATGACCCACCCCATTGATGAGGTCACATAGGGTGATTCGCCAGCCTCTGTGGTGAATTGGTGGAGCAGTGGTGCAATCCCAGTGCCCCGCACCCTGCCTCACCTGCAGCAACCCTCCCACACTGCACGGCTTTCCCCCATTTTGGCCCAGCTGTTCCCAACAGAACAAGGGAAACCTTCCATGTTTTGGGCAGGGCATTGTAGGTTGCTTGCACTCCAGTTGATTGACGGAGCTCTGCTGGAAGTCAGCGTGCATCATGTGATGGGCATTGTGGGGCTCCAGGATCAACTAAGGAGCAAGAGTCCTATGATAGTTGCAGCCACTTCTGTGATGAAGTCCTCAAAGACATTCAGATCTTTACAAATCATTTAATCTATGACATTGGAAAGATAGTATTTCTACTAGAGTCATAAAAACCAGAAAGGAGGTGAGAAGTATTTCCATTTTGCAATGCTAAAGTCTGAGAGAACATTCTCTGCAACTTCCTCTTTCTAAATCTAGCAGGTGAATAATTTTTTCTGCAGAATTAATAAATAATTATAATGATAGTCATAATATATTCCAATTCCAAATTGACTGACAAAACATCTGAATAAAATCACACTAGATAAAAATGACACTATATAAAACGTGCTTTATTATCCAAAACGACTTCCAAGATTCCTGGCTTCTTAGAATTTGAATCAGTAATGATCCAAAACTCCAGTCAATAGCACCTTTACAGGTTGGAATCAAAATAATGAAAACTACCTCAGGATGTTTGAATGGTATGGATATTCTCCTAAAATCAAGACAAATTATTCCAGTATTTCAAGCATTAGAGCACGGGCTCCTTAACAGCATCACATGTCTATACCTTTGATATATAACTCTAAAATATTAATATATTTTTGCATATATTGTGCCACTGGTTCAGAGTTGGAGTCTTGAAAACTAGTTTTTGCCAACTGTGCTTGTAACTACAGAATGAATACAGTTTATTGTCCCAGTATGGTAGCCAACCATTAGTGTGTTCAATCTTGTTTTTATCATTTTCTTGGACTGTGAATGTGCGGTTGTTAAACGGTAGAAGGCTACCAGGCTACATTTGGATTTCTCAGTTGCAATCGTGTTTCAAGTACTGTGTGACACCAGTTTTATGGAACATGAAAAAAGAAAACATGGGGATAGCTGACCTTTATTTTACTTACAGTGCAATCTGTCATACTGGCAGTGGCAAGATTTGTTCTAGTTTCCAATGTTTCCAGCTGTTTGATATCAAGCAAAACTGGTCCTTCCAGCTCTGTTTCTCTTTCATGGTGAAATCCACTATCACCTTCACAACAATAAACATAATTAATGACAGACCATTGTGGGCCTCATATAATGTAGTACTATAATTCTGCTCTGTAACTTATTTGCCCTATGGCAAATAATTCTATGCATCTTTCCAAACAATGCTTCTTTCTGGAGAAGGATGAAACATCTTCCTTTCTATAAATATACAGATCATTTTTGAATAAAATCTACATAAAGTAAATTTAATAAAAACATGCAACAAAAGAAACTTAACCACCAGAAAACCCTATATACATACAATTACCAGATATTTACAGAATTAAAGCAAAAAAGGAGAGGGAGAAAAATAAAACATACCACATACCTACACAGAAATCTGAACTACCTAAAGACAAAAATTATAATTAACAAATTTACAGTTAACAAAATAGAAAATGATTACTTCCAGCTATCTTTTCTGATATTATATTAAAGTCTATCCTACCTCTCTCTACTTTGCCTATGAGTTATACCACATCTATGGCATTTAACTTCTACCGATTCTCTAAATCAGCAGAGATCAAAACACAATATTTTTTTTCAAAGAGAGGGCTCTAATATTTCAAAAACATCGTCAATGATCAAAATCATTGTAGATAACCTGTCATCGTTATTCAACAATATTGGTCTGTAGTGGGGTGTGGAGTCATATCCTTGTTACAGCTGTCGCAGCTATATTAGCCTCTTTCCATCTCTCAAGAATATTCCCAGTTTGTAGAATTGAATTCATTGTCTACTGAAATGGTATTAGGAGGTCTTCTTCAATGCATCTGTAAAATGTCACAGGTAATCCATATCATTCTAGTTTCTTCCCTGCAACAGTCTTGTTTACAAACTTCTTTTACTGTGATAAGTGCATTTATAGCTTGTTTCTGTTGTTCTATGGTCTTGGGTAAATTCTGCTTAGCCATATACTCTTATACCTGAGAATGTCTTGTAATTTATATAGATAAGAATAAAACTGATGAAATGCCCCCCCTGTACTTTCTCATTATTTGTGGTCACAGTGTGACCTTCTTGTATTTTCAAAACCATTTTCTTCTCTGCTTTCAGTTTATGTGCTAGTAGTTAGTTTGAAAATTCTATATTTTTTTTGCATTTTTTACCACCCCATCAACTATTAACTGTGAAAATAGTTGTAAGATTTAATATCTCTATCAATTATAATTTTGAAGGAACTTTTAAAAACACATTCTCATCCTTTTGTATTTTATCCAAAATCAATTGAATCTTCCCTTTTTGATCACTACTACACTGAATAAAATATCCTCTCGTGAATGCTTTACCTGCATTTCAAACCACTCAAATTTCAGTTCTGTTATCCAAACAGTATAAAAATTAATTTCTTGGGTTTTTTTTTTCTTACATTTCCCCCCAAACTCTTCCATTTTACAAAATTTACTCATTTAGTCTTAATCTGAAACTTCCCCTTAGTCTCCTTAGCATCAAGAGCTCGGATTATGACCTGAGAAAGTCTTTGGTAGTATCTCAATCTTTTTTGCTCTGATAGCCAAAGATTTTGAAACCCAGATCACTGCTGAAAATGATCTGAGTCTTTGAGAAATATGATCTTTTGCCTCTCCATTTTTATATCTACATGAATGAACTATTTCCAAATTATCCAAGAAGCAAAAAAAAAACCTTGACAGTGGAATATGCTGCCTTGAAGTTTAAGCAGACCCTGGGTGGTCTGCTTAAATTGGTGCTTCGATTGGATGTTCCTGCCTGGCAGGAGGTTGGACTGAATGGCCCTTGTGGTCTCTCTCAACTCTATGATACTGTGATATTTGGTAATTCACCTTGAAAAACGGTATCTCTTTGTCAGAAGTCCTACCATCTTCAAGAGACATTATTTCATTCCAATCACCCAATAAACACAAATATTTATAAGTATTTCCAACAATTTGTCACAAAGATTTGTCTTCACTCTCTGCCTTCACTTGGAGCATATACCCTCCCTCACCACTAGTTTTAATTCCTTGCAAATCAATTTGGACTCCCACATACAAACCTTTCTCATCAGCCAATACAAACTCTGAACCCAGCATAGGATTACTATACAGCACAACCCCATTCTTGTTCATGTAGCCGATTGAAACAAACTCTCATCTTAATATTTTTATGTATCAAATTTATTATATCCTTCTTTCTAATGGGCATTTCTTGTAAGCAAATTACATCCAAATAAAGTATCCTCAAATAATGAAAAATATTTTTCTTTTCTGTGAAGCATTAGCTCTTTTAATGTTCTAGTAATCATTTGTGATCCATCATTGTCTTTTATTCAGACGAAACCCCAGTAGTCACACCAGTGTCCCCAAATCCACTTCTCTATTCAGCTGGGATTGTTAACATGGTTGACTTGTTCCTCCTGTGAAAATGCCTTCTCCCATTGGTCTTTTCTTTGTATCTGTTCTTTAACTTTTGAATCTTCCTTCTTATATTGCTTTTTGTCTCCATTCAAATCTTTCCTGTGCTCTCTCATAAAATACATAATGTAGGAACATCGAGGGGGACGGCATGGGAGGAGACAAAAACCACCCATGCAATGAGGAATAAGCACACGGTTTAACTAGAAATGTCATGGGGAAAAGACAATATCCCCCACTTATCTCTGTTTGTGGAATGATGTCCTTAGACAATATTCTTTCTCGTCAACTCAAGTAAGTCCACGTGGTCCAGTTGATGTCTTTTCTTTTTGTCCATTGCTTCAGCCTTCAATTTCAGCTTCTCTACTTTCTCATTTATCATCTTTACTTCTTGGGTTAATTGTCCAATTGATTCCTTAATCTCTTTTACCTTTCTCCTAATCTCCTATCATATTTCTTATTTCATTTCTTGTTTTAGCTCTTATTATTTTATCTTGCTTCTCAAGTGGTTTCAGCATGACCTTCCTGATCTATTTAAATTCACCCTGCATTCAAGCTATTTCTATTGCCCTTTCTGCTGATGTATCTACTAATAAGCTTCTTAATTCAGTTGTATACCAGATGTAACCCTCTAGGTGTTGTTACAACAACAACTCTTGGGACTAATCTACACTCACCATATAATGCAACTGAAACTAGCTTATCTTCACTGTGGTTATGCAACACATGCTGCCAAAACATGCTGCAGCACACATTAAGGAGGTTGAAACATATCAAGCATAGCACAAAATAAGCCACTAAATGTGCTGCAGCACAGCCACAATGTAAACCACATTACACGCCAAAATCGGCTTCACAGAATGCAAAGTGTTTTGTAGATATTTATTGTTACAGTAAATTGTAGCAGGGCCAAGTGTGTGGGGGTTGAAGAAGAACCTTATGATGGTAATTATTACATGCAGCTGGTAATGTAGGTCAGCCAGCAAGCATGGGCCATACCCGATGGGGTATAACTGTATGGGTTTTTAGAATACAGTTCTGGAGAGTTTTTCTCTGAGGAGATCTATGCTCAAAGGCTCTACTCTGGGGAGCAGGTTGGAGAGAAGCTGTTATGCTGCTCTAAAGGAGGCTATGGTGGAATGGCTGTTTACTCAAGGTTTATGTTTTGCTCTCTCATTTGACTTAAGATGAAGATGCCTTATTTTGTGTTACTTACAAAGACTATGTAAGTTTCTTTTTTGTATGCAACATTGCAAGTTTATATTTCATCTCTGCTATTAAGGAGTAAAGATTTTTCTGTTCATTTTTCCTCTTGTCTGTGTGTCTTGTGCATGGGATGTGGCTAAGATCCGCTTGCTGCGCAACATCTATCGCACTGATGTGCATTATAAAATTTAGAATGGTGTGGATTAATTTTAAAAAAACACCCAAGAACATGGCTGAGAAACAGGAGGCCAATTGAGCCCCTGATTCCTTTTTCCGCCTGGTATGCCTTTGGGGCACACATTCTCATCTTGCCTGAAAATAGCAAGGGTACTGCATTCTCCCACTACTGCAATGGATTTTGTATATGATTCAAGAGCACCTTCAGTGGTTAATGTAATCACCATCCTGCCTCAAACCTGTTCCCAGAAATGGCAGTCTATCTACACAATGACATTGGTTTCTGCCAACCAATTCCAAACCGACCTAAATGGTCACTGTAGATGAGCTCCCCATGACCCTAGTCAGATTGGCCAGTGATGGGGGATATTGGCAACTGCTGCTCAACAACATCAGGAAGACTACAACTCCTCTATTTTGATTTAGGATTTTGGAGGCATGTAGGTGCTGATTGCATTTATTCATTATATTTCCATCACATCTTCCATCCAAGGCAAGGACTTATAATTTTAGCCGCCACCACCTTTTAGTTGATCCCTTTTTAGAGATTCTTGGCTACCTATGGAGTTGAACACATACTTCCTCCATCCTAGTCTGTACCAGTAGGTTGAATTCTGCATTAACTAAATCTAAAAAGCCCATTTATTTTGAAACAGGGAGATTTTACTCAAAGGGCTTTGGGAATAGAACATTTTTCTTCCAGCTGCTGCAGTCATTGTTATCCAACACACCTTTGGCAGTTGTTTTGATAACCCTCTTGTCATTTTCAGTTATTGGACAGATTATGCCTGCGGCCAGATTTTTTTTTTTTTCTCCTTCATTTAAAAGGCAGAACCCTAGACAGAGGTCTGAAAGAATCCGGTTCTGCTGCATTGCTCAAGCAAGGAAGAGGGAATTCTAAATGTAAGCCTGTCTAGGAGCCGCATATGTAAAATTATCAGAGTTATTCCAAAATAAGGTGTACACTGGAGGGCAGTGTGAATTCTAGAAACACAGAGTGCACTACACTGTAAAATTAATACAGTTTTACACAGTTTAAGTGCCATGGATCAGTACTATGGAATCCAGTGATTTGTAGTTTGCTGAGGATCCAGTTATCTTTAGCAGAAAAGGCTAAAGGCCTTGTAAAGTTACAGTCCCCATGATTCCATAGCATTGAGCCATGGCAGTTAAAGCCATCAAACTGCATTAATTCTACAGTGTAGATGCCCCCAGAGTCAATGATGTCAGTATTATCTGTGGCTGGAATGAAGAAGATGGTCTGCTGTATTTTATTGTCCTTCTTATAACATCCCTAAGTAACCATTTCTGCAAGGCATTTTTGATAAGCTTTTATTCTAGACATGTGGTAGCAATGTGTGAATCACATATATGTTATCCAAGGGGAAGATCTATTTAACATTTAAAGGTTGTTGTTGTTAGTGGTGGTAGTAGTAGTAGTAGTAGTAGTAGTACAGGTTGGGTATCCCTTATGCAAAATATTAAGGATGTTAGGGACCAGAAGTGTTTTAGATTTGGGTTGTTTGTTTGTTTGTTTGTATTTTGGAATTCCAGTATTTGCATATACATACACAATGAGATATCTTGGCGATAGGACCCAAATCTAAACATAAAAGTCACGCGTCATATACACCTCATACACATAGCCTGAAGGTAATTTTGGGATAAGGGATGCTGAACCTGTAGTAGTAGTAGTAGTAGTAGTCGTTGTTGTTGTCATTGCATTTAAAGTATTGCCTCACAGTTCACAAGGACTCCTGAGGTGACAAACAAATTAAAACAATACAGATATAAAACATTTTAAAACACATTAAAAAAATTTAAAATTCTTTAAAAATCCTAAAATCCACTTTCAAACAGGGACTTCAAACATAAATACCATGCAGAACAACACTGCCTGGTGAAAGCTTAAAGGCGATGAGACTAGCTTAACTTCCCTAGGTAGACATTCCACAGTCAAGACACTACTACAAAAAAAGCCCTTTTATGCGTATCCATGTGACCTAAAAAATAGGCACAAATTTGTTTTGCAGTTGTGGTATATAGTATTTGGATTCACTACATAAAATGTGCATAAAATGTGTTCCTCTCATGTTTGTGAGAACAGATCAGCTTTCACAGAAAATTCAGCTTGACTTGTTAATGACAATTAAAACCAATTCCTAGAGGTCCCATCTCATCATGAAATGCAAATCCACATTAAAATGAAGAAGTGGGATTATGCAAATAGAATATCACTCAGTTTTCACTGCCTTCACTTTGGTGCCATGGGCTGAGGTATGGTACAGTCTGGAACATTGTTAAATGTTGGGTGTGATCCTGCGCAGCTTGGGTGTGATCCTGGACTCATCGCTGAGCCTGGAACCCCAGGTTTCGGCAGTGACCAGGGGAGCATTTGCACAGTTAAAACTTGTGCGCCAGCTGCTCCCGTACACTGGGAAGTCTGACTTGGCCACGGTAGTCCACACTCTGGTTACATCCCATATAGACTACTGCAATGCACTCTATGTGGGGTTGCCTTTGAAGACTGTCCGGAAGCTTCAAATGGTCCAACGAACGGCAGCCAGATTACTTACAGGAGCGGCGCTCAGGGAGCATACAACTCCTGTTACACCAGCTCCACTGGCTGCCAGTTTGCTACCGGGCACAATTCATAGTGCTGGATTTAGCCTATAAAGCCCTAAATGGTTCTGCCCCAACTTACAGGTCCGAACACATCTCCCCTTATGAACCATCTAGGACTTTAAGATTGTCTGGAGAGGCCCTGCTCTCGTTACCATCTTCATCACAAGTATGTTTGGCAGAGATGAGAGACAGGGCCTTCTTGGTGGTGGCCCCTCGGCTGTGGAATGCGCTCCCTATAGATATTAGATTGGCCACCTCCCTTTTAACATTCTGGAAAAAAAGTCGAGACATGGCTTTTTGAATAAGCGTTTGCAAATGCAGAGTAACTGACACAGGAAAATGGAACGATTAGACAATGAGTCCGGACAACGTTTTTAACAAGGAGACACTGTGAATTTATATTTTATATGCTTCTAGAACATGGCCATGTAGCCTGAAAAACCTACAACAACCCAGTGATTCCAGCCATGGATGCCTTCGACAATACATAGTATGGATTAATTGGGCAGCTGAAGATTTCCAACATTCACAAGTCCATAGCACCCAGATGCATTTGGACTTTTCTCTCCCCAGATACCTAGTTTTTTATGGGTTTTTCTATAAGTCTAGCAGAAGAACCCTGAATCTTCCCCATTTCCATTTCCCTTCTCTAATTTCTGACTGTGGTGGAGCAACAGCTTTTGGGAACAATTCAGTGGAGCTAGATGTGTGACTAGCCCCCTTTCACTCCTATTTTCTTACTGTGCATATTCAAATACAAGTATTCAAAGACATTGAAATTCAAAAACACCTTTGTTCCCATGCATTTCCGATAAGGGAGATTAAACCTGTATTTTCTTTTGAGGAGGCAAAGCAGAGGGAGTTGAGTGGACTTTCCTGTCTTTCCTCTTGTTAGAATCCAGCTGCTGGCAATGGGTTTTTGCAAGCCTGCGGCTGTAAAAGCAACAGCTACATGCCAACCACATTTCTGGTCCAAAAACAGAGGTAAACCTAAAGGCACGTACATTCAAAAACTAGGGCAGGTGAAACACTTGCAGGGAAGAATCTCTATGTGATGAGTTGTTAACACACACACCCTCCCCCAATATACTAACTATACCCAGCACATGTCCCCAGGTTGTATTTAATTTCCCTTTCCTGCTGTGAACTCTGATTTTCTCTTCCTGCTGAGAGGAAAACCTAATGGAGGAGATTGACTGGAGAAACATTTATACTCAGTGAAATCAATAGATATAAGAACAGTTTTTGAATAATGAGTCAAAAGCTTCATCCCCGCACCTCATTCTTGAACAAAGTTAAACCCCTGTACAAAAAGGAGATAATGAAAAGATAACATTTTGAACTGAACTTGCTAGCATCAATATTCATGCTGGCCTTCTTTCATTTAATAATATTTATTTGCTTTATTTAAAATTTATTGTTTGCATTGCTTCATTTACCTATAATATTAGGATCACTCTCTAATATTATAGGTATCGTATTTCCGGTGTACTAGATGACTTTTTAACCCTGGAAAATCCTCTCAGAAGTCAGGGGTTGTCTAATATGCCGCGTACAAAATTTATTATATTAAATATTTTGGAAGGGATGAGTAAATGTTGGTTAAAGGGTGGGTGCTTACTTCGGCAAGGGTGCCAAGCAAAAGCCTCAAGTCTTCGTGGTGGTTTCTCCTTCTCCTCCTTCTCTTCCACTGAGCCGAGCATGGAGTGGAGGTGCCCCTCAAGGAGACTGAAGCCTGACAGAGGGAGCCAAATGGTGCCAGAGGGGTGCAGCAGCAGTAGCTGCTTTGAGCGCCCTTCTCCAGCAGGAGAGGGGAGGGGAGGGCAGAGGGACTGAGCACGTGGAGAGGCGGAGTGGCAAGCCGCATGGCCATGGAGATCACTGGGCTGTCCCATCACCACCAGCCTAGTAGCTCTACCTCGCCATGAGTCTCTGGCAGAAGCGGACCTTCAAGCCTGGAGCGAAGAAAGCTCTCCTTCTCCTCAGT
The DNA here is from genome assembly GCF_037176765.1 of Anolis sagrei. NCBI lineage: Eukaryota > Metazoa > Chordata > Lepidosauria > Squamata > Anolidae > Anolis > Anolis sagrei. The sequence continues at coordinate 144,660,488 of NC_090024.1, forward strand.
TGCGGCAGGAGGAGGAGGAGGAAGGAAGGAAGGAAGGAAGGAAGGAAGGAAGGAAGGAAGGAGGAGGAGAAGAACGGAGGGAGGGAGGGCACAGGGAGGAGGAGGAGCAAGCTGCATTGCCATGGAGACCGCTGGGTTGTCCCCGCTGCCACTGCAGGTCTATGCTGGCTTTCCCTCACCATGAGCCTCCAGCAGAAGATGACCCTCAAGCTCAGAGAGAAGAAAGCTCTCTCAAGCTACTACAAAAAAAGAGGAGTGGTCTTATATGGCGAGTATATCCTAAACACTCAATTTTAGATGGAAAAGTTAGGGGTTGACTTATACCCCCAGTCATCTACTATGCCAGAGAATATGGTATATGCAGTAGGGTGGATTCAGATTTAGTCTTAGACAGCAGTGCTTGGAGAAATGGACTTCCCACCTTCTCCCTTTCTTCAAGGCAGACCTTCCAGAATGGACTGGAAGTACTGTTTCAGACCGAAAATTGTATTTTGTAAAAACTCCCTTCTAGTATATTACTAACTCATCTGGAGAAAACTGTTGTACAAGTTGTGTTTTGTGTTTAACGAAAATAGCCTGCAAAGCTGTGGTTCACATTACACTTTGAAGTGGCATCAAGGACAACCTTAGGCAGGGTGACTTGGTAGCCTTAGGCTGTTGACTTTGTCATGAAAGGGCAGCACATTGTTAGTCACTCCATGAATGTATGTTGTATTATTTTTCATTACTTCTTAGATGATATATTAAGCTAAATCATTTGAGCCAGCTTTGAGCATTATGCCTACTAACTGGGAGGGAGGGTAGCATTTGTTGTTCCACTTCAGACACCAAAATGTCTTGGGGCAGCCTGAAATGGTACCATCTAGTCAGGGTTTCTTTATCATCGATCTGCTGCCTATTTCAGCCTTAGAAAACTATTTGAATGTGACACAAATGCCATTTTTTAAAAAAATAATGTCCACAGTGTTTCCAGAATCAATTTTCAGCTCAGCTAACGAAGCGTTAGTTTTTCAGTACCTGCTCTCTTTTTTTCCAAAGTCTTCTGAGGCCTGTGTGGTCGTGAAAAAATCCTTTGCAGTGTTATTTCTTTATATTTTCTGTGATGGATTTTGTCTCTCTCTCCTACATGTTGTTCAAAGCCTTTTCTGCCTTGTTTCTAAGGAGGATTGTACAAGTTGATCTCTTGTAGAAAATACAGCCTGTCTGCAAGCTGGTGACTTTAGATGCACACACTGCCCTCCACTTGTAACCTCTGTTCTTCCTTATTTTGAAAGAAACGAAAAGCTATGTCTGGTTAACATCAGGAGCCCACACTGCCTATTTTTAAAATATAAAAATGGATGGAACACCTGTGCTGGGAAAAGAGAGTTCTATGACACATAAAAGCTCACTTCTGTCTGACAAGTGCTTTTATGTGTTGCAATTTGGTTAAAAGCAGATGTATGACATTGGGTTAGACCACAACTCCCATTTGCCTAAAATAGTCTGGTTAATACATAGGAGTTATTAACCAGACTCCTGGTTAATAGGAGTTAGTAGAGGGCACCAACTACTGTCCCTGAAGTAGTTGGTTTACATTTACATATTCATTGCTTTCTTTATTTGTTAGCTACGTATTTGTCCCATTCTTCCTCTAATGAGATCAGGTGGATCTTCTCCACACTTTTGACCTCATTGTTTGGGCAAATTTGCCCATCATACACCAGTTCCCCTCCCATTTTGTCACGGAGTCCATTACATGATGTACATCTACTTCCAGCAGGGCTCTGTGGCGAAAGAGGAAAGGAAGTGGCATATGACAATGCCGCAGTAACATGGGAAGCTTCCCACGTTGCATTTGTAACAATAAGGTGGCAGAGGCCAACAATCACATTAAAGAAAAAATACAGAAGACTTTACCAGTGGCTGGATCTGCAAGATTAGTAGAAATATATTGTGTTTGAGGAAGGAGGGAGAAGAAGGGAGGGAAAAATATAATATAATGGAAGGTAAATGTTAAAGAAAAGGAAATAGTTTTGTTTGATTATGATTATAAAATTCAATAAAATAAAACAATGGGGTGGCTGATGCTTCCCCCAATGGGATGTGGCCAGCAGGAAGTCAGACCATGTGGGGCATGGGGTGACAGGTTCTCCATGCCCCCCCCCCACCATGGCAAATCCATATGCTAACGTGATAACGTCCTTTATCCTCACAGGAACTTGGTGAGCTAGGTTGTGCTGAGAGAGATGGTGTGTGTGACTGGTCCAAGATTATCCAAAATCCAAAGTACATTTCATAGCTCAATGAGAAACTGGAACTCTTTTACACTACAATTACAGTACTCTGATTTCATGTTACCTGTCATGGCTGTGTCTTACGGAATCCTCGGGTTTCTAGTTTGTTAAGGCACTGAAGCTCTCTGGCAAGGGATTCTAAAAACCTTTCCTGAAACTGCAAATTCCAAGGGTCCATACAAGAGAAGCATGACAGTTAAAGTGCTTTTATGTATCAGTGTGAAAGTACCTCTGGATTTTCTAAGTTCCAGCCCAGCACTCCTCACAACCACACCACAGTGTCTCTGACCATTGAGTAGTCCAGATATCTGACAACATTGATCCTATATGATTTATTTTGGATATATGTAGCTATGTGGAGAGACGCTTTTAGTTTTGTAGGTTTCAGCATCCACTGGAGTCATTATACTTTGTCATAGTTGGAAGGTCATGCACAGTAGGTTATGCCTTAAAGCCCTTTTCAATTGATGGTGTCCCTAAGGTGTCCTATTACAGAATTTTCTTGGCAAGATCTGTTCAGAGTGGGTTTGCATTTGCCTTCCTCTGAGTGTGAGAGATTGTGACTTGCCCAAGGTGACCCAGTGGGTTTCCATGGCTGATTCAAATGCTGATCTCCAGAGTGATAGTCAGGACTGCTACACTACATTGGCTTTCATGTGAAGATATGGAGTGGAAATGTGGAGGAATTTATCTCTTCTGGGAGAAGAAGGCACTATCACAGTTTGGAAATGGAGAAAGAATGAATTTACCCCCCAAAAGCAATGCATTTCCAAGATGTCAATTCTGGATTTCTATGCATCTCTAAACTTCTTAAATCTGAAAATGTCAAAGCAATGAGCAGCACTAATGTCCCTAATTATTTTGTTTGCAGACTCAAATTAGTCCTAAAGAAGGATGGCAAGTCTATAGTTCAGCCCAAGATCCAGATGGGCGGTGTATTTGCACTGTTGTGGCACCAGAACAAAACCTCTGCTCCAGAGATGCCAAAAGCAGGCAACTTAGACAACTGCTAGAGAAGGTAAGGGGACAGATTTGCTTCTTCCATTTTACTTTCTCTAAGGTGCTCATGGATACTTACTCCCCTTTATTTTTCCATTCCATTTTTTGTTTTATTGATTTCTCTGATTCATCAAATATTTTTGTTTTCCATTAAAATGTATTATTTGTAATGCTGTACTTTCATAAATTATAAGTGGGAAATGTTTTATGGACAAAGTTTGCCTGTAATTTCTCTGAAAGACAGGATTTTTATTTCCATACAAACTGTGAATAGCTATGCTTCTCATCTCACAAATACATGTGGATGGCACCGGGATTGTGGCGCAGCTGGCTGAGTGTCAGCTGCATTAAGATCACTCTGACCAAAAGGTCATGAGTTCGAAGCCAGCCCGGGCTGGAGTGGGTGTCCAGCCATTGTGTAGCCCCTTGTCGACCTTTGCAACCCGAAAGACAGTTGCATCTGTCAAGTAGGAAAATAAGGTACCACCTTGTGTGGGAGGCTAAATTTAACTAATTTATGAGGCCATAAAGAAAAAAGACTCCAGGGAATGTGGAATGCGGAAGAACTTCATCGGTGTCGTTGATGGATGATGAAAAGCAGCAGCTCCCCTGGCGGCCAGAAAAAAGTTAAATAGCCTCAGTGTATTTGTGTGTTAAATGTTGTTTGTCAAACTGGCATTGAATGTTCGCCATATATGTGTTTACTGTAATCCGCCCTGAGTCCCCTGTGGGGTGAGAAGGGCGGAATATAAGAACTGTAAATAAATAAATAAATAAATCTGTCAGGGTGCTCTGAATGCGATTTTCCTGCTTCTTGGCAGGTGGTTGGACTGGATGGTCCATGAGGTTTCTTCCAACTCTGTGATTCTATGTTTATGAAAAAACATTCATTGTAGATAGTATGAAAGAACCTTTCAAACAGCAAATCTGTTGTGTAGGCATGTGATTCGTTTTGCTATTTTATACATCCATAGGAAATAGAGATTATTGTGTGAAATTAAAAAAAATGTCTGCATTATCTAAGAAAAAACAATTATTGTATTTAATGTAACATTATTGTACTATGTGCCATGGAAGAACTAGTGTGCCATAAGAAATGAATCTATCCAGTTATTATAAGCCAATTCTGCCCCAATTACCCACCCATATAGAAGTCTATTTACTGCATCGCTGGGTGATTTGTTGGTCTGACCTTTTTTGCTTCTGCCTCTGCCCTAAGTGTGTTTTGGGTCATTTCATCACTGTTGATGCAGCCTGCTTCTAACTCCTGTCTTACTACCGTGCCCAGGAGGTCAGGAACCAAGATTTTAAAGTGAAGGAGGAAGCTACCCAGTTAAGGTCAAATTTCCTTGAACTCCACAGGTATCAGGGCAACCAAAGCTGGCTCGTTCTAAGCCGATCTTGTCAGAAGAAAATGTTTGAACATGGTAGAGGTTTAACAGAAAAAATACCATTTATTTTCAGAAACAGCTCTGTGCTGAATATCTTCAAGACTCCATGCTCTAGGATTGCCTCCCTCTCAGGATGCATACAGTTAGAACAAAGACCCAAACAACAGTATAGGGAATGTGTGTCCCTCTGCAGTTGAGAAATGTAGTTGTCTGAACAGCCCTCTCCAACTCAAACCATCAATTTGTCCAGAAAAAAATCATTGATGTCCTCAATGCTTCACTAAGAGAGCCTGGTAAAATGACAGAATGCCCTACAGCAGTGGTTCTCAACCTGTAGACCCCCAGATGTTTTGACCTTCAACTCCCAGAAAACCTAACAGCTGGTAAACTGGCTGGGATTTCTGGGAGTTGTAGGCCAAAACATCTGGGGACCCACAAGTTGAGAACCATTGCCCTACAGTGAGAAAATATATTTATCTCGCAGTTTTTATTCTCACTACAACTATAGATGGATATTATCCTTGAAATGATTGGCTTGAACTTGAAAGAGCCGGGGGTGGGGATGGCCAACAGGGAGCTCTGGCGTGGACTGGTCCATAAGGTCACGAAGAGTCGGAAACGACTGAATGAATAAATAACAATAAAAACAACTATGTGAGGTTAGTTAGGATGTTAGGTAAAGAACACAGAATGCTTCATTTTCAAAAATGCCAACACTGTCACAAAGCCACTCTGAGTCCCTCAACAAGGGAGAGAGGGTGGGATGCAAAACAAAGTAAATAAATACATACAGGTACTTTTTTTTTCTCCAGAAGGTTGTTTCCTAGAAAATAGCTCTATTTTCATTGCACCACCACTCAAGCGTCATTTTATTGTGTTGAACTACAACTTATATAATCCCTAATGAGAGATATAGAATCTTCAAGCTGTGGATGGTTAAAATCATGGATGTAGAATCTGCGGTATGGAGAGCCGATTGTATTTTTTTTTAAATAGTTTATTCAGAAAATTATCACAAATTGAATTTCTATTTTTAAATGTTAACTTTTCCTTACATGTGGAATTCCAGAATATTGAGGAACAGCTGAACTGTAAGGAACATGTATTTGCCATGCAGCTGAGAATCTAAGAACTATAGTAAGAACAGTTTTTCCAGAAATATAAATGTTTGGAATAAACATTCAAATATTTTCCAGGGCTGCACATCTCTCCATACACCATGACAATAGCTGGGGTGATGGGAGTTGTAGTGTTGTCCAAACAACCCTGGAGGAAACCGGTCTCAGAATAATCCAGGAGACACAACTCTGTAGTCAGTTAAGTTGGTGGATTGATGATCAGTTTTCTCCCAATCTGCTAAAGATCAAGAAGCTTAAGACCACCGAGCCACATCAAGAGCCTTCAAAAAAGATGAAGTAATGTGTGCCAGGGATTGTGTGGGCTGCATATCAATTCTTTTTTCCATTCCTCTGTATCTCCTTAAATTAACAGACGTGATTCCGATTGCTTGGAGAGCTTCTCTCCCCTGCATCAAATTAGTAAGATATTGTTTCTCTCCTAGGGAGAAGGAGAAAAATGGAATAAAAATGCAGGAACATAACAAAGCAATGTTTGTTTAGCAACTGTAGCATCAACAACTCAGCTATGGTTTCCATATAATAGTTCTTGGCTCTTACACTCAGAGCATGTGAAAATTGGAATATTAAAGGGAGTTGTTCATCTCAAGGCATTCAGCTGCAAATATAGACTTGCCAATGGAGTGAGGGCTGTTTTGTTTTGCTTTTGCTTTTGGATTTGATTAGTTTGCTTTTACATATTCCACGGAGAAGCTGTATGATAATAGAAAAGGGGGGGATGCATATGCGAATCTGGATCCCTGACAAGTACTAGCTCCATTAATCTCAGAGTTTAGGGAAAATACTTTGTTTGGATGACAGCTCACTGTATCTTCCAACCAGCACAGCCAGGAGCACTGCTGCCCAAGGTATTCTGGGAATTGTCATCCCAAAAGTTAGTTTTCCAAGCTTTGAGTTATTCAGGCTTTGGTATTAATTTAATCTGCTGGCTGCCAGGGCTCCCTGTGTCCACACATTTGAGAACAAAAATAAGGAGCCAACTTTGCAAAACTAACATATAGTGGTCTTAGATAAGGCCCTCTGTCTCTTCTAAGTGGCCTTCTTTCAAATTTTGTTGCTACAGGTATTGTTCATTTGCATCCGCTACTTGTTTCTGAGTTGAGAATTTGGCCAGCCATTATTCCTGCAATTGAGCTAATACCTCACAACAACCCCACAACAACCAGGTTTCAGATCAGGGAAAACTGTACAGCCCAAATTCTTAATCTGACCAAGCACATCGAGAAAGGATATGAGAAAGGTTGCATTACTGGAACAGTTTTTGTTGACCTTACAGCAGCCTGTGACACGGTGCAACATAGGAAAATGCTGCAGAAAGTCTACCATATTACCCGAGACTATGATTTCACAAAAACTATCCAGACTCTCCTAGAAAACCGTAGATTCTATGTGGAGTTTCAGGGCAGGAAAAGTAGATGGAGGAGGCAAAATAATGGCTTACCCCAAGGCAGCGATCTTGCACCGACCTTGTTTAATATCTTTACTAACAATCAGCCACAACCACCACTCACAAAGAGCTTTATATATGCTGATGACCTTGGCCTAACAACACAAGCAAAATATTTTGAAACAGTTGAAATCCAACTTACTAATGCCTTGAAATATCTCTCCAGCTGCTACAAAGATAACCACCTGAAGCCTAATCCTGCCAAGACACAAGTGTGTGCTTTCCATCTATGCAACCATGAAGCCAACAGGAAATTGAAAGTCACCTGGGAATGTCAAGAATTTTAACATTGTTTCCATCCCAAATATCTCGGTGTCACCTTAGATCGAACACTAGCATATAGGAAACAACGCTTGAACACCAAGCACAAAGTAGCTGCACGCAATAACATCTTGCGAAAACTTACTGGCAGCACATGGGGTGCAGACCCAAAATTAATAAGAACATCAGCCCTGGCCTTGTCTTACTCAACTGCCGAGTATGTCTGCCCTGTTTGGCATATTTCTGCCCATGCAAAGCAGGTGAACATAGCATTGAATGAAACATGAAGAATAATCACAGGATGTCTTAAACCTACACCTGTTGATAAACTGTACAAGGTAGCTGGCATCCCCCCCCCCCCCCCCCCCCGATGTGCGATGGGAAGTTGCTGCTAAATGTGAGAGAAATAAGGTTGGTCACTGTGAAAGTCATCCACTACATGGCTACCAGCCTCCTCCCAATAGACTCAAATCAAGGAAAAGCTAAAGAACTACCACTCCTCTTGGCGTCCTTCCAGCAACAGAAAGAGTATCACTCTGGGCAGCTAAGCCAGGAAATCCCAACTGGATGCCCCCCCCCCCCCGAGGGTCTTCCTCCAGGGGCAAACCAAGAATGGGCAACTTGGAAGTCCCTGAATAGACTCAAAAACTGAGTGGACAAATCAAAAGACAACCTGGCAAAATGGCACTACCTAAAAGAATCCCATACCTTGTGTGACTGTTGAACAGAACAGACAACTCTGCATCTCTATGCTTGTCCACTGTGCCCTGCCTCATGTACAGAGGAGGAATGTTGGAGGCTACAGACAATGCCGTTGGAGGCTACAGACAATGTTGTTGCCCGTTTTTGGTCAAAAGATATTTAACCACCTGCACACTTTCTACTTTTATCACTTTTATACTAATTTATGCAATGCTTTTGATACAAAATAAATAAAACCCTATAGTATATTCCTTTTATTTATGCTAGGATATACTTTCATTTGTTTCACTTGATTTGATTTCTTTTATATCCCATCTTTCCTTTGCAGAAATCAAGGGAGAATATATAGTTCCTGCATCATTTTTTATCCTCACTACATTGCATTGCCCTCTCCCTAACACCTTGGAGAGCTGTAGTTCCTCAATTTTAACCTCACACCCAAACATGCAGAAGAACCAAAAATGACCAAAAATGGCAAATAATGCCTCTTGCAAAATTTCTAGGGGTCCTTTCTGTATACTTCACCTGTTCCATCTTGTTGCAAAATAGTTTGAAAGGGTAAGGGTATCCCCAAAAGGTCCTTAAATGCAACCAAAGGGTGTTAGCTCCCCAACATTTGAATGACTGGAACATCTACCACAGTTATGAGAGAGATTTTTGCAAAATTCCCATCTGTGGATTGCAGGTTTCCGCCACTCACTTCATCTCAGCTGTTTATTCTATATTTGTGAAATTAGGTATGTCTCCAACCTGTCAGAAAATGCTGTAAAACCTGATGGGTCATTATTCTCTAATGTCTCCAAGTTGATGATGCTTCAATCTAATGCTTGGTAATAAGGGGAAGAGAATATACAAATCAGTCAGTTTCACATGTATACAGTCACAAGTTTTTTCTATCCTATTTGAACTTTATTCTGTGAAATATTTAAAAATATTAAATATTATATTAACATCTATGAACCACTTTTCCAAAAGTACACATAGAGGCAGTCCCCAAGCTAGGAACAAAATAACATAGGGAAGGGTGAACACCCCTGTGGTATTTGTTTTGCCATCTGTGCACCTGAAAAAAAATTCAGCTCATTTTCTATCCTTGTGATAATTGTATTTTGAAAAAAATTGGCTTGTTGTGGAAACAAGGATTGGTGAGGAAAGCTTCAATTGAAACACCTTTTCCGATGATAACTTTTTCAGGGGTTAATTTCTTTTTCTAGGGGGAGATTTCTCTCACTTTCTACTATCTCACCCTGTTCCTAACTATGAGTCATTTGTAAGTTGTACCTTGGGGACTATCTGTATTTGTATGCAGCTTTCCACATTGGTACACAGTATTTGAGCTCAGAGTGGGTTTGATAAAATTGGATGCGTCACAGCAAGCAGACTCCAAATGTTAATGGTGTTCTTGCCTATTTATTATTCTTATTATAATTATCATTATGTTTATTTATATCTCACTTGTTTTCTCCATACAGAGACTCAAAGTGGCTCACAGCTAAAAGCATTACAATACAACTTAAAATATATAAATCTACAAATATTAAAACAGTATTAAACATCATTAAAAAGCATAAAAATTATAGGAGCCCCTGATGATGTTAAAAACCTCCTTCTTTAAAAGCCTGCCTGAATAAAAAGGTTTTAGCCTGCCTCCAGAAGGGCAGCAGGGAGCTCCACAGTTGAGGGGTAGCCTCCAAGAAGAAATCTCCTATCTCTGGTTCCCATCAATTGAACTTGAGATGGAGGTGAGACCAAGAGAAGGGCCTCTCCTGAATATCTCAAGGCCCAGTCAATTCCGTACACGGGGATACGGTCAGCCAAATAGCCTGGACCTGAACCATCTAGGGCTTTAAAAACCATAACCAGCACTTCAAATTCTGTCAGAAAACAGACTAGCAGCCAGTGGAGCTGCTGCCACAGGGGGGTTGTCTGGTCCTTGTAGCCAGCCCCAGCAAACAACCTGGCTGCAGCTCTTTGGACCAGCTGAAGTTTCCAAGTACTCTTCAGAGGTAATCCCATGTAGAGTGTGTTACAGTAATCCAGACGAGATGTAACTAAGGCATGGACCACTGTGGCCAGATCTGGCTTCTCAAGGAACAGACACAGTTGGCGCACAAGTTTTAATTGTGCAAAGATGCTCTTAGCCACTGCACGTACAGGACCTCCAGGTTCAGAGCTGAGTCCAAGCTGCCCCCCAGACTGCGGACGTGTGACTTCAGGGAGAGTGTAATCCAACCCAGCCTTACAACTGATCAGGAGTACCTCTGTCTTGTCTGGATTAAGTTTCAATTTGTTTGCCCTCATCCAGGTGACAGGCACTGGTTTAGGGTCTGGACAGCTTCCTTGGCATTAGGTGGAAAGGAGTAGTAGAGTACGGTATCATCTGCATATAGATGGCACCGAACTCCTAAATTACAGATGACCTCTCCCAGCAGTTTCATGTATATGTTAAACAGCATGGGAAATAGCATGGAACCCTGAGGAATCCCACAGATCACGGGCTGGGGGTTTGAACAGGAGTCCCCAGCACCACCTTCTGGATACCGCCCTCCAGGAAGGACCGGAGCCACTGTAAAACAGTGCCTCCCAGTCCTATCCCAGTGATACCATGGTATCAAAAGCCACTGAGAGATCCAGGAGAACCAACAGTGGCACACTCACCCTGTCTAGCTCTCTTCATAGGCCATCCACCAAGGTGACCAAAGCTGTCTCTGTTCCATAGCCAGGCCTGAAACCAAATTGAAATGGTTCTAAACAATCTGTTTCATCCAGAACTCCCTGGAGTTGGAAGGCCATGACATGCTCCACGACCTTGCTCAGAAAGGGGAGGTTGGACACTGGTTGATAGTTGTTCATTATACAGGGGTTCAGGGATGGCTGTTTAAATATAGGTCTCACAACTGCCTCCATTAGGCAAGCTCGAACTTTATCTGGGAAGTACCCAGCAATTCAATTTGTTTGGGAGCAGAGAACCAAACAATATTCTCCAGCATTTCTGGGTCGGCGTAGTAGTTATTTTAAATGAAATCACCCAGAATAAAGGGATTTGGACTATATTGAAAACACCTTTTGTTTTGATGCCATCTAAGACAGTATGGGATCCTCCCCTTCATATGTCTGCCAAACCTCCCTCCCCCCCCCCACCCCTCACCCCCAAAAAGCTGCCCCCAAAGGTAAGGTGTAATTTGTAGCATCAAGTGCAGAGAAAAAAAGCAAGAGCCAAAGAAGCCTGAACCAATGCTAGGAAATCACAATGAGAGAACAAACTAGCATAAATTCAATTCAGAATCTGGCTGGGTGATTTTTAGTGCACAACATAATAGGCATTCACACCGCAAGCCTTTTCTCCAAAGCTCGGTTGTGTGTTGCTGTTCCTAGAAGTTTCACAACTTTCTCTGGCTCAACTATTGGAGCTTCCATTTAGAAATAGAAGCAATCTGTCTTTCAAAATAAAGGAATCTATGAGCCATAGCAAGAGGGACGGGAGATGCCTCAACCCCAAGATAATAAGGAATATGTGCGCAGTTGTTTTCTTTCTGCGTATGTTTGTTCACAGATGAAAAGACTCTCCAATTTACCCTCCTGCACTGAAATGCTGCACTAAAGGCTTTGGAGCAGTTCCATAGCATTCATTTTGGCTGTAACTGCAGTTAATCTATATACCACATACCAAGAGCAGCCCTTTCCCATAGCACAGGACTTCTGGGAGCTGACGTCTAACAATAACTGAAGGACTGCACAATTGACTCCTCTGACCAAGGAAATATCAAGAGGGATCAAGCCAAGGAAGAAAGTAGGAGCAGCAGCAATGAGGAACAATATGCGTATTTATCCACTACCTGATTACTAGGGGTGGGTAACCACGGAAAAATTTGTTTCTAAACTCGATTCGTTTCCAGGGGGCGCTAGCATTTCCAAATTCTAAATACTTCCAAAATTTTGAGATTTCAAAATTTCGTTATTTACGAAATTTCGTTAATTTCTAATTGATTCGTTAATGGCGGACGTGATTGCGCAATATGCCAAAAAAAACCTCCAAATGGGACAGGGGGAACTTCTGAAGCTTCCCTCTCCCTCTGTTGTTGACTGTTGGTGTGATAAAACAAACAACAACTATAAAACTTGCACCAGACATGCGAAAATAATTACGAAATAATTACGAAATAATTACGAAACAATTTTGAAACAATTAAGAAACAATTACGAAACAATACGAAATAAATTAAAACATTGTTTCGAATCTAATTTACTCCTCACACTATTCCTGCATGGCTCAATATCGGATCGTAAGCTAATTTAAATACGAATTAATAACGAATTACGAAATTAACGAACGAAACCGCCCAGCCCTACTGATTACAGCAGTTTGATGCCATTTTAATGCCAGGAATCAATCCTACTGACTCCTTGAATGGGTAGTTTGTTATGGGAATTAAAATTCTGTCCTGAACTACTACACTAGTCCCTCTCTAAATCAGGAAAAGTTACTATTCACAAAGACTGCATTTCTTCCCTGTTTAGGCAACATTCAACATTCAAAATCAACCCATGATAATATTCAAATAAAACATAGTAAAATTATTTTAATTTAATCAGATCAAATATACAAGGAAATTCTCGGAGTATGTGTGCGTTGCTGCTTCCACAAATCCATGTTTTTATAGAGAGTAATTGCAATGCTAGCAAAACAGCCCTACTTTTGTCATACTTCTCAGGGTATTTTATCTTGCTTGTCTTCCACAGTGACAAGCATAATAAAAAATGAGGATTTGCTATTATTATAAGCACTTTCTCAGAAAATATTAAGAGCTGCGTGAGTAGCATATCTGCATTCAGGCACAAGTTTTAAAACTGGGAATGGGATTATAAAAGATTCAATGACCACAAATCCAAATAATTGTTTCTTTGCCATTCTAAATACTACTGCCTTATACCACCTCTTAGGTCTACATTGCTTCATGCATATCAGAATTTAAAATCTTTATTTTCTAAATCAGACCAGGTATTTTTCTCATCCATGGGTGGCCAGATCTTTTCTTTTATAATTTTCTACTCGTAACCCTCTGTGCACACACTTCAATCATCAAAATATTTGTTTCTCCCCTTTTCTTTTTAAAAATGCAATGAGAAGTGACATAGCTCTACTTCTTTTTGCCCCTTTGGAAGAAAAAGAGTTATAATAACTGCATTGCAGAGACGGTGGGTTCTGGAATGCTTTTTCAGGGGTTGTTAAGGGCTTCTTATGTATTTGAATGCATTTCAGGGGGCAATTTTCAAGCAAAACTCTTTTCTTTTAGAATTTTCTACTCCCAACCCCACACAGAGAGAAAAATTACATTGAGAGCAGAGGGTTTGGAAAGCTATTAGGGCCAGGTGATGCACTATTCTGGGACCATATTTTTTCCACTACTGATCTAATCATACATTTGTGGCAGTAACTAACCAGATGTTATGGTAGTATGTCAAGAATGAATAAGCAAAATAGATGGGAGAATGAGTGGAAGGAGCGGTAGATATATTTTTGTTTTTCTGTAATTCATGCCCCAAAAATCTGGCAAGCTGAATTTAAAATCTATATAAATAAAAATATAATGTTCGTTTGTGGGATTAGCATAACTCAAAAACCACTGGACAAATTGATACCAAATTTGGACACAATAAACCTACCAGGCCAATGAGTGACCAACCCTCATAAAAACACTGAAAAGCTCAGCAGAAGAGACTTAAAAAGCCAAAAAACAAAATTACATTACAATGCATGTGCAAAACCACATATATAAATGCGAACACATATATACACACACAAAACACATATACACAGTGTTGTAGTTCAGTGTGATAGTAGCGTTGCTACTAGTGGTAGAAGGGAGAAGAGGGCTGCGCAGGTGTTGGAGGAGGAGCAGCAGCAAAAGTGGATTAGAGAGATAATCATGGCACCGACTGATTCCGAAACCTTTGAGGGTTTCTCTGACTGTGAAATGGGGGATGGGGAGGAAAGCAGGGGAGTTAAACGGGCAACTCGCGAACAAGGATCTGATGAGGAGATTCAAAGGAAGCGTATCCGTGATATACTTAGCGCTCCTATGGAGGATGAAGACTTTATGGGTTTTGAAGGGAGTGATGGGACTGAGAGTGACATGGGGGGGAGGATGATTTTGACTGGACCCGTGTACAGGAGATTAGGGATATCTGTACCCAGCCTACCTCCACTGATAGCTTTGAAGGGTTTACAGAAGAGTGGCAATCGGGGAGCACTTGGCAAGATCTAAGTCTTGACAGACTCTGGCAAAAGTGGAGGGATGGTGGTCTGGGTTCAGTTGCAGGGAATGGGGCAGCTGAGAGTGATGATGAAAGGGTGGGGTGCAGCTCATCTTCAGAGGAGGAACTTTAAGATATAAGTGGGGTTTGTTTCAATGGGTCTTTGCAGAAGTGTCTCTTTTGGGGTTCCTGCCACAATTCTCGAGCTTGGGTCCTTGGACTACAGATTCCTGTGTTCCTGTGTTTTCCTTTTGTGATTCCATGAACAACGACTTCTACTCTACCGCATTTGACTTCGGACCGTTTTGGACAACACTTTTTTGCCTCTTGGACTAATTCATCTTGCTTGCATAGTGCTTCGACTTCAGACCGTTTTTGGACTCTGTTTTTGCCTTTACCTAACGTGCTTTTGAACATTCTTTGTATTTTGTAAGTTTTAAGCCGATTGCTTCATATTTCAGTTATACACCAGGATAATCCGGGTTATATTTAAGTTGTTTATTTAACCTTGCTTTTGATACCAACTCTTTGGTTGAACTTGAGGCACTGAAGTAAGTGTTTCAAAGACTCTTTGTGAACAATAAAACTGTGTTTGGACCTTGCATCCTGTGTTTGGCTTTACTGAGGCTTCTGGTTCTTGACACACAGACTGGGCCACAGCAATGCATGGCAGGGGATGGCTAGTCCATAATAAAATGTAAGTATCACAAATCAAATATAACCTTACACTTACATTTACAGAAAATAATTGTGTGAGCTTATGCATAATTATCTGGAGGTAATCTCTAATGAAGTCAGTGGCCAGATTTCAAGGGATAGTCCCAATTAGAGCAGACTCATTAACTCAATTGACTATATGGAAATACTGGGTTCATCTACACCGGGTAAGGTACCCTGATGTAAATCTTCCTTTGGAGCAATCTCATCTTCAACACTTACGTGCTGAGTCCAGGGCCATTGTCCAGATGTCATAAATACTTTTTAAACATTAAAAAGTTTCTTTTGTTCCATTTTCAGTGAGACAGGTTGCATTAGGCACTTTACAGAGAAAGAAAGTAGATGCCCAGATTATATAGCTACATGTTTTACACAATCAAATGGGATTTTACATTTTAAACAGCTTTCACTCACAAATATATATATATTCACTCCCCATGCATACATTACCATCCCTGTTTCTGCTCCTAGAGAAGAGACCCACACGTGGGGCTAATCACATTCCCTGCAAATCTGCCATTTTGCTGATATTTCTCCATCCCTTGGAGATGGAGAAATATTTCTCCATCCCTTGGAGAAAGAGGTGGGTGTGCAGACTCTGCATTCCTGCAGGCTGCTGTACTTTTCCTTGATGTAAGGAACCATTGTTTGACTTACTAAACTTAAAGAGTAATTGTTTTTGGTTATGTAAGCATGTTGTTTTCAGCCACAGTTTAACAGGTTAGCCATTTTTATCAGGAACGTTTTAATCAAAGTTCAGCAGTTCTTGACTTCTTCACCTCCTTTTGCAGTTTTCAGGCTTCTTTGTCAGAATTGTGTCTTCAGCCTTATTTAAGCCTCAATCATACTCCAATCATTCAATCCACACATCACATAGATGGCCTGAAAACATATTCACCTCACTTAGCTTTCACTTCTTCCATATTGCTGGCCCATCTAGATGGAGGTCTGAGGTTTTCTAGGGTGGCAGCAGTAATATGAATTCAATCCCTCCCCATTCCCTGTGCCGATCAACATAGGTGATGTGTCTACATTGTATAATAAATAGTTCGGCATCACTATAACTGCCATTGCTCAATACTGTGGAATCCTGGGAGTTGTAGTTCTGGGTCTTTAGCTTTCCCTGCCAATAATGCTGGTTCTTCACTAAACTACAATTCCCATGATTCCATAGCATTGAGATTTCTAAAAAATTCTGCTTCAGGAGGAGTCACCTTTTCTAAAAGGTAACATACAGAGTCACTTTAAGAGACTTTTTATAGCTGGTGCTCTTCTCCAGCACTGTTTTGAATTAAACTAAAGACAATACTTCCAATCCACATACCCCTCCCCCTGGACACTGCCATAGCATTTCAAGTATATGTGTAAAAAAAAGGATCATTGCCTTTGAATGCTGCTCCAATGTTGCTCTTGAAGCATTTTTCTGAGTTGTAACAATGCATATCTTTTGTAAGTTATCATTTGATGGAATAAAGGGTCAGATTCTATGCTGCCACATTCTCATTAATTTTAGAAAGGTTGCGTCTGTACAAGAACAAGAGCAGAATCTCAAATGTGATTTCCATTCTTTCGCTTTTAAGAGCTCAGCACTTTGCTGAATTTTTTTTAATGGCTAACAATTCAAGTGCATATCACTCAGCATTTGATTTAACAGCATTTATATATCAGAAAGAAACTTGCAAAAAAATTGAATGCATATGATCTATTTCTTGAATAGGTTCAGAACATGTCCCAGTCCATTGAAGTTTTAAACCTACGGACTCAGAGGGATTTCCAATATGTTTTAAGGATGGAAACACAAATGAAAGGGCTGAAGGCCAAGTTCCGGCAAATTGAAGATGATCGGAAGACCTTAATGACTAAGCATTTCCAAGTAGGTTCTTACTTGTCTTTATCCCTCCTTTCTTTTCCTTAATGATCACTTTGAATGATTGCCAGAAGTGATTTGCTTGTGAGAAACAATGTGCAGCTATCCAAAGCTGTTGACTTGAAATGCTCATCAATATGTGCATAATGAACCTTGTTGGTTTTTTTTTTTTACTGTGATCATATTTCTCACACCACAGTTTCCTTGGGATGGAAAGTGAACATCAATTACTGGGATGATAGAAAAATGTCTTGCAAAACAGGCTGTTATTTTTGCTCCATCTACAATAGTGTTCCCATTAGGAGATTACTACAAAGCCAAGCTTTGGACTTTGGATAAATGAAGCACCCGGGAGAATTAATAAGCAAAAGTACAAGACAGGATGTCCTTTTAAACTTTAATAACATTTTGTACTATCCAATGCAAGGTTTATAACAGAGGTAGGCAAAGTGTTGCCTGTCGAGCTGCACATGATCCATTTTGTGACAATGGAAGCCTCTCAAATGTGCCCCAAACCTGGCCAACTCTACCATTTTTAAAATCAATTTTGGTATTTGGAGGGGGGGGGGCATTTCCCTCCTAAATTTGTGAGTAACAGCCACAACACATGAAGGTACACAATAATACCCACACTTCACTGCACAGCCATCACAGAACTATCTACAAATTCTCCAATTTTCCTCTTCACTCCCTTTCAAAATAATGACAGAGGGTGACACAATGTCACTTCCACTTCGTGTTGTGAAAGAGGAAAATGTAAGTTTTTCAGTTTTGTAGAGGCAGTCCACAGAAGGGAAAATTGTCACCCATAGAGTTTCCAACCCTGGTTTATAAGAAAAGAGGTTCAATCTGCTTTAATTAGTAGCATTGAGGCTTGCTGTAATAGGTTCAATACATAACACCTTCTCTGTTCTTCAGCTCACGATGTTCTGCTTCAATCCAAGGATAATTCACACCTCCCAATTCTTTCTGTAACGTTTAGATTGAGCAATGTCCCACTGCCTGTCACCACAACTAAATCATCATCCGTCTCTGGCTATGACCCAAGGGGTTCTGTTATAACATAAACACTTTACCTTTCCTACTTCCTATGCCAAAATGCAATCAGACACATAGACTTTCCCAGTCAGACACCTGCTGGAGCGGGTGGTCGCCTCCCAGCTCCAGGGCTTTTTGGATGACATCAGCTACCTAGATCAGTCACAGTCTGGTTTCAGGCCTGGTCACGGTACTGAGACAGCCTTGGTCGCCTTGGTGGATGACCTCCGTAGAGAGCTGGACAGGTGGAGTGTGACTCTGTTGGTTCTCTTGGACATCTCAGCGGCTTTTGATACCATCATGGTATCCTTCTGGGTCGTCTCTCTGGGATGGGTCTCGGGGCACGGTTTTGTTGTGTCTCCGGTCCTTCCTGGAGGGACGAACCCAGATGGTGAAGCTGGGAGATGCCTGCTCGGATCCCTGGCCTTTGACCTGTGGGGTCCCGCAAGGCTCTATTCTGTCTCCCATGCTTTTTAACATCTACATGAAACCACTGGGAGAGGTCATCCGGAGTTTTGGAGTTGGGTGCCATCTCGACGCAGATGACGCACAACTCTATTACTCTTTTCCACCTAATTCCAAGGAGGCCTCTTGGGTGTTGGACGAGTGCCTGGCTGCTGTGTCTATCTGGATGAGGAGGAACAAGCTGAAGATCAATCCCGACAAGACAGAGGTCCTCCTGGTCGATCGCAAACCGGATCGGGGTATAGGGTGGCAACCTATGTTGGACGGGGTTACACTCCCCCTGAAGCCACAGGTCCGCAGTCTGGGAGTCCTCCTGGATTCATCGCTCACGCTTGAGGCTCAGGCGTCGTCAGTGTCCGGGAGGGCTTTTGCACAATTGAGACTCGTGCGCCAGCTGCGACCATACCTCGCGAAGGCTGATCTGGCCGGGGTGGCCCATGCCTTGGTCACCTCTAGATTGGATTACTGCAATGCACTCTACATGGAGCTGCCCTTGAAAACGGCTTGGAAATTCCAACTGGTCCAATGGGCAGCAGCCAGGATGTTAACTGGGGCTCCTTACAGAGAAAGGTCAACCCTCCTGTTCAAGGAGCTCCACTGGCTGCCGTTTATTTTCCGAGCCCAATTTAAGGTGCGGGTGCTTACCTTCAAAGCCCTAAACGGTTTGGGACCATCCTACCTGCGTGACCGCATCTCTGTCTATGAACCCACACGTTCACTGCGTTCATCCGGAGAGGCCCTGCTCGTGATTCCACCTGCATCGCAGGCGCACTTGGTAGGGACTCAAGACAGGGCCTTTTCTGTGGTGGCCCCCCGACTCTGGAACTCCCTCCCAAAAGATCTTAGACAGGCTCCTACATTGGCAGTCTTTAGAAAGAACTTGAAGACCTGGCTGTTCTGATGTGCCTTCCCAGATTAGGAATCTCCAATACCAAGTCCCAGAAGCACTTTAGTAAAACTAAGATTGTTGCACAACGCACACTGCACTTACCCTATAATCCTACATACCTCCTGCCACATCAACACTTTTAATCTTGTACCCACTACTTTGGGCCAGCCCAGTTTTATAGTGTCTTGATGTATTGTTTATTGCTTGTTGTTAATATTGCTTTAACTGTTTTTAATTTGCTTTAGGTGTTGTATTGTTGTGTTGTGTTTTGAGGCCTTGGCCTATGTAAGCCGCATCGAGTCCTTCGGGAGATGCTAGCGGGGTACAAATAAAGTTATAATAATAATAATCATTCTCGCATGAGTTTCTCAGGTTCCTTCCAGACAGGCTTAAAATGTGGGAACTGTCTCAGGTTTACCTGAGGCATCCAAATGACACCTCAAGTAAACTCAAATTAAACTGAAGTAAACTTGGATTTCCCAGTTTACTCTGGATTAATTTGACACCTGGAAAGATCCGGAACTTAATGTAAGGTCCAGATCTTCCCAGGTGTGGGCCCTGTGGGGATTGACTCCCAGGACACTTCCATGATACCAGGGGTCAATGTCCACAGTGAGCCCAGTTCCTCTGAGGATTTAGCCCATGTCTGGAAGGGCCCTCAAGAAATCAGAGACTCAAAATATGACTTCAGTTAGGAAATTAGTAATTTTCTGTTCCGCCCGTAGGTTGTAAAAAATTACAGCCTAAATGATAACAGGGATTTTGAAATATTTCTACAATGATGTTCAGGTGTTGGTGTTCTTTTCAGATGTTGGTGTTTTGATCTTATTTATTTATTTATTTATTTACTGCATTTGTTGACCGCCGTTCTCAGCCCTAGGGCGACTCACGGCGGTGTACAACATATAAAAACAGTTTACAATAGACAATATCACAACAAAATCAACATAACTATCAATAATACAAATTACTCTAAATCATCCGCGCTGTCTCATTGTAGAATCATAAACCAAACTCGTTATCCATATTCCGTTCCGATCATCATTGCCAATTGTTGTAGCACTTAGTCAAACGCCTTCTCAAATAACCATGTCTTTAGGCTCTTACGGAATGTCATAAGGGAGGGCGCCTGTCTGATATCTACAGGGAGGGCATTCCACAGCTGGGGGGCCACCACCGAGAAGGCCCTATCTCTCGTCCCCGCCAGACGTGCCTGTGAGGCAGGCGGGATCGAGAGAAGGGCCTCCCCAGACGATCTCAAGGTCCTCGTGGGCTCATAGGCCGAGATGCGGTCAGCAAGGTATTTTGGGCCGGAACCGTTTAGGGCTTTGTAGGCCAGCACCAGCACCTTGAATTGGGCCCGGTAGCACATCGGCAGCCAGTGGAGCTGGAACAACAAGGGCGTTGTGTGCTCCCTGAGTTCCACTCCTGTTAGTAACATGGCTGCCGCGCGCTGGACTAGCTGAAGCTTCCAGGCCGTTTTCAAGGGCAGCCCCACGTAGAGAGGGTTGCAGTAGTCAAGGTGGGATGTGACCAGAGTGTGTACTACTGTGGCCAAGTCAGACTTCCCGAGGTACGGGCGCAGCTGGCGCACGAGCCTGAGCTGTGCAAATGCTCCCCTGGTCACCGCTGAAACCTGGGGATCCAGGCTCAACGATGAATCCAGGATCACACCCAAGCTGCGAACCTGTGCCTTCAAGGGGAGTGCGACCCCGTCCAGCACAGGCTGTAACCCTATACCCTGTTCGGCCTTGCGACTGACCAGGAGTACCTCTGTCTTGTCTGGATTTAATTTCAATTTGTTCGCCCTCATCCAGACCATTATAGCGGCCAGGCACCGGTTCAGGACCTCGACAGCCTCCTTAGTAGCAGGTGGGAAGGAGTGACAGCGTTGGACATCATCTGCGTACAGATGACACCGCACCCCGAAACTCCGGATGATCTCCGGATGATCTCACCCAGTCTATCTAAAATGACAGGAAATGGTTTTAAAGTAAACAGACCTATTCATGGACGATACTACCAATGCTACTGGTCCAGATGGCTTTGGATTCTTCCCAGTTCAAGAGGCCGCACGTTCCCTAGCATCTAACATGAGGGTCAGAGCAATTCACAAACAAAACAGGCTGCCTGGATAGGAGAAACTGTCTCTTTACGATTGTCCAAGAAAGATTCTATGTGGTGGGGGTACTCCTGCATAAAATAGGTAATTGGACTAGATTCCAATTTTGCTCTAGTTTTTATAATCATTGGCCATAATAACAAAACTTGTATTGTGCCATTTATGCACTGCTATTACATTTTTCATTGGCTCAGTGGAATGTCAGCATCCAATAGTTCAATATGAGCTGTCAAAGGAAACAATGTGTTCTTAATGCTGTAACCTTTAAAAATCTTAATATTTCGATTGGTTGGACCTTACGGATTTGATGTGATCATTCGACCAGCAATTGAAATGAATTGCAAGACAATAATATGCCTCAGCAGTTAAAAAGGTAAAAAGTAGTCTATGCTGCCTTCTTTCATAACAGTATTTTGAATGTTTTTCATGCATAGAGACAAAAGATCAAAGGGGTATATTAGTCACATGAAAAACACAGGTTTGCCTGCCTAAGAGCCTAGCTTTAATTCAGCATCTCTATATCTATGTATTCTGCCGGAGAGTTATAAATTGATTTCTCCTCTATAACCATATTTATTTGACGTTTAAAACCAGTGCTGGGAAATCAGTAATCTTCCAGTGGTTACAGAACCTCTACCCCCATCATTTCTGCCATGTTGAGGCTGGCAATAGCTAGTGTGAACCAGGGTCCAATAACATATGTAAAGCCACAGGTTCCCTAATTATGTTTGAAACTATTGGAATTAGAGTCACTGGGAGGCACCACAGTTTGAGTGGTAGAGTAGGGGTCTACGAAGCCAGTGTTCAAGTGCCCATTCTTCCATTGAAAAACACTGGGTTACCTTGGGGAAGTCATGCTCTTTCAGCCTCTGAGGAAGACCATGGCAAACTGATCTGAATAAATTTTCCTCCACCAGCCCTCTGATAGGATTACTACATGTTGAAATCAATTTAAATGTACATAACCACAAGTTATGTACCATAACTTGTACCCAGTGGCGCAGTAGGTTAAACCACTGAGCTGTTAAACTTGCTGATCAAAAGGTTGCAAGTTTGAATCCGGGGAGTGGCATAAGCTTCCGCTGTCAGCCCCAGCTTCTGCCAACCTAACAGTTCAAAAACATGCAAATGTGAGTAGATCAATAGGTACCGCTCCAGCGGGAAGGTAATGGCACTCTATACAGTCATGCCGGCCACTTGATCCTTGAGGTGTCTATGGACAACACTGGCTCTTCGGCTTAGAAATGGAGATGAGTATCACACCCCAGAGTTGGACACGACTGGACTTAATGTCAGGGAAAGCCTTTACCTTTACCTTTTACCACAAGTTAGAGGCACAAGTTCTAGGAGCATCCCAGTAGAGCAGTGGTTCTCAACCTGTGGGTCCTCGGGTGTTTTGGCCTACAGCTCCCAGAAATCCCAGCCAATTTACCAGCTGTTAGGATTTCTGGGATTTGACAGACAAAACATCTGGAGACCCACAGGTTGAGAACCACTGCAGTAGAGTATTAATGATTTAGCCTTTCTTAATTGGTCTGTGCTCAGTCACACAACTGAATGAAGCAAGTAAACAGGCTTTGTGAATTGGAAATTAAGCTGTGATGGGTTTTTCTCCATTTACCTGACTATCTATATCATAGCATTTGTGTCAGAATCACATTTCAAAATAACTACATAAATAATTAAGGTGCAGGTTATGAAAGCCCTAAATGGTTCGGGCCCCACCTATCTTCATGATCACATCTCCTTCTGTGAACTGGCGCAAACTCTAAGATCTTCTGGGAGGCCCTCCTTTTGCTCCCAACACTGTCACAAGTACGGTTGGTGGGGATGAGAAAGAGGGCTTTCTCGGTGGTGGCCCCCCACCTCTGGAACGCCCTTCCAAGGGAAATAAGACAGGCCCCATCTCTCCCCTCCTTTTGTAAGAGCTTGAAGACCTGGTGGTTTCAACAAGCCTTTGAGAATGACCAGTTCTAACCTAGCCTCAAATATTGTTAAATATGGCCTTATACTTCCTACCTATTACCCCGGCCATCTGTCTAATAGGCCCTGGAAATGAGCAGCCACAGACCCGTACCTGCTATTGCTGTTAGCCTGTTATAGCACTGTACTTAATTCCCCATATTTTGAGTTTGCACTAGCCTCGACCCAGCCTTTTAATTGCTCTGAACAGGAAGGATTATTTTTAATATATATGTGTAATTGTGATAATTTTATGCTTATGTTGTTTTGTTAGTTTTGTTATGCTGTTTATTCTGTATGTTTTGGTGATGTTGCTTGGAAACTACCCTGAGTCCCCCTCGGGGAGATAGAGCGGTATATAAATAAAGTTTTATTGTTTTTTAATTAATATTAAATAACAATTTCTTTATTTGAACAACATTTTTTTAAAAAAATAGTGCATTTGAATTTGTCAATGGCCATAAATTCAGTTCTCTATCTATGAAACTCTTCCTATAGACCCATGAGGTGGAATGGAAAGATAATCAAGGAGGATATAACTTCAGACCATTAGGTTTTTCTGCATAGTATGGAAAAGCTGTCCCTTTGTCCTTTGCTTTGGGTAGCAAAATGCCTTAGATGTGGCCTTCCTTTCAGCAAGTTCATGCTATACAAGATGCATAGTAAACCTCTTTCAGCACAAGTTATGGAACATCTTATTTTAATTTAAAGCTTACTGTCCATAATCAAGCTTTTGGAGGTGCATTTAACACTTTTAAAGAAGGTGGGGTGGAATATATGCTAAGTGGTATTGTCATTGGGGAACCACTGGTCATGTAAAAACAAGAAAGGGTGTTTTGATATGACATAACCCCTGCCAGGAAGTGGGGGAGGGGGGCATGTCAGCCATCAAAAGGATTTTGACTCTGTACAGGAGCCAAAAAAAACCTCAACTCTTTTTTCATGGTTTGTGTTTTGTGAAAGAAAAACAGCCAAATCAATGTAGGCTTCAAAACACAAAAACTTTGCAGATTTTTCCAGTTATATCCTCAACCACTTATATGAGGGCATTTAATGTTTTGTTGTGTGTAGAAAAGTCCCTAAACATCCCGAAAGCACGATATACCATCTGATCTTGGAAGCTATGCAAGGTAAGACCTAGGTTATGCTTTAATGGGGAACTGGCAAAGAATGTTAAGTTGCCATAGAATTAAAAAAAAAGATAATGGCAAGCTACCTCTGAATAAACCTTGACTAAGAAAATCCAGTGAAATTTATTAGGTTGCCATAAATCAACAGACATCACATGCATATGTGTGTATTCCATCCCTACAGGTTTGTTAAAGAAAAAAATAACCTAGAACACATTTGACTAAGGCTGGTTTTATACAACCATATAATGCAAGATGAACTGCATTATATACTTAGTATAGGACCATATAATGCAGTTCAGTGCAGTTCAAACTGCATTATATAGCAGTGTAGATCCAGCCTAAGAAAGTGTGGAAATGCCCAACACTTATAGAAAATAGAATCTGAGAGCTTCAATTAATAATCTATCATTCTTTCCCGTTCTCTATATGAAGGCAATGAAAGCATATTGAAACCAACACTGACTAAAATCTCACTGACTTATGTAGTCATGGCACTGCATTCATAAATTAAGATCTCTGGAATAGAAACAGGATTTAATATCAATTTGCAAAGGTCTGTGTGAGCTTCTGATATTCTGTCTCATTAAAAAAAAACTCTCCCAACTCATCCTTTTGAAATGACTCTTCTTCCAAGACTTCTGGGCATCTGCAATAAACGGAATGTTTTGCACAAGGATGAAATTATATATGAGAACCGCAAAGGGAACTCTCGTTACTCTAATGCATTTATGGTAATAACATTTCCACATGTAATTTAACAATGCAACTTTCAATCTATTTAAATTAGTTATATGTAATACACCCTTTTCAACACTGCCTATGGATTTTCCCTCTCTATAGAGTTAATATTTTCCAAATGATTTTTAAAAAATGAGTATTTCATTAAGGTAAAGCAGTAAATACAACTCATTGAAAGCACCTTTACACTGTCACCACTTTCATCATTATTACAAAATATAGGGGAATGAAAGCACAAAAAAGCTGTCAGAGAATTGATCCCTGTAATGAGCCTAAATCTAATTCCATAATATCATCTCATTTGTCTCATCATTAGGACAGTCTTTACTAGCTAAGCATTGTTGTTAAAGCTCCAGTCATGTATAATGAGGCATAGAGAAAGTTTTTATTATAAATGAACATACTGTAGGTACCAAAGCCATCTTATGGCCAATCTATGCAGACTTCATATTTAATCCTGATAAAGTCACAGGAAGTAACTGAATTTAAGTTCTCTAAATTACCTTCTTTATGGTTTGAAGAAAGGTGTTTCTGCCACTTCTTACCCTCTCGCACAAAATTCTCTTTTGCTTAGAACTATTTCTTACTTTTCCCCTCACTACTGTCTGTATTGGGGAAGAGGAATATCAGCCCACAGGCCAAATTTGGCTCCCCGGGCAAACCCATCTAGCCCTACAGAGCCTTGAATGAGATCCCTCCTAATTTTTTTAAAGGAGAGTGGGTTGAAGAGTAAATGAGCTGTTGAAGCCTCATGGCCACAGCTCAATCACCTTCACTTGCCCCACTTCCCTGAGAAAGGAAGACATACACCTTCCAGGAAAGAGTAGAGCAGAGTCAGCTTGGGACTTAGCCATGACCTTGATGATTGTCCCTTCCCTGGTTAATAAAGTCACAAAAGGAATCAAGCTTGGGTACTGCCATTGGAAGAGACCCAAAAGGCCATTCCGGGAAGATATACACCCTACCTCTGCTTAGAGATCCATACAAGAGTACACAAAACGCTCCCAACATCAAAGGGCCCTTGTACACAGGCCCTAAAATGCAGGAGAAACTGGAATAAAGGGGAGGGGGGGAGGTAGCTAAATGATGTATGCCAAAAATTAACGGCCAAAAAACACGTGTTAAAAATGTGTGCTTAAAATCCTATTTCAGCTGAAAAATGCACATACTTGCATGATTGTCTATCCCTGTACTCAAGGAAAACACATGACTTCTTTCCTAAATGCTGCTGTGGATTGCTCCAGTGCATGTGCGCATTTTAAAATCTTGAAATGGCCAAAGGGGGTGTAAACAAATAGAGCCATTGACACATACGTGGCTAAATGGAAGCACAATTAGAAAGCATTTACAATCAGAATCCTATGCCACCATTTCTTTGCTCTGATGTTTATGACATTAATCAGAGTTTGAATTTATACAGTGGGCACCAGCATGGGAGGCAAGTGGCCCCAAAGGGAAATGAAGTTCATGAGGGAAAACATAAAAGCAGCAAGGATATGAGGAGACGTAATATCAAAAAAAATCTGCTTGTGTGCACATTCAGATATCCGCATCAGCACTTATGAAGTCCAACGCATCTTGGAGAGTCAGTTACAAAAAATTCTCTGCCCATCATGCAGATTTCTAAAATCTTCTACAAATTAATGTGTCAGGGCAGTGAGGGGGGGGGGGTATTACTAAGACTGACAGCTCCGTATTTGGACTTGTCAGGTACCACAATTTTTTGCCCCACTTATTTGTCCTGGATTATGTCTAGAAGCACCCAAAATCTCTTCACTTATTGCCTGCCATCCTGATCAGGACAAAAAGTTGCTGGTAAAGCTAGCACATGACTTGATTAGGAACTGGTAGAGCAATTCCTACAAATGCCAGCCAGTATTTTGGCTTACTACTTGCCATCCCAAATAGAATAAACAAGAGAGAAAGTCATTTCTCTTAATATCTAGAAGAACCACTCCTCCAAATGCCAGGTAAGTTGTTTTATCCACACACAGAGAGGTGTAATGCTCACTGTTTCTCTTTGCATGGAAGGGGGGGGTGCACCAGATATGATGATTTCAAGAAGGGGCTTTGAGAGCAACTCCTACCATCCATCTCTCTAGATTTGTGTATTAGATCACCAAGGCACATATTCAGACACTTCTGGACTGGCCCGAAACATCCCATGGCCACCTTAGCTTTCCTGGGACTGGCTAAAGGCTAACCTCCTATTCTGGGAACAATTGTAAAACCTTCTGATGGCACAAGGCTAGTTTTGTGGGTGGAAGGCAAAGGCTAAAAAAATCATATTCTTGAGTACTTCCCTGCTGTTTCCAGTCACTCAGTATCTGACCCCTGAAGCAGCTATCTCACTTTTGCTAGTGAGAAGCTAGTAAGAAGCTAGTGAGAAGCCAGGCTCTGTTTTCAGTCAAAATGGGATTTGTGAATTTTGATGATTTTAAAAATCTATTTCATTTCCCTCCCACACACTGCCCGCCTTTACCTGAAGTATTTGAATACTAAGATCTCTTTTTAATGTACTAGAGATGCAAGGAGCTTCCCACTGAGAAACTAGTTATCTCAAGACTTTTATTTTTTAGGTTCCCTTCAAGTCCCACATTTTCTCCTCTGCAGGAACCTCATCACTTACTTCACCTTTTTGCTTTAGTTGAAAGCAATTAGGAGTGAAGTTAAGGATAGGTTGGCAAAGAAAAACTATTCGTTTTATCCCAGTTTCTTTTTTGCGTCCCTTGGAATTCCTGAAGTGTTTCCAGTAAGTGGAAATCCTCCATTTCTCCTTCAGTGACAATTCTGTGCAAGTCTTTCTCATTCTTCTTTGCTTACCTGCTTCAGCACAACCATCATAATGTTAAAGAACTCTACCAGGAAGTACATATCCACAGAGGATATGTTCCAAGACAACCCTTCTCCTCTTGCCCCGATAGATACCCAAAACTGTGAATAATACCAAACCTTGTATTTCGACCTAACTTGGGTCAGAAGTATACTAACTATAGAATTGATGTGAAGAATCTAGAGAGGCCCACAAACACTTCCTGTGGAGATTTTGGGGAGTGGGTGGTAAGTGAAATCATGAATATCAAATCCATACTGGAGGGTGGGGGCATAGTGTATCGCTATGGGTTCCTTTTCCTCAGTTTTTCCTGGAGAGGGATATTCATTATGTTAAAAACAATTCACTTCCCAGAACATGCTACACAACTAAATTGCCCCTCTATTATTTTTTTAGCATCTAATCTATAGATAATATTTATTCATTAGTTATCAGATCATACAGCTGAAATTAACAAAATGGTTGAAATTGGTTGAAAGTAATGACTGGAAATCTGAATTGAGTTACAGATTTGTAGCTACTCCATATTCAGGAAGCCTGCATTCTTCCTCCAAGCCCACCTTAACAGCCACATCAGACAAAGGCAGTCTGCTCAGCTGCCAATCAGGGAACATGGAGGACATTGTTTCCAGTCCTCTCCCACTAACAAGCAGTAGCAGGACCCCTGTTGCAATTCCTTGTAGTAGTCTTGTTCACTGGTGAGATGGGGTTGGAAACATTGGGACTGTACCCCAATTAGCAGGTAAACAGACCTCCTTCATGCACTGCAGCTGCTGCCTTTGAATATGGGTTTGCGGGGTCAGGCCAATAGATGTTACAAATATGTAACTATGTAGCTGATGCAGAATATCAGTGATTAAAATTAGCTATATACACACACACACACTTTTGAAAAACATAACATTGCTAGCAGGAGGGGAGCCAAATAACCTTTACAGCTTATTTCAGAATACATTTCTCACGTTTTTAAATCTCTATGGCAATTTACAGAAATGAAATTCACATACTTTTTTTCCAGCATTCAACAGCCCTTTCTGCAAATGAAGCAACCCTTCAGGTCACATATCTTTTAGTTGCTTCCATAAAAAGGTTTCTCCACATCTGAGATTTTCAATTTCTTTAGGAAAAGATCTAAATATATTTTCTCATGCCAGCATACAAGTGGCATAAAAAGATATAATATCCTAAATCCTATAGAATTTGTCTCCAGCAAGCAAATACTTTTTCTCAGACTGGTATGCCATAAAATCTGCTGAATACTATTGTAGAAACCATTTTTTGAAGCACAGTTGTGTGAAAGCACATTGTCATGTGGAATAAGGACCAAATACATTTTTCTCTTGTATACACAAAGATACTCCAAGAACAGCCTTCTTCTCAAATCTTAAAGAATAGAGTAGAGAAGGCAGGGGGGAAATCACAGTTGTCATATCCAGGATTAAAATAAGAAAAAAAACATTTAAAATTACAAACAAGATAACAAATTATTTGTCAGATGAGGCAGACATAGAAAAGGGAGAATACTCCTGAAGCATCTTTCAAAACCAGAGAAGTGACTGGCAAAATGATTGATGAAACTCATTAAATACAAGGTTACAATCCTGACAAAAGTAATATAAAGCACTTGGGAAATGATTACAGAATTGCTCTATGGATAAGAGAGTTTACACTAAATTATTATGCAGAGAAAATAGGAATACGGCTCAGAAAAATCTAAATATTTTAGTATAAAACTCAAGGCACCAATTTTCACAGAAAGTTTTTTTTTCTTAAACAGCCTTGCAAGCCTATGTAGAATTAAGCTACACTCACATTTGTCTTATATTGGCAGAATGAAGTATGTGTGAGAGAGAGGGGGTGGTTAAAATACTGAGAAAAGTTGTCATTTGTTCAGGAAAATGGACTGGATCATCTATGGACCTGAAATTTATTCTTTCACACTAAACCTTTGACTACACTGACCAATTGTTGAAGACAATTTATTTATTTCATTTATTTCAAATACTTGTACCCCGCTCTTCTCAACCCTCGGAGGTATCCTTAGATAATCAGATAAATCTGTGTATTTCAATCAATCAGCTCTCTAAACAGAAAGATAAGAAACATTAGCATTCCAATACAGTGCAACTGAGACAATAAAGACATTGTATAAGGTAAATATATGGCTAGAGGTACATTTCTGATTTTTTAAAACTTGGAAACTTTAAAAAAAATCTTTTATATTACAAGCCCCATATTCATAGATTTTTTTCAAGGACACACTAAACTTTGGGTAATGGTGAACCCTACTGATTCACTTTGGGTTGTGAACAACTTCCAGCATAAGCGTATTATAGAGTCATCCCGGAGGACCTAGAAAATGGCTAGAGAGGACACCTCTCCAGTTTTCACCATGCCTTCCAATGCATCTCTATTGTGAACTTCCAAGGGAAGCATATCCTAGTGTGCTAGAAAATACCTAGAGAAGGCATATTTTTTTCAGATATGGGTAGTTGAAACCATGGATTCTGTGTATACAAGACATGTACCGCACCGACAAAGATTAGTTCAAAAGAAAATCAGTTATTTTAAAGGGGAAAAAACCCGCTTCATGTGATTTAATACAAAGCCTCATTGAGTTTTCCAAATCTCTCCTGGGACACCAGTCATAGTTTTGATATCCAGATCAATGAGAATTTTAGGAGTAGATTTGATAAGACATCTAAAAGGATCTTATGAAAGAATTTAGAGGACATAATACATTTAGACTTCCCTAATGCACATTTCCTCTGCCTCCTTCCTTCTCTCTCTTTCTCCTCCAGGAATTGAAAGAAAAGATGGATGAGCTCCTGCCACTGATCCCAGTTCTGGAACAGTACAAAACTGATGCCAAGTTAATCACCCAGTTCAAAGAGGAAATTAGAAATCTATCTTCAGTTCTTACGGGGATCCAAGAGGAAATTGGTGCCTATGATTATGAGGAACTACATCAGCGGGTGCTTAGTTTGGAAACCAGGCTCCGGGACTGCATGAAGAAACTGAGTAAGTTCACAGTTGGGTGCAATACTTCTTTACTTGTACACACCTGGGGCAGTTCCAACTGTTTGGAGTTCTTACGCTCAACCACAGTTTGCACAATATTGACCAAGGGAAACAGAATTAGGAATTAAGATTTCATCCTCTGAGTAGACCCTTGTTGTTGTTTGCCTTCAAGTCATTTTCAACTTATAGTGGCCTTCAGATGAATTTCTACAATTGACTACCTGGCAAAATCAGTTTGTTTTAAAAACTTCAAAAAGTGACCCCTACTCACCCCATATAATTCCAAATCCCCTGTAAAATATAGAACAACCTTTTCCAAAGCAGTATTTTACACAACAACAGCTCTTATCCCCAGAGGTTTTTGTGGTAGCTGGGGTGTTTGGGAGCTGTAGTCCATGAGAGATAATACTGTTGAGTCAAGCTGATA
Source organism: Anolis sagrei (assembly GCF_037176765.1). NCBI lineage: Eukaryota > Metazoa > Chordata > Lepidosauria > Squamata > Anolidae > Anolis > Anolis sagrei. The sequence goes on from NC_090024.1 coordinate 144,692,167, forward strand.
TCAATTCAATCCAGTGGCTCCTGTCTCTCCGGTATAATCCAGAACCTACAAACAGCAGATTACTTGCAATAAAAAGACAGGTTCTCTATTTATATTGAGGATACTGAGAAGTGATTCTTCATAAATGGTAAGGGAATTTTGCATTCCTGTAACTTTCATTAATGCAATGTCATATGATTGTGTATTTGTACTAACAGAAAGAGCCCCAAAGAGATTTCACATCCAGTCTTTCTTTCCTTGCCTGTATTTTGCCTGCTATCCCTGTGCTGTTCCTAGTATCAAAGGAAGATGCTGAGAATCAATTATTTAGAAGATAACTGAATTTCAGTGTCATCTTTTACCTCTGACTCAGTGTGCAGCCTCCAGGAAAAGCTGGCATACGTGATACTAAAAAACATATTATCTATTTTTTAAAGTTGTTCAGTTACCACCCACTTTTTAATACAATTACCATCATTTAATATCATTGGAATATGGATACAGGCAAAGCCACTCTCCTTCTTGGTCATGTGAGGGCCATGTGACCATTTGAAATTTTACTGCCTTTCATCCCCACATGGCCAAGACAAGGAGTTTCAGTGCAGAAGGACTTGCCCAGAAGATTTCTAAACACACTCTGGACTGTATAGAAAGATATGTGAACTATCCAGGGCTTTATAGGTAATAATCAGCATTTTGACTTGTACCTGTAAATGACAGGTAGCCAAATGAGCTGTTTTGACAGGGAAAATGTGTGTTTCCTGTAGTCAGGCTTAGACCCCTTCTACACTGCCCCTTATTCCAGGATCTGATCAATAATCAGTTCATTTGAAATGTGCTACTGGAGGAGAGCTCTGTGGATATAATGAACTGCCAAGATGCCCAAAAATGAGTACCAGAACAAATCAAGTCTGAGTTCTCCCTAGAAACCCAAAATAACCAAAGTAAGGCTATCATACTTGGTTGATATCATGAGATGGCATGACTCATCAGAAAAGTCAGTAAAGTTTGGTAAATTGAGAAGCAGTAGAAAAAGATGAACATGGTGTTGCATCTACACTAAAGAATTCACACAGTTTTACATCACTTTGACAGCCAAGACTTGATGCTATGGAATTGTGGGTTGTAATTTTACAAGGTCTTCAGCCTTCTCTGCCAAAGAGTACTGATGCCTCACCAAAGTACAAATCCTCTGATTCCATAGAATTAACTATAGCAGTTAAAGTGATTTATTTATTTATCGTGTCATCCGCAATCAGAACATTGTATTACATTTTTAACAGAACAAAACAAACAAAGAGGGAAAAAAACAAAACACAAATTTTGCAAACTTGGTAGCTGATTAAATGTCCTTTGACCAGTATCTGGCCACTTGGAGTGCCTCTGGTGTTGCCGCAAGAAGGTCCTCCATCGTGCATGTGGCAGGGCTCAGGTTGCATTGCAGCAGGTGGTCAGTGGTTTGCTCTTCTCCACACTCGCATGTCATGGATTCCACTTTGTAGCCCCATTTCTTAAGATTGGCTCTGCATCTCATGGTGCCAGAGCGCAGTCTGTTCAGCGCCTTCCAAGTTGGCCAGTCTTCTGTGTGCCCAGGGGGGAATCTCTCATCTGGTATCACCCACAGATTGAGGTGCTGGGTTTGAGCCTGCCACTTTTGAACTCTCGCTTGCTGAGGTGTTCCAGCGAGTGTCTCTGTAGATCTAAGAAAACTATTAAAAGTTAAAGTGATGACAAACTGTATTAAATCAATAGTATAAATGTATCCCCAGTCAAAAAAGCCACGTGCCTTGATTTGCAGCATCTGATCAGGGTGGTTGATGACAGAGTTTCTTGGAGTTCTCTCATTTATAGGGTCACCATACCACTAAGTCACCTTGACAGTGAATAAAAAGAAATGAATTTGTCCAGTCTCTTTCTAAAGCTCTCCATCTTGTGGTAGAGAATTTCACATTTAATAATAAGCTGTGTACTGTGTACACAGTATAAAAGTATCAGAAAAGAGAAACATCACGCAGGCACTTCAACATGACCTCCCTGTATGTGTTAAATTTCAGCTCTCCTATTGTTCCTCTTGGAAAAAATGATGTAGCCATGTGAACCTAGTTGGATCCTGCAGCAACAGAGGAACACAATGTATAGACGAGCACTGTATAGAGCATTTCTATTCTGCATTCTACCAGCGTCTGGGGAAAATACTCAGACGACCTGTTCTCTCTTTGTAGGAGAATAAAATTGAATTCATTGCCTGACACTGCCTGCTTTGAGAGTGAGCTGGCATTTAATCTGGTCCTGAAGCTCACCCTCGGTTCTGTAGAATGCCTGCTGTCTCCACTGTTGTAGAAAATGTATTTGGCAGATGGTTTTTATGGCCTGCACTGATCTTCCTCTAAGCATAGCAGCACATTGAAATTATATCCCTAATAGACACAGGTAGTGGAGACATTTCTCTTACTGACAATCCCTTGCTATCGGGAAGTTGATAAGAGGTGCTTATTAGGAACATTAAGGTGGCATTTTCAGTAAGCACCAGAGTCAGGGAAAGCAATGTACACCTAATGCATTCAAAGGTAATCTTTACCATTCATTTCAGAGGTGACAGAAGGACATAACAGGACAGGATGCCTTCACCTCCTCCATCACTTTCCCTCCTGCCAGCATATCAGTTTCTACAACCTTTAAAAGCTTCTCTTTTTGATTGTTTCCATGAGGAATTGAGACATCATCCATATTAGTCATACTTAGCCCTTAGGTAACTCCTTATGGGCATCATCTCAGTAGCTCTGAAAGGCAGCTCAGAAAATAGCAGTTTGCCAAAGGACTAGGTTCAACTCCAGGACATGAAAATATTACTTTTAGAGTAACTCCCTTTGCTAGTTGAGATAATTTTGCCAATCTTGGGTGGTCTTCAGATTCAAAGGAGCACTGATCAATGTATCCCCTTCCATGCCATTAGGCCAAGGTGAACTAACCTGTCTGTGGTGACTAATGAGTCCAGCCATATTTTAAATATCCCATTGTGACCGAAAATGGTGCCACATCAGCAACACTATGGGAAATTTTGATTGTGGTAAGATCCAGCACCCTTGCACTATATAGAATTCTATACACAGTGGATGTGAGAGCACACCTATGGATGGGTTTGTGTGTAAGGATGGTTTATGTGTTATATTATAATTTCTAGAATTTCACAGCATGATAGATGGAGGATTTTGGGAGCAACAAAACAGTGCCTCCAAGCTGTTGCTTAGGACAGGTGCCTACAGCGGGTACATGCCAGTTTTAAGTTGGCTGCCCACAGAAGCCAGGGGCTGACACGAGGACTGTGAGGGGCCATTTAGTGCATTCCTGACTGCAGCATTTTGGAGATCCCCATTGGACATTCTGATACTAATTCTTTGGGAGGCACCTCACCCAGAACAGTTCAATTATTTTACCATTTCCACACCAGGAAAACCTGACATTCTTTAGCTCGGTCTCATTTTGAAGTCAGCTCAAATCTCATGTAAGCTGTCAGCTTAACAAAAGATAGAAGTGTTGGTTCCAATTCAGCCAACATCAGTTGAGAGCTGCTCCTATTCAAAGCAATTGCAATTAACTAAGTTGTTCCACTGGCTTCTCTTCTTTCTTTGTTCTAATATTTGTGATTTTTTAAAAGCCTGTACAAATAGAAGCAGCTGTTATACAAAGAGAAGAGCTACAGTTTGGCAGAAACAAGTCCAGCACTCATGAGGAGGGTGACATTGGGAAAACAAGTAAAATGAGGTGGAGGACAAGCTTGGAGAAGTTTTCTTTTTACTCTTGCTCCTTTTATCCCCATAGCAGCTGCTGGATTTTTGGAATTGTAGTCCAAAAAAGTATTCGCTGAAACTCATGCAGATGTGCAACAGACCCCAACCTGCTTTGTTTTTCAACTGCCCTTTGGCCTTTATGTTGCCTTCTGCCTTCCTATAGCAAATCATGAGTTGCATTGACACTAGGCCATCTTTCAGTCTCTCCATATCATTTGCAAACCACCACAACATCAGCCCTTCACCTTTCTTTGTCCCATAGAATAGCAAGAGGTATGCCCCCTTCCTAAGAGAATAGCCACGAGCTTGGAAGCAATGACAGTAATATTTCCATTTCTCAGTATCTACCTTTTGAGGCAGTTGCCTCATTCTGCCAAATGGTAAGACCAGTCCTCTATGTAGGAATACTGTGAAAATAAAGATAGCTATTGGATTGTCCTATCCGGCCAAGGCCAGTATTCACATACAGCACAGCTTTGCAAGGTGGCCTCAACATTACTATCACTATCTCAATGAAATGCAAGTGTTGTTCCAGTTATGCCTGAAAGTTGGTGTAGCTCTTCCATTGAAGGGTTCTCTCAATAGAGAGGGATACATTTTAATTATAATACATCTTGAGGCTTTTCTTCTTCATTTTTCAAAAAGAATGTCCAGTAAATGGCAAAATTATCAAAGTGGTACATCACAATATTTTGAATTCTAATTTTGTGGATACTGGGCTAAGTTTCTATTGTAATGTTATTGTTTTTTAGAATTGTTGGGGGGGGGTCTTAAAATTGTGTCTTCTATTACGAAAACCTAGAGAAGACAGCTTTAACATCAAGATAACAGAGAATTAAAAACACAACCATTTTATTTTGTCCATTATCTTATTACAAAGTCATCTTCTCAATTTTGCTCAGGGCCTCTGGGAACATAAATGTGATTTCTCACTCTGCAAGGTGTTTTAATTCAATGTTGGAAAGACAGTGCCTTTCCATCTTCACCATGTTGAGCTGCAAAAATAAAGAAGTACTTCCTCAATTTTTTTAAGATTGGCTATCCAAATGTTTCATGGGAAGGAGACTTTTTTCTTATTGTTTGTATTATTCCCAAAATTGGGACTCAGGTAGCTTACTTTTTTTAAAAAAAAGTAATACTATATATAGAGTGGGAGGTAACTTTCCTTTTTCTCATAACATACAGGCTGCATTAAGGTGCATTTTTAATAAAAGGAGACAGCAATGTGCATCCACTGTTTTATTTATACCCTACCTTTTCCCCAAACTAGAACTAAAGGAAGCTTGCCAAATAGGCAGCCAATTTTAAAAAAACACATATGACTAAAAATATTCACGAAGTTGAAAATAAAATAGTATTAAATGAATAACAGAATTAAAACCATTTAAAACAGTATTTTAAGAGAACAAATAGAAGCAGAACAACTCCATAAAAAGCCATTTTCTATTAACAACAATAAATTCTCAAAACATGCTGAATTAAACAATTCTGCACCTGCCATGGGAAAAGAAGCAAATACTGATCCATCCTGGTCTCCCTAGGATGTTCAGGGGGTTGGAAGCAGCCACAGAGAAGGTTGTCTTTTGCATTCCCACCAAATGTCCCTGTGAAGGTTGTGGGAACAAAAGAAATGCCTCCTTTGAAGCTTGGGCAGGTTCAGAAGGGAAGGCATAGTCCTTCAGAATGCACCCTGTGTAGGCTTTTATAGATCACTGTCATCACTTGGGATTGTGACCAGAAACAAACTGGCAGCCAGTGTTCCAGAAAAGAGATGTGTGTTTTTGTACCCAGTTAAAAATCTGACTACAACTTGGATCAGCTGAAGTTTCTGAATGCTCTCCAAAGCAGCCCCATACAGAGTGCAATACGGTAATCCAGATGCCATATAGCAACATGGCATATATCAACATGGCCAGTTCCAACATCTCTAGAAATTGGTGCAGTTAGCACACCAACCTTAACTGTGAAAATCTGAGTACAAAGGAGTGGGACTTATCAGTACCACCTCCTGCACTAACAAGGGATGTCTATCCATCACAAAAACTCTGAGTGAAGAAACATCAGCAGCAATAAGGGAGATCGGAGTCAGGGAGAGGTCCTTACCTGACTTCAGTTTTCCAGAGCAGGCCACTTGTCTCCTCAAAAATGGTGGAAAGAAGTAGGAGGAGACAAGCAGGATAACTGTGGACAAGTGGGGGTGGTCAGCAAAGAGTCTCTCCAGGGAGTATCTACCATAATAGAAGAACCAACCAGCTCTGCTCTCCCTTCCAAGGCAGGGTAGTACCATAGAGCCACTGCCACTGCTGCCATTTTCCTGCCCAAGCATTTAAAAAGGCCAGAAGCAATGCCATAGCAGTTAGAGGGATCACATTGACCTGTGTATAATCCACTCGGGGTTTTTTGTGGGGGGGGGGGTCAATTGGGGGCATATTTATTTTCAACTTATACAGTGTTCCCTCACCACTTCGTGGTTCACTAACCGCAGACTCACTGTTTCGCGGCTTTTCAAACAAATTAATTTAAATACGTTGCATACAAGTAGAGGAAGAGAGAGAGAGTACAGCGTCCCTACATTGTGATTTTTCACTTATCGTGTGGTTTCCTGGAACGGAACCCCTGCGATAGGTTAGGAAACACTGTATAATACTTCCTTGATGTAGTCATTTCTGTTCAGGTGTCTATATTGTCAGGAACATATCTTCTTCATTAACTGAAGTATTATGATTGTAACACCCACACTCTTCAAGTTTCTATAAATGTTAGCCTACAGATTTCTCCACTTCACCCTTTCAAATGTACTGAAAAGTTTTTTTTAACTTTAAGTACAGACCTACTTTTCAGCCACATTGATCAACAAGAATGCAATAATGGGCAAAGAAAGCAATTGATGTGGATTAATGGTTGTGTGAGCACTGTGGGAAGCAATCAATCAATCAGGAAGAGTTCCATGATAAGCAGACAAGGGCCTGTATTTTCTTCCAATACTATTCTACCTTGAGCTTACAATTCCTGTCTGATCCATCCATCAATGCAAGAATCTCACTCTGTGTGTTCCCAAGGTCAGTACTTAGTGGGCCAGTTAGTAAGTGTTCTAAGAGTAATTTTCTCTACAACAGTTTTCCACTGGGGCTTTAAGTTCCTTAAAATAGTATAGTCTGATCCATCATGTTCAGCACTCATGGCTGAGACATGCTTCAGGGCCTGCCTTTTCATTCTGAGCTGTTTCCTGCATGCAAATGTAGAGGGGTGCAGCTGTCGGAGCTTGACTGCTACAAAGACTCATTAATCATGTTATTTCCTTTTCTGGTCCCCCCTTCCCATAATATCAAACTAAGCACCTGATAAGAAAGAATCTACCCCCCATTTTGAAAAATATGCAATTGGAGAAGGATACTAGTATTATTTTGCAAGGAATTGGTTTCCCAATCATTTGGTACATCGGCTGGAAAATTCAAGAAATGTGTCTATGGATTTGGATCCAGGCACTATCTTCTGTGAATGGAAAGGAGTGGGATTAAGGAAGGATAATACTTAACTCATGATAGCACTGCTTGCTAACCATTTTTAAGGACCCAAAATTAAATATGACACTCTATTTATTGGTATGACAAAGGGTAGATAAACTCTGGTCTCATTCACAAGACTATCAGAAGCCACCTACTATGTAAACCTATAGGGGCGATAAGAGTGGACAATATTATTGTTTTGGAGGATATTGAAATTTGTAGAGAAAACATATTAATCAAACCCATGAATAATCAAACCCACAAAGGTCAAACCCACAAATGGGGAAAGCTGACTGTAGCCTCATTTTGGAGAAACTTAATGTATGCCATGGTTTCTGGTTAGATGGGGATCGTGGGTGGGGGGTCACACAGTGTGGAAAAATCCTAATATTTACCTATCACTGGAACAGGTTGTGCATCCATTGCTTCTGGGAGATTTTTTTTTAAAATCATGGGCATATAACTTGAGAGGGATTCCCTATACACCATGGTCCCATCAGCACCTGTCATGCCCCTCAGAGAAGGTACTCAGAAGTTCCAGGAAATTTGGGCCGGGGGGGGGGGGGTGATGATATGGTCAAAGATCATCTTCTAATCTCAGGAATAGCTATGAAAGAAGATAAAGCAGGGGAAAACATGTGGGATGAGATCTGTCAAATTCCCTATGTTTAATCGCTTCAGCTATGTGAAGTAAGGGGCGTTCCTGTGGCCGGTCTCCCAAAATCATGATTCATGAGCTTGGCATAGTAACTTTTTAAAGTCAGGTTTTCTCTCAAGTGATGTCTGGTGTAAAACAGCTGCTTGTGTCTACTCTAGAGTATCTGGATTGGAGGGGAAAGTGAAGTTTCCCCATATTTAAGATCATCTGCTTGGGTCTACTGTAGAGTAGAGGGATCGGAGAGCAAAGTCAAGGATCCTATAAGCTTGTTTCTCTAGGCTTTTCCTTTTTAATAATGGAGTGGGTGGGGACTACACTCACTCCATTATTAAATAAATCTGAAAACTGATAATTCCGATAAAAGTGACAAGAAAAGACAATGTGTGAAGAGGAATGAGAAATGGAAGGATGCTCTTCATAATACTATGGATCATAACACCACAGTAATATTACACTCTCCTTCAATCCCAGTGGGATAATCTAATAATCAACTGAATCTTAATCTAATAATCAACTGAAGCTGCTCCAGATCCGTCCACTCAAAGCAGAAGACCAGAATTATTATATCAATATTTCAGACAAGGGTGTTTTTAGCCATTTCAATTTCTTCAACTAATGTCCAGATAAACACCCTGCTCTCTTAATAAAGTCTTCAGTCTGTGGGTAGAGCAAGTTTTTTTGAGAGCTGCATGGCTCCCACAAAAGCAGCCCCACATCATACAGAGTATAGTGGACCTCTGGTGTCGGTCATAGTTTAGTTCCAAGATCTCCTATGGATACCAAAATTCATGGATGCTCAAGTTCCATTATCTAAAATGACGTAGTAAAATGGTATCCCTCATATACAGTGGCAAAATCAAGCCTTGTCTTTTGACTTTTTGAAAATATTGTCCAGCTGTTGAAGGTTGACTCTGTGGATACCGAATCCATGGATATAGAGTGCCAACTATACTACAACACTCATGACACATTATCAATACTGTGGATTGGCCTTTTCCTTTTCCCTTTCATTGACTGCCACTAGAAAGATGGAAAATAGTCCTGTTACATTACATCACATATTTTATAGTAATGAGGCTTCTGGGAAAGGGAGGAGGGAAAATGTACAGCTCTCGTGACACTTAGTTCCAGTCTGTGTCATTCATAGGCTTTAATGTCTATTCAGTATGTACGTATTTGCATTAAATCCATTTTCCCTGGCAATGGATTGAATGCCTTAAGGCAGCTTATCAGAGCATTTGTCCCATTCTGACTGAATGTAATAGGCTCAGATGATACAGTGCTTTCATTACCAGGAACTTAAGAGTAGGAAATGAAATCACAGCTTGGCCAATACAGTCAAATCATGCCGCCCTGCTTGTCTCTAAACTGACCTATTTACTTGCATGTCGGATTTCTAAAGCTAATGTATACTTCTTGGATTTTTCAACATTTATTTGTTTATTTTTATTAATTATTTACATACATAGCCAATGAGTTGAAAGTGCAATAGATGGCTCCCTTCTTCCTCATTTTATTTTAGGGGTGTGATTCTGATGGGGTTTTTTTCCTCAAAGGAAGTTATGAGTATTTGGCAATTTCCTTCTCACTGGGAATCCATTTTCAAAAACCATACTGGTTTATAAGGCTATTTGCAATTTGGGACTTATTCCTTGAAAACTTTATATGTGGTTGTTTTTCTGTGTAAGAAACACAACCACACAATATTCACTCCTGTGCAAAATAAAAGCTAGTTTCTGTGCAGAAAATTCTGTTTTCTATGCTAATCCCCCATGAGCAAAGTTTGCACAGAATAGGACCCCATTTTCTGCAAAGGAAGCAAAACTATCCATCCAAAAAAAGTACAATTCTACATAGAAATATCACTTTCTGGTCGGAAAATACTTCTTTCCTGTATAGAAAATTTCCTGCATGTGGATTTTGTGCAGAATACATCACAAATTCACAAAATCATACCTGTTAAGAATTGTTTTTGTCATAGTTTCTCAACACTTGAAAAAGATCGTTTTGGCTGGTTTGAATATTGTAGAATATTCTTTCTATTCCTATTAATTCTACACCTACCTTTTGAAATAAATCAGGTTGAGGAGAAAAATGACTGACACAAGATCACTCTGTCATTGTCATGGATCATCTTGAACTAACTCAACTCATCACAGCAGAAATGAGGAATTATTATCCTTCTAGATGTTGATGAACTGCTGGTCCCATCATCTCCCAGTATTGATTATGCTGAATAGAGTTAATGGGAATTAAAATTGAAAATCACACACAGTTCCATACTGCTACTTTATACTGTAGACTCACAGCAGCTTTAAAGAAAGTAAAGGCTGTAGTAGTGAGTGTTGTTGTTTTGTGTGAAGCTTTATAATGTCCCCTGAGAAAGATGGTGAATAAATGTTCAAAGCCTTACATTTGAGACACTCTGGGAGAAGGCAAAAGGACACATGATCAAATATAAGCTTCTATTCATGCAGCCCAGTCTAATGCTGTTCTGCACTGAGGTCATGGGTCCTTTTTATCAGAAGCTATCGCTGCATGAGTATTTTGATTAGGGGTTTTATATGCTGTTTTTAACTATATATGTTTTATGTTATTATCATTATTTTGTTTAGAACTGATATGCGTTTTACTGTATTTGTACATTTAATTGCACTACCATGAGCTTTTGCAAGCCACCCTGAGAGATGGTGGCAGGATAGAAATAAAGTTGGTATTATTATTATTATTATTATTATTATTATTATTATTATTGGATGAGGGTACTTTCCAAATGACTATTTTGCAGTCACACACACTCCTACATGAAAAGAGACTTTCTTAATGCTCAAAAATGTCAAAGCAGGGGGAGGGGGGTTGCAAAGGAAACACAATTTTCTGCACAAGTTACTTGCTTCCTTCCTGTGTAGAAAAAAAAATCACGTTACCTGTGCAGGAAGGTTTTGTACCCAAAAGCTCCTGGCCAAGATGTTGCTGCAATGCCATAAGTATAATCCGTCTTCTGATCCATCCCCAGCAACCACTTTGGAATCCAGCCAGCTACACCGACTAAAAGATATCCAAGTTCTGAAGAATGACATGTCCAGCCCCCTCATGCCAGCAAGCTGTGGTATGATGAACAGTGGCAGGAACTTCTGCCACAACTGCTCATTGAGCCATGGCACACCAGAACATGTCACCATTCAGTTCCCCACTCATCATTGGTGTAGAAATCTTTCAGTTAGTGCAGCTGTATGATTATCCAATGGAGCTTGTTAAAGATTAACATGATTCCTGCAATTAGAAGCATCTGCAAAACCCATGTAATTTAATAATTTTGAACCCCAGGATGTTTGTTTCAGCAGCCAAACTAAATAAAGCTCACAGTTTTTCTGTATAGAAATCCACTCTTCATTACCCCCTCTTTTTTCATTCACTTGAGTGTATGGGGGGGCGGGCGCATTTTGTAAATGATATTATAAAGTGGCAGTCTACATATTTTCTACAGATCCACCTTTTTCCTAATTGCATTTTAAATGTATTGTTTCTAATATATATACAATAGCTTTAAAATTAAATTATTATACAATATCTATTTGTAGATGTGCTATATCTCAAAAGTCAGAGCTTAATTGTATTTTGACATGTCTTAGGGGCCAAATATGCCCATGAAATGTGAAAGCCAGTGGATAAGAATATTCCAGTTAATACATCCATGCAAGATCAGGTCAGCTCGCATCAGAATTTGCAAAACAAAGATTTGACAAGCATCCCTAAGTAGTTGTGCTCAGAATTCAATTATTGATCCCAGCTGATGTCTTCCTTCTGTGTCAGATTCATTATTTTTAATGGGGCACCAGTATTTTAAGGAAATGAATGAGATTAATAACCTCTTCAAATGGGCTGCCAGAGTGTATTTATTATTATTTTATTTATTTCCCATACTTGTACCCCATGCTTTTCACCCCAAAGGGGACTCAGGGTGCCCTCACAAACAGCAACAATATGATGCCCAACAGACAAACAGATTCCAAAAAATATCAAATACAATTTAAACCAGCAATAAAACATAAATTGTTAAAACAGCAATTAAAATCACACAAGTTCAAAATCATAATCCAGAATCAGTCCGTTGGTCCATCACTTTAAGACATCTCAAGTATTGCATTGTTATAGTTACTGCTCGAATGCTTGGTCCCATCACTATGCATTGTGATGAATCCGGTGACTATCCACCATCAGAGGATGTGGGGAACTCATTGCCCACACCCTGCATCACCTGACTTAGCTTTAAGCCGATCCAATGGGGAAAAGGGTTGACCATGCAGCTTCTCCTCATTCCTTCTTGTGCAACACAGGAAGCTTCCTGTATTGCCGCAGTAGCAGCATATGCCAGTTCCATGCTAGTTGACTCACCAGAAGTTCCTTTGCATCATGAGATGGGAATCAACAGGATCCATGGGTCAACCAGGGCTGAACCAGCATATGCCATTGAAGTATGCTACCGAATTTTATTTATTTATTTATTTGGGGTTCTTGTACCCCGCCCTTCTCACCCCGAAGGGGACCCAGGGCGGCTTACAGCTGCAAGGCGCACTTAGACGCCTGCTACACAGAATCCATCTGATGAGGTTGTAACATTTGCCAAATTCATAGTGTGGTTAGCTAGCGGCATGAGACAAATCAGGGCATTTCTGCAAGCAAGGAATTTCTGAGTCTCTGCACATAGAAGAGTAGAATTTTAAAAGGATGAGTAATTGCATTAAAGGAACTCAATACTCCTTAAGCATGATATGTTTTGGAATCTAGGATGGATCCACAAACAGAAATGCTCTGGGTTGTTGTAGGTTTTTTCAGGCTATATGGACATGTTCTAGAGGCATTCTCTCCTGACGTTTCGCCTGCATCTACGGCAAGCATCCTCAGAGGTAGTGAGGTTTTAAGTCATTTTGTTTGTCCCAAAAACTTAAAACGAAATATTCTATTGCTGTTATTGCATGCTGAGAAAGAGTGATTTCCCCAAAGTCATCTCATGGGTTTCCAGAAACCAGCAGATATCTCAGCTGTAGCCTCCCAAAGTTCTAAAGGGGAAAGCAATTTAAAATGCAGTGTCATCAGCAGGACAGTCAACACAATTATTCTTTTCATAGGCAATATGCTAGGCAATTTTGTTCCTCTTAGTTCTGTATTAATAGTCGACACTATAGTCAATTCCACATTAATTAAAGTAAATTTGCATTTAAATTTCAGCTTTTCATATATTTTTCAAGCATGAATGGGTTTATTTGAATGAATTTAATATTTAATGGAGTATGGATTTTAATTAATTTCAACTAATGTTAACCAATTTTACATATAGCAGCTAATTTATATCTATTTTATCTTTTAAAAACCTGAAAAATGCTTCCCCATCTTGCAACAGTTGAACACTGATGTAGTAGCTTCCCAATTATGGAGTTATAGAGTCCTCTAATAAAACTCTCATTTCTGAAATCATGCTTGATCTTACATACCCACATATTGTTGTCAGTGTGTGCCTTCAAGTCATATATGATTTATAGTGGCCCTAAGGCAATCCTATCACAGTGTTTTCTTGGCAGGATTTCTTTTAAGGAGGCTTTGTCTTTCTCTGAGGCTGAGAGAGTGTAACTTGCCCAGTAGGTTTCTATGGCTGAGCAGGGATTCAAACCCTGAGCTCTAGAGCTGTAGTCAAGTGCTCAGATATAACAGTATGGTGGCTCTATACCAGAATGTACATCTCCTTTTTCTTTATTTCTTTAAAATAGCTACTGTATTTCCCCAAAAATATCACACTGTTTTATATTTATTTTTTTCTCAAGAAGACACACTACAGCTTATTTTCAGGGGATATCTTATTTTTATTAAGTACTAGCTGACCCCTGCCACATGTTGCTGTGGCTCAGTCTGTGCTTTGTGTGTGTATATATGTGTGTATATATTTGTGTATATGTATGTTTGTATATATGTCTGTGTGTGGTTTTGCACATGCGTTGTAATGTATTTATTATTATTTTTGGACTTTTTAAGTCTCTTCCACTGTGTTTTTCAGTGTTTTTATGAGTGATGGTCACTCATCGGCTTGATAGATGTATTGTGTCCAAATTTTGTGTCAATTTGTCCAGTGGTTTTTGAGCTATGTTAATCCCACAAATGAACTTTACATTTTTATTTATATAGATGATACAATAATCTGCATTTATTCAAATATAGTGCTGAGTAAAACAGCGGCTTTACTTCTTCCCCCTGAGGACACACAATATTTAAAGCAGAGCGTCCTGCTCCTCACTTCACTTAGGAGACTTCCCAGGAGATGGACCGAAGGGAATCAGCACCGCCAACCATGGTCCCATTGAGGCTGGTGACTCACTCTCTCTCTCCCTCACTAGGGGAGGAAGATAAGAAAGAACATAAGGGGAAGGAGGAAAAGGAGGAGGAGGCAGGAAATGACAGGAAGTAAGAGGGAGGGAGTCCCGGACTCACCTCCACTGCCACTGTGGAAAGTTCTTGCATTTCACTTTCTATGTCTTCCTCTATGTTTCAGCTTGTATCACTATGTCTTATATTTGTGGTATGTCTTATCTTTAAGCTATAAAGCTGTATGTGGTGAGAAGTAGCATGATAAAACCACAATGTATAATTAAACATTTTTTTAAAAACACATTAAATGTTATAGTGTAGGAAAAAACTGACAATATTACATTGCAAAATATCTTTTGACTTGTTTCCCAGATTCTCACTGTTCTTGTTTTACTTACTACATGCATGCTACATAACCCATTTAGAATGAACAATGATAAATAGAGGAATAGTTCTCTTTCCCTCACCCCAAACATATTGGGTTTGTATCCTTACAGCTGCTGAGATGACATTTAAAGGTCTGGGCACATGCCTTCAAATTTATTTATTTATTTATTAATGCACTTGTATACCGCTAATATCTCAGCCTAAATCGGCGACTCATTGCGGTTTACAACATTTAAAAACAATATTCAGTTAAAAACATAAAACACATATACAGTACAAATTATTGGGCCACCAATAACAATCCTATGCATCTCATAACTGGAATCGTAATCCAAAATTCATCGTCCGTGTATAACCAATCCTTTAGTCATCACAATTCGAATTACCTGTTGATTTACAATGATTCCATGAATGTCATAGTTTTTCTTAGGCAGGGAATAAGATATAGTTTGTCATTTTCCCCCTCTTAAAAGCAGTCCTTGATATTCCTTAGTGCTTTTCCATCAAAGTCCTAACCAAGCCTGACTCTGCTTAGCTTCCAAGGTCAGGTGGGATCTGGTGCCTTCCCTTTTGTTTAGCTTAGCAAGTGTGTCTTTCTTTTGGATGTGACGAAAAGCAAAAGAACAAGACTGCCATTTTCTGAAGGATTTCCAAGTGTATTTTCACATCTAGAAAAACACTGCCATCAACATACATTATGTCAATTAATTCCCTTTGTTTTTCTAATTTCAGCATGCGGGAAGCTGATGAAAATCACTGGTCCTGTTACTGTCAAGACATCTGGAACCCGGTTTGGTGCTTGGATGACAGATCCATTAGCATCGGAGAAAAACAACCGAGTATGTGGTGTTTATCATTTCTTGCTGGGAGCCAAGCAGGAATTCTCTCCTCTGGTTGATGACTGGAATGCAAACAGAATAAAAAACAGTGTTTTAACAACTGCTTTAAATTAATGAACAAATACAAACAAAATTGATATCAGTATACAGGAAAGTCAGATTTTTGGACTAAATCCTCAATCTCCCAAATGTAATCACCACTATTGGGGAATGCTGGAAACTGTCATCTTAAAAAGTAATGTATCTATATTTGGCAAACGGAGTCAGATCATTCATTTGACTTACAGCTTTATTTACATCAACTAGCCACTTTCCATTTTTCTGCTATTTGAGATCCTTTCACATGAAATGAATTGAGTTTTCTGCAAGCCACACCTGTATAACTCAGCTATTGCTGCCCTTGACTACTAGCTGGAAATAATGAGATCTTTTATCATGCCTTGTTGGGCAGATTAGTTGATTTCTGCATGCCTAGGATATTATTTAAAATTTAAAGAGGTAATCAAAATGATCGGGCAGAATGAGCCCAATCGAATTAGGTTCCAAGCTGAGAAAGAATGGTGAAAATGGTGTGCTACCTTAAGCTTAGTTGGCATGGGTGCTAATAGATTATACCAAATGTTGTATTTTAGATTTAACTGAACTTTCTACAAAAACAATCTTTTGCACAGAAAACTATTTTATGCAAAATTATCATTTTTTGATACAAAGAAAGTTATCTTTGTACAAAAAAAAAACCCCAAGTAGTACAACAATAAATGTGAGTTTTGCATTTTAAAAATGAACATTTCATGCAGAAAACTGGGTATGATGTGCAAAATATTTCTTTTTCTGTACAAACCTGTCTTGGGACAAAAAAACACCTAAGAATTTTTGCACAAATGATTTTTTAAAATACATTCTGAAATGTGAATGTTTTACGTTTTTATAAAAACTATAGAAACCCTTTTAACACTTCTCAACAAGGAGGGGGGAAAGAAATTTCTTGTTCCTGCATGTGAGAAGGAGACCATTTCACACTACACAAGTACAATAAACTCCCCTTTAATTCCCCTAAACTCGATTCGTTTTTAGGGGTTTTTTGCGTTTCAATTTTTAAAAGAATTCCGAATTTTTTCTTTAAAAAAGTTCGAAATTTCGGAAATTACGAAACAATAACGAATCGATTCGTTAATGGCGGACGCAACCGCGCAATACGCTAAAAAAACCTCCAAATGGGACAGGGGGAACTTCTGAAGCTTCCCTCTCGCTCTGTTGTTGACTGTTGGTGTGATAATTATATATTTTTTTCACTGATAAAACAAACAACAACTATAAAACTTGCACCAGACATGCAGAAATAATAACGAAACAATTTCAAAACGATTACGAAACGATTCCGAAACAATTACGAAACGAATTGAAAAATTCGTTTCGATTTTTAGTTGCTCCTGAATGGTTCAATATCGCTTCGTTATAAAAAAAATAACGAATTAATAACGAATTACAAAATTAACGAACGAAACCACCCAGCCCTATTAAATATATCACTTATAATTGTCTAGTATAAAAGTGCCCAAATAATAAATGTGCATTTCCATCCTTAATCTAAACAAAGGTTTCTGCTCAAAGGTTTTATTTTCTTCCCAAGTTTACATAATGAACAAGATTGGTTGGTTTTTATTATTTAAATATGAAAATTATGATAAATTTCTTAGATGGTTCAACATAAAGGCACCAAAACCATGTCAGTAAAGACACATACAAATGAGATCTAAGGACCTCATCACATGGGGAAAAACCCATCTGATGTGGTCGTAAGGCTATAGCTCTGAACTGCTTACATCACTTTCTTATCTGTGGAATGAGAAAGCCTTCTATATAGATGGATAGCTTCCTGTCTTCCATATTCAGCAGCAAGCAAAAGCTCATAACATTTGTTTTTCTTCTGCTGGATTCCAGTAGTTTCTAGATAATTGAGGTGGCATCTGTCTCCTGTTTCCGAGAGGAAGTGGACATTTGCTTAAAACAGTACATTGATTTGCAAATTATGCTTCTTCAGATGTTCACAATCTATTTTTTCCTCTGCTTTCAGGTCTGGTACATGGACAGTTACACCAACAACAAAATAGTCCGTGAATACAAATCAATAGCAGACTTTGTCAGTGGTGCAGAATCAAGGACATACAATCTCCCTTTCAAATGGGCAGGAACCAACCATGTTGTCTACAATGGTTCTCTCTACTTCAACAAATATCAGAGCAACATCATCATCAAGTATAGCTTTGATACTGGGCGGGTGCTTGCTCAACGTAGCCTGGAGTATGCAGGCTTTCACAATGTTTACCCATATACGTGGGGCGGCTTTTCAGATATTGACCTGATGGCGGATGAAATTGGCTTGTGGGCTGTCTACGCAACTAACCAGAATGCTGGAAACATTGTCATCAGTCAACTGAACCAAGACACATTGGAAGTGATGAAAAGCTGGAGTACAGGATATCCAAAGAGAAGTGCTGGGGAATCCTTTATGATATGCGGCACCTTGTATGTCACCAATTCCCACTTAACTGGAGCCAAGGTCTACTACTCATATTCCACAAAAACTTCCACATATGAATACACAGACATACCCTTTCATAATCAATACTTTCATATATCCATGCTCGACTACAATGCCAGAGATAGAGCTCTCTACGCCTGGAATAATGGACACCAAGTCCTCTTCAATGTCACTCTTTTCCACATAATTAAAACAGAAGATGATACATAAACTATGATCTAATGCTAATTCTGGCCACCCAAAAGCAGTGTCATTTGTGCTGAACTCAAAAGCATCCTGCTGGGTTCCTTTTCAGTTCTTTTTCCAGTATGAATTAAGAAAGGAAGTTTTTTCTACAGTATAATGTATTCCAAATATGGTGGAACCTTTCTTTAAAATGACCTGGTTGGAATTACAGGTATCTTTCTTAACTCTACACAAAGCCTGCCATGACTTTGGTATGGAAAGCACTAAAGTTGATTCAGTGGCTAAAGACATTGTTTAACAAAAAAATAAAAGTTTAATGATCTGCCTTATATTAGAGTCAGAGACTAATGGTGGCTTAACTGCATGAATGTCTTTTTCTACCATACATCATTTTTTTAAGAAAAGAAAAACCTGTCTAACAGCTCAACATCAAAATGTATTTGGACAGTAATTTATCAGAATGCACATCCATACTCTTTCGTTTGTGTTTTTCAAAAACACTGTTCCAAAATCAAATAATTAAAAATTTGATTGCTCTCATCGTTAGGAGAAAAAAAAGTAAAATTCCATTGGCTATTGCACAATTTCAGATGCGGTGCTGTACAGTCTGTTTTTAAACCTCTTGCAAGCAATTTCTCAATGATATGTATTTATACCATTGTGTCCACCATTGTGCAATTGTATCTCTTCACTTCTGTGAAAGTCAACTATTTTTTATAAAATATAATTGAAGTTTCACCACAGGTCTGGTTATGGGTTCATTCTGGAATGATGTGGGTAGGAAAATTTCACAATCATTAAGATTTTCACTTCCAGGATGACACAGCTGATAGCTTTCAACTTCTTCTGAGGCCAAGGTTATCTGTAATAATGGATGGTGAGCACTAACTGCTCAGTGTGAACTTGCCACAACATGACATGAAAACCAAAAGGAAGGCTATTCTAAAATGCAAAGTTAGGTTTCAGGACTTTTCTTTGAGTAGTAGAAGTGTTTCTTTGAGTAATAGAAGTGTTTCTCTGAGTATTAGAAGTATTTAGCTATTATCTAATGTCCATAAACATCTTTGCCATAAATCCCCTCAAAGTATGTCTATTCCTTGTCAGTGTCACATTGAAAAGGTTCCAAGTACTTAGTCCAAACAAAAATTGTTGATATGAAAACCATGTACAGGGGTAGACATTTTTAAAATTAGACTTGGTATGGCAAGGGCCTTGATATACAGTTTAGCATATAACATTGGATGGATATAGAGTGGAAGTAGGGGCTGACAAATTTTCAGCTATGTGAAGCCCAGACTGACCTGCTATTCCAACACTATTCTCTGCTCTTTCTCTCCTTTCTTCCTACTATGTGATTTATTTTTCCCTCCAATATATTGTTCTATGTTCCAGCCTAGAGGTGGGAAAATTGTGTTTCATGCACCCTGAAGGTCATTTTTCTAGCTGACATCCCTCCATGCCTCTCTTGTCCACTTCTCTTACTACATGAATGATTATAGTTTTCTGTTCCTAGAGAGCTCCAGAAATGGTGCTTGTCTCCTCAAATAAGGTACAGGGCCTCCTCCAATCTGCCCAGTCCAAAAGCAGGGAAAACACTCTTACTCATCTCTGGGCTTTGAGCAGTCCATGTTGGGTTAACAAGGCAAGAGTGACAAACTTTCTAATTTTACTTGACTAATCCTAACAAAATTTAAACGTCATTGTATTGAGGCAGACATTACAATATGGACACACATCTACAGAGCGGGAAAGTGGGTTTGCAACTGCCTGAACAGTGTAGAAGAACCACAAAAACACAAAATGAAAAGCTCAGGGGAGGGGGAGAGAAAGAAGAGAAATTGAGTTCTTCTGTTGCTTCTCATTCTTTGGGCCCTTCCACACAGCCATATAACCAGAATATCAGGGCAGGTAATCCATAATACCTGCTTTGAACTGGATTATCTGAGTCCACACTGCCATATAAGCCAGTTCAATGTGGGATTTATACAGCTGTGTGGAGGGGGCCTTTTTCTAACTCTCACCTGTCTGTCGACTTATAAACAATCTACAGAAATATCTATACAAATATGGGAACCAATAGGATATCGTGGTTGAATAGGGAACCAAGGCTTTGAGACAACAGGGTCCCACTCCCTGCTCTGCCATGGGCAAGACATGCAACCCTTCACACAGCCCCTGGGGCCTTGTTGCTTCACCGTACAGGACACCTCCCCCATTGTTTGGAGGGGATGGGACAAGGCGCATTGGTGCCCTCTCCCTACCATATGAGGGGTGGGGGTGGCAACATGCATTGCCTTGTTGCCCTTTCCCCCATCATATGGGGAAAGGGCAAAAAATTAAGGTAGGTCCATTGGAGCTACCCCCCAAAAAAAACACTTTCCTCCTCCTCTTTCCTCCTCCTCCTCCTCCTCCTCCTCCTCTTCCTGAGAAATGCTAGGAAATTAAAGTTTGGAGCTGCCAAAACAGCAGCAGCAGCAATGCCCTCCCAGGGCACAGATCCTTTTTCCCCTGCCTCCCTTGTTGCCCACACTGTTTTCCTTGCCACCCAGACCCTTCCCCCTTCACCTACTTTGCTTCCAAAATCCTATTCCCCTCCAACCACTCAGGGAGAGCTTTGATTAGCATAAGGGGGTTGACTGGATGGGCCCTGGGATTGCTCCTATCATTATCATTATTACAAAGTCTGGATGGCCATCTGTTGGGGATGCTTTTATTGTGCTTTTCCTGCGTGGCATCCACTGAAATACTATTCAGTTTATGTTGGTTAATTTCAAATATTGTATTGTTCTTTCTTTCTTTCCTTTTTTTTTCCCCAGGAGAAACGAGATATGTGCAGTGTGCATAGGAATTTGTTCATTTTTTTCCAATTAGTTCACACAAACACTCTCCACCCGTCTGCCTCTGGCCTGGCCCATCTGTCAAATTTTAAAACGCAATGCGGCCCTGTGTCCAAAAGTTTGCCCATGCTTGTGAGACACACACACACATTAAATATAATGTATTGTAATGTAATGTAATATAATAAAAAAACATTTCTTGGGGTTTCACGAGAAACTTTTGCTTCAAAAAAGGCTCCACAACTGAAAAAGTTTGAGAATCCCTGCTCTACTGTGAAGCTTTTTCTCCCATTTCGAGAGCCAAGTTCTCTGTTACTGTGTGAGGTGGAAAAGCAAGTGATACCTCTCCTTTCATTGTACATTCTCAAGGTATTCCCAGGATATTCACAAAGACCAGCCAAGTCATTCTGACATTTGAGCTAAAAAAAAAATTTAAAAAACCACAAGCACCCCTCGCCTTCTCTGTGGTAGTAACCTATGCAACAATAATGACTTAAAAACAAATACGTTGCTGCCTTTTCATTATAGTGAGCATCATCCACCTCACTCTCCCTAATAGTAGTCCAGTCCCAAGTTCACAACCATAGAGAAAGAGGTTCAAGTATTGCTAAGCATTCAGAGCCCCGTACATCCATCCTTCTGTATCCACAGACTCTGCATCTATAGATTCAACCATCCAGTTTGGGGGGAAAATTAAATTCCAAAAAGCAGACTAAGAGACACAATTTTACTACATCATATTATATAATAGGGCTTGAGCAACCATGAAATTTGATATCAACAAGGCTCCTAGAACCAAATTCTAACAAATAATAAAGGCCCACTACATCCATAACAAGCAATGATATCTGTGTGTTGTATTTATGTACTTAGGATGCTTTCCTTGTTCCAGGCTTTAGTAGAAATTCTGCTGCAGGTCTTGCTAGAACACTTCGCATTATGATTGTTGTTTCACAGATGTAATCTGTCACAGCTGCCTAGCAAACCATGGGAAAAAGAACTTCCTTTGCAATGAAAGTTGCTCCATGCTGAAGAGAATAATCATTTCATCTCAATGCTGAGTACAGAAGGATAACACAATGCCTTAATCCTTGACTGCTCCTCTCTCGGAGAATATTTGTTTCCAGTCCAGTTTGATGGGCCAAGTTCCATTCTCTTTGTAAGGTTAGATCCATAAGGATCATAAAGTTCATGTCACAAATCACTATTGCAGATATTTTTAAAAAACAAAAACAGTTAATAATGACCATAAATTCACAAGGATTGGGGAATATGCAAACAGTTCATTGGATATTTGGGTTCAAATTATATTAATCTCGTAGGGTTCCATAACTATTGTGCCAGGAGGTGTACCTTTCAGGATGTTACACAAAATGTTAAGAACAAGCAATCAGGGCTGCACAATTGTTTCACCAATGGCTGCAGTGGTTAGAATGTTACATAAGAATGGTCCCCTGCACAAATAAAGTGATTCACAACTACACACACAAGCCCTGCAAGTTCCTACTAGTGCTGGTTAACAGTATAATCCAACATACATCCTATTGTAATGTTATGCTATGCGACTGATGGATGTGATTTTGTACTAGTTGTCCTCAAGATGGCAGGGTTCCTTAATGTCAATAATTTTATGAAGCCGATGGTGAATCTGAGAGAGTAACAGACTCAGGATTAAACTATTTTCAGGGAAACAGACTTCTACATGCACAACATTGCAGGATGGATGCATCATATAACATTGATAAGGATATACAACGAAGGTGGAGGAACCCCTTTGAGCATGAAGACAAATTCAATTTCAGATAAATTACTTGGTGCCACATTACAATTGTGGTTATAGTCAAAGGCAAAAGACTAGAGACAAAAACACTGCTGCATTTTAACATAAAGTTCTCACATTCAATAAGGTTTAGGGGACCGCCAACTTTGTAGGAGACGATGCAAAAGCTTGGAATCCACCAGAAGATCGATTGTGATTTAATTCTGTTTCTTGAAGCCTTTGTTTCGTGTATTTCTATATATTTTTAAAAATACTCAAGACAGCTAACAACACTGTATTCAATTTATACTAACAATTGTAAAAATGGGGGCAAAACAAATAAGAAAGACATGATTGCAGATGGTAAACACAAGTCAGAGATGTGGTAACTTAAGAAATTCTAGACTCTACATCCCTCTCTTAAGTCCTGCCTACTCTCTTACCTGTAATGTCATCTGAAATCACCTAAAACTACATAGAATAATATGAATAAAAGACCTAGACGCAAACTAAACCATATATAGCACTGTTGATTTAAACAATACTTTAAAGACATAATAACTCTTACTTTTGAGTGTAAAGGACCAAGTCCAAATTAAACTTTGGCATGGATTAAGAGGATATTTTGCTTCCACTTGTAATAATCGGCAATGTTGATTCCTCCAAAAGTGACCTGATCAAGCAAAGTGATGCTTTGGGAACAACATTGCTGCTACTTAAAGATTGGATCACATAGATGAGATCCAGCTTTGCAATTCACCAGCTACTGTGGTAAACCGGGGTAGCAGCAGGGCAATCTCGGCACCCTGACCTACAGCTGACACTTTCCCATCACACATTGGGAAGCGTTGCCACGTAGCTTAATCCTGCGGTAGCCCCATTGTTCCTAATAGAACACAGGGAGGCTATTGTTTGGTAGCACAGCATCCAACCATGCTGCCACCCCAGTCCACCCATGGAGTCCTGTCAGAAGTCAGCCTACATCATTTGATAAGTGGCGTGGGGCTCATTGAGTACATGGGCCAGAAGCATCCCAGGATGCTTATTTTTCACATGTGATGAGGACAAAAGGAAAGAACTACTAAGAAGTGACTCAGCACTACAATCAGGAGGGAGAATGAAGAGTTGGAAGAATACTTAGGTAAAGAATTTCATATTCTAAAAACTCTTGCCTGGTTGATTTTCCATTTATTGACAACAGTACTTGAAGCATCAACTACTGGAAGGAGATGAAAAAGTTGCATCTTAATAAGCCATGCTGTTTATATAGCATTTACATTTTGATGACACGTAGAACCTCTACACTCAGCACATTAATTCTACAAAATACAGATCTGCATTATAACACTTCCCCCAGTTTTATAACAATTTTAATGTAAGCTAGTATAAGCTAGAGGTCTAGCTGAGTAGTGGTTCAGAATGAAAACTTGAAAGTCAAATAATCACTTTGGCCTATATTCAATTATTAATCCCATCATGAACCAATAATGAAATAGGAATTACCCGGGGAATGTCTCTGGTTGGACTCAAGCATCCAGGTTTAAATATCTTATTCGGGGAAAAGAATAAGTAAGTTTCCTTCAATATATGAGAGGTTTCTACACAATGTTATTAATTTTTCTGGAATCAAGCTAACTTTGTCTTATGGAGAACCTATGAATGAAAGATTTATAAGATCCTTAGTCATCAACTGCCCAGCTTGGGTCTTGCAAATTTAAGGCTGTGACTTCTTTCATTAAATCAATCCACCTGAATGTTGTCTCTCTCTTTTCTTAGTACTTTTCACTTTTCCAAGCCTTATTTTTTCCAAAGAGTCACATTGTCTCATAGTAAGTCATAAGTATATCATCTCTAGTTTACTTCTAATGAGAGTTCAGTGTTGATGTGCTATAAAAACTATTCAATAGATTTTGGGGGTGGGTAGCAATCCATTGTAGTCCTACAACTCTTCTCCAGGAATGTGTTTCAAATGAAATGCATTGTATCTTTGCATTTATTCAGTTATCACCAGTGTTGTGGTGGCGCAAAAATGCTCCAGCAACACTATTTTTCACTGATTCTACATGGCTCTCTTGCTCTGCACACCAATATTTGCTGTAAGCACTTTCAATATGCTGAAAGCAGTTTCACCTTACCACAGAAATTTGGATGCAAATTCTCCCTTGCTGTGCATGACCCTCTTCATCCATGTGCATGACCCTCTTCATTTAAATTTTTCTTTTTCTTTAAAAATTGCACAAGTCTGAGATTTTGCTTGATCTCACAAGACTTTGTCACCACCTCTGGGCAAGCTTGCAGTTACACATTTAATTACTTCCACATTTTACAGTACACAAGTATTGTCCCTAAAAACACTTAAAATACTAATTTAAAATAATTTTACAATTCCAAGTCTTTGCCTATTTTTTATATTCTGCAAAAGAACGTATTTATTTATTTATTTATTTATTTATTTATCCTATTTATAAGCCACCTTTCTCTATCCCAAGGTGGACTCCAGGCAGCTTACATATGGAAATTATTCAATACCTTAAACCCATACAACATTAAGCTTAAAATCCATTGAATTAAAATTAATACATATTAAACATTTAAAAATACATTCAATATTCTAATTACACCATCCAAAAATCATAGTCTGAGGCTGTTCCATAGTCACTGCACATATTCCAGTTATATTATATTATTGCACTGCTTCTCTGAAAGCATGGTCCCAGAGGCAGGTTTTTATTCTCCTTCTGAAGGCTGGGGTTGGGGCTGATCTAATGTCGCTAGGGAGGGAGTTCTACAGCCAAGGGACCACCATTGAGAAGGCCTTGTCTCGCGTCCCCATCAGTCGCACTTGCAAAGGTGGGACTGAGAGCAGGGCCTCACCAGAAGATCTTAATCTCCAAGGTGGTTCATAGAGGGAGATACATAGATCAGACAGGTAAACATTAGGCCTGGGCGGTTTCGTTTGTTAATTTTGTAATTCGTTAAATATTCGTTATTTTTAGCAATTACAAAATGATTACAAAACATATTTTCAAACCTGGAAGTGTTTTTAAATATCGAAACGGCATCCTCCATCTTTTTTACGGGCTTCCGCCCGTTTCGGAAATGACGTTTTAGGGATGGAGGATGCTGGGTGCGCTGGGAGCCAATCCTGCACTCCCAAGCACCATGGCTGATTGTGATTGGGCGGGCTGCCCTTTAAAAGCGGCTCCGCATGGCCGCATTGCTCATTGCTGGGGAAGGCGAGGAGACGGGAGGTTCGGGAGGGAGGCTTGGCTTGCATTCATTCATTGCTTGCATTCATTCATTCCCTGGGCTGGGAGCAGCGGGGAGGCTTTGCCGTTCGCTCCACAACAGGGCAAGCATTTTTAAATATTTCTGAAAAATATCTTTCTTTTATTCTTAAAAAAATTCAAAAAATATTCTAAAAAAAGAAAAGACTCTTGTGTGCCTGTGTGTGTGACTTTGTCCCTGTCCTGTGGCTGTGTTCGCTCCACAACAGGGCAAGCATTGTTAATTTTCCATTTTTAAATATTTCTGAAAAATATCTTTCTTTTATTCTTCAAAAAATTCAAAAAATATTCTAAAAAAAGAAAAGACCCTTGTGTGCCTGTGTGTGTGAGTTTGTCCCTGTCCTGTGGCTGTGTTCGCTCCACAACGGGGCAAGCATTGTTAATTTTCCATTTTTAAATATTTCTGATAAATATTTCTTTTTTAACGAATCGATTCGTTGCCACCTTAACGAATCGACCCCCGTCTTCATAACGAAGTTTCAGAGGTGATTTGCGCATGCGCGGGGGGTCCGCCATCTTAACGAATCAATTTGTTAATATTAACGAAATTTCGTAAATACTGAACTTTTTTAAAGGAAAGTTTTGTAATTATTTTAAATATCGAAACGCAAAAACCCCCCAAATACAAATCGATTTTAGAAACAAATTTTTGCGTTGTTACCCAGGCCTAGTAAACATGCCCTTATAATTGACATGCCTTGTTTTGGCCTGCAGGGGCATGAACAAGCAGGAACTTTTGCAAAAAGGACATCAGAAGTCTTGCAAACAGTAAGGAAATACTTAATAAGGGAAATCCATAACAGTGCATAGAATTACCTAAGAAACTGGTGCCTGAGTTAAAAATAAATGAAAGGAAGGAAGTATACAGTGTGAAAGTGGAAATTGTGGCTTTGCAGCCAGGGGTCTTCTCTGACTGTTTGCGAGAAGGAGAATGGCCAGATGCTTGGGGTGGGGAAGTGAAGTGGAGGAAAGTGATGCTCCCAACATACCCACACCAATACATATATCACCTAAACTCATTACAGCAGTGTTTTTGCCCTATCGCCACAACACACTTGGAAAGTACTTTCTTTAACCTAAAAAACAGGAGTTCCCTATCTATTGAAAAGGAGACTGGTTTGAGTTGGGTGTAGAATGACATCACACAGTGATGAGCATTTCTATTAATGACTAGGGAACTTCTAATGTGTGTTACAAGCTTCATGAGATCATCTCCTAAATGAATTCCTAGCTCTATATTAGGTATACCTTGACAGTGATAATTATCCAATGAACAGCCTTAATTCAATTAAATGGTTTATTAGCACTTTAAATTCATGAACTGATTTTTTCCCAAGATTTTAAATTGTTTTAAACCACTGAATTGAATCAATTCCCAATTAATGTTTAATTAGATGTTCATCTGCAGGAATTGGAGCCTCCTTCACTATAGTGATAAAATGTATTTATTTGAGATAAACGATTGATTTATATCAAATTAGGATTCTTTAAATTTTTTTTCTTTAACAAATTAACTCCTGACAGTTTTGAAATTATTTGTTTAGGAATTAAGTTGTTCCTGCAAAAGATGGGTGACAGGTTTATGAAGTGATTTGTGGTAAATACATGTATTTACTTAAGCAATTCTATTAATTTATAGCATCAATATTTTTATTTTTCTAATTAAATCATGCCAGATTTAGAAGCATTCCTTTAGGTATTGAGTTGTTCATATAAAGGAAGGAAGACAAGTTACCAAAGTGAGAGAGAAAAGACTGAAGAACAGGAAAAGTTGGTTCATTTCTAAATCTAAGGTACAAGTTAAATAACACTTATCCAAATATATGCCCCATAAGCGCTGGGATTTCAGTGAGTTTTTTCTAGCTTTTGGGAAACCTATAATTGCATATATGTATATATCATATACCTTGAAGTAGAGCCAGGTCAAAACAAGAAAGTTCTTTACGATTCATATACACCTTATACATATAGCTTTTTAGGTAATATTATGCAGTATTGTAATACTTTGTGCATGCAACAAATTTTATGGGTTTTTAAAAACTTTTATTGAAAAAATGAACACAAAGCACAATTTATCAAACAAACAAAATCTATAAATAAATATGCACCATTACAAAGTATCAATGCAATGCATAGTGTATAACTGGGTCCTGGGAGTTAATGTCTAATTCAACCAAGTCCATCATTCCATAAACACACACAAGTGCTTGGGACTTGTCTTCTTGGATATGTTGATTGATCAGCACAACAAATAAAAGTAGACCAAGTTTCTGTTTCTATTTATGTCTATGTCTTCATTCAGTTAACTTTTCTAAAAACAGATAAAACCTACAGCCTTGCATACCATAAGGTAATATTAAAGACATTTCCCAAATTGTGCTATGAAGCTAAAAGCAGCTAAAATCAAAAACAATCTTAGGCTTGAGCACTATATCTGAAACAAACCAAACTTGTTGGTTGGCAATGTTGCATATTCCTTGAAAGATATCCCTTCAAAATGTCAAAGTTGTAGTGAAGGCTCCTTTTTTGCATGCTTTTAAACAGAGGCTGGATGGCCATCTGTTGGGGGTGCTTTGAATACGATTTTCCTGCTTCTTGGCAGGGGGTTGGACTGGATGGCCCATGAGGTCTCTTTCAACTCTATGATTCTATTATTCTAACTGAACCATCAGAAAGCACAAGTGATAATATTTCACCCATTTATAAAATGTCAGATTTTGGAATATTTGGATTCCCAGGCAAGGGAAGATCAATTTGTTCTGAGAACCCAGGAATATGAAAAGCGATCAGGCCCCTTCCACACAACTGCATAAAATCCACATTGAACTGGATTATATGGCAGTGTGGACTCAAATAATCCAGTTCAAAGCAGATATTGTGGATTATCTGCCTTGATATTCTGGGTTATATGGCTGTGTGGAAGGGCCCTCAGTCTTGCTTTCAATTGATTTTTCAAACTCTCGTCCGTTCTTCCCATCTGAAATTTTGTATTTGGTTTTCTCTTTCCACATTATGATTTTCATAGATGTTTAATTTCTGATAGTTAACTTCTGATACAACAGGTTCCATGGGGTTTAGGGTTTACTTTTCTGGGCATTGTTGTGCCAGCGTATGCCATGAAGAATGGAAGCACAAAGGTGTTTTGGTTTTTTTGTACCTAATCTTTTTGGAATTCTTCCCAATGGAAGTGGGTGTTCAGCTTGACATATTTACTAACCCATTTTGATGTGATAATATGGCTGCAGTTGAAATTCTTAATTCTATTTTTGCCCTCAAAACCACCCCTGGTACTAAGTGATTCAGCAAGGTAAGGCAAAGATGGATTTTCCCCTTAATTCTTGGGAACAGGTTGTTGGAATTTTACTATCACAAAAAAGAGCATGGCATTACATTAGAAATTTATTTTGAGGCCTTAACACTGTATTATTTTAGGATTTTGTTTTGGTTTTGTTTTTTGAAATTACACAAAAACCTCCTTCCTTGGCTGTGCACCATTTTTTAAGGAAAATTCCAATGATTAAAGTAGGTTCTGGTTTGAGATACACTGCAGATCACAGCCTTAGGATGAATATTAAAATTTATTCATGACCATTCATGAGGAAGAATTTCCTGACTGTGAGAGCCGTTCAGCAGTGGAACTCTCTGCCCCGGAGTGTGGTAGAGGCTCCTTCTTTGGAAGCTTTTAAACAGAGGCTGGATGGCCATCTGTCAGGGGTGATTTGAATGCAATATTCCTGCTTCTTGGCAGGGGGTTGGACTGGATGGCCCATGAGGTCTCTTCCAACTCTTTGATTCTATGATTCTACGATTCTATGATTCTATGATACAAAAGTCACATTTGCTAGCTCTCTCTACAGTTTGAGAAATGCTCCCTTGTGACTGGGCATCACTCTACCCAATACAGAAAAAGCCTATTATTGCAAAAGATCTCATTTAAAGCAGAACTGAGTGAAAACAAAACATACACACACACAGTCCCATTATTTAGTTACATCATTAAAAGAAACAGAACAAGCAAGTGGTGGAGGAATAGGTACCCAAGTAAGTTTCTTGGCCTGATAATACATTCTGTAACAGCTGCATTCTTCAGGGGATTCATTTCAATGTATTTCCTCAATTCTAAGAGACACTTTACTCCTATATAAACATCTCTCAGAATGGGGTGTGTCTTAGGTGACTTCTTATATATCCTATATATATCTAAAGGGGTTTTTTCCCATCTGTAGTACTAAAATTAGTGAGTGTGTGTTACAATTGATGGAGTCTTAAAATCAATGAAATAGAGTAAATGAGCATAGGTTTACATTACACAATGATAACATTGGATCTTGGCCTGGGAATTATAGTTTGGCAAATTGCTAAGAATTCAAAGTTAGAGATCCCTCCAGAGAATTATAATTTCCAGGGTTGATGACAAGAGGAAATTCTCATTAAATCTATTTCTAATTCTGTAATATGGATATGACCTCATTGTTTAACTGAAGAGGAATGTACTGAAGTGACCTGAAGTCAAAAGGCTCCCTGCTGTACAATCAGCACTTTTGTAACTCCTTCCAATTCACTTAACACTTTAAATAAATCATGCTAGTAGTGTCTCCCACACTGTGTCTTCTCCAAACAGGTACCAAGCCTTCCCCCTGAATTTCATTAGTTTTCTTTCTCTTTTCTGTATTAATCTTCGTGATCACCACTTACACCTGCTCTTGCCTCGGCTTATCTTGCCAAATGAATTTTAATGTCGGGTTTCTTGGGATAGAATTCGAAACCACAAAGGAGATTTATAACACAAGAGAGCGTTACTTGGAGAAGGGCTTAATTTTTTTCCTCATTTAATAAAATTTAGTTCTAGCATGCCTGTAAAACTGCCAGGAAGCAACAATGAATATATTTCACTGGTTGCTCCATAAGAATGATTGGAGAAATATTTGAGAGGACTCCCCTCCTCTCCACTTCTTTATTTTATTTAATTTTTAAAAGAAATATTGTGTTCCCCTGGAAGCACAAAAATTAGATTAGAATCATCTTTCACCTGAGCTGGTGGCTATTAATTTTTAGAAGATGCAAGTGCTTCCTCCATAACTATGTCAAAGGAAAGTCTATGGCAGTTTCCTTCTCAAGAACCTCAGGATCAGTCATAGTATGGCATAGTGGCTGGTGAACAGTGTCAGTGAAGTACTTAATCCACTCTGAGTGTTAGTCTGAACCATTTATTTCAGGGGACAAAGGTCAGCACATCAGCTTTTTTTGCTATTAACTGCCTTCAGGTTGACTTTGACTTATAGCAACCCCATGAATGAGATATCTCCTACATCCCTTACACACAGCTGAATAAAATCCCACATTTTCTGCTTTGAACTGAAATATATGGCAGTGTGGACTCAGATATCCCAGTACAAAGCAGATCTTGTGAAGATTTCTGCCTTGATATTCTGGGTTATGTGACTTGTCCAAAGTGACCCTGCCTCTAAGGCTGAGTGAATGTGATTTGCCCAAGATAACACAGTGGTTTTAATGGCTGAATGAGGATTAGAATCCTAGTCTCAAGTCTTACCCCATTATAACAGTGGGGCTTTAACATGGGCATCCTTGTTCTTCTGGCATAAGCAGAATTCTGGGAAATATAGTTGACTATTCTACTACAGAGGTCTTTGCCTTCCCAGAATTTCCCAGAATTCTGATCATGCCAAAAGAATGGGGCTGCCTGCGTTACAGCCCCAATGTGATAAGGCTGTAGAGTTCAGTGCTTAAACCACTACACCATGCTGCTCTAAGAAATGTATCTTTCCCTATGAACCATCTAGGAATTTAAGATCGTCTAGGGAGACCCTGCTCTTGATCCCGTCTTCTACGCAGGGGTGTCTGGTGGGAACAAGAGACAGGGCCTTCTCAGTGGTAGTCCCTTGGCTGTGGAACTCCCTCCCTAGGGATATCAGATTGGCCCCCTCCCTACTGAAAAAAGTAAAAACCTGGCTCTTTGAACAAGCCTTTGGAAATGCAGTGCAATAGAAAAACACGGACTTATGTAAGATTGAAACATGGAACAGCTTAGACAATACTACTGGAAAATTAGATTAACAGGAAGACATAATTATATGTTTTAATGGTTTTTGTATGGATTTTATAATGTGGTTTTAAATATTGAATTGTATATTGTGAGTTGTTATGGCATTGAATTGCTGCCAATTTGTAAACCGCCTCGAGTCACCTTGGGCTTGAGAAAGGCAAGATAGACATATAGTAAATAAATAAATAAATAAATAAGGCTGTGTGGAAGAGCCCCAAGTCACCCCATCTTCAATCGTACTGCTAAGGTCTTGGAGAATCAGGGCCATCGGGGTTTTTTTTTTATTGAGTCTATCCATCTGAAATATTGTCTTCCTCTTTTTCTACTGCACTTCACTTTACCAAGTGAAGCTATCTCTTCTCATGTTTCAGTATAATAGCATCGGTTTTGTCACCTTGACTTTTAGAGAGTTTTCAGGCCTAATTTGCTCAAGGACACATTTACTTGTCTTTTTCACAGTACCTGCAGAACTCTATTATTGCATTTTCTCATTATCCAGGTGAATCAGATGTTTGACTTAAAAATGAAAATATAAGAAGAAATTGGGTAGCACGTGGGATCACATTTTTAATTCCATTCCGGGAGAAAGTGGAATATAAATCCAATGAACAAACAAACCAATTGCATTGAGACAAAGGTCTTTATTGTATGAAACTGCTATTCCATGGCAATTGTGCAATCACAGACAGTGAGAATATACTGGGATGTTCTCCCTTGCAAATGCATCTGTCAGTATTGGCTGTCCTGATTCAGTTTGACACCTTTATGAAATAATCTCTTAAATCATAGTTCACTTCTACACTGCCCTGTATCCTAGGATCTGATCTCATATTATTTTATTTAAACTGGATTATACGAGTTTCCACTGCCAGATAATCTGGGATAAGCAGATAATCTGGGAGCAGATCCTGGGATATAGAGGCAGTGTGGAAAGGGCCACAGAGTGGATTCAATACTACTCTAACATGGAAGCCATCACTGGCAGTATAGGTTCCAGTCTAATACAATTGCTTCAACCCTGCCATAGGATTCAGTGGGTTTACTTATTTCTAAAAAAAACACAGTCTCAAGGTAAATCTGTCGTTGAAAGCTTTGGAACATATTAATTGTAAGAAACGGAAATCCCATGCAATTGTATTACATTTTTCCCATTTTTTCATGTACCTTTCCATGTAAACATTTCCATTTTTAGACATCAATCTGCCATCAGATTTTTGAAGCTGGAATATGGCATCCTTTGCATTCAATGCGATGAGACATTGCGTTCAACGCATTCAATGCGATGAAAGTTGAATTCAAAGAAATACCCTTTGTATAGAGAAAGATGAAGAATTTCATTGTTAATCATTCATTCACTGGGCACGACTAACTTTAGCTGAAGCCGGAGTGTTCTTTCAGAGAGTATGTGTGCTCCCTCCTTCTCTTTCTTTCTCTCACTCTCTCTTCCCTTCCCTTGTTAAGTCACAGCTCTGTGTCACGCCATGCAGACAAGCCAATTATTCCAACGTGCTTCATCCAAATCAACTGGCCTTATTGTAACCTTGGAGAGCATTATTGATTAATGGTTGCTTAGAAGCATCACTGTCACAGTCCCAGTTGAAAGGACAAGAGACGTTTTGGAGAAAACAAGCATTAATTCAAGGTCTCTTGTTGAGAGAAAAGGGAACAAATACGCTTCTGGGCAGAGTCTGCCATCTCTGAATATCCAATTGTTTTAGCAGCCCTCTTGTACGGAGTCTTTTTATGAATTTTATGTCATTATTTTTATGCAGCAGCTTTTCTATGCAAAAGGCTAAAATGTTCTGCTTCTGGTCCCCTGTTTATAATTTTACTTGCATTGCAACATGTCAAACCAAGGTTTAACAATAAGTTTCATACAACAAATCAATGACGTTTGTGGTCTCACCATATGGAAATGCATATATTCAAACAATTAATGGACAGAGATGCTTTGTTTTGTTAGTTTCATTTTGGCTTCACAAAAAATATTTTTTTAACTCAAACAAACCCCAGAATTAAACAGGCAGCCAAAAGCTATAGATCCTCTTTTTAAAAAAATCAACATAAGCAATCCAAATGATAATCAAGGTAGTATGAGGTCAAAAAATAAAGAAAGAGAAAGAAGAGAAGGAGAGAATAAGAAGGAAAAATAAAAGGAAAAAAGATATATGACAAGTTTTTTTCACATCAGAAGCAACTTGAGAGACTGCAAGTCACTTCTGGTGTGAGAGAATTTGCCATCTGCAAGGATGTTGCCCAGGGGATGTTTTACCATCCTTGTTGGAAGCTTCTCTCATGTCCCCGCATGGGGAGCTGGAGCTGACAGAGGAAGCTCATCCGCATTCTCCCTGGATGTGAACCACTGACCTGTTGGTCTTCAGTCCACATGAACCCCAGAACAGAGAAGTAGAAAACAAGGGTTTAACCCATTGAGCCACTGAGGGCTCCTATATGACAAGTACAAAAAAGATATTAAAAAGACACATGACACCCTCCCCCAATCCTGGCCATAATGAAAAGTTTTAGCCACCAAAATTAGCATAAATAACACTACAAAATTACTAATAAACATTACCATGGAATATTAGATTGCTAGATTTCTTAACTTACAAAAAATCAGCAACAATTTCCAATCTTTCAAAAAAAAATCATTTGGCTTATCCTTTAGAATTCAAGTTGATTTAGCTTTTTAGATAACTCAGTAACCTTAACAATCTATTCTTCCACCATTGGAAGAATAATCAATTTACAGCAAACAATATTCCTGCCCAGTTGTCACATATTGAAGAAGTAATCCATATTTGCCCTACAGTTCCTTATCCGTGATGCCCAATAGAAACATAGCTGATGACATTAACAAACAACTTCTTTGCCTTGTAACCAACTGCTAGTTCTTGATGCTAGATGATGGCCAAAATGTGGTAGTCTGTATGCAGACCTATATTAGCCTGAGTCAGGTACCATCATGACTTACCCCACCCCATTTATGTGGAGTAGACAGGATTTCAGGTCCATCTGGCTGCATCCACATAGCCAGACACAAAATGATTGCATCAATATCATCAGCAGTGAGATCTTAAGATGACAGCAGTATTATCATTTCACATCTGGCTATAGGGAGATGCCCTTGTGATTCTGCCTGCTTCACAGGAAGCATGAAATGATTGTGTAGATAGCTTCAAAAACAATTCAGTATGTAAGTTGGGGTGGAGTTTTGAGCACTATGGAAGGAGGGGGGATGTATCGTCTAGTATGCATGTTCAAGACTGCAGCTTAAGTTGCGCGTTCAATATCCTATTCTATTTGTCCATCAGACATGATCTATCGCACTCTTGGCATTTGATGAAGGAAAGAAAATTATTACAGGGATCTTTTTTTAAAATGTTGCAATTAGGAAATGTTTTACGAAACGTCAGATGTGATGACACAGTGATGCTCATTAAGTATAGCTGAACTAGTCAAAGAGTTCTCTCTACTCATTAATGGCTTGTTCTGCAGCCCACATTAACTGGCATTCCGAAACAGTTAAAAGGACAGAGGATTGCACACCCAATCATTGGATGCACTGCAGACATTTGCCACTACCAAACAGGGTAAACAATGGGGGGTACAGGTTGTAGCATTCTCCTCCTCTCCAATTATACCAAGAAGCATTATTTTTTACACACACACACCTACACTTCCCATTATAACTACATTTCTCTTCCTCTGTCTTCAACTCAAAGTAGTGCTTCTGCAGACTGAAGAAATATGGGTGAATCCCCCCCTCTCCAATTTTTTCCTGCTAATTGGTTTCTAGTAGAGAATAATTCTGCTCAATTGATTCGATTTGGAGAAGAATAAAGCAGATTGCCAATGTGCTACTTAATTAGTAGGTGGTATCTGGCCCAATGTAATGTTTCAGATGGTTTTAATCCCTGATGTCATCTTTACTATAGAAACTCACAGCCGGTTTCAGGTAATAAGTAAAGCAAGTATGGCTATAAATGATGGCAAGCCATAAAATCCTTTCTCCCTTAATTATATCATTGAATTGGGAAAACATCTGAATCTTCTAATTCAGAGCCAGTAAAGTAAATATAAAGGTTTCCCCTTGACATCAAATCTAGTCCTGTCCGACTGGGGGGGGGGGGGGGGTGCTCATCTCCATTTCAAAGCTGAAGAGCTGGCATTGTCCGTGGACACCTCCATGGTCATGTGGCCAGCATGACTGCATGGAGAGCCGTTACCTTTCCGCCAGAGCAGTTCCTATTGATCTACTGACATTTGCATGTTTTCAAACTACTAGATTGGCAAAAGCTGGGGCTAATAGTGGGAGGCTCACACCACTCCCCAGATGTGAACTACCAACCTTTCGGTCAGCAAGTTCATCAGCTCAGCAGTTTAACCCGCTGTGCCACTGGGAGCTACTCAGAGCCATTAGGCCATCATATTTTGCTCCTCACAGATACAAGTCAGAGTCAACCAGGACACAGTGAGACCAGAGTTTGAATCTTTGATTAGCACTGGAAACACACTGGCTGACCTTGGGAAAGTCATACTCTCTCAGCCTCAGAAGAAGCCAATGGGAAAATATCCAAATAAATCTTAGTAAGAAACCCCTATGGTAGGGTTGTCATGTCAGAGTTGACTTGACAACATAGAACCACAAAAACAAGAAACCTCAAAATCAAAGTGTATCAGACCCAGAGGCAGAGAACATATTTTGGCCCATGAAGTAGAAAGTTCCACAAGTACCTCTTCTTCTCATGGGATAAAAATAGAAGATTAGCAATGTAAATAAGTCACAATTGTTAGCCCTTTAAGGTAGAAAGGCAAATGTTTGCTGACTTCATTCTTGTCTGCAAGATGCATGGCAGTATCTTAGTACATGAGACATGCAAGAATGAAGGACAGCAAAGCTTCCCTATCTTCCAATTGACATGTGTTTTTGTACATCGACTGAATGATTTTCATATTTATGAACTGTGGGAGGAGACAGTGTTTTCTAACAACAACAACAACATATATTTATTCTTATATCCCACCACCATCTCCCCGGAGGGACTCAGGGTGGCTTACAGACAACAAGTCCCTTAAAAAATAAATAAACATAACATAAAATATAATAAAATAAAACACAAGTGCATATAAAAACATCAATTCAGACTCAATCAAGCTGTAATCCTCTAACCATGGCGGTAAATTACTGGCGCCATGGCTGGGCTGTAAACATTGGAATAAAATAAGCTGTTGTAATGGAGAGAGAGCATGGGATAAAGTGCAGGATGTATGACTATTACATAGGATAACTATGGGCTAAATATTCTCAAAGGCTTGATTGAAGATGCAAAATGCTTGGTTTGATTATTTTTGATGGGGTTGCACAAAAAAGGTTGTTTCCCCCCCCCCCCCCCCCCGTAAAACAGTAAAAAAACTAAAGTCCTAAAATGTAAAACAAAATATCTTGGAATAGTTGAGTATTTTCTCAACTGGATATGTCTATTTTTTTCTTGTCTAGAGGAGAACATGTGTGCATATTTACAATCCTACTCTATAGACAACTATAGTACATAGTCAACTGT
This sequence comes from Anolis sagrei, assembly GCF_037176765.1. NCBI lineage: Eukaryota > Metazoa > Chordata > Lepidosauria > Squamata > Anolidae > Anolis > Anolis sagrei. Next base: position 144,729,920 of record NC_090024.1, read on the forward strand.
CAACTGAACTCTTATAGAATGCATGCTGTACACATAACCCCAGGATTCATTATTGTGTGATTTCATTACTGCATTATTTCAAACTTCATAGCCTCATAAACTGGCATGAAACTCATTTAGATTGCTCTGGTTCAAACTGGTTAAGACTATCACCTTCATCATAGATCCATATGTAAAGAAACTACTGCATTTATTTCAGCAGGAGCAATTTGTTTTGCAGTGAAAACTTCTGCTACTGCCTTCAGAATGAAGGGCTTTACAAAAATCAATGTGGAACACCTGCCATTTCTACACTGTCAATGCAGCGCTACGAAAATCCATATCTAGCATAACTTAGATGGAGGGGTCGCTTTTGGATCAATAACAAGGTTAAACGTAAATGCTATCTAGAATCTAAGAATGATTTGTTTGATAGCTGGTGGAAAGAACAGATGTTCACTATACTTTGAGAAAATAGATCGTGCCATAAGAAATAGTTAGTATGTCACCAATATTTTAAACAAACAAAGCTGTATTCTTCCATAGTTGGCATTCACCTGTGTACCTGTTTTACAGAATCTCATGAGAAAGGCTGTAGAAATCTGAAATGCATGCCAAGCATTAATTTTGTATATACAACAATAAGGGAGGCTGTTGCTGGTGGTTCTATATCCTGTCAAGTTGACTTTGACTTATGGCAACATTATGAATAAGAGAATGTCAAGAATCCATCTCTGCCCAGAACTTGCAAATACAGGACCATGATTTTTTTTTAGAGTGGGTCAATCCACAGTTATCTAATCATAATTGTTTCACATCCACAATTACTACATAGTCTCAGTTTTGACACTATTGCTATGTTTGTAACTCTGCCACAACCTATTTTATCTGGCATGGGGAAATGGAGAGGCATTCTGTAAATGACGGAACACTCTTTTAATTAGATTTGGTGGATTAGGCCAGGAGAAGTTATTTAGTTAAGTATAAGCTGATACAGGATTCCAGCCTGTATATTTTCAGGGTCCTTTCAATATATATATATATATATATATATATATATATATATATATACACACACACACACACACACACACACACACACACACACACATATATATATATATAGTCATTATCCTTTTAAGAAGATGTTCTGTATTTTAATGACTTTTACGCTACTGTTATTTTTTATTACATTTCCCCCAAAAGAGAGCCAACTGTCACTCAAAATCTTTGGAGTTGTTTGGAACTATTATAAACTATATATGTGTGTGTGCTGGCATTTTTCTTTTTGGCCATTGGATTGTGCTTCCCTTCTAGTTTGACAAACACATGCCTTGGGGAAGTAAAGCTGCTTTGTATTGGCCAGAATGTAGCACACTGAGAGAACTCTAGCCATGCCATTTGGATAGCTAGTTGATTAATTCACTGGTACACACATGCTACGGAGTCAGAGATTTATTCTGGGAAATGACCAGAGAGTTTCAGAGTTGGATGAAACATCTTAGATTTGGCTTGGACACACAGGGCTGTGGGGGAATGTCTGCATTTCTGTTCTATAATGAATCCTGAAGACCAAATCTGAAAGATACTCCTATAAGGTGCCAATGCCTACCAGATTCAAGGATATTCAGCTATTCAGCCTGAGCCCATGCATGTTTCTGGAGATAAAACTTTACTTATTTTATATTTACCTGCAAAAAGGAACAATTTAAAAAACAAACTAAGTAAGATGACAAGAACTTTGTACATTTCTGAATTTTTCTTGCTAGGGAATTTCAGGGACAAATGTTTCCTAAGTGTCACTATGTAAGGAGCTGAATCCTAGTCCAAAATAGGTTCAACAACATTTATAGTTCCTTAAAGGTTTGGATTGAAACTTTTGTTCCCTTCTCTGCCACTATGACATGAAAACCACCAATGACACTTGGAGGAAGTCAGTGGATCCAATTTTCCCTTCATATGGTAGGAATTGTGCACCTATAGAATATCCGAACTGCTGAGATGCCATACATCCAGATGATACCAAGAAAAGGTTTATGAAGATCATCTTGACTGGCTTGATAACTACAAATCCAGCCCAATAACTGCTGTCCCCTCCCATTCTCTCTGTCACAGCTGTCTTCAGCTATGATATGGAATGTGTCCTACTGGTCAGCCATTGCCCGAAGCAACATCAGATGGGTTGACTGGGGGATAACACTTTCTCCCCAGCTAACATGCTACAGACAATGACTAACTAATAGGACCCATGTCGCAGCCAGAGACTACCATGGCAGAGATTTGAGGTGGGGGTGTAGGGTAAGTGTCATCCTGTCTCGCCAGGCTTGGGTGGCCTGGAGACATAGGTGACAGTGGAAACATTGACACCTTTTTCAAAAGTAGACACTTTTGAATTGGTGCATAGAAAGCAGCCATAAGTAAAAGAGTGGGAACTCACTGTTTCTTCTGTTGTGTTTCTAACACCCAACTGATTCTTATCCTCCATGTGGTTCTAAAGAGACCCAGAAAAGCTAGATATATAGATAAACGTTGCATTGCATAGTCTTCTCAGGAATTATCAATCAATAGTGTACTAAATGATCAAGCTCTGAAGAAATATTAAGACAGAGATTGTCATTGATCTAAGCTAAGCAATAGATCCTCTGTGCACTACCTAGGGAATAAGTTATGTATAAAGGGAACTTCTAAGTATTTGTGATTGTCTTCCTATTTAAGGATGTTTGGATGATAATGGATGGGAAAAATAATGTTTCCTTTCTCTGCAAGTACCTATGCAGAGACAGCAATAATGCCAACCTGCCTGCCAGCATGGCTATTTCCCCCACTTATACACCTGCCTTAAAATATTTATGCCATCTCCTCAGGGTATGATGAGCTGGGGAAAATTGGGCAGAATGGATCAATCCATTTAAGGTATGATAACGTAATTCATAGCCAAACTGATAACTAAAAATAACTTGTGCCTGCTACTATGTGCCAAAGTTTCCTTTCTCTTTTCTTACAGTGTTTCTGTTACAGTCATGACTAACACTGCAACTGCTTGTCATCTGACATGCCAGTGGATTAGGAAGATGGTAAGTGAGGCCATGAATCACACTGCCAATTCTGATAAACAAGCAAGTGGCCATATCCTATAAAAATGAGAAATTAAAGCAGGCTGTTGCATAATTCCATTCTCGTTTGTATTCTCTGGAGATCCCTTGCTCATTTGCTGCTAAACTGGTACTCCTGTGGCCTGCCAAATAACTCATTTCAATTAGCATACATTTACATATATTCACACAAATTGGACACACTCATGCTCCTGCATATGATCTGCTCTAGTGAGCTGCCAGATCAGTTCATTCGAGTCTTCCTTGCTGGTGGTGGGATTGAGGGCTTCACTCAACGAAACTGTTCCGCATCCAAACAAAACAAATGTCTGATTCTAATGAGGCCACCATGAATAAACTAAGCTAAAAACAATAAAAATAATCATAGTACCAGACTGCATTAGTGAATGAATCCCCTCTGATACTTTTTAATGGGTTCCTGTGCCTTGAACAAAACGTTTCCTGCTATCGGATTCAGCCCACATCATTACTTTGTTTCTATTGTCCCGGTATGCCCCTTAGTAGGTGATTAATTATCTCTGTTTACAAGACCAATGTTGTTAGCTCCTAATTTCCTTCTTTCCTTTTTTTCCATAGCAAAAATGCTGTTTTACTATAAAAACAGAAAATACAAATAGCAATTAAGGCCCCTTCAAGAGAAAAAAGACCAGACAAGAGACAGACTGAGGTTATATTCATCCCACATCCACACTGTACTTAACGAAGAGCAATGACCTTGCTAACAGGAGACTTCTAACTTACATTGCAGTGGACTGATGTATTGGCCTTACAGTAACCAGCTACTACAGAAGGTTGTTGACCATGTAGAAAGTAAGACATATATCAATGACTGTATTAGATCCAGACTAAGTACCTTATCATAACACACCTTGGAAAATACTTTTTGAAGTAGACAACCTATTATTTTAGAATGCTAGACAAAGACTAGATACCTACTCATCCCATCTCATGTGCTTCTCCCCTTTCCATACCTAATAAAATAATGTGTGGTTGGTATATCACATGGGAGAAGGAGGACTCCTCCCAATCCATTTGATGATCCCTTTCTCTGACTGCCACCAGAAGTTCACTGCCAGCTATTTCAGCGAAGGACAGTCAAGGAGGATAAAAAGACTGGCCCCAAAACAGAGAGATTTGGGGCAAAATTTATTCAGGAAGTTTTCCTTTACCTCTCACTTAGGCTGAAATAGTGTAACTTGCCTAAAGTATCCCAGGGTCCTTCCACACAACCATACAACCCACAATATCAAGGCAGAAAATCCCACAATGTCTGCTTTGAACCGGGTTATTTGAGTCCACACAGCCATATATTCCAGCTAGAAGCAAATAATGTGGGATTTTATTCAGAACTAGCCTAATTGTTTACATGGGCCCAAAGTCAGGGGATACTTCAAATTCTGAGGCAGAATTTGGGTTATCCTCCAACTTTCGTTAATGCAGGGCAAGGCCATGGATCAGCCCTGTGTGGCTTTTGGCCACCATGCGATAAGTGATTTTAGCTAACCACAAAATTGAGATCTGGAGCCTGGCACCCTCTGCTACTTCCAATAGGCCAAATTCAAGACACAAACTGGTTCTGAAAGAAATGATAGTTTAATCTATCTGGCCAGATAGGATGTCAGCACAAAATCTGTGCTCAAAAACACCAGCATAAGGCTTACAGAGAAAAACAGCACATTTTATCCACTTTGACAACTATTCAAAATAGTTTGGTAGGAAAACACTTTTGGGCAGAGAAAGCTAAAGACTTTGTAAAACTCCAACTCCCATGATTCCATAGCATTGCAGCATGGTGTCAAAGTAGAGTCAAACCATATTAATTCTACAGTGTAGATATACTCCAAGACAGAAACCTACCACTTGATATTCTTGATATTCTGGGTTATATGACTGTGTGGAAGGGCCCACAGCTAGTCAACAGCATTGCTTAAAGGTGCTAGAAAAAAAAAAAAACACCCACCACCACCGGCATCCAACAGTGTCAGGAATCTGCAAAACTGCAGACAGGGTCATCTGCATGAGCCATTAGATTTTTTTTCCCATCTCCTCTAATAGTTCCATACAACCTTGAAAGGAGAAATGAAAAGGAGCTCTGCACATTAAAACCTTGAATTGACTGACCTCTTCTCCAATTAGTGCATAGCCATACTCTCTGAAAGTCGATTGTGCTTTGTTTGCTGGACCTTTATGGAAAGAGCCATTCATTTTTGCTTAGCATTTTTTCAAAGGCCAGATGCTCCCAATTCAAAGCAAATGGTTATTTTACGGTCTGCTTTTTTATTTTATTATGAGGGCAAGATTTCAATAGTTAATCACTTTCTCAACATTTGGCCTTTCCACATAAGTCATTAGCGATTAAGCTTTTGAAATTTCCCAGCCAAAGAGCCCACTTGGGATAATTAAAGGGAGACTTCCCTTCTGTCAGTAACTCTTATTTACAAGCAAGGCATGTATCACGATTACAAACACTTAGCGCTGCAAACAAGTCATTTGTCTTTTAAGCAGAAAGATATATTATATTCTGGTTGGGAAGAAGGCTGGGCAAAGCTGTAAAACTACGAGATTTAAATACCAGCAGAAAGTTTAGAGAAAATCATGCTGAGTTTGGAAGAATGGGATTATAACTCCCAGAATTCCTCAATCAACATGGCCCTTATTCATGCCAGAAAGGGAATTCTGAGAGATGTGATTACCCTCCCCTGAAAATAAGTTCCATAGTTCTCGCGTATGGTTGAATGGAGGAATTGGTACTATTGAGCATGAAATTTGGACCCCTTGATTTGGAATCAATGTCACCAAATGTCTTCTTTACCCATTGCAGATCTCAAAGCCTCCTGGCATGGAAAATCTAGTAATGTAGGAAGTTATAGGAAAAGACTGGTTTTCATAAAATAAGTATGTTAGCATTTGCCAGGGGTCCTCAAACTTTTAAAGCAGAGGGCCGGTTCACTGTTCCTCAGACTGTTGGGGGGCAGGACTATATTTTGAGAAGAACATGGACAAATTCCTATGTACACTTCAGATGTATTATTTGTACTGCAAAAAACATTAAAAGAACAATTCAATATTTAAAATTATTAACAATTTTAACCAACATAAACTTATCAGTATTTCAATGGGAATGGTAGGTTGCTTTTGGCTGATCGGATAGTCAAGTTAATTCAGGTTGTTGTTGTTGTGTGACTTGAAATTGTTTCAGACTTAGGGTGACCTTAAGTCTAATGTTTAGACCAGGGGCCGAGTCCAGCCCGCGGGCCTTTGTTTGAAAACCCCTGGCATATGCTAATAGCCTATAGCTAAGAGGTGAATTTGCATTAGCTCTAATGTGTGTAAAATTACCATCCTTCAGGTATGTTATTGGAGGGGAGTGAAGAATCCTATTGAATTCTGGTGTTTTCTGTTCTGTGTCAATATTTTACTTTACGAGGCAATTGCAATTCCATCTGTAGCTAAACTGTGACCAGCACTGCTGAGGTTTGAACTCAGTGCTACTATACTTTAAATTAGAAACTTCTTCCAATAAAGCTTCTCTCCTTCTATTGCTCTCATTTCATTGCTTATGAAAGCTCAAGGATGGGAAAGAAAACATTGGCCTCGAGCTCTCATTTAAGACCAGGGATGGGAAAGAAAGTATCAGATCTCAAGCTCCCAGAGTCTCCACCTTCAACTTTTTCTATTATTGTTGCTGTTATTGTTGTTGTTGTTGTTGTCTTATGTGCCATTTCCTATGGTTGCAGGCAAGGGACAACAACATTAAAACACAACAACAATTCAGACCTATAACATTAGTTTAAAGAGTTTATAGAAACAATGCATATTAAAACAATACATTAATAATTTAAAATCAACAATTTAACAATGATCTGAGTAGACCTACTGAAAGAGTATTTTGCACTCAGGTTAAATTAATTTCCTCCAGCAGTTCATTCCACAATCTGGGAGCAGCTGAAGAAAATGTTTTCTAAGGAACAGTTGTCTAGGGACTTCAGCACATGCAAACCCACTACCACCACCCACTACTCCGATTTCTAAACACTTCTAAAACAGTCCCCTAACAAAGCATCATGGAGCCCATCAAATGACATAAACAGACTTCCACTTGTTGTCCATGATGCTTCTGTTTTAGAAGTGTTTAGAAATTGGGATTTAAAAAAATGTGCCCATGTTGAATTGGTCCGTGATGTGGAGTAATGGCCATTCCTATGGGCGGTCTTCTACCAAGCATTGACATTTCTTTCCGAAAGTCCTGTCTCATGAGCCCGGCATGCTAATTTTTTAAATTAATTTATTCATTTATTGCAATTTCAAGATATCACCACTTTGTTTTTCCTATCTATTTCTCTTTCATAATAATCTTAGGTTTCAAAATTGCTAGCTTTTTAACTTTGGTTTCCCCCTTTAAAAAAAAAAAACCACCCACAGTAAGTTCTGGTGCCTAGTAAGTTTGGATTTCAGCAATTGAGAGTAAAGAGTTTGAGAGGGAAAGGAAAGGAGCCCACAGAAAGAAGCGGTGTCTGCCTTAAAAATGATTCCTTCTGTCTCCTTGAGAGTAAGGAAATTGGGAGTAAAGGAAATGAGCCCAGAGGAGGGGTGTTTGCCTTACAAACAATGCCTTTTTTCTCCTCTACAGATGGTTGAGCTAGAGAAAGGAGGAGATGATCCTGTGTGACAGGGATAAGTAAATTCTCAATTTTCTTTAAAGACTGAATCCCATGCAAGATGATTCGACACACAAAGATGGCAATTCCCCCCACCTGCTTGCCTGCCTTCCTGCTTTCCCACTTTCCCCAATTTTCCCCAGTTTCATCTGATGAAGTTCTAAGTAGTTTTGGCTGACTGAAGTAGATGCCATCTAGGGCACCTGAGTGCATGGGGAAGATTATATAGAAGCAATGTAGAGCTTCAAAGATAACAACCAACACTTTGTAACTTACTCTTCCCTCTATTGCTTTCTAACCTCCAAAAATTTTTAACCCCAAACTAATGCTCTACCATTGCGTTGGACCACAACTTACACAATCATCCAGCCCATTATTTTGACTGCTGGAATATGGATTCATAATCCAATGTATCTGGAGGGCATCAGACTGGAGAAGGCTATTTCCAGGGAAATACAAACACACTAGAATCTCACTTATCCGACATAAAAGGGCAGGCAGAATGCCGGATAAACAAAAATGTCAGATGATACGGAATCTCCTACTATTACCTGTCTGACATGGCGCTAGACACTTAGAATACTAACAAAGGGTTAAGGCAAGGCAACACCTTGGTGCTAGAGCGGCCCAGCAGGAAGTGCCCGGATGCAGAAGAAGAGAGTAGAAATCACAGAGGGAAGGAGGGAGGATACTTTTGCTTCCGGTCTTTTCCCCCTTTCCTCCCTCCTCCTCCTCCTTCCCCTCCTTGTCTTGCCTTTTTCACTTATTGGGAATGGAGAAAGAGTTGGGGAGCACTCATTTAATTGAAGAGGAAATGCTGGAGGAAAAGGGGGGGGCATTGAATAAGAGCATCAGATAAGACAGAAGGTCGGATAAGCAAAGGTCAGATAAGTGAAACTGTATGGTACCTCCAATTGTACCTGAGGTACATAGATTGTGAAGACCTCGGGAAGCCTGGTCCATTGGGACTCACCAAAATCCTACTCCTGAGAGTTCTTTTATCCTTCTTGACAACTGTCCTCTGAAGTAATTAATTATTAACTGCTTTGCCAGGCCTTTCAAGCACAAGTTCATGGAACATATTTTTAAAAGTCAATAATGAGAGAGGGAGAGAGATTCAAAGGGTAAATTTTCCTAAAACTACCCTTGCTCATTCTGTATTCATATCTTGTTCTCCTGCAAAGATATACATAGCAATTAATTTGGGGGATACATTTCTAGATTTTGTTTTCTTAGCCTGGAATCAGGCCTCTCTCCATTTCTTTTGTGCCAGATATTTCATGTGTAAATGCTTGCTGGAAATGTCTTTGGGAAAGATATTCCCACTAGACTTCATGCATTAAGTTCAAGCCTTTTATTGAAAGTGTCACTAAATCCTGTTAAATCCTATTTTCACTCAGTCATCAGTAGCTCTGTGCATATATAGACAGAAATAATGCTATAAGGGATTAAGCCTTGGGAAAGAACCCTAAAGCAATCCTCCTCACTTCATCCGTCACTTGCAAAATAACTTGCTGATTCTTTAAAAAGTTCACTTTAAGCTTCCCAAGTCAAGAGAATATTGACAAAGCTGTTTTTCATAAAAGAGTTCATGTTAATGCCTCACAGAATAACTTCAGCACGATCAAATTGAGTTTAGAAGTTTGGGTGATGAATGTGCAAATACACAACTTGACATTCAGTCTTATGCATATTCCTTCTGAAGAAAGCCACGTTTCTTTCTTTGTAAATTGTTTAGGTTTGTTTAGCTTTGTAAATTGTTTAGAGAAAGAGAGAGCTGCAATCATATGGAAATGGCTTGCCCATAATTCCAAACAGCTTGAATGATGTCACAAAGCCCATCCAAAGCAATGGTGATACTTCCTACCCTTGCTCTGGATGGGATCATTTCTTCAAATTCCTATGTTGTCACTGAATCAAAAGTAAGGTTTTGCATAAGAAAAAAAATCTTTTGCAAAAGATGCCTTATCCTCACATTAATTCAGATTTTGTAAAGACAAATAGTGACTGAGGCATCGTGCAAAGAAACCCAGAAACATAATGCAGTGTCAGCAAAATATAAATAGCAATTTACAACTAGCATGTCAGACTACACAGAAAAGCCATTGAAATCCACAAGCATGTGGACAATTTCAACAGAAATGAAGAAACCATGAAAATGAACAAAATCTGGCTACCAGTATTAAAAAAACTCAAAAAATCATAACAGTAAATAAAGAACAACACTCAAAAACAGGGGAATTCCAGACAAGAAATACTACGGACAGTTAATCACCTCCCAACAAAGATTCCCCCATGCAGTAAGAAGCCAGACCTTGAAACCACTAGGCCATTAAATGCTAATCAAGGTGGCCAATTGAAACATTCACACCTACCTCAAACAGACAAGTGTTCTTTCTCCTACCCTGGACATTCTACAGATATATAAACCCAATTTTCCTAGTTTCTGACAGACCTCACAACCTCTGAGGATGCCTGCCATAGATGCAGGTGAAATATCAGAAGAGAATACTTCTGGAACATGGCCATATAGCCCGGAAAACTCATAGCAACCCAGTGATTCTGGCAATGAAAGCCTTCAACAACCCAATCCACAGATGCAGGCAAAACATCAGGAGAAAATGCTTCTGGAACATTTCTTTATCTATTTATTTACGACATTTATATCCCGCCCTTCCAACGCCAAAGGGGGCTCAGAGCGGTTTACAAGTTATATGTACATACAATATATTATATTATTAGCATAGCACAATATTAGTATTATATATTACTATATTGTACTATACCACTATACTGCAATATCATTAGTAATATTATATGTAATATAATATATATTATTATATTGCATTGTATTATTATTATATTGTATTACAATATTATGACCAAGATTATATGTACATACAATGTATTATAACTATTAGAATAGTACAATATTAGTATTATATATAACAATATTGTACTATACCACTATACTGCAATATTATTGGTAATATTACATGTAATATATAATATACAATTATTATATCGTATTATTATTTGTATTATATTGTATAATATGACTATACAGCCTGGAAAACTCACAACCCACTGATTCCGGCCATGAAAGCCTTCAACAATACATAGTCAGCAAAATGGTGTGTAGTGAAAAAAAAAGATAAAGGCTAAAACTGCTGATTCTAAATCTTACTAAGGATTTTACTCAATATAAAGACATTAGTTCTGATTGCCTTATATATACCATTAGTACAGTGAACTAGCTTTGTTGTGATTCTTTTAATTGCTGTCTAGAAACGTGGCATAAAACTTTAATTAACAAGAGGTGAAATATGTGAATGATTGGATTGCATTCTTCACAAAACTGCATTCATGTTTAAAGAGAGATAGACAGACAGAGAGATTGATGAGGTGTTAAATTTTTCTGAGTTTGTGTATTCCTATAAATCTTCCTATAAATCACTTCCCAGTTGGGTATTCTCATAAAATATTCACAAGCAAAAGTGCACATAGATTTTCCCAAGGGTGAATCATATGAGAAGGAGTAAATTTTAATTTCGTAAAAATATGGTGGAATGGGAGTTCATCTCCATTTCGATCTCTTTCACCTGAAAGATGTGGGCCCTGATTGAAAAGTTATGGGAAATTGTTTGAAGCAGGAGAAATGTCAGAGACCATTATCTGACATATCCAATCAACAGAATGAAAGATGTATCCAGGCTGGGGATACAAGAGAAATGTTAGCCTTTCTTCAGTTTTCGAACATTATAATGGAACATTTCTGTAGTTCTGTAAACAATCAAACCCAAAACTTTAGCTTGTCAACAAAACAGACGGAGAGAGATTCTGTTTGATGCTTTTAAAACAAAGTCACAGTTATAATGATACATGTCACAAGAAAATCCTGCTTCCTGCATTGTTTTATCTAGAGGAAATCCATTTGTAATTAAATTGATTTCCCTGCAAATCTAGTCTACCATTGCCAACTTGGTTTCCATAACATAAAAACATTGTGCATAATCCTTTTTCAAATGGTTTGGTGTATATATACATCCACAAACTTATGCATTTTGTAAAATATAAAAAAATGACTTCTTCAAATAACCCAGGTAATGCTGGGTATCCAAGCTAGTGTGTGTGTGTGTGTGTGTGTGTGTGTGTGTATATATATATATATATATATATATATATATATATATATATATAATCTTGGATACCCGGCGTTACAACGGGTTATTTGAAGAAGTCATTTTTAAATATTTTATAAAATGCACAAGGTTGTGGATGAACTACAACTCCCATCATGACAGTTTATCCCTGAGAAACTCCATCAGTACTTAGTTTGTCATGTTGAGAAAGTTTACTCTAGATGCATCATCAGTGGGGACCATGTGCACTCTGGCTGCAGGGTAAACTACAATTCCCACCATGGTGAGTCAGTCCCCTCAAATCATATAGTAGGTTTAGTTGGTCATGGGGATTCTGTGTGCCAAGTTTGGTCCCAGTCTAGTGTTGGTGATGGTCACAGTGTCTCTGGATGTAGGTGAACTATAAATCCCAGAAATGAAGGTCAGTTCCCCTCAAACCCCCCCAACATGTTCAGTTGATCATGGGGGTTCTGTGTGCCAAGTTTGATTCAGGTCCATCATTTGTGGGGGGTCACAGGTTCTCTGGTTGTAGGTGAACTCAACTCCCAAGACTCTAGTTCCGTCTCTCCCAAAGCCCTACAGTAATCAAATTTGGGCACATCAATATGCATGCCAAGTTTGGTACAGATCCATCATCTTTTGAGTTCACAGTGCTCTCTGGATGTAGGTGAACTACAACTCCCCCAAATCAAGGTAGATTTTCTCCAAAGACCTCCAGTATTTTTTTATGTTCACGTGGGTTCTCTGTGCCAAGTTTGGTTCAATTCCCTTTTTGGTGGGGTTCAGAATGCTCTTTGATTGCAGGTGAACTATAAAACCCAGTACCTACAACTGCCCCCAAAACCCACCAGTATTCTAATTTGGACATATCAGAAATGTGTGCTATGTTTAGTCCAGACCCATCATTGTTTGGGTTCACAGTGCTCTTTGGATGTAGGTGAACTACAATTCCTAAAAATCCACCCAAAGACCACCAGTATTTTCTATTGGTCATGAGAGTTCTGTGTCCCAAGTTAGTTGCAGGTCCATCGTTGATGGGGTTGAGAGTGCTCTTTGATTGCAGGTGACTATAAATCCCAGTACCTACAACTCCTCTAAATCAAGATGAATTCCTCCCACACCTTCCCAGTATTTTGCGTTGGTAATGAAAGTTCTGTGTGCCAAATGTGGTCCAGGTTCATTGATGGTGGGGGCGGGGTCAAAGTGCTCTTCCTTGTTGCAGAGTGAACTACAACTTCCATCTTTTTGAGTCAGGCCCTCAAACCCACCCAGTATGCTCAGTTACTGATCAATTCCTCTCCGCTGTGCGACATAGGAAAGGGTAGGATTAAGGATTAAGAGAGAGGCAGTGGATGGGTCATGTAAATTCCACACCCATGGAGAGAGTAAGAAACACTGGGATGTCTGTGGTAGAAAAAACACATACAATCTAGGATGAAATGGTCCCCATATGAAAGCCTTCACTTGGGTGCTGGGCAGGATGGTGTTGGTGAAGGACATTGGCAGAGCTCTTGTACATATTCATAATGCTCAATATAACCTCCAGTATCATTGGAAAGAGGGCCTTTGGTGTCTCCTGAGTAGTAGGATCTATAGCAGTTTATGGAGGCAGGAGCTTGTATGTGTAAGTGGGCACCCCAGCCAGATGCACACATACATATTTTCACTTTTATTATGTGTATCGATTGGGGAGATGAAAATGTGTCTGTTCTTTTTTAAACAATGTTTTTGCTCAATGAAAGCATACAGATACGGTTGCAAGTATGCCACTATTTGGCAAAAGCACAAGCCAAAATTTCCTGGGCATCTCAACTTTTAAATCTAACTCATCAGTTCTCATCATTAAGAAGGTGATATGTGAGATTTGCAGCCAGTGAAACCTCAGAAACCACAAACATGGTTAAATAAGATTCCTTTTGGCTGAGTGATCATGTTATACTGCCTTGCCTTTTTTTTTTTTTTTTTTTTTGCTGCTCCTGTTCAGAAGATTTCACCTCCCTTTCTGTCCCTTTGATAATTGGAATGTGAAAAAATTAGAATGCTCTTTGATTGCAGGTGAACTATAACTCGTCGTGGAAATACGAACTTCAGTGGAGATACCTTGTCTCCATGATAACTCTTTCAGGAGTGAATTTCCTTCCTAGGAGCAGAGTTCTCTCATTTCCTGTTTTCAGAAAATTGGATATTCGTAACTCAGGGACTGCTTGTACTAAGTCTGTCTGCTTTATTCCCATTCTTTCCTAGTCACATGACAGAGGGTCACTTCACCTAGCAACAGCCAATCTGCATTTTTCCTTTCCTTTATTTCAGCTCTGGACCAAAAAGGGATGCATGTTTAGTTCCAACCTCTCAATTATTCTAAGTTAGATAATGAAAGGTGTGTGCACCAATTTTTCTCTAGATCCTCAGTCATGTACAAACCTTTGTGGTACAAAGCAACCAACCAACCAATATATAGATTTTTATTTACTGTATATAGATAATGATATATGGTAGATAACTTAGAAAATGTGCAATGACTTACTAGCATGACTTTTTTAAAGCCTCTTTTGTATTTTTAAAGTTAAGGTACAGTAAAATCCTGTGCATATCTTGTGAGAAGTAAAGCCTATTGAGTTCATAGAAATGTTCTCCTAGAAAACTAATTCAGGAGACAATGGGATTCTCTTCTACCAAGTTGCTAGTTTTCTAAGCCTCGTAGAGTGCATTTCTCATATGATGGAGCATGCAAACAAAAAATTTCTAAACAATGCTATGAAAATAGAAAAATAAATCTTACATTATAGAGCTATGATAACAAAAAGAAGAAGTTTGTGTGTAATTTGAAATGCTTTGGATTTGCATAATAAGCATTTTAATACAGTAATGAGGAAAATGTAGCCTGCAAGCTGTATGGAGTCCATTTAGTCCCAGACACTGTGACCAAAAGTTGCCTTAAAACACAGACTGCATTCATGTTTAAAGAGAGATAGACAGACAGAGAGATTGATGAGGTGATGAGCCCATCCAACTGTCAAAAACTAATAAAAATTGTCTGTGTTATAGCTGAATCCCTGTTCATCGCCAATTCACCGGGGGAAAATGTGGTCATGAAGATAAGACAAGCTGGACCCAAACCATTTAGGGCTTTTAGATGATCGCCTGCACTTTGAATTGGGACCAGAAGCTTATTGAATTGGGACCAGAACCAATTTAATAGGGGTATTGTCCACTCCTGGTAGTTAGCTCCAGTTAGCCTGGCTGGTGAACTTTGTACCAGTTGTAGTTTCTGTGTCATCTTCAAAAGCAGCCCCAGGTAGAGTGTGTTGCAGTAATCCAGTCTAGATGGGGGCTGCTTTTGAAGATGACACAGAAACTGCAACTGGTTACAAAGTTCACCAACCAGGTTGCTAACTGGAACTAAGGTATGGACCACCATGGCCAAGTCAGGCTTCTCGAGATACGGTCACAGCTGGTGCACAGATTTTAACTGTGCAAAGGTCTTCCTGGCCACCGCTGACACCTGTGCATCAAGCATCAGTGCTGAGTTCAGGAGGATGCCCCAGATTGCAGACCTGTGTCCTCAGGGGGAATGTAACTCCATCGAGCATAGGTAGCCACCCTATACCCCGATTGACCTGGCAACTGACCAGGTAGATCTCTGTCTTGTCTGGCTCAAGCTTCAGTTTGTTAGCCCTCATCCAGAGTTGAATGTCATCTGCATAGAGATGGTACCCAACTCCAAAACTCCAGATGACCTCACCCAGGGGTTTCATGTAGATGTTAAGGAGCATGGAAGAAAGAATGGAACCTTGCAGGATACCATGGGGTCAATGGCCAGGGGCCTGAGCAGGTTTCCCCCAGCTTCAACAACTGTGTGCAATCCTCCAGGAAGGAGCAAAGCCACTACAACACAGTAACCCCAAGACCCATTTTAGGGAGCCACTCCAAAAAGATACCATCCACCCCAGAAGGATACCTTGGTTTTGGCTTTAAGTCAACTCAAAGCTTGCCATCTGTACGATAGATAATTTCCACACTGGTGAAAAGCTTCCCATCAACAAGGTGCAGTATTATAGCAATGAAGATAGAAAATAAGGTTGGGGCAATACACATCTCTGTTTGACACCTGCTTCCACCTTAAATAGGTGAGAGCCATTTTCCAAGACTGTTGCTATCATGACATCATGAGTGTGCCACTCATACAAATAGTGGACATATCATTTGAGGGCAAAGAAAGGGTAATGTAAGAACATAATGAATTCTCAGATAGCCCTATAGTTCAAAACTATATGTCATCTTGTGCTCCAGCTGCGACCGTATCTCCAGAAGCCTGACTTGGCCACGGTGGTCAATGCCTTAGTTACATCTAAGGCAACTGGTTCAAAGTTCAGCAGCCAGACTGGGAAATTATTGTTTCTATTCGATGTTTGATGTTTTTTCTTATGTCTGTTATAACAGGCTGTTTTTTATTTAATTTTAGTTGTTAAGTTATAATCCATGTTTATATGTTGGGCTATTTAAATTTTGTTAGTATGGATGTATTGTTGTTGTATCCAGACATTGAATGTAAGCATTTTAAATGAGCATGATGTAAGCATTTTTAAATGAACATTCTGAAGTCATTTGCTATTCACTGATTTTGTAGAACAAAACTGCAATTCTTCTGTAGTTCTAGAGACCCAGCTCCAGATTTTCAAGCTCCTTTAGAAGGAGCCTTTTATGTTTGGAATCCTCCCTGAGTCCCTTCAGGTAGATAGAGTGGAATAATAAGAATTATTATTATTATTATTATTATTATTATTATATTATTATTATTATTATCCTTCCTTCCCACCCTTAGTGAATGTTATGCCTCAAGAAAATATATCTTCAGATTCACTTTAATGAAAGCTGCACATTTTTATTTCCTGTTGATTTAAGTAGGAGACGTTTGATGTGTTTTCCATTTTACCATTCCTTGCAAAATGTTTGGACTTCAAATGTGAATATTTGAATCACTTCACTACCTAAATCTATTTTGCTCTAGGAATTTTCCTCTTGTTGCTATATTTTTGGGGGCTCTGTCTATCAGATCCAAATCCTTTTATGTTATTTTGAAAACAAAATTTTAAAATGGATAAGGATATCTTTTTTGTCAGCTGGTCAACCACAACACTAAAGTATGCAGCAGTACACATGAAACCAAGCAGTAATCCCCATAGATGCACTACAGAATGGGAGAAGGTAGCCAACAGCCGATTTCCAAGCCCAGTTCAACATGTTGGCTTTAACCTTTAAAACCTTAAGTGGCTCAGGGATTGCATATCTATGGGGCCACCTGTCTCGATTGGAATCTGTCCAGTTGTTAGGATTTTCAGAAGACCTCATGAGAATATCATCATTTATGGAGGTCTGCCTGATGGGATGGTTTTCTCTTATGTTGCTTCCAGACCACTAAATGTTCTCTTAAATGTGATTGTTTCCTCCACATTGCTTTTGAGAAAGATAGAAATAGATGTCTCTTAAAACTGACTTTATAAATTGATCTGGCATTTGATAGCTGAGTGCAATGATTTATTTAATTGATGGTGTCAGACATCTTGTGTGCCATTAATTTTCTACTAAAAATTAAAGTGGGGAGGAACAAATACAATGAGTCCTCTGTATCCACAAGTTTTGCATCCACGGATTCAGCCAACCACAATTTGAAATATTCAGGGGGAAAAATACCATAAGCAACTTTGACTTTATAGCACTAATGTGTAGGCATACCCTATTGTAGACTAATTCCATTTCACAGATCTTCAAGGTCTCTCCACCACTCTTTTGAGTTGTTCATCATTGTATATAAGGGGCACCATTTTACTATGGCATTATATATAATGGGACTTGATTATCCACAAATTTTGATGTCAACGGGGATTCTTGAATCAGTGGACACCAAGGACCCATAATAAAAGATACTTCCTGCAGAAGAACAAGTAGGATCTGAAACAAAGACGATATCTGCACAATCTTGCAGCTTGATCAAGATTATAATGATTAGGAACATATTTACATCTTGTTCTATATCAGTGGTTCTCAACCTGTGGGTCCCCAGAATTTTTGGCCTTCACTCCCAGAAATCCTAACAGCTGGTAAACTGGCTGGGATTTATGGGAGTTGTAGACCATAACACCTGGGGATCCACAGATTGAGAATCATTGCTCTATATCATTGGACTGCAAATCCCAATGACGCATAATTATGGTAATAACTAGCTGTACCTGCCACATGTTGCTGTGGCCAACCTTCACTCCCTCTTTCTCTCCTTCTTTCTTTCTCTTCTTCCTTCCCTTTTTTCTTTCCTTCTCTCCTTCCTTTCTTCTCTTCCTCTTCCCTTCCTTCCCCCTTTTTCTTTCCCTTCCTCTTTTCCCCCTTTCTTCCTTCTCTACCTATTCTTGGACTGCAACTCACAGCAGTCCTCCTGATCAATCTATCTACCTACCTATAAATCAATCAATCTATATCTAATCTATCTATCTGGAGGGTTGCTGGGAGTTGCAGTCCAGGCATAGGAAATTGGAAATATGCGGAGACTGGGATGCTCTCAAAGAAATCCAAGGAGAAGAAAGGTTGCATCTTGGAAGCAGTGCATTTGGATCATCCTCCTCTCCTAATGGGCCTGGTCTAGGGGATGCTGGGAGCTGTAGTCTTGGAGAAAGTGTGGATATGCTATTGTGTGTTTTGTTTGCTGAGGGAGTCATTTTTGCACATGCGCTGTAGCATCTTTTTGCTTTTTGAGATTTTAAGTCCCTTCTGTGTTTTTCAGTGTTTTTATGAGTGATAGTCACTCATTAGCCTGATAGGTGTATTGTGTCCAAATGTGGTGTCAATTTGTCCAGTGGTTTTTGAGTTATGTTAATCCCACAAACTAACATTATATTTTTATTTATATAGATATGTTCCTTTAGGACATGTTATATCCACTAAAAGTGTTTAAATATGCACTGGGCTATAGAGATCACCAGGATCAATGCAGTATCCACCAAATAAAATTAAATCATTCACTCAGTATTTCCCTTCAAAATCAAGGGAGCTTGATTAATCTATTGATACCTTAGTTATGGTTGGATGAATGGTTTGATATGGTTCCAGTCTTTTCATTGTTAATATAATCTATTTAGCCAAATTAAACACAGGTTATCAGTTCATGATAATAGACCTCCTTCTCATTGCTAAGATATAACTATAACTATTATATAAATATATGTATAATCCAGAGAAGGTTATGATCATAGTTACTTCTGTTTCGTTGAGATAAATCCTTATCCCTCAGACAAAATGAAAAAGAGAAAAATAATACTGTGCTATAAATATTTCTCGATCTCTTCATTTAACAGCATCCAATTAACTCAAAAGTCCTTCAGAGCATTTAACAAACAATAGTTCAACAATCTGAATATAATTATTTCTTCAATACTGGGAAGCCTGCCAAGACTTTCCCCCCCGAAAGGTGATGTAAAATTTAAAACTTCCAAATTACAAGATAGGTTCATTAATTTGGATCCATCATTTGTCTGTTCTTCAGAGGGTTTTAAAAAAATTGTTCACTGTAAGACTACAACAATTGTTGTTTTTAAAGGATTAGAAGTATTCATAGCTCCAGTTTAAAACATACACACACACCAAGAGAACAAATTCTCTAGTTGCTAGTTTCTCATTTCCTTCAATTTGCATCTTTCCTATAAATTCACAGCTGCCGACAATAATTATAGGAAAGTTTTATGCCTCCTCCATGCCTAATATGATAATGCAAAAATTCTTTTGCATTCATAGGCAATGTTTATTCATTCCTTCTTAGTTTGCATAACTGAATGAAATCATAGATGTTTGTATAATGAGAATAGCTGCACACTTCCGGATAAATGTGTTCCCTGAAGGAAAGCCAAGAGAAGGGAACGGAATCTTTATCAGCCTGTTGCAGAGATACACCCATGTCTTACATGAGCTACAGGTAAACGGCTTGTAAAGCCAACTTCTAAAATCTGATTGTACCCATTTCTTACTTTGGCCCAGGATGAATGAAATGAAAAACTAGGGATGGACAATTCATTCAATTTTCAGCCTATATAACTTTCACATGCATGCTCTCATTCATCTATGGAGTTCCATTATAGCTTTAATATGGCATATGCATCTAGAACAATAGTTTTGAAAGGGAATTATGTAGGCATAAACACAACTTAATGTGGCATTGCAATATTTGCAGAAGTACAAATCCACATTATCATAGTATGGTCTACAACATGCAGATCAAGTCAGTTTATGTTAGAATCCACAAAGATCAAATTTCCAAAGCATTTACACTAAACTACTGTTTTGTAGTATATGAATAAGCTAGGATGAGCATTCGAATCTTAGTTTATGCTTTTGCTGTTCTGACCTCTCTTCAGGCTCACCAGATCCCATCATACGACATCAATCTAGTTCAGGCAGGGCTCAGTGCCTGAAGAGAGGTCCAAGTGTTGCAGGAGGCAGCAGTGGCAACATAGGGGAAGTCAGTCAGTGACCTTCCCCTGTGGGATGAGGTGAGAGGCAAGGCAGGCAAGGAAAGGCTCTGGCATTGCCTGGCTGCCCAGTGGATTAGCCACAGAGGCTGGCAAATTGCCCCACTGCTCCTCATCAATTTAATGAGGTCCATAGAGCAAAGCAGTCTTGTGGCTGTTCACTTGCATGTAAAAGTCATATTCTTTCCTAGTGGGCAAAGGATGTATTTCTCTAACCAATAAAAAGACTTTTAAGATATTGTTAGCAGTAATTATTTGAATGTTCAGATGTGATATACACTCTGCAAAACATCACCAATAACTAAGCCTCTACCAGGATTTGGAAATAAGCCAGGCCATTACTTTTATGGTTACATTTGTAGACCTATTGATCAACAAGCCTGCAGATTTGGCCAGTACCAGATTCCCCCAAGGATAGCATGAGAGGAGCCTGCTGGGCCATTCCTCCAATGGTCCCTTAGCCACCAGAGTATGTGTGGGACATGTCAACCCCTCCCACTAGGTAAGACCATTCCTACCATATCCTTCTGAGTACTTTGTTGTGGCTCCCTATACCACAAATGTTTAGGGACCAAAATTAACAGCTAACAATTTGCTGCCCTTTAATTACACTCATGCCTGTAACCTTGAGACCTTGGTAATGTCAACCCTGCTAAACTAAATATAGAAAGCATTCACCTTAGGGTTCAGGCGGGAGTCCTGGGCACACAAAAAACTGGGAGACTGGAAGGCACTGAACAGACTGCGCTCTGGCACCACAAAATGCAGAGCCAACCTTAAGAAATAGGGCTACAAAGTGGAATTCACAACGTGCGAGTGTGGAGAAGACCAAACCACAGACAACCTACTGCAATGCAACCTGAGCCCTGCCACATGCACAATGGAGGACCTTCTTGCAGCAACACCAGAGGCACTCTAAGTGGCCAGCTACTGGTCAAAAGACATTTAATAGAATACCAAGTCTGCAAACTTTGTGTGTGTGTGTTTAATACAATACAATTGCTTGGTTCGCTCCTGACATGATACATAAATAAAATAACCTTAGGGTCATCGTAAGTCAGAAAAAACTTGAAGGCACAACTCATGGTATGTCCAAAGTCTCAGGTTAGTCATTTTGGCTTCTAGTGACAATTCAAGCTTGATTTGCTCCAGGACCCATTTACTTGTCTTTTTTTGTCTGTCTGTGATCTCTGTAAAACTCTCCTCAGCATCTTGTTTCAAAGATTTTATTTCTTTTCTTATAAGCTTTCTTCACTATGCATCTTGCAGATGCAGCTAATTTGCTATCTCATGTCGATGATGCTGGCTGCAATGCAGGTGATTATCCAAGCCATATTAAGTATATTACTGCCCAGTAGACTGATAACCACTGAAGCAAGCCAAAAAAAGACTCAAATGCCACACAGTTCAATATGTACTCCCTGAATTGGTATATTATATTCTGAGAAGCAATTTCAGTCACTAAAAATGCCTTTAACTCATATTGTGATCAGTTAAAGTTAATCCCTGCCATTATCATTTGGCCTAAAAATACCCTGGCTAAATCATATGCAGTAGAAGAAAACGTAATCTTTAACAGAGATATATATACAAAAGCATTCTCTATTCATGACAATTGAATTTTCACCTCTGCTGTTCTCAAACTCGGGAATCATTTTCTAGGTCTCAGATTCTGCAAAAATGAAGCCATCTCAACTGGAAGAAAAGGGGTGAAGGCAGAGGAAAAGGAGAGTAGAGAACCAATCAAAATCAACTAAATTATTTGGTAACTACAGAAAGTCTCTCAAACATCCATATGCTGGAAGTACCTATCAAGGCACTTAGTGAAGCATAAGCAAGAATATTTTCACTTGACCTGCCACGGGTTCCACCTCTGAAAATGTGTGAGGCTATTCAAGAACATGTTTACCATATTTTGGATCAAACATACAACTGTATATAATCTTCCTACCAAAGAAAAAGACTCCTTAACATCCACAAAAATTATCTATGTTTTTACATTTAAAAAGGAAATATGCTATCTATCTTAACTTATTTAACTCAGGGCCAGTACAGATATTGAACTGAGCATCACAGGAAAATCTTCTTCATCCATGTAGGAAATTAGTGAAGTCATGCACTTTAATCCATTGAAATTGTACATTACAAGCTTCTTCAGTAGATTATTTTAAATTAGCATATAATGTTAGGGAATGTTCATGTTTAAGGGCAGGCCTAAGCAACCAGGTGACCCTCTGGTTGACTACTGGGATAGGAGTGCAGCAATGAGAGTCTCACCCACTGAAAAGAGGGTACTGTCTTATTTCAGAAGCAGTCGAGTCTAATTGATAATGGGTTTGGAGATCATCTGCATATGCTGGGGTAGCCAGGTCAAGCTAGGAAAATAATTCTGCTTGACAATCTGGAAATCTGCCACCAGTCAAAAGGGATAGTAATATAGATACAGAAGGAAATGTAGCTGCTCTCAGGGCCAGACCAGAGTACTGCTACTTTGAACTGGTCCCAGATTTAATTGTGAGTGTAGATTAACCCCCAAACTACTTTGACTTCCTGCCCTCCTTCCTCCTCTCCTTGAATGACAATGTGAACTTCCAAAAGATGTGGAAATTACAAGGGTAAGGCTTGCTAAATGAAAAGCTCTTATTATGGATTCCCTCCTACCAGTCTACACCAAGAATGAGATTGACCAGATAAAATATGGAAACTGAGTGAAAAGCCATTTTAGGAGAGTGAAAACCTGTACATTATGTCTGGTCTGTTATTATTAGTATCGTCATAATCATCATCTTTATTTATACCTTGCCTTTCTCCCCATGGGAAATTTTAAAATTCTACCAGCATTTCCAAGATTCTGCATTATTATACTTTAAAAATATTTATCTGTGAAGCATCCCATACTTGGGATATTTTGTTTTTTCAGACATCAAAACCCACAAAGTATTCACAATATTGAGAAATGGCTTCATAAACAGAACAAAAGGGGATTTACAGTGTTGAAAAGGGAGGAAGTGAATGAAAGATTTGTTGCTTTGAGACTGAGGGTAGTCTTGAAAATAGGTTTCAGTCACAAATTATTTAATCATATTTGTTCAGCATTTTAACTGGGTTTGTCCTACGCAATCAGGAATGGCAAGGTTGTGATCCTATGTAGAAAGCTGAGGTATAAACTTTTGACCAGGCAGAACTTCAACTGGAGGACTTTCTTGATTTCCAGTGGGGCCTAAATACTCTAAAGGCTCTGGATTCAGTCTAATCTTAGACAATAAGCAGGATTAGTACTTGAATGGGAGAATGTCAAAGAAGACCATGAGTTGTAGGTTATATTTCATCTGAAGAAGCTGGCCAAGTCATCTCTGAGTGCCCCAAGAAAACCCTATAAAATCTATGTGGTCACCATAAGTCAGTGGATGACTTGAAGACACACATACATTGCCATGGCTATTTAAAGTCTAGTGAAGAGTGGGAAGTGGTAGATATTCATAGTATCCAGATAAGTGGATGCCTGCCTACTACCTCCCCTCACTCTCCACTGGCCACTAAATGACCATGTCAGAGGGACAGGGTACCAAATGAATTTCAGGAGGATTGGGAATAATTGTTTGGGGGAGATGGTGAATTTACTCCTTCTGCAAAGACCAAAAGAAAAAGAAAAGGGTACACTGTGGTGTAATTCTATTATTTACTATATACCAAGCCATACCTATTCCTCAACCTTGCAACTTCCTTCTCTTTTAGAACTATAGCTCAAAGAGTACCTGTGAATGTGTAAAAAAAAAGTCCAACTTTGTTTACTTATTAGCTGGAACTATCTGACATTTGACAATTTCTTCATTTAGTTGGTAGGAAGAACACCAGATAAAATTACAAATTTAATGTGGAAGAAAATGAAAGTGGTCAAATTGTCTCTCTGTTGACACAATCCTTGCCCTAGGCATATGCGCAGGAACCTGTCCGTGGGTTAAGAATGTCTTCAATATGGTACTACCAAGGGCCTTTCGCACTACACAATTATAACACTGTGATCTCACTATAATTGCCATAGTTTCATCATATGGATTTTGGGGATTTCCCAGAAGCTTGAAAAGAGGCATTAAGAATTCTCAGTCAGAGCCTCATCAAACTATAAAATTTGAGATGCTGTTGGATGCAGTCATGGTAGTTAAGGTGCAATCATAATACTATAAAGGTATAGTGCGGAAGGGACTAGATGGAACCACTAAGAGACAGTGCTCAGGCATGCAATTGTCATTCAGGACAGCATTTTAGTTCCCACTTCTTAAAATGAATGGCAGTGCTTGGGGCTAATGCAGGAGTGGGAATAAGTGGCCCTTCAAGTTACAACTACCACTGGCTGTAGCAGCATATCCAACTGGGAGGGACCACAGGAGCTAGAGGCCCTTCCACGCAGTCCCTATATCAAAGGATCTGATCCCAGAATACCTGCTTATCCCAGCTTTTCTGGCAGTGCAGACCCTTATAATCCATTTCAAACCAGATAGCCTGGGATCAGTTCCTGGGATATAATGACTATGTGGAAGGGGCCACAGTATAAAAACATCCCAGGCCTAGATGGTAGCAAGAGATTTTTTGCCCTACTTGGCACCCTCCGTTGGGGAAATTAAAGTTTAACATGTTCTTTCTCATTTCCATCCATCTTTGTTTTGATCTGGTGCAAGCAGCTGAAAGATTTAATTTCTCAGCTGGGAGACACACTGTGCTAATGCATGGCGCATGCTGGCTGAAACTCTTCAGATCATCTTTGCAATCAGGAAATAGAAGGAGGAAAGGGGACGAGAAACGGAAATTGTACCTGTACTGCTGATACTGACAGAGTATCTTCCCAATTGCTTTTCTTTACATAAGATTGAGATAAACATATATAAATCCAGAGTGGATGAGCTTTTACAGCCACACTTCCTTGGTTTAAAATGCTTTTTTGGATATAGCAAAACATGGCAAAAAAAAAAGGGATAGCAAAGTAGAATTGATCCCCTGTAATCCGTCTCCTGAACCCCAAAATATAATGAAATACTGACAGCTGGAAGGGATCATCAGATACTTTTTTCATTTTTTTGTATAAACTTCTATAGCAGAAGAGGGTGGGAGTTATAAATCTGTCTAATGTGCAATATTAATATTATTACCACTTAAGCCCCTTCTAAACTGCCCTATATCCTAGGATTTGATCCCAGATTATCTGTTTATCTTAGACTATCTGGCAGTGGAGACTCATATAATCCAGTTCAAAGCAGATAATCTGAATTATCTGATTTGATAATCTGAATTAAATGGCACCGTGTAAGATTGAAAGATTACAGGCATCAATAACAGAATAGTAGTCACAACATCAGTGGTATTTGTGCATATGGTGCTATTCTTGTGGCACTAGTGTCCATAATGCAAATCACAGGGTAAATGTGACCTGGAACCATTTTTGGGCTTGCCTCTGTGGCCCCTTCTACCCTGCCATATAATCCACATTATCTGATTTGAACTTCATTGTCTGAGACTACACTGCCATATAATCCAGTTCAAAGCAGATAATCTGCAATTTATCTGGCAGTGTAGAAGATGCCTGTCTGTCACCATAATTTTGTCACCTGTCAGAAATGATTTGTATCCAGAAAGACTTGTACATTAGATTCTTCATAATGATAATGAGTTTTGAGACTGAGCTAGCTAATACACAGAGCTAGAATTGCTCAGCTCTATTCTTGCCTCACTATGAGCTCACTTGGAAGTCTTTAAAATTATCATAATAGACCAGTGGTTTCCAACCTGTGGTCTGTGAACCATCAGTAGTCCTCAAGAAGTAAAATATGGTCTGTGGCCTCACCGTTACTACATCATTGCAACGAGAGTGACTGGTCTCGTGAAGCCCTCTTATAGTGCCGAGGCTTATTAAATATGGTTTTCTATGGGCAAGCAGATGGTGACTACTGGATGACATATGTTCTGTATCAGAAACTAGAGCTGATGTGGTCTATCCAATGCAATTTTCTGAATCAGCACCCCAGATAACCAAACCGAATTTAAAGTTGACCAAAAACCAATTCGTAACCCTTTTGGCACTAATGTTGGAGAGTGGTCCCTGGTCAAAGTGGTCCCTGGTCAAGTGCTCCCTGGTAAAAAAAAAAAAAGATTGGGAACTACTGCTGTAGACTGTGGTCTCAGAGCCAGGCCCGTAGCCAGGATTTCGTTTCGGGGGGGCGCTAAAAAAATTTCGGGGGGGGCTGAGTTTCGGGGGGGCTGAGTTTCGGGGGCGGCTGAGTCTGAGTGAAAGAGGGTCTAGCCTAGCAAACCTTTTGTATCATTACCCCAATACCCCCATGCATATGGGATATATTGAGTAGGGTGATCAGATCATGATATGAATAAACATAACAGTTTAAATAATGCACCTGTAAGGCCTTTTCGCGAACTACCATGAGAATTTCGGGGGGGGGGCTGAAGCCCCCCGAGCCCCCCCCCCCCCCGCCCCCCGGCTACATGCCTGCTCAGAGCAATCAAATTGTTGAACAACTGGCGACATAACAGTTCTAACAATAGCTATCATACCTGTCTGAAACTTGGTTATTGTGCCCTCCTCTCCTCTCCTGATCCTTTCTTTTCCTGACTTGCTTCTTCTCTTCTTCCTTCATGCTGCCAGCCTTTCCATAGGATCTGTAAAATGAGTCTTTCTACTCACACACACTCCATTTTTAAAAGCATAAAAGAAGCATTTTCTCTTTTTTTCCTCTATTTCAGTACCTCTCATTCTGTTGAAGGGGACAACTCTTTGGGCAGTTGGGAGAGGTGCAAAATGATCACCCCAAAGGGAGTAGGGTTGGATTAACGAAGGAGTGAGGAATGAAATCAGAATTAATTTTGCTAAGCCTTCTCCTCTCTTCCCCAGGACTCACTCTTCCATACAAAAAACCAACATCAATCTCTTTAGGAATAGGAGGGGGAGAAGGGAAAGGAGGAAAAGAAGAGAATCACACCTGCTCACTCAAACAGCAATGTTGTCAGTGAAAAGGTGTGCTCCAAAATAAAGGAGAAACAAGAGGGACATGACACTGTGTGATAAGTACCACTTATAGACACTATTATCCTGTTGTATTGAAATTTACCAGCCTTATGTGATTGAAATTTACCATCTTTAAGCTAAGACAGGCATGTTGTAAAATGAAGCATATGCCCACTGGTGCCAATCAGTGTCTTGTAATCACGTTTAAGTCTTCCTCAGTGAAAAAAAATTACAGAAAGCAACAAATAGGTTCCATTACTCCATCTCTAATGAAACCCTTCTGTGTCTGTGAATATATTTTACATTGCTGCATCAGTTGGATAAAGCATAAATATTGCGGGCAAGGGCATTTCTGTTCCCATGTATACCATCCAAACGAAAAACCCAAGAGTTGAATGGAAAAGTCCTCCAGGGCTGGTTTTCTGGCAGCACAGAGAACAGGAGGAGGAAAAGAAAGACAGTTCTCATGAAATAGCCAGTAGAACTTTGAATTTAACCTGTGGGACCAAAAGATAGTTAAAGATGGCTGGAATGTACAGTTAATTATTTTGACTGCACAAACTACATAAAGCTGGATAATGCATTTCAGAGATAAAGAACACTAAGATAATGAGCAGTCCCTCCACCCAATTACACTCACTCCTTTAAAGGAATGTATTTTTCAGTACTAATCAAATGATCCTGTAGAAATTGTTAGCATCTCTGCAAACTATCACTGGCACTATGACTTAACAACACTGTCAAGTACGTAAATTAGTGTAATTAGCTATGCAATCAATAATATTAAGCCAGAATGGTCCCTTCTCTGCTGTCCTTCCTGCAGCAGGCTAAAACCTTTCTATTCAGGCAGGCTTTTAAAGACAAAGTTTTTTAAGATCAAGTCAGGTAGTGCTATAGTTTTAACTTGAATATGCATTGGATATGTTTGAAGGGTTTCAACTGTGAATTTTTCATACTGTTTATATTTTGTTCTCTTTTAATGTTTGTATATTTGTATATTTTAAATTTTGTACAATGATTTTTAAACTGGTGTGATTTTAATCAAATATTTTTAATGCAATGTATTTTAATGATCTGTTTAAATGTGTCTATGACTGTGGTTAGCACTCGGATGAATGCTTGTTGTAAAGCCACCCTGAGTCCACCCCCCACCCCCCGCCTCAACCGGGGTGAGAAGGGCGAGGTAAAAATGTACTAAATAAATAAATAAATACTAATGCTTTTATGTGAAGCCTTTTTGTAGCAAAAGTTTCACATTCAGCCTCCAAAAACGTTATTATACTACATTACATTATTTTATTTATTTGCGACATTTATATGCCGCCCTTCTCACCCCAAAGGGGACTCAGAGCGGTATATATATCAGGCATGGCCCAGGCCAGTGGCAGATGGATGGAGAGTGTCTGTGTGTGATCTAATTCACACAGTGCAATAAAAACTACAATATTTAAAATGGAGAACAATCTTAACCAACATAACCTTAACAGTATTTCACTGGAAGACCCACAGGGCCATCCAGTCCAACCCCCTTCTGCCATGAGGAAGAACACAATCAAAGCACCCCAACAGATGGCTATCTAGCCTTTGTAATAATAATAATAATAATAATAATAATAATAATAATAATAATAATAAAAATAATAATAGCAGAAGCCCCGGAGGAGGTGGAGCACCTGCAGAACCCTTGAACACCTTTTGTGAAGCCCCAAGAGCTCCCTGGAGCACAGTTTGAGAACTGCTGCAATAGACTAATGTCTTACACGAATGCTGCTCCTGCATATAAGAGGATGCATTTATTTCAAAGCAAACAGCAGTCTGATGTGGCAGATGTCTATCTTCCACATCAAAATGGCACCTTAATGCAACCTACTACTC
This sequence comes from Anolis sagrei, assembly GCF_037176765.1. Taxonomy (NCBI): domain Eukaryota; kingdom Metazoa; phylum Chordata; class Lepidosauria; order Squamata; family Anolidae; genus Anolis; species Anolis sagrei. Next base: position 144,759,206 of record NC_090024.1, read on the forward strand.
ATGTCTCACAGTTGCTCTTTTGTCTCTCTCTCTACCATGGGTTACATTACAACAAGTAATGGGATGGATTCCTAATAAATATAAATATATAAATATGCTGTGTACATTTACTCAAATGTAAGAGCCATTCAACTTAATAGGAGAAATGGCTGAATTCATATATGCTAAGTGTGTGTGTGCGTGCGTGCATGCACGTACATGCAAAGCATATAATCAACATGGAGCACAATTAGCCATGAGCAGGTCCTTTCAAAGAATTTTACTCTTCAATATTGCTGTAAATCTGAGATTTCTCACTTAGCGCAAGTTTCTAATGTCAATGAATTTCTCTTCCAGCCACATCTTGACTTCTTTCTTCATGGAAGCTCCTAACTAATTTGCTAGGAAGTCCTAAGAAGATAAAGTTTTTGGTTAATCTTGGCTCCATCTACACTGCCATACAATGTAGTTTCACAATGCAGTGTAGGCTCACATAATCCAGTTGAATGAAGTAAATCTGCATTATGATACTGTAATACATGGCAATGTAAATGGGCCCCTAGTAAGTATTATCAACCTTGCCATGCCAAAATTTGTTGTATGAAAAACTTTAAGTGTCATTTAAAATATTATTGTGTTATTATAGCATTTTACCCTATGTTGCCCAGATACGTTATTGTTTTATGCTTTCCTCTCATTAATTTCTAGAATTGGAATAGCAAGACTCATTTATTGGATAAGGATGAACAAATTCAAAGAGGGCTATAGATTTCTTTTAAATAAATAAATAAATAAAGGTTTGGAATCCAAGCCAGATAAATGTCCAAGTGGATATCTGTGCCTAGAAGCTGGGTAAAATCCAAACAATTGGGTAATATGGTTGCCCTAGTAAGAATATATGCTACCATTACAGCCTTAATGCTCTGTAGGCTTTAATGCTCTGTAGGTCTTATTGCCTTAATGCTCTGTAGGTCTAGATGTTGCATATGAATTCTACATGGTAGCTTAAATATACATTTAGATAAGTTATAGGTTGTATTCAAATATACATTCAGATAAGTTATAGGTTGTATTCAACAACACTGCTTGAAAATACTTGTGCAATATATAAACTCATTAAACAACACAGAAATGCTTTTTCATGCAATTCAAAACACAGATGTGATTTTCAGATTAAGAACAAATTAATCCCATTTGTTCTTGAGTGCTACAGAAACCCCTGGGTAAGAAACAAACAGCCCCCACATCTGCTACAATTTACATTAATTTCCACTGTAGAGAGTGTACACACTGGCGTCATACTGTTAAGAAAACATTGTTTGCTTTCCAGTAAAAGATGCAAATTAGATTTTATCAGCATTGTAAACTGAAAAATGTAACATGCACTTATTGAAAAGTTGGTAGAACTTTCGTGAGCTTATTATGGTCAATTGCATATTGAAAACATCAACACCCAGTGATAAAAACAGCAGGAGATAGAGAGAGATTTTATGAATCCTTATGTCTAGTTTCTAAAAACTAAACATTTAACGTGTTAATTTCTGAAAACTAGTTAAATTAGGATGCAACTTGAGTTGATGAGAATGTGATACTGAACACATTAAAGACAGAAATGTCTCATTTCTTTGAGTTAAATGTCCACTTTGAGGCCTTCCAAGTAATATGCGATCTTTGATATCTGCAGCTTCGCCATGTATGCAATTATGTGGTTGTTGTTGTTGTTGTTGTATTTATTCATACCTTGCTTTATCTCTCCTCAGAGGATGCTTGCTACAGATGCAAGCAAAACGTCAGGAGAGAATGCTTCTAGAACATAGCCATGCAGCCCGAAAAACCTACAACCACCCAAAACATAAAGTATTACTGAATATGGAAATGGAACCAGAACTGATAAAATAATTTATGATTAAATGGGTGCACAATGTTGGACACAACCTAGAATTAGTTAAATGGGGAAATTGTAGACTACTGGCTTAAAGAAAAGTTACTGCTACTCGAAAAAATGTTTAGAAAATTAGAAAATTTGACTCCAGAAAAACTTGCTAAAATGTAGAAGGAAAGAAAGTGCTGGGAATGTAAGGAACAAAAAGGAACTATTTACCACATCTGGTGGTATTGTAAAAAAGCAAGGGAATTCTGAGGCAAGGTGCAAAAACCACTACTGGAATTTTTTAAATCAAGGATGCAATCGGAGCCTGAATGATTTTTATTGGAAACGCCAAAAAAAAAAAAAAAACACACCAAAATTACTAAAGTATAGGACTACATGATAATTGCAGCATGGCTGCTAAATGCACAACATTGGAAGAAGTCTCACCATCTGACAAGAGAAAATTGGATTGTAAAAGTTTTTAGAATAGCATAAATGGATAAATTGGCAATGTTGAACTAAGAAAATCACACAAAAAGACTTTATCAAGGACTGGGGACCATTTCTAAATTTTGTTGTTGTTTTTTTTTAAAAAAAGAGAGAAAAATAAAGAGGATTCTAGTTTTCCAATGTGAATTTTTACTACTGTGAGAGTAACATCTAGCCTAGTGTTCATGATTAAGTGCCTATCCTGCTAAAATCCAAGTACTCCAGCTTAACTGATTTGTGAAGCAGGCTTTCAAATAGAAAGTATTATATTGCCATTTTATAGGGCTATTTTTCATATTAAAAATAGCTAATAGCCATCTCTCCCTTCGCCTTTAGTATCCACCTTACAAACAACCCAATCTTATTCCAGTTCACTTTTGTGGCCATAAAGCAATATCCTGGTAAGAATATTGCTGGGAGCAGTAATTGAGTGAAATAAGCTATGAATCCTATTTCTGTCCCGGTCTAGCAAATGCATGGCATCACAGAATAATTGTCTTTCGTTTGCAGCAACAGCAACAGGAGTGCTTTATTGTTGAAAGCATAATAAGAAAGAAGAGAAGTAAAACTCCTGTATTTTTCAACACCCTTTCGATGCAATGATATAGATTTTTCTCTGTCAACCCTGAACTGTTTGAGATCCAATTCCATAGAGTTACTGTAGGGACATTTCAAATCAGAGGGATAAACACTGATACTTTTTTTTCTTTTAAAAGCAAATTGTTCCCAGGATGCTTTTTTTTTTTTTTTTTTTTTTTTTTTTTTTTTTTTTTTTGTAAAGCATGGGATTGTTCCCAGATTTTTTTTTAAAAAATTGCATTGCTCTTGCTTTTACCACATTTAGAAAGATAGGAAAGAGGAGTACAAATCTTGTGTTGGTTTTTATAGAAATAATTTGGGATTGTATTCGATAGTCTGGCTATTCAATCAATTATTGAATTGTTGAGGTCAATGTGTTGATAATTTCCATTGATTAAACTGGTTTTTCTAGGCAGGGCTAAAAACAGGATTTAAACCATTGAGAAATGGTGGGGGGGGGGGGGAGGCTAACCTGCAACCCAGTCCATACAACTACGTACACCTACAAAGGGCCACTTTCAGATTAAAACCATACATCTATATAGATAAATGCTCAAGTGTGATGAGGCCTAAGTGGTGGCTGTGTACAGGCATGTAGCCAGGGGGGGGGCTCAGGGGGCTTCAGCCCCCCCCGAAATTCTCATGGTGGTTCGCGAAAAGGCCTTACTGGTGCATTATTTGAACTGTTATGTTTATTAATATCATGATTTGATCACCATTCTCAATATATCCCATATGCATGGGGGTATTGGGGTAATGATACAAAAGATTTGCTAGGCTAGACCCTCTTTCACTCAGACTCAGCCCCCCCCCCGAAACTCAGCCCCCCCCCGAAACCCCCCCTGAAAATTTTTTAGCCCCCCCCGAAACGAAATCCTGGCTACGGGCCTGGCTGTGTAAGATCAATACATTGCATAAACTCTATAGCATGCACTTTCTGATCAAACCTGCACTTTATAGGAGAACAGGGGAATATCTAAAGAACCATAACATCATTTCCAGACAGGAACTGTCCATGTTTATGACTTATAGCACCCCAAATAAAAACACAGACATTATGTTCATGATTATGCTACTGTAAGCATAGTGGTAGAACTGGAGAGGCTGAAAATGCCATAGGTGGTGGACCATAAAGTTTTCATGGCCATGAACAGAGAAGCTGAACAAAAGTTGGAAGGAGAGAGGTAGACAGCCAGCTGAGACCACAACAAAGCCTGGCTAAACATCAAGAACCACACTACTTTGTTTGAAAAGGACATTGATATTTGCTATAAAGCCAATGGAGGTTTTTGTTTGTTGGATTGTTTTTACTTTAATTAACTTCCACTTGGAGGGAGTATGTGCTCTTCCATAGAGGCTAGCCTATGAGCCTTCCTCAAAGATCAAATACTTTCTATACTACCAGGATGCCAATTCTCACATGTGTAGACAGGTTGTTGCAATATATACTCTTTTTTCTTAATGGAGAAGGAGGTATCCAGTTCCCACCTGCCCTGTGTTTGAGGCACCAAGGTATATCCTAATAAAAAAGCAGTGACCAGGGAATCAGGGAGATTCAGCTACTGCTTTGAACCCAGGAAAATGAAAGCACCATTTCCATACCAGAATCGATGTTTATGCCTAAAGATTTGACCCCATTGACCCTTGGTGTTCCATTCCAATCAAGGTGGAAAAAGTTAGTTGATGAGAAAATCCTAAACCTTGGATTTTCACCAAATACCATCCTAATTATGGGCTACACAAAAGTCAAAGAAAACACACGACAGTGTATCTGGGACACTGAGTTACAAAATTATCTAAACGCAGCCTCTGTTCTTCCAGTCTTCAAAGACAATGGAAGGACGCTTCTTCCTGCAGAGTATTAAACCAACCTAATTATCCCAAAAGGTAGGAAGGCAGTCTCTTTGACTGAATTCAATGTACTCCCTTCTGCTGTACTGGAGGGAAGATATAACAAAGTACCATACAATAACAGCCTATGTTCCTGTGAGGCTGAGGCAGTGGAAACCGAGGAGCATATTTTGTTGTACTGCTCTTTTTACCAAGACATTTTATAAATCCAATTTTAGAAAGTTTGCCAGAGAGATCTGTAAGGTTTATGTTGATTGTCTTTTGGCTGACCAACACCCCAAAATTACAGCTAAAGTTGCTAGCTTTTGTGCAGCAGCAATAGCTTGTTGGCGCATGATACTGTCACAGACTTAGAAGGTTTTAATATTTATTTCAGTTTTTACAACTGTCATTTTAGCATATAAATATTTAATGCAATTTTAACTGACATATTCAATATTTGGTTTTAACTTTGCTTTTGACAGTGTTTCTTAATACCTTAAGGTATATGTTCCTACTCTGACGTTTGCACATGTTTTGGTGCTGGTCACTGACCATTTTATACACACACACACATATATATACACATACATACATGCATACATACATACATACATACACACATACACACCAGATGTCTATCAACTCATTGGAGGTCCAGGAGAGTGATCACTATTATTCAGGTAACAAAGTGACACTGGATAGTAGAAGGGAAGCATAGTGGAAGTACTCCTAGTGGTGTCTCAAGTCTTGCTTATCCAACCTTCACTCATCCAATGTTCTGTATTATCCAACACAGTCTGCCTCCCGCCCGGATCCAGAGCTGTTTCAATACATTGCAGTGTTTGGGTGCTAAATTCATAAATACAGTAATTACTACATAACATTATTGTGTATTGAACTGTTTTTGTAAAATCATAATTTAATTTGACATTTAATAGGATTTCCCTTAATCCCTCCTTATTATTCAACATTTCTGCTTATCCAACGTTCTGCTGGCCTGTTTATGTTGGATAAGCGAGGCTCTACTGTATATAAGAATCCATGTGCAGGCATTGACACAACTTCACATTTTGATGTTTTAATCCATTTGCATCAATACCACTAGTTAATACCATCTATCTATGGTTTTTGCAGAACCTGGGAAAGTTATATTTGAACGACACCTCCTGAATCTCCCAACGAGCATGGCCAGTAAAACTAAGAAATGTTTCCAAGCTCTGGATTTGTTCTTAAATGAGATGTTCCAAAAAATGTGTAAATGTAAAAATGTAAGATACATATTTGACTGCAAAACACAAAACTCTTAACTCTTGCACTTGTTTAGGAGACAGGGACCACAAGGTCAGATGCTACCCTGACACTGACCTGTAAGATGTCTGTGATGCCCCCTAAGAAAGCAAACATCAGCTTTAGGGGAGTGGAGCAGAAAAAGAGAAAATTAATTTGAATCGTTTCAGAACTTCTCAGCTGGAAATACAAAAACAGAAGAGAAAAACATGGAAACAGTCCAACATTTTGCTATTCTGTTTCCCCATCACACAGTGGGAACTGTCTGACTGTTTATTATTCAGCTAGTGTTGTTTTCTGTATGAATATCTTCAGGGATTCAAGGTTCTTTGTAACAGAGACTGTTGAGGGTTTTAAAAAAAGACAATGCCTTTCATTTGCTCAGAAGTAACCTTTCATGCCCATTGGCATATTAGGAAGCTCTGGAAAACTGCAATGTAAATCTGCCGATCAACCCTACTAGGAAGAATATGCTGTTATGTGTCTTAAGCAGTAATTTTTGTGTTTCTAGATCTATCTATCTATCTATCTATCTATCTATCTATCTATCCTTTTAATTTATAGTCCACCTTGTTGCACTAGTGAGATCCAGTGTGCCAAAGTGATTTGAGAATTGGTCTACAACTCTGGAGATAAGGATTCAAATTCCTGCTCAGCTATAGAAACCTACTGAATGACCTTAAGCACGTCACATACTGTCAACCTGAGCAGAAGTTGATGCTAAACCCCTTTATGAATAACTCTTGTCATGAAAATCTTATGATTGGTTCACCTTAGAGCCACCATAAATTAGAAATTATTTGAAGGCACACAAGAAGTACCCCTAAGCTTCTAACAAAACATTTCTTTATAATATTAAAAACCATAATCAAATATTTACATGTAATATTTTTGGTTTAGTTCTTTAAAATTTTGTTGATGAAGCAAAGAGCAGATATTACTGATAAAAATGGGAATAGACTGCATTAATATTCAAGTGTATAGAAGTGTTGCTGCTTCCTAAAAACCAAATATACATCAAACAATGCCCCTGATTCCCCCATCACTACATAAGCAGTGGATCACTTCACAGAGGGTGAGGCCATCAGTAGCTACTAGTTAGGAAGTCTATCATCCACACATGCAGTTCTGCACCACTGTTGTCCCTCTCATTATCCAAAAAAAAAAAACCACACACACACTGTACATTTGCATATGAGCAGAGTACAAATGCGAGTTGGAGAGTAGGTAGATGCATGAACTTAAAAATATTTGTGTCAAGCAGATTTCAGGTTACACACAGAACTCTTGGGACAAATGTAACAAATAGCGTAAGTTCCAGCTATTACTCTGATTTCTATCAAATCTTAGTTGAAGTGCAGAAGTTCCTTTGCTGGAAAAGAAGAAAATGAAATAGAAAAGTGGCACATTTCACATTAATAATGCTGGAAATTATTTGGAATCATATTGAAGGCATTTTTTAAAGTAAAAAAAAAGGAGAAACCAATTTCTTAACTATTTTTAAACAAAAGATCCCTGATAGATGAACACATGAGGTAATCCAAGATTCTGTTCATGTTCTAGCATACCAGTTGGTTGTGAGAAGCCTTCCATTTGGACTTGAGTACAACTGCATCCTCCAAATTGCATTCCCCAGAATCAAATATATGAAGATGAATGGTCTAGTATACAAAAGGCGATATATAGTCATCCCTACTAGTAGCTATTGATGGCCTCACCCTCTGTGAAGTCCTCTTTGGAAACTATCAAAGTTGGCAATTAATGCCAATGTTTAGGTATGTTATGTCTCCAGGTTCTAATATTACAAGAGATGGAGAAAAGCTTCCTCATATTCACTTTATCCAGTGCCATGCTCCTTTGTCAGTGCACTCCATGACACATGCCAACCTTTTAGTATAGCCTAAACCCAAATATTGTAATAATATTGTATGGCCTTTTTTGTACATTTTCCAGTCAAAAGAATAATTGTCAATGTGGGATGAACACGACCGTCCTGTTATGAGAACATCATGAACCTCGGTTTTGGCATTGAATGTTTGCCATTTTTGTTATTCATTGGAAACTGCCTGAGTCCCCTCAAGGAGATAGGGTGAGTTACAAATATATTATTACTATCATCATAATCATCATCTGTATGAGGACAGTATTATGTTGACAGGTTTAATTTCAATTCTGTTTCTAATTATTCCCAACATGGAATTGCCACACCCTCTTTAAACAGCACTTGTACATTTTATAGTAGCAGGACCCCTTGAACCTCTGTTGACATTTGAGACTTCATCAAATTGAGGTCCTCGAGCTGGGGAACAGCGGGAGCATCCTTGGGGCAGTGTGTTGTGGTTCAACAAGACCCTGAGTCTGATGGTTTTCAGTTTTCACAGTTTTCTCAGCCTGCAGTTGAGCTGGAGAAGCAGTTCTCACAGGACAGGAATGTTGCTGATAAGGAGGAGAGCCAGGTGCTCCTTCAAAGGGATAGCAAAACCGTGAGACGGAGCTCTCGGATCGCAGCCAAGTTAGGTCAGCCACAGGTCAAGGGAGCAATGGGAAAGCAGTCTGTGGGAAACTAGATTGTTTTGATGTGCAAAAATGTATTTAGGGCTGCTTCGGGGAATTCTTAGCTGTCAGTTTCAACGTGGCTATCTGCTAGCTGTTTCATGCTTCTGCATTGGATTCCTTCGTGCGGCTTTTGGGCTAAGCTGCTGGGCACAAAGGTATGCTTCTTGATTCCTGTTTACTTTGATTGCCTCTGAAGGATTTCTGGTCTGGATCTGTACCGTGCATTTTACCTGAACTTTGGAACTTTGTATTGACTTAACCTTTGCCTTCTTTTGGAACTTTTACAATAAACTATAAATCCTACAGCCGTGGTCTGGTGGTGTTTGGAGAGCAAGGTGAAACTTATCCTGAGGTGCCACACAGTGGGGCAAATCCAGGAGGCAGCAAAAGAAATTATTGTCCCTCACCTCGCATTGCCTGCATCATCCCCTTCCTCATCCCATGGGGGATTAAAGATGTAAATACTAGTTGGAAATATTTTTTAAAAATGCCAAAAACTGTGTGTCTCAAGTGCTGGGAAACTGACAAGGGGATCTTTGCCAGGTAATAATCTTTGCAGTTTGAGCCTTATTTTTCACAAAATTTGCATACAAGCATATTCTGTACAGAAAGCCATTTCTGCACAGAAAATACTATATTTGCACAGAAATATCTGTTTCTGTGCAGAAAATGCTGTTTCCTGCAAAGGAAGTGTTCTTTTCTATGTCAAATCAAAAAATTGCAAATTGTGATTAGTCTTCAAAAACTGCATGGTTTTTAAACCTTTCTTGCAACAGGATAAAAATGATCAAAATTACTTGTTCCTTATTTCAACAACAAAATTAATAAGAACCATATCCCTTATTCTGACTAGGAAGCCATAAAATAGTGCTATAACTCTGAGCATAGTTGATTTTCAATAGTGTCCTCATTATTATCTTCAAACATTGAAACAAGGCTTCATCAACTAGATGTGGGGCTTAAGCTCAAGAGAATCAAATAGGTTGTTTCATGTTTTCAAAGTGAAATTTAATCTCAGAAAATATGAGGTTGATATCAGGCCTCCTCTGAGCTCAAGTTGGTCCATTCCTGAAGAATCATCACATCTACAAAGTAATCTGCTTTTTCACAGTTCAAAGGGTACAGTGGGAAGTTGTCTATAATGAATGTTCACCTTCTTACTTCCCACCCAACTGGATAAGGGATAAACTGAAAAAGAAAATACCCCTCCCCCCTCCCATGCTTTAGACCAGGGGTGGGCAAGTTCAGTGGAGCATGTTGCCATTTAGTCCTGAGACTTCCCATGGGCCTTATCATCCTGAGATTCCCTTAGGTAGCCAGATGTCCATTTCCTGTTCTCTAAAAATCATAATTTGGATGAAACAAACAAATCTTGTTTTAAAGGAGAATCATGCTACAGCATGAGTCTCTAGTGGCAGCTTCTAGGGGTCATCGGGGGACACAAAAATTGGCATAGGGACTACCTGTCAACCAGTTCTGGCTCTACCATTGGAAGACATCAGTCAGACTCAGGGGAAAACAAAAACATATAAACAAACATTTGTATCCATCCCTGTGGCTTTCATGTGGACAGATCAGTTAATAAAAGGTCTAAAACTCGTTAAACTTATTGAAGTATTTTAACTCATGATAACTATATAGTGAAATGATCTTTGCTTCTCCTGCCCTGCCACAACACACAGTTCCATGGGAACAGGGACTATTTTGTTAAAGGGAAAGAATAAAATATTCCTTTAAAATAAATAAAAAAATCATACTATTTATTTATTTATTAAAAAAAGAATAAAGGATATCTATTTAGGCCCAATGTGACCATATGTCTCAGTGGGTCTTAGTGGACCAGTCTATATGTTGATGTAGGAAAGTTTGCTGCCTGGTCTCCTCATGTAGTCCTTGGAGCCCTGGAACATTACCCTACACAATTGCCCCACACAACCCCCTAAGAGTGTGTAGTACTGTGAGAATCTGCACAAGCATACTGTGAGAATCTGCACCTCCATCTGTGTGGCATATAAGCAGTCAACAATATTTTCATAGTAATTGCATTTTTAAGAAAAAGAGGAAGCAAGTTATGAATTTAGATGGGAATTGGGGATAAAGTGAAGGTGATTGACAATGTTTGGTATATGTATATATACCAAAGTTGTTCAATCTCCAATTCTCTATCCTTGTCTCTAATAGAGGAAGGTTCCAACACTATCACAATGCTAAAAGAATTTGCATTTTCATAAGATGTCATTCCCTGATGGTGCATTCGGATTTCTGTAGCAGTAGCATTTCAAACACAACAAAATATTTGAATGGCATATTTGATCCTGTTGCCTTCTTGTTGGCTTTTCTTCTGAGCTCATCCATTCCTGTGCTATAGTATGATCCTATAAGCCCAAATCATCTATGTTTTCCAAGAGTTTGTGCTTTCCGGAGCTCTAAAAACAGTGGGACCTTGAACAGGTTGAAGGAATGAGAGAACTAGACCAGCATGAACCATGCAGGACTGGGATTTCACAAAACCTCTAGTTTCCACTTTTAACAAAGTAAAGATTTTTCATTCTTATGGCAATACAATAGGACCGATCTGTTCTGTTCTCTATTTTATACATAGTTCAGACAGGAAGGTTCACACTGAGTCACAGCAAGATGGAGCTTAATAATTCATACCATCCACCTAAGTGAAAATGTTACTTCAAACTGTTAGAAACTGAACAACGGCTGCGAGAGATAACACTAGGAAGGTTGTGGAGAGTGGAGAGCTTCACATCAGCAAGGTTTTCATGGTGAGGAGGAAGTCATTTCTATTTCTGGAATTAAAATATGAGGAATATGAGAAAAGGCTTTAGAGCTTGAGAGCTACAGAGGGTGTTTCCCTTGTTTCGCAAAGTAAAGTTCTCCTTGTTTCACAATATTGAATTAGTATAATAATAATAAACTAATGTTCTTCTTCCTTAACCATTCAATAAAACATTGATCTTTAATTTCAAACCAATGATTGGAATAATATTGCTACAAAATCTGAGAAGGATGTCTGTTCCAGCCTTTTTTTTAGACCTGTGTATTGTCATAATACAAGTTGAGCATCCCTTATTCAGAATTCCAAAATCCAAAATATTCCACATGAGTGGCTGAGTGGGGATAGTCTACAACTAGCACAGTAACACATTACACAACCAAGTAAAAATAACATAAATGATGGAAACAATACACAGAATAACAAAATTAAAGGGTTACAAATGTATTTGAGGAAAAATATATGAAGATGATCCTTCAATTTTTAAAAAATGAAGTGGATGTTGCATTTAGAGCACTTGAAAGAAAGAAATTATCAGGAATAATAGCAAATCAAGAGAGCTGTTTCAATCCACAAAGCTAGAATCTACACTAGTTCTAACTAAAATCTATCAACTAATATGGAAAATCAAACAGTGCCCCACATACAGGAAACACACAATATACATTCAAATTCCCAAGAAGGATGACACCAGGGATTGTGAGACTAACACGGCATGACTACCTGTCTTTTATTCTACTAAAATCCCACTAAAACGCACCCCGGGTCATAAAAGCACAGATAATACATATGGATATATTCTTTTTTTCTCCCTTGTTCAGCTGATCCTTGCCTATGGCATTTTCTTTCTTTCTTATGTACCAGGAAAGAATGCCAACACAGCACCTAGAAGAAAAATGGCACTCTTTAAAACAAGGGTGCACAACCTATCCTATACGCTTTCATTTTGTATTATCATATACATATTATATATAGTGATGCTCCATGGTGCTCAAAACAACCAAGGGAACATGCCTAAAGAATATATTGTAATGAGTTATTTTATATGGTTTTCTCCACAATCAAAATATGTGCTTTGTAAAGGTCACCTTGATACCAATCATAATACAGTGCCTTCTCCAAATTCTCAGTAAAGATGCTCTCAATGAAATCTGCTGGTTTGTGTCTTTAGCATGGGAGACCTAATTTCACTAACAAGGACTAGTTTTTGAGTACCCTTCAGAACAATCTGGTCACACATGAGAGCTGTTATTTTACCAGAATGTTTTAAAATCTAAATTTAAGTGCCTTTCTACTTGAAGTTTAGCATTGGAAATCAGGGCCCTGCCAACATTTTACAGAACCCATTTACATCACATTGTAGCAATTTACTATGTGTAGATGACCACAATATAAAATAGCCATCTATTCATAGTTTAGTACGGGATCTAATAGTGTATGTTTCCGGGGAATTTTTCTCTAAGTTGAAGGGCTCCTACCTCATCCCATCAAGCCCACCAGGTCCTCTCTTTTCATTTTAAAATGTAATTTAATTTAATTTATTTAAATATTTCGAAGCCAACCTTCTAGTCCAAGCCCATCTGAAGTGGTGAATAAAAATATACATGTAAAAATAAAAATAAAAACCAAATAATATAATAGCTTACATTCAAAAATGAAAGAAAGCAATAGATTAAAATGTAACTCAGCCAATAGTAAAATATCTATTAGAAAGGTACAAAAATGTTTGCAGCAGTAAGACTGAATATAGAATCAATTTCACACTTCTTAACTTCCGAAGGCCCTGGTTAACTTCCGAAGGCCCTGGTTATTTATTGGTACCAAGTAAAGTGAATGTGTGACCTATGAGAGCAATATTCAGATGAAGAAGAAAGGACTAGCACACTCTGTATGCTGAGATTGCCCTGAAAATACACCAGGCCTGGCTCTCAGGAAAAGAACATGATGGACCCCCCCCCCCCAATTCCTTGTACAAAAGTTCAGGAGAGTCATAAGATGTTATCACACAAAGTTGCTGTTTCTCCACAGTCATGCAATCATAGGGCCCATCCAGACAGTACTTTTATTGCAGTAACTACCGCAATAAAGGAGGAGTTGTCCAGACAACGTTCTGAACAGTCCCAAATTAATTAACCACAAACCAGGAAAAACCTGATTTGTGGAGAATTAATTAGATAGTGGATTTATTCCGCATCTCCTTCGAAGCTGCGAGATAAATCCACTATTTCTGGTGTCTGGACTACAGCCCAGACACCATTCCCACAGTTTATCCAGCTAAATAAGCCCAGTAAACTGTGGGAATACTCACCTCACCCCCCCCAAAAGTCCCCAGACCCCTTTGAAAAGTAATGAAAATTTACCTGGCCTCCATTACAGGCCTTGAGCACCTCTCCCGTTGTGGAGAAATGAAGCACAAGGAGAGGGGGGGCATTGCTCTCCCCCCCCCCCCCCCGGCTGTCCTGCTGCATCATTTCTCCACCCTGGGAGAGGTGCTCCAAGCCTGTAATGGAGGCTGGTAAGATTTCATTACTTTTCAAAGGGGTCTGGGGGCTTGGGGGGAGGGGGAGGGCCTCCAAAGGTTCTTCTGTGCTAGTCCTGGAAGAACGTCTGGACACCCACCTCAGAAAGTTTAAAAAAACACAAATGATCCTGGGATAAAGGTCTGTCTGGATCCGCCCATAGATAGCAGATACATACTGGGATGGGCACCTTCCATATCATACCTTCTGTCATTCATGCAATTGTGCTGATTCACCAATCCATGGTTCCACAATTGTACTTCCATTGCAACCCCACTTTCTGTATTTCCACTACTCCATAACTGATTCATTTTTAAACAATATCACAATTTCAATAAAGAAAAGAAAAACAAAAAAGATAAATGCACCTCTAAAATGTTAAATAAATTGAAAACAAACAGTTTAGGAATAGTGGGAAGAAGAAGAGAGAGTGGCAAGAAAGGTGTGGCAAGGAGAGAAGCCAAGAATTAAATTTAAGGTGTTACAAAATGCAAAAGAACAGGATAGACTAGGTACATCAGATCTGAAACTTTACTTTGCTGCTTGCTATTTAGTTTGGATAAAAGACTGGGTTTTGTTGACTAATACTAGAATGTTGGCGCTGGAGGGACATGATTTGAGATATGGTTGGCATAGTTACATGTCATATGAAAAATTGAAAGTGAATGTGGATTTTAAAAATCATTAAAATTATTAAGAATTTTGCTTTATTACATACGTATACGGTATGGGAGAGATATAGATTGATCTTATATCCAAAGATGCCAATATGGGTATCTGTGCAAGAAGCATTTTATAGAAAAGACACACAAGGCAAGAAGAAAATTTTAACTTATCAAGATCTCCTAGAAAATGCACAAGGAGTTTATAGAATTAAGACAAAAAAAAAAACAATTGGCTACTGAAGGTTTTGGTTTTCATTGGTTTTCTTATTTATAATTAATGTAAAGATTTAGGCAGAGCATGCAATTAGCTGGTTTTGAACTGAGTAAATCGTAATTTTGAGTTGCAATTATGTGCTAATGATAAACATTTAATTGCTAAAATGTATAAGATGTCACTGAAATGGGAAATGGCAGACAACCAAGTTAAAAAATGCATAATGAAGTGTGCACAAAATGTTGGGTATAATGTAATGTTGGACCAAGAGGAGAAAATGTGGACCAAGTGGTTAAAATTTACGTAATGTTATAATCAGACCGAAAGGTCACAGGTTTGAATCCGGGGAGTGGCGTGAGCTTCCACTGTCAGCCCCAGCTTCTGCCAACCTAGCAGTTCAAAAACATGCTAATGTGAGTAGATCAATAGGTACCGTTGCCGGCCACATGACCTTGGAGGTGTCTACAGAGAACATCAGTTCTTCGGCTCAGAAATGGAAATGAGCACCAACCCCCAGAGTCGGACATGACTGGACTTAATGTCAGGGGAAAACCTTTACCTTTACCTTATAATCAAAAATATTTTTTATAAAATTATGTATAAATGGTATATGGCTCCTGAAAAGCTTTCTAAGATGTCTAAAGAAGTTTCCAACGCTTACTAGAAATGTAAATAGCAAGTGGGATCTTTCTACTATATTTATTTATTTATTTTACGGCATTTATATGCAGTGGGCATGTAAACATACCAAGAAATACTGAATTCAAATGCATAAGGTGACCCAGAAAGTTTTGGGGGGAAATATCCAGTTAAAACTTGAGACTTTTCTACTTTGTCTGACTGATATAATTGACTACACTATTCTGCTGCAATCTATGATCACAACAACCAGATTGCTCTACGCACAGAAATAGAAGAATTCAGCAGAACCAACAACACATTAAAAAAAAAGATGGATTTGGCCTAGAGGGACACATTACCCTATTTACTAAAAGAAGGGACATTGGAGGGGAAGTTAAATGACTGGAAACCTTTTGTTCACCTTTTGTATGAGGAAGAGAAGGACTTGCCAATTTTGAGTTTTGAAGAATAATTGGGGGGGGGGGGAGTGGTTCTATAATCCGGTTCTATAACAATATAGCGTCCTCTGCCATATTGAGAGGCCGCAGGCTAGATTAGGATTATACTGTGGACACAAATATGATTTCCAAGAGTGAAAAACATCCAGAAGTCTGGCACTGTTTTCACCCAGTGTCTTCCCTATGAGATGATTGCCTCACTCTGCCTAACATCAGAACTAGTTCTGCAAAATGCAACCCTTTCTCTGTGTATGTCTAATTTATAAAACATGGCTTATCCTCTATTATTAAATAGATCCAAACAAAGAATAATTTCATACAGATTTCACTATGAGAAAACCTTTCACAAAATGCTTGCTAACAACCTAAGCCAGAGGGCTGTTATAGCTGTCATGTCTTGGGTTTTTCTCCTCCTGAGAGATACTCTGTTCAGGGTGGGGGGACACCAGAAAAAAACCTGTCAGGCTGCCTTTACATTATATAAAATGTCATGTTATTGTGTTCATACGAAACGCTGTCACATTGTTTCCAAAGTGTAGGTCCCATCACAGGCATGTCCTCGCTTCCTCAACAGCTTTGGGGTGGGGGTCCATATGCCAAATGTTGGCATGCAGGCCACCCAGAGGGAATAGTATTTCAGCTTCAAAAAGTTGTTAACATAAGGCTGAGCATGTACCATGCCCCTATTATGACAGCTTGTTCAAAAATGGAAAAGACAAGACAGAACCAAGAGGAAA
This sequence comes from Anolis sagrei, assembly GCF_037176765.1. Taxonomy (NCBI): domain Eukaryota; kingdom Metazoa; phylum Chordata; class Lepidosauria; order Squamata; family Anolidae; genus Anolis; species Anolis sagrei. The sequence continues at coordinate 144,775,798 of NC_090024.1, forward strand.
AGTTTAGTGCTCTTGCTTCAGCTACATATGCTTAGCCGTAGGAAGATGTCAATTCAAGAAGCTCATCAGCTTTAATGCAGGCTGTTTGCTAGACTACCGCAAAGTATTTTCTCTTTATTTTTTGCATATGGTTTCCCTAGGGCAGCCATTCCCAGGCTGAGTATTGGAGTTCTGGAAGACTAATCAGGGATTCATGAATAAGATTATAAATGTATATTATATTCCCAACACAGCTGATCATATCCAAATCTGTGCAAATGCAGGGGAGTATTGGGTATAGTCTCATTTTAATTGCCTTCTCCTTTCTGAGTTAGAATATTAACCCAGTTCCAGAATCCTTTTTCGCATGTGGATTCCATTGTAGTCATTCAGAACTAATGCTGATACTGCTAATGTTGAAACCTCTCGGCTTTTGAGAACCACTAGTGATGAATATTTGAACCCAATTTGAATTTCTGGTTCTAGATTCCTTGCTTGGGTATCACTTTAGAGCTCATACAGATTTTCCCATATAATAATAAATACAGGGTTAGTCAAAATGCATAGGCCAATAAGCCATTCAATTGAATGGCTTATTGGCCTATACATTTTGACTAACCCTGTATTATAAATTATTCCTGTTTGGGATGATCTACTTGTAGTGCCAAAAATGGTTGTTTTTGGACCACATTAAGTGTAAAAGCAGAAGTATGGGTCCAAACGTCACTCAATGTTGCTTTTACTTTGTACATGCAAGCATAGAAACTGCAATATGAAGATCATCCATTAGTCCATGTACATTCTTGTTGTCTATTTTGATTGACAGCAGCTCACCAAGGATTTGGACAGTTTTTTTCTCTTAATGCTGATGTCTTTTTTTAATGTTTCTGTAAAGGCCATGCACATTCAGGAAAAGCAGTGAATCATTTCAGACAAAGGGCAATGCTCTGCAAAGAAGGCCACATGTCCATATTATTGAATAGGCAGCCTGTGGGGGGAGAGGGGGTTGCATTTGATATCTTCCAAACACAAAGTAGATATTCACCGAACAAATGAGGTACATAAGTGATAGCCAACCCAATGCATACTCTCCAAGTACTCTGATTTGGCAGGGACATTCCCAATTATACTTTGCCATTCCATTTTTTTCAGCTGCTTTTAAAATTCCCCAGTTCCTCTCTATGATTTTCCCCATTCATCTTTAGCTTACCTTTTTGCTGCAAACAAAATTGTTCAAATTGCAAAGGTCTGCCATCCATTAACTAAGCAGCAGGAAGAAGAAGGGACAGAATCTTGCACTATGGCAAAAATAAACTGCTGCTGTCTTTCTTATATTATATGTTCTTCCAAATTAAAAACCATTGCCATCTTGTTCACTTTCTGATGTTGCTTGGCCACACCTGTCCTGCTTTTCATCTGTGAAATGTCAGAGGTTATACTAATATGAGGTCTATAAAACAAATCCTTTTCTAAGGTACTTTTGGTTCCTCTGAAATTTACATCGTAGAGAGTTCACCATACGTGACCAGCTAAGGGTAGCAAGTGGGCTTGATAGGGAGGGTGGTATAAAACAGCAATTCCCAAAGTAGATGATATTGTCCACTGGGGATGCTGAAAGAATCTGAAGTAGTAGCAAGGGGTGCAATTGGGGGGGGGGCATTGAATAAAAATAAAGCAGTATTGGAAACATAAAGAAAGAAGAGAAGAACATAATGCCTCTAGACCATGGGTCCTCAAACTAAGGCCCAGGGGCCGGATGCGGCCCTCCAAGGTCATTTACCTGGCCCTCGCTCAGGGTCAACCTAAGTCTGAAACTACTTGAAAGCACACAACAACAACAATTCTATCTCACAGGCCAAACGTAGGCCCACACTTCCCATTGAAATACTAATAAGTTTATATTTGTTAAAATTGCTCTTCATTTTAATTGTTGTATTGTTTTTAAGTGTCTTTTGCACTACAAATAAGATATGTGCATTGTGCATAGGGTTCATGGTTTTTTTTTTCAAATTATAATCCAGCCCTCCAACAGTGTGAGGGACTCTGACCTGGCCCTCTGTTTAAAAAGTATGAGGACTCCTGCTCTAGACCATGGCCATATAGCCCGAAAAAACCTACAACAACCCTGTGATACCGGCCATGAAAGCCTTTGACAATACAAAGAACATATATGTTTAATCCAATGGTTCTCAACCTGTGGGTCCCCAGATGTTTTGGCCTTCAATTCTCAGAAATCTGAACAGCTGGTAAACTGGCCAGGATTTCTGGGAGTTGTAGACCAAAACTCCTGGGGACCCACAGGTTGAGAACCACTGGTTTAATCTGTTATTACCACAGGGTTACAGTGATTACTTTATTTACCAAACGAACACACAAAATGCAAGGTATAACTCATCCGTGATCAAGTCCACCAACATGTCTAAACAAGCAAGAGTTGGCAGCTGAGCATGTCATGCATTGTCAGAAAGTCCAGTATGCATCAGCAGGAAAATATGAATGTAAGGAGTACAATACAATACTTTTAAAAGGCGACATGTATGTAATCTCATTTAGATTTTTTTCTGAATTGTGTGACACTTACTACTAGTGCAAGAGCAATACACATTTTTTTTAGAAAATTCATACTGCTGACTGAAATTAGAACTGAACATTAATAAAATGATAGCAGTGTGCCAGCATCATCTTTACTATTTAGAATTATTTTTAATGTTATTTGTACTTTTATGTTCATATTTTCCTTCATGTAATGTGAATGTTACCATGGTTTCTTTTAATAAGTAATTGTATAACTTCAAGATTGAAAGTGTTTTGTTTACAACATCTTTCTTTGCCATGTTGTCGGTTATAGCTAGAAATACATATACATAAAAGAATGCAAATTTATTGCTGCATTTTCTGGTTTTTGCTTAAGGAAGGTAGATTTCCACATATGCGCTAAGTATTTTATTTTTCTGAAAAGGGAATGATAAGCTGAATAAGTTTGGGAACTTCTAATATAGAAGAACAATTGTAAAACTGGCGAAGACATCTATCATATTTTTCCAAGACAGAAATGTCATTATTAAATGTACTTTTTCTTCTTCCCTGGAAGCCCAATGTGAAGTAATAAAGAGATATGAATGAGATTCTGATCAGGGTCCTTTCGGAAAATGCAGCACTGAGCAAATTTCAGCTGAACTTCAGTCTGTGACTCATAAGCAAAATGGCCTCTTGTGCTCTTCAGCCTTGCTGTGACCTTGCTATAATCTCCCCTTTTCAAAGGTAATTTCTAGAGCACACCGCATCAGCCCTTGGGATTTTTGTGCCAAAGAGAAAGAAGGACCTGTATGCTCTTTGGCAGTCATTCTTTGCAAAATAAAAGGGGGATTTCTTTCTTTTTCTTTCTTTTTTTTTGCACAGAGCTTTTTCACAGCTATGTCTTGAGAAAGTCAGTATTAAAAAATAATATTAGAGAAATTATGCATAGATTTGTTTCTGCTGCCTGCGGAGATTATGAACACCCCAAGGCAGCTCATTTCTGCAGAGTGTTGGCTGTCAAGAAGCAATGAAGTGCAAATGGAAGCCAATTGAACTCAGCAATTTGTTTACTCAAGAAGACAACAGCTGGAGAAAATGGGCGATTTTAATAATTAGCCAGTCACATTAGATAAGGGGCATACTAGTATATGATCTTGCATTATAATAAGGAGGCTGCTGCAAAGGGATTAGAAAGAATTAGTAATTAACCTCCTTCAAGATCAAAAATGTGTCTCACTGGATCTGGAGATGGCTGGGGAGCTACGCATAGCTCAAAATAGTACTCTTTGTTAGTTTTCCCAACCCCTCTGGCAGTTTGTAGTTACAGTTCTCAATATTAATGCAGAAATGAACTCCAGCCGATACGCTTTCCCCTTCCTTCACCAAAGTGAAAATTTCATAAACAAGAAACAAATGAGTTATTGAAGATCTATCAGATAGTATCTAGAGACGTTCAAGAGAAGCTTGCCACACATGCTTGCCTTGGCGTTCATATTAATAAACTCCTAGGCTGGAGTCTGGCAACATTTTTTTAAGATTGCTGAAATTTGACTTCAGAAAGGCTTTCCTTCCCTAGGTTCCCCTTCACTTCCTTTCACTTTGTTTCCATTTGTTATGTCTCTCCTTTATGGAGGAAAAGGAATACTACAACCCTGTGTAGCCTATTTGCCTGAAATGACAGTCAAAGGTGTATTTGCATCATTAGCTAGTATTGCTCTTCGAACAGGCTTCATGATGGTCATGGGAGACCTGTGATATTTCTCTAATCCATTTTCCAATGCATTTTTTACAGAATGAGAAATGCATTTGAAGTGAGCCTTCGTAACATACTGACCGTATGTGTTATTCTGTTGCTTTTTTGGGTTGCATTTACATTTTGCTTTCATATCCTGTCTTTTGTTTATAGGTTGAATTTTATCTTGATTGGGACAACTTCTTTCACACAAGCTATTTGTAACAATTGTGTGGCACACATCAATAAATGAATAGACCCAAAATTCATCATAACAAATTCTACTCGCACCTTGGGAGTGATCCTAGATTTGTCGTTGTGCCTGGATCCTCAGGTCTCGGCAGTGGCCAGGGGAGCTTTTGCACAATTAAAATTTGTGCACTAGTTGCACCCATACCTTGGGAAGTCAGACTTGGCCATGGTAGTCCATGCTCTGGTTACATCCCAAATAGACTACTACAATGTGCTGTATGTGAGGTTGCCTTTGAAGACTGTTCAGAAGCTTCAAATGGTCCAACGGGCAGCAGCCAGATTGCTCAGTGGGGTACAGGGAGCATACAGCCCCCCCCCCTATTATGATAGCTCCAGTGAGTGCCACTCTGCTACCGAGCACAATTCAAAGTGCTGGCTTTAGCCTATATATCCCTAAATGGATCTGGACCAGCTTAATTGTTTGGACATATCTCCCTCTATAAACCTTCTCTGAGATTAAGATCTTCTGGGGAGGCCCTGCTCTCGATCCCACCTTTTTTGCAGGTTGGTGGGGATGACAGGGCCTTCTCAGAGGTGGTCCCTTAGCTGTGGAACTCCCTCACAAGTGACATCAGATTAGCCCCCTCCCTCCTAACCTTTAGGAAAAACCCAAAACTTGGATGTGGGACCAAGCGTTTGGATAATTGATTAGTGCAATATGTGAATTCCTGCTTCTTGGCAGGGGGTTGGACTGGATGGCCCATGAGGTCTCTTCCAACTCTTTGATTCTATGATTCTATGAATATGGAATGGTGAAATGATAATTGGAACAGCCTGGACTACGGTATTGGATTATGTGATTTTAATAATTTTAATGTTGATATGTTTTAGTGGATGTTTTAATGTATATGTTTTATTTGCTGGATATGTATTTATGTGATGTATGGCATTGAATTGTGCCTCTATGTGCACCTCTCTTAGTCCCCTTCAAGGTTGAGAAGGGTGGGACATAAACATGGCAAATAAATAAATATTGTAATTCCATAGTTTAACCCCATTTTTTTTGTTTCTAACTGATGGATAATAAAAATGAGCAGATTTATTCACTTCTACCAAAATCACACCATGGCTCAGCAACCTAGCAAAGAGTAAAAGGGAACATCCCACCAAAAATCCACAATTATATGTAAACCGTAGTTAGAAAACTCTTAAAACATGCAATGTAAACTTGTTGAAGGTAGCTGAAATATTCTGGAAGCTTGAAGCTATCTAGAAACTAAGAAATTGAGTATGCAGCCAATAAAGAGACACTGTGGAGATATTCTGTCTCGCAGTGCTATATGGATTTTCTGTGCCAAAAAATGAGGAGAAAGTTTCTAAAAATTCAAAGGGGCTTCAAATAGGAAGAGGCAGACTTCTCCATTCACACACGTCCATAAAATTGTGTGAATAACACAGGGCAATTGAGTCTCATTTAGAGACACCTCGAAAGCACAAGGTATAAAACTCCATTTCAGTTATATGTGATTCCATGCCAAATTAGATTCCATGTAATATATTTGGCTTTTTTCTTTGTGGGTAGGAGTATTTCATCAGATTTTATTTTATAAAACTGTTTCCAAACAAGCGCTGTACTGTATTTTTCATTACCTGAACCGGCCATCCAAAAGAAACATCTATTTGTACCGATGTTAATATCCACCTATTTCATTCCCACAGGGGAGAACAAATCATTTTTGAAAGAATTGTTGGGCTTTACACACAAAAAAGCCTCTATCTTTTCAGGCAGCCCCACATGCATTGGTTTTGGGGTTTTGTTTTTGTTTTTTGCATCAAATTGCTGTTTCTTAAAAAAATTCAGAAATCTTGCACAACACCACATGCAAGATTTTTGTTTTGCAGTCTTTGTATATAAAAATGTTGTCTGACAAAACAAACACATGGGGTTGCCTAAAAAATCATGTTGTAGGCAAAATGCCATAAATCTCATGCAAAAAATATATTTCTACACAGTAAAATCTTCTGATATGCTTCAGGATGTATGGATACTGGTCAAAACTGTACATAATGCTCACCAAATACATTATTATTTCTAACTGTGTTTCTTGAGTGTAAGGAACCTCATTATCAGTCAGGAAATGAATAATGGTAAATATATTTATATATGAATATATAATATTCATCCTGCTTGCATGATTCCTTTCCTGGTTCCTTTCCTTATATTTTTTCCATATTAATACTGCATTCAACATTGTATCTATGCACAGAGAATCACCATCCAAAGTTTCATCTTTATCTGATGGGTATATATTCCAAGAATTAAGAACCCACTTTTGAAAATCTGAAAAAGCAGAATTTCAGCAACCCTCCTACAATGCCTTATAGATAATGTATTCATAGGCATGTAGGGTACAACATCCACATTCAATTGGCTCCCCACACACCCCTCCCTTTGTTATGTTTGATTGTTTAGAGAAGAATTGAGGTGGCACCTTATAGTGTTGTTTACATGCCACTCAGAGATATATGCTCCATTCATATTACACTTCAATACATTACACCAACACATCCCAGACCAAGCATATTTTGGAGGAAATCTATTTTCCTTCTCTTTCAGCTGCAAGCAGCCTCACATTCACAGGTGCTACAGGTGTAGGACCACCACAAAAGTGGTAAAACCATTACTTTCATAAGCACTCCCCCAGCATACCAACAAACCCAGTCTATATCTTTCTTTCCATTTTTGCCACCACAATGCCCCAGCCACATGTTTGATCCCTTCCCCAACAATCCACCTTCTCACAATTCCTGGGAATTGTAATTTTACCAAATAGTGCTGGTGCCTCACCAAATTACAATTCCTAGGATATCGTAGGATTGAGCTATGACAGTTAAACTGGTGTCAAACTACATTCATTATGTAGTGCAGATGCACTATAGGAATATCTTCTCTAACAGAAGAGTTGGTACCAGGGGCAGACAGCACATGGAAAAGAGATAGATAGATTCTGCATCACACAAAAAAGAAAAAGAAAAACATGTTTCAGCAGATTTTTATCCAAAACTGAACTATACATACATGTGATATGAAACAACTATGTCAAGTAACCTTGCATAAGTGAATAAAAGTATGTTGAATTTTCTACAGACTTCTAAAAGGTTTCTTCCAAATGTATCCGAGGTTTTCTTTTTCACCAGTCTCTATTTTTTCCTGTGATTTCCATTTTTGCAGCCTGACTTGTCAATCTAGAGTAGTTGGTGAGATAGGCTTATCTTTCACCCCCTTGTTTACTATTCATGGATACTCAACAATTTGGGGAAACACTGAAGTTTACCTTGCTAGTTGTAGACAAGCACACACAGCCACAATGGGATTGGCTGCAGTAGAATAGTAAGTATTTTGCAGTTCATGTTCTATTACATTGTTTACTACAGATGAACTGCTGCAAATAGACACCAAAATCTTACACTTCTCCAGCTCTCCACCATCCTCCCCATATGACTAAAAATAAACTTCTGGGTGGCAGATAAGAATGGAAACATTGAGCTGTGAGTTCTTTAAAATACCTTTGTTGTTAGAGACTCTGTGAACTGAGGCATGTCTGTATCAATTTCCATAAGTTGGAAATTAGAAATCAGCTTGTGAATACTAGCTACACATTAGGTCTGATTCAGAGGGGGAACTGGTAAGCTAAACAAAAAATCCTAACCTGCATTGCAGAAGAGAGAGAGAGAGAAGAACAATTCAGAGCAAAAAATAAAAACACAACCAGCAGGAGATGATGTCCATGGAAGGGTTTGGCTTTCTGAAGCCCAGCAAGATAGCTGGAAGATGACAGCTGCTGGCAAGATTCAGTTCAGTTCATCATCTCAACACCTGTTCCTCCAACAGCAAACCATAACTCCCAAGCATACCAGATACGCACACTTACACTTTACTTTTCTGATCATTTGTCTGAGGTAATTCCAGTCCTGAAAGTGCTAGTGCCCCAGACAAGGACATCTGTAAGCATCAACACTTGCAACTGCTTTGTTCACTTCTTTGCAACATGGATCATAGTTGTTACTTTGCCTTCAGCTTTATTGCTCTTCATATAACCCAGCATGCTTCAGAAGTCACCAGTTCAGCCAGCGATGCTGTACAAAAAGTAATTGAATACGGTGGCAGCAGGAGTACCAGAAACATTAATTTTGGTTGCTGCTGTTCCTACTAGGTACATATCTCAATGGGGGAAAAACATTTATCACTAATCATGGAACAAGGAAACCAATCAACAATAATCTGGGATAAATAGGGCCACTTTTTGATAAATATTCTGTGTAATTGAGTTGAACCTGAAAGATGTCTTTCTCAGCCTTCCCTTGGGTGAAACTACTGAGAGTCACAAAAGCAGTTCAATAATTGTGTTGCTCCACAGCTTCCAACTTACAAGAAAGTAACTCCAGGGCACTTCCACCAAAGACCTAGGTACTTATGAATGAGAGAAAAAAAACAGGTCAACCTCAAATATATACTTTCTACTCATTCAGTGTAGACTCATATACTCCTGTTCAAAGCAGATAATGTGGGTTATCTGCTTTGATAATCTGGACTGTGTTGCAGTGTAGAAGGGGACTTAAATTCTCCCCCTACTACCTGTCATGGATAAGGTACAAGTATCTATTTAGTCCCCCACCAAGCAAGCCAATAGGCACTCAACCCATGTTGCAAATCTCCAAGGAAAAGTAATTTCCTTCTTCTGACACATAAATACCATCAGCACTGTACAGTTGGTAGGGGAGCTGACAGGTCTGTATCCTATGGGGCAGGGGCCCAGCCTGGTGGATCAGTCAGCTAAGCAAGATGAACAAAATATAAAAAGTGACTTCATAAAATATTGGCTCTTGTTTTGCATATCCAGCTAAAAATAAATTTTATTTTATTAGGCACATTACGTTACCTTCAATAGCTCCTGAATAAGATTTCAGAATTTCCCTAGTTTACCCAGTATTGGACCTTATTATCAATAATTTAAAAACAAGATTTGAAGCAGCAGCTACCAGATGTGAATTATTCTCTCGCATTTTGAACTTCCAGATCTTAGACAATGATCAACATAGTGCAAAAGCAGCAAAACGTGTAAATATATACTGTATATCAGAGGACTAACTGCATGAAATTCTTCACCTTAAAATTTTTCACATGACAGTTTTCAGCACTGAAAGAAGCCCAATTAGACTTCTGAATATAATTCATAACAAAAAAAACTGCAAGATATATTTGCCAATATCCGCTTCACCATTAAACTGTTTTGCAAAGTAAGTGAAAGCATAGCAAAGAAGCACAACTAGTTACGAGAAACATAATCATTTAGCAATTTTGTGTATTTAAAATGATTTAGATGTGAAAATTGATTTTACTGAAGTTAGTGAAAACAATGTGTCAACAAAAGCTAGAAAAATACTTTCAGATACTTTTTGATAAAGTTGTAAGTTTTAATTATGTAAATCCACATAATCTTTAAAATAAATATAAATATTACATTAGTGTCAACATTTATTTTATCCAAAATCCTGTAGAAGATCAAATAGCCCTTAACCTTAGCCAGGTTGGGGTGGGAGGGGGAATGAAAGATCCAGGCTTGGAGCCCACTTCATGATGTGGGAGCCATGGCTCTGGCTGATTAAAAAAAATGACGTTAAGATGAGCAAGAAAGTGTCCCAACCTTCTGCATAAAGTATTACATATCTCTCTGTTAACCCTTCTCTGGGCTCTATCAAGACATCAGTAATTTCCCTCACCTGACCAAACTTGGTGAGGCAAAGTAGTCAGCCAAACTTTGTAACCCTAGGCTACTGTTCTGTTTAAAAAAATAGTTCTGCCCTTCAACAAGCTAGCAACTTCATCATACCGGCTGCCGGTTTCATCACAGATTGTGGCAAATCCAGTGGTGCCCTGCATCATCTGACTTACAAGAACTATCATCCAACGGGGGAAGCTTCCACTGCCCAACTACCCCCCATTGTTACCAATGTAACATGGGAAGCTCCCATGTTGCTGTGGTGCCAGCATGTGCTGGTTTCTCTTTACTTTAACAATGGAGCCCCACTGAAGGTAGCTGTATGTCATGGGATGGGAGCTGGTGGACTCAGTCACAAAAGTAAAGAGGAACCAGTGCATGCTGCCAAAAAGTACTCCATCTAATGAGATTGTAAGTCATACCCAGGTGAATGACTAAAACATGAGGAGGAGACCCCATGCAATCATCAAAGAAAAGAGAATAAATCATTGCGACACCATGCAATTTTTTCCATGTAACATCCCAAGTTCTGGCAATTTTTCAAGTCTTGATAAGTAATTTGGATATATTTGGTATTATTTCAGCAGCAATTTTGGGAGACGGTATTTTTACAAATGTGCAGTCAAGCAGTCAAATTCAGAAATAATCTGTACAATATAACAAGAAATTAAGAGATTTATAGAGTAATTTAGTGCAAAATAGTCTTGAAGAAGTTGCATAAACATGATTGGTAAGGGCTTCTTAAGTAAGTCAAAGCAAAAACACAGCTAAGACATTTCAGAACCAGAAAGAATGGCATGATGAGAAACTAAACTTTTTTTCCAAACAGAAACGGAAATGGCCACAAAAGAAATCAGAAAGAATGGACTAAACTTTTTTTCCAAACAGAAACAGAAATGGCCACAAAAGAAATCAGAAAGAATGGGGGGAGAAATTGAATTGTCAAAAATAAGGATAATGAAATATGAGACATGACCGAGTTTGAAGTAGAAAGGAAAAAAAAACATAAAGAAAAAAGAAAAAATACTACAAGAATCAGGAAAAGATTAATTGGAAGTGACAAAATTTTGAACACAGTCACAGGAAAGAAAAATAATGCAAGACACTGCTGTGAGCAAAAGCAAAAACATGAACCCCTGGAGATTCAGGGAATTCTCGGATCATGATAGAACAAGTAGCAGTCTGGTCAGGTAAAGAAAATACATATATACATTAAAAGGTTATAGCATTGCCCTGATTTGCATTGATGTTTTCAGCCAGGTAAAACAACTTTGCCTGAAAAGGAAGTTTTGTGCTTATTTGGCACAAGGACAGGGTATCTGTTATGTTTTCTGAAAATAATGTAATTATATTTCCTAGTTCGATGCACAAATCCTCTACTTTCCTTACTGGTGACATTATCACTAGCTCATTTTCATGGTTTCCAGACTACAGGGACTTCAAGTCATCTGACACAAGATGACCATAAAGACCTCACATCAAAGTAATAAAAAAATTGTAAATACCACTAAAGGTTGGTAAGTCAGCTAATGACAGTAGAAAATAACCCCAGCCTTTTGGCATTAAATGGCTGTGACTTTTCAAAAATTACTTTTTTGAGAATTAGCAACTAACAGTATTTAAAAAAACACTTTTTTGCTCTGATTTTTCTTTCATGCTGTAGCTTCTAAGTTGCATGTTAGTTTCAAAATTACTTAGCATAATATTATGGTAAAATTGACATGAAATGTTCAAGCAAGGTAATGGACGATAATCATCCCCTAGCAATTCATCTTTGCAACATCATGGACTGGGAACAATATTCATGGACATTGCAATTACACAGAGTACAACATCATCAGAATCTTTGAAATCTAATTTCTGGGAGGCAAAGGCAACTTATCAGTTTATTGGGACTTAAATCATGCATGCACACACATGCACAATTGGCTTCATGGGGCAAATGAGAAGAGTTCCCAGAAAATAAAGAAACTGAGAAACAAGGTATCCAGGAGCAACTCATCTAAATGAAGGGTGCAGAGAAGACAACGGGCTGAGTAGCAGGCCTCTGAGATGAATATAGCACAGTATTGCTAGGCAGCTGACTCTTTCAAGCTAGTTAAATTGTGTAAACTCAGATAATTACTTTCTTGAGACATGTTTTTAAGTGACATTGAAGTAAGAAATACATGCTCTTATAAAATAAAATTTTGAAAGTTTGGTAGGAGGGAGAAAAAAATTACTTCCAGCTACACATCCTAACTGATATCTCTGTGGGGGTTTTGCCACCAATCACTTTGCACAGCTGGATGGTGGTAGCCTGCTTGAGCTAGATTCCATTGTCTCCTCATAGCCAACTGCACAAAGTTCAATCTGATCCATCATTTCTTCCCAAAATTATCCAAGTCACTCCCTTTCCCCACATGTATATATAGCAAATTCTCTCTCTTGAAGCTTCCTCTCTGGGGAATTAACCACTGAAGATCTTTAGTAAAAGACTTTACCTTCCCAGATGTTTATCTTCCCCAATTTCACTGCATAGATTTCCCTGAAACACTTTACTCATTGATAAGTCTAGAAAGTGGCTGACCACCAACTATGACAAACACATAGAGACTGGGCTGGCTACAGCCTCATAGATGTAAAACTGGAACAGATAAATCCTTAAACTTTTTCCTGTTGCATTTACTGCTTGTGTAGTTGAATTTAGAGTTAGGAAAACCGATAAGAGAATCTGTGCCTGGTGAACATGCAAGCTACACCAAAATAGACCAGGACAGAGAAGTCACTCACCAGGGTGAAGGCAACCCATAGATGTTTATTCAATCTGGCTAGAAAGGATGCATGTACAAGCCAATGATTTCAAAAGTACAGTATAACTTATATACAGAGACATGAGGTTCTATACTATTGCCAGCTATTCAAACCTCCCACTCCCTCCCCTAATTGGCCAAAAGAAGGGTCAGTTTGGCTCCACACCCTGATTGGCTGGCACTCCGATAATACTGCCACCTCCCAGTGGGGATTCCTTCTGGCAGGGAGGATATGATGGGGGCTTGGTCCAGGAGGGTCAATTAGCTGTGGGAGGGATCCCACATGGGAGGGAGCAAAATATGAAAGATCCATGCATATATGTGGAAAATGTTAGTGAGTTTCCAAGTGGTTTAATTGTCCAGTTCCTGGTGATGGGGAAATGCTTTGGAAAAGGTGAGGAGTCTCAGAAACAAAAGGTGATGATTTCTTTAATCAAGACTTGGATTTGGAATAAAAGAGTCCACAAATTTACATATTCCAAACTTCTGTTTCTGCGGTCAGCAATCTCTCAGCCTAAGTGGGATTATTGGCTGAACAAAATTCGGCTGACTTTATCAAATCAGGAACATAAACTGTCTATTATTCTTCATGCACACACAATGGACCTTGATTATCACCTTTGCCAGGAACACCCAGTGGTTAGTCCAACCTGGGAAATGCCTGGGCAAGGTGGCTGAACCTCTGAGAATTGTCTGGTTATATTTGGACAAAAATCATATACATAGTATATACACATAAAATAATAGAAATCGTATTTAAAGATACAAGGTAGGCGGTAAATTGAAAGAAAATGAGATGTTTTATTAAGGGGTTGAGACAATAAAGTCTTTGTGGGGAAGCCACTGTTGCCAGTCTGGTCCATACATCTGCTGATGCATATTAGAAAATATCTGCAGACTTTTAAAAAGAATAACAAATTTTCATATTGCTCTATTCTTATTTCCTTGGGAAACTATAAATCATGGGGGGGGGGTTAGTATTGTGTTTGACAACACTTGTTGCTCAGAACTAAGAGCAGGCTTTTATCCCATGGGATAAGGTGCCAACCAATGAAAACAACAACTCCAATCTGAACATGGTACACAGACCAAGCAAAATGGGAAAAGAAGAGGAAACCGATTCCCAGGCAATGGCTGATCCATCTAGAAAAACTACAGGAAAACCTTGTTAAAGGCCTTTAGAATGACTGATCATCTGTACTAAAACCAACTGATGCTAAACTGCCTACTCTGGCAAAGAGAATCAATGATACTGAAGTTGCTGCTTGTGAAGCACTACAAAAGGCCAATGCTCACAGTCAGAAGATCCAATGATTGAAAGAGGTTTATGACTTTTTAACAACAAATCTTAGGATCTCAAATACAGAGGAAGGTAGCCAAATATTATTGTCACTGGGATCAAGTTTTATGACTTGCCTCTAACTGGCACTGCAGAATTCTGATATTGAATGAGAACCTAGATCTGTGACTCCTCCTCAATCAGCTAATAAACCATCCAAAGACAGCCTCCTCCATTTTTTCCATTCTTCTAAAAAAAGGTTTTTCATTAAGTAAAGCTCAGTACCATTTGAAATCTAAACACCCGTGACAGTACTATTTTAATGTTCTATTCTAATATTTCAAATCCTGTCACCAAAAAAACTCAGAAAGAGATGGACTTTCAAGCCCTCAATCATTCTACTGCACAAAGAAAGTATTAAACACCACTGTGTACTCCCCTTCAAATTAATAATAATTATTTGAGTTATATTTCTTCATTGTTGGTTTTTATTGGTTTAAATTGATTAATTTAAGTAAATGCAATCATTTGGAGGTAATCAGTTATATTCAGTTTCTGCCCACGTTCAGGGACGAATCTCTCTAACCTCCTTGGCTAAGCTAAGAGGAATAGTTTTGGCTCCGATTCTTGATAGCCTGAATGACATAAGAATAATCTTACTTAATGTTAAAGCTTTTGGGGTCAGGTCCTAAATGTTCAAAATACTAATGCAAATGAGGCCACTTTGCTCCAATAGTTTGCTTCTACAGAAAACTTATTAGAGGCTTCACGTCTATCCTTCCTGCATCTTAATTTGTGGAACAATTTGTGGTGGGAATGGTGGGAAAAGTCAAGGGACTTGCTGTCATCTTCAACAAAAAGATTATACTTCAATGGCATGCTATTAAAGAAGACACTGAGTGGAATCATATTATTCTTCAAAATTTATTTATTTATTATTTATTTATTTAAATTATTTATACCCCATCCTTCTCCACCTCCAAAGAGGGACTCAGGATGGCTTATAACTGTTTTAATGTAAATACAACAATTTACATTAAAACAGTTATACATATAGATAAATATACAAAAGAAGCTAATGGGCCACCTGTTAGAGTGAGAAACTTCTATGCTTCCAATAAAGATGAAAATAAATTTATGAAAAAAATTCATATTTTAAGCCCTATGCCTAATTATTGGAGGTTGTTACAATGCTGTATCAGATCCAACACTAAGCAGACCATATCAACATAAAGGTGTGAAATTGATACTATAAAGGATTTATTTTTGTTTGATATCTCCCTACCAAAATTGCTGATGCAAGAGCATTACAACAAGAACAATGTGAGTTTTGCCTAAATACCTATGAAAAGATGTCCTGAATGAAGCACCAACCTATACTGTTAAATTGTCTGGTCTGAAACATACTGGCAGATATTTTTTCTTCAATATTTTTTTTGCTTATAGCAGATTCATTCATGTTTGTTGTTTTGCTATCGAACTTTGTTATTTCCTTTTTTATATAAAACTCAATATTTTAAAAATGTGATAGTTTCCCTCAAGTTCACAATAACTTAACCATCCAACCAACCAAATATGGCTGGGCTAAATGCAGCAATTGGGGCTCATGCAGCTCCATGGTCCAAGTCCTACCACCAACACCAGTATTCTCACATTGCAAAAATTTCTGAATGAAGTTCATTTGTTCTCTTAGAAGCCTCTGGAACTAAAAATTTCCCCTGAACTCCTAGCTAAAGTCCACAAATCAAAGGTAGTCTAAAATCGCTTCAATTTTTTCCCATGTTGAGTTGGAGGTGACCCACCAAAATTGTCTGTTCTATCTTGAAACATAGTGCTTCGGGAGCAATTTTGTTTTCCAAACTGCGGACCTCTCAACTTTGTTGAGAATCTTCTCCTTTTATATTTGAATTCCCTTCCTACCTGAAGCATCCACAGAAAAAGAAACAAACCTAACTCTGGTTTCAGACAGGAAACGATGAGCAGAAGGAAACATTATTCTGTTCATACATCAAGAAAACCAAAGTGCTCTTCCGCAGTCACCAGCCAATCCCTCTCCAATGCCAGAAATACAGCTTAATGGTGTAACATTAGAAAATGTTGACCATTTCCACTACCTTGGCAGCCACCTCTCCACAAAAGTCAACATTGAAACAGAAATACAACACCGCCTGAGCTCTGCAAGTGCAGCATTTTTCCAAATGAAGCAGAGAGTGTTTGAGGACCAGGACATCCGTAGAGATACCAAGGTGCTTGTTTATAAAGCCATTGTCCTCCCAACCCTGCTATACGCCTGTGAAACGTGGATTGTCTACATACTTCATACGCAACTCCTGGAATGATTCCATCAGCACTGCCTCCAAAAAATCCTGCAAATCTCTTGAGAAGACAGGAGGACAAATGTCAGCATGCTGGATGAAACAAAGACCACCAGCACCGAAGTGATGCTCCGCTGCCATCAACTCCGCCAGACCGGCCATGTTGTCCAAATGCCCAGTCACCATCTTCCAAAACAGTTACTCTACCCCAAACTCAGGAATGGAAAATGGAATGTTGGTGGACAGGAAAAAAAGATTTAAAGATGGGCTTAAAGCCAACCTCAAAAACTGTAGCATAGACACTCCGAACTGGAAAGCCCTGGCCCTTGAGTGCTCTAACTGGAAGTCAGCTGTGTCCAGCAGTGCTGCAGAAATTGAAAAGGCATGAATGGAGGGCAAAAGGGAGAAATGTGCCAAGAGGAAGGCACATCAAGCCAACTCTAACCAGGACCCCCTTTCGTCTGGAAACCAATGTCCTCACTGCGGGAGAACATGCGGATCAAAAATAGGGTTCCACAGCCACCTATAGACCCACCGCCAAGACACCATATCTGGAAGACAATCATCCTTGAGCTATGAGGGATCACCCAAGTAAGTAAAGTAAGTAAATAATGAAGCATTTTGTCATTTATTTTAGCAATTTACTAATTGTGGTGGTCGTTATACCCACAAAACATGCTTTCTTTCTATGAAATATTATACTTGCTCTTTGCTCCAGTACAATCAAATATTGTTCCCTTTTCTCACAACCAGGTTTCAAGGCATTTTTTCTCCTTTCATCTGATTCATTGCTGACACAACCCCATGAGAGCCTCTTGATTTGGCACAAGTGTCAAGAGAAAACGGCTGCCTTTTGTCTTTTGCTATTAATAACACACCAAATCGATGGGGTATAAATGCTAATTTGTGGTCTTGACCTGTGGCAGTCATGGATTCTGGCACAATTCCTCTGCCTTCAATGCTGTCATTATACCCTTACAAAAAATAATCTCCTTCAGCAATGCCAGGAACAAAACTTCTGATGGCAAATGAGGAATTTGCCATATTATACCATCCCTCTTTATTCACTAACTCTCCCCTCCCCCTTTTAGTGTTTTAATGAGTTGGTCTAGTTAATGAAGTGTGATATCCTATTAAGCACATTGGCTGGCAACAATTAATTCCTAGGGACATGCTCTGCTTTGATTGATTATATTTATCATCCTGCCATAATTTCAGAAACACAGACTTCTTAGAGGGAAAACCAAATTGTGAATCTTTGTAAACTTTAATTAAAATGAAATTAGCGCTAGCCATAGGTTAGCACTGAGACATTCATAAGCAACATTTGCACTGCTTCAGTGATCGACAAAATGTTGTGAGGTGACCTTATTAAAAACATAACAACTAGTTTATCAATATCCTATTTAGAAGCTCTGCTTGCCTACCTAACTTCATGCATGGGTACTTTTTAAATCTGTTGCTCTCTACACATTAAGACAGTTTTGGGTAGAATGGCACAAGAAGAAAAAAAAATCAATCTACTACCATCTTAAGTTTTCAAATCCAGTTCACTCTTACTGCACGGGAGAGAAACTTTGTTGTTGTTATGTACCTTCAAGTCTACATTGACTTATGACAACCCTATCATAGGGTTTTCTTTGCAAGATTTATTCAGAGGAGATTTGCCATTGTTTTCCTCTAAGGTTGACTTCCCAAGTTCACCCACTAGGTTTCCATAGCTGAGCAGAGTTGAACCTAGGTCTATAAGAGCGCTAGGCCATTTGTCAAACCATTACACCATGTTGGAGGGAAGCTACTCAGAAGAAATTTCACTCTGAAGTATACACTCTTTGTTTGTTTGTTTGTTTTTTAAAAAAAACAATAACAATAACACTATTGAACAGATCTTACAGTAAAAAAATCTCTTTCTAATGTTTAGGTGGAGTCACTTTTCTTTAATTTAAATACACTGGTTTGTGTTCTAGTTTGCTCCATCTTTTACATGGCATTTCTTCAGCTATTGAGAGATGTGGCTTCACAACCTTCTCTTTACCTTCTCTTCACAACCTTCTCTTTGTGTATTGTTTATATGTTGTTGAAATGGATTTTGTAACTGTCTTTTATGTATACTGTACACCGCCATGAGTCGCCCTTATGGGCTGAGAATGGCGGTTAATAAGTGCATTAAATAAATAAATAAATAATAAATTTACCAAGTTAAACCTCCCCACCTACATCAAACCTATTATCATTGTATATAATATCGAGTGTATTAAAAATGAATTGGGATGATACGACATAAGATAATATGACACCTTATCTCCTGTGCTATCAGTTGGGGACCGGAGCCCCCGGTGGCACAGTGGGTTAAACCCTTGTGCCGGCAGGCCTGAAGACCGACAGATCGCAGGTTTGAATTTGGGGAGAGCGTGGATGAGCTCCCTCTATCAGCTCCAGCTCCAGCTCCTCATGCAGGTACATGAGAGAAGCCTCCCACAAGGACGATAAAACATCAAAAACATCCGGGCATCCCCTGGGCAACATCCTTGCAGGTGGCCAATTCTCTCACACCAGAAGCAACTTGCAGTTTCTCAAGTCGCTCCTGACATGATAAAAAAAAGTTGGGGACCCTCTCCTCAGCACTAACTGGCACTCTGGGGCCAGAGTGAAGAGGAGAAGCCAGGAAGAAAGTTCCACCTTGTCTCCTGTATCATCAGTTAGGGGTCCCTCCCCCCAGCAACAATATAGTACTATGTAATACATATATTGTGCTATGCAAATAATATAATATATTGTATATGCTCAAGATCCTGCAAGGAAGACTCCAGAAATACATGGAGCGAGAGTTGCCAGATGTTCAAGCTGGGTTTAGAAAAGGCAGAGGAACGAGAGACCAAATTGCCAATATCCGCTGGATAATGGAGAAAGGCAGGGAGTTTCAGAAAAACATCTACTTCTGCTTCATTGACTATTCTAAAGCCTTTGACTGTGTGGATCATAATAAATTGTGGCAAGTTCTTAGTGGGATGGGCATCCCAAGCCACCTTGTCTCTCTCCTGAGGAATCTGTACAAGGACCAAGTAGCAACAGTAAGAACTGACCACGGAACAACAGACTGGTTCAAGATTGGGAAAGGCGTACGGCAAGGCTGCATCCTCTCACCCAACCTTTTTAACCTGTATGCAGAACACATCATGCGATGTGTGGGGCTGGATGAATGCAAAGCTGGGGTGAAAATTGCTGGAAGAAACATTAACAACCTCAGATATGCAGATGACACCACTCTGATGGCCGAAAGCGAGGAGGAGCTGAGGAGCCTTCTAATCAAGGTGAAAGAAGAAAGCGCAAAAGCCGGGTTGCAGCTAAACGTCAAAAAAACCAAGATTATGGCAACAAGAATGATTGACAACTGGAAAATAGAGGGAGAAACTGTGGAGGTCGTGACAGACTTTGTATTTCTAGGTGCAAAGATTACTGCAGATGCAGACTGTGGCCAGGAAATCAGAAGACGCTTACTTCTTGGGAGGAGAGCAATGTCCAATCTCGATAAAATAGTAAAGAGTAGAGACATCAGACTGGCAACAAAGATCCGCCTAGTCAAAGCCATGGTATTCCCTGTAGTCACCTACGGATGTGAGAGCTGGACCTTAGGGAAGGCTGAGCGAAGGAAGATCGATGCTTTTGAGCTGTGGTGTTGGAGGAAAGTTCTGAGAGTGCCTTGGACTGCGAGAAGATCCAACCAGTCCATCCTCCAGGAAATAAAGCCCGACTGCTCACTGGAGGGAAAGATACTAGAGACAAAGTTGAAATACTTTGGTCACATCATGAGGAGACAGGAAAGCCTAGAGAAGACAATTATGCTGGGGAAAGTGGAAGGCAAAAGGAAGAGGGGCCGACCAAGGACAAGATGGATGGATGGCATCCTTGAAGTGACTGGACTGACCTTGAGGGAGCTGGGGGTGGTAACGGCCGACAGGGAGCTCTGGCGTGGGCTGGTCCATGAGGTCACGAAGAGTCGGAGACGACTGAACGAATGAACAACAACAACATATACTAATATTAATAATATTATAATGTAATACAATATAATACTACTAATAACACAATATAATAATGTTAATTATGTATTATATATTACATGTAATATTACTAATAGTATTACGTAATAGTGGTATAATACAATCTATCTATATATATAAAAATGGAAAGGGCGTTCAACGGGACAGCAAAACGCGAAAACTCCCTGACGAAAACACACCAAATTTGCCATGCACATACCTCAACCCACAAGGTATGCAGAACTTGAATCAAAATCCCAAACAACATTTCTATACACTCACAATTACAAAAAGCAACTGAGCATGCGCAAAGGCTCCCCGAATGCTCTGTTCGTTTTTAGTGACATCATAATGCAAAAACTGCTAAATGAATTGACGCCAAATTTGCCCACAACACACCTACTAACCCAAGGAGTGACCATCATTCAGAAAAACACCAAAAAACACAGCAACAGGGACTTTAAAAAACCCCAAAACCTAGAATACACTACAGTGCATGCACGCAAATGACTTGCCTGGCCCCGCCTCCCTCCTGCATGAGGGAAAACAAACCAAACAGCTGTCCCACCTCTCTCGAGAAGGGACTGCAGAGGAGACCATCTGTAGGGAGGGCTTTGATGGTGTCTTCCTTTATGGCAAAAGGAGGTTGGACTGGATGGCCTCTCCTGGGTCAGCCTGACAGAGAAGAAACTCCCATGTGGCAGGAAAGAAGGCTGTGGAGTCTGTCTGTTTGTCTGCCGAAAATGAGGTAACCCTCTCCAGGGTTGAAAGGGGGGAGCCTCTCAAGTGAGCGAGGCCTCCTCCTCCTCTTCCTCTTCTTCCTCCCTGGCGGCAGCGGCAGGAGGCTGGAGGCAATAGGGCCCAGGACTTCTTCCCCAGGCAGCAGTAGCACCACCTCCATCCCTTCCTCCTCCTTCCCCGTGTTCCCTCTCCCTCGGCTGGCGGTGGGAGGATGATGGTGCCACCACCTCTTTACCAGGGCAGGCACAGGGTAGAGGGCAGGGTTCCAGTAGGCAGGAAGGCCACTCTACTTCCCTCCTTACTTTCTTTTCCGACCCTTCCCAGCCTGGAGGTAAGGCAGAGATGAGAGGGGTTTGAGTTACATCAGACCAGGGCAAGATTGGGCCCTCCAGGGGTTTTGGACTTGAACTCCCACAATTCCTAACAGCCAGATATTGTTAGGGCAAGCCAAAACCCTTCAACGACACAAGTTTTCCCCTGCCTGGTATGCATCATGGAGTAATTCCACAGCATTGAGCCATGACAGTTAAAGGGGCCCCATAGGCCATCCTGCCCAACCACTTTTTGCAGTAAATGAAGATGTCATCAAAGACCTCCTGACAGATGACCATCCGGTTGAAAAGGAGCCCCAAAGGCCATCCAGTCCAACCTCATTTGGCAGCAAAGGAAGAGACCATCAAAGCCAGATGGCCAACCAGTTGTAAGGGAGCCCCAAGGCCATCCAATCCAACTCCCTTTGGCCTTAAAGGAAGATGTCTGTCTGACCATCTATCCATCTATCCATCTATCCATCTATCCATCTATCCATCTATCCATCTATCCATCTATCCATCTATCCATCCATCCATCCATCTATCTATCTATCTATCTATCTATCTATCTATCTATGTTCTATCCATCTACCTTCTGTCCCATCGATCTGTCCCTTCTGTCTATTGTTTCATGTCTGGAATTCCTCTGTTTTCTGAGGGCCACAGCAATGCATGGCAGTGGGCAGCTAATATAGTAATATATAATGCTAATATTGTGCTATGCTAATAATATAAAATAATATAACGTATTGTATGCACATATAACTTGTAAGCTGCTCTGAGTACCCATTGGTGTGAGAGGGTAGGGTATAAATTTGATAAATAAATAAATAAACGATTTTTAAAAATAATCAAATTTAGGCAACATTGTTATAAATATTTTAAAAGGCCTGGGGGGAAAAGAATACAAAATTGCTAAAGCTAGTTCCTGGCATATTTTACACACTGAAGCATAACATTTTGTAACTCTAAAAGAAATAGATGTATATTGGTCAGAAAAAAGTAAAGAGACATAAAATGCATCCAATCACTTGGCAATTCCAATGAGGTGGGTTCAATGAATTTTTTGCATTTCTTGCAATAAAGAAGGCGTTACATAGAATATGTGTTATGGATTTTTCTCTCTCCAGAATCAGCGTGATGCTTGGGTTTGCAATAAAGGATTTTTTTTGTTTTATATCTCTCTGCCAAAATTGCTGATGGAAGAACATTTTTAATAAGAACAAGGTGAATTTTGTATAAATACCTTTGAACAGAGGGTGTCCTGGTTTGTACAGCTGGAATGCTCTGCCAATTAAAGTATAACAGATGGATCAGATCAGAGGTCCATTTCATCCAGCATCTTGCTTCTCATTGTGACCTGGCAGATATCACTAGACACTCACAATCTGAGCATGAAGTTTCTAACTGCTTTTCCACAGCATCTTCAGGCTTCCTTGGATATGCTCCAAACAACATGAATTGTTTTCATTTATATTGTGTACTACAGACTGGATACCTTTATTTGAAATGCTTGGGACTAGAAGTGATTTGTATTTCATTTTTTCCAAATTTTGGCAGATTTGCATATACCTAAGGGGCCCCTGGTGGCACAGTGGGTTAAACCACTGAGCTGCTGAACTTGCTAATCGAAAGGTCAGTGGTTTGAATCCGGGGAGTGGTGTGAGCTCCTACTGTTAGCCCCTGCTTTTGCCAACCTAACAGTTTAAAAAATGCAAATGTGAGTAGATTCGCATGTACTGCTTCTGTGGGCAGATAATGGTGCTCCATGCAGTCATGCTGGCTACATGACCTTGGAGGTGTCTATGGACAATGCCAGCTCAGTGGTTTAGAAATGGAGATGATCAACATGGAGTCGGACATAACTAGACTTAAAGTCAGGGGAAACCTTAACCTTTATCTGAAGTCCAAACAGGAAAATTATTTATGTTTTATAAATGCCTAATACACATAGCCTGGGTGTAATTTTATACACAATATTTTAATATAATTTAGTGCGTGAAACAAAGTTTGTGTACACCGAACCGTCAGAAAACAAGGGTGCCACTGTCTCAATTTTTTTTTGGAGTATTTTGGATTTCTGAATAAGGGAAATAAGCAAGAAAAATGAAGACTCCTATCAAAAGGATGTTCATTCTGCACCATTCATGATTGGCCAGGAAGAGTGAAGAACCAAAATTGTTGCCATTCAAATCATTATTATTAACTTTATTTGTACCCCGCTAACATCTCCCGAAGGACTTGGTGCGGCTTACAGAGGCCAAGACCCTCAATAAAACAACAGCATAACAAATACAACAATAAAACTCAAAAAGCAAACCAATAAACATTAAAGCAATAACAGTAAAACAATAAAACAATAATATCATGACACATTTAAAACTAAGGGCCAGGCCAAATGTAATGAATAAAAATTAAAATCATCATCTCCTCCTCCTCCTCCTCCTCCTCCTCCTATTCTCCTCCTGTTATTCGTCCTCCTACTCCTCCTCCTCCTTCTCCTTCTTCTCCATTTTGGGCTGGTTTCAGGTATAAAAATATCTCAAAATCAGTCCAGATTTTTTCAATAAAATAAAATAAAAAGAAATTGGTATTTAATGTATTGTCAAAGGCTTTCATGGCCGGAATCACTGGGTTGTTGTAGGTTTTTTTGGGCTGTATCACCTCTCAACAAAAGATTGCTCCAGGCACTTCCAGGTCATCAAATGCTAATAAAGGCGATCAGTTGAAACATCCTAGCTCCAGTAGACAAGAGTCCTTTGTCCCACCCTTGTCCTTCCACAGATATATAAACCCTTTTTCCTAGTTTCAACAGACTTCACTACCTCTGAGGATGCTCGCCATAGATGCAGGCAAAACATCGGGAGAGAATGGCCACTAGAACATGGCCATATAGCCCGAAAAAACATATAACAATCCAGAAATTGGTATTCTTTTGTAGAGGGGAGTTAGGACTACAAACTGGGATTCGGGGGTTGCTTTGCAACCTATGGAGCTCACATTTTCCTGCTTAATTCCTCCTCACAACTTCACACAGAGATAAGCAATTATAATTTTAAAGTAGCATATCAAGAGCCAAAACAAAAATAGATACAACACCAAGAAGATTAAAATAGAATTGCCAACACAAAACTAAATTAATAAAAAGGGCTAAGTGTTAAAGAAACAGCCCTCCTTACTTTCAATGGAGAAAATTAACCATCCTGTCAAAAGGCCCAAGGAAAACACTCCCTGCATTTTCAGGAGGACAGGATGAGCACTCTTACTTCTTGTCTTTTCAGAGGAGTCAAAACAAAAATACCTTTGTGTCTAGATACTATGAAATTTGGGTCAAACTGATTTGATAAAATATAAGCATTGCTGTGAAGCATCACCATCTCTGAAATATATGTACCATGATGATCGTTTTGGGGAAATCTGCACTTCCATTTCTTTTCCTACTTTAGCATTCTAATGCTAGTCCTGGAAATACTTTTTTGCCCCTTTTATCCCACTTAATAGGAAAAGCAATTCAGTATGACAGAAGAGCTTGATACAAACTCATCATTTCCCAGGCATATATTTTTAGATTTGAAGTCTCTCAGGGTGACCCACTTCTATTGTCATCCATCTCTTAGTACAGACTTCCCAGATATAGAAAAGACAATCTATTTGTAGTTTACCTCAAATTAGCATCAGCCCTCAAGAACGTAATGTGGAATGGCAGTCTCATCTTCTTTTCTTTTGTACATGTTTCTCATATCACAAGAATTAATTGCTTCCTGGATAATGGTTGTGTTCATCTTGAGAATTGAGTTCGACATACTCCGGCATGTTTCCTTAGAATAATAACAATACATTGTGCAATTCATAGATTCTGAAATTGTATTATCAGCAAGAAGTCCCCTTAACTGATCAAAAGGTAATGTAAAACATAACATTTTTAATTGTGCTCTTTTTTTTTCTTTTCTGTTTTTTCCCCACTCTTGACTCGGTTTAGCTTGACTGTTCCAAAAGAAATACAAAACACAACAATGAAAACTTAATATCATACATGTTAAGAATTTGTCCTTACACGTTAGCCTTTTTTGCACTTCAAGTCAAAACTCACAGGAAGGAAGAAACTATTGTAAAAATGGAAAGGTGAACATTTAGTAAGTTGTAATTCACACCCACATGCTTGGGAATAATTACTATGTGAATATTTGGTGATATGTTTGTCCCAATCCGGAAATCAGAGTGTGCAAAGTGTTGTGACAGTACGAACTATCACAGCTTGCTTTGTGAAGGAGGCGGCAAAGTTTCTAACAGAAACCATCCTGTAGTTCTCACAGCTGTCAACTAATATGTGTTTGGACTTGCCAGACTTAAAATCATAGAATAATAGAGTTGGAAGAGACCACATGGACCATCCAGTCCAACCTCCTGTCATGCAGGAAAAGCACAATCAAAGTACCTCTGACAGATGGCCATCAAGCCTCTGTTTAATAGCCTCC
The DNA here is from genome assembly GCF_037176765.1 of Anolis sagrei. Taxonomy (NCBI): domain Eukaryota; kingdom Metazoa; phylum Chordata; class Lepidosauria; order Squamata; family Anolidae; genus Anolis; species Anolis sagrei. Next base: position 144,801,951 of record NC_090024.1, read on the forward strand.
AAACTAGGAGCTTCCACCACACTCTGAAGCAGAGAGTTCCACTGTTGACAAGCTGGAATGTGTCCAGAGGAGGGCGACTAAAATGATCAAGGGTTTAGAAAACAAGCCCTATGAGGAGCGGCTTAAGGAGCTGGGCATGTTTAGCCTGAAGAAGAGAAGGCTGAGAAGAGATATGATAGCCATGTATAAATATGTGAGAAGAAGCCACAGGGAGGAGGGAGCAAGCTTGTTTTCTGCTTCCCTGGAGACTAGGATGCGGAACAATGGCTTCAAACTACAAGAAAGGAGATTCCATCTGAACATGAGGAAGAACTTCCTGACTGTGAGAGCCATTTAGCAGTGGAACTCTCTGCCCCGGAGTATGGTGGAGGCTCCTTCTTTGGAGGTTTTTAAACAGAGGCTGGATGGCCATCTGTCAGGGGTGCTTTGAATGCAATATTCCTGCTTCTTGGCAGGGGGTTGGACTGGATGGCCCATGAGGTCTCTTCTAACTCTATGATTCTATGATTCTATGTTCAGGTGAAATCTCCATTTCTGCAATGTGAACCCATCACTTCAAGTCCTAGTTTTTAGGGCAGCAGAAAACAAGCCTGCTTATAACATCCTTTCACATATTTATACATCATGTCCCCTCTCAACCTTATCTGCAGGCTAAGCATACCCAGCTCTTTAAGATGCTCCTTATAGGGCATGGTCTCCAGACCTCTGATCATTTTAGTTGCCCTCCTCTGAGCACTTTCCAGCTTGTCAATATCTCTTTTAAATTGTGATGCCCAGAATGGGACACAGTATTCCAGGTAAGGTCTAACCAAAGCAGAATAGAGAGGCTTCCCTTGATATAGATCTTATACTCCTTTTGGTGCAGCCCTAAATCCCATTGGCTTTTTAAGCTGCTGCATCACACTGTTGGCTCATGTTAAACTTGTTGTCCACAAAGACTCCAAGATCTTTCTCACATGGACTGCTGTCAAGCCAGGTACCACCCATTCTGTATCTTACATTTGTCCTCGTTGAAATTCATTTTGTTAGTTTTGGCCCAGCTCTCAAATCTGTTAAGGCCATTTTGAATTCTGATCCTGTCCTCTAGAGTATTCACTATCTCTCTTAATTTGGTGTCATCTACAAACTTAGTAAGTATGCCCTCTAAAACTTCATCGAAGTCATTAATAAAGATATTGAACAGGACTGGGCCCAGGACCAAACTCGGCACCACTTCACTAGTCACTTCTTTCCAGGATGAAGAGCAACCATTGATGAGCACCCTTTGGGTTCCATCATGTAAACAGTTACAGATCCATTTAACATCAGCATTGTCTAGCCCACATTTTTGCAGTTTAATAATTTTTTTCCATATTTTTATGATAGGAAATCACATGTATAACCCAAGAACAAAAATCAAGTTCCATAGTGGTGTTGCTGCTACTGTTGTTGTTACAGTTATTTCCTTCAGCCATTATTTCAACCACTATTCCTAGCAATAACAGCTTCTAAACCAAGAGTGAGGAAACTTCTGGCCTCTGTATTTTGACAGACTGAACTTCCATCCATCTTGCCACGACTTTTCTGGTTTGGGTTGATTGAAATGGTAATTCAAACAACACAAGTTAGGTTCACTGTAACCAAAAGACAACCATTTTGTAGTCAAGAGCAAAATCTACAAAAACTGTGAATTTCATTCACAAAGGTCCCATGGCTAGCAGTTTGGAGCTAGCCAAAAAGAACTCAAAAGAAAACACTTAATGCACATTGATGGTGTAATCACTATCCAAGCCTCAAATGGGTCCCATTATTTCTTATGTAATTATCTGCACAGTGAACAACTTCCTTCAATACAGACTTGAAACTGCTTTAATGGTCAGTGTAGATGGCCCTAAGGACATTGAAGATACTAATAGGAAATAGTATTCAAATTAGAAATTATGGCCTAAAGTAGAGCCATAAAAGTGTTCCTTTTAAATTTATATGTAGATAAATATTTTGCTGGAAAGAGAGAATAAGTGGAGGTTGAAAAAAGTTACACTTTGGACTGCAACTTCAGAACGTTGTAGTTGAAAGGAGGAAATTTCCCAAGACCTGAAACAAAACAGCTCTATAATTACAGATCCTTTTATTGTCTCAGTTATTTCAAGCAACTGTCCTTTTCCTCAAACATGGAATTACAGGGGGTCCAGGCAATATTACTTCCCATTTCTAACCGTCCCACATTTCCCCCATCATTTTTCATTCCCTGACAAAAAATCTATTAAGGAGGAAAATACATAATAACTGCACAAAGTCTTTTGCTCGGTAGCACCAGGAGCTGTCTGTCTGGAAGCACTCGGAGAGAGCTGTTAAGAGCATGAATTGAATTTATTTTTTAAAGTTCCATGTCTTAACAGTTGCTAAACATATTAATAAGAAATTTTACACTCCGAATAAGTTTTAAGAGGCTTTTCCAGTAAATGGCCAATCTGGCTCAGTCCTATCAAGACACTAAGAATGTCAGCTCATAGTATTACTCCTTATGGATGAAGGAGTGTATGATTTATGGCAAAATGAGATTAATCCGGATCCGGTGGCTATAATTCCAGCCCACCCTAACAAGCACACACTGCCGGAGGATCTAAGACCATAATCATTACCTACTTCAAGTTAAGACTCTCTAAAAGGTTCTTTATGAAAATTGAGGAATGCGGCAACGAGGAAGGGATTACCGCAGCTACCTTCCGCCTTAAGTAGCTTTAAAGATTAACGCTTATTTATGACACTAGATGTTACCATGGCAAACTTAACAAAACCTGCAACAGGAAATCACTTGTAAAACCTGTACATTTGTGAGCAGTTAGGGTCATCAACTTGGTGAGTTTTATCGTTTCTTTTTCAGATGGTAAGCCTCCTCTATAATCCTATTAGTAACATTTGCAGCAAAGCAACTATTCCTTACTGCATTTTTTCAATGCAGTCCCTTCCCTTAGCTTGTCTTGTGTGAAAATAAGTTTGAGGGAAAGAAGAGGTTACATGCATGTTATGTTGGATGGCCTTTAAGAGACACAAATGGAAAATAAATGTGTTTAATTTTTTTTTTGTTTCCTTATGAGACTGTTATACCATTCATGTGTTCCGATTTGGCAGTGACAATCCTGATTAATCCTCTCTCATCTCACTTTCTCGACTACTTTTAGAATGTCCCAGTTTCTCTCTTTTCCTCCTACTTTACCCCTTGCCTTTAAGTTACTTCAATAGCTACAAATTAAATTCAAAACGCAAAAGTAGTTTGCCCACAATTATGTCAGCAAGAGATTGTGGAGAAGAAGGGGGGAAATCTTGCTATTCCCCATAGATTGAGACACAACAAACTGATGCAGCTGCTCATAACCTGTGTGTTCTTACTCATTTAATAACTTTGTGTCATCTTGACCACAATGTGATGTTGCCTGGCTACACACAACTCTAATTTCATCTGTGAACTGTTTTGTGCCTTCAGGTCATTTCTATTATAGTGTTCCCTTGCTGCTTCACGGTTCACTTACTGTGGACTCACTGTTTTGTGGTTTTCTCTGAGCGGCCCCTGAGGTTTTCCCTGAATGGCCCACGAGGCAAGCACAGCACCCCCACATCCATCCTCCTCCTCCTCGCCTTCTCTCCCTCCTTGCCTTCCTTCCTGCACCATGGTGCCAGAGGGGGCTTCTTCTTCCCAGCAGCCCCCTCGGTGGGGGGAGAAGTTGTCAGAGTTCAGACTCTCCAGTCTGGCGCAACAGGCGTGTAGTTTTAGAAATAAGCAATCTCAGGCAGCATTCTTCTAAGAGAGCTTTACTAAAGCATCTACTGCATAGGAACTACATTTTGGAACACTAAAAGATGGCGACGAACACAGCACAAGACATACAGGCAAAAGTAAACATTCTGTCCTTCAAGCTGGGTAACTCCCTCTTTCTTCCCTGGGCAAAGGAATTTTCGTTATCTCTGTCTCAAGGTTCTTTCTCTCTCTGCCTCTTAATAACAATTCTAATACACAGCTGAATCCATCTTTGAAAACCAATACTAATACATTGTAATATATTATAATATTAATACAAACACATTGAAAACATACATACATATGAAATAACTATAACCACTCTGACAATTTCCCCTCTTTTTCAATGTGTTACAATACCTCTCTTACATACATTCATGTGGTTTGCATAATAGTAACTTCTTGACTCTTAACTCTCAACTTCATTATTACACATCTGTCTACTATTTTAACTTCTATAATAACTTCATCATACATTTGCTTCTCTTAACTTCTCTTCACAATCTAATGACATTTCTATTATATATAATCATATCTTTGTTTGTTTCTATTACATCTTAAACACATATTATGCTTCTTCCATATTACTCTGCTTGCTTCATTATAACTTTTTTATACACAGTAACTTTTTTATTACATAACACATTTCTGCTAACTTATAATGTCTTAGTATATACAATCATATCTCCATACATTTCTGTATCTCTTTTATATATTAACTCTATATCATTACTGCTCTTCTTTTCATAATGTCTCTTTGTGATTCTATAATCTTTTCAATACACACAATTACTCTTCTTCATTATTTCTTATTGCATATCATTCTCTTAATACATATCATTCTTACATTTTTTCTTTAAGTACAATATTCATTTGTTCTCTCAATACATCATAGCTATTTAATACATCATATCTTCAATATAACTATTATTCTTCGTTATCTCAATATTTTAATAATCATTTCATAATAATTGTCACCTTTTACACTCTATAACTTTATACCACATGATTTAACTTCTTGGTCTCAATACATCAATACAACAATACAGGGGAATAAATGCATCATAAAAATCTTAGCAATACACATAGCAAAACTATAATAAACATAAAACACATTGCATCTTTTGCAAAGGCACCTACGCTTTTTAGTTGAACACAGTTTCAAACATCTTGCACTATTATATTTTTGACAATCTAAACCAATTCATAACAAACTCATTTCATTTCAAAACATTCCGGTATTTGCTGGTTTTAGAAATCACTATCATCCCAGCTGGTGTAATCTTTCCCTACTGCAACTGTATCTATGCCCCCAGTGGCTGAATTATGGTACTGCATGTATTTCACTGCATCTCTTTCATTCATGACACTAATTTGCTTTGTAACTATTGGCTCTTCAGGTTCCTGTTTAACTTGCAAACTCTTTCTTTCAGGTGTTTTTGTCATTTCTCCTTTACTTTGTGGTGATTCTGCTTCTGACTTGTATGTGACTTCTCTTTCCTTTGAATGTGTACCTCTTTCTGTCAACTCTTGCACCCTCTGCATCACTTTTGCATATTGTTTAGCTATTTTCTCACTCTTTGTCTGTGTGCGTGTTCCTGACTCATGTCTCTTTTTCACTTCTGTGCCTGTGGTAACACTCCTTTCCTTTCTACGTGTATCTGGCTCAATCTTTACCTCTTGTTTCTGCTTCTGCTCAACCTGTACATCTGGTGCAACTTTTCTCTCCTCTCTCTTTGTGGGTAAACCATGTAAATTCTCTTTGTTAGTGTGTATGTCTTCCCAGTCTCTCAATCTTTGAAAATATGCCACTCTAGCTAACTTGACTGTTTGTGGTGAACTCAAAAATTTTAGATAATTTTTATAATAGCCTATGAAAAACATCTCACGATAACGGTTGCGTTTGTTTCTCTCATTCACAGGTAATAACACATTTGTACAGTGTCTAAAGATTCTCATGTGTCTGAAACTTGGTGCATAGCCATACAACTTACGAAAAGGAATATCATCCAACACCTGATCCCATAAACGATTCATTATATAATTAGCTGTGTGAATTGCTTCCGGCCAATAAACATTCTCAATCTTCGAGTCTTTGAAAATACATGTTTTCATTTCATTTATATACTCCATTCTTTTATCTGCAATCCCTTTCTCATTCTTAAACTGACTCATTTCAATGACTTCAATTCCTTCTGACTTCACAAACTGTTTTAACTCATCTTTACACACTTCAGCTCCTTTATCAATATACAGCGTCTCTAGTTGCACATCAAAAACATTCTCAACCATTTTTAACCAATTTCCGAGCTTCTCAGTGGCCTCTGACAAATCTTTCAAGAAATATACAAAAGAAAATTTAGATAATTTCTCCACTATCAACATAGTAAATCTAGAATTTGCACCACTTTGTTGGTAAGGTCCTGTAATACTAATGTGTCCTATTTGGAAAAGTCTCTCAGCTCTAATTTTGGACTTCTTGTAACACTTAATTGGTTGTCTTTTTACCTCACTGCAGATTGTACATTTTAAATCAAAATAACATTTTTCAAGCTCATATTCTGGACACAAATTTAAAGTTTTCTTCAAGACTTCCATATCAGCATGTCCCATAATCCTATGGAGTAAATGTATGCACCTGTCATGTTGAATCTCATTTTTAACACATTGCACTTGTACATTCTCATTGCTCTCTGTCTGATTCAATTTCTCAAACATTAAGTACATTTTATCTTTCTTCACACCCTTGGCAATCAAGACACCCTTGGGGTCAAAAATATAACAATAAATTCCCTTGAACTTTACTTGATAATTATGTTCAGTCAAAGTTGCTACACTTAACAGATTAGTTCTCATTTCTGGTACATACAATACTTTCTCCCAACAAACATTAAGACAAGGGATGTAACACGTCCCAAACTTTTCGAACATGAGAAAAGACCCGTCAGCCATAGTTACCATACTCCCCTGGGTATATTGGGTGCAATTAAAATGACGTAGAGAATTCGAAATATGATGTGTCGCACCCGAATCTAGTACCCATCTGTCTCTTTTGATGCCATCCAGTTCTCCTACAGCGGCAACCATGATCCTTGCTTCTTCGGCTTGACTTGAGCTATTTCTCCCATAATAGCCCCCTCTGCTTCCGCGACCTCTCTTTATTCTAACTCCAGGGACACGGCCCCCTCTGGACTGGTATCTTCTCTCCACACAATTCCGAGCATAATGTCCAATTTTATTGCAGTTGAAACACCTCCGGCCAGCCTGGGCAAATTCTTTGGAAAGTCCCGCTTCTCTGGCTGCAGCTGACACCACACAGGAATTTATCTTTCTGCTGCTGTTTCTCTGTTCATCTTCACAGTAACTGGTCTCGGCTCCATATCTCTAACAGGCCGTTCCACTGAGTTGAAACTTCCTCTCTTTGCAATCTCTTTTATAATGCCCTCTTCTGTTGCAAAAATAACACCGATGACGGTCTGCACATCTCACCGACGATTCATCACATCCATCACTCCGTCCGTCATTCTCATAAGTTAGTCGGAACTTTGAAAAAGCCATTTCGTAACCTCCGGAATCCCGGATTTAAGCCCAGCTGTAAGAAAAACAGCTTCTGGCAGTTTTATGGCTTGGCAGATTCCAACATCAATCACCTCCTTAATCACTCAATTGGCCCAGCGCGCCCCGCTGCGTATCTTCTTTCAAAACTCAGCCTCGTTACTCACCGCAGGCTGCAATCTTTGTCATCAACTCACACTGAATAGCTCACACTTGATATCTAAGAGCATTGTTTTCTAGCAGTTGACTGAGGGAGCCACCAATTCCTGAGTTTCACCACAGTTGATATCTCATACTGTCTCTCCTGATCTAAATTCTTCCCTGGGATTAGGATGACAGACTGGTCATTAGCTGTTGCTTTTTCTAAGGGTGACAGAGCATATTTGGTGGAGGCCTCTGAGGATTACAGAGAAGGGCTAGCTGGAGCCTCCAGTTCATTTTCTGATTCCTCAGAGGAGGAAGAGGGGGAGCAGAGGAAGAACAAGAACGAGAAAAAGAAAAAGAAAAAAGAATGGGTGGGGTACAGATCTTTCAATGCTGCAGATCTTTCAATGAAATAATGATGGCCATCATGCTCTATAGAGAGTCATTGTGGTGTAGTGGTTTTAGTGTTGGGCTAGGATTCTGCCAACCAAACCTCAAAAATGTACAGCCATCGACACCTTTTCTGTGACTTGAGCAAACCACACTCTCTCAACTTCAGAGGAAGGCATCTGACTTGAAGGTCATCATGACAGTCCTTATAGCAAACCACAGAAATACCACACTCCGGAATTATCTATATGTAATAATAGATCTTTGCGGGCAGTTATATTGTAAAGTTGCTGAGTATGACCAGGTCCTTTTAACCTGCCTTACCTCAGCACTTTTTCTCCCTCCATGACGCACTTTATGTAGACACGTCAGAATCAAGTGTTATGCCTATTGCACTTTAACAAGTGTTATGCCTATTGCACTTTAACAACTTTCTATATCTGTGTTATGCCTATTGCACTTTAACAACAAGTGTTATGCCTATTGCACTTTAACAACTTTTTATTATCTGTATAGTTGATATAATTTTGTGTGCACTTTAAGAACGAGGGATAAGCGGATTGACAGTGTTTTATTGTGAATTTTCTACATCCCCACCCATGCTACTATCCATTCCCTGGTATTGGTATCTGTTAACCCTTCTTGTAACCAGTGGTAGTATAGGTAAGGAATGGAGTGGACTGAGGAGTCCCGGAAGTAATATAGCATGGGATGAAGCTATGAATGTAGACTGCGTCATGGAGGAGGGAGGGTGTTCCAGTGGCCGGGGAGCCCCCATAGAAGTCGTGGTGGGGAGGGGGAGATACGGGAAAGGGAGACCTTTAATTCGGCCTAGGGAACGTGGATCAACATTAGTAATTCCAAAGCGGTCTCCTGATGTGGGAAGTCGGTGTAACCAGGAAGGCGGTCCCTGCGGGTTGAAGGTGGTGCTGTTGAACGCCAGATCTGTCAATGGTAAAACAGCTTTCATCCAGGATTTGATCCTGGATCAACGGGCAGATCTGGCGTGCATCACAGAGACCTGGCTGGATGAAGCTGGAGGAGTGAATTTGACCCAGCTTTGTCCACCAGGTTTCTCTGTGCAGCACCAACCGAGATCCGGAGGGCGGGGAGGCGGGGTTGCAGTGGTCTATAGAGATTCCATTCGTCTGACCAGGGGCCCCATCCCGCAGTCAACAAAATTTGAATGCGTCCAACTGAGGGTGGGTGACAGTTTAGGGATTCTGTTAGTGTACCGTCCACCTCGCTGCACTACAGACTCCCTGACTGAACTAGCGGGGGTGGTCTCGGACCTGGCGTTGGAGTCCCAACGGCTACTTGTGCTGGGGGACCTCAACGTCCACGCCGAGGCCATCTTATCGGGAGCGGCTCAGGACTTCATGTCTGCCATGGCAACCATGGGGCTGTCCCAACAGGTATCTGGTCCCACCCACAGTGCTGGACATACATTGGACTTGGTTTTCTGTCAGGGATGGGAGGAAGGTGGCGGTGTTGAGGAGTTATCCATTTCTCCGTTGCCATGGACCGACCACCACCTGGTCAGCTTTAGACTCACTGCACCCCCTAACCTCCGCAGAGGTGGAGGACCCATTAAGTTGGTCCGCCCCAGGAGGCTTATGGATCCGGATGGATTCCTGACGGCTCTTGGGGAATTTCCCGCCTCCTCGGTTGGTGATCCTGTCGATGCCCTGGTCGCTCTCTGGAATGGGGAGATGGCTAGGGCAATAGACACGATCGCCCCAGAACGTCCCCTCTCGAGTAGCCGAGCTAAACCAGCTCCTTGGTTCACTGAGGAGCTGGCAGCGTTGAAGCGAAAGAAGAGGGTACTAGAGAGCGTGTGGCGTTCGGATCCGAGCGAGCCAAATTGAACACGGTTTGTGTCCTTTTTAAGGGCATACGCCGCAGCAATAAGAGCCGCAAAGAAGACCTTCTTTGCGGCCACTATTGCGTCTGCAAAGAACCATCCGGCTGAACTGTTCCGAGTTGTCAGAGGCCTGTTAAAGCCCACCATGCAGGATGGGTGCTCTGATGACTCGGCAGCTCGCTGTGAAGCCTTTGCTCAGTTCTTTGCAGACAAAGTCGCTTTGATCCGCTCTGGTCTGGATACCATATTAACGGCAGTCTCTGAGGATGTAACACGAGCATCTGCTTGTCCGATTTTGATGGATTCATTTCAATTGGTTCAATCCGAGGATGTGGACAAGGTGCTTGGAGGAATGAGAGCTACCACATGCATCCTAGACCCCTGCCCATCCTGGCTTCTGAAGGAGGCCAGAGGGGGATTGGCCGAGTGGGTGAAGGTGGTGGTTAATGCCTCCCTTCGGGAAGGCATATTTCCAGCCAGCTTAAAGCAAGCTGTGATAAAACCGCTGTTGAAGAAACCATCACTGGACCCCACTCAATTCGTCAACTATCGGCCTGTTTCCAATCTCCCCTTTTTGGGCAAAGTCATGGAACGTGTGGTGGCCTCACAACTCCAGGCATTCTTGGTAGACACGGATTATCTGGATCCGGCACAGTCTGGCTTCAGGCCGGGGCATGGTACCGGGACAGCTTTGGTCGCCTTAGTCGATGATCTGCGCCGGGAGCTCGACAGGGGGAGTGTGTCCCTGTTGGTGCTGCTGGACCTCTCAGCGGCCTTCGATACCGTCGACCACGGTATCCTTCTGGGACGCCTCGCCGGAATGGGTCTTGGAGGTACTGTTCTACAGTGGCTCCGCTCATTCCTCGAGGGTCGGTCTCAGAAGGTGTTACTGGGGGACTCCTGCTCAACCCCACAACCTTTGTCTTGTGGGGTTCCTCAGGGCTCAATATTGTCTCCCATGTTGTTCAACATCTACATGAAGCCGCTGGGTGAGATCATCCGGAGTTTCGGGGTGCGATGTCATTTGTACGCAGATGATGTCCAACTCTGTCACTCCTTTCCACCTGTCACTAAGGAGGCTGTCGAGGTCCTGAACCGGTGCTTGGCCGCTGTGACGGTCTGGATGGGGGCGAACAAATTGAAATTGAATCCAGACAAGACAGAGGTACTCCTGGTCAGTCGCAAGGCCGAACAGGGTATAGGGTTACAGCCTGTGTTGGATGGGGTCGCACTCCTCCTGAAGACGCAGGTTCGCAGTTTGGGTGTGATCCTGGACTCATCGCTGAGCCTGGAACCCCAGGTTTCGGCGGTGACCACGGGAGCATTCGCACAGTTAAAACTCGTGCGCCAACTGCGCCCGTACCTTGGGAAGTCTGACTTGGCCACGGTAGTCCACGCTCTGGTTACATCCCGTTTAGACTACTGCAACGCTCTCTACGTGGGGTTGCCTTTGAAGATGGCTCGGAAGCTCCAATTAGTCCAACGGTCGGCAGCCATGATACTAACAGGAGCGGAGCACAGGGAGCACACAACTCCTCTGCTGCACCAGCTCCACTGGCTGCCGATTTGCTACCGGGCTCAATTCAAAGTGCTGGCGTTGGCCTTTAAAGCCCTAAACAGTTCTGGCCCAACCTACCTATCCGAACGTATCTCGGCCTATCAGCCCACCAGGACCCTAAGATCTTCTGGGGAGGCCTTGCTCTCTATCCCGCCTGCTTCACAGGTGCGGCTGGCGGGGACGAGAGACAGGGCCTTTTCTGTGGTGGCCCCTCGGCTCTGGAACGCCCTTCCCATGGAGGTAAGATCAGCCTCCTCGCTGATGGTATTCCGAAGAAGACTAAAAACTTGGATGTTCAAGCAGGCATTTGGCTAATTCGGTACAATGAATGTGTTGATTACGGATTGGTAATATGGATGATGCAATTGGACCACGATTTTAGTCATGAGATGTATTGGATTGTGATTTCGTGTAATATTGTGTATTATGTTTTTTATGGTTTTAATTGTATACTGTGCACTGTATATTTTGTTGTAAACCGCGTTGAGTCGCCAATTAGGCTGAGAAACGGCGGTATACAAGGACAGTAAATAAATAAATATGACCATTCATAAGAAAGCCACTTGGATTACAACAAGGTGTTTAATAATGGCTAATAATGTATTGCTACTGGAAAATCCATTTTTCATGCAGTTATTGGAGTTGCAATTGAACTCAGAGGGAGCAAGTGAGTTGGGGAGAGTGAGGCGGCAGAGAATGTCACAACCCTTGCTTACCAAAAACATTTTCCAGTCCTATAGGCCCTGTCTCTATTTAAGACCCTATTCAACCCTAATTTTGCCCTGTTTTTTTACCATCTTCTCATCTAGCCACAACAGAGCCCCTCTGAGGTCTTTCCACAATGCACTGTTATTTCTGTTGGCTGTGTGTTGAAGTCCATCTCACCAGCCTGCAAAGGCAGTTTCTGGAATCTGTTTTCAGGAGTCAGGTATTCACCAAACTCCTAACAGAAGACAGTGTGCAGAAGCAGAGGAAAGCAGGGAAGCATCATGGGATGGATGGCCATTCCTGAAGACAGATCTTGCCAGGATAGGTTGCATCCCCACTATCAAGGACACTTTCCCCCACTTTCTTCCCACTTCCCACCAGTCCCTCCTGCCCATGGGATAAGGTCATATGCCACTCATTGTAGTTCCACTGCCACCTGAAATGGTAGAGAAAACAAGTATGCAAATGGAGAATTATGTTGCAGAGGAGAAGAAATGGCAACATAGCTTTTTCCTAAAAGTTTAACATTTTGAGCGTTTCGCCTGCCCTGCTGAGGCAGGCTTTGCCTAGGTCACTGAGGCAGAGGATGGCAAGTTGGTCCCCAGTCCTATTCCCCTTGAAAAAGCCAATTAGAGCAACAGTTGATTATGGGCACCACCATTGAAGAGAGATGTTGACAAGCTGGAATGTGCCCAGAGGAGGGCGGCTAAAATGATCAAGGGTCTGAAGAACAAGCCCTATGAAGAGCAATTTAAAGAGCTGGGCATGTTTAGCTTGAAGAAGAGAAGGCTAAGAGGAGACATGATAGCCATGTATAAATATGTGAGAGGAAATAATAGGGAGGAGGGAGCAAGCTTGTTTTCTGCTGCCCTGGAGACTAGAATGCAGAACAATGGCTTCAAACTACAAAAAAAAAGGAGATTCCACCTGAACATGAGGAATAATAATACAATAATTTGGCAAGGACGACTGGAACGGAATATGGATTATGAGATTGGTTACGATTCTACTTGAGACGGAGCGGATTTTTTTTTTTAGTGTAACTATATAACTGTTGTATTATGGATATGTTGTTATTTTGTTATTGCCTTTTGAAAATTGCCTTTTATATGTTGTACACCGCCGTGAGTCGCCCTAAAGGGCTGAGAACAGCGGTCAACAAATGCAGCTAATAAATAAATAAGAAGAAGAAGAAGAAATTCCTGACTGTGAGAGCTGTTCAGCAGTGGAATTCTCTGCCCTGGAGTGTGGCAGAGAGTCTTTCTTTGCCCATCTGTTGGGGTGCTCTGAATGCAATTTTCCTGCTTCTTGACAGGGGGTTTGACTGGATGGCCCACGAGGTTTCTCCCAACTCTATGATTCTATGATTCTGTGAATATGGACAGTGGAACAATATCTGCCACCATAACTGAGGACATAAAGCTAGCTTTCGAGTTGTAAACTCTATCCTTCAGCTCCACATCCTTGTCCCCTATCCCCTCACTACCTAGCCTCTAGTATCTATTGCAGAGAGTAACTGCCATACATTGCTCAATACTAGATGGGTTTGTCTTGCTCTGAAAGTGGTGAAGTCTTTTTGATTTGATTTTACACTGAAGTCACAGCAACAGAACTGAGGCCATCGGAAGGACCTCTCTAATGAAGCATGTTCTGTTTGTGTGCTGTTCTTCCCATGGATGCCTCTAACAATGACAAGCGAGAAGCAGCATAGCAAAATCAGGTGGCTAATCATCAAGATAATTTAAGGATGTTGCCGATCTTCACAACGGAACGAAGTCTGTGACGAATGAGAAACAGCTTCCTTTTGCAGTGTAAAGCCTCTAAACAAAAGCAAGTATAATGTATCCAGAACAACAACCACTTCTCATTGTGTCTGCTATTGTGGCTTTCCTTAAGGACAGCGCGTCACTGCAATCAATTAAAAAAAATCCCTGCTGCATCTGGCTTCCTGAGAATTTTCAATCAAATCACCATTTGCATTATAAAGTGTCCTTTGTGTGAATATTCCAGGGCATGGAACAAAGTCACAGTCAAAACTAAACGGAATCAAATATTAATAAGCTGAGCAAAATAAATACATTTTTCAATGTGTAGGGTTTTCTTTTTTATTAAAAAAAATTGAAATAGCTTTATGCATTTCTAATAACAACAGGGAATTGAATCCCATAGCTATGGATCAGAGTAAATAAAAATGTGTTCTCCTGACACGTACATAAAATAAGTGGCAAGCAGAAAGAACAACCTGATAAACAGAACAGCTGAATATTGTCTTTATCTAAAATGTGTTCCATCATGGAACCATTAACATTCCATGAAAGGATGCGGGTAATTCCTTTTCTGTTGCTAATAGCTATTAGATTAGAAAGGGCCACTTTAAGAAATTTATCCAATTCAGGGATTAACAATTTCCATAGACAATGTGCAAGGATTGTGCATCACACTGGATACCTTCATAGAAACATTGATATGAGAGTTGTCCAACTTTCCCCAAACTATCTTTTCTCAGATGTTTTGGAGATTCAACTTGCATAAACCCTCAACCTATAGGAGTTTTCAAAGAAATAGCCATTACACTCTTGTAACCTAACATTGGTAGGGAAGGATAAAGGAAATGAATCAGTGGTCATCAAACCACTTCCTTAAATGTACTGATGACATGATAACTCTTTCAGGAGTGAGTTTGTTTTTCGAGGGTAGATTTCTCTCACTTCCTGTTGTCTTACCCTATTCTTAACGATGAGTCATTTGTAAGACAGATGTTTGTAACTCAATGACTGCTTGTATTGTCATATGAAAGCGATAGATTTGCTTACCAAAATTCCTGTGGTCAATTTGAAGAGATTCCTCTTAGTTGTGGGGATTGGTATGTTAGTATATGTAATATGGCATGAAATCATTATCTTAGGGGAGGTTATTGATCCCAAGAGAACTGACTTTTGGCAAACAGATGTGTTGTTTTTACACATCAATACTAATTGATGGTTTTAATGATTTGGAAGATCTGTACCACCTCATACAGCTCTTTGGAAATTTGTGGTGAAGATCACAATTTGTTGTCAAAGGCTTTCATGGCCGGAATCACTGCTTACTGTACATTTTTTGGACTGTATGACCATGGTCCAGTTGCATTCTCTTCTAACATTTCACCTGCATCTCTGGCTGGCATTTTCAAAGGTTTGAACCTCTGAAGATGTTATTTATTTATTTATTTATTTATTTATTTATTTATTTATTTAGGGCATTTATATCTTGTCCTATATCAACCTCCGCAGAGGGACTCAGGACGGCTAACAACAAAAAACATAGGTATACCTATTAAGTAAAAAAAGCATAAAACATTAAAACATTAAAACAGTCACCAATTTAAGTCATCCTAAAAACAGTCCATTAAAGCTACAGATGTATGTGAAATGTTAGGAGAGAATGCTGCTAGAACATGGCCATACAACCCAAAAAACTCACAGCAACTTTGATGAAAAATTGCCTTTTCTGTATCCTATAACATTCTATCCCACTCTTTTGACTGTTGATGAATTCTGTCCTACTCACATAGCAGAGCAACTGCCAGATGCATTCTTCAACAAATAGGATTTTGTTTCATCCTATAGGATTTACAGTTGAGACATCTAGACCACTGTCCCCTTAGCTCAATGACAGTATCCCAAAAAATTCTGCAACAGAAAAGGCTTTCTGAATGGCACCCAGTGACTGTTGTGCAGTGTTCACCGTGGATTTGGCAGAACCTGCTTCAGCTGTACTTCATTAAAAAGGGAAAATGAGCCTGTTTAACAAGCTTTGCATAAGCTGATTTGTTATCAATAAATGTTTGATTTTATACCTATTTTATATATAAATAATATAGTATAAGTGAGATCACAGAAAAAATTATCAGGCCAAAAGGGGTCCTGAGTGGATAACTTTAAGAAACCCTGATCTAGACTGTCTCAAGTATGCCACCATGTTCACTGTCCTTATTTCTCCACAGAATGCTGTTCTTGAAAGGATGAAGCCTTCTCTCTGCCTGTTAATAGTTCGTATGTTCTTTCAACTGTGTCCCAATTTATAGCTCATTTATTTTTTTCCCACAGAGTTAAATTGAAGTCTTTGATAAATTAGCCTGACATTGCTGTCCCTACCTCTTTTATCTCCATAACTCCACACAATAGATTTTACTTCTTGGACACACTATACAGGTTACAAGATGTAGCGCAATAGAAATGTGTTAGCTTGGGACTATTCAATCTAAATTTTCATGTTATATGATGGGGGCTATTTCATCTGTTCCAATATTTGTACATTTGCCATATCATGAAAAAACCTTTGATTAAAAATATAAATCAATTGGTTTCAATACTAATAGCTTCTGAGCAGTTTGCATACAATTTACATTAAATACCAAAGTTAGGACTATGGTCCATGCTACCATAGTTCCGAATAATTTCTATTTATGGTTATGAAAGTTGGGTGGTGCAGAAAGCTGATAGAAAGAAGATCAACTCATTTTATTATATGGTGCTTAAGGAGGATTTGACAGATTCCAAAATGACCAATATATAGGCCCTAGGTCAAATTAAGTTTGAACACTCTCTATGAAGCTAAAATGACCAAACTGAAGCTATAATATTTTGGACATATCATGAGATGACAAGATGGATTATACTTGGTAGAGTAGAAGGAAAAGACAAAGGTCACATTCTATTTCAGCGGTTCTCAACCTGGGGGTTGCGACCCCCTGAGGAGTCGCCTGCCCATTTCAGAGGGGTCGCGATGTTGCGTCCTTTGGCCCCGCCCCCTCTGACTCCCTGGAATAGTGGCCGGGCCCCGGGACCACCCTCTTCTAACCCCTTTCAAGACCTCCGCCACTGGTGGAAGCCTTGAAAAGTGGCGAGAGGAGTGTGGGGCAGCAGGAGCAGTGAGGCTTGTTGTTCAGAATGCTCTTTGATGGCAGGTGAACTATAACTCCAAGTAACTGCAACTCCCAAATGTCAGGGTTTATTTTCCCTAAACTCCACCAGTGTTCAAATTTAGGCATAATGAGTATTCATGCCAAGTTTGGTGCAGATCCATAGTTGTTTGGGTTCTCAGTTCTCTCCAGATGTAGGTGAGCTACATCTCCCCTAAATCACTGCCAATTCCTCCCAAAACCCTCCAGTATTTTCTGTTGGGCAAGGGAGTTCTCTGTGCCAAGTTTGGTCCAGTTCTGTAATTTGTGGGGGTCTCAGTGGTCTGTGGAAATCAGAGCTGAATGGGGTGAAGGTACTGCAGATCCCATCATCCGTTGTCCATACTTCCCCAAACATATTGTTTTTGTGATTAATCACTATGCTTTAATTAGGTTCAATTTGTAACAATAAAAATACATCCTGCACATCAGATATTTATGTTATGATTCATAACAGTAGCAAAATTACAGTTATGTAGTAGCAATGAAAATAATGTATGGTTGGGGGTCACCATAACATGAGGAACTGTATTTAGGGGTCACGGCTTTAGAAAGGTTGAGAACCACTGTTCTATTCGAATAAACTCAATCAAGAAAGCCAGGATGTGACTTGACTGTTCATTATAGGGTGCTATGGAGGTATCTCATTCATAGGAGCACTATAAGGATGGGCAGAAAGGAAGCAGAAGAAAATGGAGAAAAATATTGGGAAGAGTGGGGAAAACATCTTACCCTGTTCTCCCCCCCCCCCCCCCACTTTTCACTTTCCCTTGCTCCCCCCCCCCTTTGCTTACAGGAAGCCCGAGTGCATTAACACCCAACTCCCTTCTAGCATGCTGACAAAATGGAGTACTACAGGAGGCTACCATGGGATGGCCTCTGTGGGACTCTGTTTCACTAGTGTGAGAAAACAGATGGAACATAAGGAAAACATCCATGTGATGAGGTCCTAACTCAAAGTCAACTCCATGGCAATAACAACAAGAGTCAGCTTACCAGTAGGAGGGGTGAGATAATTGCCCCAGGTAGCAGATGCTTAGAGACTCCAAGAGGAAAAAGTACCTCATGGATCTTGCCTGACAACCCCAAAGGTGAGGTGGCCTCTAACTTGACTGCCTCCAGTTGTTTTAATAGAGGATGCTCTCCAATTGTGATGAGTAGATTGTATGAAATATAATGAGGGGTCTGGCTAAGGGGCCTATAAAGGCCTGGTAAGACTGAAGTTACCATTCCAAAATTAAAACCTGAAAACTGCATTATGAAGGAGGTGAATTTGATTAACTTTGACATGAAAAGTACTGATGAAAAGGTGCTGACTTGACAATAACTGACCTGGGAATTTTTGATGTAAACAACATATATTTACAAAGTCAGAGACAATGCCTATTTAAGTTAAGGAAGTCAGAAACAATTACTCCTTAGGTTCTTGTGGGTTTTTTCGGGCTATAGAGCCATGTTCTAGAGGCATTTCTCCTGACGTTTCGCCTGCATCTATGGCAAGCATCCTCAGAGGATGCTTGCCATAGATGCAGGCGAAACGTCAGGAGAAATGCCTCTAGAACATGGCTCTATAGCCCGAAAAAACCCACAAGAACCTAGTGATTCCAGCCATGAAAGCCTTTGGCAATACAATTACTCCTTACATTAAGGAACAAAAACAACATATGTTCTGGAATTGATGGAGCTTCAGCAAGTCTTAGCTAAATTACATGTTGGGGGGGGGGGGGAACCAGAATGACAACAGCAAAAACTTCTACATAAAGAGACCATTTACTCTTCAAAAAGTGTATCAGATTTGTGAGGAATGCAGAATCTAAACATTTGCCTCCTTCCAAGATGGACTAAATGAGGAAGGATGGTAAGTTTGTGTGTGAATGAATGTATGAGAATGAATGCTGAGTAAATTAGATGTTTCCCCCTTGTGTAATCAATATACGAGGGTTGAATGAAAAGTAATGCCTCCACCTTTGTAACTCCTCAACAGATGGCAGTACTGGTATGTGGCAGGTACTGGCTTGTTCAGTAGACTCTCCTCTACAGTTCCATTTTGGTGGGAAGCCTTAGCATTGAATGGTTGTGTTGTTAAAGTACAAAGTATGGAACCCTGCGCAGATGGTCGGTCAATACGACTCAAGCAACATGCAGTCATTGAATTCTTGACAGCAGAAGGTGTCATCCCAAAGGAGATTCATCAGAGAATGCAAGCTGTTTATGGTGATTGTGTTGATGTGAGTACTGTGTGTCATTGGGTAAGTTTAAAGATGTTGAGGTGGGAACATCTGACTTGCGTGACAAACAAAGAGTTGGACATCCTGTGACAGCAACCACCAACTTCACAAGCAAAAGGTTGACAGATTGATTCGGGATTATTGTTGCGTCACTCAGAGAGAAATTTCAAGCATTATCAGCATTTCACAAGAATGTGTGGGTCACATTATTGCTTTGCTTAGCTATCAGAAGATCTATGCACAATGGACACCCAGGATGAGAGAACTGTGAGGCCACTGGTTGCGGAAACAGAGTGTCGACTTCTTCCGTGACAACTTCAGAAAACTTGTTCATTGTTGGCAGAAATGTATCCAATTTTCTGGTGATTATGTGGAAAAGTGAATAGTGGTAGTTAAAGAGCACATTCCAAGGATTATTTCTGTGTTTGATTTATTAAAATATTCCCATCCAAACCCAAGTAACGAAGGTGGAGGCATTGCTTTTCATTCAACCCTTGTAGCTATTATAAAACCAATACTGAGTCTGTGTGTCTACTTCTTGCTCTGAAAGTGCTTTAGTAAAGCATACGCAGATCCAAGATTCAAGCCATACCTTCAAAACACAAATGTATATGGGATTGATGTTTTAATCAGTTTATTAATCAGGTGAGTAGTAATCAAAACACCAGATGCTATGTAGCTAAAATTACATTAATGGTGTTCTGTGCTATTTTATGGTTTGTGTACAGTCTTTTGATGAATATTCATGTTTTAATTTTATAAATTGCCTTTTTGTCTTTGAAATAACTTTTAAATTTATACTGTTGTTGATGTTTTTGTATAGTATCCATGAGATATGCTTTTAATACATGACCCTCCATGCATGGGGATCCATTCCTGAAATTACTGTGGAAACAGGAAACCATGGAAAGTATTATTATTATTATTATTATTATTATTATTATTATTTTGTACCCTGCCCCATCTCCCCAAAGGGAATATTGAAATCAACAAGTTACCATAAAATTATGCCCTATTACCTAGAAAATTTCTAGAGGGATATGATATAGGAGAAGAACCCAGCTCCTGCTTCAAGAATTGGATTTTCCCTTAAATTAGTTTAACCTGGGGCAAAGCCATGTTAAGCAGCTTTGCTCTAGATTAATTTGAATCAGCCTAATGTGGTATCTAGCTGCTACAGAACTTATCACTTTCCTCCAACCTATGCATTCAGTGCAAAGAGGTCTAATGAAGATATTGGAATAATTCGAGATTTTCTATACCTTGGCTCAGTAATTGATAATAATTGAGACAGTAGTCAAGAAATTAGAAAAAGGGTAGAAATTTGAAAGGCAGTTATGAAAAAAAGACAAGATCCTGAAGAACAAGCCCTATGAGTAGCGGCTTGAAGAGCTGGGCATGTTTAGCCTGCAGAAGAGAAGGCTGGGAGGAGACATGATGACCATGTATAAATATGTGAGGGGAAGTCACAGGGAGGAGGGAGCAAGCTTGTTTTCTGCTGGCCTGGAGTCATGGAACAATGGCTTCAAACTACAGAAAAGTAATTTCCACCTGAACATTAGGAAGGACTTCTTGACAGTGAGAGCTGTTCAGCGGTGGAACTCTCTGCCCTGGAGTGTGGTGGAGGCTCCTTCTTTGGAGGCTTGTGAACAGAGGCTGAATAGCCGTCTGTTGGGGTGCTTTTAATACGATTTTCCTGCTTTTTGGCAGGGGGTTGGACTGGATGGCCCATGTGGTCTCTTCCAAATCTATGATTCTATGTCCAAAATAATCTTTTCTGTGCTTCTTGGCACTGCCAGCATGTTGCTAACATGAAGTTACCAGAGCCCATCAAATGATACATTGCTACTTCTGTTGGGCTCTGTGCCAGCAATATGCTGGCAGAGCTGAGAAGTGTACACCTGACTCTTCATAGAAGAGGCCAGGGAGGATGATCACCAACAGTAATATGACGTGTTACGTGGCACCATGGTTTCCCCTCTTGTGGGAAAGCTTTATTCCACATCTCCCACTATAATGAGACCTCCTCCACAAATAATTTGTTTCTCTTCTATCTCACCCGAGTTTTGAACCAGTTTTAAGTAGTTCTTTTTACCATTACATGTAGCCTGCCCATTGTCACTGTGTTTGCATTTATTGTAATTTTATATTGTTGTATATTCATATGTTTTATGTAATTATAATGTTTATTGTTTATTGTTTACATTTTCGGTTTGCGTTCGGTCGTTCATTATTGTAATTGTTGTTTGGGCTTGGCCTCATGTAAGCCGCTCCAAGTCCCCATTAGGGAGGTGGTGGTGGGGTACAAATAAAGATTATTATTATTATTATTATTATTATTATTATTATTATTATTATTCCCCTGCTCTCCCCTGGACCTCAATGTGCTCCTTAGTCAGGACATGGATTAAAGAGAAGCAGTTCACAACGGAATGTCTACACAGGTACTTCACAAACCAATTGTAAACGTGGATTGTGTCTACAAAGATCCACTAGTTGCATATCAATTCAATCTAAACCAGACTAATGAAAATCAGTGCTAGAGGGAAGCAGGGCAAAGCAATAAAAGAAAATTGAACATTTCCATTGGATTGCTGCATTTTCCTCTACAGGGAAAGGTGTTTGTTTAACTTCCAGCCAAGCTGTGTAATTGGTTTCTTTCTCTGAATGCTTCAGCGCTAGCCTTATCCTCAAGTACTCTGTATTTTGTCTTGGTTTCCTGATCTGCATGGTATAAATACTGATCAACTTCAGCAGATTTTATGGCTTGATCCAGAATTTCTGGTGTATGTGGTTGCATGCTGCATTGGGGGCGGGGGGAAGGGATGTGTCCATTGTGTGGGTACCCTGGCCTTGGTCTGACTATAAATTAGATTTTAGCACCTGCGTAGAAGAGCCCCAAACTAGGACGCTCATACTTCTGGTGCTTATTTTTGAGTAGATGCTTATTTTTTTAAACCCCACTGAAATCTCATTAGAAGAGTTACAGACACACTTCAGTCTGGATGAAATCAGTGTGATTTAAATTGCTTTACCTGGTTGGTGCTCTGTGCTTTTGTATTGCATATGAGAAGCAGGGAAGTTTTTAAAAGCACACTGTTGGCAGTTATATTTATCTAAAATGTAGTAAATAGGTGGAAGCATGCAACTTTTCACAAACTTTGGTCTTTTAACAATGAATTCCTGCATAGCTAACAGCTTCAGGGGTTAGCACATCACAGAATGGATGGCATCTGCATTGTAGAAAAATGTAAAATGAAGCCCTGTTGCCAAAGCTGAGCTGCAAAAAGACAAAGAAATCCCTAGTGTAGCACTACAGAATGTTTAAAGGAATCTTGCCTCAATACTTCCTGCCAGGCAAATAACTTTTGCACTCAGCCGTTCTTATATGCTCATAGTGAGATAAACTTTGTTTTCACTCTGAGGGAGCATGATAAAGACCAACTATGGTAAACAAAAAAATTACACAATTGTTTTTATTTTGTTCCATCTTTTTCTCCATGTCCTCCCTTCTCCAGTTTTCAGACACATTAACTATACAGTGAGGACAAAATGAAGGCAAACAGGGCACACCATCGAAAAACAAGCATTGCAGTTTGTTTGAGCCAGTTTTGTAAAAAAATTTAGATATATGGAAAGCAGAATATAGCTCTTCACATAAGAGTGACTGTGACCAGGTACTTCGACTTATGTCTACTTAAAGGCCATTGTCATTGAATTGAGTTGGATTTACTTCCAAGTAAGGGTATAATATTGGGCTGCAACCTTAATCTACCTTATTACTAAGGGCAGGCACAAGAGGACCTTAACACTCCAAGTATTTTGAATTTTATTTCCCCGAGTCTCCAAGCAAGCATGGCCCATTCAGTCATGGAAACGAATTGTAGGAATTTCTCTCCAAAAGTCCGAAGAAGCCAAGTTTCCCTCCAGTTTAAGGCACTGTATGTCAATTTAGGATGTGTGTCTTTTAACATGCTTTTCCGGGGCATGGATTCCACTAGTTGTAATACTTCCTTATACCAGAAGAACTTTGAGGTAACTTAAGAAAAAGTCCTCAAAGATTACTTAGAGGCACAGAAAATAGTTGGCACTAGGCAGGCTAGTTAATTAGACCAGAAAGAGTAAACATCAAAATATGTTTATGCTGTTTGGGGGAACCCTGAGCTTTTTATGACAATATCAGGAATGGCAGAAACGCATCCCTGGATGACAAGTTGTCCATCACAACCAGTATTTTTGGCAGCGTAGTGCCAAAGAGAGTGTTTGACATGTTCTAGGTCACTTGAGGTTACAATGAGACCCTATGTGAACTGAGTATTCAAATTCATACACTTTAAGGATCTTCTGCCCAGCAGTTGAGTCTGAGCAGAAATTCACTGATGCAAGAAAGAGTTACCTCAAAGGTGGAGAGTGTGAACAACCTTGCTTTACTTAAGGATGGGCAACCTCCAGCCCTAATTTGCAAAGCATTCATTTCAAACCTCTGGGGCAAGCAATGCATACATTCCTGAATTGCCACCATGGATGCCTATATAATATGTTCTATTATTTTTCCTTATATTGACTTCAGTCTGATTGGCCTGTAATTTCTCACATCTTCTTTTTTTGCCTTTTTTGAAGAGTTACATCATGTGTGCCCTTCTCCAGTCCTTTGGCACATCACCTTTCTCAAAAAAGTGGCGAGTACTTCTGAGAAGTGCATCAGTAAGTTTCTTCAGTACTTTGAAATGCAGTCATCTGGCCATACAGATATGAATTCATTTGGGTTAACTAGGGACCTCATCACATTGAGGTCCTTAAGCCAGGTGATAGCGGGGGAATCCAACAGGCAGCGTCGTAAGACGGAGCCCACATCCCATTTAATGAAGTGGAGTTCTAACTCCTTATCAATCTTCATTTGCAACTCAGATTCCTTGCCAATACCTCTTTTGATGCATGGAAACACACAGTTCTCTTTTGAAAAGGGGGGAGGGGGTGCTGAAGCAAAATAGGTATAGCCGTTCTGCCTTTTCTTTGTGATCGATTAGCATTTTACCATCCTTGTTAAGCAGCTGTCCCACCATTTCCTTCATTCTTCTCTTTTTTCAAACACATTTGGGAAAAAACATTTTGCTTGCCTTTCAGCTCTTGAAATAATTTCTTCAAGGGAATGCAGCTTTTAATGTGGGAAAACACTCCTTTCCCCTGGTTTACATTGGTCACTTATGTTACAGTTATTAATATAGGCTGGTCTATTTCAGTGTGTAAGTTAAGCATTTAGATGCATCTCTTATACCAATACTGGGAATTCTGCAGCCCTGTAGCTATTCAGTACCAAGCATCTCCAGACAGTACCGCCAATAGTAAAGAATGCTGGAAACTGCAATTCAATAATCTCAGGAGGGCCACAAACATTCCCTCCCTGTCTTATACTAATGAGATGTCTACACTACACCATTATACCACTTTACCCACCTGGTTTCATCTTAAGGAATCCCAATATTTACTTATTATTTATTTATTTATTTATTTATTTATTTCAGGTATTTATATCCTGTCCTATCTCACCTCCACAGAGGGACTCAGGGCGGCTAACAACCGGCACAGCACAGTGCCCACAGTAAGAAAAGCATACATATACATAATATAATTAAAAAGTATAAAAACAATATAAAAATATTAAAACACATTGCCGAATTCAGTCTTCATCTTAAAGGCATTATGTAGAAAACACTCAAAATTCTCTGCTAGAAAACCCAAGTGCAATGCAGTTCCCCATGCACTCCTGACTGAAGGTTATCTTGGGAAATGTAGTTCAGGGATGCCCTCTGGCAGTACATCCTTAAACAACAAATCTCAAGATTCCTTCAAATGGATCTATGACAGTTAAAATGGTATCAAATTTATAGAAATGTGTGCTGCAGCTACACCAGAGATCGCAAGAACTTTAAAAGGAACAACTCTAAGCAATGTTCATAGCCATTCTCCAATGCAACACTTCAGATACACTGGCCATGTACTTGATTTCATGATCATGTTTAATATAATTTCAGTCGTATTTAACTTTGTTGGTTTGTGTGGGTGTGTGTGTGTGTGCCTTCAAGCCATTTCTGAATTATAGAAATCCTATCACAGGGCTTTCTTGGCAAGATTTGTTAAGAGGAGGTTTGCCATTGCTTTGAGAGTGTGATTTGCCCAAGGTCACCCAGTGTCTTTTCATGGTCAAGTGGAGATTCAGATCTTGGTCTCCAGTGTCCTAGTTCAATGCTTAAACCACTGTGCCACATTGGTGCCTTTATTTAATTACTATACAGTGTTTTAAGATCTGCTAGACTTCAGGAAAACCTGATCCTTCAGTCTGGTTAAACTATCGTGCTTCTTCCTGGTTGATTTTTAAAAATTAAATGCCTATTAGCATGAGACAAGCACCAGGAAAATTACTTACTGCAGTGAACAAAAGTTGCTAAGAAACAACAACAAGAAAGGAAATAACAAGGATTTGCAAAGGAAATCTTTGGGGGTAGATTTAATGAATCTATCCCTGAGCATATAAACAAACCTGCGGAGACCAAGACTTTAAGTGCCATCTGTGCTGGGAAATGCTGTGCTGACTTAGAACACAATAGAGACTGTTTGTAGTCCCAGATGTACTAAAGACTTGATTTGAATCAATTTGCTCCTCATACAAATGGTTATGGATGTTCTGGGCCTTTGTGTTCTGAATGAACAATGTTTTCAGGGCACCTGTGCCCACTTAAGTTTGCCACAAATTAAGACTGACCGCTGGAGAAGTCTCATTTAAACTTACAGAACTGCAACCTGCAAGAAAAGGATGATTTATCAGTGCATGCTGGCACCGTTTGTCTAATTGTCCTTGACATGGGTCAGAGGCCTTCCAGCGCTGACGTCAGGCTGCACATTTGATATGGGAAGCAAGGCGCTCTCTCAGTTGCAAAATTAATAAGATTTTGATTGGAAATTGCTTCACCACACACTTCTTCATTGGTCTTGTGACATGGCTTAGGGGCAAGAAAATGTGTTTTGAATCAAAACATTTCAGTCAATTAAACAGATACAGAACCCTATCCCACTGAATGAGTAGCCATCCCATCATGTTCAGTGTTTAAATCGTACTGTAACCAGATGTTAATAATAATCACATCATCATATACAGTCCATTGCTTCCAGTCTTGAAATATAGGGCATGTGCTTCTTGACACATTCAATGGCTGTCTCGTTTCAGTTGGCAACGTTCTCTTGCCTCACTCCATTTATTTTTTTTCTGCTCTACTACCAGCTGTGAAAGACAGAGCCGGAAGTTGAGACTGCCCCAGCACACATAGAATCAGAGTTGGAAGAGACCTCATGGGGCATCCAGTCCAACTCCCTGCCAAGAAGCAGGAATATTGCATTCAAAGCCACCCCTGACAGATGGCCATCCAGCCTCTGTTTAAAGGCTTCCAAAGAAGGAACCTCCACCACACTCACTGAGTGTGCTGAACAGCTCTCACAGTCGGGAAGGTCTTCCTAATGTTCAGATGGAATCTCCTTTCCTGTAGTTTGAAGCCATTGTTCCGCGTCCTAATCTCCAGGGCAGCAGAAAACAAGCTCGCTCCCTCCTCCCTATGACTTCCTCTCACATATTTATACATGGCTATCATGTCTCCTCTCAGCTTTCTCTTCTTCACATCATTGGGGAAATTGATGGAATGAAGACCAGTGCACACAACAGGACCCATCCCAGGCAAAATAGGACAATTTGGCTGTGCTCTATAGCACTGAAGATTATTCCTGCCCATATTTCTAATGGATGGGCAGCAGACAGATTCCAAATGGGATCAAACAGGATACTATGTCATGGGAAGGCAACTGGGAGATCCCATTGGAAACATCAGAAGCAAGTGCTTTCATATTTTATCTGGATCGGAACCTTTTTCACTGCTTGTTTATTTTAACTTATGTTGTACTGTATGTGTTTGTCAAATGTTTTTGATATAGCCAATGGACTAATCAATAAAGCATACTTTCTCTTTCATAAGCCATGGAATAAGGTCCACAGTGACTATTTTTACCAACCAGGAGAGATACAGTGATGATTTTCACCATGTAGGGTTCCCAGCTCTGAGGGCCAAGACCTCATTCTCAAAGTAAAGGGGATGAATCCCTTATAAAATCTGTATGTGTGTGTATTTTCCTCACTTGACAGACATAGGTTTTTTTAAATTTTGATTTTTATGTTCTGTGCAATTGTGTATGGGAAAAACTTTTATAGATCTTCAAAATAACTTGATCCCCTTCTAACCTTATCACGCCCATCCAACTGTCATCCAGTTGCCAAACTGTCCTCTTTTCTTTCTAGGGAGAACATACACTTAGTCCTCTGCATAGACAACTTCATTATAAAAGCCACCCATCTGAGAGGCCTCTTTATCACACAAAATGGGGTCCTATAAGAGGGAGAGAGTGGAGGGTCTCACCCTGGAGTTGGAAGAAACCCATTTCCTTAAAACACATGAAAGAACCAAGGATGCTGAATCAAAGCTGGCACCGAACAGCTATGGGCTTATTGGACCGGGGGAGTAGGAAGTGGAGGAGGAGAAATAAAAGGAAGAAGTGCAGGAGAACAAGGGGCGCCATTAGATTTGTCTTATCAGCCTGTTTGAATAAAGAAGCTGCCAGGAGTGTTTGGCTGGAATGAATGACCAGACTTATGCTCCTCCATTACCTATGGATAAAGAAGGATATGATCACAGGTCCCTTGTCATGATGATGAATTTATCTGAATTCTCTAATTTTTTTACACTTGCCACTCTACTCCCCCACTTTCATCTTATAATTCAATCCCATTTTCCAAAACATATTATGTAATAAGTTTTATTGTGTTTTAATTTATTTTAGTTAACTATTACTGGTGTTTTAGAATGGTGATTAGTGCTTATTTGTCTGTGTACTTTTGTCTTTTTTCTTTTATTGTTGATATGGTCAGTGGACTAAGCAATAAACAGATCTAACTTTCTTATCCCACTCCCTTCTCTAATTGCTGTTGCATAAAATTGAATGTGGTCCTAATTACAGATCATTATTTTCATGCAGATCACCCTATAACACTACATAACACATTTTTTGTTCCTTGGTTATAAATGTCATTTCCTAATTGGTTCTACCATAAAAACACGGAAAAGAGTTTATTAAACTGCAAAAAAACTTGGTTTTGTGGGACATCCTGCAGCACATTTTGCTAAAGTTTTTCAATGAATTTCTCATAGATTCTCAACCAATGCAACATAGCAGCTACAAAAATGGAGTTTCTGAAGTATAACAACTATTTCAAAGCAAGTGCCACACAATTAAACAGGAAATAATACTTTCAAACCAGGAAAAGAGGGTTGTTGTTTTGTTTTTTTTCAAATTTTGTTACACTGTCTAATCATTGGTTTGACAAGACATTTTGGCTGGACAAAATTAGATTGTTTCAGTCCCATAGGCTTTAAGGATAGTAACACAACTGAATGGTACACATGATTAAAGTACTTGAAAATAAAATGCATTGGCATTTTTCCCCCAGTTTACTCCCAATTTTACCCATTGCTGCTGCTGCTGCTGCTGTTGTTGTTATTTCAAGCATTTATACCCCGTCCTTCTTCACCAACGAGGAGGGACTCGGAACGGCTTCCAAACAGGCAACAATTCAATGCCAAACATCATATATAACACATAATAAATACATCCATATACATTAAAATAGTTTAAAATATGCATTACAACTAGTTCACCAGATTAAAATCACCATATTAAAATTGTCGTCCAAAACAGTCCATGGTAGCTGTCAAAAATACATTTAATTGATATGTTATTTTTTGAAACTTGCTTTGGCTTTTTTCACTTTTTACCATAATACAGCAGAGTTCCATATGGCTCAATGTCGCAAAATAGTTCTCCATGGCAAGTCTGGATGCCATTTGGCAGCTCCCAGATTTGCCATAGAGTTGCTGAAGCTTTAACTCCCTACCCTTCTCTATCTGGTAAAGTACTGAAGAATCAGAGAAGCATCTGGCTATGTCCTATCTCTAGATGCAAAATGATTGCCTCACCCAGCAAAGTTTGCTGTGTCTTCCCAAGTTCTCAAATGATTATTTCATCAATTTATGTTTGTTTATGGGTAGACTACAGCTACTAAATAGCAAGTCCAGGGGTAGGAATGTTTGGCCACTGTGCACAGAGTAATACCAACCTCCACATCTACAAAAATGATTGGAGAGCTAGAACAAAACTAAAAAGTTAATTTCAACAGAGATCAATGTAAAATACTACATGTAAGCAAGAAAAATTATATGCACAAATGTAGAATGAAGAGCACTTGACGTGAAAGCAATACATATGAAAAGGATCTAGGGTTTTAGGCGTCCACAAGCTAAATATGAGTTAAGAGTGTAATGTGGCAGCCAAAAAAGCCAATACAATTCTGAAATGCATCAATAAGACTATAGTGTCCAAACCAAGCAAGGCAGTGGTGCTGTTCTATTCTGCTTCATTTGGAACATTGAGTTTAGTTCTGAGCAACACAGTGCCAGAAAGATATCAATGAGCTGGAATGTGTCCAGAGAAGGGCAAGCCAGATGATCAAAGGTCTGGAAACCAAGCTTTGTGAGGAACAACTTAAGTAATTGGGAACTTTTGAAAACTGAAAAGTGGCATGATAGCCATTTTTAAATAGCTGAAGGGATATCACATTTAAAAAGAAGTATTCTTGTTTTCTGATAGTCCATAAGCTAAATATCAACCAATGGGTTCAAATTACAAGAAAAGAGATTGCACCTAAACATCCAGAAGAGCATTTTCATGGTAACAGCTGTTCAACAGGGGAATAAACTTGGTGCTAGATTCTGCATCTTTGAAGGGCTTAATGTGAAGGTTAGGTGGGTATTTTTAGGAGTGCTTTAATTGAGTTGGACTACATGGTCCCTGTGTTACCTTCCAAATTTAAGATGTTCATAAGAAGCTGCCTACATATGTCACTGACATGATGCCAGCTACTATGCTAACCGATTTCTTATTGACTTATCACTAACCATATTGATAATAGTCAAAGTTAATATAATTTCCACTTCCTATATTTTGGTTTGCTCTGGACTCATAGGTATGTTACTGTATATGTATTGTATATGTATGTGATATATACCATGCATCTGAGGAACTGTATCCATGAGCGTCCAAATTGTAATAAATCTGTTAGTCTTAAATGTTCCACATGACTCTGTTTTTCCTGTAATGGTCTAACACAGCAACTCTTTTGTAAATTACACTGAGAAGAGAACTGAGCATGCCCAATATAACTTTGCCAGCATTAGTTGCCATAGGTTTTAATGGGGCATGAAAAAACCTATTTAGTGTTCAACCTCCTTACACAGAACATTGCCAAACCTAATCTGAATCAATGAAGGAATTCTTTTTCAATTCGTCTAAATAGAATACATCAGTGGTTTTCACCAACATTGGCAATAAATGATTTCCCTAAAACTGAAGAAACAGTAGCAAATGCATCAAATGTCTGAAGTTTTAATTCTAGAATTATTCACTAGATCATTTGAATATTTGGCATTTTTGTATATTTCATTCCATAGATCACAAATGCCAAGTTTTACCATACTTAAAACATAATGCTTTCAAGTCAGGTGTCATTAATCTTATATTTCTGCATTTCATTTTATAAGCTTAACAAGTATTTTGCAAGCAATCCAGCTTGCAACAGAAGAAACCATTGTGTATGCCATGCATATCAACTAAAGGGCCCTTCTACCCCAGACGTCTGTTTCACAGCAATACCTAAAGGAAACCAGGACAGAATGAATGCAATGGTGCCTTCTCAATCATATTCCCCAGTATGGAGGAAAAGGAGTACTCTCAATTTTATTATTAGCTACCATCAAGTCAACTTTTAGGTATGGTGGCAATCTGAATGAGAGAACTCACTATCATTAAGAGGTCGGGAAAGCTCAGAGCTATTGCTTCTATGTTTGAATGTATCAATCTGGAATATGATCTTCCTCTTTTCCTTTTACCTTCTATCTTACCTTATTATTGTCTTTTCAGAGTTGTATCTTCTCATGATATAACCAAATATATCTCAATCATTTTAGCTTCTATAGGCTTTATTTCAGGCTTTATTTATTGTTTAGTTGTTTCCAACTTATGGCAAACCTACCATGTAGTTTTCTAGAACTAAGAGTTTGTGATTTCTCCAAAGTCACCCGGTGGGTTTCCATGGCCGACTAGGAATCGAATCCCGGTCTCTCGTTAAAATCCAATGATATGGAAGCTGCCTGCTACTTTGAAATTGGGTTCTGTAGCCCACACCAAGGCATTTCAAGCGTGGGGACTGAAAATCTGAGCTGATTCATTTTGTCCTGACTTCCCAACTCTTCTTTGTTTCATATAGGATTTGAAAAGAACTGAGGTAATAAAGCAGAAATTATTGCTGCAGTGCAAGGGGCCATTTTCTTCTGTTCATTTCATAGATCACGCAACAGTCAGAACAGCAACTTTGCAGAATTGACTGAGGTCCCCATATGCTCACACATACACCCAAACGTTCACTGCAAATAAGTTATCTACTGTTATAAAATACAAAACAAGCTACTCAGGTCTGGTAGCCATTTTTGCACTCAGATTCCAAAAGCAAAGTTTCAATGGTTCCATCAACAGCAGATGTCACACATGGGTTACATAGAGTTGTAACATTTTCAGAATGGTTTCCTCCAAATGGCCAAAATGGTGATAGTCTGCTATAGCTATTGGACCTTGCAAACATAACTTTGCTTTATGTGGAGAAAGAAGATAGAATTTTATCTGGGCAGGAAGCCTATTTAATAGCCTGTTCTCTCTAGCTGGAGAGAAAGGGGAAATTGTTTCTTTACAAGATATCAACCAGTATGGTACAGTGGCTTAAGTGTTGGAGCAGAATTCTGAGTACAAATCCCTATTTAGCCAAGGAATCCCTCTGGCCAGCCTTGATGAAGTCACCCTCTTTCATCCTTAGAAAAAGGCAAGGGTAAACATCCTCTGAATAAAACATGCCAAGAAGCCTTATGGTAAGCTAAGTTGACCTGAGACTCAGAATGATGACATAAAACAGTGTCTGAAAATACAAAAAAACATTCTGGGACTAATTTCCTTTACCAATTAGTACAACAGAAAATTAGGACTAGGTGAACATTTTGTAAATTTAGCCAAATTTACATATTTAATCATATTTCAGATAGAAGGGCATTGAAATTAAAAACAGAGAGAAGCCAAAAACAGACAGATTTTTCCAACCAAGTACAAAGCTTGAAGTGCCTAACTATCAGAAGTCTGAGTTTGAATCTTGGTGTATTCACATATTAATGTTGAATTATGCATGCCCTCACTTTTTTTCTGAAAGACTGATCATCATAATCTGTATGGTACCTGTAACACTTCTATGGCAGGCATCTACATTACAGTCCTCTCCATGTTGTGAAGAGCAATTCTTAATTTAATTTCACATCTGTTTTGAATAATTTTCTGAAAATCAAGAATTCAGAGCCAGAATTCTAGCTCAGTCACCTATCTGAGGG